>NC_044262.1:0-1252000 GCF_003957555.1 Calypte anna | reverse complement strand
ATGACAAGGCCATATGAGCCCAACAGTTGATATCTCCTGACAGCCCCTCTCCCTCCACCCCTCAGTACATCCCTTATGCAAGATAAAGGTCATGTCATGAGCACATCTGCAGCCTGGGGCAGCCCTCTGGGGTGGCTGCACATCTGGGACGGGCTCTGCTGTCTCACCCTGCCCTGTTCCAGCCTGTCCTCCTCCAAAGAGGCAGCACAGAAACACCAAGGCAGGAGAAAAAGCTGTCCACAGACACTGGGAGCCAAAAGGAGTCCAGTCCAGGGATCAGCCCGAAGGTTGAGAGGCAGGAGCCAGCATGACGAAAGGCCAAGCAAGAGGGAGAGATGTGACAGCAATGTCAGGGTCCCCACAGAGCCCCATACAGCACAGGTAAGCAGGGGACTGATGGGGACAGTTTGCTGAACCTCCCAGTCTTGTGGGACCTCAGTGCCCAGTGAGCATCCCAGGGTTGAGAAATATTCCTGGGGGCATCAGGACCACAGAGCTGGGGGCTGCTCCATGTCAGCACAGAGACAGACACAAGGTTGACTCCTCTTCCAAACTTTCCCAAGGGAAATCCCAGTGGGAATACACACCTCTGCTCTGCTTCAGCCGCCGCATGGCCACCTTCAGGTGCTTGGTCCTGCCCAGGTCCTCCCCGAGGAGATAGTACCACCCACTGACCTCCTGGTGGGAGGAAAGAAGCTGTTGATGCAGAGAAAATACTCCCCACTGTTTAACTCTGTCTTCTTGTTGTCCATAGCCCCAGGAGGGTCCCATTGCAGGAGCTGCCCCAGCACACAGGGGCTGCCTGGACACACTCACACACCCAGGCACAGTTTAGAGTCCTTCTCTTAGGATTCAGCAAGAGCTTAAATTCCACTTTCTGCAAGAAAAGTCACTGAAGCTTTTTGGAGTTTAGAGGGAGACAAAGTGCACAACAAGAGTCAGACTCCAGCAGAACTGCAGCAAGAGCACCCACTCCAGCAGCATCATGCAGAGCCCAGGGAATGGGGGTCAGCACATCTCAGCCCCAGATGAGCTTGTAGGTAAGACCAGACCTTAGCATCCTCCTCCTATCCCTGAGAGACTCAGGGTGCTGTGTGTGGGTGCTATCCTTAGGGATGCTCCCTGCTCTCTGCGTGCAGTGTCACCTCAAGAAACTCACTGCTAAAACCTGACAAAGAGGGGACATTTTGGGAGAGGCCAAAGATGACCAGAGCAGAGGCTCTTTCTGAGGAGAGCTGCAGTTCAGAGCTGCTCTCCCTTATTACCTTTCTGTTATAAAAAAGCTGCAGGTCACTTGTCCAAATTCCAGAGAAAGTCATGCTCAAGCTGCCTCTTATCTTTCCTCAGGTCATTGCCACAAGTAGCTCTCCTTTTGAACCTCTTGCTAGGGAGTAAAATTCCACACCTTGGGTGGTAAATTCACATTTTCATGAGCCCTTTCAGCCTGCTGAGATATGCCAGGGCTGTCCAGGGATGGAATCCCTGACCCCCAGCAGCCAGGAATAACCACCCTGGAGGCTGGGGGGAGCAGCAGGAGTTATTTGCAGCAGTATTTTCTTTAGGAAGAACCCAGGTGATGTGAACACTGTATTACCAAGCAGCAGCCAGGCTGGGGCAGCAGTACTGTGACCAAACCTGCAGCAGTGGGGACAGGGACTCTGGACACAGCCCTGCAGAACTGTTCCTCCAGGAACAGCCCAATACCTCTGTGGCTGCTCTCTCCCCACCACCAGCAGCTCAGCTGGTGAAGCCCTGGATGCTGAGTGACTCCCTGGAGGAGGAACCTGTCCCCCCATGGCACTGGCTTGGCCACCACAGATCAGGAGGGACATGAGCCAGCAGGTTCAGCAGGACTGGCCCCAGGTTTTCTGTCCCCTAGGAAGCACCCATGGGGGCCACCTCTGAACCCCCAGCTGTTGTTACTCTCTTTGTGTCCCTGCAGAAGGAAGTGACAGTCCCCTGAGTGAGGATCACCCCTTCTGACAGCATCCCCACCCCTGCCTCCAGCAGTCACACCAACACCAGTCTCACAGTGACCACCCATACTGGGAACAAGACCAGGGAACTCCCGGGGCAGCTTCAGAGCATCTTTTTCCCATGGTGGCAGCCTGCTCCTGCCCTGAGGCTGCACTGCATCCACCCACCCACCACAGGGAGTCCCACCCGTGGTGCTCCATCACAGAGGTACCTTCTCCAGGCTCAGGAGGGACTTGACACCAAAGCTCATGCAGCCAACCAGCTCACTCTGCCTGAGGGAGGGACAGAGACAGTCACCACACACCTCCTGAAAACTCCCCAGGGACTCCCACCCACCGGGACCCCACAAACACCCCTGCCCATGCTGGGAGCCACACGAGGCCCAGGGTGGGCTTCCATCTCCATGCTTTGGGCAAGCATGGCCCAGGAGGGGCAGGGAGGAGCTGGGCTGCAGCATGGTGGTCACCGCCAGCCCACCCATACTGGCAGGAGGTTGCCCCAGGGGCAGATGCCACTTTCCTGAGCAGGCAGCCCCCTTTTTGCTGGGTTTTCCACCTCCCTGCACTGTTCCCCAGAGGCAGGAAAGCTCCTCAGCTCCAGCAGTGCAGGCACAAGCAGCTGCAGGTCTAAACACTGGCTTGGCTGATGGCTGGCAAGCAGCAGCAAGGTGGACAGAGAGCCACAGGGTCAGGATTTCCTCCCCACCAGCATAAGCTGCCCATGAAAATGACCCCACCAGCAGGTCCCAGTCCCCACCAGCTGCTCCCTCCCCTGCCTCACTGCCAACAGCCTCTGTGCAGGGCAGCCCTCAAACCCAGGGTGCTGGAGGAGGTCACAGGGGTGACCAGAGCAGATGGCAGGTTCAGTGCCACACCAGTCCCATCTGAAAGGCATTGGATGGCAATTCCTTACCTGGAATTTCTCTCTCTGTTCCAGACTGTGACCAGGAGACGTTTCAGCTCATCCTCCTCTTGCACTGGGCTGTAACAAGCAGAGGGACAACCCCTGAGCACTGATTTTCCCCCAGCAAGAGCTGCCCTCACACCCAGAGATCCCTCACCCTCCTCAGAGCCAGGTCTGCTCCTCTGTTCCCTGCACAGAGCTCTGGACCATCCCCCAAACCCTCTCAAGTGAGCCACTGTGGCACTAATTCACTGATTCCTGCCAGACAACTGCAGAGGGATGTGACCTCTCCTGGGGACATCACTCAGGGGGTTTAAAGGGAAAAATAATCTTGCAGAAAGACTCACATCCAACATCAAAGGGCAAATGCAAGGAATAAACTCCATTTCATGCTCTGAAACCACCCTCCTGTGCCAGATTAGACAGTGCCTGGGGACAGAGGGCTGACACAGAGGGGTTTGCTGGCAGTGACAGCTCCACCAAAACACAAGCAGCTCCTTTCCCATGCAGAGACATGCTGCAGCTTAAGGAAATCCTTTACCTTCCTCATTCCCACTGATGCCCACACTATTGCAGGCACAAGGAAATGGAGTTTCACCCCACTCCTGCCCAGCAAGAAAGTCCAACCATGCAGGAGCACCACTGCAATGCTAAGTGCAGGCAGCTTTGTGAGCTCTGCCCAAAAGTTCAAGGCATTTCAGCTGTTAAAAAAAGAAAAACAGCAGAATAATGTCTGTCACTCCACATCTCAGCAGCAGACCTGCTCATGCATGGTGTGTGTTTATTACAGAGCATAATGCAATAGCAAACATGGGAACTTGGCTTCAAGAGGGTGCCCCAGGACAGCAGCCACGTGGGTCCTGGCTGCTCAGAGAGGGTGATGGATGGAGCTGCCTCTGCCCTGCAGTACTCACAAAAGGAAGTGCTCGTGGAAGACAGGGTTTTTGCTGTCTGGCACAGTCTTGGTCTTTTGCCTGCATTTCCAGTCAGCATCTGGCACAATTGACATCTTTATGGGAGAAAACAAGCTGGGTGTTAGCACTCTCAAAGCAAGCCCTGGCACACAGCTGCCAGCTCCACCACCACAGAGGCAGGAGACCAGCACAGCCCCTTTTATGGATGGTAAAGCCTCAAAGGTACAGCTGGGCCTGAGCTGAGGGGTGGTTTAGCTCTCTTTACCCTGTGTGTCTCAAGTAATCACATAACAAAACTCCTCGGGGCAGGGGAGGGAAGGAAAGAACAGAAAAATCAAGGCAGATGCACACAAATGTTGCTGCTTGGCTCTGTGCTCTCTGTGCTGTGGACACCATGTGGAGCATCCTGTCAAGATGACCCCAATGAGGGTCAGAGCCCCACTGTGCTGGCAACACACTGCTCCCCACCAGGCACCCAGGGGATGCTTCTGCTATGAGTGGCTGACACAGCCCTTAGCAGGGCCCTGTCCCTCCACTTTCCTGGCTCCACACAGACACTGTGAGCCCTGCAGGACAGAGCAAGAGAGCAGACACCTCCTGGCATGCTGTGTGTGCTCAGCCATAGCAGGGCACTGGAGGAAAGGGAAGGAAGGGGCAGTCCAGGTTGGAAGAGCCAAGCCCAAAGCTCCAAGAAAGTCAAAGCCCCAGGAAAACTCACCTTCACATAGGAGTCACATGTCCTGTACTCTTTTCCTATCAGACCTTTTGCTTCCATAACTGGAAAGGAAATGGAACAGATAAGCCCCAGAATGGCAGGGAAGGAGGCAGCTCCCTACACCACAGAACAGGAGCTGACCCATCCTCAGGGGACCAAACCCAAACCCATCCCCAACCCCAGCAGGACCCTGCACATCCCCCCCCAGCAGAGCAGCCCCTGCTCTCCCTGGGCACCCACAACCAGCTGAAGGAGGGGTTTTTTTTGGTTTTTCTCCTTAAAACAACCACACTATAAATACAAGCACCTGTGGGTGAGGCTGGCAATTTGGGTTTCATTTGCCTGACTTCACAGAGTGCTGGGCTCCCTGCCCCAGAGACAAACAGATGTAAAAGATGTCCCAGAGGACAAAGCATTTCAGATTTGCTTTTCCAAACTATATTTGTCTTTTTTTTCTCTTCACGTGGAGTTAAAGAAAAAAAATATACCCAAGTGGATGCAAAACCACACCACAGTCACCTGGAAATGTAAGTCTAGAAATTTTGGGTTGGCCTCTAAACCAAAGACCACCCCAGACACACCACTCTACCACAGAGCTGTGCCCATGAGCCTTGAAGCTCCAAAGAGCTTGACAAAAGGCTATGGAACTGTCCCCATCACTAGCCCACCATGGCTCTGGGGCCACCTCACCACGTGCCCTGCAGAGATACTCACCATGCAGCACCAAAACCCGGCCCTGAACCTCGATGGACAACTTCAGCTGGCCTGGCAGGAAGGAGAGAAGAGACAGTGAAGGTGACAGGGCTCATACACCATCCCTGGCACTGGGCAGTGTGGGGACCCCATGGTTCTGAGGCTTGCACAGGGCCAAAACCACCCCAGGAACTCAGGGAGCCAAGGGGAAAGAGGAAACATCTTCTGCTACCAAGAAAGTGTTACAGCTCCAGATGCAAAAATAAAAATTCCAGGAGAACCTAAATACATCTTTCTCAGCAGAGTAAACTCTGGTGGCAGAAGGCACAAGCCCCAGGCAGGGGGGAAGCAGGAATCCCAAGATGAAATAGATGCTGGGGGATGCTGTCCCCACTGCTGAAAGGTGCTGGGTGGGCCATGGGTGCTGCAGAGCCCACCTGTACCTGACAGCAGCCCAACAGGAAACATTTGTACCCATCAGTGCCCCTTACACCCCCTTAGGTGAGGGATGGAAGGAGAACTCAGAGCAGAGAGAAGAGCTGGGAAGGATGGAGCCAGGGAAATGTCAGAGGCAGCCAGGGAGCAGAGCAGAAAAACTCAGCTTAGGTTTGCTAGGATGGGGATATCTTATGGGATTGTTTGAACTGAAGCAATTTGGAGAACTCAAATCTCAAAAAAAAACAAACAAAAAAAACCCAAAAAACAACCACATTGACAGAAAAATTTCAGATCTCACTCCAGCTCACATGTGCCCGTGTGTGTGTGTGCATGTGGAAAGGAATGTCCCTTGTGCATGTGAGGGCAAGGTAAGAAAGTAAAGAGAACCAGGTGGAGTAAATCAGGTAAATTATCGAAGCTAATACTGCTTTACAGCCCTGGGAATATTGTCACACCCCCCTTTTTGGAGAACATTAACCCTTTGGCTACCTCCAGATCTCTGGAGCTGTGGGAACCTGCTGGCTGTTCCTCCAGGAGCAATTAACAACCCTCACAATGCAAAAGCAAAATGTCCCTCCCTGGGTAACCAGGCACGGCCAGGAGGCAAACCCAGAGCTGGATGGCCCCCGGGAGGAGAAAAGGAACTTTTGTGCTGGGTGACTGAGGAGAGAGGAAGCTCCATGCCCAGCCCTGGCCTGGGGACAGCTGGGGACACTCAGCTGCCACAAGGAGGGAGCAGGACTGGACCATGGCCCCATCCCTGCTGTGTGTAACTGGGACAGGGACAGTGCTCATGGTGTCCCAGTCTGCACCAGCACTGAAGGGAGGAGAGCACTGGGAACTCCTGGGGACACCGTGAACCCCCACATCCCCTGAGCATCCTGGAATCTCCCACATTCACCGCAGCACCCTCTGAATCACCACAAGCTCCCCAGGCACCCTCTGAGCCCCCAAATCACCTGGGCACCCAGTGAAGCCCCCCAAACCCTTGAGCACCCTGTGGAACCCCAGGTTCCCTGGGCACCCTGTGAACCCCCAAACCATTGAGCACCCTCTGAACCCCCAGGTTCCCTGGGCACCCTGTGAACCCCCAAACCCCTGGGCACCCTGTGAACCCCCACATCCTCCTGACCCCCTGTGAACCCCCAAACCCCTGGGCACCCTGTGAACCCCCAGGTTCCCTGGGCACCCTGTAAGCCCCCAGATGCCCCGGGAACGCTGTGAACCCCCAAACCCCTGGGCACCCTGTGAACCCCCAGCTCCTTCTGTTCCCCTGTGAGCCCCCCCAAACCCCTCTCGCTCCTCGGAGCTGCGGCCTCAGCTCTTACCGAAGGTGCTGAGATAAAACGAAGCTCCCAGGGGGTCAGCCCGGCGGGTGCAGAGCGAGACCCTGTGCACGTTGCCGGGTTCCATGGCCAAACCCCTCTGAGCGGCGGCACCGGGAGCCGCTCCCTGCCCGGGCCGGGTTTCCATGGGACGGGATCCAACCGCTGCGGGTTTGAACCGCGCGGTTCCCATCGGCCCCGCGGGCGGAGACGGGAGCGGCTCCGGCACCGCCACGGGGGGGGACCCCAGAAACCCCCCAAGGACCCCCAGACACCTCCAGAACCACGGCCAGACACCCCCAGGACACCCCTCTCCAAAAACCCTCGCCAGAATCCCCCCGCTGAGGCACGGGGAACGATTTCCTGGGAAAAACAAAACAAAACAAACAAAAAAAAAAAAAAAAAAACCCAAAACAAAAAAAGAAAAGGAAAAAAGAAAAGAAAAGAAAAGAAAAGAAAGAAAAGAAAAGAAAAAAGAAAAGAAAAGAAAAGAAAAGAAAAGAAAAGAAAAGAAAAGAAAAGAAAAGAGAAAAGAAAAAAGAAAACTCGGCAATGTGTACCTGAACCCCGGGGCTGAGCACGGGTGCAGCAGCTCCGGGACTGTCCCCCCCTGCAGGTGCTTTTTGTTTGTTTGTTTGTTTTCTTTTGGTTTGTTTCTTGGTTTGTTTGGTTTTTTTTTAATTATTGCAGGCAAGGAAAAAGCGCAGGAGCGTTTGTTTGTGGGGGTGAGACAGGGAATGGAGGGGTGGGAGGACACAGGTTCTTGGCTCTCCTGTGGGAAGGGACGAGGCACGCAGCCCCCCCAGGGTCCCTCTGCGAGACCCCCTGCCCACCCCCGGTAACACCCACCAGCACCCACAGATTCCTGGGAGGCACCCAGAGCTGAGCAGGAGGGGGTGGGAGAATGAGAGAGAGGATTTCTCCAAGAAAACCCTGTCCCCAAAAGCTGGGGTGTCCCGGAGCTCTCTGCTTCCCACCCCGCAGCCCCGGGGGGTTCTCTGTGGGGTTCTCCATAGGGATCCCATGGGGATCTCCAGCAGAGGATCTGCTCCCACTCCCCGAAATGCAGGAGATGCCACAGGGGATGAGTTTGGTTCCTGGTGGCACTGCCGTGAGGCCACAGGGTCCACAACAGAGTCAGGGGTCCTGGGGTCAGCCTGGATCAGCCCCATTGGGGCTTTTTGGGCAAGAACAGCCAAATCCCAGGTCCTGCTGCCCTGGGCACTGGGAGAGCAGAGATCAGAAGAGACAGGAGAGCAGCAGAGGCTCTGAGCAGATGTGCTGCCAGCACCCTGGCTGCTGTCACCGCCGTGCAGGCACCTCCACTTCCCAGCCCATGTCCAGCTGAAGTCAGAAGAACTGTGTATCCTCTGACCTCTCTGAGACAAAAAAGGACAAGATTTGCTGAGTGCTGGACATGCATCCCTGTCACCCCTCCCCGTGGTGACCTCTCCACATGCTCCTGGCCAGGACTGAGCTCCAGGTAGCCCCATCACAGCCCCATCACTTACCTTTGCCCTTCACCCGTGCATAGCTGATCTTCCTCCTGCTCCCTCTCTGCTTCCCTGGGCAGGACTGAACAGCCCCACCTTGACCCTTTGTCAGGGCTGGCAGATGCTCCAGCAACCGAAAATTCTGCCCTGTCCCTGGCAGAGGAAAGAGGAGATGAGAACAGGACATGGCAGGGCAGGGAGCTGGGACACAGGTACCCCAAAACACACACACACACACACACACACACACACAGCTCCATCTTCGAAGGCCCTGGCCCAGAGAGGCTTTTCCAGCCATCAAAAGGATTTTTGCTGCCTTTTCCTTTTGGTTTAGTCTCTGACAGGGGCACTGGTTTGATTCAGCTCAATTGACACCAGCAAAAGCACCTGAAACTGTCAGAAAAGCAACAGAAGGGACATAGGGTGAGCAAGGGAGGGAAAGGAAGAGGGATAGTCCTGCACAACCCAATCCATCACTGCCAGCTGACACCTACAGCTCTGCTGCCATGAATCCCAGCCCCTTCAGGTGTTAGGAGAGAAATAATAATGACCCAGCAGCCCCCCAAGGCCTCCAGACAGAGCTTGGTTCTATTGGGGTGCCTGTCCCCCCACCATGCTCATTCCTATCCTTGGCAACCCACAGGGACCTTGAGAAGGTGCCCAGCCAAGCCACCAGCCAATGCCACTCACTGTCCCCTCAGATGTTCAGAGCCTGTGAAGGCCTACGAGGACTTTCCCATGGTCCTTAACAAAAAGAGAATTTATTATTTCATTGCTGCCTCTTTCTTTAGTGCCATAGTGGTCTTTGAAAATGCAGAGGGGGCACAAGCAGTGCTGGACATTCGAAAAAGCAGAAACATCCAGACAGAGCTCCAGGAGCTCCCACAACCTCTGCTCTTTCAGCAGCCCCAGCACATCCATCCTTCCTCACAAACCTGCTGGATCTGAGCACCAGGGAAAGATGAAGATCCATTTCCCAGCAAGGAAACAACATCAGAGGCAAGAGAGAGGAGCAGAAGATGCAGACTGGTCACACTGATCCCTTGCAACCCCAGGCCACCAACCAAACCCTTTTGCCTGCCTAGTGACCTCATAGCTCCCTGTGCTACCCTCCAGCCTCTGGAGCTCCCTCAGGACCTAGGAAGCCACAGGGAGCTTGGGAAGTGCTGTTCCTCCTGCCTCTCCAGCAGGTACTCAAAGCTTCAAGCTCCTGGTGAGCTCTGATGGAGGGAAGAGGCTGCTCCAGATCTTGGAGCTCTGTGGTTAAAGCATCTCTGCACATAACAGGGGCCTGGGTTCCCACATCTGGCACAGCTGCCTGGGGTGGGGTAGGGATTAATGTAGCCACAAAATCCCAGAAACACAAGGAGGGGAACATGGAGCCCCAGAAAAGGGTCCTGTGAGTACATCCCTGCACCACACACAGACCTGGCAGCAAAGAGAGACCTGGCCAAGCACACAGCACGGACCACAACACCCCACAGCTCCATGCCCCAGCTGCCCAAGGAGTTATTTACACCCCAGCTTTTAGGAACACATCCCCATGGCCTGCTCTGTGCTCTCCTTGTAGACACCAGCAGCAAGTCTGCCTTTCCCCAGCTGGGAGGGCTTCAGCTCCAGCAGAGCCCACCTGCACCAGAGCTTGTCCAAACCATAACCAGCTGTAACTGGAGGTGTCACAGCCTCTACCACATCCGCTGACATGCAGAAGAACCCCAGACACAGAGCTGGGGACAACCCTGACAACCCTTTCCAGGGAGAAATTCTTCCCCAGCTCCAACCTAAACCTCCCCTGGCACCACTTGAGTTGTGCCAAAAGTTCCTCTTGTCCCATCCCTTGTTCCTTGGGAGCAGAGCCCGACCCCCCCTGGCTCCAACCTCCTCTCAGGGGGTTGCAGAGAGCCCCAAGGTCTCCCCTCAGCCTCCTCTGCTCCAGGATCAACACCCCAGGTTCCTCAGCTCCTCCTCAAACCATTTCTCTGTTATTCCTCCCAGCTCTGCCAAGCCTGCAGCTCTCCCCAGCACACGTGGCAGGAGGTGTCCACATGCCACCCTGTCTCCTAGGAGCTGCCCAGGCTCACACAAAGCCTCCTCTCTCTGTGTTTTTATTACAAAGTGCTTTTAAGAGGCAAAAGGAAAGACAAACAGGACAGTACCAACACTCCCAGTCTCTCTAGAGCAGCCAGACTCACAAGTGTGGGTCAGAGAATCCCATTAGACAGGGGTTTCAAACTAATAATAATTTTAAAACCTAATAGGAAGGGTAAAGCAGAGTCTCTGTTGGACATGGGGGCTCCAAGCCCACAGGAGCCCCACACACTCTCCTCCTGGGGCTGAGTGGCTGCAGAAGCCCCTAACTCCTTAACCCAGCAGATTCACCAAGTGCCAGCAGAGCCCCCCAACCTTTTTCACCAGCCCTGGCAATCCTGCCAGGAGCCGAGCATCCCCAACCCCCCACAAAGGCTGTGGGAGAGCCAGTCCCTTGTCTCCTCCTGGCACCAGGAGGTTCTTAGCCCCAGGTTCAGTGGTGACACCCAGACCCCTGCCCAGCCATGACCCCTCCTTCCCCCAGGAGACTGAGAAGCTCAAAGGGAAGGACTCACGTGTGGGCTGGGGCTCTCCTGGCTGCTCCATGGCTCCCACAGGGATGCTCACTCCCTCCAGCAAGGTCCAAGCACCAGCACCCTGCAAAGCTGGGATTTAGCTTTGACTTTGGCACAGATGTAAAGAAAGGGTTTGGGAACAGTCTCAAGGGAGCAGAGCTCCAGTTCTAGGAAGTTACAGATTAAATGGCAGCTCTGGGAGAGCTGGTGGCAGTGGTGTGTGCCCTTTCCCTACTGGCTCCCAAGGGCAATGTACCAGCTCTTCCCTCTTCACATTCAAACCCCTGGGGAATGACCTTAACCTTCATTTCTATTCGAGTCTCCAGCACACTGCACATTCAGCTTGTTGGCTTGGGAGTTAACGACTTTCTTTTAAAATTTAACACGGTTCCCCATCACAGGTTTTGGTTTGCCAACACCAGGATCTGCCTTGGGCTGGGTATTCAAATCTGGGCACGTGCTTAAGCAGTTATTCCAGGAAAAAAGGTAACACACACACATAGAGAGAGAAAACCCCACAAGGTTTTGAAACGAAGTTGGCTTTGAAACTAAGGAAACTAAATTGGACTGGGAAAAATCACCTGGCAACCCAGATGACAGGAGGATTGGAATGGAAAGGGTTTGGGTTATTTCCGTGCTGTCCTGGGGGCAGATTTCTGGGATTAGCAAAGTCTGCTGTGCAGGGCAGACACACAAACCTCAGCATTTCCCAGAGGTGGGGTTGCTGCAGCCTCTCTGCCCCAACAACTCCAGCCCATCAAATCCAGCTGGGGTGCTCCTGTCCCCCACCCCAGCTGAATCATCCCTTGAAAAACACCAATGAGGAACCCAACAGAAATGCAAGACTGGCTGAGAAAAGCTAAATCCTTTTCCCACCTGGGAAAGACCCAAGAAATGTCTCCTTGCTGTGAGGGCATCTTCAGAAACACCCCTCCTGCTCTGCTCATCCCAGAGGCTGCATCCCACATCCTGATGGAGCCAGAGCCATCCCCAGCACCCACAGCAGCACCCACAGCAGCACCCACACTGTGTCCCTGCACAGATTTGCTGCTGCCTTTGTCTCTCAGGGCTGATGCTCCTGGAACTCCTGCAAAATCACCCAGGGGCAGCAAATCCCATGTGGGCTGCCCCAAGTGTCCATCCCCTCCTTCCCAAAATGTCCACCCCCTCCTTCCCAAAGTGTCCATCCTCCCCTGCCCCAAGTGCCCTTCCCCTCCTTCCCGAAATTACCATCCTCTCCTTCCCAAAGTGTCCATCCCCTCCTGCAGAGTCTCCCACAGCATCCCCACCCTGCTCACAGCTCAGCCTGCCTGAGCCACCACAGTCCCTGGGATGTGCAGACCTTTAGAAGGGCTTTGCCTTAGCACCTTTGATGTGTTTGGCCTTTTCCCCCCTAGCTTTGGGTAACAAATTCTAAATTTCTCTCTCTCGCTCTCTCTTCCCCTTCCCCCCAAAATCAAAGAGTTTGAATGCACAAATTGATGAATTCACCCTGGTTCTGGGCTGCTGAGCTGGCAGGGCATCGCTGTAAGGACTCAGGATGCCCGAGTGCTCTCAGGATGGCACAAGTACTTCTAGGGCAGGCAAAGGATCTGTAACAAATTCCACGTGAGCAGGAGCTGTTAGAGACCTCCTGGGCTCCTCACCAGGAATGCAGAGCACAGAACAGCCTGCCTGCACTCCTACTTGTTCCTGTGCACGGCTTGTAGCAGGACCAAGCTTGCTGAACCCTGAATACAGTTCATCTTGTCCCTCACCCCTCTCCAGTGCTGAGGCTGAGACTGTTCAGACTAAGGCAGCTATGACTGGAGCTTGTATTAGAGCTACTCCATAAATCACCCCCTCTCCAGGAGACAACAAACAGCAGAGAAAGAGATGGGAGAGCAAAGAACTCTTCTTTTGTTTCCAGCTCTCAAAGGTTTTTTCAGCTGTCTTGAATATTCCTTGGTTGCACAAACTGCCTGGCTGCTTCCCTGCCTGCTTCCCTCACCTGCACTCTGGCTGGAAGGAAAACAGCCCTGGTTAATCCAGAAGGGATCCCTTTGCAGCATAGCAAAGCCTCCTGGTCACTCCAGAAATGTCCTGTACAAAGAATCCTCTCCTGCCACCCTTTGCAGCACAGAAATCAGCAGCCCCCGAGGGCCCTGGCAATGGGAGCATCCCCTGGGCTCTCCTCAGGAGCTGGGCTGAGGGCAGATGCTGACCCCACGGCCCCAGCTGGTCACAAAACACTATTTTATTTTATTTCCTTTTTTCCCCTTTTGCCATTTGAGCAGCAGCAGCAGCAGGTTGGGCACACACCTCATTCAGGAACATTGCTCCAACACCTCCCAGTCTTACATCAACACCTTGTCCTTGGCTGTGCATGCATGTCCTCACAGGCAAAGCCTTTCACACATACACCTGTCCTACAGGCTTTGAGCTGAACCAAAGTGCAGCCAAACACAGCCCTGGATCACTCATGGGGCCTTTGTTCCCCAAGAGCTCCAACCCCTCCATCACACCAGCTCTGAACATCCAGTTCTCCTTTTGCAGCAGCCCCAGGGCCCATCCCAACCAACCAAGAGGGCAACCCAGGCAAGCAGAAATATGCACAAAACCCCAGCAAAAGCTTCAAAACCAAGTGGTGAAGTACACAGGCACCCTGCACAGGGATTACCCAAAGCAGCTGCTGTCACTTAGAGGCTCTTGTGTGGACTTTGGAGCTCTCTGATCCCTGGGTTTGTGATGCCAAATCTCTGCTGGGACCCAGCACTGTTAACCTCAGCATCTCACTCTGACACCACTTCAGCCCAGGCTTTTGGTAGTTTTGGTGTTTGAGAGCAACCTAACAACCAGATTTCCCCTGTCTGGACAATGAGAAGCCAAGGTACAGACAGGGTCCAACCAGACCCCTCAGGAGGGACACCCCTCTGGGCCTGCAGTGCTGTTGGGGGTCACTGGATCTGGAAAAATTCCAGGTATTAAACTGCTGCTGATTTACTGTAGTGCAATACCAATAATTAAATAATCAAGCTGGATCTTTAAAAATTGTAGTGATGTTTCTCATGAAAAATAGGCCTCAATATAGCAAGAGAGCTCCTGGGAATAACGATTTCTCCCTTAGTATGGCCACATGAATCAAAGTAATTCAGTTAATACAGCTTAAAAAGTTATTGTCTGTCACCTGAGTTGAACTGTGGGCACAGTCTGAAGCTCCAAGAACCCCTGAGCTGCTCTACCAGCTGGCTCTGGCTGACACCAGGCACCTGGACACTGCTGTCCAGCCCATCACCCAGGGTCTGGCACCACTCAGCCTCTGATGAGCTCACTAATTTAGCAGAAAATGAACTATTTCTGGCATTGGCATGGCAAAGGGAATTGGCAAGGCCATGTGCTGGGGGAGGCAGAGCTCAAATGCAGTGCAGAATAGATGGGGGGAAGTTGCCCTTTTTTGTTGGCAGAGATCTCCTTCATCAGCTGGTGTAGCCCCACTGCTAATGTGCACAAAGTAAAAGGTCCCAAGGTTCTCCTGCACTGTTGTGTTCAGATTAAGCTAATTTAATTGAAGGTTGCTTTGTCTTCTTTGTGTCCCCATGAGATTTCCACTCTCCTCTGGTGCACACAGAATCACACAATCTCTCAAGCTGGGACCCATAAAGATCTGAGTCCCTGCTCCTCACAAACCTACCTAAAATCAAACCACATCACTAAGAGCATCACCCAGAGGCTCCTTCAGCTCTGGCAGGCTTGGTGGAGCCTGCTTCAGGGACCAACCAGCCCCTCAGTGAAGAGCCTTTTCCTAAGAGGACTCAAGAATATTTAATAAAATCCAAGCAGGAATATTGGGTCAGACAAAGGTCTCTGTAGCTCAGCACCCTCCTCCTGACAGTGGTCAGAAAGAGATGCCTTGGGGAGAACACAAGGACAGAGCAGGCACCCAGGACATCTTCCCAGAAGAGTTGCCCAGCTCCTAACAGTTTTCAATCCAAGGACTACAGGAGGCTCAGCTCCACTTCACTGTAAATTTGGCAGCTCCAGAAGGAGTTGGACCCCATTTGGGTGGTGGCACACCATGAGTTCTGCCTTAATGTGGCCACTTTCAGCCACTCCTGTGGATTAATTCACATTCTGAACCAATTAGCAGAGCAGAGCCTGATTATTTCATGTATTGTTTCACCACAACTATACTCTCTGTAGTCAGAAAGCACTCCTCTCCCTCCTAGCTGAAAGTTCTCACTTTTAAAATGTTATTAGAGAGCATGAGGTTCAGGTGAGATAATGTCTGACCCTCCTGCAGAGTTCAGGCCTGGAAAAATAGGGTTTTCTGCAGCAAGACTTATGGTGAAACCAATGGAAATGAACAGTATGAAAGGCAAATCACAGGTCACCCTACAGCTTGCCTTGTCAAAGCACTTCCCAAAGTGAATTAGGAAAGTTAGCATTAATCTAATAGTTGGTCAAAGCAGCTGAAAATAGCTCCTTAATTGATAGACAGAATTTGTCCAAGTCTCTTTCTTAGGTCAAACAGGAAAGGCCACTCAATCAGTAGGGCTTTAGGCTGCCAAGTTTTTGATGGTCAGAACTACTGAATTAGTTTATGGTAAAGAAGGACCCCAGGAAGGTATTTTGAGGATGAAACTGGAGGCCTCAGTCAGAGATGCTCTGACCTGTGAAGACCTCAGGTAGGAAGAGAAATGTGTGAGTGACACCTACATGGTAGCAAACTCCTCTGGGACCCAGGCTCCTCACTACAAGGTCCATTTTGTCTTTAGTGAGAAGGGAAATATCCCAGAGATTAGAGCTAAGGCTGGGGATAGATACACTTAAAAAGCCAGAAAATAGAACAAAAAAGTCAAAGCTTCCTTCCATTTAAAAAGGATACCAAGTGTTTGGAAATTTTATCTGTAACCAGAAAGAGGGCAGAGCTGCCATGGGCAGCCTCCCAGATTTAAACTGGTAAATGCAATACCTGTCACAACAGGATTCCCTCCTCAGTTCTCCTCAGTGTATCCCAGCCCTGGGGATGCAGAGAAGTGACCACACTACAAATAGTTTTATCCCACTGCAGTCATCATCTGTACAACCACTCACAAGTAATGCAGCACCACACCTCTGAGAGCCATAAAGAGAGCAGAGTTCAGAATTAAAAGGAGCTCAAAATGAGACTTGAGAGACATGATCTCCACAGGCAGTGATGGTTTTATTAATCCAATCTCTGTAACTGGAGAAGTCACCAAGCCCTCAGGCACACAACCCCTTGCCCAGGTTTGGCCTCTCTGCACCCAAACTGCTGTGCCCTATCCCCAGCAGGTACCAGCAACAACCTTCACCCATAAACCTGTCTCACCAGCGTCTGTAAACTGTCCCCATTACAATATTGCCCTTGCTACTGGGAAATACACACTTCCTATGGGAAGAAAGCAGGTTTGTCAATGACATCCCCTCCATTCCCTTCCATCCCCTCCCATCCTTCCCATCCCCACCTGTCCTCACCCATTCCCTCCATTCCCTCCATCCCCAGCCATTCCCTCCATCCCCACCCGTCCCCTTCCATCCCTCTCATCTCTTCCATCCCCTCCCATCTCTACCATCCCCTCCCTCCCCTCTCTGTCTTCCCATCCCCATCCCATCCCATCCCTTCCATCCCCACCCGTCCCCTTCCATCCCCACCCCTCCCCTCCATTTCCTCCATTCCCTCCATCCCCACCCATCCCCTCCCATCTCTTTCATCCCCTGCATCCCCTCCCTGTCTTCCCAACCATCCCGTCCCCTCCCATCCCCTCCATCTCTTCCATCCCCTCCCATCCCCTCCCTTCCCTCCCAGTCTTCCCATCCCTCCCATCCCATCCCCTCCCATCCCCTCCCATCCCTCCCATCTCTTTCATTCCCTCCATCCCCTCCCATCCCTCCCATCTCTTTCATTCCCTCCATCCCCTCCCATCCCTCCCATCTCTTTCATCCCCTCCATCCCATCCCTCCCCTCCCCTCCCTCCCATTCCCTCCATCCCCATCCCCTCCCCTCCCTCCATTCCCTCCCGTCCCCTCCATCCCCTCAGCCGCACCGCAGTGCCGGGCGGGAAGGGCCGCGCTGCACGCCGGGAGGGGCCGCGGTGGAGCGCGGGCTGAGGGCGGCGGTGCCGGGAGAGGTGCGGGGGGAACGGGTTCCCCAGGGTTCCCCCGGCTTCCCGCAGGCTCCTCCCGGGCTCTGTCGCGGTCCCGGCGGGTGACTCCCCCCTCCTCGTTTCCCTTGCAGGAGGCCCAGGATGGCGGAGAGACCGGAGGACCTGAACCTGCCCAACGCTGTCATCACCCGCATCATTAAGGAGGCGGTGGGTGCGGGTCGGGGGGTACCGGCGGATCGGGGGGGATCGGGGGGTGCCGTTCTGCCTTCTGACCAGCACCGGGCCCACCGGATCCGGCCGAGGAAGGGTCGGCGGGGCGGGTGCCGCCGGGGCCTGGGGCCTTCATCCCCCCGGTGAGGATCGGGGCTGCGGGAGAGCTGCGGGAGGCAGCAGCGGGACGGGCACAACCGCAGAGCAGGGCAGGAGCCAGAGCAGGAGCCATCCCACTCGTCTGTGGATTCATTCCAGGCCGTTCACTGAATTGCACGTTTGGGTGTGAGCTGCGGGAGGTGTGCGGGCAGATCCCGAGGGGATGGGTGCTGGGTGCTGGTCAGGAATTGGGTGGTCACGGGTGAATTGCCCCGAGGTGGTGGCCAGAGCCACCCGTGTCCACAGAGCCACCCGTGTCCCCAGAGCCACCCGTGTCCCCAGAGCTGTGCAGGGTGCTGTGGGCACAGCCCCACTGTCACCTGCCATCAGTTCTGCCATAGCACCCGAGGGCAGCAGTGAGTCCCTCAGTGCCCTAATGGCTCTGACAGGTGAGTTGTGCCACTTTGAGTCCTTTCCAGCAGCTGCTGATAAAAGCTGAATTTGTTTTTCAGCTCCCTGATGGAGTCAATATTTCCAAAGAGGCTCGGAGCGCGATATCACGAGCAGCAAGTGTCTTTGTGCTTTATGCAACATCATGGTAAGAATCTGTCACAGCAGATGAGCAGCTGATTTGTATTCCCCTCTGTGCCTGGTGCCCTGGAGATTTTTCCTCCTATTTGTTTCAGTATTGTCTATTTACATAAATAAAATAATCCTTGGTGTGGCCCAGACTGCCAGGGTTGGGTTTGGACAGCCCTTAACAGCCCATGGGAAGGCAGCCTGGCTCTGTACACAGAGATGTCCCACCCCACCAGGCTGCTGGTGGCCATCAGGTATGGCTGCAGGGCTTCTTCTGGCAGAGGCAGAAGTCTTTTTCCTCACTCTCCCAGCTACTCAGTGAGTGGCTGCATTAGGGCAAGCATAAGCCAACCTGTCAGACTCTGGGCTGGTCACAGAGGACACAGTAAGTTCTTTGGGGTGGCTCAGAACATGTTGTGAAGGAGTCACCTCCCTGGTGGAAAGCACTCAGCTTTGTGGAATTGTCACCTCATAGCCAAGGTTCTGACTTTTCTCCTCCCCACTGGTTGTAGAAAAGGTCCCATGAAAACTCACATGGGAAAGCAGTGCAGGTAGATGAAAGCACAGCAGGCAATGCAAGCAAGAAGGTATCTTTAAATACTGCTAGGAGGGGATTAAACCCCCCCAGCTGTTTGGGAGATGGCTTTTTTTTTTTTTAAGTTGCTTCTGAATCTAATAATCCAGACTGTATTCTTGACAGCACCAATTAAGTCTGTCTTCCTTCTCATTTGTGACCAGTGCCAACAACTTTGCCATGAAGGGGAAGAGGAAAACGTTGAATGCTGGTGATGTTCTCTCTGCCATGGAGGAAATGGAGTTCCAGAGATTCATAGCCCCTCTGAAAGAATCCCTGGAAGGTACTGTCCTGGGGTTGTGTTGAGGCAGTCCAAGCAGCACCAGCTCCTCTTTTCCTGGAGCTCTGGACAGGCCACACTTACCTGACCTGTCTTGTTTCCTTTGCCCAGCATCCAGTTTGCCTGGGGAGCTGATCAGGTGCCCTTACCAGGACTGAGATAACATTCCTGATGGACAAAGTCTCATTTCCCCTGTTATGTTTATCCAAGGAAAGTCTTGGGTGCTGCCTGTAAATGGGGACTCCTGCATCCTTGTCAGCATTTTTTTTTCCTGCTGAGATTTAACCTGGTTTCCTCTGGAGCTGATCAGCTCAGCTCAGCTCATAGGGTGAGCTGCTGCTATGAGTGCCTGGAGAGCAAGTGGGTGTTGGACTGCAGCTCCTGTTCTGCTCATCTCGTGGAATCACTGGCTTGCAGGTTCTCAGTGTTCCCTTTTCCTTTTTCAGTTTACAGGCGGGAACAGAAAGGAAAGAAAGAAGCAAGGAAAGACAAAGACAAGAAGGCAGACTCAGAGGAGCAAGATAAGAGCCGAGAAGAAGAGAATGATGATGATGATGAAAGGATGGAGGAAGAAGAGCAAAATGAGGAGGAGGAGGTGGACAACTGAGCTTGCTGATGAGACTTCTTTCAGAGGGATGCTCATGCTGTAAATCCACCTTGCTGTCCCCCTCTTGTTTCCAGTAGGGTTTTGTGCTGGCCCGTCTTTTTTTGGCTATAATTTGTACATAAAGGACTTCTGCTAAAGCTTTTCTCCTGGAAGGACCACTCCTCCCTGTGCCCGGGGGGCTTGGCACCCCTCAGGTCCTGGACAGACAGGAATGGGACTGGGCTTTTTCTGCTGGGTTGGTTCTGAAACAGAGGGAAAAAAGAAATGCTGGATCCTTGGTACTGCTCTCCAGGAGAACTTGAAAGGCTGTGGAATGAGCTCCTTAAGCCAAGTCAGGGAGTGAATCAAACAGATCATTAAACCTTTGGGGTTCAGAATCCACATGATGATGTCAGGAAGCTGAACACTGAAGCTTTTTATACAAGAGTTGCTTTTTTCCTTCGTTTTCCTGCATCCAGGCTGTGCCTTCTCTTCCTGCTGTGACAGTGAGAGTGATACTGAGTCTTTCCACCACTCAGCTGACTTTCTGCCCCAGATCAACCTAAATAAAAAAATACCACAGCACTTAATGATACAAACTAAGTACCAAAAGTGCTTGGTCTGTGTCTTTAAAGCCCTGTGAGACCAAGAGGAATTGTATGAAAACTCACCAGGCAGTGACTGCAGCAAATTTAAATCACAGGATTGGTTTGGTTATAAAAGACCTTTGAGATCATTGAGTCCAGGGTAGCAGAACAGAGTGGTGGATCTTGGTGAGTTGTTTGGGGTTTTTTTTCCAGCTGGCATGGACTGATGACATCCCTGGTGCAGTGGGCTCCAGGACAGGGCACCCCTGCCTCAGGCCTCTGGGATTTGAAGTGGCTCCTTCAAGAAGGATGGATTGAAACAAGTTGTCTGCATTCCTAGTATTCTGTAGGCTTCATCTTTTATACTTTCAATTCTTAGTTTTTGTGCCTTTCCTTTCTCTTTAGAAAGGGCCTGCAGTAGGGAATGGATGGAGCTGGCAGTGTTTTCCCAGGCTCTCCAGTAACACACCTGCCTCTTTGCTCCTTTGCATTCTGTTGCCCTTTGCTCGTACGTACCTGGGGTGCATTTTCTGCAATAATTATCTAAATAAAAGCCAGATTTTTTTTTTTAACACAGTGCCTCATTTCCCAGGGAGATGGAAGGAGCTGGTTGTGGTGGTTGTTGGGGAGCTGGGGCAGAAGAGAACTGGTGGTGAAGCTGCTTTGGGAGCAGCTGTGGGAAGGGAGGTTTTGGGGAGGTGTTTGTGTCCCTGGGGGAAGGAGGGGACACACATTCCCTTCAGCTCCCAGAGAGAGGCACTGGGCTGGGGGAAAAGAGCAGAGCTGCAGGGGGCCCAGGAGGGGGCTTGAGGGAGCAGAACGGATTTAAACCCATCCTGTGTCCCCTGGAGAAAACTGAGTCCTGCCTCTGCTGCTGGGTCTGCAGCCTGGCTCCAGCCTCCCTTCACCTGTCAGGACATTCCAGCACCCCTAAAGCCCTGCAGCACCCCAAAACGTGTCTCCATCCTCCCCAGCCCTCTTCCTGTTCCCCATAGCACCCCAAGGACCTGCTCTAGGCACCCCTTGCACCCCAAAACTTGCCTGCGTGCTCCCACAGCACTCAGCCATGCTCCAGGCTCTCCAGCACCCGTCTTGTTCCATACCCCACCAAACCCCGAAACACCCAGCTCCAGCTCCTCCTAGCACCTCAAAACCCTGCTCCATGCCCCAAAGCCCTGTCCCATGTCCCCCAGAGGACCCCAAGCACCAGCTCTAGGCACCTGCAGCACCCCAAAACCCTGCTCCAGACCTCCCACCACCCCAAAACGCTGTTCCCTGCCCCCAGACCCTCACTCCATGTCCCCTGGCACCCCAACTCCCTGCTGTGCCCCCCTCTCCTTCCCCCCCTAATCCCGCCCTTTCCCGCGCTCCCGCCGCGCGAGACTTCCCGCCTTCTTCCCGCGATGCGGGGCGTGGCTCTCTATGCTAATGAAGGGGGCGTGGCTATGCAAATCACGAGGACTCGGACGGAGGTGGCGAAACGCGGCGGCGGCGGGAGGTGAGTGGAGGGGGGAGGGGGAGGAGGACCGGGAACCGGGGGATCGGAGCCAGGATGGGTGCCCAGGCTCCCGACCCCGACCCCTTCATATGAGGACCCAGAGCCCGGAGTTCGGTCCGGCTGCAGGAGAAGGGCCCAGCCGGGGTGCGGGGAGGGGTGCGGGCAGCCCGCGTTGTGCAGTGACATCGGTCCTGAGCACCCCCCGGGTGCCCAGCTACCACCCCCTGGATATTTCCAGATCCTACCTGGAAGGTGAAATCTTCTCTAATATCTTGAGCTTTGTTAGGGACTGTTAATTAACCCGTTATCTGCTCCGCTTGCCCGGCATCCTCTAATCTGGCTCTGCCGTGTTTCCAGGGTTTCAGGTCAATAGCCCTGAACCTGCAGGATGAGGCCGTGGCTGGTTCCGGGCCCTAAAATGCTGTGAGTGAGAATCAGAATGGTTTCAGGTCGGAAAAGAGCTGTAGTATCATCCCAGCCCTTTTCTTGGTTGTTCTGGTGGTGCTGTCAGCAAGCTGGAACAAACCTCCGGGCATCACTTCTGGCCTCAGCCTGTCCCCCAGCTTGGTTTAATTGGTGCTGCTGCAAAGGGCAGGGGGAGGGTGACCTGTGCTGGAGTTTTCAGGTGTTTCTGTCTCTACAAATACAACCAGGCACCCAGGACAGCAGAGCCAGCCCGGGCTGGGCAAAGGTGTGGGTTAGTTAGGGTTTGGGTGCTGTGGGTTTGGGCTGGTCTGGGTGTGGAGGAGCAAAGGTGAAAGCATCAGATTGCTCAGGCAGGAGCTGTGGGGCTGTTATTGCACTCCTGTGCTGGTGCTTTGGGATGTGGGAAGCAAATGGCCTCAGGCAGGGAGATTTGGGCATTTCATGTCAGAGAAAGAGGTGCCTGTGCTCTGCTGGGAGCCTGAGGAGGACTCAGGGGGGGTGAACAGCCCTGTCCCAGGGTGCAGGGGATGTGGTCCCTTGTCATGGCCCCCTCCCAGTCCTTGCTCTGCATCTTTTCCTTCCTTCCCCCACTGTCGGGGTGTCTGGGGCACACGATGGGTGCCAGACCTGGTGGCCACGGGTGCCCTGGGCAAGGGGGGGCTGCACCCCTCAGCTTGTGGCACCTTCTCCTGCACAAGGAGAGGTGAGGAGGGCCCAGCTGCCCTGATGGGTGCTCCCCTGGGGCCCACCCACCCCAACTGTTATCTCCCCTCTGCAACTCTGCTGGTGCCCATCTCCTCCTGCCTTGGAGAGGGCCCTTTCTGGAGCTGAGCCCTCTATCTGTCCCATGCAGAGTCAGGTGCCTCTGGTCCCTCCCCACCCCCTCCTCTTCCTTCTCTGGGATTAGCTCTTTAAAGCATTTTTGGGATTCTCGAGGTGGGTTTTGTTCACTGAGCCCTTTGTTCTCCATCCCTGCCTGCCTGGAGCCCTGCCTGCAGCCAACCCTCTGCTGGGACTGCAAACTCCACTTCCCCCCAGGGCTGCCCCTTCCCTGGAAGTAATGAGCAGAGTGGCAGCTTTCCAGGGCTAAAAATGACTTGCCAAGTGACACTGCCAGCACGCCTGTCAGCTGCTCCAAACACTGCCCAGTTGTGGGGGTTTTATTCAGTGTTTTTACCCCCATAGGCCTGCAGGTAGCTCAGAGCTGCCTTGTCACCCATCCCCAGCAGAGGTGGGTGCTGGGGTAGGAGAGTGGGTGCTGGGCTGAACACGATGCTCCTGTACTACACCTGCCCTGTGCACTGGGGTGGCCTGGAACAGGCTGAGAATTTGGCTCAGCATGAGAATACCTGAAGGGTCTGGAGTGTGTGAAATGGGCAAATAGCTCAGATCCAAGGTTTTCCAGGAGAATGGAGCCATCTCCTGCCCAGCATTGTTGCTGACTGCTGATGTGGGTGCTGCTGTGGAGCTTTCTCCCACGGGCTGTGTCCTGGGATGCCATGAGCCAGATCTGTTTTCCAGAGAGAGGCAGGTTTATTGCTGGGGAATCCTCCTGGGATGGCATTGGGGACCACAGGGCTGCTTCCCAGGGCAAGTCCCATCCTCATGTCAGCTCTGTCTCCCTGGGGTGCAGGCAGAGGAATCCTGCTTGCTCTTTCAGAAATCCATCTCCAGCTCTCCTCCTGCCCATCTCCCTCAGGTTTGGGCTCTCCAGACAAAATCTGTGATCTCCAGCAGGGACTTTGCTGTTTGTCTCCCAGGGCACCCCCAGCTCCTCCACACAGGACATTTGTGGGACACAGCCCTGTGTCTGTAGCCAGCAGAAGTCCTTGAAGCTGCTCTGTACAAACAGTCTTTGCTCACGTTGTGTTTCCCAGGGTTGTACCAGCTGCTTTCTGCTGCACTGCAGCCAAATCCCTGCTCCCAGGGGAGCTGCCTTCCCCTGGCCCCTTCTGTTGTGCTCTCACCATTCATGGGGAGCATTTCACACTGGGAGAAATTTCAATCCTAATGGTGTAATTGCAGAATTATTACTTGATCTAACTATTACAAAAGAAGAAAATAATTGCTACAGAAGAAGTTTCAGCAATAACACAGCTGACACCTGATTTATGTCTGTTGAGTAACTGCTCTTTGTTACCCCTGGGATCAGTTTTGCCCAGCTCCCCAGATGGTCAGTAAGTGGTCACCAGGGGTTTAAAGCCCTGGTGTTTTCAGAGTGATTCTGCCCCTATTCTGCCATAACTACAGCTTTACACTGCAGCCACAAATACTTGGTGCTACACAGAGCAGCTCTGGACTCCTCAGAATACAAAAGCTGAGTTACACCATTGTACAGCATTAAGCAGAAGGAGAATGAATTAATTCCCACCTCATCACTAGAAGACATCTCTGCAGGCTAAGCCAGGCAGAGTCTGATGAGGGAGCAGGACAGGGATGGTCCCACAGGGGTCTCAGCTCACTCCTGGCATGCACCAAGAGCTGGGGTTTCCCTGGACCCCACCATAACCACCCGGACTCTGTCTTGCTGTTTCAGAGCCTCCTTCCACAGCCCAAGATGCAGGCAGACTCCCTTCTTCACAGTGGTTATTTCCACCCTGTGCTACGCTCCTGGCAGTGTACAGCAACCACCTTTGATGCCTCCAACCTCATCTACCCCATCTTTGTCACGTGAGTGAGCCCTGGCTCCCTGCATTAGGGGGGGACCACGCTCAGGTGCTCCCTGAGCTCTTGGATAGGGTCACTCACTGCTCGTGGGCAAGCCTGGGGTAGGGTCTTCCTTCTGACACCAAGTCCTCACATCTGTCCCATCCACCCCCTGCAGTGACAGCCCTGATGCTGTGGAGCCAATCCCCAGCCTGCCTGGACAAGCCAGGTAAGAACCCATCCCACTGAGCTGTGTGCCCATCACTGCTCTGCCCTGTGCCCGAGCAGGGCTCCTGTGAGATGAGCATGGGCCAGGGGTGACACTTCCTGTGGTCACTGCCTCGGGGATCCCCCAGCATCAGGGGCAGGTGCTGTCTGCCAAGGAAATGGAAGGAATCATACTGGGGGTGCTGGGAAGTGCCAGCACTGGCAGCAACAGTGCCAGGGTCTCACCATGTCCTGGAGCACTCACACATTGTGTGAGCTGGGCATGCAGGGAGGGTGGAAGGGAATGGGATTTGCAGCAGCAAGAAAACCTGCCCAAGGAGGTGGGCTCTGGTCCTGCATTGGATCTGGCTGGGCTGGCAGCTCCTCTCTCCATCTGCTGCCATGTTAGCAGGGCTGTGCTCAGAGAGGCTCCAGGGGGGTGGTCCTGGGGGATGTGGGATGGGTCTGCAACAGGGGCAGCAAGATAAGGGATGTGAGGGCAGGGCATCATCATCCTTCCAGAGCAGAGAGTGTCCATGTTGGGCAGATAACACTCCTGTACTTCCAGATAAGGTCCCGGATTGTTCCTCTCAATGTTCAGGCAGCACTTGCCCTGTACCTCCAGCTGCTGCTTGCTGTGGATGCTCCCCAAGCAGCTCCCAGAGCAGCTCTCCCCACGGAGCAGGTCTGGGGGTCTGGCAGCCCCTTCACTTTGCTCTTCTCAGGTATGGAGTCAACAAGCTGGAGGGGATGCTGCGTCCCCTCGTCGAGGACGGCCTGAAGTGTGTGCTCATCTTCGGGGTGCCCAGCAAGGTCCACAAGGTCAGAGTGGTGGCAGGGAACTCTGGGCAGCCACAGAGGTCTGGGGGAGCAGCATGAAGCTGGGGCATCTCCTGATCAAACAGAGCCACTTCAGGGTTTCTGGGTGTGCTTGCACCCCAGGATGGGGATGTGAGGCTGTAGTGACACCCAGAAAGCTTCCAGAGCTCTTGCAGGTGGCCCTGAGACCATTCTGGGTGGCCACACTGCTCTGGTACAGGATCCCATGGGTCAGAAAGCTTTCCTGGGCAGAAGTCCTGCCACAGAGGAGCTGGTGGGAAGCCCTCAGCTCTGGGTGCTGAGGCATTTCTCTTCTTGCAGGACGAGAGAGGCTCTGCAGCTGATGCAGAGAGCACTCCTGCCATCCAGGCAGTCAGGAAGATCTGCTCCACCTTCCCAGAGCTGCTGATAGCCTGTGATGTCTGCTTGTGCCCTTACACCTCCCACGGGCACTGCGGTGAGGACACAGCCAGGGCTCCCTGCCTGCTCTTGGGGCATTTTCCTGGCACTAGGATTCTCCGGGGATTCGTTCTTTTTAGCTGAGGATCTCTGGGTGCTGGTGGGGCCTGGCTGGCTCTTGCCCCAAAACTTGGCTCCCCAGAATTGAGCCTGGGAGACCTCTCCTGTGTTGTGAGAGCAGGGTGGGAGGCGCAGGTGGGTGAGACACTCACTCCTAGCCATCTGAATCTGTCTGAGCACCCCTCTGTGTTCCCCACTGCTGCCTTCCCTTCCCTGGAGCACCCATGTGCTGTGTCCATGCAGAGCTGGGTCACTGGGCTCCCGGTCCTTACCCAGCTTGCAGAACACCATGTTCTGAGCATCTCTATAGCAGGAGCCACACTCCCACCCTGGGGATGGAGGCAACCAGGCCCTCAGCCCCTCACCTAACCCTGGCTTTGTCTCCCAGGCATCCTGCGTGAGGATGGCACCATCCAGAACGAGCTCAGCTGCCAGCGTTTGGCAGAAGTGGCGTTGGCCTACGCCAGGGCAGGTGAGGATTCTCCTGGCAGTTCAGATTCCTCCCTTCCAGCAGCCCCAGAAGCAAACCAGGCTGGGCTCCATCTGGGAGTGTGTGGATCGTGGTCGGGGGAGGCTGGGAGCACAAGCCCTGGGGTCACCTCTTTCAGTGGCAGTCACCTCCCGGTGTCCCTGCTCTCTCCCTGCAGGCTGCCACATCATTGCCCCCTCAGATATGATGGACGGGAGGATTGCAGCCATGAAGAAGGCACTGATCTCCAATGACTTGGGCAACAAGGTGGGCTGGGATCCTCCAAAGGCTGGAGTGATGCCCACAGGGGTGCTGCACCACGCCAGGACCTGGGCAAGCACTGGGAGAAGCAAATCTTCACCTTGCTCAGGATGTGCCATGGGGATCTCCCTGCCCCGGTGCCCATAGGGTGGGAATGCCCTGGGACAGGGAGGTGCCAGGGCTCTGGCAGGAGGAGGAGGATGTGGGGCAGAGCCTCCAACAGCCACGGGAGGGAATGGCTGCAGCCAGGATGCAGCACTGAGGCTCTGGTGCTCATGGCTCCACTCCTCTGCAGGTCTCTGTGATGAGCTACAGTGCCAAGTTTGCCTCCTGCTTCTACGGTCCTTTCAGGTGGGTCTGTCCCTCAGCTGGCACCAGGAGGTGACTCCCCAGATATCTGGATAGTTATTTTAGCTATATGGGGCTATATGCTGCAGCTCCTCCCCTCAGGACAAAAGGGACACAGCTGTACCTTGCCCAGATGTCCCTGTCCCAGCCTGGCGTGTCCTGGGTGCTGGTGGCAAGGCAGGCAGGGAGCCAGGAGCAGTGTGAAGGGAGCAGATGTCACCCTAAAGGGTGCCTTCAGGGACAAGCCTCAGCTCAGTCACCTCTAGGACCTTGTTCCTAGAACAGCATTACCCCAGTGGAGTGTCCCCGAGGGACCTGTCTCAGGAAAGAGCAAAAAGAAAATGTCTGACACGATTTTCCCCCATACTGTGGGCACAGGAGGGCAGCAGGTGTTGAAGAATGGCTCCCAGAGCCAGCCTGGACCTGCTGACCTCTCAGAGTGACCCTGGGGCACTGAGCTGGCTCAGCAGAGCCCCCTTTTTCCTGCCCCTGATGGCTCAGGTACTTGTCCTCACGTTTCTGAAGCTCTGTGGGGCACAAGGCACAGGCAGCCATGTTGTTCCTCATCCCCTGCCCTCTGCCCATCCCCAGGGATGCTGCTCTATCCAAACCTGCCTTTGGAGACAGGAGATGCTACCAGCTGCCCCCAGGTGCCAGGGGCCTGGCCATGCGTGCTGTGGTGAGTGAGATGGGCTTGGGGTGCTCGGGGCAGCACCCGAGGGTCGTGGGGATGGGGGGAACCAGCCCAGGGGTGGGTGCTGGAGGCAGAAGGCAGCAGGGATGGCTGAGGCACTCACCTCTGTGAGAGAAGAGTGGTGTCCATCGGTGTCCTGGGCAACTGGACCTTGTGCTGGGAGCAGTGGAGGTGGTGACCCTGTGTCCTGCTGTGTCTCCTGGTGCCCAGGGACACACAGCCCACGCTGTGTCTGGGGAGGGGAGCGTCAGCTCTGCCCATCGCAGCTCCTCTGGGCTCCTGGGGCCACTGAGGGGCTTCCCAGAACCTTCTGTGAGCCCTCCGGAGAAAACCAACCTCTGGGGTGGAACTTCTGGGGAAAAAAAAACAAGTGCAGACTTGCTGGAGAATGTTCTTGAGGTGCCGGGGTCACAGACACACGGGGGTTCCCCTGACAGGACCGGGATGTGCGTGAGGGAGCGGACATGCTGATGGTGAAGCCCGGGATGCCCTATCTGGACCTCGTCAGGGACGTCAAGGCCCGAGTGAGTAAAGCTCCTTCTGCTCCAGCCACGGCGTGGGGTGTCCCCAGCTTTGGGGTGACCGCTTGGGACACTCAGACAGGGGAGGCTGCAACGGGTGTTGTGTTGTGTTGTGTTTTGTTTTGTTGTGTCGTGTCGTGTTGCGTTGTTGCGTTGTTGTTGTGTTGTGTTGTTGTGTTGCATTGTCTTGCGTTGTTGTGGTGTTGTGCAGTTGTGGTCTGGTGTTGTTCTGTTGTTGCGTTGTTGCGTTGTGTTGCACTGTCGTGTTGTGTTGGATTGTTGCATTGTTGTTGTGTTGTTCTGTTGCTGTGTCGCGTTGTTGCGTTGTGATGCATTGTTGCGTTCTGTTGCATTGTTGTGTTGGTGTGTTGCGTTGCGGTGTTGTGTTGGTGTGTTGCGGTGCAGTGGGCACCTCGGGGAGCACTGGGGAGCGTGGGGAGGGGATGTGGGACAGCCAGTGGTGTCCCCTGCCTGCTGACCTCCTCCTTCCCACCGCTCCCCAGCACCCCACTCACCCCCTGGCTGTGTACCACGTCTCGGGGGAGTTCGCCATGCTGTGGCACGGGGCACAGGCTGGTGCCTTCGGACTGGAACCCGCAGTCAGGGAGGCGATCACGGCATTCAGGCGCGCAGGTGTGTCCCCGTGTCCCCTCGTGTCCGTGTACCCGTGGGTGCCCGTGTACCTCCATGTGTCCCCGTGTCCCCCCGTGTCCATGTACCTGTGTCCGTGTACCCCCGTGTCCCCGTGTCGTCCCGTGTCCATGTACCTGTGTGTGTCCATGTACTACCATGTGTCCCAATGTCCCCTCGTGTCCATGTACCCATGTGTCTGTGTACCCCCACATGTCCCAATGTCCCATGTCCATGTACCCGTGTGTGTCCGTGTACCCCCGTGTCTGTGTCCCCGTGTCCCCTAGTGTCCATGTACCTGTGTGTGTCCGTGTACCCCCATGTGTCCCCATGTCCCCCCGTGTCCGTGTACCCATCTCCCTGTGTATCCCCGTGTACCTGTGTCCCTGTACTCCCGTGTCTGCATACCCGTGTCCTTGTGTCTGCCCGTGTCTATGTCCCGGTGTCCCCCCGTGTCCGTGTCCCCCCATGTGTGTCCCCATGTCCCCCCGTGTCCGTGTCCCCCCCCCCCAGGACTCCATGGTTTCGTCTCTCCGCAGGCGCTGACGTCATCATTACGTACTTCGCGCCGCAGCTCCTGCGCTGGCTGAAGGAGGAGGCGGCGGGGCGGGGCTGAGCGCGCGCGAGGGGGCGGAGCCAGGGGGGCAGTGGGCGGGGCCTGGGGCAGTGGGCGGGGCTTCCGGGTGACCGCGCAGGTGGGTGCGGGGCAGGGGGGGACAGTGGGACCCGGGGCCGCGCGTACCCCCCACGCTGCCGCCCCCATTACACACACACCGGAGCCGTGAGCCCCCGGCCCACCCCGCACCTCCAGACCCTGAGTGACCCGCTTGAACCCCTCTCTGTGCGGGGGCACACCGGATAGCCTCCCCCCAGGCACTCTGGGTGCCCCCACGTACCGCACCCTACACACAGTGGGTGCAGCCCCGGCTTCCCCCTCTCTAATCCCCCCTCCAAGAAACCTACCCCAGGTGCCCCCTCCCCTCTACACTCCCCCCAAAACACCCCTGGTGCCCCCCCATACCCACCCAGTGCATTCAGCCCCGGGTGCCCCCCTGCACCCCCAACACGGGGGGCACAGCCACCTCCCTGCAGCACCCACGAGGGGTGCAGCCACCTCAGTCTGGGAGCCTCAGAGCAGCGGATCCCCCCCCTAAAGAGGCCCAGCCCCCACACGGGGGAGGGGGTCACTGACACGGGTGGGTGCGAGAGGGGCTGCCTGACCCCCCCCGGGCTGGGTGCCTGCTCTCCCGGCTCTCTCCTCCCGGTTCGTTCCAGGCTCTCGCCATGCTGCGGCTTCGCCTCCTGACCTGGGATGTGAAGGAGACGCTGCTGCGGCTGCGGCAGCCCCCGGGCCAGAGCTACGCGGCCGAGGCCCGGGCCCACGGGGTGCGGGTGGAACCGGAGGTTCTGAACCGGGCATTCCAGGAGGTTTACCGGGCCCAGAGCCGCCTCTTCCCCAACTACGGCCAAGGCCGTGGGCTGAGCTCCCGGCAGTGGTGGTTGGAGGTGGTGACCCAAACCTTCCGACGGGCGGGCGTGCGGGACGAGCGGATCCTGACGCCGGTGGCAGAAAAGCTTTACCGGGACTTCTGCAGCGCCCGCAACTGGGAGGAGCTGCCCGGAGCCAGAGAGACCCTGAGGATGTGCTGCCAGCGGGGGTTCCGCATGGGGGTTGTGTCCAACTTCGATAACCGGCTGGAAAGCATCCTCACGCAGTGCCAGCTCCGCCAGCACTTTGACTTCGTCCTCACCTCCGAGGCCGTGGGCTTTGCCAAGCCGGACAGGAGGATCTTCGAGCAAGCTCTGCGGCTCGGGGGGGTCCCCCCGGAGGAGGCGGCTCACATCGGGGATGATTACAGCCGGGATTACAGGGCTGCCCGAGCTGTGGGCATGCACAGCTTTCTGCTCCGGGCCCCTGGGCAGGGCGAGGAGCCGGAGGTGCCCCCCGAGCACATCCTGCCCACGCTCAGCCACCTCCTGGAGCTGATTGAGAAGGGGTAGGTGCGGGTGGAGGAGGAGCCCGCACTGCTGCTGCTGCGGGGTGAGCCCGAGCTGGCAGAAAGCGGTGGGATTTCTTGCTGCTGGTGGAGCAGGGAAAGGAAGCGAGGGGTTTGAGGGCTGCCTGCAGAGCAGGAGGGGTGTTCAAGCAATAAACGTATCTGAAATCTTCAGTGCTGTCTTTTGTAGCTCTGAGAACACCATGGGAGGGGGGCAGCAGCGGTCCCTTCCCCTCATGGAGCTGGGGATGAGGTCAGGCTGCACAGGCTCATCCTGGCAGGAGGGATGGAGGTGGATACTGAGGTTTATCCCGACTGTCACCCTGGGGAGAGGCTCAAACATTTCCCTTAGAGCTGGGGTTGGTGCTCTCCAGGTCTGTCCCCATGGGGCACCCCAGAAACAGCCCTGCACCCCGCAGTGCACCCTGGCTTTTCCACCTCACCAGCCCCTTCTCCCCAGCAGCAGTGGCCTGGAGCAGTCACAGCCCCTCCTGCTGTGGGCAACACAGGAGTTAAGCAGCTGCATGTAATTTAACATATTGCCAACTAACAAACTTTACTGATCTGGGTATGGAGAAATAAACATGACAAATTGTAAAGAGTTACAGAAACACCACCTCCTTAGCTCCACCAAGTCCAGCACCTCTCCTCCTGCCAGCAGCTCCTCCAGATGACACCCAAGCCTCAGCTCCCTGAGGCAAGGAGCAGCTCAGATGATTTCTTTCTGCCCCTGACACAAAACGCTCTGTGGGCCCCAGCTCCTCAGGGGGGACCCCTCAGTGTGTCCCTCTGCATGGGGCTGCTCTTCCCACAGTCTCCAGCTGTGTCCCAATTATCTCCCTTCCCGTGTGCCTCCTCCCTGCATTTCTCCAAACACATCTCTTAATACTCCAGGGGCTGGAAAGCCTCCCTTGGTCAGGGAGGAATTAAATCATTCACCTCTCTAGGTTATCCTGACCCCTGGCCCAGGACAGGTGTAGTATCCAGGAGGAAAGCTGCTGTAAAACAGGTGAAGAACTTACATATTCTACAGGCAGGTCTGCTGAGCACCCTGTCCAGGACCCCCAGCCCTGCCCGGGCTCCTTTTCCCCATCGGGCACCCCGGGAGCCCCCAGCTCACTGCACCAGTGAGATGCTCTCGTGTGCCACAGCAAAGACAGGATAGAGGGGCTGGGCGAAGGGCTCCCTGTGGGAAAAGAGGATGGTGCAGGAATTGGGGTCATAAAAAAGCACTTCCCCTCCCCCAAAGTCAACCAGCACCCCGATCTCAGACGGGGCACGGATCAGCTCCACAGCCTGGGGCTCCCCGGCGTGCAGGAACCTGAACTCCTTGTCGTAGCGGGAGAAGACCCAGGAGGCTGTGTTGAAACCCAGCCTGGCCTCATTGCCAGAGCCCCTGCGTGGCACGGAGCTGTAGCAAACCCCCAGCTTGTAGGCACAGCTCTTCTCCACGCTGACCTTCCAGGCACAGAGTCCCGAGTGGAAAGGTGCAGCAGCCAAAGCATTGGGCCAGTGGTCGAAGCGCTCGGGGCAGTCCGAGTCCACCTTGGCCTTTTTGGGGCTGAAGGTCAGGGTTTTCTTGTCTTCCGACAGGCTGAGCTGGGGGCTGACAGTTTTCTCATCGATGTGAATCTCCTGTGAGCCTGCAAGAGAAGCCACGTGCAGAACAACAGGTTGGTGGCCCCTGCCTGAACCACCCAGTGAAGTCCTGGCCATGTCCCCTCAGGCTGGGTGCCAGAGCTCTCCACAGCCTTCCCTCTCAAACCATGGTCAGAACGTCACAGAAACTCATCACACCCTGAATTTCACTAGACACCTCTCCCCCCTTGCACTAAAGTCCTACAGAGCCAGCAAATCACAGAAGTGTTGGGTTGGAAAACACCTTTAAAGTCATCAAGTCCAACCATTAACCTGACACAAACCCACAGCCCTCAGCACCACATCTCTGGGGCTCTGAAACCCCTCCAGGGATGATGGGGACTCCAGCCCTGCCCTGGGCAGCCTGGGCCAGGCCCTGACAACCCTTTCCAGGCAGAAATTCTTCCCCAGCTGCAACCTAAACCTCCCCTGGCACAACTTGAGTTGTGCCAAAAGTTCCTCTTGTCCCATCCCTTGTTCCTTGGGAGCAGAGCCCGACCCCCCCTGGCTCCAACCTCCTCTCAGGGGGTTGCAGAGAGCCACAAGGTCTCCCCTCAGCCTCCTCTGCTCCAGGATCAGCACCCCCAGGGCCCTCACAAGTTCTCCAGACCCTTCCCCAGCTCTATTCCCTTCTCAGGCCACTCTCCATCCCCTCAATTTCCTTCTGCTCATGAGGGGCCCAGAAGTGACCCCAGGATTCAAGGTGCAGCCTCAGCAGTGCCCAGCACAGGGACAAGACACAGCTCATCTTGCTCTGCCCCTGGCCTGAAACCCCACAAAACAGGACTCTGCCTTTTCCATCCATCTCACTTTCAGGAGAGACCAAAATCTCAGCCCTGTCCCTTCCCACCCCCACAGCAGGACCCAACTTTTCCTCTCCAGGGTGAGCCAAGAGCCTGGCCAGGGGCAGGGCTGTTTGCAGAGAACCTGCAGAGCAGGAAATGCAGGAATGGGGAGGAATGGAGAGGGCTGGGAGGGGGAAATCTCTTTCCTCCTGTAAAGCCCAAGAAATGAATCAGCTCACCTGGAGTCAGGTGGCACACTCTGGAAATTCACTGAGCAAGGAGATGAGGCTGATGTCCATTTGACTGACCTGCTCTGGGGGGTTCTACCTGCAGGTGTCCCCTCCCATCCTGCCTTCCCCACCTTCACTTCATCCATTTTAGTTTTTAAACAAGACTGGAGCAGGGCAGTCATACCAGCTCCTGCCCTTTCCCAATCACCCTCTGCTCAGTATCCAGCTCATGGCAGGATGGGACCCTTCAAGAACCAAACCATTCTGTCAGCCCAGAGCCCAGCTCCTGGTCAGAAAGCTATCACACATTTACTCACTTCTTGTTCCAGCACATCAGAGCCTCTCACAGATGCCATGCTGGTGAGCTCACCCTCTCTTAAAAATCACCAGCAGGCAAAGGGGAAAGGCTGTGAAGAGGAATTTCTGTGGCAGAGAGTGCTACAGCAGCATCAGCCTCAGTGCTGTACAAAGTGACCCAGGAAAGAAACCCAGTGAGGTTAAGCTGATAAAAGATACAACCTCTTCAAACCTCTGCTCCTCCAAGCCCAAACCAGCTGCTTGGCACAACTGTGCCCCCTCCTCAGCATCCCAAACTTCCTAAGGATGCTGCTGCCCCCCTGGATGGGGACTCCAAGGAAAGAGCAAGGCTGGGAGAGCAGAGAAGGGCAGGGTGCAATATCAGGGTGTTCTGACACAGCATCACCATGCTTTGACACACTTTTGGGATGTTTCTTTGGGAATGACAGAGCTGAGTGTGCAGGAATGCCCAGAGAGTGAGAACGTTGAGGGAAGCACTGACCTGGGGCAGAGCAGAGAACAGCAGAGGCCCAGAGTCGGTGCAGCAGTGGACTCTGAACACACCTCTGGTTAAAGTTTAACTTCGGGGACTCCCGAGGCTCTAAGATTCCCTCTGCCACCTCCGTCCTAGCAAAGGGACACAAGAGAGAGTTAGAAATACAATGATTTATTGAGCAGTGCTGGAGGTGCTGAAGGTCACCGGGAGGCAGGGCAGAAACATGAGCTGGAGCAAGAGGAGCAGGGAAACCACACGGGGAGGTTCTGAGCAAGCTCTCCTCCCAAGCAATACTTTGGGTTGGCTTTGATCACAGCCCCTTCTGAAAGGACTTCAAGAGTTTCATAACCCAATCCCAGCAGCCTGAGTCAAGAGCCTCCTCAGCCAGGAGATTAAACACCCCTGAGAGCAGCCATGGGTGCAGGAGGGCACAGGCACATTCCCTCCTTATCAACCAAACCTCACTGCAGGGCAGGAGAAGGGAGAGCAAGGCAGGACATTGGGGTCAAGCCAGCAGAGCAAGGAGAGGGAGAGCTTGCAGCAGCCACAGAACTCATGGGGTTGGGTGAAGGCTCGGGATGCTCCATTGCTGGGGCCAATTTGTCACTGGGCAGCAGCCACAGAAAGAAATGGTGAAATTACTGCTGGTGGCTGTCAGGAATGCTGACAGCTGAGGTGCAGAGCTTGGGCACTGCAGTGCCAGCAGCTCCCTGCCACCTCTCCAGGGGACAATCCTCCCTCCTGCCAACAGAGCAGGGACAGGCTGGCTCCATATCCCAGGGAACCCCGGGGAGTTTAGGTTGGATGTTAGGAACTATTTTGTCACTGAGAGGGTTGTGAGGCCTTGGGATGGCCCAGACAGTGCTGGAGTCCCCATCCCTGGAGGCTTTTAAAAGGCATTTGGAGCTGGTCCTTAAGGACATGGCTGAGTAGTTGGTTATGGTGTTGGTTAAAGGTTGGAATGGATGATCCTGGAGGTCTCTTCCAACCCAAACATTCTGTGATTCTGTTTACAGGAGCTGGAAAAGGTCTCCCAGAATCTTGGGGAGGGCTCCAGAAAAGCTGGGGAGGGACTTTTTGTAAGGGTATGGAGTGGTAGGAAGAAGGATAATGGCTTTAGACTGGCAGAGGGGAGATTTAGACTGGAAATGAGGAAGAAATTCTTTGGTGTGAGGGTGCTGAGCCCCAGGGTGCCCCCAGAAGCTGTGGCTGCCCCATCCCTGGCAGTGTTGAAGGTTGGATGGGGCTTGGAGCACCCTGGGCTGGGGGAGGTGTCCCTGGGCATGGCAGGGGGTGGGAATGGATGAGCTTTAAGGTCCTTCTGACCCAAACCTGTGTGTGATTCTGAGAGTCCCATAAGTCAGGGACAGTCCACCTGGCAATGCCTCTGGGGAGCTGCTGCTCATGGAGCATTTTTAGGTCCCAGGACTTCTACATCTGGAGCTGCAGCTCAGTGAAGCACAAACAAGTGGCCCCACAGCATCTCTGTGTCCTCACCCTCCACCAAAGCAGCATGAGGGAGAAAAGAGGGGGTGCCAGAGGCTGCTCACAGCAGGAACAGCAGAGGGTGCAGGGGACAGGGAAAAGAGCAGGAGCAGCCAGGTACTGACCTCTCAAAGATCTCTTGTTCTGCCTGCTGTGGACAAGGAGAGAAAAAGTCATTTGAACTGACATCCCCACAGATAACATCCCAAACACAAACAAGCACAGCAAACCCAGGACAGAAGGAGCTGAGTTCTCCTTCCTGACCCAGTGAAACCACTCCTCAACCCAAACCCTGGAGCATCCACCATCCATTATCTCCAGCCCCAGGACCTTCCACTCCCTGACTCAGAAAGTGGGAATGGCTGCAAGTGACATCTTCTACATGCAGCTCAGGGCAAAAGGATAAGGTGAGGGTCTCACTGTCTTTCTGCCTCCACACTGAGGCCCCAGCTCAGCCACCCGAGATGCTGGGGGAGGACAGGACCTGTGTTTCCCACCTTCTGCCCATGGGATCACTTTTCCAAGCAGAACTGCTGCCCTCCTCTTCACCACGTTCCTGGTGGCAAGCAGAGGCTAAAAACAATCCCAGAGCTGATGGCTGTGAGAGGAATTGCTCAGGTAAAAGGAGACAATTTAATAGTCAGAAGCAGAACTGGGTGAAGGGAAGCACAGGCTTGGTGAATATCCCAAACAGGGGCCTGGCAGGCACCATGGCAGAACTTCAAGAAGAGCTAGAGGTGCTCTCAAGGTTGAGGTTTTTTCCAGCACTAGACAAGGACAGTAGGAAACTGGTGACCCAACCTAACTGCTGGTAGAGCAGCTCTCACCCCTCAGCTCTTCCTGAGCTGGCAGCTTCAAACCAAGAGCTTGGAGACTCTGAACCTCACAGCTGGAGGTTCTGAACCTCATGTGAGAGCAGCAGCAGGCTGAGCAGAATCCCAGGGGGGTTGGAAGGGACCTCAAAAGATCACTGAGTCCAACCCCCTGGCAGAGCAGGGTCCCCTCCAGCAGTCACACAGGACACATCCAGGTAGGATTTGGATGTCTCCAGGGAAGGAGACTCCAAAACCTCCCTGGGCAGCCTGGGCCAGGGCTCCCTCACCCTCACAGGGAAAAAATTCTTTTGGAATTTATATGGGATGTTTATATGGAATCTCCTATGCTCAAGCTGATAGCAGATGCTCTAGGAACCACTGGGCTTGTCAGGCCCAGGTGAAGGAGCTTCTCTGAGCTGGACTCTCAAACACAGACCCTGCCCAGCTCTGCCTCCTTGCTTTCAGCACAGCAAGCAGCCCAACACCCTATGGAAACCCCATAATATCCATGATGGAACGACAGGTCACTCCTCAGTGTCCATTGGTAGAAGAAGGAGCACTCACCACCAGGTCCTGGTCATCCAGGTGGGTGATGATGTCCACCAGGTAGGTGCGGAGGGCAGAGAGCTTCTGCAGAGCCTCAGCCCAGTGCACCCGCTGGGTCAGGATGCTCTGGTGTGCCCGCTCCTCCTCCACGTGCACCTTCTCCAGCAGCTGCTGCTCCTCATCCTCACACACCTTCCCCACGAAGAGCAGCCTCTGGATGAGCAGCTCCCGAGCTGCATTGGCTGCATTCTGCCAGAGCCAGGAGAGAGGAGAAACATCAGCTTTGCTTCAGCCCCCACAAGAGCACCGACTGCTTCTGCTTTCCCTGGGCTCAGCTCTGGGGATGGATGTGAGCCCAAGCCATGGTAATCAGCATGATGCAAGCAGAGGTAAAGGGGACAACCAGTCCCAAACCTGTCCTCTGCCTCCTGGGCTAACCCTGGGACTTGAGTGACAACCTGTGAGGGACCAGAGGCTCATCCCTCAGCAAATCTTCCAGGGTTCACAATTAGCAAGAAACAGAGGCACCCTGAGAACTCTCTTTTATCCATGATGACAAACCAGGCATGGCTGACTCTGGTCCCTCTGGGGTGTTTGATGGCTGTACACCAGCACCAAGGGATTTACTGTTTGTGCACATTTTCCAGGAATGAAGCAGGAGCTGCAGGGCACTCTGCTGGCACAGGCGGTGGGGTGGGAGGGGGACAAACCCTTCAGACCGAGGAGCCTCCCGAGGGCTCAGAACATTTGATGGGAAGGATGAGCATGGAGGAAGGGGGGGGACACAGACATGTCCCACTGCGTGCTGGGACCGAGGGCAGGGACATCCCAGGACCCCCTGGGATCAGGGGCAGGGACTCACCAGAACCCCCTGGTCCTTGGCAGGCAGCACCAGGTCCACGTGCCGGGCGATGGCCGCGCTCTGCAGCTGCAGCCGCTCGCACTGATCCACGATCCGGTTCTGGAACAGGGAGCAGTGGGCAGCACCTGTGGCTCTGCGGGGCCACGGCAGCCCTGAGCCCCCCACTCCGTCTGCCCGACAGCCCCCGCCCAGCCCCACGCCTCCCGTGGGGTCCCCGTGCACCACCCCACAGAGAGACCCTCCCCGTGGGGACCCCACACCCAAACAAGGTCCCCCCCACAACCTGCCGGGAGTTCCACAGAGCAGACCCCCTCCCCACGGGGGACCCCTCACATGGCCCCACACCGAGTACCCCTCCCCACGGGACCCCCCACGCCCCGCCGGGAGCTCCCCAGCCGGCTCCGGTCCCCCACGCTGTCCCCCTCCCCCGGTTGCCCCCCGGAGGGTCCCGGGAAGGTGCTGAGGCCCCCCCGGGGCAGGGTCCCGGTTCCCGGTGCTCACCCGCAGCTCCTCCGCCCGCTCCGGCAGCGTCCGCAGCCCCCGGTCCCGCTGGGCCATGCTGCGAACCGGCACCTGCCGCGGGGGCGGCCCCGACCCGCCCGGTCCCGCCCAACCCGCACCACGCTGGACCCCGCCCCAGCCCCGAGATGGGACGGGGTGGGACGGGGCGGGAACCGGACCTGACCGAACCGCCGAACGGACCTCCGGTGAGTGCGCGGCGGGGGCACGGTGGGAGCCGGGGCTATAGGGACCCCATTGTCCCACCCCATCCCCTTCCCGTGGGGCTGCCCCAGCGACAGGGCCCCACGCTGTCCCCTGCCCATCCCGGGGGTTGCCCCGTAGCTTCCCTATGGGGTTGTTCCAGCTGTGGGAACCTGTGCGGTCCCCACACCCTCCCGAGGGGCTGCCCCGGCTACAGGGACCTGGCTGCACCCCTATTGCACCCACCCAGCTGCCCCACAGCCTATCTGTGGGGGTCCCCACATCTGCGAGGGCCCGGGGATAATAATCTCTCATTATAGGGACCTGCACCACTGCTGTGGGGCCACCCCCTGCTATAGGGACCTGCACCACTGCTGTGGGGCCAGCCCAGCTGCAGAGCTTTGGGGCTGCCCCAAGGTCAGGAGCCATTTCCCCTCTCACAGATCTAACCCCGCACAGAAGGGCTCTGCTCAGATTCCTGTGCCTGCTCCTGTGGGTTATTGTGTGAAAACAGTTTAGTTAAAAAACAGATGGGTTTGATTTCTGTTCAGCAATGTATTTTGAGGGGAAGAGAGGAGATGCTCCTCCAACATGAAATTCCACCTCCTGGAGCTGTAGCTTTGTGTGGATGTGTTGGTGCAGGATCCCTGTGCTGTTGGGGGTCCCTGGGGTTCACCACTGCTGTGCAATGCAGCAGGTTCATGATAAAGGTGCAGGAGGTCTGGCAGACACTGACACCTCAGCTGAACATCCTGCCCAGCAGCCACTGCTCATTCTTGTGCAGGCTGCAGAACACTGAATCTGCTTTTCTTGCTGTGGGCAAGAGGCAGAAGGTGGTTGGACACAAACCAGACCTCCTCTTCCTGGTACTCTCCTGCAGCTGCCTTTATCCAGCTCAGTTTGAGCTGATGTGTGGGCAAGGACAATTGCTCATACACATTAACCACATTAATTGTAACCATTGTAATTAAAAAAATCAGAATTTAGCTCTTAGCTAAAAAATCTAGGATATGTTTTACAGGAGAAACAACTTCCAGAGTTCTCCTGTTGTCAAAAAAAGAAGCTACTTGCAAAGGCTTCCAGCAGCCCAGGGAAAACCTGTGAGCCCAGTCTGGGGGAGAGGGTGGAAGTGGATGGACCATCTCCACGTTACAGCAGAGCAGTATAAATGCTGCAGACAGATATCCATAGCATAAAAACCAAAATCCAAAAAAGAAAAAGCCATTACTCACTGTTTGATTCCAACCAAGTCCTGTCAAACACAAGTGCTTCCAAACCTCCCCAACCACCCCAAACAACAGCTGCCATAACCACGTTCCAACAGCCCTTTTCTTTTTCTTTTTAATATAAAAAAAACCAAGTCTTAGTTGAAAGCCATTAAAGTCTCCATTCCAGTTCATCAGCAGCTCTCTGAGCTACTCTGCTGTCCACAACTTGAAGGTTCTGTCATAGGAGCAGGTTGCTATCAGCTGCCCATCAAGGGAGATGTCCAACCCCATCACCTTCCCCTCGTGACCTGCCAGTGTTTTCAGAGGGGACCAGCCAGGGTGAGTCCAGATCTTTGCAGTGTTGTCATAGGCACCCGTGAGCAGGAAGTTCCCATGATTGGCTGTGGAGGATGAGAAAAAGGGAGCAGTGAGATTTGCAAATAAAACCATGAAGAATCTTCTCCCCTTAAAGAACCTGCAGATGGGTTTTTTGAGTTGCCCCATCCCCCTCCCACCTCAGCCTGGGAGAGGGATGGACAAGGAGCATGGGCCAGGAGATACTCACGCTCAAACCTGACCCCAGTCACCAGGTTCTGGTGTGCAGGGATGGTGTAGATGCACTTCCTCTGCCGGAGGTCCCACACCTTGCAGGTATTGTCACCACTGCCAGTTGCAACGTGGTACCTGCCCAAGGGTGGAGGAAGAACAAGTTGTTGGGAGCTGGGGTTTGTACCCAGAGCTCCCACATAACCCACCCAAGTTCTTTCCTTACCCATTTGGGGAGAAGTTAATCCCATAGATCTCCTTCAGGTGGCCTTCTAGAAACATGATACAGCGTCCTGTGCGCAGGTCCCACACCCGCCCAAAAGCATCCAGACCCCTGGGAGAGAGAACCCAAGGGTGACCCTCCAGAGAGCCACAGTCTGCTCACCCTCACCAGGAGGGCATCAGGCAGAAACAAAACCTTGCTGGCATTTCACATGCAGGCCTGAGGCAAAGCACCCACCCCGTGCCAGCCAGAGACCCGTCGGTGTGGAAGGCGATGTCGTAGACCCCTTTGCTGTGCCCCTCCTGATGCAGAATCTCCTCCTGAGCTTCCAGGTCCCACAGGCGCCACGAGTGATCATAGCTGCAAGGAAAATAAAAAGGCACTTGTCCAGCTCATTGTACCTCCAAGGAGAGCAACAGGGAATTCTAGCATGGACCCTGTCAAGAATCTGTGCCACCCTGAAGAAACTCGCAGGACAGCTGGACCCCTGGTGGTGACTCTCTCTCTCTCTCTCATTCTTTCTTCCCACCTTCTTAACACTTTTCTCTCTCTATCTTCTTTTCCTCTCTCCCTCTTTTGCCTGGCTCTATATTTTTGCCTGTGTCAACTGTCAAATAAAAGCTGCTTGCACCCAACCCTTCTGTGGTTGGACTTTGTTTCGTGGATCCAAACCAAAAGAAAACAAAATTTTAATGCTACCTCAGACTGTAACACTGGGGGCATTTTATTTCCAGCTGGAGACCAACAGGGTCTCACATGAGGAACAGAGAAAGGAACCCCAGTGATTTGCACTGGTCCCCACTGTGCTACCAGCCAGGGGTCCAATGGTCAGGGCTGGAAGCAAATCACCAACTCTCCATACCAGGTAGTACCCAGGAACCTCCCAGACGGGTGCCACATCACACGTGCCACTCTCATGCTGTGTCCTTCAATATCTGCCACTGGTTCATCACTGAAAAACACAAATGATGATTGTCAGACCCTGGGCAGAGGTGGGTGGCTCTGGCCAGACCTCTACAAACACTGATGACAGCAGGAGCTGCTAATTAAACACAAGCCAGAAGGAAGAGCAGTTTTAACTAATGACTGAATTCTGCCTTAGGTCCACCAGAGCAAAAGCTTCAAGTAAAACCCCTCTATCCACTCTCATGTTGGTTATAAAACTCTCCTGGGATGATTAGCTCCTGAAAGTTAATGAGCTCCTTGTTAATAGCACTCTGAAAGTAGTAACAGCAGAAAGAAAACATGGCATCCCTGGGCAGCCAGGAGCTTTACTGTGACTACACTGAACATGTCCCCAGCTGCAGCAAACCCTGCTGGTCTGGGGCAGGGCAGGCAGAGGAGAGAAAATATTTATTCCCCCAGAATTACAGGCAGCAGATCCACAGCCTTCAGCAGAGGAGATGAACAGCATTTAGAGCTTCCTTCTGACAGGTGAAGTTAAAAGATGTGGTCAGATGAGAGTAATAACCAATCCATCTCTTCACCAAGGCAGGCTCCTGCCATGAGCAGCTGAGGGGTCTGGAGCTGCTGCCTGTCCCTCAGGCACCCTGCAGGGCTCCACTTCTCAAACCCAGCCAGGTACTGACACTTCTCCTCTTCACAGGCTTGAGAGAGCCCCCGTGCATCTTCCCAAACCACACTGTCCTGGGACAGTGCCTCCTGTTTTCCTGACAGGCTGAAGCTTCTGTGTTTGGTTCATCCCTCCCTGAATACTGGTGCCTCCCAATAACTCTGAAGTTGATTTGTTAATATCCAAGAGGGGAAATTTTCTCCTAAATGAAAGGTTAGAATGAAACAATCACCAGATCTTCCATCCATCACCCAAAGCAGTTTACTAACACCCAGCAGCAATGCTGACTTGATTCTTTTCAGATGATTTCCCCTCACCTTGATTCCCCTAACCAGGGTGATCTCTTTCCTGCTGAAGAGGGTGGCACATACTGAGGCCAGGAATTGCACTGGTATAACTACAAGAAAAGGTTATATTTGCAGGAGGATGGTGAACGTTTAATAACACAAAATAAACCCCAAAACCACAATGCTGCAGCTTTGTATGTCTGGTCTCATTCTGACCTTTCCAGGCTCCAGAGTTTGACAGAACCATCAGCTGCACAGGAGGCCAGGTTAACATCCTTCTTGTCCAGGGAGACAGTGGCTTTGGGATGGAAGACTATTGCTCCTACATTGGTGGTATGTCCTTAAGAGAAAAGAAAATCAAAATTGGCCAGTTCTTTAGAAAAGCATCATTTCTTTCTTGCTTATTAGCCAGGTACCAGTGAACACATTCACAGTGTCCTCCCCCCTTGGCTGAAGCTGCATGGTAACTACCAGACACATCTGTCCTGCACACAGCTGGACTGCATTCCCAGCAGCACCCACTGCAGGGTATCAAACATGAAAGGTTTGGGACCCTCCAAACTTAGTGAAAATTCAACATACGAATCAAGAGATTTATCCTCACATTTGTATTTAGTTAATGTTGTGACCACTGTTCAACAGCCCTCACTGCTGCTAAGTGACCTGGCCAGGAACACTGGTATTGGGCTCAAAAACACTCAAACCAGATCTTGAAACAAGACACCAAAATACTGTTCAAAAGCAGAAACTCTAAACTCTGGTCTCAGCCCCAAGAGAAAGGCCAGGACTTCCTCTGGATTGAAACATGTGCCCATGCTCCACAAGATAGTGATGCTCTCACCAGAATAAAATAAAACCTGCCCCAAAACACTACATTTTGAGTCACAACATAATTCAAACAGGAGGACTCAACCCAGAAAGGAACCAAAGCAAAGAGTGTCAGTGGAAAGTGTCTCTGTACCTCGTAAGGTGTGAACAAGGTTGCAGTCAGGCACAGACCAGAGCTTGCACAAGCCACTCCTGTTGAAAACAAGAACCAAATGTCAGTGGCAACAGGAAATTCAAAGAACAGATCAAACACAGAGCTGCAAAACCACCCCGGGGTGTCCTGTAATGGCTCAAATACCAACACACTGTGGGAAAACAGCCACAGGGACCAATGAACTCAGACTGAAATCTCTGCTAAGTTCTAAAATGAGGTCAGAAGAGAGTTCAGAGTAGGAAGAAAAAGCATTTCTAAACTCTCATGATTCACAAGCCTCCCATCCCTCTCCATCACTCCTGAAGTTCTTCTTCCAACCCCCACAGCAAGTGCTGTAAAACACAACTTACCAACAGGCTGTAGCCAGGAGTTTGGAATTTGGGCTGAAGTGGCAGTAGGAGAGTGGGCGATCGTCTCCAATCTGACTGCAGAAATTATTCAAGGACTGAAACACAACACAAAACAACACATGAGAAAGTACCAGGGAAAAGCCAGAGACTGAGGTGAAGGAAGCAAATGTACCCAGGTGGCAGCAGAGGCCTTGGAAAGTCACTTTCCAGTGGAAGAGCTGCCTTGGAAACACTCCAAGTTCTGTGTTACTGGGCTGGTTGTTTCCCTTGGTTTTATGCACTCATGAGCCCATACAGAGGAGGGAAGCAGGCAGCCCCTTCCTAGCCAGCTAAACCTGTGACACAGCCAGGAATAAATTCCTTCAGCTTCACAAGCAAGTGACAAGACAATGCAGGGACACCTCTTCAGCCCTCTGCCATGCAAGGCAACAATGAAAGCATGTCTCTGAATCACTGAAACAAAGGGTCAGAAAGTGCTTTGTACACCCCAGGGAAAGGCAGAGAGCTGCTTTCCAGCACAGCAAATTACAAGCACCTGCAGAGCACCTCGAGGCAGCTCATCCCTTTCCCATCTCCTTGGAGAAGCAGCAAAAAAAAAGTTGTGAAACCAGCAGCTGCCAAACCTACTCGTAGGGATTTGTGTAGCTCCTGTTTCTGGGATGTCCTGGTTGCCTCTGGAATCTCTTTGAACAGCCTGGCTTCCTCCAGCCTCTTTGCTGCCCTGGGAAGAGCAAAGTGGTCACAAGCAGTTATATTTTCCCTGCCCTGCTGCTGGCCCAGGCCTTTCCTCTTCCTTCTCCTAACCTGGGCTGATGCCTTGGTCAGTCTCTGACTGAGAACTCCAGCTCTGAACTCCCTGGACTTCTCTCCCAATTTATGTTCCCTGCTCCTTTCATCTCAAATGTCCTGCACCACCCGTGGCAGGATCAGCAGCTGGATTTTACAAAAGGTTCCACCTTCCATCTTTCCTTACCTGGGCAGTGAGTAGTTGGCAAGCCACAGCCTTGCTGTTTTCAGACTGCGTGGTCCTTCGTGGTACCAGGTTTGCTGATACTGTAAGAAAAAGAACAAAACTGAAGAAAAAGCTACTGTGATCCTACTCTGCCATTCTGTTACCTCAGACAACCACCTCTGAGAATTAAAGCACCACCACAGCATCTCTTCTTACACCTTGCTGGGTCAAGGCCTCTTTTTCAAGGAGTTTTGCATAACTATAAGCCCTGACAGAGGAATTAACAGGGACAAGTCAAACTCTCTGCCCTACAGATCAGCTCCTGACACACTGCCACTTCCCTCTAGAATATTTCCATTGCACACAAACTCATTTTACTGCACGACATGCAGATCCCTCCTTCCCAACACACCACCCAACAAAAAGAAAGCCCAGAGCTACAGAAATTGTCCTTACAGCAACCCTCAAAAATAGGCAAAGACAAACCCAAAAAAGGGAAAGGAGAAGCAGAGAAGAATCAAACACAGAAACACCTGCAGGAGCAGGAACATGTTTCGTTCTTTCTGAGCATGAACACCACCACCACCACCACAAGACTCTCTACACCAAGTGACAGTCCCAATGTCTGCTCTCTTGGTTCACAGACTGGAGGCAGCACAGCTCAGCACTCCTGATTTAGAGAACACAGTGCCATAGTTTTGCAGTGGGCAACACAGAAGAATCACAAAGGGATGAGAACTCACAGCCTGACCAAAACCCAGAGTCCTGGACACCAAAGACACCATCAAAGTAAGGCATCTCAGAGGGTACTGCACCCATCTCCCTCAGCACTCAGAGAACAGCAGGGACTGTTACCTCTTCTTTGGATTTTTTAGACCTGTCGTCATCTTTCCTGGTCTTTTTTAATGCGTCTGTGCCAACCACTGAAAGGATATTTCTCAATCTGGAAAGAAAGTCATGTTTATTAATTCACTCAGTGAGCTGTCAGCTCATCTAACAAAGAATCCCTCTCTGCCATTCTTCCCTCCTCACCAGTTTTAGAATCATAGAATCAAGGAACCCACAAGAACCATTGAACATCCCACACCTTGCAGTGCTACCATAATGTAAACCATATGACTCAGAGCACTGAGCAGAGCCTCCTTGAACTCTGCCAGGCTTGGGGCTACAACCACTTCCCCAGGGAGCCTGTTCCAGGGATGGATCACCCTCTTGGTGAAGCATCTTTTCCTAATGCCCATTCTGAACTTCTGACACAGCTTCATTCCATTTCCTCATGCCTTTTCTCTGGTCACCAAACAGAGGAGATCAGCACCACCCCCTCTGCCACCCTCCAAATGTTAAACAGAATCATAGAATCACAGAATTGGCTGGGTTGGAAGGGACCTCAGACATCATCAAGTCCAACCCTTGAACCACTGTTGCGGTTGCTAGACCATGGCACTGAGTGCCACATCCAGTCTCTTTTTAAATATCTCCAGACACGGAGAATCCACTACTTCCCTGGGCAGCCCATTCCAATGCCTGATCACTCCGTAAAGAAATTCTTTCTCATCTCCAACCTAAACCTCCCCTGGCACAACTTGAGACCCTGCCCTCTTGTCTTGCTGAGAGTTGCCTGGGAAAAGAGCCCAACCCCCCCCTGGCTCCAACCTCCTTTCAGGGAGTTGTAGAGAGTGATGAGGTCTCCCCTGAGCCTCCTCTTCTCCAGGCCGAACACCCCCAGCTCCCTCAACCTCTCCTCATAGGGTCTGTGCTCGAGTCCTTTCACCAGCCCAGTTGCCTCCTTTGGACCTGCTCCAGCACCTCAATATCCTTCCTAAACTGAGGGGCCCAGAACTGGACACAGGACTCGAGGTGTGACCTCACCAGCACTGAGTACAGAGTACTCACTGAAGAGAACTGAAGTTCATGCTTCCTTTTTCTCAGCTCTGCTGCTTTAACTGCTGAAATCCCACTGAACCGAGCTAGAAAAGGTCTGAACTTAATAACACTCAAACCTCTTCCCTTACTGACTGCTGCCACCCCCAGCATCCCAACTACAGGGAAATCCCGAGTTCCCTGTGTGCAGACACAGCACCTCTCCCTCCTCTCTGCAGGCCCTTCTCCAAAGAGTGTGATGGGCTCCCCCAGTGCCCTCAGACAGGCCTTGACCTCCGAGTCGTCTGTGGAGACGTTGATTTGCCGCGCTCGCTTCCTGCGCTCAAACTCAGCCAGCACCTCGGCCTGCCGCTCGCTCATGTGGTCCTCCAGGTCAAAGACCTCACCTGAACACAAAAAAACACAACCACGGATTGGAAACTGGAGGAAGAGCCAAATAAAAAACTCCCAGCAATGGTCTCTCCCTCTTTCTTTTTTTTTTTTTCTTTTTTTACTTTAAATTACACTCCAAGTCAATCAGGGGCTTTAGAAAGCGCCGCATTCCAGAGGGAGAGGGGACATAAAGGTGGTTAAAACATCCTCACCACTGCTTATGTTGATGTTGCCAGCCTCCAGTGCTGCCTTCATCCCCTCCTTCCCCAGCAGCCCCGACTCTCCTTTTGCCAGGCGCTCCCTTTCCTTCTCTTCCAAACTTCCATAGAAGATGGGGGCTCTCTTGGCCGGGGGAGCATCGCTCTCTTCTGCAGGCTTGGTCTTTGTGGGCTGGGAGGTAAAGGCAGAATTTTAAATGTGTTTTGGTGAGAAAGGAGACAAACAAACAGCTTGGCTGCACAAGGAAGAGCTGCTCTGCCACAGACAGCCCGTATGGGCATCACAAGGAGACCCTGGAACCAAACCTGAGCTGTTCTTATGGGACAACAGGATCCCAAAGGCAGGGATCAAATATAAAACATCACAGCTAATAATTTGCTTAGGCTGGGTTGTTTTCAGCCTCTTTATTATCTGCTCAGACCTCGTTTTTTAAGGGATTTTCATCTTTTAAAAAAGAAGCAGCTTTATAAAATGAAGCTTTCCCTCATCTGGCTGCACAAGCTCCTGAAGAGCTCTCAGTGTCCTCCCTGGAGAGAGCAGTGGGGGGACGAGAGCTGAGCGTCTCCCCCCACCCCAGAGGAGGCTCCTGACAACCCTTCCCAAGGAAAACCCAAGAATTCCGTAAAAACTCCTGAGAAGACACCAGCCCTCCGCTCGGAGCCCTGTGAACGGCTCCGCTGTCACCGAGGGAGCCGCCCCGCACCAACCCCACACCGAACACGGAGCCCCGGCCCAGCCTGCGGCCTCTCCCCGGTCCCACCCCACGCGGGGAACCGGCCCGGAGCCACGCACACCCCCGGCACCCACCTCAGGCGGCGCCGGGGGCCGCACGGCGGGACGGGCACCTCCCCGAGCAGCCGGTGCCCGAACGGAGGCCATGGCGGCGGCACAGGGAAGGGAGAGGAGCGGAGAGGAAAGAAGGGGAAGAGCGAGGAGCTGAGCACAGGCCCCGCCGCCTCACGACCGCTTCCGGGGGACGCGGGGCAGGGCGGGAGGTGCGGGGCAGGGCGGGAGCTGCAGTTCAGAGCCCGGGGTGGGGCGGGACGGGAGGTGCGGGAGCTGCAGTTCGGAGCAGTGCGGAGCCCGGGGGTGCTGGTCCTGGGCTGGTGGCGGCTGAGGTGAAGCGGCTGCGGGTGGCGATGCTGCGGCGGAAGCCGACGCGGCTGGAGCTGAAGCTGGACGACATCGAGGAGTTCGAGAGCATCCGGAAGGAGCTGGAGGTGCGAGCGGGGCTGGCGTTGGCCGCTCCGGGGGGGGTTGGGTTTTCTCCCGCTCCCTTGCCCCGGCCGGGAGTCCCCTGAGGCGGCCCCTTTTCCCCGCAGAGCCGCAAGAAGCATCGGGAGGAGGCGGAGGTGACGGCGGCCGGCGAGGAGGCGGCGGCGGCGGCCATCGGGCTGGGTGCCGAGCACAAGAGCCGGGAGCAGATCATCAACGACCGCATCGGCTACAAACCACAGCCCAAGGCCGGCGGCCGCGCCGCTCACTTCGGCACCTTCGAGTTCTAGCGGCGGCGGAGGCCCCGAGGACCGGCTGAGCAGGGACTGAACCCCCCGGCTGACCGGGGACCGAACCCCCCCCCTGGTTGACCGGGGACCGAACCTCCCTCCCCGGCTGACCGGGGACCGAACCCCCCTCGGCTGACCGGGGCTCGGGTCTGGGTGCCGGCAGGATGTGCCTTCCCTGCCTCGTTTTTTGATGTTTTGTTTTGTTCATGATACTGTTTTAAGTTTGGTTAACACACCTGGGAATGCCTCTTGGCCAAGTGTTTTGATTTAAATAAATGTCTTTTTTTTTCTTTTGTAATTAAAGAAAAAAAAAAAAAAAAGGAACAATCTCACAAGATAGATGTGAAGACTGTGCAGGCAGGGATGGAAGCACCCAGAGAAGGCATTTTCTTCACTTGCATGCACCCTGAAACCCTGAGGAGGTGAAACGGCCCCTTTGGCAGGGTCTGCTGGGGATCTGATGTGGTAACATTAAGGATGGCACCAGGGGAGGTGTTTGTTTGAACCTTCAGCCCCACAAGCTGGTGCCCCTGCTGAGGAGATGCTGGGGAGCATGATGCACACTGGGCACATGGAACAATATCCCCTGTTTTCTCATTGATCAGTTTTTCCTTTACACTTTCCTGTTCCATTCAGCCCTCAGTAGTGTGTCCCCCTCCCCAAGCTGCACTGGTTTGTGCCCCCAGACTCCCTGGTTTGCCACCCCATCCCTGGGTTTCAGGTGGCTGCCAGTGGTGTTTGTTCCTTGTATCAAAAGTCATCAAGTATTTCCCTATAGATGCTGTCCCATAGAAAGCAGGAATCCTGGGGTTGGTTCCTGCCAACTTCCCATTATTTGTATTTTTTAGTGTCTCAGGCAATGCTCCAAAAGCAGACTTGTGAAATTCGTTCTCTAGGTGGCTTAGGTGCATCAAATTTCAGGTCAGGAGAAATGAACAGAACTTACAACTTTACAAGCTGTTAGGAGGCACAGTCTGGCCTGGAGCAGAGCTGCTGTTCCAGTCTGACCCCACAGCACATTCCTGGGGATCACTCTGCTGCTGAGGCAGTTCCAGCACACCCCAGGTCCAGCCGGGAAACATCTCAGGAGGTTCCAGTCATACTTTGGTTACATGAGATAAAAACCCAACCCATCCCTTCTCTCCTCTTGTACAGATGAACACAACTGCAGTAAAACTCATCACAGCAGGCAGGGAAGAGTCGTGCAGAGAAAAAGGGCTGGGGAAAGCCAGGCTGTTCCCTGCCTGCAGGGCTCCTGCTTGTAACACTGGTTACTTACCCTTGGCATCACGTTCTGAAGGCTGCAGTAATGTCACCAGCCCTCACTGCAGCTGCATTGAAGATTATTCCCAAACCTTCCATCCACCACAGTAAAATGCCATCTATTTTTATTGGTTAATTATATACAGGAGATTGATGATATTCACAGTAACATCAGACAAGCTACCTCCACAAAGAGCAGGAGTAAAACCAAGAAATTACAGTCCACTGTAAACAAAACTAGAAATCCTGCTGGATTTGGTGGGACTGGCTCCAGACAAACTGAAAAGGCACTCAGAGCAAACCAAGAAGCCAGCTGATGAACACAGCCTGATATTTTGTGCACTTCTTCCAAGATGGTAATCCAGAGGCACAGGGTGTGGACACCAAGTGTCAGGGCACAGAGAGATGCAGGACATCACATACCCAGAGTGCTACAGGTGTGCTGACAGATAAATTCCATTTACTCAGCTCATCATCATTAGAGAGTCCTCCCTCCAAGCACTGCTTCATGCAAGTTTAGTGTTATCAGGACAACTTCACACAGAGCCAGCAGAAAGCCTGGGGCTGCACCCACAGCAGTCAGCAGAAGCCATGAGCTGGGTACAGCAAACAGCACCCTGGGCCAGCAACACAGCAGCTGGTGGCATCTGGTGAAGCTGGGAGAGGCTGGGACACGGGGAGGTAGGTGACATCTCAGGATTGTCAATATTAAACCAAAAGCTTGGCCAGAGCTGGCAGGGAAACACAGAGTGGGAAGGTCCCTTTCTCAGCTGCGTGTCCCCGTGCTGGGGAGTTTGGAAGCAGAGAGGACACAGTTCTCCATCTTCTCTCCTTAACCACCTGCCCTTCAGACCTTCCCTTGCACACCCCAAAGCCCAGCCTGGGCTCCTGTTTCTACCTGAGTGCTGCCCAGGGCTCTCTCAGGCTGCTGGAAGGCACTTGCTAGAACCCTGGGAGACTTCTGCCCAGGTTCCTGCTCCCAGGCAGCACCACTCATCCCCTCTGCACCCTGGAGAGAGCTGTGTGCCTGTTCTGCACCTCCACACTAGCAAGGTCAGCATCATTATTCAGTCAAAGAGGAGTCATCCAAGTTACAAATCAATGTCATCACCCCAACCCCATCAGCTCTCACATTTCTCTTGAGAAGTGACTGAAGGCTGTTGTAGTCCTGTCCTTGCTTTGTTCTCTTCCCCAGACCTCTCCTTTACAGGAACATGGTTGGTTTAGTTTCTAACTCTCAACCAAGGAATGCCCTCTTGAGATATTTTAACCCTTAGTGTCATGAAATCCTTATTTAGCTCTCACCTCACTTATAGAACTAATTTTAGTAAACCCAAAGTTTAGCTCCAGATCCATCCAGGTGCAACTCAACAGGAAGGAACTGTGGGTTCAATGCTTTATGTAAAATCCTTTGCCCTCTAAACACACAACTGCCCTGCATCCACTCTGTGTATTTCCATGATTGGGATGTGAAAGCAGCCAGACCCAAATGTTGTCACTTGAAGCTGAGTAAAACTGCTGGGTACATCAGAAGGTTAACAACACTCATCATGCTTGGAGGACAGACTGATTCAGACCCCTTGAAGCACACGGGTCACATATTTATGTTCAGGTACTCCCTTGCCAGGACATCTGAGTGTGTCTGATGTGCAGCACCAAGTCTTCCTCAGAGGCTGAGTCCTTCTGCAACAGAAGGCATCATTGGCCCCAGAAGCCACAATGCCAGGGAGATCTCCTCCCCTGGCACTATGAACATATTGAAAAAAAAAAATTAAAATTAAAATAGCCATTTGCACACGTAGGCTCCACTGGCAACTCTGATCTTTAGCTACTGTTCATAAAACCCTCAGAGATGAGCACGTACAATTTAAAAATAAATTTATCTTTTTTAAAAGAATAATTTCTACATTTCTGTCAGCCAACTAATTTCAATCATGGCATAATCTAAGAATAAAGCAAATCCTAGCCAAGAATGGCTACCACGGGACCCTCCAGAGTCAGCCCTGCTGCCAGCCTACAGCAAGGGGGAGCAGCATTCCCCAGCTCCTCACATCCCTGCACCCCAGCTTGGAACTTGTGGTGAACTCCAGTTGATTTTTTGTTTTTTTTTCCCTTGGTATTGTTTCTCTTTCAGCTTAGGAATGATCCAGTCCTCGTGATGGCTGCACTTCAAGAGAGCAGTGGGGTGGAGAGGCTCCTGGGTGGCAGGCAGTGTTAATGGCAGTGCTCAGTGATATCCACAACAACTGCCTTCTTCCAGCTGAAGAAGAAATAGCCTGTCCCTGCCCCTGCTGCCACAGCTATGCAGAGGTACCCGTTGTAGGTCATGAAGATCAGCATGAGGAAATAACTGACCACGACTTGAATGATGTGCAGAACTGTCTGCAGGAGGTGAGGGAAGCTCAGCATCTGCTGTCTGAGAACACAAAAGCCAAAGAGCAGTCAGCATCCATCAGGATGGATGAGAAAACAGAGATAAGACACATCCCCAAAGAGGAAACTCAGCTCTGAGGCTGACAGGATGGGCATGAAATGGCAGAGAGGGTAACAAAGCAGGCTGGACAGGGACTTCTGCATGCACCTGTCACTTGTAGCTGTGTTTTTCCCCCCAGAAGTGACTGATAACAAAAGAATCACAATACCTGCTGGGAGTACAACACTTTTAACTGAGAAACAGACCTCTACAAGCTTGTTTTACTGCACATTCAATAAGCAGAATGGCTGCTTTTCTGTGCAGAGGCTTTGATTATCTGACAGCAGGACTTGAAGTATTTGCTGTCAAGAGTCACTGGCTATGACACCTAAATTCTGTTCCAGGAAACTCCCCAGATGTGTTCATTGATGCTCTGGGAAAAAAAATATGGCTTATCTGCCTCCTTGCTGCTTTCCTACTTTTGTCCCCCAAACTAAAGGGTGGCTTCAAGCACAGTGTCAAGCAGCATCCCAATCTGGATTCAGTGTGCTTTGCAGAGAGTAGCACTGCCTGCAGCAAGTTTCTGTCCCATCTTTCATATCTGTCAGCTGCTGGGGAAATTCAACTGAGAATGAAGTGCAGTTCTTACCCAACAGTCTTGTGTGTCTCCATCAGGATGGTGCCATTGGGGCCTGGCACTGGCATGGAGTTGTAGCGGATGCTGACCTGGGATTTCCTGAGCAGACACTCCCGGGCAATCTTAAGGCCTTCATAAAACATGGCCAGGAAGAAGACAGCCACAAAAGCACCAGCCATTTCTGGCAAAAGAGGAAACATTATTGGATCTCTGCAGCAGCAAAATGTCTGCTTCAAAACTTGTCAGGAGCTGAGTGATCCAACATCTGCTCAGGCTCTGGCTGAGCACTGTGTGCACGCATGGATAAATGGGAAATGGGAATTTAATCCCACACTAATTGCAATTTCACCCCCAAAGTGAGAGCAGCAATCACTTCTGCTAGCAAGATTGGTGAAATTAACTATACAAGCACCTCTCTTTTTCTTTTCTCACCCCATGCCATTAAAACAGGCTCAAGGCAGTGTGCCTGCACATTCTTGACAAAAAAAGCAATAATTCCTGAAACATTAATCAGTTAAAAACTTTTTCCTTTGGACTGGACCAGACAGTTTTACTGACCTCCAGGAGTATTGATTGTAAGTCCAGAAAACAGCAATGGCACATTCTGATAGCTGAAGTGGAAAGTCATTGCCTGCCCAAAACATAAAGAACATCCAGATGAGCCTGAAGAGCTCATCCTGAGATGGAGCTCACAACATGACTCAGCAAAGGCCTTTGTACTGTGACAAAACTTTGATCATTTCAGTTTGTCACCAGAGAGACTTGAAGAAACTCCTCAGTAATTCTAGTGTAACACACAAGCTACAAATGCTCCAGGTTCCAAACCCAGTGAGCAGCTCCCCAAGACAGTGTCCCCGGGCAGAAGGCACTGGGCCTTCTCCTTGCTTCTGGAGCTCCCTTTCTCCTCAGCATCAGAAGCAGCTGAGGATTGGGGATGTCTCTGGAGAGCTCATCCTTACACTGGTAAGGAAATTACATTTATATGGAAAGTAATGGAAAGAGAATGCCAACATTTAGCTGTTTGATGAAGAGCTTCACAAGGAGACTGGTGACAGAACTTGGACTGCAAAGTTCCACCAGCACTACTGAGCTTTGCACTGGGCCATGCTCAGGAGGGGGAAGGCTGCTCTAAGCCTTCTCTATGACACTGTTTGCAATGATTCTTGGTTCCTTCATTGGGGCAGGCAAATTTTAACTGAAGGCTTTCAAAATATACTCCTGAGAATATTCTCATCTGAAAGGAAGTGCCCAACTCTCTTCCCTCCTTTCAAAGTTTAACCATGAAGATCAATTCATGTTTCAATAACCCACAGACTCAAAAGTATTTAGAAAATAGGAAAAAGCTAAAAAAGCCCCTAGAACTGGCTAAACACAACGACACAGACCCCGGGGTTATCTCCATGGAAACTCTGGCCAGGATCTCTGCAAACCTCAGTGATGCCAGCATTGACAAGTCTGAACTTGTTTAAATCAAAGTCAGCTGGAGCAGCAGGGCACAGGACCACCTAATGGCCAGGTGGCAACGAGCCCTGCTGGCCCTTGGCTCCCCACACCAAGTGTGTATTGATGGATCACAGTGCTCACAGACACTGGGCTGGCTGACACAAAGGTTTTTACAAGACACAACCATTTTGCCACAGGATCTCCAGCCGTGAGGTGTATTTTGAGTTGTAGATCACCTCACACCACTCCTTCACCCCAGAAGAGCCAGAATGGGGTCTGCATTTTCACTGGATTGATTTGTGCCTGCTAAAGCCAAGCTTCATGTCTGATTTTGAAGAGCACAGGATTTAGGATGACAAGTTCCTCTAAATCACAGGTGAGGAAAAGCTCCCTGGTTAGTGATGACTTTTCCACTTACCATCATCATCATGTCAGATCCATGGTCATGTCCTGGGGCTGCTGTTGTGTGCTGATGCTCAGGAGGGTGGGTGGGCAGCAGCGTGGAGCTGTTCATGTGATTGTGAGACATCTTCACTGCAGAGCTATTCCAAAAGGCACAGAGAAAAGTGGGACCCTGAAAAACAAACAAACAAAAATAGTTAGAAGCAATTTTCTACACAGAAGATGGTTTAGAGAAAAGCCCGAGCACTGCTGCCTCTGGATACACTTCTGGAGCATCCTTGTGGTCCTGCACTCTGACTGCAGTCACACAGCACAGGGAACAGGACAGGTTATAGGAGGTGTGTCTCTCCAAGCCCTACAGCATCCTATTGATGCCCCATCCAGAACATTCTTGCCAGAAAAGCAGCCTCATCAGATTGAGGCAGCACATGGGGAGGAGTGCTGGGCATAAAGGAACATTTCTTATCTGTAAAAGGAAGAAACCCAAGTATCTTCTTAATGGCAGTCATGCAGGAGGCAGAAATATCTCAAGCCCCATTTTAAATTGCTGGAACTAAAGGATCAGATTACAATATTTCTTTTAATTGACAGTTATCCATTTTATTGGGAACATGTTTAACAAAGAAATTACATTAGGTGGTACAGGACCTATTAGCAGGCAAAGGTCTGAGACAGCCACAGGCCATCCCAGTTTGTTTCCATGAGCTTTCCATTGTCACAGCTGCCCCTCTAATCACATTACACACAATGAAGGAACACTCCAAAGGCTGCCAGTCCAAACCCCTAACCTGGTTACTGCAAATCAGGTATGTCTGGACACCCTGCATTAAAAATCAAAAGTACCCCTCACAGTGAGATGGGGATGAGGCATCTGCACCCCAGCACAGCCTGGGGAAGAGGCATTCTCTAGATATTTACAGAGTATTAACAAAAAACAAGGTCAGGAATTCACAAGTGGCTGCACGTGGATGGGCAGGGGTTTGGTACAGGCCTGGAAGAGTCTGATGCTCACCTGTGCAGCTCCTTCCCACCTGCTATATTAGTGCTCCAACACCAAATCCAACCCTTACTGAACTTATCCAACAGAAAGGACAGTGTATGAGATCCTGAAAAGAATGGGATGTGAAGTGGCATAAGAGGAAATCACCAGGACTGAGCCACTTCAGCTGCCTTTTGTGGGAACAGAGGTTACCAGCAAGGGGATAAACTTCTGTTTACAAGTGACTCCCTTCCAGTGGAACCCCCCAGTACAATCAGTCTCTGAGGTACAACTAAGGAGGTCCCTACATAAGAAAGGGAAGCAGCAGCAGCAGGTTACTGGCTGTGTATACACCATTTCAAGCTGCACAGCTGTGGTTTGCTCACACAGACTCCCCAGAGACAAGAGGACAGGCAGGGGGCTGTGTGTCTCTTGAGAAGAAGGGTGCTGTTTTTAGCAAGTCTGACCTCACACCTGGAAGAAAAAATTCCAGATCCACAAGCCTGTATTGTAGTGAATTCTTTAAATAACTTTACCCTTGTACACAGGCAGCACTTGAGCAGCAGGTATTTTGTCTGAATGGGTGAGTGCTGCCTGCTCCAGATGTTTGCAGAGGGAGGAGAGGCACAGGAGTGGGTTCCTGAGCATGGCTTGGAGAGGAGAGGTGCCCAGGCTGTAACAGGCTCAGGTGTTGTGAAGGATGTGCAGACCTGGGGGGCACAGACCTCATGGGGCACCTGCCTGGAACCCACACTGCCACCAGCAATGCACACCCAGGGATGTTCTGTCCTCTGCAGAAATGCACAGGAAAACAAACAGGGTGAGACAGGAGAGAGAACTCTCTCCTGCAGAGAAGCTGCAGCCTTCACTTCACAACCCCTCAAATTCTTATGGGAAACAGCAAGACCCCGAGGTACCCACAGGACTTGTCTTCCTTTCCACCATCACCTTGGGGCAGGAGCAGCCTCAGCACCCTGTTCAGCTGCAGGGTTCTCTCCCTTCCTTCCAATGCCACCTTGGGAGCCAGGCTGGGGCAGGGAGGAGTGGAGCCAGGGCCAGGATCTGACCCCAACCAACTGGGAGCTCAGGTTCAGGACTCAGCTTCATGCTCCACCAGCACTGAACAGAGCACCTCACACAGGGAAAGGAGCCACACACAGCTCCAGGGCACAGGGAAGGGGAGGAAAGAGGGATCCTACAGCACTGCCCAACAAAGGGATAAAAAACCTGGCCCTGGGGAGACACCAAGCCCAAAGCAGTCCTCTCAAGCAGGTCTCAGCTATGAGGTGGCTGCCAGTATCATAACCCCCATCACAGCTCCCTAATCTGCTGCTCCTGCCCCGGGAACAGTTAATCCATAATCACAGAATCACAGAGAAATAATCCTGACACCCCACAACAAATCAGAGTTTTCCTGTGGGAAACAGCCTTCCAGACACCCAAGGGAGATACACCAGGTAATGCAGAAACAGAGGATGTGAAGAAACAGGACAGATTATGGGAAGGACCTGCCAAGCTCCCCAGAAGTCCTTTAAAAGGCAGCTTAGCCTGGCACAGGGTGCAAACAGAGCTTCCTTAAAGTCACATTGCAAACCGAAGCCCCCTTCCCAGTCAGAAGGCTGACAGGGTTAACAACAGAGCCCTAAATCAGTGCCCACCAGAGCAGCAAAACCCTCCCTCAGTGCCTCATCTTTCCCTGAAAATAAAAAAAAAAGCAAGAAATAAACCAAATTCCACTGGCTCTGCCCAAAAGGACCAGAGCCTTAAAAAACACCTCTTTGGTCTCCATTACAGTAATTATTTGTTCAGCATGCTGCAGTGGCCATGCTGCTGGGGCTGGCTCTGGCAGAAGCCTCCAAACTTCTCTCTCAACCCAGCTGGAATGATTCCAACCTCGGGTCTCTCTACTGAGGCTTTTGGCAGCAAGAATAGGGTCAGGAGGTCCCTCTCTTCTCCTGAAGAAGTGAAAAAAAAACTGTTAAGATTTAGAATGGAAACAAAAGTTCCTGGGAGAACTCCAGGGGAAAATGATTAAAAATAGCAAGTTGGAAACTCAAAGATCTCTTGTTTGCACATCTCAGCCCTGCACAGCACAAAGGAACACTACATATAAAACACAGAAGGAATGGAAAAGGCACCCAAAAGTTATCAGTGCTCTACTTACAGCAGTCCAGCTGGCAGTCTCCGAGCTCCCCTGGCTCTGAGCTTCTGCTCTCAAGCCTAATTCTTTTTGTCTTTTTCTTTTTTGGAGGTGGGAGGGGAAGCAGGGAGCCTGAAGACACTACAGCACTGTTCCCTGCCTGTGGTCTCCACGGAAAGGTCTGAGGTAGTCATCATGAGACTCAAGCACTGCTTCGAGTTTATTTGATTTCCTGGCAAACCTGACAGCTTTAACTGCTTCCTTCCCACACGGGTGGACTTGCTGAGCCTCCTCTGGGACCCCAGGCTTAGTTCCAGAGCTGCTTAAAGGCAGAGGCACAGCCCAGTTCTGCCTGGTGATACTGCAGGAGTACCCAGCCAGGCAGCCAGAGCCCTCCTGGGTCTGTATAAACATTTTTAAAGATAGGAGGAACAAGTAATGCAACATAATGGGTTTTACAGACACACAGAGCTGTTCTCCAATGCCAAAACTCTCCTCAGAGCTCTCCCAAGAAGCTTCAGCAACCTCAGGCTGGAACTCAGAGACAGCAGGAGGGGCTGTGCTGTGCAGGGACTCCTCTGAACTGCACACCTCGGGTTTTCCCTTGCACAGCTCCTGAAAAAGGAGCTCCAGGAGCTATATTAAGATTCTAAGCTATGTTTGCAAGGTCAGAGCAGAACTGTGTGGCTGTGGTCACCACCACAGGGACCCAACCAAAAGCCTGTACCTCTCAGAAGTTTAAGGCTTCCTAAAAGCTCAACCCACTGGAAGGGGTTGGAATAAAAAGCAGGGAAGGGAACAGCTCAGGAGAGGAGCTCTGATACATTCTGAGGTTGTCAGGCTGCTCTGCTTTGCTTTTCCTGGGGTTTGTCACGACCTGAGAAGCCCTGAAAAGTGAATCAAGCCAGATGAGAGGAGTTTAGCAGAAAAACACAAACTGTGTGACAGAGGAGACACAGAGGAGACTCCCTCACCACCAGTAAGATGGGATACAGCCAAGCTATTTCTACATAAACAGAGGCTCCAGTCCTTCAGAAGCTTCAGCAGGAAGGCCGCAGGTACTCTGGAGGATGTCCAGCTTGAGATGCAGAGGGAGTGGAGAACCACGGGCAAAAAAAGAGCTGAGCAGGGCTACAGACAACATCTGGTGTTCAGCTTTAGAAGGGGATGGTGTCTGGGCAGACTGTGACATGCAGAGATGGAAGCAGTGATCTGGGACAGTAAAATCATCACAGAACCATAGAATGGCAGAGAGGTTGGAAGGGACCTTAGACAGAATCCACTCCAACCCCCCTGCCATGGGCAGGGACACCTCCCATCCAGACAAGGATGCTCAGAGCCTCATCCAGCCTGGGCTTGGAGTCATTTTGCTGTTTTTTCACACATATCTGAGCTATAAACCTCCGTCCTTCCTTCAGAGCTCCTGCCTGCCACTGTTTGCTTGTTTTATCCTTACCAAATCCTTGTTTCTTTCCCCCATTATACACTGGTACCAATACACATTTGTCCCTCTCATCATCATAGGGGTGCTCTGGCCCCAGGAGAAAGGCTGCACACATCTGGACACTTGTGTGGAAACAGCAAAAAAATGAAAAATCAGTCCCATTTCAGACCTGGATTCCAGTTGAGATGCTGGCTCACACAGGCAGCTTCCTGGAGTTGCACAATACTACTTGGCAGCTTGGCACCGTTACGTATATTAATAACATTTTAATTAAAATGAAGATAAGTTCCTAAGGTACCAGCATCAGCTCAACCCTTGAGGTTCTCTCCTTTCTTTGAACACTCAGCTCCACAGCTAAAGCCAAGCTGGGTGCATTCCCTCAGCACAATCAGCAGGACCAGAGGAGGGGGCAGAGCTCTTCCTCTCAGCACGGCTTCAATCACATCCCTTTGATGGAGTTTGTTTTCATAGCAAACTGGTCTGGTCACCTTCTGTTGGAGACCCTGCTTGATCTGCTTCCCTGGAAGAGGAAGGTCATTCCTAATCTTCCAGTTTCTGCAGACTCCCCAGGAAATCTCTAAATCTTTGAAGAAGAAAAAAAAAAAACCAAAAAAACAACAGAGAACAGGCTGTTCTTCACAGGACAATGCACTGAACTTCATGAAGCAGAGGACCATGCCAGCCCATGTCATTACTAACAGCCCCAATGAAGCAAAAGGCAGCAGAAAACAATCCTGCAGAGCACAAAACCTGAGCCTGGAAGCCTGGAAATACTGGAGGAAAGGCTGAGAAATGCCAACAGCAGTGTGGATCCAGAGCTGACACCAACATGCTTCCATCAGTTCCCAGGAAGCATCTCCAGAAGAACTTCTTCAGCACTCCCTGTACATGTCAGAGACTCCTGCAGCAGTTCCCCCAGGACCACATCCCTCTTCCTCAGATGCTCCAGAGGATGGCACAGCACACAGTGACATGTCCCCATGTCACCAACAGCAGCCAGGGAGGAGAAACCTGAGGGCCTCCCTTCCCCCCAGGGCCCACGTTGTGTTTAAGCACAGATAAAGCAGAATGGCTGAAATCCCAGTGGCTTAGCAGGGATCTGGGGATGCCAGAACAGCTGAGAGCAAACTGCTTATTGTGCACAAGGTTGGGTCAGAAATTACCTGAGGACCTTCTGGCTAAAAACCCACATTGTGCTCACTGGGCAGCTGAAAAAAACCTCTCCAAGCCTCCTTCTTACCAGCAGAGAGAAAGAGGAGAGCAGTAGGGAAGAGGAGACAAAAAGCAGTTCCACGTGATCTGTATTTTCCAAGATTACACAACTGCCTGAACAAACAGACACTTCCTTATCCTCAGCAGCAGCTTCTGCAGAGATGTTGCACAACTGAGCAGAGGAACAGTGATCAGGAGATGTGATCCATATGGCCAGAGCTGGAAACAGCCTGAAGTCTCATCATATGCTGGGGAGTGAGGGGGACAGGCCTGAGCCTTGCAATACTCTTCAAAAACTTTCTAATTTAAAAAAATAATGTTTGAACTATTTAAGTCAACCTCTGCTTCCATAGAAAACCCAGGTACAGTGAAGAATTTCTCTTCCTATTTTATAAGCCCTAACCAAGAACAGCTTTGAGCATGCAACACCTACAACAGGCTTTTTTTTTTTTTTTTTTTAATGCCAGGAAAATGTAAATCTTTTACTCACGAGGTTCCCCACCATGCTCACTAATTCATCACCCAGATTCCAGTGCTGGTACAATGAGATGGAGCCAGCCCATGTCTCACTAGAAGTGTCTCAGTCCCAAGGGCACTCAGTGGCCACATGCACAAGTATCCCATTTCTCAGGAACGTCAGGATGTGAGACAGGGAACTATCTGCACATTACCACCCAACAAACCATGGCTGGGTGGTCTGCAGAAGTGGGAAGGACACACAGCAGGCTGAGCACTATGAACAGCTCTCACCAGGCTGATTTAAAGCTGTGCATTCTAGCCTTAGGCCCTGGTAAGATTGTAAAATAATTCTCAGGAGACACAAAATGAAACCAGGAGTCAGCAATCCCAAGTCAGCAAACGTCTCCTTGGCTGCACAACTCCATGTGAGTCAGTGTGTTCCACAAGTGCATTCCCTGCCCTGCCATACAGGTGCCAGATTGCAGATGCTATCTAGCAACTCCATAAATACCTTTGTCTCATGCAGATAAAACTAATGCTGAGGGCAACAAAATGGAAGGCATTGGCTTGGTACAGGCCTCATAAAAGGGAGCCTAAAGTCCATCAGCACAATGGTTCAGAAGACTCTCAGCAGATTCCCAGATCTCACCCTCCTTGCCCTTGTTCCACACGTCACACAGGAGGGTTTCCAGCTCTGTGTCACACAAGAGTTGAGGTTTAGATCTGCTGAGACCCTCCAGCCCAGCTCTGAGCTCAGGCAGGCTCAGCCCACTCAGCACCCTAAAACCTCTGGAGAATGATGAGGGCACATGTAGTCTGGGCACAGGTCAGGGACTTGGCAGTTCTTGCAGAGATGGCAAGGAGCTGCTCTGTGCTGTGGAGAGCAAGGCTGATGGGCCCAGCCACAGACCCTGTAGCTGAACTAAAAAGGTTCTGTCCTTGGACTCCCAGTGACCTCAGCCAATGCCCAAGGCACTGCAGTGGTAACAAAGAGAGTTTTAGGGTAATGTATCAGCTGGTAACAACCTCCATCCACATTCACACCAACCTGTGTATGAGGAAAAGAAGCCCATTTTTCCCCTTTGGCTGTTTTTCAACATCATAACCAGGCTTAGCCCAGAACAGGCACCATTTGTACCAGTTCTGCTCTGGCTTTTTGGTGTGTTTTGAGAATCTGGATAAGAAGAAAATCACCCCCAGAACTTCTTGTTAATTTTTAGGAATGCATTCCACACACCTGATACGAGCTGTATTGGTTTAAGTAACTCTCATATGTTTTCCTGTGTCCGGCACTGCCACACACACATCCCACAGAAACACCTCCACTGTTCATGAGCTTCCACCACACGTGAAACCTTCCTTGATCAACAATCCCAGGAGCACACTGCAACTCCTTTCTTTTTGTGTTTAAGTGGTTGCTTGCCTACAATTACTCTGCAGGTGTGTGTCCATGTGCAGGCTCAGGACTTTAAGGTGGCCACTCAACCATTCACCTTCCCTGGAGCTGTCACGTTCCAGCTCACACCAGATGTTGCTGCAACAGCCACATGTGGTTGATGTCAGCTCCTATGGGAACACAGTGGGACTTGGGATTCCTACTCTGGAGGGTGAGAGTCACCTTTTGCATGTCAGCTTTTCACCAAAGGCCTCATAGTTTGCAAGACTGACTCTTTGTTTCATTTTGCCTCACCACCGATGACTCCCTCAAAACCAAAGCTTGTTCTGCCACAGCCAAGAGTGAAATTCTTTTGTGCTCCAGTTGTTCAAACCACCTGTGTGTGAGAAGCCTCAAGCTCTTCCTGAGCAAAATGCAAAACCTGATGCATCAGCAAAACCTATTCCATTGTGTTTCTAATGAAGCCCAGGAATGTTTCAGCAGGCTAAGACCAAAATATCCAGCCCCAGAGGCACTCTCCCACTCCAGCTCCATGATCTCAGATAACAGGAGAGACATCCAAATGTAAGAGTTCAGAGAACAAATCCAGAGCCCTGGAACAATGCACATCTACTTTTTCACTTTTGAAAACACACAAACACAATCCCACCTTCACCCTTTGGCAACTCAGCAAGATCTGCAGTATCAGGAGGAGAGGAAGGGCAATCAAACCAAGGCTTTCCCTGGGAACAGACTTGCCTTTGGAAGAGCCTTGGCCTCATGACACTCTCCTGACAGGATCACCTTCCAGGGAATGGAAAACTAGAACAAACTGTAAGCAACATTTTTTTCATTTTAGTTAGGACAATAAACTACTACAAGAAAAAGCTTTGAAAGCTGCTTCTTCCACCCAGCTTTCAAACCCTGGGACTGCCACAGAGCTGTTAATCCAAAGCAGAAATGATTCAGAGCTGAAAACCCCTGAGTACTTACTATCCCAGAGACAGGTTTTCCATCTACTGCCTCCAGGAGAGCAGTCTTCTCCAAACAGGCACCAGTGCTGAGACGGATCAAAGTTTGTAAACTTTCAAGTAATGCTGACAGGCAGAACCCATATCATCATTGCTAGCAGAGCTAATCATTAACTCCTGCTCAGATTTAGCTATGAGCACTTTTACTCCACTTTAAGCCTATTTATTGCCCAGCCTGTTCCAAACCAGAGCCATGACTTGGAAGATGGTCAGTGGGAAATACACTCAGCTTCTCTCAGCTGTGCAAAGGAGGGGTAAGGGCTGAAGCAGCAAGGCCTGCAGCTCCATTCCACTCAGGGTGAACCCATCCCTCACAAAATCTCAGCAATCCCCATTGTTACAGCCAAAGATTCCACATGACCCAAGATAAATATTTACTGCCCAGACTACACAGCCCACTGGGGATGTCAGGACCAGACCACGGGCTGGGATGCTCACCTAAAGCTCCCAGGTAGCAGCAAAAGTCACAGGAGTTTTCCTCATAAGATGCTCCATCACTTGAAAAACTTCAGTCTGTGAGCTAGAGCTACCACAGGCTGCTGAATTAGCTCAGAGAAACATCAGAGTCAGCAGATAATATGCATGTGCAACCTTTTCAACAGATTACCAATAACATTCACATGATTCTGGGATTTTCTACTGTTACAACTCTGTGAGGTGAAAGAGCAAAAAGAAAAGTTTAAAATATTTTCCACAATTGTCCTGGCTGGCAGTCACAGTGTTCAAATGCCACCAGAGACCAACAGGACTTCTGCAGATATCAACTGGTTAGACAGAGGGAAAAAAAGACACTGGGAAACCCATGTTAGGAAGAGGACATTGAAGATGGTAAAACCAGGGAAGGACAAAAAGGAGGTGTTTCATCACCTCGTTCTACATAGGCATCTAAACCAAAAAAGTCTAATTCCAGGGCCAACAAGTGAGAGGTTTTAGAAAGTTGATTTGGAGTGCAGCAAATAGGAGTTTGATTTACTTACAATAACCAGACTCATATTCCCTGAATTGGCAGATTCCAGCTTTCAGCTGAAAAAAAGGTTAATGGAAAAAACCACTGGTCTCAAGCCCCTTGGGGCTTGATTGGGAACATTTCCAGCAAATTAGATTGAAACAAAAGGCAATGCAGTAGATTAACCAAGATTGGATCTCCCACAGAAAAACAACATCAACTAGCTGGAGTCTTTTTAATCCTTCTCTAAGAAAAAACTGCCAAGACTCCCAGAGGTTTCCTGGAGAAGTTAACACTGGCAGGCTGCTGCAGCTCAACTTCAGAGAATTCCGATGCAGATTATTGCAACCACCAGGTGACCTTCAGCCAAGGGTGGAGAAGGTCTCCAGGAGGGAGGAATTCCTCCTGTTGGGTAGAGAGGTCTTCACAGCAAGTATAGACACCAGAAAGGGAAGGAGAAGGTATTACATTTGGGTGCAAAGAACAAAAAGTTTTGTCTTCTCCCTGACCTGAAGAACAAGAGCTGAAAGGAAGCTCCCGAGGGCCTGCCTCAGATTCACTCTGTGAACACAGATCTGCTGATCCTTTGAAGAGCAGTATCCCTAATACCTTCCCTTCTCAAGAATTAAGCTTTTGCTCAGAAATAGAATGTCTCACTAATCCAAAAACTGAAGTTACACTGTAGAGGGTGAGGGAAGAACACAAACTTCTCTAAAAAAGGAAAAAACACCAAAACAAACCACAAACCTTCTTGTCCTCACACCACTTGGAAGTGGAGGTGTCAGGGGCTATGCCTCATAAAAGCAAAGATGTAAAACTGACATGGAAAGGCTGTTCAGTTCCTCCCCTCTTCTGAGAGAAATTATTCTAGTCCTCAGCCTAGTTAAAAAGCTGCTCCAGATCAGAAATCCAATACAAAATTAAAATTATTCTCTGTAACTTCCAACAAGCAACAAAACCTCTGCAGAAAGCACTCATGCAAAATTTCTTCCTTCTTCATAGGAAGCTGTGTGGGAGCCTGCAACTCCTGCTACTTTTATTTTTTCTGATTCTTTTTTTTTTCCTCAGTGGAAAGGAAGCAGTGGAAGCAGCAAAAAGCTGCTTGCAGCAAAACTGCTTTGTGTTCACAGCAAAAAGCCCCACTTTAGGTGTGCAGCAGGGCAGTCACAGTCAGGCTGCCCAACACACCCACAGGTGAGAACCCAACCTGCATTTGATGTGCAACATTCACAGTTATTTCCAGTGCCCCCTTTTTAATGAAGGATGGGAAAAAAAAAGCAATGCATGATCCAAAGCTTGGTGAAAGCCTGAGGAAATATTACATCATGAATTATATGAACTGGGGTCATTAAACTGAACACCAAGTTATGCTGTAAGATCACATATTGTTACTCATGAAAAAGACTGTGAGAGCTTTATTTACCTCAGGCTCAAGCAGTTAAGATCAAACAGATTAAAAGTGAATTTAATAAATACTTGTGAAGAGAGCTGAATCTACATGTGCACAAAATGCTGTACTATTAAGCCTTCTGAAGCTTGAAACTCCAGCACAAGCTGGAACAATTGGGCTGTGACTGAGAGCATTGGGACCACAAACCCACTGCAGACTCAAACACAGATGAGGAAGATGAACAATGCTAAAATAAAATTAAACTGGTTAAGACAGGGCTGAGATGTGATGCTTACAGTGGGTACTGATGTCATTTTACCTGTACCAAAAAAAAAAACAACCCTAAATTCAAATGCAACAGGACTGAGGCACATAGGTCTGGGCTGTTTAAAAGTATATATTGAATATAACAACAGAAATATGTAAGGAAGCAAAGCAGCAAACCATTCCTGCATCTACAGAGCACAAGAATCACATTTCCTACTTGCAGTTCCTGTGCACCTGCCATACCAAGATAGGGACTACCTGCTCCCAGTGGGAATTTACACCAGATCACTGTAGAACTATTGAGCCTCTGCATTTTTGTAGACATTTTTTAAAGCAGAAACAGGGCTTGTGATCTTTTCCAGGTTTCATTCCATAGTAATCACATATTCTGCAATGAAAAAGCTTCTTAATATTCCCCTTAGTTAACTCACTGACTTCCCAATCACTCCCTATTGTCCCAATAAAAGCTCCAATTCACTGGGAAGAAGTGGAGCCGTACAACAGAGCTGGCAACTTCCTGCTCTGGCTCAAGTACCTTAAGAGTAACTCTGACTACAGACTGCTGATCGGTGCCAGAAAATACCCAAAGCCAGGAAGTCATCCAGCCCTTATCACCGATTCCCTCTCCCCCGCATTCAGTTCTGGTGCATTTCCACACCCCCCGGTTCTCAAGTGCTGGATTCAACCAGAGGGCAGCGGGTCTCAACACCCAGCTGGGGACACCGGCTTCCCGAGGAAAAAATAAATTAAAATAAATAAAACTACAAACCAGAGATGTATTTCTCAAGCTACAAAGGTAGAAAGCTGCTTACCGAGGGCTGGCTCGGGTGTTGTTAAAGCCAAGGAAGTGCTGAGTGACCCCTGGGTCAGGGATGAGAACCAAAGCCGGAGCAGCTCCGCGCCCGCACGGCCCTCGCCTTCCCCCCGCACCCGGATCTGCGGGGTGACCACCGGGCAGGGCGATGAAACCCGCGGCCGGCAAAGCCAAACAAGTCCCCTGGAGCGTCCCCGAGGGTTGGGGGCAGAACCGGGGGGCAGGGAGCGGGGGGATGCGCAGGGACCCCGCTGTCACCTTGGGACCAAACCCGCTCCCGGGGGCCCGGCCCGGCCAAGCGCTGCTCCGGAAGCCTCTCCCCGCGCCCCGAGGGGCCCCGCTGCTTCCCGCAGAAGCTTTCCGTACCTCAGCCCGCCCCTCAAGGCCCCGGGAAGGCGCGCTGCTGCCTTAGGCCGCGGGTGCGGGGCTGCGCGTCCCCCTCCGCCACCCCGCGGTACCCTCGGTGCTGACAACCGAACCGGACCGGGCCGGGCCGCCCCCCGCCAATCCCCGCCCGGTCCGGACCCCGCGTCCCGCACTGGGAGGGGATGGGGGGGGGGGGGACGCGCGGGACCCCTGAGGCGCGGGACGGGCACGAGACCCCCTGACCCCGCGCGTCACTCACCGCGCGACCGCCACGAGACCGCTCCTCCGCCCCGCCACCCCGCGCACCAAGCCACGCCCCCTCCGGTAAGCCACGCCCACCTCTGACGTATCTCCACAGGCCCCGCCCCCTCCCGGCTCTCCTCCGCCCGGTCCCCTCCCGCCGCTGCCGTAAAGCGCAGCGCTGCCAGCCCAGGCGTTTGCGACAGCGCGGGGCGGGCTCCGGTACCGGTACCATGTTCGGGGCGGCGGCGGCGGAGGAGGACGACGCCGATTTCTTGTCCCCTGCCAGCGGGTGAGTGGCCACCGGGCTACAGCCGGGTCACTGCTCCCCTCACTGCCGCTCTGAGGGGGTGGCGGCCCCGGTGAAGCCGCTGGATGGGGGGGGCCGGGGGCTGGGCCTGGCCGTCCCCCGGCCCGGTGAGCGGCGGGTGGGGTTCGGTGGGTCCCGGAGCTGCCGTCCCGGTTCAGGGAGCCCGGTGTCAGAAAGGAGCTGCCTGAAGCTGAGGGGGGGTCACCCACGGGGGGGGTGCGGGAGGGCCGGGGAATCCCGGGGGTGTCTGAGCTTCCCCTGCTTCTGCCCCCGCCCTTCCGCGGCCCCCACGCGTGTTTCCTCCCCCGTGTCATTTGTTGCCGCTCTGGGGATCCCTCGGCAGCCGGAGCCCCCTCTGAGCCCTCCGGGTGCTCCCTGCACGGAGCTGCTGCTGCTTGGCAACTCCTGAGCAGAATCCTCTCCCTTTCCCTTTTTTTTTTTTAATTGGGAAATAGTTGTTGTTCTTTACAAGCCTCCCACGTAACGTGCTGCACACCTGCCGGGGGTGGGGGTGTCCCGTGGGGATCCGAATTAATCCTTGGAATGATGTCCTGGCAGGAATTAGTGATCCCAAAGGCGCTGCCCCCAGCTGGGATCAGTCACCTCCTGCCCCTCAGCAGGGCAGCACCTGCCTTCCTAAAAAGTGATGAGAAAAGGTGTTCCCTGGGCTCTGAAAAAGGAAAATCCTAGTGCTGGATGGTTGTTCTGTGGTATTTTTATTGTTTTTAATGTCCTTACAATCAACCCTTTCATTTAAGGCTGGTTTGTCACTGCTTTACAATTACTTCTTTTTTTTTTTTTTGGTGTGGCTTCAGTTCTTGCTCGTTCCTTGCAGCAGCTTTTGAGGAAATGAAACACAGCTGTGCCACATACCTCAGCCTTTTCAGCTGAAACTTCTGCTTATTCAAAGCTAAATGGGTAATTAGTGTAGAGCAGCTTAACAGGCACCTTTTTGTTTATCTCTACAGTAATGGTAAAGCACTTTATATTTGATAAAATCTATAATTAATGGTGGTCCTTATCTATGAAGTGTGTGCTAAATAAGGTGAATTGATTTGTTTCTGGTCCCAGTGCAAGGTTGGCCTCTCTCTTTGGTCTGGATCAAACAGTCTCAAGCCATGGAAATGAATTCTTCCAGTACACTGCACCCAAGCAGCCAAAGAAGGGTCAAGCAGCAGCTGGTAAGTAACTGAGGGGGTAAAAACCATCTCAGCATGGATCTTGGTGGGAGAGGGAAGGTCCTTGTGGGGGTCAGCAGTGCAAACAGCTCCTCAGCTTCCCTTCAATCATCTTACCCCCCAGTCCCCTCCCTCTGCCTGCTGCCTTCAGGTGCCTTTGGGACATCTCTGCTTTTTCATCTTCTTCTGGAGCTGCTTTTCCTTGGAGGAAGGATTTGGGGGGGGGATATTGTCCCTGGGCAGTGGATGTGGCAGTTCTGTGTCACTCACAGCTCTTCCTGGTTTTGGTTCTGCAGCAGGTCCAGCAGCCCAGAAGGCTCCAGCAGCTTCAGGAGCAGCCTCAGTGTTGGTGGCCACTGCAGTCCATGCCTATCGATAGTAAGTGCAGCAGAGCTCCTGGGCACCTGCTGGAGTTGTCTCAGAGCTCATCCCAGAGGGAAGGGGGTTCTTGGAGGAGTGAAAAGAGATCTTTGTTCATAGACAAGTGTCTGCGTGGGGCAGAGCTGGAGGTTGGTGATGTTGTGCTCTGAGGGAGTTTCTGGTGTCCTGCTGCACTTTGGGGTTGTGTCAGATAAATTTCTGGGTGGGGTTGTTGGAGGGAGCTGCATCCTGCCCTGACAGTTTCAGTTTTTCCAGGCAGCTCTGTCAGATGTTTGTGTCTCATGTGTTCCCTTACAGGGAACTAAGGCACAGAGTGACAGCAGTTAAATTCTCTCTCCATCTCACACTGCTGTCATTTCCCTGGAGTTTGTGAGAAGAATAAGTTTCACCTCAGCCTCCCTAATGCATCCCTCACCTGTGACCAAGCAAGAAAGTTGCAGTTTCTCTAAGCTGAGAAAGGCTGAGTGGTGGTTTTGGTGTGAGGGAAGGGACTTGAACTGTAAGGAAGAAAAACTCAGCATCAGTGAGAGAGAAAGCTGAGGCAGGGCCAGTTCTGCAGCTGAAATCTCACTTGTCTTCCAGCACAAATGGGCAGTACTTGAAGCAAGGCAAGTATGGAGCAGCTGTAGTGGGGAACCATGCTACTAAAGAGGTGAGAAACACTTCACTACTTTTAAAATGTTCATGGCAGGAATGTGGAGGTGTGCAGCAGTGTTTCCCTGAGCTCACCAGCATGTCTTTGGCTTTGACACTGGAGGTTCAGCTGCTCGGGCCTTTCTGGGCTTACTTATGGCTCAGCCTTGGTGACATCTCTTTTTTGCAGCTCCCAAACTTGTAAGATCTCTTACAATTCCTGCCTGAAATGTTTTGGAGCAATGTTTCAGGCACTGTACCTCTTCTGTTATTTCTGGAGGTGATTTTGTAGTTCTTCACAATGTCCTTGACAATTGGATCACAAGTCTGTGCACAGGGAGACCAGTACAAAGAAAACTTGTGTTCAGTAGTACAGTGATGCTCTGCTAAAGTTTTATTAATTTGCTATCAAAAATCTCTCTCCTTCCTCCCCAAGTACTTGTCTAAGAACACAGCACTGGGATGATCAGTAAATTGGTGTCCCTAAAGATCCTTTGAGTACTCTGCTCTGTCCTTGTTGTTGGTATTTATGGTGCTTTGTGTCCCCTGATTCCTGCTGTCATTCTAAGTTGCTTCTGCTTTGGCAAGAGCAAGGAAAAAGAGTAATTTAGCAAACTAATTCCTGAGCCAGTGGTCTGAGCAGTGTCCAGGTGTGGGAGCTGGGGGGAGCAGGGAGGGACAGGACAGGCAGAAGGGAGGTGATGTGGCCTTTCTCAGGCTGCCTTTCCAGCACAGGGGGGACAATCACTCCCAGTTCACCCCCCAGCCCTGTGGGGTGAGGAGCCATTGCTGCAGGTGCATAAAGGAAACCTTTCCTTCTTAATCATGCATTGGAAACCTCACTCCAGTCCTAGCCCAGCCTTTTAAATTGTTTTCTGCCTGTGTGCTAGGTTTTCCAGTTTTAGGTACTGAGGTGTTAATGCCCACTAGGTTTTTACAATGAACTGTGGAAAATGTGGAAGTCATTAAATCATCTTGCTTGTTGCAAAGTAGTTTGAACTGCTTGATGCCTGTGGCTAAATAAAGTCTGCATGTTTTCAAGGGCTTTTCAAAGATGCTACAAAATGACATGAAGCATTTCTGCTGTGAGATATGCTGCAGCAAGGTGCATTTGGCAAATAAATCCTGCAGCCTTAGGCTCAGAGTTTGACAAAGCACCCTAGAATTGAAGATGTGTTGAGTTTCTGTTGTTTGTCCTTCTTCCCTGCCCAATTCCTTGTGGAATCCAGTACAGGATCCTCCTTTACATCAGTCAGCAGCAACAGATTGCAACTGCCAGGATCCACCCAGGCTTTGTGCTCACGGTAAGACTCTGCTTCCAGGGATCTGCAGTGTTCCCAGCACATGGGAGGTGACTCCAAAATGCTTCCTGAAGTCTTTGATGAGAGCCTTGGAGCTCAGACACCATCAGCCCACTGCAGGTGGCCTCATCAGGAGGTTTCATAAAGCAAGTCTGTGCAATGTGGGAGGTGTATTATTACCTCTAGCTCAGGGTTTTGGAGTCCTGCAATGGGTAAAACCAGAACAAAGTTCCTCTTGCTTTATTAGCAAGAGTCGTTAAGTAGCTAATGATACAACTGAGCAAGTAAGAAGGAAATGATGGCAAGGAAATGTTTTCTCTCAGCAATTTGACACTCAGCATTTTCCTGCTGGTAAGAACAAATTGGAGCATTGCAAGTCTTAAAATGTAATCTTACAGGAAGTTTTTTTGCCAGTTTTGCAGAAACTTGGTGTGTTGATTTGCTGCTCTGAGCTTGTCAGCAGGTGATATAAAATTTCTTCATTTGGTAGGAAGTCTGCTCTGAAACAGTAGAATCTTAGTCCAGATTTCTGGCCAGGATGCCAGCTGCTGCTTTGGTTTTACAAGTGCATTTTGAAAGATTAATTTCTGAAGTTAATATTTGCTCAAGTTACAATTCTTCCATAATAACAAGCACATAAATAAAAACCAATTTGTGCATTCTGAACTTTGGTAGTAATACAGTGGGATTCTTCTGCTTCATTTCAGTAGCTCTTATTTTAAACTGCTTTTGCATGTGTTTTGTTTTGGTTTTTTATTAGCTGGGTGCATCTTTTAGTGTATAACATAGAACTGATTTCCTTTCCCACAGGTTCAGCCCAACAATTACAGTACCTTCTATGATGATCAGAGACAAAACTGGTCTATCATGTTTGAGTCAGAAAAGGCAGCAATGGATTTCAGTAAACAGGTAACTGCTTCCTCTGTGCCAGGCAGGGCTTGCTGGCTGGGCAGCAGGCATGTCAAAGTGTATCAGTTCAAAATCCTGCTTTTTTATTGAAGTTTCCACATGGCTGTGACAGAGGCAAACCTGGGATGAGTGCTGGTGGGTAGATGCAGGCCTCTGAGGCAGAGAGCCTGTTATTTGTGATGGGATTTCTAACCCAGACTCTCAAGTACTGTGAGGCCAGCAGCTGTGTAGAGCAGAAGGTGTTTGCTTCTCATACACAAAGTAAAATTTAGCCTCTTAAATGCATCTGAAACCTGAGCTTGATCAATAGAGTATGGAATGGGTCAGGTCTGTTGGGAATCACAGTGGAACTTTCCACTCTGTTTTACTGCCCAGAACCACTGACAGGCTTTCCTTCTGCAGGTTTGCATTGCCAAATGCAACAGCTCCCCAGTGCTTGATTCTGTCCTCTGCCAGGATCTCCTCCTGGGAGAAGGGCAGGGAGCAGAAGGAGGAGACTCTCTGGAGGTTGCCTACACAGGTTGGCTGTTCCAGAACAATGGCCCTGGACAGGTAAAGACATTGCTGCTGCTTCCTCCTAGTACTGAGTGGGTGTCACAGTCCCTGGAAGGGCCCTGCCACATCTAGCACTGTGCTAACCTCATGTTAAAGGTGTATTTGCTTTAACTCATGTTCCCTCACCTTTAACTCATGTTAAAGGTGTATTTTCAGTCACTTGTGGCACCACAAGGAGAGCAAATGTTTTACCTGGAGAATAAGTACTGTTCAGGAGGAGGCAACTGAAAACAGGAACAGGCAGCTGAGAAGTTTTTGACTTCTCTAGGCACTCTCACACAGTAATCACAGAATGCCAGGTTGGATTGGGCCCTCAAGGATCTTTTGGTCCAACCTGTAATGCAAATGGTGAGAAGGAACAATGGAGCTAGGAATATTTCTTTGGAAATAGCTTGAGGAAGTGATAAGTAGGGCCTTGTCTGACACTAAGTGCCTCTCCAAATGCTAAAAGAATGAGATTGCTTTTACCCCTTCTACAGCTGTGTCTGATGCAGTTTGCTAAAAGGCAAAAGAAATGCTTGAAAACATCAAACCATTTAAAATACCTTTAAAATGCTTCTGCTGGTTTGGCTGCTAGAGGAATTCCTGGTGGAGTTCTGCATTTGTGTCCATCTGCAGTTGAATCTTTTAGCTGTGAGAAAGGACTTCCTCATCTTTATGTTGAGAATTAATTCTGGAGGTAGCAGAATGGGAAATGGCATACAGGTGATGCTCAGAGTTTGTAGAATGTGTAAAGTAGCATTCAGAGTCCTGAAACAGGTGGGAAATCCATGGATTTTGTGTTTTTGTTCAACTCTCTAGGTGTTTGACTCTAATGTCAACAAAGAGAAGCTGCTGCGGGTCAAGCTGGGATCTGGGAAGGTCATCAAGGTAGAACTTCTAATTATACTGCTTTCCTCCAGGCTGTCAGTCTGATCTGTGGCAACTGCTGAAGCTACAAAGTTTAAAACTTGAACTCTATATCTAACTATGTGGAGACCTGGAAGCCTCCAGTTATCATGTTAGAGATTGATGTTACCTGTTTGGTTTCATTATTATCATGTTGGGACCTGCATCTTTATCCATAAATCAATATAAGTTAATTTTGCAATTTATAATTGGTCATTATGTCTTCTTGTAATACATAGTGCAGACTGAACATGAGTTTACAAGAATCTTTAACTGAAACACTTTTAATCAGTGTTAATAAAAGAAACTGTAGTGTCACTGATAACTCTTTATTGTGTCTCTGAAAACACAGGGCTGGGAAGAAGGAATGGTGGGGATGAAGAAGGGTGGCCGAAGGTACCTGATAATTCCTCCAGCCTGGGGCTATGGGGCTCAGGGAGCTGCTGGCCGGGTCCCTCCAGACTCTACTCTGGTTTTTGAGGTGGAAGTCAGGAGGGTGAGTGTCTCCTTCTCTTCATTTCACATCTGCTTTGTGCCTCTTGGTAGCAGCCTCTGTCTGCATGGTGAGAACTGCAGCTCAGGGACAGTTATAAACCAAATACCTCAGGAAGATGCATATCTTTAAAAAAAAAACAAACCCCAAACTAACAAACACAAAACCCTAATCCAAAAAAAACCCCTCTAGGCTGCTTACTAAGACATGTCTGTTCTGTCTTCATCTTTTTGTTGTCTTATTTGTGAGTCACTTAGGAAAACAGAATAGTCACAGAGGGGGTTGCTGGAATGTAAAGACTTCTCTGGTTATGAATCAGTTTTTTAAATCAGCTTTTACTTTTGCAGTGCATGAGCTTGACAAAGAAGTAGTCATCAGAAGTAAACAAGTTGCTGAAAACTTTTTTGGGACCCCCAGAAAAGCATCTTTTTTGTTTATATGCTTTTTTAAGGTGAAGCTGGTAAAAGAAAGCTCAGGTTCTGATGGACAGAGTGTTAGTTCAAGGGATTCTGCTGCCCCTTCTCCAGTCCCCAGTTCAGATGGCTGTTCTGCAGACACTGGTTTATTGCCTCCAACTACCATCCCTCCAAAGCCTGGGTAAGGAGCAGCACAGCTGAAACAACTCACTGTGTTAAAAGATGTCTGATAAACATCTGGCACACAGCAGTGTCAGCACGTTTTTGTTTGGCACACGTGGGTCCTTTGTGTGCCAGCTCAGTGCTGTCAGAGTGGCAGGACAGTGCTAACAAGACCTGCAGGAAATGTTCTGCTTGGATGTGCTGACTTCCAGATTTCAAGGAATTGAAATGGGCTCAGATGAAAAGTCTTTCCTCTGCAGCACTGCTGAGACCTAGCACGAGTGAGCTGGGTGGGTACTGCTCATCTCAGGGTGGGAATAGGTTGTTCTTGGTAAATGCTCTGTTTCTTTAATTGCAGAATTTATGTTGCCACTTTTTTTTTAATTAACTGAAGGGCTCATTTATCTGTTCTGAGGAGTTCAAGTTTTAAGTGCTTGTTTAGTTGCCATAAGTAGTTTGTTATTGGACTTGGTTCAGACTGTACCAGAATGTGGCTGTTAGAGCAATCAACAAAATCATCTTTCTGGAATGAGCTGTTCCACAGCTGTGGGACTTGCCTGTAATGATGCTCTGAAATCTACAGATTGTTGCAAAGAATCTTCCAAAAATAAGGTAAAAGATGTGCTCGTGATAATAAGTAAATGGTTTTCCGAGAGGGAGGTTTATTTGACAGTGTTGAGAAATGCAGAATATTGGCTCTTGAATTTCATCCTTGTTAATCAGCATGCTCTTGTTTGGCCTTGCAGGGAGCCAGCTGTTCGGGCCAAGTCAAACTCCATCAGTGAGCAGCTAGCAGTAAGTGCTGGTTTCTTCCTAGATAATTTGAAGCCTTAAGGAGGGAAGGTTGGGTCACCACTGCATTTAGTGCTGTTGAAGATGAACTGAGCATCAAGCAAGCAAGATGCTCTCAAATCTCATTAACAGCAGATGAGAGACTTTTAAAATTTATTTAGGGATTAGCAGAACATGCCTGCCCTTAAATGCAAATTTAAGTTGGGCACGTGGATACTCAAAGCTAGTTGTCTTCTTGGATAAGTAAACAGATCTAAATGGATAGCCAGGAGTAGTTAGGATATTTGGTATAAGTTTATATAGCTACACAAGAAGACTTTTTGTGTGTTCCTCAGGACAGAAAGAGCTGCTAAGCAGCTGCCTTAATTCACATATTTTCTTGTTGCTGTGTTTTGTGCAAGGGTAGTTACTCCATGTAATGACAGCAGTGTCATCCCAGAAGGGAAGTGTATCAACAAGTCAGATCAGCAAATCCACAGTGGTTTTAGGTGCTTGAAAATTAGTTTTCACACAGTCCTTGAAAGATTGAAAGAACCGTAATTGAGTCAGTGATTTTGAAGAGTCTGCTACTTGTAAATGACTCAATGTCTGCAAAGGCTGGGCTGGAACAAAGGAAGAGTAACTGCAAATGTTTCTTTCAGAACCCAGATGTAGCAAAGGCAAAGCTGATTTCTCGGATGGCCAAGATGGGCCAGCCCATGCTGCCCTTCCTCGCCGGGACAGCCGGGGGGCAGCTTGACTCCAGTGACTCAGAAATAGAGGTAAAGCACTAAGCACTGGAGTGTTTCTGTTTCTCTCTTGGATATTTTCCTCTACAGTGTGATTTCCTTAAAGTGTCTGTGGTGAGACAGACCCTTCATGCAGGGAGGGCATTCTCTGTTCCTGTGCCTGGAGGGTTTAACCACTCCACTCTTCCTCTCTAGTTCATTTGGGGTAGCTGGGTAATACTCATGTGATCTGGGGTTCAAGCTGTTCACTCATTCTGTAGCATTTGTTGTAATTCACAGCAAGTTTTTTTATTTTTTTTTTTAGGATCCAAATACCCTGAGAGGGACAGCACAACCTGTGGTGCCAGCTTCCATGAGACCTTCACAGCCAGCTCACGTGGTCCTGCCCACAGTGTCACCACAAGGTAAGGTGCTGGTAAGGCTGGGGCTGAGGTAGAGGAATTTCACTTCTATGCAAGCTTTAAGCACAAGTGCTGTATAAATGGAGGATTCCTTTCAGGAACTGATAGCTAATCATTGTAGCATTGAGATTGGAAAAGACCTCTAAGATCACCAATTCCAGCTGCCAGCCCAACACCCCCATGCCCTCTAAACCCTGTCCCTACAGGACATCTACACAGCTTTGAAATCCTTCCAGGGATGGGGACTCTACCACTGCCCTGGGCAGCTTGTTCCAATGCCTGACCAGTTTTCAGTAAAGAAATAAATAAAAATCCAATCTAAAGCTCTGAGGGCATTTCCTCTTATCCTGTCACTGGTTACTTGCTGATCCAAAGGTAAACTAATTCCAATTCTCTGTAGTGTGTCTTCACTGGGATCCTGTGCACACATTGCACTCCTGGGGACAGCAGCCTGAGCTGTTCTGTAATCATGTGTTCTGGGGTGGCACTGAGATTTCTAGGCCATGTGATTTGTAAGTGGAACTCTTACAAATCCTTCCCAAGTGAACAGAAATGTTCAGTTTTGAAAACTGAAATTCGTGACACTCTGGCAAGTCACTTGTCTTCCCTCAGTGGTCATGTCAGCTGCTGCTCAGCTGAACAGTCTTTAAAAAGAGTCACTCTGAGTAGCATCTTGTGTCAGTAAACAAAGCCACCTTTCTTTCAATGAAAAAAGGTGGGCTAAATGTAGCTGAAAGCAAAGTTTCTGTGAATTATTATTCTTTTCTTGACCTTTTATCACTTGTTTCACCATATTTAATCTTCAGCAGACCTCACACAAGCTTGTGCTAAACTTTTTTTTTGTGCCTAGTGAATTTTTTTTGGCCATTTCATATTGGATGACTTTCTAGCTACTTCGTGATGTGCTGAATTTCTTCTCTTTCAGTACCTCAGGCATCTGGTTCTACACCCCCAGTATCTTCTGCTGCTTTAATGCCTGCAACAGTCCAGCCCCCTTCAGCTCTGCCAGGAGGAGCACAAGGCTTTCAGGTACCAAAATGAAACCAAAGAGAGTATTGTCATTTCTGTCCTTTCTCATGTGTCTTGCTGCCTTCTCCATTGCTGAGAGCAAGGACTTTATAGCAGTGTATAAGGATGAGAGTCCTGGGCACTGCTGATTTTTAAAAGGTGAAGGCAGAGGAAGAAAATATGTGAGGGTAAAAAAAGGCATTTAAAAAAAACAAAGCCTTGAGAGAGGGGTTTTTGGTTTTCTTCCCTTTAATTAGGATTGTTGTGGAATTTGACTTTCTGCTCCCTAATTCTGCTTGTTTTCTTTCCAAATATCACCATTGCTCTGGGGTATAAAAAATATGAAAACCACCTGGATGGGGGGAGGAATATCAAAACAGATTCTAATCTCTTGAATTTCTTCTGCAAGGCATACCCAGGAATGGCATTTGCTTACCCCCAAAGTGCTGCAGCAGCCTCTCAGCTCCAGCCTGTGGGACAGATGTATCCTGCACCTTACCAAGGTATGGTTAAAGCCCCTGCTTTTCAGCAGGCTGCAATCCCTTCTGTAAACTGTTTTTAGTGAGGGTTTAGGTAGCATACACAGAGTCACCTTGTCTGGTGTACTGGGCTGTTTTGCAAACTCTTGATTTTTAATAACAAATAGGTGTAAAAAGTCCTCAATAAATATCCATCTCTTTCTTACTTTAAGGAACTTTGTGCAGCATAAAAGGAGAGGGAATTTCTAGGTGTATTCCCAAGGCTGTGCATCAGTAAATGTATTTTATAGCTGGTGCTTCCAGTTGTATTTATAACTGGAATAGTAAACTGCTCTTCTGTCAGTCAGGGACAGAATTTAAGCAGATATATATATATATATATATATATAGAGAGAGAGAGAGAGAGAGAGGTCTTTAAGCAGGAGCACTTAGCCCTCAAAAAGGGCACAACCTAAAAAGGACTAAAGGCATTTAAAGGACCATTTAGGTAATCCCTGTTGGTCAAGATTTGCATATTTCTGAACCTCTCCTGGAGCATTTTTTTTTTCAGTTCCAAGTTTCAGAAGCCAACCTTTGTTCCTGCTTTTTGATTCTACCTCACTGTGTTCCATGTCAGTGTGTCTGGGGGGTTCCCCAAGTGCTGTTGTGTGGCTGAAGAATTTCCTGTAGTCATAAACTTGCCTATTCCTGAGGGTTGGAAAATAACCATGTTATTAGTTTTCCAGTTACCAAGGTCACTTCTGGTTCTGGGAAGTGTGGCTGGCTTCAAAGTGCCAGGTGGTGCTGTGGGTACCTCTGTGTGCAGGTTTTTTCCCCTGGTGACTGCAGATCTCTCTATTTCCACTCAAGCTGGGGATGTGACCTCCTTTTTGATGACAGAAGCTCGGCAGCACAACACTGAAATCCGAATGGCTGTCACCAAAGTGATGGACAAAATGGATCACCTGGCTGCCAAGGTAATGTAGGGCACAAGGGATTGCTCAGCACAGCTCTTGGCTCTCCAGATGTAGTCTGAGGAGCTACTGAGGTGCCTGCAAGACATCTGTAAGTGATGGGGCTGGCTCAGGGAGAATTCAGATGTTGAAGTGGTGACAGTTCAGCTCCTATGAAAAAGCCCAAGCTGAGGGAGGGCATTTTTCCTGCAGAGGTTCCCTGCCCTTCAGGAGCTGACCCAGTAGCATGTACCCTGCAGCTGATCAGGTGGAACACCAAGATGAATCTCTGCAGCTGTTTGACTTTACCTGCATCCATCAATTCATTTCCTGAGGCTTATGAGTGGTTTGTCCCTGCAGGTAGAGGAGCTGAAGAAACAAAGTGTTGCTAACAACTCACTCCTGCCTGGTATTTCCTCTGTCACTATGGAAGCCTCCATGATCATGAGCAATATCCAACGGATAATCCAGGTGAGCATGGCCACCCTTAGTTGTGTGCTTTCCTACACAACTCTGCTCTTCCTACTGAGGATTGCTCAAGTGTCCATCCACCCAGGTGTTCTACTTTGCTTGGCCAAAAACAACTGCCTAGGTTAAACATGAGAGAGTGATTTCCACTCCTCTCCACCCAAAGAAACCCCCACGAACCACCTTAACAGTTTGTGGTTTGGGTACTTTCTGAGGCAGAGTTGATATATTGGTATTTAATAGGTGCTGGCAAAAAGTTCCATGTGAGAGAAATTCTGCCACTTAATTCCCTATGGACATAACCCACTTCACAGCTGAAGTACCACGTTGCAAGAACCAACTACTTCTGTTTTTCACTACTTACTCTTTGACTTGGCAGTTTTTCAAGGCAGCAGTATTAGAATCTTGGGTTTTTGGGGTGAAAAATTCAACCAGACCCAATATCCTCTGGAGTGTGGTTTGACAACTCCTGTCCCAGGCCAGGACCACAGCATCTTCCTGTTCTCACCTCTGCACTGCATCTGTACAAAAGAAAGGTTTAGGTACTGCAAGGAAGTCTGAGTAAGAGGAATACTCATGCTGGGCTGTGCTTTAGGAGAATGAGAGACTGAAGCAGGAGATATTTGAGAAGAGCAGTCGGATTGAGGAGCAGAATGAGAAGATCAGTGAGCTCATTGAGAGGAATCAGAGGTAAGGAGCAGGGGGGTGAAGCTTCTTTGTAGGTGTAGAGGCTTTCCAGCTTACACTTGGTTTGGCATAACTTGGAGAAGTGTTCATCAGACATGTGCTGATACTTTCAGCTATTTTTTCTTTTAAGGCACTCAAAGTGTGGGGGGTTCCCCTGTTCTCTGCAGGGTCTATCTCCAAAACTCTGCTTTACAGTAAATGTGAATAAATGTGAATGTGCAGAAGGGGAAAAAAACCCTCATGGAGTCTCCTCTGAGCACATTTGCTCTGCTTGTGGGAGTTCCTGTATGTTTGCTAGCTTTTTAGTAAGGTGGAAGAAGTTATGGGGCATATGTGGTGTCCCTAGTTCCCCTGCTGGGTGTGTGCTCTCTTCAGTTTAAGAAGGGGAATAACTTGTTTAAGGGAACAGCAAAGGCCAGTGGCTGTCAGGTCATCAAAACTCTTGGCTGTGTACTGGGAGCATCAGAGCACTTGCAGAGGTAAAGCACTTACCCAAACTGATGCAATCTCTGCTCTGCCAAGCACACCCATTCCACCCTTTTGAGGTCAGCCTCTTAGTGCAAAATTGTCTGAGACAAATCATGAGTAAAACTGCTTGGAAATACTGCCTTCTGTCTGAGCTCCTTGCTCCAAGTCATCCATTTCCATAAACACTGATGGATTCTTCCCCTGTTCACAGATATGTGGAGCAGAGTAACTTGCTGATGGAGCAGAGGAACCATTCCCTGCAAACAACAAATGAGAACACACAGGCAAGAGTGTTGCATGCAGAGCAGGAGAAGGTAATGGTGACAATGAGCCCCAGAGCTCTGGCTGCAGCCAGGAAGGGGCTTAAGTCAGTTCTCCTAAAGACAGCTGCAGTTCTGAACTTGGATTTTGAAAGCTGTTTTGAGGGGGGAGATAATATTTTCATGGCTTTCCTGACAAAAGCACAGAGGATTTAAATCTCCATTTTATGCTGTCTTACCTTCACTAATGTTACCTCACAGGAAAGTGATGGGTTTGTTGTTAACTTTGTAGGTATATGGCCATCATGTTGAGGAATTGTGTGTATCCCTGGGGCTTTGTTGGGTTGAAAATGTATTTAGTATATATGATTGCACTGAGAGTTTCAGAAAAGTTGTATTCTCTGTGTTTAACTGGCATAGAGTGAAGATAGAACAGAGCTGTAAGAAAAATTTCCTACTGGAGTTTCTTCATTGCACTTTTTCACTTTTTTTTTCTTTTCTTAACTACTAATCAAAAGCTGGTTGTTTCTACCAATAATGTATTGTGCTTTTGTGAAAGGAGCTATTGAAAAATAGCTTTCAAACCAGTTAAATGCATGGCTGCAACTCCTGTCGTGTCTGCTTGTGACAGCCCAGCCCAGGCAGAGTGGCTCTGGTGTCAGCTCTGCCTCCTCCAGCACTGCCCTTGTAAATGGCACCCAGGTCACTCTCATGCCATGCTGCCTTCTGAGCTCTGCATCTCTCCAGTTCAAGTGTGAGATGATAAATGCTTGTTCTGCATGAGAACCATAGCTCAGTGCACCTAAAACTGACAGAAACTGCAGCTTTCCAAAGTGTGCTATGGCTGATGATTGTTGCTGGTGTGAGCAGGCAATGAAGGAGAGTTGTGTTTTTCCACCCCAGGTTTTTCACCTGTATGTAGGGAGTGTGAAGGATTCTAACCCAGGAGTGAGTCAGTTTGAAATGATAAATAAAATTCTTTTTGCTTAGTGAGCACAACATCCAGCTTGTGGGATAAGTAACTTGGAGAGGAAGAGTCTTTTGGAAGTAGAAGATATGATCTGCAGGAACCTTTTGGGCCTCATCTTCAGTAGGACTCCACTTGATCCAGCAGTCACTGCCTGGGAGGTGACACTGTGGCATGAACAGACCTCATGCCAGACCAGAAAAGCCCTGGCTTGCACTGGAGAAGGTTTCCCCTAGTCTTGTGAGAGTGTTGACTGTATGAAGGCTGATGTTCCTTCCTCTTCCTTTTTTCTAACCTGGCTTGGTCTGTGACTGCAGTTGTTGAGATCACTATGGACAGACAGAATCGGGGAAAAGACTTTTAAGCTATTTTATCTATTCTTTGCTTAAAAATAGGGACTTGCCCTTTGCTGTGTGCCACAGGCTGAGCATCTGTACTCAAGATTTCTGAGGTGTCAGGAGCTTTAAACTGCTTTTGAGTTCTAGATTTTCAGATCTTCTGGCAGAGCACATCGCATTTAGGTGCAGGCTTTGTCTCCCATCAGGATAAGGACCCCCCAGTGCAGTGAAACACGAGTCACAGGTAGGACCCTTCCTACCCCTCAGTGTCACCTGGAAGGACACCTTTAGCTTCTCTCTTTTTCAGCCAGGTCTCCCTGTCCTTTTCTGTCTCAGCTTTTGTAGCTCTTTGAATAATTAAAGGCTTCCGTGGCATGCCCTAGGCTCCTGTAATGAAGCATTGTGCTTTTCTGATGATGATTTAATGCCTCTGCCTTTCAAGTTGTGTTCTTAACTCTTCCTGTTTCCTGTCACTGCTTTCTCTTCCTAGCACATGCTGCCAGTGGATCGGGGCTGGGACCAGGTGAGGCAGTGTCTGCTGACTGTGTAGGTGACAGATAACTGTGTCCTCCAGAGTGCCAGCCCAGCTTCCTCTGGAGCCAGCTAGAAGGTGATTGAAAGGATTGCCTGAGGTCTTGAATCAGCACAGATCCTCACCTAGGAAAGGGGCTTTGCCTGGCCCCTTCTTTCTTGGGGAGAAAGAAGGCACTCACTGCCACAACTTCAGTCTATAGCAGTTCCTGACATAGCATTTCCTCTTTATTTTTCTTTATTTGCCATTAAAGACAAAGGGAAATGGTACAATAATCTTTATGTGCCATGGGGTTTGGTTTTCATTTTAACATGCTAGGAGTTAGTATCTTGAGCTGCAGTGAGACATTTATAGCAAGATGAGAGGAAAGCAGGTCTGTGTGGGGTTATTTAGCCAGTGTGCTGAAATGCTGCTTCCTCCTCTTTAAAATTAAGTGTGGTATCCCAGACTTCAAGGTCAGCACATACTCATTCACCACAGCTCGAACAGTGTTGCTCACAACTCTTCCCTACCATAAGGTGGTGGTCCTAGTCTGAAGGGAAACACTAGTTCAGGAAAAATCCAGTCCCCTGAAAGCCCCCTGGGAATCTGAATGCAGGCGAAAAGATGCAAGTGAGGTTTTCCTGACAGAGTCCTGTGTGGCAGAGCATCTTCTGAACCTTTTGTGTCATGCAACGAGATTGGGAACCTGACTTTGTGTCTTGCTGCCTTGAGCCGCTCCTAACATACTGCTTACAGGTTGTCTGACAAGCTGGTTCTGTTTCCTGCTTTTATGTGAGTCCTTGACTTTGAGCAAAATAACTCTGTACAGGTCACCAAATTACTGTGAGAACAACTGTGCTCCAAAATGAGAGCCTTGCCCATGCAGGCACGTTGGGGTGACTGTGTGCTGGGTGCTCTGCAGGGAAGGTGCTCTTTTGGTTGGGATGAGCTTAAGTTTTGTGTGGCTTTTCAGTTATTTGTTAGCTTACAGATGGCTGAATCATGGAATCATAGAATGTCAGGGGTTGGAAGGAACCTTTAGAGATCATTCAGTCCAACCCCCTGCCAGAGCAGGATCACCCAGGGCAGGACACACAGAACACATCCAGGGGGGTTTGGAAAATCTCCAGAGGAGACTCCACAACCTCTCTGGGCAGCCTGGGCCAGGGCTTCCTCACCCTCACAGGAAAGAAGCTTCTCCTTGTGTTGAGGTGGAGCTTCTTATGTTCCAGCTTTGAAGCCCAGGTTTTTATTTGGAAAACATTGTCATAGGCTGAAAACTCAGCAGAGCCCCCAGGCACTGGTACAACCCTTTAACTCATTTCAGCTTTCCAGGAAAACTCAGAGTTGAACAAGTGTGGTAATGAGGTTGCTGGTGGCCTTGTGCAACTTTCTAGTCATCCTGGAGAGGTTACAGCTGTGTGACTCACAATAACATGGCAAAAAAGTTCTGGTTGCCTCCTCAATTTGGAGATGTCTGTGAGGTGCTGGATCCCAGCACTTCCCTGATAAGGTCTCTGGTACAAACAGTTCTGGTGTCTCCTCACAGTCACATACCTGGGTTTTTTGTTTCTTTTTCCCCTCTCTTTTCCCTGCTCCATTTTGTGATACAGGCCAAAGTTGCAGAGGAGTTAGCAGGTGCCACAGCCCAGGTTTCCCAGCTGCAGCTGGAGCTGACTGCCCACCAGAAGAAGGAGATGGAGCTGAGGAAACAGCTCTCAGCTGCCTTGCAGGAGGCAGAGCGACACGAGACACAGCTCAACAAGCTGCAGGCACAGTTAGCAGGTAGGACTTGGTGTGCCTCTTCCATGAGAGCTCCTTTATGTCGTTCTTTTTCCTCTTTTGTAAGTCAGAGGCTTTGCCTTTCTTCAGGGTGTCTGTTCTTGCTTTCCCTTGGCTCAGTCACAAGGATATCAGAGGACACTGTTGCACTGAAGTGGCTGACAGGTTCACTAAAAGGGCAGTGGGCAGAACAGGGATGAAGAGGGATGCCCTGTGTAGGAGCAGTCTTCTGGTGTTACTGCCTAACACTTTCTAGAGGAACCAGAGATGTTCCAGTGGTTGGAAAGTTAAGACAAAAGCTGAGGTATTCAGCATTGCTATCTGAAAGAAAAAGCTCTTGATAACTCCCCCCTGCAAGTGCAAGCTGTGTTGCTGGGTTCATTGTGCAGGAGAGAGACTTTTCCTTCCCATCAGCCCCCAAATACCTGAAATACATGAAGTGCTGAAACCCACACTAAAGTGTGTTTCTGCAGAGCTCCAAGAAGCCTCTGAGGACACTCAGACAAGATTCAAAGCTGAGAAGCAGAGCCGCAAGCAGCTGGACATGAAGATCACAGCCCTGGAAGAAGAGTTGATGGACCTGAAAGTGGAAAAGGAGAGTCTTGAAAGGGTATGTCCTGTGCCAGCACTGCAGAGATGCAGGGTTTCTGTTGTTTGTCCAGAAATTTACACAGAAATTTTATTTAATTGTTTGTAAATATGAAAGTTAGGTAAATCTTGACTCATCCCCAGCCAAGAATTTCAGTGCTGGAGGATTCTTTGTGCTTATGTGACTTTCATTTTGCTTTTAATATCTTAGTAATATGTTAACCTTCCCACCTCCAAAATAATCTCAGCTTGATGTTAAACTGGTAAGATTAAGGAAGAGAAACCTACTTTGGTTCAATCTGGTCTATTCTGTGTTCTGTACTGCAGAATCTTGCAGAGAGAAAAAAGAAAGCCCTCTCAGAGAGAGCTCAGGCAGAGGAAGAGATGGAAGAAATACGTAGATCATATCAGGAGGAACTGGACAAGCTCAGACAGCTGCTGAAAAAGGCACGGACATCAACTGACCAGGCAGCAGCTGAGCAGGTGAGGAGCCATGGGAGGAAGTCTGGAAGGCTGGTGGGAGCCTGCAGGTAGGAAATAGTCATGAAAATGCTCAGGTAGTGGAAGAATGGAAATGTTACCTGCTTGAGTTTGGAGGTTAACTTCAACACAGGGCTCACTTTGCCTTTCTAAAATATCTTTGGTGTTTTCTGACCTCAGGATTTGCACTGAAGTCTCTCTAAGGAAGTGTCTGGTTGGAAGGCTGTGGGTCCTGACCATTCTGACTTAATCACAGTCCCTAAAGTGGCTGCAGGGTTTAGGTCCAGCGTGGCTGCAGGCTGGTGTGGGGCATCACATCAGGACAGTGTTCAGAGAGTTTCCAAGTGAGGAAAGGAAAGGCAAATAGAGCTCATAGTAGAGGCAGAATGCAGGACTCATAGTAGAGTAGTACTCATTCTGCCTCATAGTAGAGGCAGAATGCAGGACTGCTAATGAGTGGAAGACTGCTTAGAAATATGCCAAAAGATCAGAAATCTGGGCCAGACCTTCATGCCAACCTGAGGGGTTGTGGCCAGAAGAAGCTGGGAGAGGTGTGGGCAGGAGTTAGTGACAGCTGCAGGGTTAGTCCAGCTCCAAGCTTCCAACACTGGTGCAAATCCAGGTGATGTGTGTTCCTAATGATCTCTCTGCTGGGCAGCTGACACTCCTCCAGGCAGAGCTGGAATCCCAGTGGGAAGCCAGATGTCAACGTGCAGTGGCCTCAGCCAGGGAGCAGCACATGAGACAGCACCAGGAGGTGTGTGAGCAGAGGGATGCCCTGCAGCACCAGGTGTCCCAGCTGGAAGAGAAGGTAAAGATTGTTCTTTATTGCTGAAATGCACCATCAAAGAACCAGTAACTGCAACCAGCAGTCCTCTCCCACGTGACTGTGGCTCAGCTTTCAGATTTCTTGACTGTCTTGGGAGTTGTCTGTACTTGAGTCTGTTGGGTTGGTGAGGTTGTGAATTTACTGCTGCAGCTCTGAAGGGAGGGGGAAATAGAGGCAACCTCAGTCTTGGACTAAAGCAACAGCTACAGTCTCCTCTGAGCATTGCTCTGGGTGACTGGTTTTGTACAGAGGGTATTTTGAAGTGGGTGCCACTGAGAGGAGGCTGTGAACTGGTGGGCTCTGGTTCTTCTCTTTCAGCTTGCAGCTCTGAAACACTCAAAAAAAGCAGAGGAGCAAAAACTCCAAGAGTTCCAGCAACGTTTGGAGCAACTGGAGCCTATCAAAGAGAAGGTAAATGGAATAACACAGGAGCTGAATGTGAGCTGGAGTGCAGTGATCAGTAGCTATGTCCAGAAAAACAAAACATGAGTTTCAGAATTTGAGGGAAGGAATAACTTCCCATTTCTTCCAGCAAACCAAAACAGGTCCAATGATGTGACACAGCCCTCATTTCACTGGAATCCCAGTAATGGCCATTCTAAGTGGAACTTAAAAAATTAATGACACAGTTGTGGACCTCCAGGGTTTTGGTTTGGTTGGATATCTTTATTGTGGAGCTGTTGCATACAGCTGAGTCTTTTGCAACTCTCTGTTAAAACCCTGCTTAAAGGTGCACTCAGTAATTTACTGCTCCCTGCAAAACTGTCAGCAGATAACCCATCCATCACAAGGTGCAGTGTGTCTGGGGAGCTGCTCTCACTTTGGTCTCCCTTTGGCAGTACACAGCTCTGCAGTCGGATGTGCTGGTGCTGAAGTCTCGCTATGAGGAACGCATCAGAGAGCTGGAGAGAGAGCAGGATGGGTCTTCACCTCCTGACTTCACAGAAGAAGTGAGCTTGACTGTCTCCAATATTCCTCCTTACTAAGCAAATCTATTGCTTTTGCTGTGAATTAGTTCTCTTTGAGCAGAGATAAGAAGGAAAAACTTCTTTTTTACCCAGCAGCACTGTGTTTGTAGTAGCAGGTTCTGTAGAGGAAGAAGGATGTGATCTTCCTGCTGCCTCCTTTGTTGCTTGATTATTTTTTTAAGGTTAGAACTTCAAATTTGAAGTTTAGATTTATAAATTGAAAGAGTAGTGAAAAATAAGTGTCCACCTGATTTGGGCTTGTGCCATCTGCCTTAGGGTCTTGGAGTGGTGGGTTTGGTGCATATATAATGGTGCATGAGAGATATATAATCTGTCATGAATAAAGATGCCATGAGAGATTCTGCTTTGCTATGGGAATTTCTATTTTAAAACCAAGATTCTTTGAAAATCATGTTTGGATTTATTCTTGGATTTCCTTGGAGAAACATCTGATGTGGAGTCTAATGGTTCCCATTGAATCCTATCTTTGTTTCCTGTCTTGCCCTTTTCCAGGTGAAGAAGATAATGAACAGTGTGTTCCAGTCTCTTCGGGGTGAATTTGAGCTGGAGGAGAGCTACAGTGGCAGGACAGTGCTGGGGGTTGTCATGAACACTATTAAGGTACAGGGATGGGAGATACAAGGGGATGAAAGTGAGAAAAGTAATCTTGGGCTACAAATAAAATTTCCATTGGGAGTCTGAGGTAACTGAGAGGCAGAAATGTGCTGAGGAGGGCAAAGCAACCCAGTAGCAGAAAGGATGTGATTGTTTCTGTTTAGGGTGTAACCTATGTTCTCTCTACTCCATTTTTCAGACTGTAACACTGCAGCTGCTCAGCAGGCAGCAGGAGAAACCAGATCATGAGAGTAAAAAGGAGGAATCTGAAACAGGAGCAGTGAAACAGGAGGAATCACAGGGAGCAAAGGAGGATCATGAAGATCCCACACAGCAGAGCCCAGCACAGGGGGCTGCATTCCCAGCTGGTTCCAGGGAAGTGACCACAGGCTCAGCAGTATCTGACCAGGAAGGGCAGTCTGCTCCTCTGGCTGCCAGGCCCAGAACTCCTGAGGCAGAGCAGGTGACACAGAGCAGTGGTGTGGCAGAGAAGGTCCAGGAGGAGCAGGAGTCTGGAACCAAATCCCTCCTGGATCCTGATCAAGAGCCTGTGCTTGCAGGACAGCCTGTTCCCAAGATGGATGAGGACCTTGTCCCAGCTGAGCAAAAGCAGGAGAGCAGTCCCACCAGGAAAGCTGAGGCTGAGCTCAGTCCCTCCAGACTGCCTGTGCAGGCAGAAGATGCAGAACCCTCTGTTATGGAAGCCAAGGCAGGGGACATGGATGTCTCAGTGCTTCCAGAGAAGCCACCAGGTGTGGAGCAGGAGGCAGAGGAGCCTGTGGGAGGTTTAGAGCCCCCTCCCTTAAATGGTGAGGGAGGGAACTGCACAGCGGGAGCTGCCTCCCAGGAGGAGAATGCTTCAGGATCCAGCACAGCCATCCTTGGAGGGACCCCAGGACCCCAGGAACCGAGCTCCAGCCCCAGGCCAAAAGATTTTGGGTAAGCAGTGAGTGCTGGGGTAGCCACAGTCCTGGGCAGCACAGCCAGGGGTGTTCAGCAGTGTCACCTCTGCAGGGAGCACACCCCATCACACTGATGTGTCACAGCATTGTCACAGTGCTGGCCCTGCTCAAGGAGAGGCTGTGGAGGGACAAGTGTCTGGGGGAGGCTGTGATGAGTGGTTCCCAGCTGAGTGCAGGGGAAACATGCAGCTTCTCTAGGATCTGGTTCTGGTGGCTGCCAGATCCTGGTACTGAAATGCTCCACACTGGTGAATCTCACAGGTTTTAGAAGTTTGTCTTGGCAGCAGAACTTTTCCATTGTTCTTTAACAGAACTTGCAAGAAAAACATCTCCTCACCTGCAAGTGAACTGTTAATTCTTTATCTTCTAGCCTCTTTGAGGATGACAACTTCTTTGAAACAGCATCTCCTAAACCACTGAAGCCTCGAGTTCCTTCTGAAGAGGAGGATGAGGAGGAAGTGGTAGGTGTCTGTATTTTTCTACTCCTACTAAGCTGGCTCAGGTGTTAACCTGTCTGTGAAATCCTTCCCTGGGGAACTGCCTGGCTCCTGCTAGCTGAGCTTGGAGCTCCCTGGATATTCTCTGTAAATCAGGAGAGTCTGGGTTTGTTTCTTGTGCTTGGAAGGGTTGTCTGGGCTGAGAGACTGCACCAAACTCCTGCTGGCATGAAATGATGGATGTGAGAGGTGAATTGTAGGGTTTTAGTGTTTTGCCTCCTTCCTATCCCATCTTGCCTGGAATGTGAAGGCATCATAGCACAAGTACAAAAACATCACTTATCAGGTTTCTGGCTGCCATCTCCCTAGGGATGGTGGAGGTTTCAGAGACACAGCTGTGTGATTCCTCAGTACTGGGGAGCTGTTCAGACTGAGAAGTTTCCCTCTGGTTTGACTTGCAGAGCATGAAGGGGCGTCCCCCCCCAGCTCCACTCTTTGGTGATGATGATGATGATGATCTGGACTGGCTGGGATGAAGAGTTGCCTGCTGAGCCTGTGAGCCCTCTCCTCTGGGCATGGCCCCTACCTGGGGACTCAGGAGCTGCCTGCACAGGACACTTGGCAACAACCAGGGACTTGCCAGGCTCTTGTCCAGCAGGGCCTGAGAGGAAGGGACTCTTCTTGCACTCGTGAGCCCTCAGGTGCATTGCTCTGCCCTGACAAACGTGCACAGAGGTTGGGGACAAGCTGAAGGAACCAGCTGGTCTTACTGCACATTTGTATTGCTGTCCTCCTCCTGTCAGCTGTGGATTCATTAATCTAAAACTTTATGCAAATATGAACTCTGTTAAGTGCTTCAGAAGAACAAGTCTGGCAGGACCCTGCAGTAGGTAATGACTTTTTTTTTAAAAAAACAAAACCAGACTAAAATCTTTCTCCCTCCCCAGTGAAGGTTCCTGTTAGCTCCCAGGGGCCCTGCACCAGCTTGTCACTAGGTTATTAGCCATGTGCAGCAGGTGCTTGGGCCAAGAGCTGTTTCCTGTGATCCAGGGGCTGGCACAGGCACCTAGGGGACACCCCAGGGCTGAGGAGGTTGGGTGGGTGTTGCCACTTGTTTGGAGCTGAGCAGGGACTGTGGTGGCACCTTCAGTGCTCCCAGCATCAGTCATTGCTGCTGGGAGAAGCCAAATTCTCAGCTTATGGAGGACCCTGAGGCTCACAGAGACCTCACAAAAATGATTCACTGTGCAGCCAGCTTATCTCCTCCTTGGTCATGTGCAGGGGTGAAATTTGTGGGGTTTCTGCTGGGCTGTGTTTTGCTGGCAGTGAAAGCAGCCATGCAGCTGTGCAGTGTGCTGCTGGCTCCAGAGGTGCTTGTGGAAAGCAGCCAAGCCCAGCCTGTGCCTTTTTCCCTGCTGCTGGTTAAAGTGTGAGGATCACAGCACAACTTGGTGGTGGTGGGACATGAGCTATAACCCAGCATCACCCAGCCAGAGGGGAACTTTTCAGTTTTGTGTGGACCAAGAGGGGAAGCTGTGCAGATGGACAGCATGCTGGGTCACTCCTGGCACTTCTGTACTCACTGGCACTGACACAATGAAGTGGGAGCAGTTTTTAGTATCTCAAACAATCTCTCCTTCACTAAATACAATGGAAGTGCTTAAAATAATTCCCTAGTAGTTTCCATAACTGCCTTTTAACATCTCTGAGCTGAATTTGATCTGTGCCCTCTGAAATCCAGTTTCTCTGGGGGGCAGCAGTGGGCATTCCTGGAGCAGGGCAGTGTGACAGGTCCCTGCAAACTGCCAAATGCAGCTAAAATTGTGGGTGAGCCCAAAGCCTGTGACCTGGCTGTCCTGCAGGGGGAACTCAGTGGGGATTTCCTGAGGAGCTGCTCCAGAAATGAAAGCAGGGAATGGTTTATTTGGTGCTGCATGGGCTGGTGTGTGAAACCCAGGGCTCCTCTGGGACCTCCCCTCCCCTGCGCTGCTCTGAGGGTGGGTGTCCTCTGGACCCCCCTCTGTGTCCTCCTAGAGATCATTGCTATTACTAACAAATTCCACTTCTTGTTTCCAGTTACAAGTAGGTAACCTGAGGGATTTGCATTTCACTTCTTGAAAAATAAAGTGCAATTAAACCTGTGATTTTTGGTTTGGGTTGGGGTTTTTTGCATGCATGGGTTTTACTTTAGTAAAAGGTTTTGAGGCCAGGGTCGGGGGTGAACCAGGCAGGGAGGGACCTGGCTGAGGAGGTGCCCCAGGGACATAGCTGGGTGAAGGTGGCACCCAACAGGGGTGTCTGGGGCAGGGGACAGTGAGGATCCCCCCCCCCCCCACACACACACACTTGGGCCATGGTTATTGAACTCATCCCCTCTGCTGGTGCCAGAACCTTCTCTGTGCAACAGGGACCATTCAACAGCTGGTGCTGGGCCAATTCTGTCTTTAATATCTCTATTTCTGTGGGACTCTGCCCTTCCCCACCTGCCTTGTCCCTCTGCATGTGCCACACCAGGCTCTCAGGGGGTATAAAAAAGGGTTGGTTTGTTGGTTTGCTTGTTTTTATTGCTTTTGAATAGTTTCCTTCCCAGAAAAGCAAGATGGGACCCTTCCCATCCCCTCACCCCCTCCTCGCTGCCTGAAGGGATGGACGAAGCACGCAGCTGAGGGAGCTCAGCCTCAGGGACTGTGACCCCGGGTCCCACGAGCTGCTGGGGGGTCACAAACACAACGTGAACACAACCAGACCTCAGGGGGTAAGGGAAAGTTCTGCAATAAGTTAGTTTTTAAAGAGTCTGATGCCTCAGGGCCTCACGTGCAGGGCCGCGGAGTGTCCTGTGCCTGGATCCTGTGGGTTGCTGAGCCCTCTGCCCTGCCCACCGAACCTTCTGTGGCCTCACCAGTCCCTGACCCACCTCTGGGTCCATCCTGGCTCCGCTGGGGGGGTGATGTGGGACAGGAACCCTCTCCAGTGTCCATCCCTACTTGAGGAAGATGAGCAGGAAGAAGGTGCAGACGATGAGGACGAGGATGCCGGCGGCGAAGCCGAGGCGCAGGTTCTCCATGGAGGCCGGGGGGGTCTGCGTGTCCAGCAGCAGCCCCCGGCCCAGCAGCCCCAGCATGAGGGCAGCGGGTGCCTCGGCGCCTTGGCGGGGGCTGCAGGGGGACACCAGGCTGCTCACCGTGAGGATGGGGCCATGAGCCGCACACGCCACTTCCACAGCCACGGAGTGCGCAGAGGCATGGAGAGCAGCTGGAAAACTCTCACTGCCTTCCTCCTCCTCATCATCATCCTCCCCGTGAGGGGTCCCCGAGGCCGATGTCACCCTGGGAGAACCCAGAGCCAGCTCGGGCCCCAGCGTCACCATCCTGCAGAAGGGGCAGCTGATGAAGGTGACGGTGGCAGCGCGGCAGAGCAGTTTGTGGAGGCAGCTGAGGCAGAGGGAATGGCGGCAGAGGAGCTGCTGGGGGGCTCCCCCTGCGTAAGCCTCGTAGCAGATCCCGCATTCCCCGCTGCTCTCTGGCCCTGCCAACATGGCCCCCAGGGGCACAGCCCGGGCGCTGCTGCTTTTGAAGGCGGGAGGCGGGCGATGGCCGTGCCTGGGGGGGCCCTGGGTGACCTTCAGCCCAACCATGGGGTGCTTGGCGGGCACCAGACCGGCACGCTCCTCCTACACCTGCCTGGGAAAGGGGCTGCCTCAAAAAAACAACCACCACCTTTTGGTTTTCCCCCCTTTTTCCCTTTACAAATCCATCCTATTGCTATTATTTCCCAAGCACAATGTGTGGGGGTTTATCATCGTTTTTAGGAATTAGCAGCAGCCCCTCGGGTGCGTTCGTGTCACACCAAACCTCCCACGTTTGTCCCGGGGCATGGCCCTGTCCCCCAACACCCAACTGTCCCGGGGTTCGGGTGTGCCTGGCAGGCAGGGACATACACCCCAACCTGAGATGGCTGTGCTGAGCAATCTGAGCACCACAACCCCTGCACAGCTTTGGAAGGAAGGAAATGGAGGTGCTGGAGCAGGTCCAGGGAAGAGCAAGGAGGCTGTGAAGGGATCCAGCAGAATTCCTGTGAGGAAGGGCTGAGGGAGCTGGGGGTGTTGAGGCTGGAGAAGAGGAGGCTCAGGGGAGACCTCATCACTCTCTCCAACTCCCTGAAAGGAGGTTGGAGCCAGGGGGGGTCGGACAAGAGGCCATGGGCTGAAGCTCTGCCAGGGGAGGGTTATTAGGATGGATATTAGGAAGGAATTCTTTGCAGAGAGGGTGATCAGACATTGGAATGGGCTGCCCAGGGAGGGGGTGGATTCTCCATCCCTGGAGGTTTTTAAGAAGAGACTGAGTGTGACACTGAGTGCCACGGGCTGGGAACCACAGGGGAGTGGAGGAAGGGCTGGATTTGATGATCCCAGAGGTGCTTTCCAACCCGGATGATTCTGTGATCCTGTGGATGCACTTCTTTATTTATGGTGTTGTATTTGTTTTCCCCTTCTCTCTGAAAACACCTGAGCACAGCCTGGAATGACAGAGGGCTTGGTGGGAACAAACTGGCAGTACCCAGGGGACACTCCAGCTGCTCTGGTGTCCCTGTGTGTGGCCCTGCAGCTACATGAGGCTGTGGTGGCCCTGGGGACATGGGGCAGCCTGGCACTCCTGATGTCCCCACAAAAGCTGGCACTTATTTACAGGCAGGCAGTGGACCTCAACCAGGGGGCAGAGGCTGCAGCAAGGAAACGTCCCTGGGATGTCCCCAGAGAGGCTCAGCCAGGGCCACACAGACCCAGCCTGGCCCTGCCACTGTGCCACATCCCCCAGGGATTCTGGTGGCCACCCAGCCACATCCCCAAGGGAACAGAGGTGCCCTGCAGCACGTGTGAGGTGACAGCAGCAGAGGGGCTCAGCTCCTGGGGTGTCTGGTGGCCCCTGGGACTGCTTTGCAGCCAGCAACACCCTCCAAGAAGTCCAAAATCCTCTGATTTTTTGATGTGAGAGGAGGTGACAGTGGGACCCTCCAGAAGGAACAAGGCAGCACCCAACCACAGGCAGAACTCAGCTGCTTTTAATGGCTTCTCCTGGAGGAAGGGCTGCAGCAGGACCCTGGTATGCTGCAGGGTGAGGAGATGAAAGCCTGAGTGGGATTGTTACTTATTAATGATGGAAACCAACCCTCTCCCCAGTGCCAGCAGCCAGGGAGCCCCAGCCCACCCCCTCCCCCAGGACTTGTGCTGAGCTCACAGCCTGGAGTTTGGATGACAAACCCCCCTGGGTCCCTCTGGGATCTGGGGCTGTCACAGACACCCCCCCAACACCAAGGAGCTGATTATGGGGTCAGGGAGCTCCTCCCTCTCCCCTGCAGCTCCAGCCCACCAGTGCCCCCAGCACCTCCCGTGGGTCACCACAGCAGAACCCCCAGAGCTCTGGCGTGGCCCAGGAGCTGGCACTGTCACCATCTCAGGCACTGTCACCATTTGTGTCCCTGTGGGAGATTCCCCCACCTCTGGGAAAGAGGCTTGGCAGTGCCCCAGCCAGAGCAGCAGAGCTGCAAGGCCATGGGGGCTGCAGAGGTGGCACTAATGTGTAGTGAAATGAGGCAACCAGGTGCCACTAATTGCCAGGGAGTGGCATGAGCTTGTGTCAAGCCCACCTGTGCCTGATTAGGGCAGGTCCTAACTGCGCATGAGCAGGATTAGGGGGCCGATAAAACCTTAATTAGGCACAGGTGGGCTTAACACAAGCTCATGCCTTTCCCTGGCAATTAGTGGCACCTGGTTGCCTCATTTCACTACACTAATGATGTCCCTGCTGAGCAAGGGACATTTCTGAAGGCAAATACATGAGCCAGAGAGGAAGGGAGAGATGGGAACCTGGTTCCATCACCCAGAGCTCTTAGGCAAGAGGATGCTGGGTGGGTGGGCAGGCAGGAGGAGGGGATGCAGAAGAAGAACAGGGAACCCGAGGCTGAGAAGCCCCCTGGGGGATGGTGGCAGCAGCCAGCCCAGGGCTGTGCACGGGGCAGTGCTGTGCCAGGGTCTGTTTGCTACCGGCATGGAGCAGAAGTGGCACATGGTCTGGGAAGGGGTCTGTGGCCCTGGGAAGGGGTGGTGGTGCTGGGAAGGGGTGCAGAGGCAGTGCCAAGGAGCCAGGCCCTGCCTAGCTGCTGTGGAAGATGCGGATGCGCTGCGTGATGTCCTTGCGGCAGAGGGGACACGAGAGGAGCTGCTCACAGCAGGTCTGGCAGCAGCAGACGTGACCACAGGGCAGGAAAATCATCTGGGTCTGAGGAGGAGAGAGAAAGGAGAGGACATGGAGTCCTGTAACACTCGTTCCAGCACTGCTCTACTCCAGCTCAGGAGAAAACGGGGCTGGAGGAGATGGGGACAAGCTGGGGGTGTCCCAGCATGGGGGGCAGAGCCCTGCATCCCGATCTCCATCCCCAGCACTGTGCTGAGAGCAGGAGTGCCACAGGCCTGAGGGAAGGATGTGGGTCCAGGCTGGACCAAGCAGTCCCACAACCACTTCCAGTGCTGCTCTGTGGACAAGAGCTGCAGAGGAAGCTCCTTCTGAGCCCTGCCCTGCCTCCATGCTGTGCTCAGGAGCTGGAGGGATGAGATCCAGGCACTGTCCAGGGCCAGTATGGGGACACCAGTATGGGGGGATGTTCTGGATGCTGCCCTCACTCCATCCTGACTCCAGCACCAGGAATGTGTTGGGATCTCACCTCCTGCTCCATGCAGACGACACACTCAGACTTCTTCTCACCCAGCTGCAGTGGGGGAGCTGTGGGGACCACTGGGCTGGGAGCCTCCTCGAAGGGAGCACTGGGTTCTGGTCCTGCAGGGACCTCAGTGTCCACTGTCCTCAGGAGCTCTGTAACCACAAGCAGGAGGAGTGAGCACCAGGAGAGCTGCCCAGAGCCACCCACCAGGCACCCAGGGAGATGGCTGCAGGCAGATGGGACCCGAGGGATCCCATAAATAGCAAGCTCTGCTCCCCAAAAGGAGGTAACTGGCTCTGCAGGTCTCCCTGTTCAAGGCTCAGATCCCTGCTGAGATTGTTCAGTGTGTCAAAAAAACAGGGAGAAAAGAACTGTTGGTACCTGGGATGGTCTTGGCCACAGCCAGGATCTCCTGAGCTCTCCTGGGGATGGCACGCTGCAGGCCAGCCTCCACCACCCCAATCTGCAGAGCAAGAGGAGGGCTGTCAGCTCTGGGAGGGGACAGGAGACTTCTGGGGACACTGCAGACTCTTGGGTCTCACTGGCAAGGCACAGTCATGCCAAGGGAAGAACTTCCATCAGGCACCATAGGGGAATTCCTCCAGGGCCATTTATACTACAAAGAGCACCTGGAGGGTGCTGAAAGACAGAGCCAAGCTGCAGCTCACCCTGCAAGTGCTCTGGGAGAGCAGTGTCACCCCCTGAGATGGGGCACAGAGCAGCACTGGCACTTGTCTCTGCTGGGAGGTGACAATCCAGGACCAACCCTCCCTCCCTTTCCTCCTGCCAGACCCACCATGGGCACAGGGTGGGCTGGGAGCAAGGGCAGGTTTAGTCAGCACTGTCCTGTCCTGTCCTGTCCTGTTCTGTCCTATCTGCTGTCTCATACCTTTTCCAGGTCACTGGCAGTCATGGTGCTGAGCACCTGCAAGGACAGGCGATGGTGTGCAAAAACAGGGAGGTACTGCTCAGCTGAGAGCTCCAGTAAAAGGTTCACCAGCAGCTTCTCCAGGCCCTCCTCCTGCAAAACACCAGGAGAGCTCCCAGACTTGGCTCTGGAGTGAAGGCAGTAGCAGGTACAGGCAGGGTGCCCATCCCTGCCCTCTGCCCTGCTCCTTCTGCAGCCCTGGGGACAGCTCAAGAGCCAGAGGAGCTCTGGCCTGGGGTGTGTTGTGAGCACGACTCAAAACGTGGGGTTTTGGGAAGAATGAAGCAACAATTTGGGCAGCTGATGTCTGCAACAGCCCCTGCTCTGCAAACTCAAGCCCCACAGCAGCACGGGCAGAGCTCAGCTCCATCCAGATCCCTGACCTGATCCCTGGATCAGCACACTGCAGGGGGATCTGGGGAGCCAAGCAGAGCTGTCTGAGGGTTTAGCTGGGACAAAAAGCCCTTCCTGGAAGGTGCTCAGAGTCCTCTGCTCCTGACAAGCAATTTAAGGGTGGGCTCTTACAGTCCTGGGCAGCCCCATAACCTCTCAGGCAGGGAACAGAGAGGGCTTGCCCCCCATGCTGGGTAAACACAGAGGCTGTCAGCCTGCACCAGGGGTCTGTGCCCTCCTCCTGCCTTTGCTGGACCCCTGGGTCAGGGCAGGGCTCCCCCCATGCTCTGCAGAGCTACAGTGAAAGCAGAGACCTGGAGCTTCAGGGAGAGGGGCTTCTGGTTCTGCAGGCGCTGGTACTGGATCAGCCAGTAGTTCTCCTGCTTTGTTTCACTCTTTGCCTCCATCTCCAGCTGAAAAACAAACTCAAATTACTCATCAGCCCAAGGAAGTGTTACAAGTGGGATTTAAGGCAGCCCAGGTTGGATTTACAGGGGGAAATCCCTGCTCAGGCTGGGCTGAGCAGTCAGTGCAGAGCATGGTGATGGGCACAGCTGTGTTGGGACATCCCTGGCCTTCTGGAGGGCCTCACTTTGAGCCCCAGATCCAGGCTGGGGTTGGACATCCCTCTGCTCACAATGCTCTGGTCTCCTGAGGCTCAAGGGAGTCTGGAGGTCTCCAGGATTACAAGGCTGCATGCCAAGACCTTGTGGGACTGTGCTCATCCCCCCTCTGTGACTCCAGCTCCTGGTGGGGGGATGATGACGATGATGATGATGATGAGGGTGCTTTACACTGCCCCAAGGACTGGGGGTAACTGTGTCCCCAGGAGTTTCCATCAATACTTTCTGAAGCCAATGAGTCTCTGGATCTGCACACAACCCCTCTGAGCCCTCCTCTGCTCCCCTCTATCCCTGTGCTGACCCAGGGGCTCTCTCCCCAGCCAGCCCCTGCTCTCCCTCATCTACAGCACCTAACTCAGGGCCCTGGTTACCAGTATTTGCTGGAGTTCTTCTTCCCTTTGCTTCTTCTCCTTGAGCAGCTGCTGCAGGAGGTAGCTGAGTGCCTGGCGTTGCTCTGTGATCACTCCCTGCAACAGAAGATCTCTGGCACCCACATCTCCACAGCTCTGCACCCTACAACAGCTGCACACATCCTCCCTGCCCTGACTGCCAGCAAAGCACTTCCCAAACCCCAAACGATGGGACCCAGCAGATGTGGCAGCCCTGTGCTCCACAGGCACTGCAAACCAGAGCTGAACCTTCCTCTGCAGGACCATCAGATGGTGCTGAGCCCCTGCAGCAGCTCCTCATCAGCCCAGCAAACACCATCACAAGTGTTCATGGTCCCTCTCCCTGACAAAGGCCACCTGGAAATGGGTGAAGAAGCCTCTAGGGACACAGGAGAGACAAGACAGCAACCTCCCCATGGGACATCTGCTTCCAGGAGGGTTCCACACCAAACCCTGCTGGATCCTGGGACACAATCACCCCTGCAGCCACCCTGCTGGGACATGAGGAGAGGAAAGTGCCTCAGGAACCTCAGGACGTGGGTCAGGTCCAGATGGCTGATAGCTGCTGGGAGGATCATTAACTGAGCAAGGGACAGTGACCTTCAGCCCCAGGGACTTCAGGTGTCCAGGGACAAAGGGACCAGGGTGCTGTTGGAAGGCTGAAGCTGAGCCCCTAAGGGAGCAGTGTGGGGAAACCTTCACTGCTCAGCATCTGGACCCTCCTCAGGGACAAGGACCTCTGCTGAAGCAGAAGGGAGCATCTGCCTCTCACAGGCAAAACAAACCCTCAGCTGGCTGGAGATGCTTTGTCAGAAAGGTGACAGGAGAGCTGGTGCCACCTGGGACCTGCTCCAGACCCAGGCAGCTTCACCTCCCCTCCAGGTGAGCTCTCCTGCCCCTGCCCATGCTGTGGGCTCTCCCAGGCTGACATTGCAGGAGACCTTTTTGTGTTTTCTGTTTTGTTTTCTGGTGCCAACACCTCCAGTCCTTGGGGTGGTTTTTGTTTCTTCCCCCTTTCTGCTGTTTTATCAAGTTCCTCACTGAACACCTGCACACGAGGGGAGGAAGGAAGCACCAGCTGCAGGGGAGGAATCCAGCACAGGGCAGAAAAGCTGCTTTCTGCTGAAGACCTTTGTGCAATGGAGGCCTCACCACAGTGGGAAATCTTTGAGCTGTAGACTGCCCAGCAGTCAGGGGAGGTCCAGAGACACAAAGCTGTCTCCCATCTCCTTTCCTAGCATCCAGTGCTGAGGCTGCAGATGTGCTGTGCTACCTGCAGATGGGCCTGAGGGCAGAGCCTCATCTTCTTCACTTCCCTGGAGCTCATTTGGTCACCCAACAGAGCTTCTCCAGGTCCTGGGTCATTCCAGGAACATCTGCCTGGAGTTCCTTGGTCTTCCCTGCACAGACTTTGGGTGGTCCTTCCCCATCAGACCTTCCACCCTGCAGCATTACCTGGAGGAGCTGCATGAGTTAAGGCAGCACAACCCAAACTTCACTCCTGAAGGTGCCCAGCACGGAGCCCAGAGCCCTGCCAGCTCTGCTCTTGGGAGGTGTTTGGTGTCTGCTATGGTTTTGGCCTTACTGAACAGCTGACCTGCCCTGGCTGACAGCACACACAAGAAACCAGCTGATGCCCAAGCAACATAAATAACAGAATTTAAAGCCAAGCAGCTTAAACCAAACTTGAGATTCCTCAAGGTGTGACTGCTGACAAGGTCAGCCCATGGGATGGTGGATGGAGGGGCAGAGCAGCGTGGGAGACACAGCTTGGAAATGGAGGGGGAGAGCTGCCAACCACCACTGGCAGGGGTTTGAAAGCAAACACAACCCAACAAGGTCAGAAGACATGGGATGTGGGGCATTCCTGGGACAGCCAGCAACTGGAACTGCCCAGGGTACCAGGGCTGGCTCATTTGTCTCTCCCCTGAAAACCCCCAAGATGTTGAGGAGCAGCAGCAGTGTCCCCACACTATCAGGACAAAGAGGGGCTTGGGTGAGCACCCTTCTGACTGAGCAGAAAACCATCCAGAAACTGCAAGGATCAAAAGCAGCAAGAGAAGCTTTGGTGAGCAGAGAGGGGGTGGTGGGGCAGCCCCAGAGCCCTACATACCTGCAGCATCTCTGTGTCCAGTTCTTGCCTCTTTAACTCCAGCTGTGTCAACTGCAATAACTCTGTTTCTATTAATTTAATCTAAACAGAAGATGAAACATTTTTTTACTGACATTTGAAATTGCTTTAATTTATGCTTTTAAAGTGAGGTCTAACTGCTGCCCTGGCAGGGAAAGCACTGCAGAGGTGCCCAGAAATTTGAGGAACCTGCTAATGCCCCTCCATGAGGCTCTCAGGGTCACTCTTCATCTCTCACCTGAGGAGCTGTGTCCCCACTCTTGCTCTCTCTCTAATCTCAACACCTTCTGGTCAAGCCTTGAAGCACATTGCAATCAGTTTGTTCAGCCAGCCCTTCCACAGCCACTCTGGAAGGCAGCAACTGATTGTCAAAGCCCTCCTAGACCACTGCTCAAACTGAAAATTCACCAGGGCAGGGTCCTGGCTTCCAGATCCTCCACCAACCCCCTCAGTGGTAGCTGCTCCTTCAGGGGGGGCAACTGAGACACAGAGAGGTGAAGTATAAGTTGCCCAAGATCCCACAGCAAAGCCAAGATGAGAGCCCAGCTCACCTATCTGCCAGGTCAGCTATCATCCCCAGGCCATGTTGTTTAATGCCTACCACCAGTCACAAAATTCCTGCCAACACAAGGAATGAAGCCATGGAGAGCTGTGGGATTCTTCTCCTGGATTGTCCATGCCCAATCCATAGCAGACAATGGTCACTGAGGGACCCAACAGACCCAGGTCCTTTCATTGAAGAAGAAACTTCACCCAAAAGGTCACCAGGCAGTGGCACTGCTCAGGGAGATGGCTGAACCCCCATCCCTGGAGGTGTTCCAAGATGTGCAGAGGTGGAGCTGAGGTGTGTGGTTCAGTACTTGGCAGAGCTGGGTTAATGGTTGGACTTGATGATCTTAAAGGTCATTTCCAACCAAAACAATTTTCTGATTCTATGAGTCTTAAGCTTATCCACCAACTCCTGGCCTGAGACTTTCCTGCCAGACTCAGATCAGGAGAGGGAAGATCAGAGCAGTCAGAAGTCAGTCACCCATCTTTGTGCCTCACCCACATCTGCTTTTCCCACCACCTCTTGCTCTTCCCCCCTGACTATTGCATTGCACCTTCTGCAGAACAAAGCTCAGAAAGGCATGGAGAATGGGAGAATGGGAGAATGGGAAAGAAAAGGTGAACTTATGGCTCAAGGTGCAGTTCTGATGTGCTGGATGGAGATGACCTATGCGGAACAGCAGCTCTGCTGAGTACACAGCCTGAAGGAAACCACAGTGCCAGCTGCAGACCCCCCCAGAAGCTTCTTGTGACCTCTCCAGCACTTCATCCCCCCCAGTGCTGAGATGGCTGCAGTGATGCTCATTCCACCCCTGCATTAGTGACACCCCCTCCTCTGGAGCAGGGAGGCTGCAGGTTACCCAGCACTGCCCACACCTGAGCACAGAGCTCTCAGCTCCTGATTCCTCCAGCCCCTGCTCTGTGCTCACAGCACTTGGAGCTTCCTCAGGAGGGTCCCATGGAAGCTGCTCTGAGCTGAGGAGCTCCTGGCTCTTTCCTCTCTTGACTTACCTGGTTCCTGATCTGCCTGTGCATAAGATCCTTCTTCAGTTGGAGAGCTTCAAAGGCAGCTTTCTGCATCTCAATCTGAGGGACAGGCAAAATCCTGCTCAGTGAGGCTGCTGATCCAGCTGCAGATGGGCTGAGAATCCTTGTTTGCTTGCAGAGACCCCAGGACATGCACCTGACTGGTCCTGATGCCACCTTGACTGAGACCCCACAACCCCCAGAGGTAAAACCCACTTTACAGACAGACACAGAAGTTACCTCCCTGTTCTTCAGACACACATTTTGAACCCCACCACTTACTTTTGCATGCAGCCCAGCCCAGCCACCCTTGCTCCTGTGCTCCACTCTCAATCCCACCATTGAGAGCTTCTGGATCCCCCCCAGCAGTTGCTTCCCTGCCTACCTGCTGCAGGATCTGACTGACAGCTCTGTTCTGATCCAGCTGCTGCCAAGCCAGGATTTGCTGGAACTTCTCATCCATCTCAGCCAGGCTGCAAGAAGATGGATTTGCCATGGAGATACTGCTGGGTATGGGACTCCCAACACAAAGAAGAGGAAAAGCAGGCACCAGGGAACCCAGGTATGGGGGAATTTGTTACTGAACAGGGGTGACTGAAGGCTGAGGGATTTTAAAACTCTGTCCCTGTAACCAAACCAAACCTGCACCACAGCCCAGGCCAGAGCAGAAGCACTGTACATGCACAGCTCCAAGTCCCAGCAGGGGCTGCTGCTGCCCTGGCCAGTGCTCAGATGATGGGTTTGCACCCTGATATCCTGCACTGGGTGTGCTGATGAAGGAGCCCCACACAGCAGGGCCACTTATTGCCTGCACTTGTTGGCAGGACTGTGCCCACAGGCACACCAGGTTGTTTCTGTTCAGTGCCACATGTTGCCAGATGAAAATCTCTCCCCTTTCTGTACATCCCAGAAGTCAGAATGCTCTTTGTACCTAGAGCAAAGCCACAAGTCCCACGTATCTACCAACAGCATCCTCCAAATAACCCTGGGAGGTGAGGAAAGGAGTTCTGTGCTGGAGTTCAACACTGAACTGGCTGACAAAACAGGATTAAGAGCAGTCTAATTTCATCCTCCATACTTAGCAGAATGTATTAAGCAAAATAAACTGTAAAATATAGTGATAGCTCATCCAGAGCAGGATGAACATGCCTATTCTTCTGGCTAGAAGGTGGTTCCTTCCATCAAGTTTGTCAATTGAATGAAACTGCATCATCCCCTGCTCCCAGCCAGCTGTCCTGCTGCACCCAGCAGCTGCAGGAGTTCCTGGGTGGATATATGGGAATTACACCAGGGACTGATGAAAAGAAAAGAGGTTTTACACCAGCACTGCCAGCCCCAGACACCTCCCACTGTACCTGGAGCAGGCCTGGCTGACCAGGTCTTGCCGACGAGACTCGTAGCTCATCTGGAGGAGTTTGTTCTTGTAGCTCTCAGCCAGCATTTGTTGCATGGCAGCTAGGAGACAGAAGTGCTGTCAGTCTGCAGTGGGAGCAGGTGTCTACAACAGGCACTCACCTACCCCTTGCTGCTACATACAACCCCTTGCAGCTAACAGTGCCTTCTCTCTCTTTTCCAACCTGTCCTCGCTTTTGCCATTTAATTCATTTCCAAGCAAGCTCATTCAGCTGCAAGGATCCCAGCTGTTTCTCAGGAAAGGAGCTCAGCAAACTCCACTCTGCCTCTGAATCTCTCCAGTGCTTGGAGAAGCCCATCCCTTGCCCACTGACCCTCTGGTGGGCTGCAGCTCTGCCCATCCCATCCCACTGCCAGGAACCCAACCCCAGGGTGACATCACACACCCCTTTCCTTTCCAACCCCACCAGATCTGCCCATGGTCATCAGGAGCAGAAAAGGCTTCCTGGCACCATTCTTGTTCATCACATGGCTCCTGTCCTTCCTGATCTGATCCCCTCTGGTCCCAGTGGAATCCAAAGCCCTTTGTTTCACAAACTCCTGGTGTGAACACACTGCAGGTACACAGGGAGAGCTGCTCTGGGTCAGCTCTGGCACACAGGGAATGCTCCCCCAGCAGCTCTGCCCCCATCACCAAAAATGCATCAAGAATCTGTGTGACAGAGCATCTCCCACGTGGCTGTCACCTATTCAGTGCACACCCAGAGGAACCAGGTCCTTCTTGCACTTTGCCACCCCAAATTGTTGTCTGGACTTACAGGCCACTTCCCTCCTGCGCAGATTCTCCGTCTCCTCCTGTGTTATGGCCATCAGCTGCTCCATCCTTATTCTGCCCAACAAGCAAGAACAACTCAGCCACTCCTTCAAAAACGCTCTTTCTCAGTCCTCCTCCACCCACCCAGCCCAGAGCCCAAAGCCTGGGCAGATTCACCTGGCCACCTGCTCAGGAAAGCCACAAAAGTCTGGGTGATTCCATGGAATTATGGAGTAATTTGGGTTGTAAGGGACCTCCAAAGGTCACCCAGTCAGCAGGGACACCCTCAACTGGATCAGGGTGCTCAGAGCCTCCTCAAGCCTCACCTTGAACATCTCCAGGGATGAAGCCTCAACCACCCCCTTTTCAGCCAGGTCAGTGTCCCCATCCAGTCTGCTGTGGACATCAGGGGACAGCTGGGGACAATCCCTTCTGGTGGCAAAGCCACCTCAGAGGCTGTCAGAGAGGCAGGGTTGCTCTCAGTGCATTCCCTCAGTACAGGTTGCTGGGACACCTTCAAACTGCCTTGCTTTCCAACAGATAAAAGATTCCAGACATTGATACAGGGATTTGTTCCCAAACTCCTCAGCTAGGACCATTTTGGGATGGAAAAGAGGTAAAATGGTCATTCCATAGGGTTTTCCAGACTGGGTACAGTCAGGCACCTCTATTCCTGTATCCTGCCTCTAACAGTGACCAGAATCAGCTGCAGGTGTGAGATGGACCCTCCCTGACCTGAACTGGACTCAGACTGGTGGCTCTGAAAGGAAGGTCTCAGCTCTCTTGCCTCTTTACTAGTAGAGCTTATGTCAAGGAGAGGAGACTCACCTGTCATTCTCCAAGGATTTCAGAATTTCTGAACTTTGTTTCTGCCTAAAAACAAAACAAAACAAAAAGGTAAAACATGAGGTCTTCATCAAGGTGCCTTAGTCCCCCAGAGAGAAGAAAATTACTTTGCTTCTGATGCAGAGAGGAGCAGCTTTCAGCAAGCTGCTGACCTGTGCTGGCACCTGACCAGCAGCAGATCCAGCAGATTTAGGTTTTCTACAGCACTGCAGAACTCCAGCAGCACACAGGAGTGAAACACAATTTTTTAAGGCATTAATTTTCACACTTTTTTTTTTTTCAATCCACTTCTTTAAAAGGGGACTCTGGCAGTTCAGCTTCTGAGTGAGGAGCCTCCTACAGACACCGATCCTCAGCAGTTCTATAACACTCGGGAAGGGCAAAAGGAACCACTCAGAACGAGACAAAAACTCAACAAAAGCCCCTGAGGGACAGAGATGACTGCAGGGCACCCCATGAGCCCACCTCTGGTTGTCCTGCAGCAGCTTCTGGACCCGGGCAGCAATTCCTTGCTCTGTTTGCTTCAGCTCCTGCAGCAGCCTCAGGCGCTCCCGCTCCACCCAGCGCTGGTGCTTGGTCAGACCCTCCTCCAACCTCAGCTGCTCCTGGGAGAGCCAAAGGAGAGGGTGGAAGCTTAGGAATGGGAATGTCTGGGATGGGGGCTGCCAGAGGAGACCCCCCCACCTCTCTGACTGTCTGCAGGATCTCATCCTTCTGCGTGCTGAGCTGCTGGACCAGCAGTGCTTGTTCACGCTGCCCCACGTTCAGGCGCCGCTCGAATTCCAGCTTCTCCTGCATTTTCCTTTCCTGAGAGGAAGGAAAGAGATGAATGCCAGAAATCAGTAGACAGCAGGCTCTGCTCCTTCCCAAGCAAGAATAAATTCTGGCAAAAAAGTAAACCGAGGCACAGTCATCTCCTTAATGACAAGGAAGCAAGCCAAGAGGCAAACAGGAGGCTGGAGCAGGGATGGAAATGTTCTCTCCTTAGGAACCCAAGAACTGGGAAGCAGAAGCTGCTGCTCTCTTTGCAGCTGTCTCCAAACTCCTCACAACTCACTTCGTGGCCATGGAGCTGAAGTCCCTGGGACAACCCATACACCTGCAGCAGCCAATACATTTCCCCAAAGAGAAACCCAAAATTAAGAGTGTGTTCAGCTCCTGATGGCAAGGGGACTGAGCTCAGGGCAGCTCTACCCACAGGGAGAGGTGAACATCATGACAGGAGCTTCTGACCCTTCCAAAGGGAGCCTTGCACAGGGGAAGAGTCAGAGACCACTGAAATGAAAAGAACAGCAAGCTAAAAATGCAGGCAAGGAGGGGAATGGAGGAGAGAAATAAGGAATGCCAGGAGAGAGCAGGACCTCTCACACTATAAGCCAAAGGAGGAGTCACAGAGCTTCCCCCACACTCCCACTGCCTCCTGCAAGAACTCAGTTCTCCAAACACTCAGCTGTGCCAGAGTAACCAGACAGAAGGATGGAAAACAAGGAAGAAGCATACCTATACTGCAGACAAAGGATTTGCAGGCAGTTGTCCTTACCTTCCTCTTCTCATAATCCAAGAATTTGTTCTGAAAAATAAGCAGTGGCTTTAGATTTTTACTGCCAGGAGTAATTTTTTGGTAGTTATTATTAGCCCAACATTCTATCTTCCCCTAACTGAGTAAAGACATCCATGAAAGTCCAGTCAGTCTGGACTTCAGGTTCTTCTGCAGGCCGCTGGTTCCATGCTGCAGACAGCATGTCACACTGTCACCCCTGTCCCTTGACTACATCACTGCTTTCAAGGATGGGGACAGTTCCTGGCAGTGTGTTCCAGGCAGCAGCAGAGGTAACACCACCCCTGACTCTCAGGAAGGAGTTGAGCCCCCCACGCTCAGGGTGCTACACAGGGTTCTGGGCACTGATGTTCCCTCAGTCCCAAAGATCTCATGGGGGGCAGGTGATGAGGGATCTGGGAGATCCAGTGATGGAGAGGCAAATCCAAACCCCTCTTGCACACACACTGACAGGCAGAGGAGCCTCACCTGCCACTCGCTCTCCTCCTCCAAGTACTTAAGCACCACCTTGTCCACCCCATCCACTGCTGTTCCTCCTTCATCCCTCTCCAGAGCAGGGAGCAGATCCTGTGAAGGAGGGTAGTAGGCAATTCCACACTCTGGAAGGTATCAGACACAAAACAAGAACATTTGGTGCTTAAAAACCTTCTTGGCTGCTGTGTGAGACTGCTTCCAACTCTGCTCCCTCTCCCCAGCACCCCAGATGGGTGCCCACAGCAGCTCCTGCAGCTCAGGCAGCTCAGCAAAAAAAAGCTCTGAGGGGGGATAGTGCTGGGCTGCTCCTGCCAGGAAGAGGATCCAAGCTGACCAGCTCAGAGGGAAACCTTTCCTTTACCCTGGGTGTGAATCAAGCACGTTCACCTCTGCAGATGTCACTTGCCACACCAAAAGAAGTCCTGGCTGTCCTTCCATTGCAGGGATCAGCCCCATATCTGTCCCATTCCTCCTCCACAAACCCTCTCCCAACCCTTCCTGTCTGTATTAAATGTTAGCTTTGTCCTCTGACTTTTCCATCTGCTTTTAACCTTCTCTTACCAACCCATCAGTCTGCAGGCCCCAGGCCCTTCCTCCTAGAAAATGAGGGTGGAAGGGACCTCAAGTGACTACTGAGTCTATCTCCTTGTCTCCAGGCAGCTGTCTCTGGGCAGTGCCTAATGCTCCCACTGGAAAAAATACAAATGGGGAAAGAAAACCACAGGGAGATGCAACAACTTCTTACAGTCCCTCAGTCTCTGCCCCAGCTGTTCTCCTGTTCTAACAAACCCATCAGCAACTTCAGCCTGGCACCAAGAAGCAAACCTCAAAGAAGGATCCCTGCTCTGCTGTGAGCAGCCTGTCCTGTGTGCAGGGCACCAGGAGCCACCCCGAACACAGCCACATGTCTGGCCTTGGTAAATGGCATCTCTGGACCCAGCCAGAGCACAGAGCCACCCCCAAGGTGCTCACACCCATCTGCAGGCTCTGCTGGCTCACCTCTGCAGAGGAACTGCTGGATGGCCTCTGTACCTGCCCTGCAGATGTCAGGGGATGGGTAGATCATGGAAGAGGCATCCAGGGTCAGCATCTCCAAAAGAGAACACACAGAGATCCAGGTTATTCTGATGGCCCTGGAGGGCCCAACTGCAGTTGTCCTTGCAGCTCCCCACAATGTCACTTCTGGAGTGATGCCTTCATGCTGTTCTAAACCCTGACATAAATATGAGGTTGTGTTGAATTTCTGGGTGTTTGACACCATTCAGCAGTGTCTCTGCTCTCCCTTTTCTGAGAGCTTCCCCCCTGTGCAGATGTGTCTACTGTGGTTTTAAGTACAGAAGTACAGCACTTCTCAACTACAACATTTTCTCTTACATTTCAGTGCTGGAAGCCTTTTAGCACAGTGCATGGAAAGGATAATGACAGAAAGGGCACGGAGAGATGAATGTGGGGTACCATAAAGAATGAGTGGAAAGACCACTGGCTGTTTTGTCCTACTGTGGCTACCAAAAAGATTTAAAGTTGCCTCCTGTAGAGCAGGAAGGTCTAGAAAGGAACCACTTTATCAAGCACAGATCCCTCATCCCAGAGACTGCCCAGAAGTGAAGCCTGATGTGTGCTGGAGACAAGAGAGCATTTATTGGCATCTTCCATGCTGGTGTCTGAGTCAGTCCCCTAGCCTGACATTTGCACTGCTTAGTCCTGACAAGTCTGGCAGCCAGAAGGTAACAACACAGCCACAGAAATACTGATGCTTGTCCCATTTTTTCAGTGTGCCATCCAGGGAGCCAGGAGCTGAACTCAGAGATCTGGCATGGCAACAACACCATTGGAAATATCCCATCAGCTCCTAAGCCTTGGTGGAAAGCAGCTGAGTCAACCCGAGCCCACAGGAGAGAGATGCCAGAGGTCTGGAGATTGTTTTCATCATGATTTAACCCTGGCAAAAGTGCTCAGGAGAGCAAAGCAACAAGGGCACACAGAAGCTATTCTGGCCAGCACGAGCCACACAGAGCCTTGTCAGAATCCCCCAGGGTGGCTCCAGCCCAAGCCCTGAAAATTCACTTTCTCCACTCGATTTCTGAGCATTTTGACCAAGCAGGAGGGGAAGCAGCTGGGGAGGGGACAGCTCTGTCACCTGCAGCGTGCGGACGTGAGCCAACACCCGCGGCAGCTCCTGCAGGGAGTTCTCACTGACATCCAGGGTGCTCAGCCTCTGCCAGCCACTCACACTGTCAGGCAGCTCCTTCAGCTTGTTGCCTGGGGAGGGAGAGAAGCCATTTAGTGTCACATCACCTCTGCAAAGCAGAGCCCAGTGATGCCAAATCCCATTTTCCATCCTCTGCTGCAGGGCTGGGGCTGTCGGGGGTGACATGAGGGCTCCTGGGGCTGCCACTGCCCACCTGGGCAAGAGGAGAGAACCTGCTACCTGCACACAGCCCCAGATCCTCATCCTGAAAGGACCTGCTCAGGGGAGGTCAGTGCTGCAGGCTGGGTCTGTGCTCTTTGCCAGAATATTCTCTTCTCCCCTTCCCTGCAAGGATCAGAGCTGGGAGGAAGGGGCTGTGTGGGACCTCTGAGGCTCAGGTGCTGCCAACAGACACAGCAATAACAGAGCAGCACTTCCAAGTGTTCACCCTCCATCTCCTCCCCAGTTTCAGCAACAGTTCCCTGTCACAAAGTCTCCTTCTTCTCCCTCCAGACACTCCTGGCCACAGGAATGGGGCTGCTGGGCTGAGTAACCTCTCGTTTGGGAAATAAAAGCATGAATAAAAGCATCATATGGGCAAAGTTTGACCCATTTTCTGCTTACATGGTTTCTCCTGCCTCACCAACTACTGGAACTCAAACCTCCTTGTGTTTTCATAGCATAAAGCATTTGGTGCTTGCCTTGGTTGAAAGGAAGGATTACAAGTAAGAGTTTGACACAACACAGATCATAAATGGTGCTTTGCTCAGAGCCCCAACAAGAAACAGGCACCATACCTTTCACATTGAGCATCTGGAGCTGGGCAAGGTCTCCTATGGATTGTGGAAGAGATGTTAAGAGATTCCTTTCAAGGTTTAAGACCTAAGGTAGTAACAGAAAAGATATTCAAGATATTTACACAAGCCTCAGGTGTTCTGCACATCTGTGCTGCTGGGACTACTTTCAGGCCCTGAAGAACAACCTGAATTTGGTTTTAGTCAGTACTTTCTGTGTTTAAAAAACCAGTAATTATGTTCCAGAAACCCTTGATGCAGTGTGTCTAACTATCACTATTGTGATTAATTAAAAGCAAAGAGCAGTAGCCCCATATCCTGCTGTCCTGCCCTCTGCAGACACTTGGGATGTGGCTGCAAATCTTTTACCTGGAGAGATGTCAGCTGCCCAATATCAGGAGGGAGAGATACCAGCTGGTTGTCATGCAGGTCTAGAACCTGGAAGAGGAAATGATTTCACCAAACAAGGCTGGGAAAAGCAAGAAGTCATGAAGTCTCTATCCATGAAATCACTTCCCTTTCAGAGTTTGGAAAAAAGTTGAAGCTTTCAAGAAGACACAGACACTTAATTCTCTGAAGTCTTTTGAGAATTCCACCCTCTACACACCAATAAACAAATGACCAGGGAAAGGGTTTGTGTGTTTTAATGCAAGAAGTGCAAGAAAATTTAGGTGCTGATTAAATGTCAAGAATCAGAATTACCTTTAGAGTTCTGAGGCTCAGGAGGCTGCAGGACTTTGGAACTAAAGATGTCAGATTATTTGTATGAATAATCAGCACCTGAGGAGGAAAAATCCCACTGGAACATGAACACAAAAGACACTGCTGTCTAGAACAAGCACATTTGTGGAGATTTAACTGTGGAGGCTGCATAAGAGGTCAGTATCTTACTCGGGATCACATAAAATATTAACATAGTAAATGGATTTTCATAGCAGGTGAAACACTTAACATGGAATCTAACCAAAAGTCTAGTTCCTCACATGAGAAACACATGAGAAAACCAGACCCAACCATCTCATCCTTCATGGCAGAAGTTCTCTCTAGAGCAGGATCAGTCCTACCCAAGTTGCTCTCTATGTAGTGCTGTGCAAGCAGCCAAATTCATCACAAGCAAACTTCTTTTAAAGCAGCAACCAACCACACAAAGTCCTTTCAAACCCAACAATAACACCCAAGCACAATAACAGAACTATCTAAGGATTTCTTATTGCAACATTACCTTTTTCTGCAAGACTTTACAAGTTGCAAAGGCCCCATAAGGAACCTAAAAACAATTTAAAACCAGTGTCAGACTTCTGCAGATAAAATCTTTGGAAGCATTTCAACAGCAGTCACCTACAAGGTGTGAATAACACAGTTTAACGAAAATGCAAGTGATACTTAAAATTCCTGGCCCCTGCTTTTGGCTTGGGATACCAGCACTTCCCAGTGAGCTTCCATCTACCCAGCCCCAATGGCTCTTCACAGCAAGGCACAGAACAGACTGAGGTCTGGGCAGAAAACTCCAAGCCTTGTGTGATTTAATATTCAATGTGCAGATGACTCAGGAGTTCAGGCCCATTTCCAGTCAGTCAGCAGACAAATGGATTCTGTGGTTTTGCAGCCTGGGCAAACATCCTGCATGAGGGAACAGGATGTGCCAGCAACCCCTGAGCTGCCCAACTCCTGTCCAGACTTTCAAAACCAGGCTGATAGTTCACTTGATTTATTAAAACAGCAAAAGCTAAAAAGAAACAGCAAGACAGAGGTTTATGGTGCCAATCCCAAAGGAGCTGCTGAGGATCCAAGACCATCTGTGGCTCCAAGTGGCACTGGCTCAGTGCCTCCTCTGTCTGCCACCCTGGTGCCCTGCCTGGCTCCCAACCCCACACACAAGATGCTGCTGGCTTCTGAGCTTGGCACCAAACACCCCAGAGTCACAGCAAAGCCTTCTGATACCGCATGGCAGAGAGATTCCTCCTCCAGGATGATCCCAAACCTCCCCCCCACGAAGAGCAGTGCAGTGTCTGTCAGCTTGCTTGGCAAAGGGATCCTGTGACACAGGTGACACAGGTGACACAGGTGACACAGGTGACACAGGTACCAGTGTGTATCAGGAGCACTGGACAATGAATAAAAACTGGAAGTGAAACAGAAATGGGCTTTAGCTCAAGGGGATGGCCTGGCTGCCAGACAGAGGAGCTGTGTCTGCCCTGCACGCCTGGCACTGGCTGCACACACTGCTGCAGGGAGCTGGCTGCTGATTTCCTTGCCTGACAGGTAGGAAACTGAGCTGGAAGTGAGGTTTCCAGCAGCCTGGAAGCAGGGATTTTCACTTAAACATAAAATAAGCTCAGCTGGCAGGCTCTGTAGTTCTGACCTCAGAAAGAGGGAGCCTTTGGCAAACGAAGTCCCTTATGAGTTCCAAAATGAGGCTGTGAGGGGGTCCTACCAAGGTTCTGGTGGGTGGGTATGAGACCACTCTGCCCAAATCTTGTCAAATGGAAAAGGATTCAAGGAGAGAAATGTTGTGGGAACATCAGGTAGGACAAAAAAAAAAGGGGGAAGAAGCCCCCAGCTAAAAGGCAGAGCTCAGCAGACACAAGAAGAAGTGGATCCATAAAAAGCTCTTTCTGTCTCAAGGCTCTCAGACAAGACATGAGATCTGAGGGTGAGGAGAAGCAGGGAGAGGAACCAGGCCCTGAGCTGCCCACTGGACAGAACATACCTCAGAGAGCTCACATCTGGATATGTCAAGAGTGTCATCAGCACCAGCTTCTTTTGCCTGGAGAGAGATGACACACATCCAGGGAATTAGAGCAGGCAGAGATAATGGGACCTCTTGCTGCATGTTGACTGAGCTACTCAATGGTCCCTCTCCAGAAAATGCAATTACAGCTCTCTGCCTCATCTCTCTATCCCAATTACAATGTTAGAAGCACAGGGTGTGCTGCTACCCCACAGCCAGGAACCCAACCTGCAGACAAAACCCTTTCAGTGCTATAAATGAATTCCTGCCTGAAGAACCAAAGCACATCCTGGTTCTGCAATCCTGACTGAAAGGCTGTGGAAAGGAAATGGTTCTCAAGCACCAGTAAAGTAACTCCTGGGAACAACAGAAGTGCCATCTCAGCTTGTACAGAGCCTGTTGTCACTGCCTTGGCTCACCCAGCAGACCAAACTTCTTCTGAACCGCACACAGAAACCCAAATAACCTGATATTGGCTCCCATGGCACCTACAGGGCCTGCAGACAGGCAGGTGATTTCTGCTGACAGGACAGCAACCTGCTGAGGATCTACCCTGAAGATCCTGCCTCACTCCTGGTCCAGGAGAATAAACAGCAACATCCAACAAGTTAATCCTCTGAGTGACAAGAAGAAAATAAAGAGGAGGAAAAGAGGGCACAAGGAAAGGCAGGTATGATGGGAAAGGGGAGGCCACAGGTTCCTTGGCAGGAAAAGCAAACTGGGAGACCCATAAGAGCAGATGGAGAAGGGAGGGATGGGGTCCCAGATGACAGAACCACAGTGTCAGAGAGGGAGGGAAGGGGCAGGAAGGGGACCTGTGGGTGGGAGGGCAAAGGGAGAGGTGGAAATGAGGAGTTCTCTGGGGTGGATCAGGATGATGATCCTGGTCCCAGTAAGACCAGTAACATGATGGCTGTTGATGCAGGGGATCCACACACAGCACCAGCTGGGCTCCAGGAGCAGACCCAGCACTCCTTACCAGGCACAGTTGGTACTCCAGGCGCTTCTGAGCCTCCCCACTGGGTTTCTTCTTACGGGAGAAGAGAGGCATCCTCAGCTCTGCCTCTGCCCTGCCTCAGTGGCACAAATGATCAGCATCAGGAATGGCAGAGGGCTCCTCCTGACGGGGAGTCTGGACTACAGAACTGTGCTCTGATGAGTGGAGGGGAAAGGAAAAAGGAAAAAAAAATAATCCCCGTGTCAGCGTTTGTCAGTGTTTGAGCCCTCGAGCAAGCAGGCAGATTCCAGAGCATTTCCATGCTGGAAGCACCTCCACACTGCTCCTCTCCCTGGGACACGGGCTGTGTGCTCTGCTGACCCACCAGTGAGACCCAGCAGTCAATAATGAGAAGAGTCTTTGGCACACGACCACACTTTATATCATTTTTATTTATCACACTCTTGGAAGAACTCTGCATAAGTTCCCAGGACACCCTGCAGTCTGTGAGCATCCATGGACTGCAAAGCCTGAATCCTCTGGGATGCCAGGGGCTGATCCTGCAGGGGCTGATCCTGCAGGAAGGGGGGGGATGTCCACTGCCTGTTTACAGCCTGCAGCTCGTGGGATGTTAAGAGGAAAATGAAGACAAAACACTAATTTGACAAAGAAATGTAACCACAGTGCATCTGCTGTATAAAAAGACTCAAACCAAACACTAATTTTTAAAACATTTTGGGCATCATAAATACAAAGATGGGGGTCTGGAAGGAAGGGAGATTTTATTCTCTGGGAAAACATGCTCAGGAGCACAAGGATGCAGCAGACAGCAGTGTCTGGGTCTGCCTGGGGCTCCTGTGGAGAGGCTGCCAAGTCCCGAGGGACAGAGCTGTCACCAGCCACCTCCCAGGCAGCAGGTCCTGCTCCCTCAGCAGCAGCTCCAGCCCAAAACCTGCAGCCCCACAGAGCCCCTGGGGAAGGGGCTGAGGCGGATCTGCAGCTCTGACAGCCCCAGCCGTGCCGGGGAGCAGCCAGGAGACACACCCGGTGGGAATCAGGTTCTGCTCGATCCTGACAGGATCCTCCCTTGGCAATGCCTGACACAAACCCCTCTTCTTCACCAGCTCCAGCTCTGCCTCTCAGTCCTTTCCTTCCCCCATGGTCACTATGTCACTATCCTTCCTCCTCCTCCTCTTCTTCTTCTCTCTGGGGTCTCCCTGCAGTGTCCCCCTCCCAGGTTTCACTCAGCTTCCAAAGGCGCTTTCTCTCTCTTTCTCTCTTTCCTCCTCCTCCTCTTCTTTACTCTCTCCTCACTCAGAACGGAGCCGTTCTGTGCCCCGGCCCTGACACCTGCAGGAACCACCGGCACTCAGCGGGGCCACGTCTCGTCCCGCACCCAACACCGCAGCTCCGGGCACCGCCTCCTCCCCAACCCCCCTGACCTCCTCCTCTGCCCTCCCTGGCACAGCCTGAGGGGAATGACACCCCCCGGGAACACCGGGACGGGCACCGACCCAGCGGGACGGGCACCAACCCGGCACCAACCATCCCCAACCATCCCCTCCATTCCCACCCATCCCATCTCCTCCCATCCCATCTCCACCCATCTCCTTCCCACCCATCTCCTTCCCACTCACCCCCTTCCCACTCACCCCCTTCCCACCCATCCCATCCCCTGCCCACCCATCCCCTGCCCATCCCATCCCATCCCATCCCATCCCTCCCCTCCCCTCTCCTCCCATCCCCTCCGCTCACCGCCGCCATCGCTCCGCTCCTCCCTCCCTCCCGCCACCACCGAGTCGCTCAGCCAGAGCGCCTAACTCCAGCCTGGCACGCCCCCTGGCAGCTGGGCAGTCCGACCCTCCCGCAGTAACGTCACTGCCCCGTACTCTCGCGAGATCTCGGCGGCTATAAATAGTGATCTCGCAGCCTCTCCACCCTTTCCGCCGCTGCCTCGTCAGCCTCCGGTGCTCCGGTCCCTCGGTATCCGCCGCCATCCGCGCCCCGCGCCGCCGCCATGCCGCCAAAGTTCGATCCCAACGAGATCAAAGTCGGTACGTGCCGGGACGGGGGCGATGGGAGCGGGATGGCGGCGGGGAGGGGGGTGAGGGATGAGGCGAGGGGAAAGCAGCGGCCGTGCATAGGCCGTGCCGGGCCCGTCCCGGCGGCGCGGGGCTGACGGCGTTGCTGTGCCCGCAGTTTACCTGCGTTGTACCGGCGGGGAGGTCGGCGCCACCTCCGCTCTGGCCCCCAAGATCGGACCCCTCGGGCTGGTACGTACCGCGGGACCATGCGGGGGAACGGGAGCGGCGGAAGAACGGGAGCCCTCCCCGGGAATGAGGAGGCGGTGGCGGCCGCTGTGCTCTTGCGGTAGCTCCTGCCCCACCGCCCGAGGGGGAGTGCGGGTTTTTAGCGGTATTGCCATGCAGAAAGGAAACGGGGAGGGGGGAGCGGGGTATGGTGCGGGAGAGGCCGCGGTCACCCAGGGGATGCGGTGACAAAAACCCGCGTGGTTTCTCTTCAGTCCCCCAAGAAGGTGGGTGATGACATCGCCAAGGCCACGGGTGACTGGAAGGGGCTGAGGATCACGGTGAAGCTCACCATCCAGAACAGGCAAGCACAGGTACTGAACGCCAGAAGGGAGGGCTCTGTGGTGCAAGCATCAGGGGCAAACCAGCCCTGCTTGCTCCAACCACGAGCATGAATCCCGGCAGGGTCGACTCAGCCCTTCATCCTTCCGAGGTGGATAAAATGAGTTCCACACAGCAGATGTGTGGGGGTCTTCTGGGAGAGACCTTAAATGTTTGTCTGAGGCTCTGAGAACCTCTGGCTGGAACCTGGCAGTGGGGCTGAGGGAGGGTGTGCAGCCTGCGTGGGGCAGTCAGAGCTCCCACATGGAGAGGAGCTGCTGTTTTACCAAGCTGCAGACACATTGGTCGTTCTGCAGAACATCTGACCAAGAAAAGCAACACAAACATAACAAAGAGTCTTGACTGGAGCAGTAGCCACCCGCCACTATACCTGTCCTGCTCTCTGTGGCTGGTATATTCCAGTGGTGAGCTGAGAGGAAGGCCAGCCCAGGAAGCAGCCCTCTCCTGCTTGTGGGGAGGCCTGTGCCGAAAGGCTGGGAACAAGTTTCTGCCTCAAAAAGAAGTTTCCAATACTCCCAAAGTAACCAAAATACTCTGGGTGTCTTCAGCAGCCTCTGCCTGGAGGGGGGAACGATTAATCTCTTTGTGTTTAGATAGAGGTTGTTCCTTCTGCCTCTGCTCTGATTATCAAAGCTCTGAAGGAGCCTCCTCGTGACAGGAAGAAGCAGAAGAACAGTAAGTTGTGCCTGGGTTGGGGTCTGGGTGTGGGGGGAGTGGCTGTCCCTGGGTGACTGGAGTCCCCTGCAGGCTCAGGGTTTGGGCAGCAGTTGGGTGCTTTAGGAGGGTGGGGTGGAGCAGCTCCGGGTGTCCTTGAGTGCAGTGGTTGGTACCACCCCAGTGAGCTGACACAACACCCGCTCAGCAAACAGTTACACTGCTCAGGGGTAACTTTGTGCTGAAGCCTGGGAGCAGCTCCCAGCCCCTCTGTACCTCCCAGACTCCATTTTCCCTGAGGTCTGAGTGCTGGGAATGCTCCCTCTGAGGGAACAGGGAGCTCCTGAGGTGACAGTGGTGCTGTTGGTCCCTTTCCTCCCCAGTTAAGCACAGTGGCAGTGTAACCTTCGATGAGATTGTGAACATTGCACGGCAGATGAGGCACAGATCCCTGGCCCGGGAGCTCTCTGGTACGTGGGGAAGGTGCAGGATCCTCCTGCTGCTGCTCCAGGGGCCTGGGAATGGGGGAGCTCCCCGTGTGGCTGCTGTGGTGTCCCCAGGGAACCCCCCAGCTGCAGCCCCCCTGCCTGGAGCTGTCTGAATGCTGTGCAGAGCTCCTGTGGCTGACAAGCTGTGTGCTCCCACTGCAGGGACAATCAAGGAGATCCTTGGGACTGCCCAGTCTGTGGGGTGCAGCATCGATGGCAGGCACCCCCACGACATCATTGATGACATCAACAATGGTGCAATCGAGTGCCCAGCTGTAAGTACACATCTGTGGCTGGAGCTGCTGCTCTGAGGCTGCTTGGTTGATAGGGGACTCTACTAATGAGCTGTGTTTGCTTCTCCCAACAGAGCTGAGACTGCAAAAAAAAAAGTTGCCACATGAAGGCTCTTTAATTTTTTTTTGTAGCACCTTAAATTCTCAATAAAAGACCCAGCTGTCTGCACACTGGTGTGGCTTGATGTGTCCTTGTCCCACTCTGACCAGTAGTGGGTTTGGACTGGGGATCCCCTGCTCTCTGGTTTGTACAGAGACTTCAGAGCTGGCAGCTCTGGCCTGGGGGGTGCTCTGGGGGATCTTGTGTAGAACAAACTGGATTCCTGGCTCAGCTTTTTCCTCCTGCCTTGAAGCAAGTGAGACAGCAGAATTTTCCTCTGGTCACCAGAGCAATGCACATGGTTGAGTTCTTAAGCTGAATTTCTGTGCTTTATTTTGTCACTGCAGAGGAACAGGTCTGGTGGTGGGTGGAATCCTCCTGCCCTCTGCTTCAGAGGGTGGCAAAGGGCCCATTCTCATGGTTTTTGGGTCTCCTGATGCCCTGGATGGTGAAGCTGCGGGAGCTGGGTAGGAGAGCCTTGTAGGCTGCATCCACGTTGTATGTTGCAGGTCCTGGGGTATCATCTGAAAGAAAAAAAAACCCCTCAGTGCTGGTTTTTCCCTGGGCTGCCTCTAAATCTGAGGTGTCTGCTCCTAAAACCTGGCTGAGCCCCCAGAACTTGTGGTCAGCAGGGAATGGTCTGGGTGTTGGCTGCTCCCTGGAGCTGACTGAGCTGCTGGCTCAGACAAACACCCACATGGCCTCTCCTGGAGACAGAAAAGCTGTCTGTGCCTTCCTGGTGTGGTTGGGGTGTAGGGATGGAAGTACAGAAAGGGGAAAGCACAGAGCTAAAGGATTGGCTTTGTTTTTAGGAAGGAATTCAGGGAGGAAAAAATAGTTCAGCTTCTAGGGGTGTGCAGGAGAGATGTGTGTGTGAAGCTGGGCTGCTGGAACCTGTGGAATGGGAGCTGAATTACTTGCCAGATCTGCCCAAAGGTTTTGTAGGAAGGTGGCAGCACAGCAGGAGGGGAAGCTGGCTGCTGTGGTGTTGCCTCTGAAGAAGGAAACTCAGGACTAATCAATTCCATCCTAAATGGATGGGAGGAGCTGAGCACCTGCAGGAACTTTTGTTTCTGAAGTGCAGGTGGTGTGGTGGCTCCCAGGGCACAAGGTTCTGCAGCTCCCTTGCTGTGCTGTGAAGGCTGCCTGCAGGCTGAGCATTTGGGCTGGTTTGGTGAAATTAAACCTTTGGGTAAGCCAGGAGCAGGACCTGGGCCTGAGTGTGGGCAGGGAGCAGAGCTGTGCCCTGTACCTTGTGCTGCTTGTGAAGCATAAAATGTGTTGGCAGCAGGGTGCTCAGACACCACCTGGAGCTGCACAGGATTTCACAGCCAACTGTGCTGTGACAAAACCTCAGAATCCCAGAGTGTCTGGGTTGGAAGAGACCTCCAGGATCATCCAGTCCAACCTTGGACCAACACCACCATCTCACTGCTGAACCCTGTCCTTAAGGACCAGCTCCAAAAGCCTGTTCAATGCCTCCAGGGATGGTGACTCCAGCACTGTCTGGGCCATCCCAAGGCCTCACAACCCTCTCATATTTTTTAACGTCCAGCCTAAATTCCCCTGGCACAGCTTCCATCCCTTCCCTCTGTTCCTACCACACTTCACAAAGGAGCAGAGGCTTGTTCCCACCTCACTGCTCCCATCTCCTGTCAGTTCTGCTGTTGGACAAGCACTGAGTGGGGAAGCAGGACCCACACTGCGTGGAATCATCATGGGGGGAAAGGAACTTCAGGATGATAAAGCCCAAGTATCAGTCCCTCAGTAACCACTTAATCATCTCCCACAGCACCATCTCTACCTGGGGTTGGTTTTAATGCCTCCAGGAATGGCAAATCCACCTCTCTGGGCAATCTGTCCAATGCTTCACCAGCCCAGGGTGGCTGCAGGGCCAGGAGCTGAGACTCTCTTTGCCTCTCCTACCACGGAACCTGAAATCCCCCTCAGGGCTGCCCAGAACAAACTCTCAATCACCTCTTTTTCCCATCCCTTGGGCTCGCAGTCTGCCGTGTTTGGTGAAGCAGCAGCACCTCTGTACCTTGGCATTTCGGTCCTGGGCAGCAGGGAGCTGGCAGATTTTTGGAGCAGATCTGTGCTGGTAGGAGAGGGGGGAGCAGTGCCTGGGGCTGGAGGGGGTGTGGAGGGGGCTGGGCTCACCCATGCGTTTACGGCTGAGAATTTCCAGCTTTGTCCTTTGTTCCCTGATGAAATGTGGGTACATTGCCCCAGGGTCTTGAGGGCCGTGGAGTTTGAAGACTTGCTGGAGTGAAATAAGGCATAAAAAAACCAAATCAGGTTTGACCCAGTGAAGCAGCCGTGGCAGACAGCAGTGTTACCAGCAACCCCAACCTGTGCCTGGCAGCCTGGCAGCAGCAGGAGCTGAGCTCTCCTCATTCCTGAGGCAAAACTGACCTGAAAAAAACCCTGACCCAGCTGGCCCCAGGAGCTGGGGTTCCCTGCAGGACCCAAACTGCCCACAATTTGTGGCATTGCTCTTTTCTTGGTGTTTGTTGGCCCTTTTTCTGAGGCAGCCAGGGCATTCAGCAGAGACAGAGCTGAAACTCAGCCCTGTGCCACCTGTAATCCCTGGAGTTGTGTTCCAAGCTCAGAACTCTGCTTAGAAAGGGGCAGGTCTGGGTCCTGTGCCACCTTCCCCCGCTCTCCAAGGACATGGGGGGTGACAAGTTCTGGTAAGGTATAGGAGGAAAAAAAACCCTGTGATGAGTGGGGAGAGTGGAGATGTGGAGGGGTGGTGACCTCTCCATCCCTGGAGGTTCCCAAAGCTCAGCCTCATCCTGGCCTGGCTGCAGGCTGGGGGGGTGGTTGCATCCCTTCTGCAGCCATTCCACCCCAAAGCTGCCCAAATGCTCACCCTGTGGGGCAGCACAGTCTGGCAGAGAACTGCAGAACCCTTTCAGCAGCAACTTTAAACTTGTTTAAAGCTTTTATTGACCCTGGTGTTAAAAAAAAACCTTCACTGGGGTGTGAACATGAAGAACCTCAGGAGCTGTCAAACTCCTGGGTGCCCAGGGCTACCCACACACACCCCAGGGTTCTTCCCTCTTGACAGAGCTGGAAATAATATGAAAAACATTTCTTTTTGCTTAGGGGCAGTTCCCTTGGGGCAGGATACATAACCTCCCCAGGGCACCACAGGGCATGTGGTACAACCTGCCAGGAAATTGTTTTTTTCCACCCAGGCTTCTTAAAAAGGAGACAAAGAGTTTGCTAAAGAGAGGAGCAACCTACTTGCAGTGTACAGCCAGAACCAGGGGTCTGCATCTGAGCTGAGGATTTGTTCACCTTCTGGTGACCTGCACCTTCAGGAGAAAAGGGAGAGGGACACTGAGAGGTGCTGAGCCCTCTGCTCTGCTGGGATAAGGGGTTGTGTGCCTTAAGGGGAAGGGGCCTTCTGGTTCCCCGGAGACATCCTGGGCTCTGAAAAGCCAAGTTTTGTGATTCCTGTGCCCCCAGAAGCTGTGGCTGCCCCATCCCTGGCAGTGCTGAAGGTTGGAGCACCCTGGGCTGGGGGAGGTGTCCCTGAGCATGGCACTGGGTGGGATTTAAGGTCCCTCCCAACCCAACCCAGTCTGGGATTCTGGGATTCTGGGAAATGTGAATTTTGTGATTAACTTGGTGGTCTCCATCAGCTCCCCCCTCACCTTCCCCAGCTGCTGGGATGGGGGATGCAGCAAGGGGCTCAGTGGTGTTTTCTGGGGGCACAGTGGGACAGGGAGGACAAAATCCAGCATGGATTTGGGGGTAAGGGAGACACAGGTGGGTGCTCCTGGGGGTGGGGGTGCTATATGGGGGCAGAAAGTGGGGTGCTAATGGGGGTCCTGCTCTTTCTGAGCACAGGTGGGGGCCATGGGAGGTACAGAGGGGGGCAAAATGGGGTCAAACAGACCCAAATGGGGAAGGGAGATGTTTCTAGCATGACAGCAGGGAGGAACCTGCTCTCTGGAGAGGAAATGGGGCTGGGGCAGCACCCCCATGGCTGACCTGCACTCTGGGCATCCTGGGGCTTCATTGTCCTTCCCAGGAGGGGGGCAGCCGGGTGTCCCTGTCAGTCCCTGTCAGGCTTCCAGACGGGAGGTGACACCAGAGATCCTGCAGGGTTTCTGCAGAGAACCCCCCGTGCTGAGATCACCCCCCAAAGTGCTGCAGGGCCCTGGCACGTCCATGCACAGCCCCAAACGGTGCTGGGGGTGGCACTGAGGGGACCTTCCCAGGCGGTGACGTCACAGCAGCTGCCTCTGACGTCACCGGGTTCTCCAGGTCTCCCGGGGCTGGGGACTCACTGACCACCCCCCACCAGACCCGCTCTGATCTTCTCCCTGCCCCCAGCTCTTCCTTCTCCCCCTCCATGGAATAAAACCCACAAACCAACAATTTCTCCCCCTCCGTGGAATAATAATTAAAAAAAAGCCCAATTCCGCTCACTGTGGCTCCAAACTACCCAAAGTGTGGCTGTGTGGGCAAGGTTTAGTGCTGGGCTTGGCAGCGCTGAGCTGCGGGTTGGATGCGGGAGTCTGAAAGGATTTCTGAGAGATGTCCCGGGGAACCAGAGCTGCCCCAGCCCATGAACACCGATCCCTTGGCTCTTGGGGGTTTTTCCTCTTTGAAATAGTCAAGAATCGGTGCAAGTGAAGCAGCCCCCGGGCACCTGGATGTGCAACTCCGCTCTCCAGGTTAGGATTTATCAGAGGTTTTTATTTCTGTTCCTTTACAAACCCTCCAGAAAGCAAAACGCGGCTCCATGTAGGTACCCGCTGACAGCATCCCAGGGTGTTCTCATTACATACCCCGTTACCGGGGGGGGGGGGTACCGGGAGGGGGAAGTACCGGGAGGGGGAAGTACCGGGACGGGCGTACCGGGGTCAGGCACCGGGGGGAAGGTCCTGGAAGGTGGAGGTACCGGTAAGGGGGTACTGGAGGGAGGTACCGGTAAGGGGGTCCCGGTGTGCTGGGTACCGGGTCCCGGCACCGCGCGGTCCCTTTAAGCCCCGCCCCCCCCTCAGTCTCCGCGCCACAAAGCTTCCCGCGAACGTGACGTCACGGCGCGCGCCTCCCTCTCCCGCTCCCCATCCCGCGCCCGCGCGCGCCTTCCCGCCCCCTCCCGCCCCTCCCCCACCCTCTCTCTCCTCCCCCGGCCCCGCCTTCCTCGCGTGACCCCGCACCGCGCCGCCCTCCCATTGGACGACCCGGCGGCGCAACCGGGGGTGACGCGATGGCGCCGCGTCCTCCCATTGGCCGAGCGGCGGCGGCGGAGGGGGCGGGTGTGGCCGCGCGGTGCCCCGCCCCCCTTCCTCTCCTCCCCTCCCCTGCCCGGGTGTGCGCGAGGCGGCGGCGCGTGGCAGCCGCGGTCCCGCCGGCGGGCTCGGTGCGCGAGGCAGCGCGCGCGGGGGCGGCGGCCCCGGCCCCGCCATGACCGACTTCAAACTGGGGATCGTGCGGCTCGGCCGGGTGGCCGGCAAGGTGAGAGCCCCGCGGCCTGAGGGGCGGCTGGCTCTGAGACGGGAGGGTGGGGGTTGGGGGGCGCGGCCGGGAGCTACCGGGGCCCGGTGCGGGTTGGATTCGTGTTCCGGCTCGGCCGCAGCGGGGGGAAGGGGTCGCGGGTTTCCCGGTGCGGCCCCGGTGACAGCGCGGTGTGTTGCAGACCAAGTACACGCTGATCGACGAGCAGGACATCCCGCTGGTGGAGAGCTACTCCTTCGAGGTGAGGGGCTGCGGGCGGCCACCCCCTTACCCCCCCCCCCCCCCCCCGCACCGACCCCCCTGACCCCCACCGATCCCCCCCGCCTTTTACCGCCGGTAACATCCCCCTCCCCGCCTCCCCTCACCCCCCGGTGGGTCCCCCCACCCCCTTGTCCCGCTTCTCCCCGCCCCCGGGGCCGGTCCGGTCCCGCCCGTGCTGCGCGGTACCTGCTGCTCCTGCCGCTGCCCTAACACGCGGTACCGAACCCCCCACGGGATCCCCCGGGTCGGTACCACGGGACCCCTCATCCCCCCGCCCCTGGGTCCGGCTGGGTTTGGGGGGTGGGCGGGGGGGCAGTTGCCACCCGTGGCTGTGGGGTCTGGGGGATTTCTCCCGTGGGATTGGCGGGGATGGAGCCGGGGGGCAGCGCTCTGCCCGCCACTTCCCCGCGTGTGGAGAGGGGGAAGAAGAAGTTTAAACTTCTTGCCATCCGAACGTGAGGGCTTTAACACCAGGGAAAGGGCTGGGGTTTGGTTTTCCTCCGTTTTAAGCGAGTATTAGCTTTAAACAAATCGTTCCATAATACAGGGGGTTGGGGGTTTTTGAGCATTCTATCTATGTTTTTGAGAGCAGATAATTTGAGTTTGGGGAGCTAAACATTTTCACCTACACAGATTTAGTCCTGGGTGAGGAAAACTTCTTTTATTGTCTTTTACTCTGGGAAGTGAAATAATATTTTCTCTTAAAGCTCACCGAGAGAGGGCAAGGGGGTTCTAGCAAGGCTCTGACAGGGGGAAATTCCTGATGATCCCAACCCGAGGGGTTTTTGGAGGAGGAGCCACCTCCTGCTCAGTGCCTGCAGCACAGGGGGTGCTGTGGAGCTGCCGGGAGAGAGAGGTTCGGGTGCTGGGACAGAGAATCACCGGGTGGGAGCTCCCTGGGAGAGATAACACCCAACCAACCCTCAGTCGGATTTATCAGGAGTTGTGGGATGGAGGAAAGGGGGCAGGACCCCCCCTGGGAGCCTGGTGTCAGGCTGCAGACCAAGCTCTGGGGCTGCCTGGTGGCTGCACAGAAAATCTGCTCAGGAAGCAGGGAAATGGCTCCCAGCCCCTCACACCTGGCTCGGGGCTGCTCTTTGTCTGAGGGGCTCCTGCTGTGCTCAGCCTCCCCCTTCTCTTCCTCATTTTCCATCAACCTCAGCAGCCCAGCTGGTTGGTTCCCTTCTGAGGTTTGGGACAACTCTGATTCCACTCAGGTCAAGTAACCCCCAGCAGGCAAGTGCTGAGTGTTGGGTCCTTCCCGTGTCCCTGTGGGGCCCCTGCTCTGCTGCTCTGGTGCTGGGTGTTCCTCACAGCCCTCCCTTTCTCCCCAGGCTCGGATGGAGGTGGATGCTGATGGGAATGGTGCTAAAATCTTTGCTTATGCATTCGACAAAAACCGTGGAAGGGGATCGGGGCGTCTCCTGCACGAGCTGCTCTGGTAGGTGCTGTAAGGAGAGATGAAGCTTTGAAGGGCTCACCAAGCTGCCACCAGCTTCACATGGCTTAGTTCTCTGCCTGTAGGATTTTAAGGCTTCTCAGGAAGCCTGTGGCTGCACTCACTGAACCCAGCACAGGATTTTATTGGGGTTGGGTTTTGCACTGAGCCTTCGAAGAGCTGAGTCTCTGAAAACATAATCCCCAGGCAGGGGTAGGTGAGCATCATCCCAGTTGAGACTGATTAAATCTGAGAAATGCTCCTAAAACTTCTGTTCAGGGCTGTGGGAGCTGGGAACTGGCTCCATTTAGTAGGTGAAGATGAACTTTGTGAGGCTTCTTTTTCTTTTCCTGTCCCATGATAATCAGTGATGTCTTCTTGGCACCAGGGAGAGCTGGCAGAGCACTGGGGAGAGATGAGACCTCTGATAACTTAAAGTTTGAGGGGTTTTTTTGTTTGGCTTCTGGAAGGCTGCCTCAAGTGCTGGTGGTGCTTGGTATCAGCTGCTACATCCAGCACAACCAGACATACACTGAATAGACATATACTGAATATTCCATATGCCCAGACTCATTCCTTGGTACCCTCTGTAGCTGCCAGTTTATATTCAGAAGCCAACTTGATTGTGAGAGATCAGCTCATCCTAGGAGGTAGGGAATGCTGAGGAGAACTCTTACCCTCTTAAAAGCCTTTTTTTTTTTTTTTTTTTTTTTTTAAGCCTTTAAGCATGTTTTTTATTCAGTTCCATAAGTTAGGCTTGGTTGTCCCAGTGCCCAGGATACAGGTGTGCTTTCCTTACTCTTCCAGGTTCCTTTTTCTTCCCCAAGCTAATCCCTGTGCAGCAGGAGGGAGACAGGAAACCTATCCAAGTCTAGTATTATTTACAATCTGCTCATAAAATATGGATTTTAACCTGCATCTGTTAATGTTTAATCTTGTTGCACATATAACTGGTGAAAATTATTACAAAGTTGGGGTAGATCACTCAGCTATTGCTAACTGTGAATGTCATACAGTAATAATTAGCTGTAAGTAGCACTAAACAGCACCTTAAAATTATTCCAGCCAACTGCAGATGGTGACAGGACAGCCATTTGCTTATTACACAGCCCAGGCATTGCTGCTTCTGGCTTCTTTGGCTTAAATTAGGAAATAATTTTAATGTGTTCAGTTAGGTAATTCCAGTTGTGTCACTTCCATGCAGTGCTGCTAAAAGAAGCCTGAGATTCTGTGTGTTACAGGGATTTGTGGAAGGCACAGAGGGGAGGCAAGCAGAGCCTCAGGGCTGGAGCTGCAAAGTCAAATTCTTAGGCTAGAAAACACAAAGTGTTCAATCTGTTTCTGTAAATTCAGTTTGATCCTTTTGAGAGTGTTCATTTTGCTGTGATCTTTACTTACAGATGGACACAGTGTGGGTTATTACACCTTACTGAGTCTCCTGATGTTTTCAGAGAGCCTTTTGGCTCCAGGTGCTGAGGAGCTCCTGCCTTTGAGAACCCCTGAAAGACAGGAGAGATGGGCAGTCACAGCCATCACTCTTCTGGTGCCAACCTTGGTGCTTGGCTGAATGAAAAGCAAAGAACTTGAATTACTGCAGCTGTAGGAGTGTAATTTAACTGTTTTCCCCCCAAAATTCAGCTCACTCTGGAAAAAAACTTGTTTCTGGTTTAAGATGAAGTCAGTGGGCGTGTGTTGGAGGCTCCTGCAAGGAAAGCAGATTTGTAATTAATTTATTTTTTTTTAATTTAGTTAAGCAGGCATCTTTGTTCTCATAGAGTGGCCCCTGGAGTAGGAAGGTGGTGGCTTCAAACCTTCCTGCTGGCTTCCCTGAACGGGCACCTTGAGCTGACAAACACCCACATGTCCTGGAAATACTCTTTCAGGGAGAACTTCCTGCAGCCTCTTTCTGTGTTTCCAGCCTGGACTGGCAGCTGCTCCAGAGCAGGACTGAGAAGCCCATGGCTGGGGAGCTGCAGAAGGAGTCTCTCATCTTATCTCCCTGTTCCCTGGATAGATCCCAGCTTGCTGTGTTGTGTCTGGGTGTAGTGATGTTCCCTGGGGAATAGCAGCATTAGTCATAAGTATCACTTACTGGGTGTTCAAAAAGACATCTCAGACCTGATTTCTTTCTTTTTTCTTAACCCTGCCTGTGGCCTGCTCAGTTTGCTCCTGGTGACAGGAGCTGCTCTTGGCTGTACTTGGCACTTTTACTGCAGACCTCACTTCTCAGGTTAGCTTTTGAGACCCAAACACTGCAGCATCCTCTGAACTCTGCTGTGGATTCCTGCTGAGGTTCTCTTTCCCCACCTCCAACCTTTTTAAACCCATCATCTAATCCACTTCTGACTCTGTCTTGAGTGTCCCCTCCTCCCTTTCCCCCCTTGCACAGTTTGCTCTGAACTTCTGTCTCCTGCTCCCAGATTTCTCCTCCATATCAATCCCAATCTCTCTTTGTCTCTTTCAGTCCAAGAACCTTCACTGCTCCCCTGTCTCTGTTTCTGACCAATCCTCCCCTTCATCCAGTTGGGTCCCTGCTCCTCCTGGGTTCCCACTTGTACCTCTTGGGGTTCTTCATGTCCTTTGCCAGACTCTCCAGTAGCCTTCAACAATGCAGAAGCAGCTTTTCCTCCTTTAGGACATTTCATTAGGTTACATCCCATCCCATACTTTGCTTTTGTGTGGTTTTATTATCATTTTCTGTTTTTTTTTTTTCCAAAAAGAAGAATTTAATTCCTTTTACCTTTAAAGGGGAGAGCTTCTCATTCTTGTGTGGAGGCCCAAAAGGCTCCCTGGCAGGAGGCTCCATGCTCTGTCCTTTTGCAGAGTTGTCTTATGTTTTCTTTGCCAAAATCTATCCAGATATGGTTAATTTATGTACCTCTGGGGAGAGAAAACACTTAGGATTCATCTGTGCCCCAAAACTTCCTAAAATTTTAGGGGTCAGATTCCCTCAGAGAGGCCCCACACAGCACCTGTAAGGACAACTAAAATATACCAGGACTGTCTTTTGAGTCAACTCATTTATACTGGGAATAACCTCCTGTTAGCAGTCTGTTTCCTCTGGGATCTGGTGTCTCTGCAGTATCCCCTGTAGGCAGCTGGCAGCCCAGGGTTTGCTGCAGCTGTCCCAGTGACAGCAAGCTGGGATGCAGCCTGTCTGCTGGAATTAGTGGCATTCTTCTCACTTCAGCTACAGAGTCTTGTTCATCACTGACTTTCAGGTTGTTTTTTTTGTCTCCTCCAGGGAAAGGCACCGGGGAGGGATTGCTCCTGGGTTTCAGGTGGTGCATCTGAACTCAGTGACTGTGGACAACCGCCTGGACAACCTGCGCCTGGTGCCCTGGGGCTGGAAACCCAAAGCTGAAGAAGTCTCTAGTAAACAAAGGTGTGTCCCTGTTTGGCAGGGGGTGGCCATCCAAAAAACCTGAAAATCACTTCAATTGTTGTCTCCTCCCTTTAGTGATTTTCTTACTGGCAGAATCTTTTTTTTTATTGGATCTTGTGATGCTTGTGCACCAGTGTACAGCTGAGCTGCCTCACTGTTCCTGCCAGCTCTGAAGGGACCTCTTAACCCCAGGGTGTTATGCAGAGGTCCTGCTGTGCCAGGGATTGTCACCACAGTGAGACAGGACACCTGTGTTCCACCTGAGTGCTGGCAGGTGGGCACACTCAACTCAGTCTTGCAGATTTCACTGGCTTGTGGCTCTGGTCCTCAGGCACCAAAATTCTAACACCAGCTGTAGAAGGCAGCAGAAGAAATGCTGACACTTGAACCACTGCAATTGGGTTGAAAGCAGAACGAGTTCCTTGGGCTCAGCTTCCATCACCTCTCACCAGGAGGTGTGGGGAACCTTCAGTGAGCTGTGTTGCACCAATTGAACCAAGAGTTCAAAGCACATCCAGCTCCTCCTGGTGAAGCTGTGAGGTAACACGGGCATGTTCATTCTTGGTGAGAGACCCAGTGACTTAACTTCACACCAGACACTTCTCTTGAAACACTTGCAGTGCCCAGAAGATGGCTCAGAGCTCATTAACCTGATTGGGAGGCAGGGTAATGAGTGGCAGGGATGCTGCCAGCAAGCCTGGAGTTGAAGAGCAAGAAACAGATGTCAGACACAGAAATAATTTTGCTTGATGGAACTCTTTCTTGATAGATACTTCTAGAACTTTTTTTTTTTTTCATTTAGGCTAAAATAGGCCTAAAAAGATCCAAAAAATGAGGAGGATGTGTAGCCTGGGGCTTACCAGGCTAGATACAGTGTTAACCCTGCTGACTTATTAATGAATTTGGAATCAGTCTCCCTGTGTCAGGGTTTAACACTGGCCTGGCAATTAAACCAAATTACAGATGCTGTCTATTAATCCCCCTCTTCTCCCTGATAAAGACAGGAGAGAGAATAAGGGAGAGAGACTGATGGGTTGGAAACTACACAACTTTAATGAAACAGGAATGATAAATAAGAAAAATCAGTAAATATAAACAAATATACAGGAAAATTGGAATCAGGTTCCTTCCCCCTCTCCCCCAATAACTCTCACATCCCCACTGAGGCTGCAGGACAGCCCTGGGAAAGTCCAGTCTGGAATCCTGGGGTCAGCAGCAGTTGGGAGCTGGAGGCAGGAACACACAGATATGGGCTGGGATGGATCAGGAGCAGAGGCAGAGGAAGGGATGGAATCCTCCCAGGATGCTGGAGCAAACAGGGACAGGCAAAGAAGAGGAAGCAGGAAGGGGTTTGACCCTTGTGATGCCTCAAATTTATCCTGAGTCTGAGGTGTATGGGGTGGAATACTCTGGTCAATTCTGGCATCTCTCTTGTCCATTCCTCCCCAAAGGAGGCTGCAGGTGGGACCTTTTTACTCCTCCTGGAGGGTAAGATGTTCCTCAGAGCTGAGCAGTGTCCCTGGCTCTGCACACCAGGCTCTAGCAGTAATTATAACCATGGAGTGGGATCAGTCCCAGAGCAGACACTGAGAACCTTGCTGTTCATTTCAGCAGTGCAGCTGCTGACAGGAGACTGAGCTGAAAGCAAAAGCACGAGAAAGAAAATTCCCTTTATCCTGGCCCAAGCCAGGACACCCTGCATGCTTATTATGAATTGATGGATCAAAATTATCCTTGTTTTTTACAGGGAACAAAGTCTGTACTGGCTGGCCATCCAGCAGCTCCCTACAGACCCCATAGAGGAGCAGTTTCCTGTCCTGAATGTCACACGGTATTACAATGCCAACGGGGACGTGGTGGAGGAGGAGGAGAACTCCTGCACATACTATGAATGTCACTACCCCCCCTGCACAATGATTGAAAAACAGGTGTGTCCAACAGAGAGTCTGGAATGAGCTGGGTGTGGAGCACCTGTGTGTGTCTGGGGATTTGTTCCTTCAGATGTAAAGCTTCACTCCTGCCCATCGGTTGCTGAAAGTGATGGCTGCTTTTAACTTGGGTTTCCCTTGGCAAGAACCCTCAGACCCCCCTAGAATGTAATTCTCAGTCTGGGAGAATGCATTTTTGAAAAGGAACAGGGATGACACAGTGGGTGATGAGGAGGAATGTAATTTCTGCTGATGTACAGAAAGCCAGGTGGATGTGTTCCTCTAGGGACCCTGAGCTGGGATGACCAAGCAGCTGTGTAAGAGGAGAAAGTGTTGTAACTGGTTTTGGGCAGTGGTGGAATCAAAGAAGTAACATGCTTGAAAAGGGAGATTTAGAGTGGCCTTTGTTTGGGGGAGAACTGGGAGGAAAACTTTTTCTAGTTCCTTGCTGGATATTGTCAGAGAATGAGATGTGTGAGGGCTGTGTGTCCTTATCTAGGGGTCAAGAAGGGCTTCTGATAAATGTTGAGTAGGCTGCAATGTTTGTGTTCTGTTTGATTCTCTGGAAAGGAAACATTTGCAGAAATGGTCATAAATGCCCCTTACTTGAAAAAGAGTGAGCTTGATTTTTTTGGGGGGGGGTCTGCATATGAAAGCTTCGTGGGTAACTGTAAGTTGGTCACTGTCAGAGCTTGTGCAGCCCTCCAAGTCACTTCTGAGTTTAAGGTGTTTGTAGCTGAAAACAGGACAAAGAGCAGCTGTAAAATGAGATGAATGAATGCAGTCCTTTCCAAACCTGTTGCTACTCTGCCCCTCCTGCTGGGGAGTTCATGTCTGTGAGAGACGGGAAATGAAAATAAAGATGCCCACGAACCTTCTTGGGAAAGGGAGCTCCTGGGCTCTGAGCAGCCTCACTAACACCTCTCTTGTCCTCTTCCCAGTTACGTGAATTCAACATCTGTGGGAGGTGCCAGGTGGCAAGGTACTGTGGGTCCCAATGCCAGCAGAAGGACTGGCCAGCTCACAAGAAGCACTGTCGGGAGAAGAAACGCATCTTCCAGCAAGAGCTGGGCCCAGAGCGGTGACGGGGTGGTGGTGGCACAGACCCCCCAGCAGGATTCCTCCCCAAAGGCATTGGACTCTTGCTTTTGCACAGTAATGACAGACTGCTTAGTGAAGCCTGAGGCACTGAAGAAAAGAAAAAAAAAAGACAAAAACACAAAAAAACAAAACCCTGTGATGCTTGAGCAGAACGGCTGACTGGACCGAGCCAGCTCTGACTGGTGCTGTGGAAAGGGATTGGGTTCACCCTTCCAGTATTATATTCTCAAGCAAAAAGACTACTGTGGAGGCTCCAGGCAGGAAGCTTCTCATTATTTATATGTTAATACATTTGTAAACTCATGTACAGTTTTTGTTAGAAATTCTTGATAGGACTCATTACCTGTAATGTTCGGATGAGGACACCTTGTTGGCCTAAAAGTTGAGAAAAAAAAAAAAAAAAGAAAAAAAAAAAAAGTAGCAAAAGCTTTTTCCTCCTGTGTGGCTAAAAGTGTCTGTGGCAGTGCTGAGGCCAGAAGGCAGCTCCGACGTCAGCAGAACTCTGCATGGAAGTTATACTGAAAAAAAAACAAACCAAAAAACCAAAAAAAGAGCAAAGTAAAGATCAGAATGAATCAGTGTCTGCTCTCTGCATTTCTCCTGTCCCCTCCCCACTGCGTGCAGAGCACACTTGGACCTTGGCAATCCCTGGGAACCAGTGTGGCAGGAACTGGAGAGGAGGGTAAGGACCCAGCTGGGACCTGTGCAGACAGGCAGAGTGTGTCCCTGCCTCCCAGGAGGGCTGCTGGAGAGCCTGCTCCAAGCAACCTGAGTTTTCAGGAAGCTGGATTGGTTTTCTTGTTGTGAAATAACCTCTGTGTGTTAAGTAGTGGCAGGGAAGCCCAGGTAGTCAGCTGTGTGGATGTGGTTGTCCTTGTGGCTTCCTCATGCATAGCAAATACTGTTGTGATGTGCAGGTATCTTTAAATCACCTGATATTTGGTAGTTTGAGTTATTAATTATTTTTTAAAGAGATGCCATCCATCCAAGAAACACTTTGTTGTTGGTTTTGGTTGTTTTAATTTAGTCACAAGTGAAAATAAAACAGGAGGAGGATTTGACTTGCAGAGTCCAGGCCTGTTGCCTGGTTTTCTTTCAGACATTTTGTCATGTATCATCTCAAAGTTTTTTCTTTTTCATTTTTGCCTTAGAAATATAAGAGCTATCATCTGAGTTTCCTGCAGAACTAAATGGATGGATTAGTGCCAGGCAATAGTCTTACTTCTCAGTAGAAGAATGTGAGCTTCTGAGTGCTTAATACAGAGCCTTTCTCAGAGTGCTTAGTGAAACAGGTATTTAAATATTTTTTTTTATGTAAAAGCCACTGAGAACTTCATTTACAATCAGGATTCACTTTGCCACTTCGTGTTGCAGTGTTGGTCTTGCTTGTGTTCAGTTTGTCAGAAAAATCAAACTGCTGTGACTTCAATATTATGTTTCTAATACCTGCACAGGAAGGTTTGAATTATTAGCATTTGGGGTGGGTTTTCATACCTTGGTTTTAAGCTTCTTGGGAAGTAGGATTGGAGTACATTGATCGTTATCCTGGAGCAGACCTGTGCAGCACAGGTAAACGCTGTTTTTTCAAGGATTTATCCTCATGGAGACACTCTCCACCTAAGATGTTTCCTGCAGGAGAAAAACCAAACCAAACCAAAACCATACCTGCATTTCTTGGTTCTCTGAAGCATGGAGTAATCTTTGTGCACACCCCTGGTTCTCCTGTGGACCAAACCAAGGCTTAATGAGGAAGGTTGCTTAAATGGGAGCATCTCGTTTGGGAGAGGAGCTTCAGAGGACTTCTGGAGAGAAACGTGGGTACACTCCCTGGGCTGTGAGGAAAGTGGAGAGAGAATGAGAGCAGTGGGCTAGGATCAGGTTATTCTGCACAAACAGCTTGGCTTGAGACTTCTTTGTCTGCTTTGGGGAGGCAGAACTCAGAGTTTGGCTGTTCAGGTCCTGCTGGTTTGGGTTTGCCACCAGCTGTGTCCTGAGGAACACTCATGGCAGCTTCTGCAGCTGCTGGGGATGTCTGGGGCTGGGACCTGCTGGGGGTCACAGGGTCCTGACTCACAGGGTGACACTGATCAGCTCTGCTGAGAGCCATTTCCAGGAGGACTTCCAGGCCCTTTGGGAGGGGCAGGAGAAAGACAGAGAGGTGTGCACCCCAGGTGAACCTGAGGGGGTGATGCTTCCCCCAGGTATTTGCCTTCATATCAAAGTAGGGGGGTATCAGCAATCCCAAATGTTCTAAAGTCCCAACTTGATAAAAATCATGGCTGGCTGAAGGAACATCAAATCTGACATAAATGTACTCAGTGTTCACCTTTTGCTGTTTGAGGCTTTGATACCCACAGACTTGTATTTTCAAGGCTTTTTTTTTTTCCTGGTGGTGAATTAATATTAAATGAAACTGGGTAAGGTAAAAGAAGCAGCTGCAGGACTTGAATGCTTGCAGGTGGCATGGGGACAGTGTGAGACACTGGGGCCAGGAGCAGATGTTGCCACCCAGTGAAACAGAACTCAGAGAGATCAAAAGGAGGTTGGTGTGATGCAACAGCAGCGTGGGGGATGCTTGCAGAGTAAGAAGAAATCCTTTGTAAACTGGACATGTGTCTGAATGTAGATGATGGAAAGAATAAGATTTGGGAGGTGAAATGTGAAAGAAAGCAAACAAAAACCCCAAAACCCCAAAATAATGCAAAGGAAAATGGAATAGGAAAAATATTCAAGTCGTAAAACTTGCAAATTTTTGAAAAAATCAGAAAAGTGCCATAATCAGTAGACATCATGCATAATAAAGGGAAATCTTGGAGACCTGGACCTTCTGTCCCAGCTGGAAAAAAAAAAACCCAAGTGAATTGTTTGCATATGTGTTTGCTGTGAAAGAGCTGGGGGAGTTCACACAGGAACACTTCCATATGGAGAGCTCAGCAGACAATCTGTTTAAAACTGAAGTGCTTTTAGGAGAGATTAAAGTTCAGATGAGATGAGCACTAACAAGTTGCCAGGACCAGACGGTGCTGCCTGCAGGCTCCAAGGAGCAGCTCCAGGATAAATCAGCTGATGGAAACCTCTCCCTCACCACCCATGGCAGATGTGACAGCAGCTTCTGAGATGGATTTCAGGGCAGAGGAGGCAAACCACAGCCTGGCAAATCCACAGGTGCTCTGACAGCATCAATGGCTAAACCCTGAGGAGTCCAGGCAGTGTTTGTAGATGGATTCAGGCTTGGAAACTCTACTGGAGGCTTTTTTTAATGGCATCAACAGGCAGGGCCCAAGGGAGATTTGGTTGGTACAGTCTGCTTGAACTTCCAAAATGCACTTGGGCATGACTTTGCTGAGGGCATTTGAAGAAAAAAAGCTGCTTGGGGACATGTGGACAAACAACTGTTTTTAAAAAAGAAAGAGTTAAAGGGAGGTGGGTTTTTTTGGTGGAGGGAAGGTGACCATTTGATGCTCAATATATTCAAAAATAATTGGAAAACATCAAGGATCAGGGAGGTGACAGCATCCACTGATGAGGTTGTTCAGTGCAATAATATAATAATGGCTGAGTGAGGAATTGCAGAAGGATCTTATGAGACAGAGCAGTAGATGAGATGCAGGTTCAATAAATGAAGTGTTGCTGCAGTGTAGGGAAAACAACAGCAGAGGCTGTAGCTGTCAATTGGCACTCAGCAATGAGACTTTTGGGTTGTGAAACACGGGGAAGGGGGAAAGGCTGAGGGCAGGGAACAGGGAACAGGATCCCACCGTGTCCGGAACAGCTCCTGCCAAGGCAGAACCACATCAACCACATCTTTACTCTGGTCTGGGGATGAGTGACAGGGATGTGCGGAGGTTCCTCCAGAGGAGCAGAGCCAGGATGCCGAAGGGACGCTGATTTTCTCTCTCGTGTGTTCAGGCTGAGCAGCACCTCACAGGGGCTGGAGCTGCGGACCCCTTCCTGCAGGACACGGAGAGCTTCGGGAAGGGCTTGGGTGGAAACTCCTCACCCGAGGCCGGAGCTCAGCACCTCCCCGAGCTGCTTGAGCCGACAAGCCCGGCTTGGATCCCCGGGGCTCCGCTCCCCGGTGGGGCCGGCATGGGCGGGAGCTGCACCGTTCGCCGAGCCCCGGGCGAGCCGAGCCCCGGGCGAGCCGAGCCGAGCCCGCCCCGTCCCGCCCCTGACCGGGAAGCAGACAGACGGCGGTTCCGCTGCGCGGTCACTCGGCCTCCCCGCAGCCGCCCCGCAGCATGAGCCCGCCCTGAGATGGCGGCACCGTGCCGGACCCGCACGCTGCAAGTGGTGGACACGGAGTTCAGCGCCGACGCCGTGGAGTGGTGCCCGGTGGAGGGCTGGCACAGCATCCTGGCCTGCGGCACATACCACCTCCGCCCTCCCGCCGCGGTGAGCCCGCCCGGCACCGCTCCGGGGCTCGCTGCACCCCCGGGCACCGCGGCCGCTCCCGGGCGGGACTTTCCCGCCCTCCGCCGGACACCGCAGCCGAGCCCGGGGTCGCCGCCGGCCGCCTCCGCTACCTCAGCGGGGCCCGGGGGCTGTTCCCTGCCTTTCACGGCCACCTCAGCCCCGCTCCCGGCGCTGTCCCGGTCCCCGCCGGGCTGGCTGGAGGCGGTGCGGGGCCGAGCGGGAGCTGGCGGTGAGCGTGGCCGTCCCGGAGGTGTGGTGGCTGAGGTGGGAGCCCTGTGCCCTGCTCCTGGCGAAATCTGGGGTGGGGAGAGGTCTGGGGAAGGTAGAGACGCTGCAGAGCTCACTCTTTTCTTCCCGATGTTTGCTGCAGACCGAGTCCCGAGGAAGCAGCGGGGCTTGTGACCGCACCGGGCGCCTCTACCTCTATCACTACAACGAGGAGCAGCCCTGCATCCCCCTGACTGAAATCCAAAGGATTGACACCGCTGCCATTCTGGACATCAAATGGTAACGCTGCCCTGGGAGATGGTGCTCACAGCATGCTCTGCCCCATGGGGTCTTTTTTTCCTGCCCCTCTGGGGTAGTTTTTAAATGTTGTTATGGCAGCAGTAGTAATGCTCACTGTCCCTGGTGCTTTTTGGGGAATTATTCTCAGGTTTGTTTCAGTGAGTAAAGGCTGTGCTCATTTCTGTTGTGCTTTTCTGAGCAGCAGGTCAGTGCCCATGGACCTCTTTTGTTTTTATAATATAATGTTTTTATAATACCCAGGAGATTTGCCTGACACATAAATCCCCACCAGGCAGGTTTGTGGGAACTTTGATTTTCCTCAGGAGATTTCTTTTGTACTTCCGCGTGTGTCCTGGGATAAACGTTACAACTTCGTTTTTCCTCCTTAAATGTAAGAAAGGAGAAGATTCAGGGCTTGTTTAACTTCATCTTTTAGGTGCCACGTTCCTGTTGCAGAACACCCCATGGCTGGCATTGCGAACTCAACAGGCGCCGTGGAGTTTTTCCACCTGACTGGGAGCGAGGTAGGTGGCTGTGACCCCTGCTGCAGCTGGAGCTGGGTTTAACCCACATTTAGTGCACCTTTGGGTTTCTTATCAGTGTTCAGAGACTTGCAGGAGAGCTGTGTGGTTTCCATGGCTTCCTCAGTGTGCTCAGCTTTTTAAGAACTTCTTAAACACCTTAGGGTCTAGAGAAGAAGTCCTGTGAGGAGAGGGTGAGGGAACTGGGAATGTTTAGTGTGGAGAAGAGGAGGATGAGGGGAGACCATATCGCTCTACAACTCCCTGAAAGGAGGTTGTGGGTGCTGACCTCTTCTCTCAAGTAAATAATGGTTAGACCAAAGGAAATGGCCTGAAGTTTCCCCGGGAGAGGTTTAGACTGGATATTAGGAGGAATATCCTTACTGAAGGAGTGGTCAGGTGCTGGGATGGGCTGCCCTGCAGCTGGTGGAGTCACTATGCCTGGAGGTCTTCAAAGAACAGGTAGATGTGGCACTCCAGGACATTCTCCACTGGGCATGGTGGATTTTTTCCTGGGAACTATGACTTGAGGATGTGGAGTAACTGGTAAACACAGAAGAAGATGCCAAGTTGTTAAAAATGGGGAAGAATTTTGGAAGGGATTGGTGAGAGAATGGAATAAGCAAGAGCACCAGTCCCACAGGGCAAGGAAAGTGGAAGATTGTCAGTCAATCATTTCTCCTGCACTTTGTCATGCTCTGGGAGGAAGCAAAGTTTAAGGGGGATTTGGTGAGTGAGAGCAGAAAAAGGGGATCCTGTGGGTGTGTTTGGGTTCAGTTAGTGCTTAACAACTGTATTTTGCTATGGGACTTTTCATCTCTGCTGTTCTGTGGGACCTGATGTGCTCCTCAGTGTCTGGAGAACACCTGCTGTGGCAGTGAGCAGCAGCAGTGCTGTTACACACCTCCTGGCTTCCTGGTTTTAACCCATTCCTTTTCTTTCCAGTAGAAGAACAGCTGCATGTTGGAGCCATGCTTCAGGGTGGATCTGGGTGCCCAGCAGCTGGCCTTGTCTTTGGACTGGTCCACAGGACGTGAGCAGTGGTGAGGCTGGGAGATAAAGGCTGGAAGTGTAGGTTGTTGTGGGTGGGGGGAACAGTTTCAGACAAGTTGAGGACTTGAATCAAGCTTTGGTGAGTTTTTGTGAAGCAGTTTAAGACCTTGGTCCCACTTGTGTCCCTGCACCTTCTCTAGAAGTTCCTATTTCCAGAGCAAGGGTAACAAAGAAACAACAACTTGTACCATGGCCACTTTAACCAACAAGAAAGGTGAGGTTCTGCCATGGGGAATGGCAGCAGGCGAGCCAGGGACATGACATCTGTTGCCTCTGCTAAACCAGGGTGGGATGCAGATGGGTCCACTGGTTCCAACTCTGCTCTTAGAACAGCTGCTGTTTCAGTGTGGAGTTCTGCTAAAATAGCAGCACATGTGGGAAGTTTAAATGTGGGTTTGTGAGAAACAGGAGAGAACTGGTTTGGAAGTGAGGACATTTGCTGAGAGGAGTGGCTGACACCCCAGGAGGCTGTGCTGCCATCCAGAGGGACCTGGGCAGGCTGGGGAGTTGGGCAGGGAACAACTTCATGAATTACACCAAAGGCAAGTGTAGAGTCTTACATCTGGGTGGAACAACTCCAGGTACCAGTACAGGTTGGGGAGAGCAGGGAAGGGGAGAGGGACCTGGGGCTGCTGGTGGATGGAAGGGTGACCATGAGCCAACAATGTGTCTTGGTGGCCAAGAAGCCCAATGGCACCTGGGGGGCATGAGGAGGGGGTGGTCAGGAGGTCAGGAGAGGTTCTGCTCCCCCTCTGCTCTGCCCTGGAGAGGCCAAATCTGGAATATTGTGTCCAGTTCTGGGCCCCTCAGTTCCAGAAGGACAGGGAACTGCTGGAGAGAGCCAGGAGGATGATGCCAGGCTCTGCTCAGTCGTGCCAAATGATAGGACAAGGGGATAAAAAAAATCCCTTTTCACAGGGAATTTGTTTACTGATGTAATATGTGTGAAATTAAATTATGGATCCAAGAGAAAGGAAGACCCTGCACCCTCTGAGATCAGGAATGGGGAGCATTGGTGTTGATGATGTTAAAATGGGATGACTAAAAAGAATCTAAAAGAGCTGTGTAAAAGGGTGCATTCCTTCCACTGCTCTGCAGTTGAGTTGAATCAAACCAGTAAGTTGAATCAAACCTATTAAGTTATCTGTCTATATTTAGTTGCTGTTTTTCACACCTAACAGCTTCTTAGGACACAGCTTTCAGTACTTCCTGGTGTTTTCCCTCTCTTCATCTGCAGTGGGTGTCCTTTGAAGGTGATCAGCAGTGACTCAGAGGGGAAGCTGAATCTTTTCTCCATAGATGAATCTGCTCCTTCTGTGCATGTCCTGAACCAGTGGAAAGCTCACAAATTTGAGGCCTGGATTGCTGCTTTTAACTACTGGGACACAGATATTGTGTACTCAGGTCTGTAAGGGCTGGGAGTCACGTTTGGAGGTGTTGGGGCAGGGGGCACCTTGTTCAGGGATTTGTGTTCCTTGGGATTTTACCCTCCAGGGTTGGGTATGCTGCTTGTAAGAGGTGGGGTGTCTGCTGGTGGTAAAAAGCTTCTTGAGAAGGTGTGGGAAGTGGTTGGAATTAATTAGGGGAATTACCTTTTAAACTGTACTTTTTGCCAGCTGTTGGCAAAAATGTGTTAATCTCTTTTGGGTGTGCAGAAGAGATCAGAGAGATTCTGAAGGGCTGTGTAAGGATGATTTGTCACTTGCAGGAGGAGATGACAGCCTGCTGAAGGGCTGGGACACCAGGTGCAGTCCAGAGGCTCCTGTTTTCACCAGCAGGAGGTAAGCAAGCTGTGTCTGTCCCTGGAGCTGGTGCTGCCCTCTCCCTTCCCAGGCCTCTGAATTCAGGGATGTGCAGCAGCAGTGCAGGTCTTTTTCTGCATCCCTTGGGAAATGGAGTCATCCATTAGATTATGGTTTTTTGCATTAGGACAGCTTTGGGCTGAAACTTTCTTCTCTGAGTCCTGCACTACAGGAAGCCAACAGCTCACTTCCACACATGAAGATGGTGGTAGCTTCTTTCTGAAAGAAGAATCCTAATTTACAGTTTTATTTTGGGGAATTTTGTGCATTGGTTATTTTATTATGAAATTTTTTTTAGAAAGTATTTTATTCCCACTGGTTCACTAGTCTGAAGTAATCTCTTTTTTCTGGTGACATATTTTCTAGAAGGTGAGAAAAGCAATATACACTGGGGGTTATTGCTATGGAAATATGAATGTTGGGAGTGAATCCTCATGGGAATGAAGTAGCTGGGCACAAATTCTGGCAGGTTCTGAACAGCAGTTTATGGTACAACTAATCCTAGAAAATCTTTGTGCTGAGAAGCCCTGAGCAGAAGTTTTTCCTCAGAAAGGCTGTTGGGCTGTGTGGATAGAACTGTGTGTGTGCTTGCTGCAGTCTGAGTTCAGCTTGCACTTTTCTCCTGAGACACCTGATGTGGTAATATGGACCCCAAATCCCTGAAATTCAAGGGAGAATCCCTTCCCAAATCCTCCATTGCTGTCTCTCTCCTCTGCTGTGTCTTGTTTTGCAGACACTCCATGGGTGTGTGCAGCATTCAGTGCAGTCCCCACCGGGAGAATCTTCTGGCTACTGGCAGGTAAATCCCTCCTAGCTGCTCTTCCCTGGTGTCTGAGGAGCACACACTGCCCCTGCTGCTGTGGACACACTGCTGCTGCTCTGGCTGTGAGCTCTGCAGACATTCCACACAGCAAAGAGCACCTCAGCTTTCCTAATTTTCTCCTCTGGCACTGAATCAGCCTTGCTGCTTGTCTGCCTCCTTACCTGTGATCCCTCCCCAGCTACGATGAGCACGTGCTGCTGTGGGACACCAGGAACATGAAGCAGCCCCTGGCAGACACCCACGTGGAAGGAGGAGTTTGGAGGCTGAAGTGGCACCCCAGCTGTGACTTCCTGCTGCTGGCAGCCTGCATGCAGAGTGGCTTCAAAATCCTGGACTGCCGGGGCAGCCTGGGTGAGTGTGAGGGGAACAGAGCTGCTCCTGCTCCCCTCCCTGCCTCCAGGGCAGCTCCAGCTCCTGGAAAGCTCCAGGTGGTGGTAGCAGCCAGAGAGAGGCTTCTGCTCCAACTTGAGGTGACTCTCCCAGTGTCCTCAGACCTGTCCTGACATGTGCCCTGATGGGTGGGGTGTTACTCACCTGCCAGCCTCCCGTGACTCCTGTTCCTGGGGAGAAAGCCCACGTTTGTCTCAGTGTGGAGGCATTCATTGCCCTGACTCTTCCAGTCTGAATTCACCTTTAGGGGTCACAGAGGTTCTTCCAGCTGTCAGGTGATGCTCAGCTGTCAGCAGAAGTTCCTGACCTGCTGGGGAGTTGGTCACTGCCTCAGAAAGGCAGTGCTGTGCAGGCTGGTTAATCTAGAATAACATGAATTGGCTCTGCAGGTGAATCAGAAGGTATTTACATGATCCAAGCTGTCTGCATTTACATTACAAATGGAGCCTTGCATAAAACAGTTGCCCTCCTGGGTTTCTCCAGGCCTTGGGCAGATCCATGGCTTGTGAAACCAGGATAACATTTCTGCTCTGCAGGGAAGGGAGGAGCTTGATGTCAGTTCAGCATCAGAGCAAACATTTGACTCTCAAAGCCCATGGGAAGAACACAATTGCAACTGATTAATAACCAGAACCCGCTCTGCCAAGCTCACCAGTTGTGTTTCTGGCTCAGTGGGGATCACTGTGTGGTCTGGCCTGTCTTTCTGGGGCTTTTTAGGGTATTTTAAGAGCCTCATTATTCAAAACCTCACGCAGGTCAAACCCTATTTTGCTCCCTGCTCACCCAACTGTGGAAAACTGAGGCCAAGGAGGGGTGGCTGAAAAACTGTCAAGAGAAGCAGAACCCCCTTTCTCCTAAAACACTGAATTCTGTTGTGAAGAAGGCAACAACCAGAGAGCTCTCCTGTAGGACCATGGCTTCTGAGCACTCTGTAACAAACCCATTGCACCTGTGTTAATTTATTTTTATCTTTGTATTTATTTGTTTTTGCAGCAGAAAACACGGAGGAGTGTCTCATCCTGTCATCCTATGTCTTGCACAACTCCCTGGCCTATGGGGCTGACTGGTCCAGGCTGTGTCCAAGGGATTCCTTGCCTGCAGCACAGGACTCTGCTGCTGTGTGCCAGTCCGCGGAGGAGCTCAGGGGAAGAGCAGAGGGAGGAGGCGAGAGACTGAACCTGCAGGTCCAAAACCTGAAGATAATTTATGAGTCTCCTACAGCTACTTTTGATGTAGTCCTGGAGGAGGAGAGTGAAGGCCCTGCCTTGCTGCTCCAGGCAGAGCAAGGCCCTGAGCTGCCTGGGGATCCCCCTCTGGGGAAGGGCTCTGACCTCAAGGGCAGCCTGAGGGCTCCTGAGTCAGTCAGTGGTGCTGGGCTGGAGGGGGGCAGGGACTCAGCCAGGGCTCTGGAGAGCCCAAAGGAAACCAGCATTGTAGCCACTTGTTCTTTCTATGACAACATCCTCCATGTCTGGAGGTGGGAGATGAGCCTGGTGACCCCTTCAGAGCTGCCACGGCCAACGTCTCCAGCTGAGGGTCTGCACTGAGCATTCCCTGGGAAGAGGGGTGAGAAACTCCTGTACTGACAGCCAGAGCTGAGCTTAGACCCTCCCTGATTCCTGTTGGGCTTTTCCAGTTGTATTGTGGAGCTTTGGAGTCTTTTCAGGCTGCAGCTAATGGAATTGCTGGTGTTTTATTTCCAGCACTGAGGAAAGCCTTTGCTTTGAGGTGCCTGGTCAAGCACAGACACATTTATTTAGTTTTTCCTTTAATGTGCTCATTCAGAGAACCTTCCTCTCAGAGGCTGCTTGCTTGCACCTCACCTCTGAACCCCCTGCAGGTTGGGTTTGTGCTTGTACCATGGAGCTCTCAAGCCCATTCTCCTCCTTCCCTCACAAACCAAACCTGGCTGTGCTGCTGCTCCAGAGGCAGAAATTCCCTGGATGTCTGGGAAAAGCCCAGCCAGGACTGGAGGGGATGCTCAATGGTCTTTAGCAGAAAGAAATTACTTTTTAGAAGGAAATTAGAAGGAAATCCAGGCTGGGGGGTATGAGAGGCAGCAGTTCAGGGACAGGAAGCTCTGTTCCCAGCAGGGCTTTTCTCGTGAGGGTTCTGGTGTCTCTGCACTCTGATTTTCCATCAGCCTCACCACCCTCTCACTGCCTCACTCTCAAGCAAAGTCCTGCTGTGTGTCAGGGCCACACTTCACCCCCTCTTGGCATCAGGATGGTGTTTCCTGCTCTGCACAGGAGACACAACACTTCTTAGGTCCAAAGTCAAGATCTTTCAGTTTTGTAAAGGTCAACAGCTTTAAGATCAAAACCTCCAAAAAGCACCTGCAGTGTTTCCTGATGGTTTTTTTTTTTAGAGTTCAGATCCTTTAGCAGAGAAACCAAAATCTTTCCCACATTGCCCTAACTACCTCCAGGGATGGCTGCAGGGTTTCTCATGGTTGCTCCATCATTAGCTTTGTGTTTTCACTGTGAAACATCAGCAGAATGAGGTTTCTGGAACACTGTATCTATCTAAAAACAAAGTAACAAAAAAACCCCCAACAGCTTAAATTGGGTAAGGAAGTTTTTAACTTGAGGATTCCAAACAAATAGTTGTCTGTGGGGAAAGCAACACCAGCAGGTGACCTGTGTCTGCCCAAACAGACAGAACAGCAGATCCCATTGTACTGCTCTGAAACTCCTTTCTTCCAGGGTTTGAGTGGATTTCAGACACCATTCTTGAGCACTGTTCCATAAAGACTCACATTAGTGTTGTGAACAAGAGCTTTTGTTAAAAAAAAAAAGACACAAACACCCTATTTTTGGATGTTTCTAAAATAAAACTGATTTGAGGAGTTCTCTTTCCAGGTCCCTGTGGTTTCCAGAGGTCCCTTGTGAGGCCCTTTCTGCCTCCCTGCCCCAGGGGTGGCTCTGGGTGTTCCCTGGAGGCAGAGCTGCTGCTGGGGTTTCCTGAGACCTCTGGGTGCACAGGGTGTGTCCCTGAGCTGGCTGACTCTGAAAAGCTTGTAGTGCCTTTTTATTGCTCTGCAAGGCAAGAGGAATCATTTAATTACTTAGAAAAACCTGTGCCTTCCCTCAGTGAGATGTGATTCCTCTGCCTCTGTGTCACTGCACTGTCCCCTCCCCCCCAGCCCAGAAAACACCATTTTTAACAAGTTTAAGGGTTCCTCTGTCAGTCTTTGTGACAGAGCAGCTGCTCACCCAGACCACCACAAACACACTGCCTTTCACCAGTGAGCACTGTCATTGGGATTTAATTCTCTGAAGCTTCAGCTTTTCAGAATTTTGTATTTGGGAAACCTCAAGGTAAAACAGAAAAAAAACCAAACCCAAACACCACTCAGAAAGGCTACAGCCCCACAGAATTATCTTCTCAAAGACTCCAGCATTTGGGTGTTAATTACTTCCAAAGACATTTTAAGATTTCTGCTTGAAACAGTTGTCCCTGGCTGCCTGTACAAGTGTCACCTGTGCCCCTTCATCTGATGAACACCAAGACTGGGAGGAAACCACACCCAGAGTAACAGGTTTTGGGATAACAATTCATATTTAATCAGTCCCCTTGGCACTTCAGGCAGCTGCACTGCAGGACCAGACATCACACCAGGTACTGACTGTGCCCTGATGGGCCACAGGGAAAAGCAGTTTTGTGGTTTGGGGGGGTCTGGAAATGGGGGTGTTCAACCCCAGCTGCTGCTCCTCCCCCAGAGAGAGGCTGCAGGCAGGGGCTTGGCTCTGTTTTGGGGAGATCCCCAGGTTCAGGGGACCCTTCCAGTGGGGTTGGGGACAACCCTGGGAACTCCAGAGTGCCCAGGAGGTGAGGCTCATCCCTGTGCCCCCCAGAGACAGGAATCCCTTCCCAGAGGGAATGGTGAGCAGCTGCCTCCTGGCACCCCGCAGGACGGGGCAGTGACCTCCCGGCTCCCCGGAATCAGACACAGCAGGAACACAGCAGGAGGGATCGGGTTTTAATACCCCGGGAGCTGTCGGTGCTGCCCCGGGGCGGTGCTCTGGGTCCGGGTCCGGTTCTGTCCCTGTCCCGGGCTCCCTACCGCACGTAGTTCTTGGGGAAGAGCTGGAAGAGCTTTCCGTCCTGCGTGGGCTCGAAGCCGTACTTCTCCAGGTTGTTGGGGTCAAACGCTCCGTCCTTCACGTCCTTCTCGATGCGGGGAGCCACCACCTCATCGAAGAGCTGCTTGGCGGTCATGGGCGGCTCGGAGCCCTCGGGGGCGCGGTACGAGACGTACGGCTTGAGCTTGAAGCCTTCGAGGTTGGGGACGATGAACTCGGGCACCATCTCCTTGATGAGGATGAACTTGTAGTTGGAGGTCAGCACCCCCAGCCGCTTGGCGCCACGGCCCTTGTTGTGGGTGCGGGGCCCCCGCTTGCTGGTGAACGGGGACATGCGGTCAGCACCGCGCACCAGCCCGCGGGCCAGCCGGCTCAGCAGCCCCATGGCCGCAGCCCCGCAGCCTCCGGGCGGCCCCGCAACCTCCGGCCCGCAGCACCCCTCACGCCTGCTCTCGCCGCACCCGCCAGTATCGCCCGTTTCCATTGGCCTCCAGGCGGCAGCCAATCCGCGGAGCCGGTACTGGGGGCCTCCCCGCCAATCAGCAGCGAAGATGGAGAGGAGGGGGCGGGGCTTTCGCCCCCTTGCCCGCCCCCTCCGCCTGACCTTTGACCCCGCTCGCGCAGCCGGGCGGGAGGGGCTCTGGGTCCGGGCGGTACCGAGCGGGTTCGGGGATCGGTACCGGGGGGAGAGGGAGGCGGCACCGGAGCGGAGCGGGCAGGAGGTGCCGGGGGACTCGCGGTGCGGGCAGGGCTGCGCTGGTTCCCGTCGGGCTTCCCCCGGGACGTCCCGGTGAGTGTCCCGGTGCCGGGTTCGGTTCTGGCTAAGCTCCGGTGTCGGCGTTTTCCTTAACGTGGGAGCGTCCCCGCCGTGGTTCTGCTGCTGCCGCTGGGGGACCGGGGGACGAGGGGTACCGGGGCTGGGGAGGTTCGGGACGGAGCGAGCAGAAAGCTCCGGAGCGCTGGGGTTCGGTACCGGAGCACTCGGAGGCTCCGGACCGGTACCTCTGGTTTTCCTGGAGAGGTTCTTGCTGGGTTGGGTTTGTGCTCAGCAGGGAGCGCAGGACAGCGAGTGAATCAAACCCGAGGGGTTCCTCTGCCCGGGTCCCGTCCTGCAGGAGCAGCTCTGGTACCGCCCGGGCTGCGCGGTTCGGAGGGGTTCGGGTCAGGCTCTGCTGCTGCTCTCTCCTAACTCTCCCGTCTCTTTTTTTTCTCTCGTTTTTGCCCCAGCTGAACCCCCCCGGCCATGGATGAAGGAAACAACAGCACCAGCCTCGAGGTACAGCCCTGTCCCCCCCAGTACAGCCCAGTTCCTCCCAGTACAGCCCTGCCCCACCCAATACAGCCCATATCCTCCCAGTACAGTCCTGTCACCCCCAGTACAGCCCATCTCGTCCCAGTACAGCCCTGCCCCACCCAATACAGCCCATATCCTCCCAGTACAGCCCAGTTCCTCCCAGTACAGCCCTGTCCCCCCCCAGTACAGCCCTGTCCCTCCTGGTGCTGTTTCTGCTGTTGTTTGAGCTCACACGGGGCTGGGCTGTAGCAGAACTGTGTGACTGTGTGTGTGTGTAACTGTGTGTGTGTGTGTAACTGTGTGTGTGTGTGTAACTGTGTGTGTGTGTGTAACTGTGTGTGTGTGTGTAACTCTGTGTGTGTGTAACTCTGTGTGTGTGTGACTGTGTGTGTGTGTGTGTGTCCCTGACACTGTCAAGGGGAAATAAATTACCTGACCCAATAACTTACACCAAGAACTCTCTGTATTTTGCCAGGATGTATTCATTGCTAACATTCTTTTTCCTTTATTTTGGATCCTTGTGCCCTTCCCTCACAGCCCCACCAGTAAAACCCGTGGGGTGACAGTGTCAGGGTTTGTTTGGGTGTTGCAGGGGACAGGTTCACTGTCACTGTGCTGTCTGAAGGACAAACCCAAGCCAGGGCTCTGTTTGTGCTCCCTGGTGGAGCAGGGTTTGTGGAACTGGAGCAGACTTCGTGGCAGGGGGTTTGGTGACTCTCAGCACACGTTTCATTTTTCTGGTGGTATCCTGGGAGGTCACCCGGGTGTGGGGTGAGGGGTGAGGGCAGACCCCGGGCCAGAGCTGCTGTAGCCTCTGGGGTTGTTCCAGACCTACCAGGGGCCATCTCTGTCCTTGTGCTCAGGGTGTTTCCTGCTTGCTCCTCATTTTTGATTTGCCTTTTTCCCCCTGTTCTGGCACATTTTGAGTTGCCATTTCTCAGTGTGTTTTAACTGCCAGATTTTATTTTTTTTTCCTGACTCCCAAGACTTGAGCAGGTCCTAGGACTGCACACTCCAGGCTGCAGATTCTTCAGCATGTGCATGGTTTTCTTTTTATGATGAATTAATTCTGCTGGTTTATTGCTTATTTGCTCAACCTCACCAAGTCCTTTGTGTTCAGTTCTCATTCTTCTTGCTCTGTATGGTGTAGAATCATCAAGAAAGGGCCTCACTTCACTGCCTGACCCTTTTCAGACTGTTCAGGAATGCACTGACACTGATGTACAGCTCCCCTGGTCACCCCTCTCCACTGAATGTTTGTTCACAGAGGGGCTGTAGGTGAAAGAAAAGCTGGAAATTACAGTGAGGTTCTGCTGGGTGTGCCGTGCCAGGCACTGAGGTGGTTTTATGGAGGCTTTTTGCCACTTGTAGGAAACTAATTTCACCTTCCTTTGGTTGCCAGGCTGTGTCAACAGCAGGAGGAACACGAATTCTGCAGTTTGTAGAAGACAGGATACAGACTACAATGGTAATGAAAGGTGGTGTGTGCTTAAATAAGGGGCAGGTTCGTGGGTGTTCAAGGACCTCTGCTAAGTCACAATCAGAGTCTGAGTGTTTGTTTCCTCCCTGTGGCTGTGCATGGGGCAGGAATTGCTTCCTGTTGTTTCAGCCCATGTGCACAGAGTTGGGATCTCTGGGAGGGGAAAAATGCTGAATATTTTGTGTGTGATCTTATGAGTGTGACATTAACGGAGTTTAAATTCAGACTTTTGTGTGTGTGATGTTTTAGTTGCAAATTTTCACCTCTAGAAGTTGCTAACTACACCTGAATTCCTCTGACAGCTGACTGGCATTGCAATTGGAGCTGCAGTGGCATTATTCATAGCATTTATTGTGTTTGCTGTTTACAGAAGAGTGAAAGGATCCAGTAAGTACTCAGTGACTGTAAGACTGGCAATTTTCTCAGTTATCTTCAGTATTTCTGTAACAGTATGTGGTAGATTCTGTCCCAGTTTGTAATACTTGCTTGCTGTGAGGGCAGTGGTTATTGCAGGGAATCAGCTTTACAAGGGTGAAAAACTTGTGTTGTTTCACCCAGGTCTGAGTCTAGGACTTATGGATTCAAACTAAAGGAAGGGAGATTTAGGTTGGAAGTTAGGAAGAAGTTCTTCCCCATGAGGGTGCTGAGACCCTGGCACAGGTTGCCCAGGGAGGTGGTGGGAGCCCCATCCATCCCTGGAAGTTTTTAAGGCCAGGCTGGATGGGGCTCTGAGCAACCTGAGCTGATGGGAGGTGTCCCTGCCCATGGCAGGGGCTGGAACTGGGTGAGCTGACAGGTCCCTTCCAACCCTGAACATTCCATGATTCTATGAGTGGAGGTGCCACATGCAGGATGCTGCAGGGTTTGATTTCTGCAGTTTAGATTCAGGTGTCATGCAAATGACATAACCCCTGCTGCTAGTTCACTGTTAGAGTGGTGAGAAACAGGGGAATTAGAGGTTGTCTGTGTGAGGTTAGAATTACCCAATCCCTTTAACCATGTTTAGAGAGCCTTTTCCTCTGCTCCAGTGATCAGGCAGTGCCTCAAGGCAGCTATTCCCTAGTCCAGTGTGGCCAACCAGGCCTGGATGGGTTGAATCCCAAAGACCAGAGCTGTCAGCTCAGTGAGCCACAGCTGGAAGGAGGGAATAAACCCAACAGCCTGGGCTCAGTTTTCTTTCTCTTGGCATGGAGCTGCAGATGGTTTCTGACGTGTTGCTTCTCCTTTTCAGGACAGCTCCAGCCCCAGGTGCCTCAGTACAGGTTTCGCAAGCGAGACAAAGTGATGTTCTACGGGAGGAAGATCATGAGGAAGGTGAGGGCTGCTGGCAGGCTGGGAGGGGAGGCAAGATCAAAAGCCAGGGCAGGAGATGTCATAAACTTTGTCGTGTTTCTCTTGCTTCACCTGGCCAAGGGCCTTCAGCCTCTAGACAGTGTCACTGGAATTCTGAGGGTGCTTCAGAGCCCCTGGAGTTCTGCCTGAATTGCTGATGGAACAGCAATGGCTTCTCCTGGCCAAACCTGCCCTGCCTCAAGAATGCTTACAGACTCTGCTGTGGAGATGATTTTTTTGGGGTTTTTTTGTTTTATATACACACACACACACACACACACACACAGCTCTATAGTAATCTGTCTATTCAGGGCCTCAGGATTGTCCCTTTCAGACAGTGACTTCCAGCTCTGCCATCACGTTCAAAGCTGTCACCCTTTTCCCCAGATTCACCTTCCTGCAGTCTGGTGGAAAGCACTGAGCATGTGAGCCCTGGTTTTCTTGTACTGAATTACAAGTAGGGCTTGTCAGACTGTCTCATGGGACTGTTCAAGTGGGGTTAATCACAAGACTGACCTCTTTGCCTTGGATTGTCACAAGGAATGGTACTTGTGCAGTCTGGTTCCTCTTCAAGTGTTGTTTCAGTCCTGTTATTTTGAAAGGTCTCCAACATTTTTCCATCAGTCAGGAATCTGTTTCTGCATTAGTTGGTTAAATCCCTCAGGTCTGTGGCTGCCTGTTTGATATTTAGTTCAATTTTTTATTTTTTCCCTTTTGCCTTTACAAGCAGCTTTTCTTGGGAAACTGCAACAAGAAAGCTTGAGGAAATCTGCAAACAGACATTTTCTGTAATGGGTTCATTAACCTTAGCAGGCATGCTAGGTGTTCACCACTGCCTGGATTTCAGGTATTGAGGAGATTAATGTTCCTATTGTTCTCCTCAAAATACATCCTTCCCTCGAAGCTGCTTTGTGTATTCAGAGCATGACAGTCATTTTTTACTGGCTGTCAGTACCACTGTGGTCAAAACCTCCCCTCTTTTCAGTGCTCTCAGGAGTGGCTGTGTCAGCACAGAGATTTTGCATTTGGTTTTGTTACAACCTTGTGCCCTGGGTCCTGGAGGTCAAGGTGGCTTCCTTGCTCAACACTTAACCAGACCAAAATCTGTGTAGCAACTTCCTGGAGCTCTGTGCACAGTTTTAGTATGTGTGATGCTATTGATAAAGCCTGACTTCTCTTAGGTGGGAACTCTGACCCCTTTTTAGAATAACAAATGGTTATTTCTTGCTTGTAGTCACCTGAGATAGTAAATATAAATGTTTTATGAAGGAAGAAGCCTATTTAATTCTGACTGCCATGAGTGCTCCCTGCCTGCTCTCCTGTAGAGTCAGAACCAGGGTGCTCTCTGTGGGCTCTCAGCTCAGGGGAGTTGTGGGGCAGGGATGGGAATGTGTCCTGGGGGATAACCTGCTCCAGTCCAGGGGGGCACTCGTGTTACCAGGGCACTTAGAGCCCAACATCTGCACAAAACCCAGGTGCAGGTAAGCCAGCTTGCTTGGTCAGTCACTGCTTGTTGAGGAACATTTCCTCCTGTGAGCTGCCACAGCCCTCCTGCCTCACACACAAAACATGGCTGTGGTTCAGCTCCCTGAGAAACAAAGGAAGAATGAGTAATGTTTTCAAAGTCGAGTTTTCTTGGTCTTGCAGTTGGTGCTTTCCCCCAGGAGGTGGCACTTGGTAACCATCTAAAACACTTGAAGCCTCGGTGGTGGCTCTGGTGCTGTTTGTCACCAGCTCAGAAATGCAGCAGTCCCTGTGTTCTGAGCCTTGCATGGTGCTCATCTGCCCGATGTTGAGTGTCCCTGAGTGGGAACTCTGTGGGTTTTTTCCCCTCTACCATCCATGACCACTGTAGTAGCTGCTGATGGAAATTGTAGCATCTTCCACTTGCTTTCTGGAAAGAGAATGGTCCTGGTGTAGGTGTTGTTCCAATCCTCCCAGGTCCTGTCCGAGAGCTTCACTGTCCTCACCTTCTGCTGACTGGGTAAATGAGTTGGAGCCTTCACAGGGTTGGAATGGATGAGTTGGGGTTTTGGTTAGTTTGTATTTTCATGAATGTTTTTTGTTTTCATTACTTCTTCCAGGTGACAACTCTCCCAAACTCTCTGGTTGGGAACGCCGTGCCTCGCCAGCGGATGCGGAAACGTGCCAAGGTTTTGTCTTTGGCTAAAAGGTACGTTGACTTTTGGGAAGGGGAGAAGTCCTGTCATGGAGGATGGTTTGTAGGATTTTTCTGGGTTAGTTTTGTTTGTGATATGGCAGCTGTTCCTAGCACTGCACCTTTCTTTCACGGGCTGTGCACCAGCCTAGCATTTGGGTGAGAATCTGCTGGCAGGGAGTGGTTTCTGTACACAGCACTGCCTGGAGTTCTGCTGAGGAAAGGCAAGGGGTGGAATGTTGGTGTTTCATCTGCCTGCTCATGTATAGCATGGATTGATGTGCATCTAGAATTGCAGCCAGCCCCTGGTGTCAGTGCACACCCCATGCCTGACACAAATGAGGAGATGCCCTGAACTTTCTGACTCGTGTTTTCCTTGTAGGATTCTAAGAATCAAGAAGGAGTGTCCAACCCTGCAGCCAAAGGAACCACCTCCCTCTCTGCTAGAGGCAGATCTGACTGAATTTGATGTCAAGAATTCCCACTTGCCATCAGAAGTCCTGTACATGCTTAAAAATGTTAGGTATGTTCAATGGGAAGATAAATGGGAATTTTGCTTTTGATGGATGTTCAGGTGAACCTAAATATTTCATGGTTTGTGTCAGATCACTGCATGGTCAGAATCTTTAAGCATCTGATTGAAAGATTATCTGAGCCTGAGGGAATAAATTACTTTTAGTGTTCTAGAAACATTAAGAAAATTGTTGAGTGGTTTGGTTTTTTTGGTTTTTTGTTTTTTCTTAAGGACTTACACTAGTAGCCTATACTGGGGGATAATGATGATAAAGCTTTTCTTACCTGAAGAGATTTCTGTTAGTACATTTTTAAAGTTTTCTTTAGACTATATCAGACAATTTTTTGGTACAGAAAGGTATCATAATTGGTAAATGTAATTGGATACCAACCATATTAACAACTCTCTGAACTGCAGAATTGTTTCTTTGGCTAAAAAGGTTGTAAACTAAACCAAAGGCAGCTTAATCCTCACAGCTCTTTGGGAGGTTGGGAGGTAGGGATGCTCTTTGTGCCTGTTCGGTCAAGTGTTGGTACTGCTGACACAGCCAAGGGGGTGAGATCTGCAGACATGAGACATTTGTTTTCTTTGTGCTGGTTCATTTTTCTCCCAACTGTGACATGATTTAGTCCTGAAGGTCACACATTCCATAACAAAACTGCTGTTCCAGTCATCCAAGCTTTCCACTGTGGAATTATGATCTCCTTTGACTAATTGATGTTGCAGTAGAATTTGATTGATGGATCCTGTAAGATGTGAGCTAGTGGAGCTGTATGAACAGCTCTCTGGTGCTGTGCACAGATCAGGTTTCAGACTCCTCTTTCTGTCTGCCTTGTGGTGACTGACTCGTTTCAGTACTGAAGGACTCAGCTGCACGTTGCCTGCAGATGAACTATTTCAATTTTACAAGCAGATGCAGGGATATGACAGATTTTTCCCTTTGTTTTCAGTATTTCTCATGCATTCTGCCTACCCACATGGACAGGGTGGCTGTGCTAACAGGGTGACATTTCTCATGCAATGGGGGAATCTGTTGCAGGATTTTGCATTTTTTTTCCTCCTTCTGAAGCCATGCTGATGGTTGTTTGTGGGACATTTGATATGCTTCCTTCTGAAGCATTCTTGGAGTGCTACTCAAAGTATTTCCAGTTTTCAGTGTCACAGTTCTCTGTCACTTCTGGGGAATTCTGCTCCTTCAGCCACACTGTTGGGCTGCCACACAACAACTGCTCTGGGGGTTCCTCTGCTGTTCCTCCCTGGGGGCTTTTTCCAAAGGCAGTGACAATTTTAGGTTTCTCTTTGAAAAAAAAGGCTGATAACTCATTTTCTTCCCTGCAGGGTTCTTGGCCACTTTGAGAAACCTCTTTTCCTGGAGCTGTGCAAGCACATGTTTTTTGTGCAGCTGCATGAGGGGGAATACATCTTCCGTCCTGGGCAGCTGGATAACAGCATCTACGTTGTGCAGGATGGCAGGCTGGAAGTGTGCATCCAAGAAAGTGTAAGAATAACCTGAGCTGTTCTTCAGGAGCTAAATCTGTCGACGTGGCCTGTAGTTTGGCACGAATCATTAAGCATTGATTAAACTCAGACATTTGAATCATCGTGGTTTCACAAGGGCAGCTTCCAGCTCTGTAAGGTTGTGACATTTATAAAGATTGAGGCTGTGAGCTGTGGTCCCCTGGGTCTTAGATGACAGAGCACAAAACACAGTGCTGACCAGGCAGTCTGAGGTGTCCCCACACACTCTGGGAGGACTGGGGCAAAACAGGCTCTGCCTGGGAGTGGAAAGATTCTCCTTTTGGATGGTAGTGATACAGATGGGTTGGGTGTACAGAGCAGGAGAGACCAGGTACACTTCACTCCATCATTTCCTGGTGTGGTAGAAGGTGGGAGGTGAAAGATTCAGTTTCACTTTTGGGTAGACAGGGAAAAGAAAGGGTTGGGGGCTTCTTTTATGGGTGAGGGTCTTAAAATATTGAGTGCTAGCCCTTGTGGTTCTTTCTGCCAGTTCTTGAGTTTATTTTTTCCTTCTTCTCAACTAAGCTCAGAGTTTAACATGTGAACAGTTTTCTGATGGCTGAAAACACAGGGGATTTATGTTTGTAAATGATGCCAGATTTGCTGATTTCTGTGTATTTTTGCAGTTTGCTCTTCTTTGTTTTGTACTACCTCTTGACATGCACTGCTCCATACAGGGAGCTGATTCTGACTCTGTGAAGGAAGCTCTTCTTAATTGGTTGTTACACAGCAAAGACAAGCAGCTCACATCTCCCCCTAGAAAAAATTGGCTTTTAGTTTCTCTTAATTTATCACTTTGAGAAATGTGGCTTGAATTAGCCCATTTCCACCAGAGCAGAGAGAAAACAAGCATTCAGGCTGTAATGAGGGACCATTTCTTCTGGAGCTGCTCAGAGTCACAAGAACAAGTTAAGCTCTCTGAAATGCCACAGAAATGCCATATATGCAGCTTGAGCCTGCAGTAATCTTGTGTCCTACACTTGCAGGATGGAACAGAAGTGGTTGTTAAGGAGGTGCTGGCAGGAGACAGTGTCCACAGTCTTCTCAGCATTCTTGATGTCATCACAGTAAGTTCTTGAACATGGAGCTGTTCTGCTTTGCTGCTTTGTCTCCCAGAACCTGCTGGGGGAATTGGGCTTGAATATTGCTAGGAAAGAATCAGAATAGAAGATATTTCTTTAACCAACTCTTTTCTTCCTCCAAGGCCTTCACAAAAAGTTCTCTGAAAAGCCTCTAGTTCACTCCTGATTCTAACCTAGCTGCTCCTTGTGACCTCAGAGTGTGGCTGTAAAATATTATAATTTAGATGTGGTATTTTGCAGGTGTGGCTGATTACATTGTATTTGAGAGACCTGGCAATTATGGAAACATTTCCTCTTCATGTTCCCCTGACAGCTTTTACCATGTTCTGGACCAGTTGGATGTGTGGTTGGCCCTTTCCACAGCAGGCTGCTTCATGCAGGGATTTTGAAAGGGCAAAATTATATGCTGAAAACCTGGAGGGACAGGCTGCTGTTTGGGGAGAAAGGCTAATGGTGCATTATCTGTTATTATCCTTAAGGTGGTTTTCTGAGAGACTGTCACGTTGGTCACTTCCTTCCAAAAAGGAACTGTTTAGGAAAAAAACCCACCAAACACTTCACTGGGTATTCTGCAGACCACATCAGTGCTCGTTTTGTTTAATTATTATGGAGCACTGTTAAAATTAATTTGCATCCTTTGTCTAGTAACTAAAAATTTAATAGATTTCTTGTGGTTTTGCTACGTATTTGGTATAGAAATTGACATGAAATACTGCTCGTGGCAGGACAGTGAGGTATGTACTTAAAAGCAGACCATACACATTTGAGTATAAGAACTCCAAACTACTCCATCTGAAGCCAGGTTTTAAATTGGCCTTTAAGGAGGAATGTTGTATTTATTTTTGGTACAGCAAAGGGCACAGGAATGTAATTTGTTAATTTTTTAATTAAAAGAAACTTGAGGAAACTGAGGACACCTCATGGCTTTGCACTGCAGGTCAAAGAGATGTTGAAAATTTCAGATCCCTCAGGAACTTGAAAATCAAAGCTATTAATATTATCCCCAGATTTTATAAAAAGGTCAGCTGAAGTTGGTGTAATTAGGAAATTGGTTCCAGTTAATTTAATTTTAGAATCTGCTTCATCCTGACTTCCACCCCAGCAAGGCAGGCAGAGCTGTAGCTTTATTTTTCAGGGTGGTTATGGCTGTAGAGAGTGTGTCTTGTTTGGTGTTGCTGTGTTCTTTAGGCAGGAATTCTTTTGCAGTGGTTGTTTAGCTGTCTGATGTTCTGGAAGACTTGCAAGTTTTTGTTTGTAATCAACATTTAACATCTGTGTATTCAATGCCTGGAAAAAATTGCTTTCAGCTGCTGCAGAGGAGTGAAAGCTCCAGAGGCTGTAAGGTGACTGTGTTCCATTAGACATTCCATTTCCCTCTGAGCTCTTGCACTGAACCACAGAAGGACTCCCTTTGTCTTGGAAATATTTGCTAAAAGAATGTTTCATGTATTAGGAAATGAGTTAATAGCTTCTAGATACTTTTTTTTTCAGCATTTACAAGTGGGACAGAAGGGGTGCTGTTCAGCAGTGGATTTTTGTTAATATCCATTTTGGCTCAGGTGGGAAAATCTTAAACCAGGGTCTTGCCTTTTAGGGAGAAAAAAAATCTCTGTATTCTTTACAGTCTTACCATTAATTGGTTTGTTAATTCTCCACCCCTTCTTTGAGCAACTTGGGATGGTGTAGACCCAGTTTATCTCAAGTAGAGAGGAGCTGTTTGACTTTGTCATTTGGGATATTCATGTATATACCTGAAGATACATATATGTATCATAGGACACAGTAAATCTGCCTGGGTTTTGTTTTACACCACTATTTATATAATTACTGTGAGTTTTGTTGTATTTCTTGCTGGTTGTGTGAGCCTGTGGTAGTTATTGCAGCAAATAGCTTGCTATGAGTATAGGTAATAACAACAGTCTTGAGTAGCTTGGAATACTTGTGAAGCCTGGCTTTGTCTGTAAGAAAACTATAACAGAGCTGCCAAACCTGTTAGGTCCCCTTCACCTGATACCCCTTCCTGGAGCTCTTATTTCTCTGTCTCTGTTTAGTGCTGTGAAACTGGTGCTGTGAATTCTCCTGCCCTCATTACACCACTGGGAGGTCATGGAGCAGAAGTTGAAGGCTCCTTGTGGTCAGTCAAGCATATACAGGATCAAAGGAGAAATTCAGGAAGTGATTGGGAAGAATGGAGTCAGATAACTGGTGGATTAACTTTGTGTCTCTACAACTTCCCATTAGGGTCATCCTGCTCCTTACAAAACAGTCTCAGCCCGAGCAGCCATTCCCTCCACTATTCTGAGGCTTCCAGCAAATGCCTTTCAGGATGTCTTCCAGAAGTACCCTGAAACTCTTGTTAGAGTGGTCCAGGTAAGTTAAGTACAATTGGAGGGGAATAAGTCATTAATTTCAGAGTTACAAGGAAAACATTCTGAAGTTCAGGAAGCTCATCATCCTTTGGCAGATACAGAGCTGTTCAGGACAGCTGCTTTCCAAGAGGTGGAGGATTTCTGCTGTTCCTCTCCCTCTTGGAGCCCTAGACTTAAAGACTGCAGCATTACTCATGTACAGGAAGAAATTATAAATACATTGAATCAATTTCTGCACGTGATAATCTCTCAAATCAGCCCAACCTGTACCATAAACTCCTTGGTCCTGGTGAGGCAGAATGTGCTAGCTCTGCATCATGGTTAGGCACCAACAAGGCTTCAGAGTGGCTTAGACTGGAAAAGACTGCTGCATATTCTGAAAAAGGACTGATGGACCCTCACAAGCTGTTTGTTGAGGGGTGGTGCTTTGTAAAATCCATGCCCTTCATGTGTAGTGAAATGAGGCAATCAGGTGTTGCTAATTACAAGGTGGGAGCTTGTGTTAAGCTCACCTTTTATTGGCCCCCAATCCTGCTCATGGGCAGTTGGGCTCAGCCCTAATTGGGCACAGGTGGGCTTAGCACAAGCTCACACCTCCCACCTTGTAATTAACAACACCTGATTGCCTCATTTCACTACATTCAGACTCCTGGGTGGATTTCCCCAGCAGAAGCAGCTGTCAGCAGCTGAGGGAAGAGCCTTGCAGGAGTCTGAAGTTCTCCTTCCCTTGCCTTGCAGGAGTGTGGACAGCTCTGCAGTGAGCTCTGCAAATGTTTGGTACATCTTGCAGGTGGAAGTTAGTGAGGGAGCAGTGTGTTAATTATTTCATTTCTGCTCTGTCCTCTTGTTTTACTATCACTTCTAAATCTTTTTGCTCTTGCAGACTGTTCTGGTGTCCGGATGATTTATGACACCTGAACTGCCTGGTACTGGTGGCTCTGGAGAACAGATCATTAAACCAATTTAATTTGCTCTGTGGGAGCTGGTAGAAAAGAGAGGGTGGCTGAAGAGCAGGAATAAGCTGCCAGGGTGGAGGAGGGTCAGGTGGCAGTGGTGTTTTATGCTGTTTTAAAGTGCTTATAGACCAGCAGCACAGGCTCTGCGTGGAGAAAGCTGGAATAGTTTTTCAGTGAGGAGAGAAGAAATGGAAGCAAATGTATTTACTTGAATTCATACTTATTCTAAATGTTTACAGGAAGCAAAACCCATTATTTTGTGGCTGATGATAAGGCTTTGGATTCTCATGCCATCAAGTGATTAGGAAGTCTTTGTTAAATCACTATTTTTGCCTCACTTGATCAACTGCTGAGAAGGAATTTCAGCTTAGGGTACAGTCTGTATTTGATGAGGTGCCTTCAGGAGCTCTGGCACAGAACTGTGTCTGAATGCAAGAAGGAGCGTGGGAGAAAGCTGAATCCATTCCTTTTCCTTCCAGATCATCATGGTAAGGCTGCAGAGAGTCACCTTCCTTGCTCTGCACAACTACCTGGGTCTGACCACTGAGCTCTTCAACTGTGTAAGTCTGGGTTACATTTGGGTTACATTTTCCCTGCTGTTCCTATGCAGCCTGGCTGTGACTTGGCACAGGGTCCTTTGCCTTCCTTCAGAAGGTCATCAAGCAGATGTCACACATTAATGTGATAATGCCAGTACTTGAGAAATAAAGTGCTTGCTGTAACCAGCCCATGAGATCCAGGCTATGCTGAATCCTGGGGAATCAGGGGGAAGTGGACAAGCTTCAGAGAAGTGCAATGCTTCCAAGTGGTGTAGGTGCATCCCTGGGTGTTTCTGCAAGTCCTGACATGGTGGTGACACTGAGACACTTCCACCAGGGACAGCTAAGAGGGTGATGGACCCTCAGTGGCAGAGGATGAGGTCAGGGAATAGTTAAGCAAACAAGACTTGCACAAGTCTGAGGGCCGTGATGGGATGAGCCAGGAGTGCTAAGGGAGCTGGCAGATGTCACTGCAAGGCCATCCTCAATTGTCCTTGATCACTGTGACTGGGAGAAGGGCTCCAGGGGTCAGCACTGGGTCCAGTCCTGTTAAATGTGTGAGGTTTAAGTTTGCCTTTTCACCTTGCTGCCTGCAACAGAGCCAAGCCATCCCACTCATCTCTGTGGCAAGTGTAACATCTGGAGGAGCTTCAAGCAAAGCAGGAAAAAGACAAATGTCTAACATGGCAGAGGAGGATCGTGCAGAAAAGTTTGAAAAAGCTGGGGAAGCTCTGGAGATGGGTAATGTGTCTGGAAAAGGGTGTTCACTGTCATTTGTGGTGTTCTTGAACTGCTGAGCTATTCGTCAGAGGACTTTTAGTAGTTAAAAGATTGTCTGAAAGCAGTTTCAGGTTTTCAAGCCTGTTTCAAGCAGTTGCAGTGTTTGGATAGTCCTTAATTTTGATAGGAAATGGTTACTGAGTAGTTAATGGTAGTGACAGGTAAGGGAGGGGGGGTAAAAAAAGTGGCTTCTAATGTTGACTTCACAGGAGGAGCTGTGGAAATTCTGCACTCCAGGTCTTGGCAGAAGGATTGCCAGGGTGGAAGCTGAACCTTGGAAAACATGAAGTTGCATTTTGCCTCTGAACTTGAAATTTTTTAGAAAAGAACTCAAAAGCAGGTTTAAACAATGCTTAACACTGGTGTTTCCAAAGATTTAGTACAGCCTTTCAGAAGTCTAAAAAGTGAGTAGTGAGAGGTTCTAGAAGACAATTGGAGAGTGCCCTGTGCTTACATTTGTCTCATTCTTGTTCCAAATTTCAGATACATTGAAGATTCCTGGTACAGAAAACTCTGAGCATGTTTTCAGAAGAAGCCTTTCTTCACCTCCCTATGCAGGTTCTGTAGAGGCTTCCAGTAAGTATTGCTTGGCAAAATTGTGGAAATCTGTAATTTATCTAATCTATGGGCAAAGGCATCTCCTGTCTGGAGCACTGGGTTAGGTAATTTTCCTTGTTCATGTTAGATAATCATGGTGCAGTAGTACTGCTTCTCAACTCATTTGTCAAAAGTGTATTTTCTGAAGTAACAAATGGACTATTATCTAAGAGAACATTCCCTTGCTGTCTTTATTTGCAATTGAGAGCAGTACAATCATTTGGCTGCTGAGAGACCTGCAAATGAAGAGTGTTATTAATTGATTTAACTGAAACAAAGTGAGTTCTGGTGATGTGCTGTCATCCTTTCTGCAAAAGATGACACACGATTCTTCCTTGGCTGATTGTCCCAAAGAGCACATTACATGGGTTTGTTGCTTTTAGAGGGATGGTTTTGAGTGGGTAATAAAGGCAATTTATCACTGAATGCTCTGATGAGGCATTTATGAGGCTGAGCTCCAGTTATCTCCATGCAGACACCTTCCTCTGAGCTGGTTGTTCAGGTTACCTTTGTCCAAGGCAGAGAAACTGAACCATGCCATTGGTTTCAGCAAGTTCAGCTCTGTAGAAGAGACTCCACTGAAAAGTAAAATTAACAAAAAGAAAACTGGTTCTATCTTGGCTCACCCATAGAGGAAAGGGATCCCTCTTTTGTTAGCAGGGTACCAAACTGAGCATCTTTAGGTAGTTGTAAGGTCCTGCTGAGGCAGTCATGGAGATACTGCTGATGGAGAAGTCAGACAGGCTTTGGTCAGTGGAATAGAGGTACTCTGGGTGCATTAGGAGACACATGTAATGCTTGCCTTGAAAATTAAATGGTAGAAGAGATAAGAACTTTCTGAGGGGTTACAGAGAACAAAGAAAGGATGGAAACAGCCTGAGGGAGCCCTTGGTGTTGAGGGTTTTCCCCAGTGTAAGGTTTCCAACACTTAGTGATGTAGATATGTAAGAATGGCTGGTAGGTTTTCTTACACCTTGCTCTGTTTTTAACAACTGAGAGCTGATCCACTTCAGATTCTGCTGGACAAATGTGCAGTGTCTCCATTAAGTTTCCTAACTCCCATGTTACTGGTCAGGGGGATGGATTTGTGGTAGTAATAAGGAGATCATTCTGAAGCAGGGAAGCAAATTCAGGAACAGTATTGCAGTGAGCCACCAGTGCAAGACTGGGCTTTATTTTCCTGTGTATTAGGTTGGTTTGCACTGTGCATGGTAAAATGTAGCAGCAAGCTTGATTCAGTGGTGAATCAGCCCTGGAACACTGCTGAGGCAGAGTCCATTCATGTTCCTAGAAGCTTTTCTAGGATGTGGAAGGATCCCTGTGAATATGTCCATTTGTCCTTCCTTTCTCCTTTGATGGGCTGTAAGAGTTATGTCAGGGTACAGAGCTTAGCAGAGAGAGAGAATTAATTTTTACTGACAGAGGGAGTGTATCTAATTGAGTAATGATGATTTACTTCAGTTAACAGAGCTGATTTCTGCTCCCTGCACTGAGGTTACAGTCACTGTTCAGCTTGCACAGACACTATCTTGATTTTTGTAATGAAAAGATCAAGATATTGCTTCAGATTCTATTCCACTGCCTTATGGTGTGTGCAGACTCCATGGGAATAGTGATTGTTTATCATTGATTCAGAGGGAAGAGAACTATCTGATACAAGAGTCCTACAGGTGTCATCATCTCAGCATCTCTTGGATTTGTTTGTATTATTATAATTAATAAAAACTCTTTTGGGGAAAACACTTTTGCCCCAGTTGCTCCTGGGGTTGGGGTGTCCTCAGTTGTTCTGGGTTCTGTGTAGCTAACATGAAGTGGAGTTGTTGTAGCAGTTGTGTGGATGAGGAAGCACAATCCTGCCAACTCAGGCAGGTCTGCTCTGTAAGTGCACTAAAGATGTCATCAGGCCACGTATCTGGACAGAAGAAATAATGAATGAAACAGCAGGGTCTTTGCTATGTGATAACTTCATCAGCTTTATTGTTCCATGAAATAAGTGTTCCCAACTTAGTTTTTTAAGGTTAATAGCAGTTATCTTTTATTGGACTGTTTGCTGGTTGGTCTCTCTTTTTTTTTTTCCCTAGCAGAGCTAACAGAGGCTGCTTTTCTGAGCCTGCAGCATGCAGACAGGAGCTCCCAGCAGGAGGAAGAGGAGGTAGTTCAGGGAGGGAGCCCTTGGAAGGAGAGAGGCAGCTGAGGTGCTGGCAGTCACTCAGTCAGTTGCCATTGAGCAGTGTGTGGGATACCCACAGCCACGTGTGGATAACCATGTGGATAACCACAGCACCAGGACTGCATCCCACTCAGCCTGAGTTTCCCACTGCCTTCTGTTCTTTGGCTCAAGGCTTCCAGCTAAAGCTTGTTCTGCTCTGTGCTCCCCAACTCCCATTTGAGCAACAAGAAGTTTAATTAATCACTGTGGGGGAAGCTTTTATCTGTGCCCAAGATGAAGACTTCTGCCTTGAATAGAAGTCTGGTAGACACAAGATTTCACTCTTAGAATGTCTCCACTTCTTCCTTTATCTCTTTTTTTTTTTTTTCAATATGCAGTGCTGTGTAGAGGATGCTTGCCATGCTCCTTATCTCAGATTATTTAGGTTTAACCTGAGATATGTGTGTTTAGATTTAAAGTGCACTTGGTGTGTTGGGGCTTGGTAATGATGCTGGCACTGACATTTGTGGGGCAGTGGAATTGACAGGTAGGCAAAGCAGCACAGGTGGAGTTCCAGGCTGCTACTTGTAGGATTCCAGCTTTTTGTGTTTATAACTACTTTAGGGTCTTTAATGTTGCAGTGTGTATGAAACTCAGATAGCAGCATCACCAACTTTTTTTTTTCTTTTTTTTTTTTTTTTCCCCTTTACTCCTACAGTTTGTAAATTTTGCTGTTGACAATTTTGGGTCAATTTATTTGGTTTCTTTTTTGGAGGCTGATCAATAAGTTATATTATGACCCCAGTGGCAGATGTCTGTTTACTACACGTGAGGATTTGTTCATGTTTATAGATAATAGTGCTCTGAGATATGTGTGAATCTTTATGGCACTGGGATTCCCTCCTTGTCTGAGCCGTGGTGGAGATAGGAGTCAAGCTCCTCCAGAAATAGAATAATTGTGTTTTTAAAAATAAATATATAAAATCAGCTATTTATGGGAAGGTGATAATTTCACATGATCTTACAAGGGTTGTAAATACAGGGAAGCTCTGTGTTTCCAAAAGCCAAAACTTTCCAAAAATCAGAGCAATTCTAAGGCAGACCCAAGTGTGAGGAATTCAGAATTAAAGTTTGTGAGCCCTTGCCAGGGGGAATGCTTCCTATGGAGAGACTTTATGAAGCTGCTGATCAGAATATTCTTCCTATGAAAGCTCTTGCAGTGTGTCAGGTACAATGAAATTGTTTCTGTTTAGTGGACAAAAGGTTAATAAGAATCATTCCCTGTAAAGAAGGAAAACATTTGTAATGGATTTGGCTCTTTCTGATGATCTCCAGATCTGAGTGACTCTGTTTTGACTACTCCAAAATAATTATACTCTGTACAGGGTGGATGTGGAAATTATGGGATGTTCTGTATACATGACCTCAGATACAAAGATTTAAAGTTTCCACCAGATCTCCCAGGTCAAAAGGGATTAGGAAATAAACAGAAGTACAAGCACGCCACTTTCTGCTCTTAGCTTCAGAAATGAAAAGAACAAACAAAAAGCTGCTTGGTTCTGTGTCCTGTCTGCTGCTTCTGAGAACCTCTAATCGAGGAGGTGCCTAAAAATAATTTTTTTTTTAATTTTGCTTGTAGGTAATTCCAGCAGTGCCAAGACAGACATGGACATGGCATATGAGAGAGCTCGAGTGCACTTCCGCTCTGAGGACCTGGGCAGCAGTCCCTTTGTGGGCAAGGTAGGTCACAGCTCTGGGTTTTTCTTGTGCTCATCCTCATGTTTTGGGTACCAGAAATGTTTTCTTCCTTATTTCAAGTATCTGCCCTTGCCTGTGTGCATCTCTCTACAAGTTGTGATACTGGGTGGGTTTTGATGTGGAGCTGTCTTGGTGGATTTGAGGAGTGTTAAGGTGTTCCAGCAAAGATCTTGAAGCTCTCTGACTCACAAAAGGGATTATTTGGAAAGGTGAATTTGCAAGCTGTTGCTTTTTTGGAAACCTAGCTTTTTTTCCTTTTTTCTTCTCTTTTCCCTCCTTCTCTTCTTTTCCCTCCTTCTCTTCTTTTCCCTCCTTCTCTTCTTTCCCTCCTTCTCTTCTTTTCCCTCCTTCTCTTCTTTTCCCTCCTTCTCTTCTTTTCCCTCCTTCTCTCTTTCCCTCCTTCTTTTTTCCCTCCTTCTCTTCTTTCCCTCCTTCTCTTCTTTTCCCTCCTTCTCTTCTTTTCCCTCCTTCTCTTCTTTTCCTCCTTCTCTTCTTTCCCTCTTCTCTTCTTTTCCTCCTTCTCTTCTTTTCCCTCCTTTCTTCTTTCCCTCCTTCTCTTCTTTTCCCTCCTTCTCTTCTTTTCCCTCCTTCTCTTCTTTTCCCTCCTTCTCTTCTTTTCCCTCCTTCTCTTCTTTTCCCTCCTTCTCTTCTTTTCCCTCCTTCTCTTCTTTTCCCTCCTTCTCTTCTTTTCCCTCCTTCTCTTCTTTTCCCTCCTTCTCTTCTTTTCCCTCCTTCTCTTCTTTTCCCCCTTCCCTCCCTCCAGTTCTAGTGGATAGAGAACACAGATGAAATGGAAGTTTTTGCTGGGTAGGTGCCAATTACACCATCCAAACCCATCCTTGTTGTGTCTGTTCTCTGCAGTCCATACTGAAGAAGACAGTGACAGTGACAGAAACTCCCTCAGCAGTTTTCCACTACAGTGCTGTGCAAGATTCCTGTAACAGCAAACACATCGATGCCATTGTTGAAGCAGCAAAGAAAGACCTTTCAACCTTGATGAAACTTGATGTAAGTTAATGCAGGAAAAACTGGATTTGTTTTTGCTTTTTGCCTCATTCTGTCAGTTGCTAAAAGGTAAATTGTCTCTGAAGCACACTGTGAACTGGCTGAATGTTTTATTCTCTAGGCTGCTGAAGTTATTAGTGGGACAGAAATAAATCTGAATTTTTCTGCCACTTGAAAAGACCATTGTGAAATGCACTGCATGAATCTGCTCTTGCTGTGTCCAGAGTTATCCATGTGAGAAGTAAATTTGTGTTTTCTGCCACCTGGTAGTTTTGTTCTCTGCCATGCTGTGTTCTGGAGAGGCATTTAGGGAACTGCTGAACCTCTGCAGCCTGTTAGCATAGCACCTTGAGTGCCTTGTTGGATTTTCTGAGCTGAATCTGTGTTTGGCTGTTGGCTGTGAGTGGATTTCACCATGACCAGTCCAAGTTTCCTTCCTGAGCTGCTGCAGCCTCCTCCTCTGCTTTGAGAGAGCTCACCCAACAGCAGGCTCTTAGCAGAGAGATTTCCAAGCCCACTGAAGCTATGGATTACAGCATTTTTTATTTTTTTTAATCTAGAAAAAATGTCCTGGTTATTAAGCAAGCAGATTAGAGGTGAAGTGGAGCAGCATTCTTAGAATGCAGCATCTGAAAAGCAGTGTTTGTAACAGGGAGAAATAATAATGAAATAAGGTGGGCTTGGAAAAGTTTGATGTTGGAGCAGCTCAGTTTTTACAAGCAAGAAAGAATCAGGTGGAATGCAGCCAAATGCTACAAAGCTCAGTCATTCAAGAGTCAGTGTTGAGTTTTTCTATGTAGGAGAGCAGAAGTTGAGTCTTCATCAGGCAGTGGCAGAAAAATCTTACAGTGTTTAAAATATTTATGTTCAATACTACTTATGTCAAGCAAGAAATGAATTCTGAAAGCTCTTCTCTTAAAGATATCACTTCAGATCTCTTATTAGCTGTCTGGAGGCATTTTAAGATGTGACTTTTCAGAGCAGCCAATCAGTATGAATAAAATGAAGATGTTTTGGTGACAGATGGTGGAGTGTTGTTTTCTGATTGCTTGGTAGCTGTGTTTTTTCATGAGCCTGTAGAAGAGAAGGGGATAATTTCCTGTAGGAGAGGCAGGATTATTTCAAACAACTGTTAGGTATCTGACTTCAGAATTAAGCTTTTATTTCTTTTGTTCAAAATAACTTGAATTCCTGGAGTCTCTGTCACAAATCATTTTCAGTCTCATACAATTTTTACACTTTTTCAGCTTTATCTGCATTTCTGAGAGCTCAGCCATGTGGCAGGGCATTTCTTTCCTGGGAGTTGCAAAGGAATTGTCATTTCCTTTGACAAAAAAATGTCTGTCCCATTTAATTTGTTCATAAGGGGTTTGTACTTTCCCTTGTGCATCCTCAACCTCTAATTCATTACCTATTATTGTAACACAAAGAAAGAAACTTGCTTAGAAATGGCTTTTGTTGAGCTGATAAATTCTGTTCCTAAAAGCTGGTGGCTGGAGGAGGCTGGAGGGGATCAGTGCAGCTGCTGAAACCCAGGGATTGTGCAGTGATGAATTTGTTGGTCTTGCCCCTTCAGGAGAGAAGAGAAGAGACAGGATGGATTCTTGGGGTGCCCTGCACAGGGACAGGAATTGGACTTGATGATCCTGATGGGTTCCTCCCAACCTGGCAGATTCTGTGTTGTCTGTGATCTTGTCTGTCAAGTCCTTTGGTGCTTTCTTAGGGCAGCAGGAGGATTTTCCTACAGAAAAGTAGGATTTCAAAGGCTGCTTGGAGGTCATTAAGTCTCTCTTCATGTCTAAAGCAGAATCAAATATTGCTAAGTCATTTCTGGCAGGTTTTTCTGTGAGCTATTTTTAAAGATCTTCAGTGACAAGGACTTGACAGCTTTGTGTGCAATCTATTCCAACCTTTAAGCAGTAGACCTGAAGAAATTCTTTGCAACAATTTTTTTCTTCAGAGCTGATGCAGCCAAAAAGCTGCTGATAGGTAGAGCTCATTAGGGAGCTTGTATTCCCTTCCTGTGAGATCCTTTAATAGCTAAAACTTTGCCTTTAAGTATGGTTAATACTATACAATCATAAACGGATAAATCTAGAAGAAAACATCGTAGCAATTAGCTGAGTTGATATTGCTGAAGTGAAATATTTTGACAGGTGCCTATCAGGTTCTTTGCTCTGGATATGTTCCCATGAAACAGATTGTTTTCAATAAAACTATTTTTTGATGAAAATGTTCTCTTTTTATCAGCTGTAGGTGTAAAAAATAATTCTGATTACTTCACTGGCTCTGTTTTTTGTTTCTCTTTACATTTTTGGTTGAAAAAACCACAAGCTGGCATTACATTTGCAATGCTAAAATGTTAAATCTCTGCTGTATGGTTTTTCTGCTGCCTTAATGATCAGGGTCAGATTCTGCTCTGCTGCTTATGCTGCCTTACATTGGACATCCCAGCATCTCTCTTCCTTTTACTGGTTCTGCTCCTGTGGCAAATCCTGCCCAAGGAGTGTGTGGCTTTGGGTGGTGAAGGTCCAGCTGCCAGGAGGTGCTGTCACTCTTTGCCCCAATGCACAAATCATATAATTGTGCCTCTGGTTTTTGTCCCTCTCCATTTGGATGCTGATAATAAAATGCTGAGGTTTTGAAGATCTGGTTTCTCATGTGCAAGTTTTGTGAAAGCAAAACTGTTCTGAAGTATTTGGCAGTGGCTGCACATGGGATATCAAATGGTGTGGGCAATTCTTTGAGGTGAATGAAAATTCTCTCCATGCCTGGTGGGTTTCTGTGATGTGCTCAGGATTGTGGAGCTGGGAAGGAATCAGCCTGGACACTGAACTTAACCCCTTCCCACTGCAAGAGTTTGGGGTTGGGTCCAAACCAAAGGCAGACTTTTGGAAAGATTTCCCTCCTTCTCTTTAGTCAGGAGCAAAATTCCCCCTGTCCTGTGCAATCCATGTGTGCACCCAAGAATTCATTACCTGGGGTCCAGTGTGCATGAAAATGTGGGAGCAGGGAAGGGCTGGGATATAAAGCAAATGTTGGATCATCCTGTCCAGTTCCTCCAGGACATAGCCACTCTCCTTTGGTTTGATTTTTCATGCCAGCTGATTGAGGTCTTTTCATTAAAGACTTAAAAGAATCTGGGGGCAGAAGTGACAACCATAAAATCCTTAAGAATCATAAGGCTGATCAATTGAAATGAATTCAAACTCTTCTTCTGGAGGAAATGTTTGTTGGGTGGAGAAACAGAAAAACCATGCAGCAGATTTTAAGGAGATTAAAGTACTTTCTGTAGTAATTAATGTAATAATTTGCTTTCTTTTGATGCTTCCTCACGTTTGTGGACTTCTACGTGTGCACAGACAAGTAAATTGTACCCCTTACCCCTTCCTCCTCCAGGATCCTTCATTGCTGAATGGCAAAGTGACCCTGCACCAGGTTACAGCTGGGACTGTGCTGTCCAGGCAGGGAGATCAGGTGAGTGAGGGGGGCAGTCAGTGAGCATCCTCTGGGAGCAGAGGGAGGGAGAGAAATACATTGGTCAGAAATATAAAAAATGCCCCCCAGACTCCTCAAACCTTCTGTTCTCAAGGTGGGACAGTCCCAGCTCTCAGCCTTTCAGTGCACACTGAGCAGCAGAGTTGGAGATGTGGTACCTGACCTCAGCTCCTCCTGACCCATCCCCAGCCCTGCCAGGAGCTGCAGGGACCAGGCAGCCCTTTCCTTGTGCCCTGCACTGCAGGCTTTTGCTGGTGTCACTCGGCTGCAGTAAAGTTGTTCCCCCTCCCCAGGGCACTAGAAATCCAGTTTATTTGTTTTAGCAGAGTCTATTTACTCCACAAGGAGATTAATTTATAATAATATTGTGTAAATAGAGAAGGTTATGCAGAGCAGATGAGGGGCAGCTGCAGTCACAGTGCTGCTGGGTTCAGCTCTGTCCCTCATCGTGCTGCTGTGATTACCCCGTTATCTCCAGTCACAATTCTATTCTTATTCCTTGAGATCTTACAGATGCAGCCTTTGTGCCTCAAAACCATGCAAAAAGAAACACGTTTTCAATATTGTGGCTGCTTAATTTTAAATATTCATCACCTGCTTTTAATAATTCACTGTTGTGCCTTATCACCTAATTGTTCAACAACTATAGGGAGCTTTCTGGAAAACAGATTGGTCCTGATAGCAGCCCTCTCACTGATAATTGCTTTTAACATCTTGAGGGATTTTATTGAGCTCTTCTTTTTTTCCCATTTCACTCCAGGATGTCAATGTTTGCTTTGTGGTCTCGGGGATGCTCCACGTGTACCAGCGGAAGATCGACTCAGAGGAGGACACCTGCCTCTTCATCACCCACCCAGGGGAACTTGTGGGCCAGCTTGCTGTCCTCACTGGGGAACCACTGATTTTCACCATCAAAGCCAATCGAGACTGCAGCTTTCTGTCTATATCCAAGTCCCATTTCTATGAGTGAGTTCTCAAGAAAAAAAAACTAAATGAATTTTTACGTCCTTTTTGAACAAAGAGAGTGGTGGATGTGTCTGTGGGGAATCATGGAATGGTTTGGGCTGGAAGGGACCTTAAGATCATCACCCCCCGTACAGACAGGGATAACTGCCTCTAGACCAGGCTGCACAAGGCTTCATCCAACCTGGCCTTGTGATTTAAGGGCTTGTGATTTAATGCTTACAGGGGGATATAGGTATTTCTTAATTAGAAACCACACCCAGCCCAGAGTGGTGACTGTGGTTAAGCCTCATTGTCCAATATTAATGATCAGTGGTCCTGATTGATTCCTGATCCTATTGTTAAGATTTAGAATTAGTTCACACACATAATTTGGGTCAAATACCTCAAATACCTTTTCTGATCTTTTTCAGCTTCTTGCATGTGCCATCAGTCCTGTCTTCTCTCTAGGGCTGAGTTTGTTTTTTCCAGGCCACTACCATGTTCTGTGTGCTTCCATCTCTCCAAATAATTCTATTTGTAATTGACTCCACAGCATCAGATGCTCTGGGGTTTTTTCACCCTAGGCAGAAGGGTGCCTGCTGTAAGTGGAAGGTGCTGTGCTCAGCAGTCTGCCTGCCTGGTGAGCCGTGTTGTCCATGTGCTGGATGGCAGCTCTCTGACCTGCTTTCTGATGGATGCTCCCCCCCTCTCAGTCCATCTGCTATCAGATATATTGCTTCTAATCTCCTGCTTTTTCTTGCTTCCTTTTTCTGCTGTTGTTTTCTCACTTGTTTTTGAACTTTAAATTTCATGTTGTTGACTCAGCCAGCCAGTCAGATTTTACCTTTTCCTCCTCTTCTTTGTTTTTGGTACTCAGTCCTGGACTGATTCATTTGCTTGAACTCATTTTTCAGAGTTTCCTTTTCTCTCCTGAGAACTGAGTTCTCTCTTATTTATTCCAGCTTACATTTTTGCTTCCATTAACTCCTATCCAGTCAGCAATCCTGAGACCATTCTTTGTCACCTTTTCATCATTTTGGGGACTTTAGCAAATCTTTCTTTTTCTCTTTCAAGTAATTCATTGCCCATTCTCTGCATTTTATGATCACTGTGATCTTCCAGTCTTCCACCTTCACAATTTCTCCTGAAACCCAAGTTTTATATCACTTCTAACTCCTGTTCCCATATTTAAAAGTACTGCTGTAGAAAGCCTTTGAAAAGCACAGTTTCTCCACGTTTGTTCATTGTTGCTTTGAACTCCATGAGGAAGAGTTGTTGATAAAATTAGACAAATGTTTTATTTTACACTTTTTGTGCCAATTTCTGTGCACATGGTCCTGCAATGTTACACTTTCTCCTTTGCTCAGAATCCCAGGAATGATTTTAATTTTTTTTTTTTTTTCTGGGCACTTATCTTGTTTGCTGAGCAGAAGGAATCTGACAAGAACTTCCATTATTCTTCAAAATTACTTTCTTCCATTTGTGTCAGATGTATTGCTCTTATTTTGAGCTGCCCAGGAACACTGTATCTGGGTTTTTTTGGTTATTCCAATAATTAATGAGAGGGCAAAGCAGAAGGGATGTGGTCAGTAGCTGCCCAGTGTTGGATGTTGGACAAGAGATGAAATTCTTTTCACTGAAACTTTAGTGCTGGAGGTTTTTCCGGGTACTTTCACAACTAAATAGCTCTTTAGAAATGTAGTGTTTTAAGCACAGGGCTGACACAAGCTAATTATGGAGAATATAGCTTAAATTCTTTGCTGTTTTGCTGAGCTGATGTACTGAGTGTGCAGTGCCCACGCTGCAACTGTTGGTGTCTCCTGAGGAACAGGGTAATCAAACTGTCAGCAGCCTCTCCCTGGGAGAAGTGTTCAGGTTCTGCAGTTCTGGGGACTCTCTCACATTTTCTGCCTCAGTTAATTTCACAGTTTGGAGTCTTAATCATGTGTGCTTGTCAGATTAGCAGGAAAGCTTTGATTTTTATTTTGTATTGCCAGCCAAGCTGAATATCAAATTGCATCCAGATCTACAGGAATATCTGCCTAAGTCCCAGGCTCTCACATACACTACTTTAGCCTTTTCATCACTATATTTGGTGAGCTTCCTAATAAAGAATCCTCAGGATCCTTCCAGGGACAAGTTTCTAGAGTACAGAGCTTTGGTTTTTATTTTTCCCAGTGCCAGGCAAGTGTCAAGCAGAAGAGCAAAGATGAAGATGCCCAAGTAAGAGGAAGGAAACCTGGATGATAATGGAGAAAAAAAAAAAATCTGCTTTTTTTCTTGTTACCTGTAAGGGTGGGCTTTTAGCTTCCATGCTAATGCTCTTGTGGAAGCTGTATGGCACTCAGTGAAATAACAGAGGGCTCAGGATGGAAATAAAAGCAGCCTGTTAGTAGTTTACATTTTGAATGCATTAAGTATTAAGATACATATCTGGAGGGAGGAAAAGGAGTAAGTGGCTTTTATTGATCACAACAGACAGCCTGTGTGGGAGGAAACTTTGAGGGCTAAATAAGCAAGTAGAGTAGAAGCAATGAGCTAAACATTCACAGTGTTCAAGGGGGGTCAACTTTCAGATCAGCTGAGAAAGGGGAACAGGGTTGGTGAGGGATAAGAGCTGTCTGGTTATTATCCTGGGATGCTCCTTCATCCTTTGCTCAGAGTTACATGGAAGTTACCAGAGATAACTTAGAGCTGCACCAGGTTGCTCAGGGAAATGTGTAGTTGTAAAAGCTCTTAAAGCACCTTTGGATTTCCAAATTGTGCTGTTTATCCAGGTTTAGTTTCTCTGCTCTGTTCATTTTTTTGTCTCGCAGACTTCTGTGACCCTGAGTTCAGTGTCTGTAAGATAATGTGCAATAATTCCTCCTCTAACCCAAGGTGGTCTGTGGGCACCTGGGGTCAGGGATAGGAGGTGTGGGAGCCTCAAGAGGAAACCTCTCCTGCTTTTTTGTTGTCCTGGGTTGGTGGCTGGGTTTGAAATGGTGCTAGGACAGCATCCAGCAGCATGGGGCTGCTGCTCCTAGGACAGGGCAGCTTTGGGTGACATTTAATGTGAGTTAACAGGCTGGGCAAACCAATTCTCAAATTGTTACTGAGTGGTGTGGTGAGGGGACAGGGGCTGTGAATTGGTGCTGGGATGGCTGCACTGGGATAACAGCAGCCTGGGGGTGTTGTCCCTGACTGTGTCTACCTGTTCCTGGTCTGGGAAGTACTTTAACAACACTTGTTGTTGTTTTTCCTTCCAGGATAATGCGGGAGCAGCCAAGTGTGGTTCTTGGTGTGGCTCACACTGTTGTAAAGAGGATGTCTCCCTTTGTCAGGCAAATTGACTTTGCCCTGGACTGGATGGAGGTTGAAGCTGGAAGAGCTGTGTACAGGTGAGATGTGGACAAAATTGCTGCTTGTCTGTTGAATATTTAAGTTTTCAGAGCTGAGAAGCTGTGAGAACCTCGTTGGAGTCAATCATGTCATCAGCTTTGTCTCTTGGCCTATTTTGAGATATTTTTTTTTTATTTCTGCAGTTGCAGGACCCTTCAGCATTGCTTCAGTCTCTTGTCTCCAGGTGCTAATGAAATTCTTTCATACTGTTCCTCATCCTTTATGTTATCTTGGCAAGCTTTTAAAGTGACATAATTGATTAAGACAGAGAGTTGTGTGTTCTGGTGATAGTTCCTGCATTGTTAGGAACATCTACTGCTCAATGAATTTTTCAGCCTTTTTAAAATAAACAGTGAAACTCAAAGGAAAATCAGTTAGGCTTATTCAGTAGTAAATTGAGAACAGGCACTGCCCTGGATGGGTAAGGTACAAAAGCTATCCTTGGGAAAACTGAGTTGTAGGGATTTTTTGTACCAGAGTGTATTTGAGCCATTATGTGGTTGCTGCAGTGGTGGAAGAATAAAGGTCTAATTTAGTGCATATTCTGTATAATTGTAGTTTTAATTTTCATAACTGTACCTGCAGCACTGTTGCTAATGGAAGCTTTGGATTACTTTGTGCATCAAAGCACTCGGAGCTGTCAGTGTCTCATTAAAATCTTCTACCAGACAATCAGAACTCTTTGTCCATGTGCTGGGTTGTGCTGGAATCCCCCATGCCAAACAGCACTCTGAGGCACACAGGCTGCATGGAGCAAAACCTTCTTGGATAGGTTGTGAGCTGTGTGTACCAAAAGGAACCCAAATCCTGAGCCCACGGGAGGGTTTTGGTTTTGATCTGCAGAATTTCTCTGGGCATCCCTTACAGTGACTGCTGCAGCCTGGTGTTTCCCCTGGGTCATCAGCTTCCAGAACTAACACCAACCTGTTGTGCAAAGCCTCTGCATTTAAACATTGGACTTGTTTCCAGGTCCCCTTTTGGCAGGTGCCTTTTGAGGGGCTTTTTATTTGCTCGTTAGGTTTAATTGTCGATTAAACATCTCCCTAAGCCCTCTAAGCCAGGCAGGGACAGACAATCAGCTTATTAAAGGACTCCAGGTGCATTTGCTGAGTAAAGATGCTTTGCTAATCCTGGTTCCTGGTGCTTCCCCAGGCAGGGTGACAAGTCAGACTGTACTTACATCGTGCTGAACGGCCGCCTGCGCTCCGTCATACGGATGGATGATGGCAAAAAGCACCTGACGGGTGAATACGGCCGAGGAGACCTGATTGGAGTGGTGAGAATGAATTCTTCAGCTGAGAAATTGATAGTGATGTCACACTGGACAAAGAAAATCTTACTCTAATCAGTCGTTAACCTAAAGTGCTTTCCCAGGTTAAAGATTATCAGGGTTCCACTTGGAAACGCGATGAAAGAGCAGGATTGGGAGTCTTAGTATTAAAAGAGAGAAAAAAAATAGTCACAGCCAAACTAAAAAGCCCTGCAAAATACTCTGTTTTGATACAGGGGACTTTCCTTCACGTTCTGAGGTGTGCAGCCTCTTGGAGCAGTTCAGGAGGAGTTGCAGTAGTGTGCACTAAATGGTGATTTCAAGATTCAGCTTGGTTGGGTCCCCCTGGAGATGTCTGGTGCAGCCTGCTCTGAGTAAGCAGAGTTAACTTCAGAGTTGCACCAGGTTGCTCAGGGAATGTGTAGTTAGTACAGCTCTTAAAGTACCTTTTGATTTCAAAACTGTAATATTTATCCCTGTTTTCATTTCTCTGCTACGTTCGTTTTCTGTTTCTCAGACCTGGTTAGCAGCTGAAATAGGAGTCCTATACTGTAAATATACATGGCTTGTTTGGGTTTTATATGTAAAATTAGAAGGTTTCTGAAGTTCCCAGATTGTTGTTCAGGCCCTTTTCTGCTTTCTGAACTGAAAGCTAAACATTTAATGTCTATCTGTTTATAGCCAGAATTAGCATATGTCTAAATTAAGCAATACAAGAGTTCTGTAGGAAGAAATTCTTGTTTATAGAGGAAGAGGAAGGAAGAGCAGAAGGCTGTTTCCCTCTAGAAAGCTGATCCAAGGTGGTGCTGGTTGCAAAAGTTGTGATTTTTGAAAGTTGGATCACCCAGCAGTTGAGTGTTACCCCTGGTACAAAAGTTTCTCCTGGGACTCTGGAGTTCTGGAATTCTGCAAAGCTCCCAGGCTAAAACCAACTGAGCTGCTGCTCTGCTGTCTGAAAGCAGCTTGGAGAGACAGAGGAGTGCATGGTCTAAACTTGACCTCCTGTAGGAGCACTTATCTCCTTTTGGGATGATGTTCCACATTTTTCTGGTGAGGAGAGGGAGGTTTCATCCCAGGGATGGAGTGGGACACGTTTGCTGCTGAGTGCCCAGGCATGGGTCCAGACACTCCATGTAGGCTGTGTCTCTAAACCAAAAGTCCCTTTTCTGGATCCATGTGATGACATGAATAATTTTGAAGGCTTTTTGGCTCCATGGACGTCATCTTCTCCTTCCTACCCACAGCTCCCAAGCCCACTGACTCATGCTGCCATTTGTTGGAGGAATCTCAGTGCTCTGGCTCTCTTCTGAAAACATGGGGGAGGATTTGTAAAGGTTGCCAAGATTAATGGAGCCGTGCTTTGCAGAGGGCATTACTAAAATGACATTTTTCCTTTTTAAAAGATTTGTTTATCCCCTTCTGCAGGATCTGGTATAAACCTTTAAAAACCTGCTGTAGGGTTGTGGGTTGTGTTTTTTTTTTTCCTCCCCTGAAAGTAAAGTAATTGGAGGGTTCTTACAGGGAAAGAAATAAGCAGTTGTTATTTGTAATTGGTAATTGGGTCAACTGGTGGTGTGTTCCTCTCTGGAAACCCCAACAAGACACCCCAGGTCATTCACAACTGGGCAACTGCAACAAAATGCAAGACTCTGATATTCCAGGTCTTTATTACCTCTATCTCAGAACTTTAAAAAGGCCACGAGTCACATGGAAGAGATGAGGATCTGCCACTTCTGCTTTCAGAAGGAACGCACTGAAAAATGAAGGATTTTGGACAAGATGTAAAGTTTCATGCCTGTGCTCCCAAGGCTAAACTTGTGGCTGGAGCTTTTCCCTCTACTGACTCCATGGCATCTGTTTCTGAGGTCTGTCAGTTCACAGGGAGAAGAACAGATTGGAAACCCAAGTTTGCCTTCCCCATGTGGTTACTTTAGGAGCTGACACTCACAGTGATGTCAGAGGGAAAATGATCCCAGCTCCCTGGGAACCTTTCTGGAGGGAGGTTGCCACCTGCTTGCTGCTGCTGACCCTGCTGAGGGGCAATTCCAGGTTACTCTGTGCTCAAATCAAGTAAAGAATTTGTTTGAAGACCTTCCAGGTAGATTTTTTTAAAAGGGCAGTGATGAGTCTGTTAGAGAATTCCCTTAAATTTGGGAACCAGACGTCCTGTTGTCTGCAGACTGATTTGACCCTTTGCAGGGGGATTTTTTTATTTGTTGGTGCTCTTGCTACAGATGCACTTGAGGGAAAATGATGCAGTGTTCAATTTCTTAAACCATTCCCTGAGCTGAAGAGTAACTCTGTGCCTCCTTTTGCCATGCCTGGGTGACCCCAGAGGAAGCCAGAAAATCCCATTGTGTGTTGATGAGTGGAAGGGCTTCTCTTCCCTATGTTCTTTTATTGCCCTCATTTGTTTTGCTGCCTTAGTGCTGATCTTGCTTAACTGCTGCTAATTGTAGTCTTGTTATCTTGGCATCATTTACACTTTGCTGTCTGACTAAGAGGATTTCTTTTCATTTGTTATGCCTGTTGAGATGAGGCTAAAGGTGGGCCAGGCTTTGACATTTGGTTCTGTCCCTTCTTCCAGACTGGGGCAGTTGTTCAGTATTTTTTTCCTACAATCTGCAAAATAAGTTGTCCTGGATGAGTTACAGGCTCAGAGCTCCAGCATCTCTGGAGCATCTCTGGGGGGTGTTTGCTTTTTGCTTTGTTGGAAGGACAGGGGTGGGTGAGGAGAAAGGAGGGAGGAAAAAAACACCCCCAAAACCCCAACCAACAACAACAACAAAACAACAGGAAAAACAGACAGACCCAGCTTGCAGACAGATCTGCTGAATAAAAGTTATTTGTATCCACATGCAGGTGATGGAACCTTCTGTGCACTCAGCTTTTTATGCAGGTCAAACCTTTGGATGAATTGGGTTCCTTAGGAGTGGCTGCAGCTTTGGGATGGTGACCAAATGCCAGGCAGCTCCTGGGGCCTCAGTAACAGCTGCTGAATTTGCAGTATTTGCAAAGCTGAGGCCTTACATAGCTGATAATAATTGGTAGCCACCTGTCCCATAGAACTGGTGTCTGCAGTGGCCTCCCAGCAAACCAGCTGGCTGTCCAAAAAGCCTCACTGAGAGGGGAAGTTGCAGCAAAGTTTTGGTTAACTCAGAATCCTTCAGCAACCAGAATGGCTCCCTGTATTAGTAGGACTCTTCTGGGTCATTTCTGAGTAGCAAAATAGCAGAGCAAATGCAGAAAGGCATCTGTGCAGTGATTCTTTTAACTCAGGGCAGCGTGGGTGAGAAATTGCAGAAAAAGAATCCTCATTTGGTGGTGCTGTGGCATACCAGCTCTGCCAGGGAAGAAATCATGCTTTACATTCTAGAAATAATGACTTTTTAAAGTGTTTTTTAGATGTTAAACTGTTAATCTCATTAATACAGTTAAATGTACATGGCTATTTTTTTTCCTTCTCAACAAAATTGAAACCCAAGAAGAATCTGCAAATGGCTTAGGATTTCCTGAGGGGTTTGGAGCATTGTCCTTTTGAAATGTAACACTTCTGCTAGAAAGATTTGATTGCTGAGTAATCCTCCAAGGAAACACACCAGGACCAGGATTACACTTGTCAGGCTTTTGTTCTTTATCAGCATTAATGTTATCAAACCCTGCAGGATTTTGACACTTCCAAAGCCAACTGAATGCTGTTGTGCCCCCAACACCCCTGCTGCCATGGGGCAAGTTTGGCTCTCTCAAGGCTGGTTTACTTGGTCATTTTTCAGTGTGTGGATTTGTTTGCTGATTCCTTGCATGTAATTTTTTTTTTCAAACCATGCCTACTTCATTTCCCAAAGCTTTAAGTTAATAAAAATAGATTTCAAGTTAATTCAGGCTAGTGGCACCTCAGGCACAGTGTGCACAGCCCTGCTCTGGAAATTGGAGGCGGATGAGGTCCAAGAACTGAGCTGGAAGATAAGGATCTGGAAGGTGTTCTCTTCTCCTTTCTACTGCCATCTGTCTTGGAAATAGGCTACTGAAATTTATTATTTACCTAGAAGGGTGAAATTGTATTTAAAAAAACAAACAAAAAATAAAAACCAAAGCAAGAGGTGAACTCCACCCCAGCAAATCCCTCAGTGCTTACCACTGGTGAGGTGAGACAGAAGCTCTGAGACAAGAGTTCCTATTTCTGCAGCTGAACTGGTGTCAGGTTGAAATTAAAGCTCCCTGTCCTGGTTTCCAAAACCATCTTGAGGATGTTTTGGGCTGAATGCAAGGCTGGAATCTGAGGCATCTGAACCTCAGTTCCCTATGAGCATATTTACTTGGAGTCTGAGCTGCTGAGTACTGTTTTTCTGATTCTTTTCTCTCCAATGATTTCTTCTTTTATCCATTACAATTATCTTTTATTTGCTTTAACAGCTAAACAGCTGATGAAAGTAAGGGACCATTCAAAACTGGAAACTGTTCAGTGGTCTGGCAGCTGACTGGGAAAACCACAGCTCAGTTTTGCCAGGATCTGGTGTTAGGTTGTCTGGCATTAATGTTATGTGGGGAAGTCATCTGGCTTTGTAGCTGCCACAGATAAACCTACAGAGAGCTTTAATTCACAAGCCAAATCCTTTTCTGAGTGTATTAGGATCTTTGATGACAGGTAGTGATACAAGTTGTGACCTTCTGGGTTTCTGTAGGTGATTTCATGCATCAAGCTGTCATTCCCTATGTCTCTTTGTGTCTCCCTCCTGCTCCCAGCCAGAATTTCTTGTGGGAATAACATTGCTAGGGCCCAGCTACCAACCAGCTCTTGAGAAACCTTCTGATCCCCCTTTAGAGCCAGCTCCCCTGCCTTCTGCTTCCTTCTCTCTGCCACTGTGAGAATGCTGCATCCCCCTGGGCTGGTTGGGGCTGGCAGGAGTTGGTTCTGCCCCTCTTCAGCCTTTGCAGAACACACAAGTAAGTTGTTAGCAAGAGATTTTCTTTTTTCTTTTTTTCCTTGATTATAACTTTTTTCTTTGTCAAGTTTCATGTATTAGGAGCCACTGAGTAAGAGAGAGAAGTGTGATCCTTTTCATTATCATGAAAATGCTCAGAGACAGTGGGAAGCAGAGTCCAGCAGAGGTGAGAGCCAAGGGGTCAGCAGTGAAGGATGGGGAAGGATGTTACTGTAGCCAGGTTCGGTATTTTTGTGGTGCAAAACTGAGTCAAGGGCAGTCAGATCTCTCTTGTTGGAAGGTATTGGAGCAGGTCATCGTGTTCTGCTCTTTTTCCATTGTTGAAATTCAGGTGTAATTTCACCAGAAGAGGAACATGCTGCGTACCTGTGGGTGGCATCGCCCTTCCAGATGCTCTCCAAACAGCCTGGAGATGGATGTTATTTTTTTCTGTTGTGCTTCAGATAACATTTGGTATATTTTTTGGTTTTATTTTGACTGTAGTGTTAGATTAGGGGAGCAGAGCAGGCATGCAACTTCCCCATCTTTTCTACAGCCACATGTAAATAAGGAGTGAAACTTCAATCCATGAGATAGGAGTGTTAGCAGTTCCATTCCCCAGCTTTAATCCCTCCCTTATCTGTCCCTAACTCCATTCCCTGCTGTAGCAGAACTGTCATTGCACTGCTGCAAAGTGCAGGCTCAGTCCCCTCAGGAGAATCAGTGGCATGAGTCCCATTGCCTGAGTTACACAGAGCAGCAAGCTCAGGCACTTCGTTTCTACATAGATTTTATGTATACACTTGCATATGCACACATCCAGATATGCAAAGGAGGACTTTGGTGCATGTATGTAAGTTTATATGTATATATATATATATATATATAATGTGTGTGTGTGGTTAGGATTCTTTTCTCTGCACAGCAGAAGTGTTGAGTGTCCTCAGTCACGGGGTTAACTTGGCACACAAAGGATTGCAGAAGGTGGTTGTTAGAACAACTTTCAGGAGTACATGGTGTACTGCATCCATCCCTGGCACTGCTCCCACAAATAGCATCGATTTGCAGCTTGTCTGGTGCTCTGCCCACTCATTCATTGCTTCCAGCAGCCTCTCCTCCTTTGTCCTTTTCCAATACAAACAAATTAATGTTTGAGATTCTTCTGAACTGATGGCTGGAGGAAACACCTCTGAGATCAGCATCTTCACATGCAAAGGGTTTGGGAGCAGCTTCTTTAAACCAGAAAAAGAGTGAGTGCTTGTCCTTCGTGTGACATTGCTGAGGTCCTGAGCTGCAGCAGCATCTCCTGTCCTGATCTGACAAAACCACTGCTGGGAAAATCCTTGTGTGTGTGTGTGGCTGGTTCATGCCTGGGCTGTGGCAGTGCTGGGGTTGGCTCTAGGGATGTGGGTGTGTTACCTGGTCCCTGTGCATCTGACCTGTTGCCTGTCCCTTTCCCTGAGCCTCCTGATCCATCAGCAGATGTCAGGCTTTATTTCTTCTTCTTCTTCTTCTTCTGCTTCCCTGGGGTCATCTGCTCCCCCTTGCAGTGGGCTGCATCCCTGTCCCTGCTGTTTCCCACAGACTTGGCAGGGTCCTTCCCCAGAGTATAGAACACTAAACTGATACTTGCTCCTTGGAGCAAATTATTAATAGCACTGAGCTGCTTGGTGCAACTCCGAGGGGATGGAAGTGAAGGCAGTGGTGCAGCAGCAGGTTCTGGAGGGTGTGATGGAGGTAGAGAGGAGGAGATGCTCAGTGCCAAGGAGGAGCCAAGGAGCAGAGCTCTGGGACAGGTGAGCTCTGAACAAAACCTTTTGTTGTTTAGCATGACAGCTAAAATCAGGCATAGCAGCTGGGTTTCAAATAGAGGCAGATTGCAAAGCACTGTTCTGTAGGTTTGTCAGGTTTACAACATGATGGAAAAGTGAACACCACTAGAGAATAAGATGGCAAAGAGAAGAACAGCCAGAGCAGGTAGAGCAAAACAGGTGATGGGCTCAAACCTTCTGACAACTCCAGGAAAACTGGAGGATTGTTTGGGAGAGAGAGGAGGAGCAAGGATGGCATCTGGGTGAATTAAACATTGAAAGAGAAGAGCAGAAATGGGCAGTGAGGCAGAACTTGTTTGGAGGCTTGTTACTAAGGAGAAGGAATGAGTGTAATGGGAGAGGAACCAGAGGTGTGTGGTTGCCTCAAGCAAAACTTATCATGTTGGCCTGAATTGGAAATGAAGAGGGAAAGAGTTCACTGATCCCTCCTTCCACTGGAGGAGATGCTGTAGCTGTGTTCCTGCTGGCAGGGCTGAAGGGTAATAGGAGCCTGGGAAGGAGCTCAGCAAAGAGCCTTGGGTGCTTATATATACAAATATGTATGTATATACATATATATATATATATACACAAATGGGGGAGCAAATCTGCTCCCCCATTAAGGGAGAAGCTGCTGTCTGAGCACTCACACACCTCTGGTGTTTCTCAGCTCCCCCAGGCAGGTTGAATGAAATTTGGAAGTCATCGTGGAGCTGTTTTTGTGTTTGCTGCAGCCATGGTGGGTGATGAAAATGTTAAATTCCTTTTTTAGAACCAAGGAAATAATCTCATGAGGTTGATCTCAGGGTTACACGTGGATTTTTTTCTGCATATTGAAGTTCAAGCTAGATCTCCCAGTCAGTATTTACAGACCTGGAAGAGTAGGAAAAGGTGTTCAAAAAGTTTGCTGGAATGAGAAACCCAGGGATCTGAATGTGACTTAAGACTGAAATGATTTTAAGTAGTCATTTGGCATAAAACTTTTTTCTAAGCAAGAAGAAAAAACTCTGAATAGGTGATACCCCAAATAATTGAAGTACAATGAAGAATAGTGTAATTTAGAGGGGAGAACTATGACTTAATGTTGGATTATGGTTTTAATCTCAAAAAAATGTGAGAGTAGCCAAACACCTATTTGATTTGGCAATTCCCTTGTGCAGAAAATCTACAACTAGTACAAAGAATGCTTTTTGATCACAGAGTGTGAAGAGGGGAGAGGTGAGAATGTAGTGAAGATGGAAAATAATCCTACCTATGGTCCAATAGGTATCATAGAGAACCCTGGCACTTCCAGTGAAGAGAAAGCATTTTATGAATAGTTTAGGGCAACTAATAAAAAAGAGATTGGGAACTGAGAATATCCAAGGGGAAAGCAAAGTTTGAATGTGTTACTGTACATTGTGTTTTCCCTGCTAGAATACCAGGGGGGATTTGCATGAAAATATCAAAGGTGATGGCACAGTGATGGGTGATTGTATCTGTGTGGAAGGGCAGTGCAGGCTCCAGTTTCTGAAATGGGCTGGAAATTGCCTTTAACAAATTCTCTGCAATTTTAGGGATCTTTATCACTGGTGGGGTTGCCAGGGCCACTTGCACAGGAGATGTGAATGGCTCCTGGTGAGGGAGGTTTGACAGAGGTCTCCATCTCCCTCTGATCTGCCTTGGGAATGATTTGAAAAGACAAAGTCACGATTTGGAGGGGAAAAAAAGCTTCCCTGAGGCTTTGTTTTAAAGTTAAAATTTAATTCCCTTTTCTTACAAATCTCATCTCTTCTGAAAGTCTCGTGAGCCCTTTGGAGCACAGTTAATTTTTTATGCACTCGTATATCACAGAAAGAGTGGGAAAGGATGTGAGACAGTTTGAGTGGTTCCTTTCTTATAGAAATTAACCTCAAATCAGGGGGTGAATGGCTGAGTGGAAAGGATTTATTTTAACAGTTTGGAGCCCTTAACTTGCTTTCAGCATAAAGAAACTGAATCACAGAGCTAGAAACTCTGATAAAAAGCTGGTGATATGGGAGTGGGCTAAACCAGAAGGCATCATACAAACATTTGAGAACCTGGACTCATGGTTCCCCATGGATGTGTGCACACCATGAGCTCTTTTTCCCCTTTTTGTATGGGTTAAAATTGATCCCTGGCACCTGAGCAAAAAGCACAGGCTGGCCCTTACAAACTGTGGTTCCTTCAGATTTCCTTGTGCAGCTTTTGGTGCTGTAGCAGTCGGGGGGGATTAAACTCTGCTGTACCAGCTAGAGTTAATATCTGCAGGCTGATCTCAGCTTTCTGGACTAATTGCAAGTTTTGAGATCTAGATGTTCTGGCTGTCTGAATTACCCATTTTGTGCTCATGTAATCTTCCAGCAAAGCACTCCTGTTGGAAGTGGGGTCACAGAGTTGTGTGTTTTAAATTAAATTTCTTGTGCTGTAGGGAGAAGCACATGCCTGGGCACCTGGCAGAGCTCTGCCCTTGGATGAGGCATTCTGTACCTGACATTAATTCTGTGTCTGACTGAGCCCCAAGCAATGCAAAAACATTGCTTGAGTAGGGATTTGCTGTAGGCATAAGCTGTAGAATAAGTTCTGAAACAAACCAACCAACCACCCAAAAAGTAAGCGACCAACCAGCCCCCCAAAGCAGCTCCCACTAACAAGCACCTGGAAAAGCAAATCTGTCCAAAATGTGCTGAGAGTAAAATGAAAGTGATTCAGGGTGATGAGGGGAAAAAAGAAAGATAGGGAGAACAGCAGAGAAGTGGGGTTTTCTCAAAGATGGCTTTGTCACAGTTTAAATCAGTGAAGAGATGTGTTAAAAATACAATAGATATTAAAAGAAAAAAAATATATAAATACGTATGAAAATATATAAATAAAAATGCATAAATATTGCAACAAGGGAGTGAACCGTGTGCCTCTGGCCATGCCTTTCCAACAGCAGAGCCTGTGCTGAGAGTTTGGGATGGAACAGCCAGACTCCCATGGTATGGAATAGCTCGTGCTTGCTGCAGATGGATGTGAACCACCCCGGGCATTGCCCTCGGGGAGCAGGTTCTGTCCTGGGGGGTGTGAGCAGCAGCTGGGACAGGCTGGCTCTTGGGAATTGTTCCATTTCTCCATCCTGATGTTTGGTGTTTTTGCAACACGTTGTGAGTTCTGGCTGTGTCCTCTTTCAGGTGGAGGCATTGACTCACCAGCCTCGAGCCACCACAGTGCATGCAGTGAGAGACTCGGAACTTGCCAAGCTCCCCGAGGGAGCCCTGACATCCATCAAACGCAAATTCCCCCAGGTAAGGAAATCAGAAACATTTATTTTCTGTCCATCTCCAAGCTCCCCGTTACCACCAAGTCCTTTGGTTTCTTTTTGTATGATTGGTGCATCCTGAGGAATCCTTTTCTCCTTTTTGTCTGCCTGGTCGGATCTGTACCAGGCTCCCACTGCTCCTGTGCCTTCCCATCAATCCTAGCAGGGCTGGTTTGTGTTCATCTGAAATTAATTTGTGAAATTAATGCCAAATGCAGGACATGCATATTTAGCCAAGTGGGAATCACTCAGTGTTACTGTTAGTAAATGAAAGTTTGACTTCTGAAATCACTTTAAAAGGGTATTATGCAGTTGTCTTGCTCAGCGAGGCTCCAAGTTGACTCTTGCTTATTATGTACCTTTATTTCCCAAGTATTGAGAGTTGGGGCTTGGTTTTCATCTTCCTTGCATTTTAGGCTGTCAGTCCTCATTCTGTCTGTGTCCTGAAGACTGTGATTGCTCCCTTTGAACCCATCAACTCATCCATCTTCCTTAATTCACTTGACATTCTACCTCTCTCCTGCAAAGCTGGAGACTGTCGGACTTGAAATTTAATTCTTTTGTCCCTAAGTGCATCAGGGACATAATACTAAGCACTAAATCATTACACGAGCCTCAAAGGCAATTCTTTAATGCTATTACTTCAAATTATTTCTGATTTCTCTTTTTGCTGTCTTTTAAAACTTATTTTTTAAAAACCTGCAAAAGTAATAAATGTAATTAAAATGCTTGTGTTCCTTTGCTATCCTAGGACTCATAATAATTTGATTTTTTTTTTTTTATCTTGTAAAATATAAAGCCTATATTCATGCCTTCTTGTGTTACAGTAACTGTGGGGGTTTTGTCTGTGTTATTGCTAGGAGAATTTCATAATTGCAGCAAGTGTTTGGAAGTAATATCAATGAAACAATAATCCTCCTGACGTCCCTGCAAGTGTTATTTTTGCTTAAGTGCTTTGGAACTTCTGTTGTGGGTTTTTAAGGCCATCCTGCTCTGCAATAGTTGTGTGATTCTGATTTCCTACCTAGATTCTGAACAGGCAGAAACAAGACCAAGCCTCAGCCTGGGCAGCACCACCTCCTGCCTTGAGGTGTCCTTTAAACATTGTGCTAATTGTTCTAATTCTGCTTTGTCTGATGCAGGAGCTGATTTCAGGGTCTCTCTTAGCTCTCTTCCTTCCCCCTGTTCTCTCAGATGACAGAATTGTTTTCCCCTAAAATGTGCCCTCTGTGGAGATGCAAATCTTTATGCTTTGCAGTTCCAGTTGAGCTTAAATGTCACATTTATAGCACAATTCCAAACATTTATTTGCAATGGAATTCACATGTCTTTCCATCTCTGAAGTCTGCTGCCTGTCCTCCTCAAACTCCTCAGCTTTTTGAAGACAGAATTAATTATATCTGGACTTGCATATCGTTTGGCTAATTAGTTACATGGAAACAAAATGCTAAAATAGATATTTTTTTTTAAGGAACTGTTGCAAAAAAGGTTGTTAGAAAACATCCTTGCTGCTGTTTGAGATCTCAACATTTGAAATAGATGTTAAATTGGTATAACAAATGTGACAACTTGCATTTTTATTCTTGGGTTATTTTAGAACAAGTGTTAGAGATAGAGGAATGTAAGGTTGGCTTCAAGGAGGTGATTTATGCAGCTCATGCCTTCAGAACCTAATATACAATATTTTTAATATGATCTCAAAGTTCTTGTGTCTTTTCTTTTTGTCTGTTAGGTCCATCAGATAAGAGAGGGAAGAGGGCAGAAGGGAGAGGGACTTGATGGAGGAAAACAACAGGGTGGAAAGTTTGAAGTGAGGCAGAACACACAAATTGAAGTTTAAAGGAGCATAATGCAGGTTTTGAGCTGAAAACTAATAAATTGCATACAGAGAAAAGGGTCTGGGGGATCATTTCTTAGCAAAAAAATCTAGGCAGTAGAGGATCAAAAGTTGTCCACGCCTGAACAATGTCTTCAGTTGCAAAAAGGTATAAATATGATAGCAGGATGGTTTGGGAGTGAAGAAATCCTTGTGTTCTTCGTGATGCTGGAAGAGGTTCAGTGCCAGGCTGTCAGCACATCTGAGGAGGAGGCAGGCCAAATGCAGAGACTCCAGAGGACAAGGAGGAGGGTAACTGGTGTCTATAAGTATTGAACTGTAAGAGACTAAAAGGTTAAGAGGTGACCTTTGACTATTTTCAAACGTATAGAGGTTTGTTGTTTTTTTTCCATGAAAAGGGCATAAGTTCCATGGCATATTGGGATAAAGCAGGTGGTAGCGTACTGAAATACAGGAGTTGGACAGGAGGATAAAGCTGATTCTGCTCCCTGGAAGGGCTAAAAGGTTGTTGCTTGTTCTTACACCCTCTTCAGAAGTTATGTTTGAGGTGATGGTTAGTGCTGAGCAGAGGGATGGGCCAAGTGAATTCTCTGCCCTGTTTTCTCCCCTGTTATTCTAACACACTGATCTGTACACTGAACTTCTGGGAGCTGGGATGGACAATCAGGAAAAACAGCACAGCTGATGCTCAGGGAAGCTCTGGATGCTTTGCCTTGTTTTGTCTTCTCCTGTGGGCACCTGCTTTGGTCCTGCTGGAGACAGGATACTGGTGGCCTGGGATCCTTGGGGTGACCCAAGGTGTTGTTATTGTGAGGGATAAAGGGATGGGTGAGCATGGGCATCTCATCCCAGCTATAAATAACAGCCAGAATTTCAGAGCTTCTGCCCAGAAATGACTGATGTTGACTTCTAGATCCTGCTCGGTCTGCAGAAAACAAATCTACAGCTTTTGGCTTCTCAGGAAAGCATCCAGACCTTGAGTTCACTGTGGATTTGGGATCCTAGACATTCCCAACTGAAGGTGATCCACAGAGCAAACCTTTTGTTTTCCTGGGACCCGTGCCTGAGGGCTCCAGCAGAGCCATTGGCATTTGCCTTGGTGCTGGGTGCTGCCTGAAGCTTTTCAGAGCTGCAGGAATGTGCAAGGAAATTGATTCTTTCTATTTCCATCACTGCCTTCAGTTCTGAGAAGTAGGACAGGGAATCAGCTCGCAGGATTTTTGGCACCACAAAGCGGTTTCGAAGCAGCAGCAAGAGCCCAGAAGTTGTGAACAGATTACAGAGATGTTCTGACATCAGTGGGGAACTTGGATTGCATTTCACAGGTTATCTTTGCCTCTACTGAGCAGCTGAGATGGTTTTTATGATTCTGACTTGAAACTTAGACCTGGGGAGCTGATGGAAACTGTTCAGGAGCTGAGGAGGGGTTAAGTGCACGCCAGACAATACAGAGCTTTTCTGCATCTTTCTTTTAATTCACTAAATCTGTCCTTTAAATATATTCATGAACAGTGGGTCCTCCATTGTGTGGATACTTTAACCAGAGCTTTTCTGAAGTGGCTGGAGCCTTCCTGGGGCTTTTGCCACATGAGGTGAGCTCCAGCCCGTGCCCTCTTTTCCAAAGACACTGCTACTGTGTGTGTCACATTATTCCAGCTCACTGTGGCACTGGAATATAGCTCAGGAGAGGCCATGCTTCTGGATTTGTCTGTGTGTGTCCTCATGGCCCAGTAAAAGATGTTTTCCTTCCCTGTAGGAGAAGCAAACATGAAAAGGGGGAAGAAACCCACTTGCCACGTGCGGCAGGCAGAGCCGTGCTCATCACAGCAGTGATGCCAGACTGGCATTTTTCTTCAAGACACAATTGATCCTGAGTGCCAGGAGCTCAAACAGCCCCAGGAGAAAGCTTCAGTTCCTCTGTGGGCTGTAGCAGGGGTTGTGAAGGTGCCAGGAATTCACTTTGTCCCAGTGGTTCTTGACCCATCGGCAGTTTTGATTCGGAGCCCCCTTGCCAAGCTCCCTGATCTGGGCTGTGATTTGTCTGATCTGGGGCCATGGAAAGCTTCAGGGACACCAGGGTTTGATTGAAGTTGATGATCTGAGTTAGCTCTTCTCCTCCTTTGTCTCTCAAAATAACTCCTAAGAAAGTCAAGGGAGAAAAACCTCAGCTCCTGGAAAGAGCTGCACGGAAATGAACCTGCTGTTCCCTGAGTTTGTAGAGATAAAATGGCTCTTGTTACTATTTTACCCCAATTGCCTTTAATTTGTAGCACAGAAAGCCCTTGGCAGCCCTGTTTCTATTCTAGCTTATTCACATCAGTGTGGCAGAAAGCCCTTTTATGTGTCCTTTAACTAAATGTATGTGAGACGTGTACAATACCCTGCTGGGAAAGCACCAAGAAATTGTTATTCCACATATTTAATGTAAAGGTGGCCTCTTGGGTGGCTGATTTGAAGTTTTAAAGGTTTAACTATGAGATGTCTTATTTCTAAACTTCAAAGTCACTGGAGAAAGTCCTCAGCTCACCTGCAGAGCACTCTCAGAGCACGGATCTTGTGGAGCTGTGTGATGGCAGAGGAGCCACTGGAGAGGATCTGAGCAGCCTTGGAGGAAAAAAAGAGTCAGATTTGTAGGGCTGTATGTCTGGTGGTTGAACAGGATCCAACCTGGCTCATTCCTATTTTTTGGAGTGTCAGGGAGTGATAGGACATGGGGGATTGGATACAAACTAGAGGAGAGGAGATTTAGATGAGATGTTAGGAAGAAGTTCTTCTCCATGAGGGTGGTGAGACCCTGGCACAGGTTGCCCAGGGAGGTGGTGGGAGCCCCATCCATCCCTGGAAGTTTTTAAGGCCAGGCTGGATGGGGCTCTGAGCAACCTGGGCTGGTGGAGGTGTCCCTGCCCATGGCAGGGGGGTGGAACTGGGGGGTCTTACAGGTCCCTTCCAACCCTGAAAATTCCATGATTGATTCTGTGACTCTTGCCTAATTTAGAAACCTCCAGGTGTTCCTGGAGAAGCCTGGACTCCAATTGCTGCTTTTCTGCAGAGCAGATTTTGTTCCAGACCTGAAGCCCAAACCCCCAGGGTCTGTGCCAGCAGCTGAGCTGTGGGTGGGGGTCTGCAGGGTGGGCTGGATGGAGAGACTGAGTGAGAGCTGGGATGTGCTGAGAGCTCCAGACACTTCCCACTGAGCTGGGAGGGCTGTGTAGCCCCAGGTACTGGTGACTCCATGGGAATGAGACACTTTGGCATCTGCAGATGTCTGGGAAGTGCTGTGCTGGCACCGTGCTTGGGAAATCTTGGAGTTTGCTCCATGGGGGGGGTTCTTGCCTGCTCGTAGAAGAACAGAGCCTGGGCAGGGCTGGAGGTACCTCCAGAGCATTAGAAACTTGTTGGGTTTTTTCCAAGTCAGTCCATTTTATTTCCCAGCAGTGCTGCCAGAGTTCAAGCCTTCCACCCTCACTGCCAATTCCCAGAGCTTTTCCTGGTGACATCCAGCTCCTTAGGCAGCCTGGGAATCAGTGACACAGAATCACTGCCCAGGAACCCCCTGCCCAAACCCCCTCTGCTGCCTCCATCACCTCCATGACCTCTTCAAAGAGCTCTGTGTTTCCCTTCAACAGGGACACCTTTGAGATCTCCCAGCCCAAGGGTTCATCTCTGCTTCCTCCTCCTCCTCCTCCTCTGCTCCCCAGGCTTCACCAGACCCCACCAGTTCCCTCCAGCTCCTCTCCTGGGTCCCCTGGCTTCCATGTCATAATCCCTTGGGTCATTCTGCTCCTTCCTGGCCCATGTTACTGGGCATGTTAGAACAGAGGGGTTGGAAAACCTGAAGGGTGATTTTTTAAAATTTTTTTTTCCTCCTGTTGGGTTTTTTTTTTTCTTTTAGTCTCTCCAGTTGAAATGAATTTGGTGGGAGCTGCTCTGGCTGCCCTGCAAGGTGACAGGAGGCAGGTGAACCACTGGAGCTTGGGTCTGTTTTTCATGGAGAGATGTGATTTGTATTGACTTCACCCTCAGACAGATGGACAAGTCTCTTGTAAAGGAAAACATTGCCTTTTAATGAAAAAAAAATTAAATTTTTTTTAAAAAATTCATATGTAATATGAAACTCCAAGGAAATTTCAGGCCAGTTCTTAGCTCAGATCCCAAACTGCTGTTCCTTCAAGGTTGCCATGACTGCAGCAGTGACTCATCCCCTTCTGGTGAGCAATTTCCTTGTCTTACAAAGCCACCAGGGAAATAATTTTTCCATATCCATACGTACCAAGGCTGTAAGGTTTGCTCGAGCAAATGAGGCAAATAATATTTCCTGGTAATAGGAGCAGCCAACTGGAAAACGAGACCAATCTGTTCTATTCTTAGCTCTGTCATTAGCCTTGGACTTTGACTTAGCTGGAGCCCTCCTCAGCTGTCTGTAAAGCAGGAAAAGTTATAAATTAGGAGACTGTTTTGGGGAGTAATTAATATTCTGATGTTTGAAGTGGTTCAGAAGTGTAAAACATTGGTAACACCCTCAGGGCAAGTCCTGGTGTGCAGACACAGGGGTCAGGGAGCTGGCTATGGGGGATGCTCTCCAGGTTGTCTCCCTTAGCAAGGGCAATTAGTCCCATAATTCTGATGAAGAATTCCCGCTGTGATTTGAGGGGGAAAGATATTTCTTAGATTGTTCTGCAGGTGTCTGGAGTGTGTATTTCTCTCTTTTTTTCAAGATGTCTTAAATTTGGTCACTGTGAGCACCAGGGGTCAGGTGGAAGTGAGATTGTGGGGGAGGATCTGAGGACAGGCTTGAGCCTTTTGGCTTCAGTACCTATAGAATTGTGGTGTGGTTTTTTTTTCTTCTTCTTCTTTTGTTCCCAGAGTACAGTAAATACTGTGTTTGCTCTTTTTTTTGCTTGCTTTCTTTTCTTGTTTTATAGGTTAGGGCAAAACAGGTAAAAGAAATCAAGACAAATGATCTGTCACCAGATGTTACAGCCAGGAAAGAAGCTGTGGTTAAAAAACCCCTTGTCAGTGGGTGGTTCAGCTTGAGAGAATATCTTAGAGAAGTTTAAAAGTAGCTGTTTCAGTGTACTATTTTGAGTACATTCTGCCTGAATGTTTGTTTCTTCTCTTTTTTCTTTCTCTCCCATTGCCAGGTTGTGACTAGACTTATTCACTTGCTGGGGGAGAAGATTCTTGGCAGTCTTCAGCAGGGAGGTAAGAATCATTCCTGCCCTGCTCCCATTGATGCTGCTGCTTCCTGGGAGCTGGAATTACAGCCTGAAATCTGGAAAGAGAAAGCACATACTGAAAGGAGAATTTGGCACTCAGTATTTTAGCTGTTGTCAGAAGGGAAGGGTGATTTTGTGCTATATATATGTGTCTACAAGTTGGGTTTGGGGTTTTTTTTGGTGGGACATGGTTAATTAAGTGTGGGAATGGAAGGATTTGCAATCGAGCTGGAAAAGCACTGCTGAGAATGTGCAAATATTCCAGATATTCTTGGGTAGCTTTTAAAAGGAAGCAGATGGACAGTAACCACTGAAGGCTCCTGTGGGGTTCTTTTCTCTGGGGGTCACTTGGTTTTTCTTTGGTTGGGTTTTTTAAGTGACTTTTCTGGCTGGTTTTGCAAATGTTCCAGGGAGACCTTGAAAACAAGGTGTCAAATTCCCACGTTTTGGAGCAGTACTGGGGAAGGAATCTTGATTTCCACTCTTTCTTTCCTTGCTTTCTGTAGGCAGTTGAGTTGGAACCTCCAGTGCTGGTTGTATTGGGATGTCTGTGGGTGCTGAAGTCTGCACTGGGAATAGGGCAGGGTGGGATCTGGAGAAAAGGGGAGGAAAATCAGGGACAGGAGTGGGAACTCAGAGGATTGCCCTTGAAGTTGTGAGGACTGGGGGAGCTGAAGGAGTTGAGCGTGATGTGTGACTTGTTTGAACCCACACATCTTCTTGAAGATATCCAAAACGAGTGGCAAAACCTGCTAAATGTTCTGTGCTGAGCTGTTTTAGGAGCCTTGAATGACTCAGTTGCTGAATATATGTGAAAAAAAAGGCTTGTTTGATATTCCTGTGTGTCCTGCAGGGTAGTGTTGATCTTCCATACAGACTTGGGATGGGTTTTTATCTGGTATATGAAGTATTCCTGTGTCCACCTCAAGAATTCATCTTAATGGTGCACTGGGGCCTTTGCTGGGTGGAATGGGAGAAGCAGGACATTAAATCTGAACTTGGATCACAATAATATAATAATCATGCCATGAACTGAGGGGCTTTAGCAGCACAGTGAGGTTGTCTGAGAAGGCTGAGTTAGAGGGAGAAGAAATAATGCCAAAGTAAAAGCAGCAGTTTGCAGAACACCCCATGTCATTGGCCTTTTCCTCTTCTAAGCTATCCTGGAAGATTTTAGCTTTGTGCTCTGTCAACAGATCCTTCCCTCTGCCTGTCCTTGTCCTTACCCAGCTCACTGTGTTGTGTTGGAGATCTTCCCACAGCTATTTCAGAGATTCCATATTTTATTTCAATACTTGTAAGCACATACCTGTAGAGCTCCATGTTACAGAATTGTGAAGAGATGCAAGGATAGGGGGATATGCAGATTGCCTACAGCAGCTTTGTTAAAAGGAGGTGTTTATCTCCTTGATCAGGAATGCCATAAAAACAGAATGCTAATTTTTGGAATATTTTGATACTTACAACAGGTTTTGGGTTCTTCTTTTAGTTAAGCTAATTCCTCTTGTGGGCTAAAACCTGTTCCAAAGTCATGGCTGCTGAAGGTGCCTTTTTATCTTAACAGGTCAGGTAAATGCACATTGTATTTAACCTGCTCCTGACATCCAGATATTTTGGTTGTTGCCTGATTTTGCCCACACGTGCTGTCAGCAGCCAAGAATGAGGAGAATTGGCCTTCATCCTCTTACAAATGAAATAAGTGGGAGCTCTTCCCTTTTCTAGGATATGGAAGGAGTTAAATTTATCTTGGGTTAAGCAACTCTGTGACCCTTTGCTTTTCCTTGAAAACAGTGAGATGACACCAAGCTTCCCAGGTTGGCTGATGGCATGTTTTGTTGGGTTTTTTTTCTCTCTTTTTGAACAGGTCATGCCCTTGGATTGCACAGCTCGAGCAGCAAGTGGGATGCTGGGAATCCTGCCAGCAATCTCTCCACCGTGGCAATTATGCCAGTGTCAGAGGAGGTGCCACTCACAGCCTTCACTCTGGAGCTCAAACATGCTCTCAGTGCTGTGGGTAAGAAGTCTTCACCTGGGACATGATGCTGGAAGTCCCTTTCAGTGTTCCTAATGATGAAAATGAGAGCTTTCTCTGTGTAGATTTGCTGCCACTGCTACATTCGTGTTGTTTCTCCTTTTGGCTTTTCTAGAATAAGCTTTTTGTTTAATTATAAATTGGAGTCAGATGTTTCCATTTAACACCTGGGTTCACATTTGAGGAGGAAGCAGAGAAGTCCTGCAGGGTGAGCCAGAGGCTCCAGCACTGCTTCCTCACTGCTTTGCCTGCTGGGCTGGGATGGGAAAGGGAAAGAGTTTTCCACTTGTGAGCTGGAGTGAAATGGAGGTGGGAAAGTTTTACTGCTGTGAAGAGTTTGAGGTGAGGATAACCATGCTGATGAGTCCTGATGAAGGTGTGGGATGTCTGTTGTTGTTGACATTTTCCCCCCTAATCCTGGTAGAGCTCAGAGCATCTCATCACAAAGCTCTTCTGCATTATACAGATTTTTTACAGTTATTTTCCTGACTATGTTTTTGTCCTTTTACCAAGAGCAGCTAAATGATACCACATGGCTGTGCAAATTCTGATTATGTATGGGAGCCATCATGTATCATTTCAGACTGAAGTAGAGAGGGATTGAAATCCAACATGTGTATCTCTCCTCCCTTTCTGACATTTAAATAGAAGCTTTAATTTCTAAAAATGCATCTCGTATTGGAAAGCTCACTGAAGTATCCTTATCACTAATTTATTGGAGCTTTTCATTTTAGTTCTGTCTCCTTTACACCCAGATTAGATTTAAAAGTGAAGTGTTTAATGTGACATCTGGATTCTGCCACCTCTTGGTGGTTTTGCTGGGGGAGATCAGGCACTGAGGCATCAAATTCATCTCTCAGCTCTGTCTTGTTGACACAATTCTGTGGACCTTTATTAAGCCAAATACAAATTCCCATTTGATGAAGTCCAGGCAGTTCAGTTTGGTGTGCTAATATTTTTTTTCCTGTCATTTTATATTGGACAATATCTTTTTGTGTAAGTATATTTTCTAGGTGAGGTGGAATTACACCCATTTCTGACCATCTGAGAGCAGTCCTTGACCTCTGGGCCTCTGATTTCTCTGGGCAACTTTTTGGCCATGTTTTATTAGACTTATAACTGGGATAACTGCATTCCCACTCTTCTGTATCTTAGGAAATTGGTGCTAGGGGGGAAAAAAATGACAAAAGTGAGCACCATGCTCATCTTGGAAAGAAAGGAAGAGTTATGTCTCTCTTGTGTTACTTGTGGTTCTTAACTGGGCAGGATTTGGAAGTCTTGCTGAAGGGCTGCCTCACCATTCCTTGAGTGCCTTAGATGCTGAAAAGATAAAATGAAATAGACTCTGATATTTGCCAGTGCTGGTTTTTAGTCCTCACCTCTCTTTTATGGGCTTGTAATTCTCTACAGAAAAAAGGCTGCTCTGGAGTAGTAATTTAGAAGCTCCATGAGGATTCCCCAGGAATCCTGATCCTCCAGGCCTGGGGGTAAGACTGTTGCATTCTCTTGCCTAAAGCACCTAAAACCTGGGAGTCAGAATCTCAGCAAATTCAGTGAAAGAAAAATCCCCTGAGGGCTCCTAAAAGTCACAGTAATGACCTGAGAGTGTCATGAAGTCCTTGCTCTGATGCTCTTCCCCAGCAACCTGCTGGTTGCAGTCAGAGGGGCAGTGTTGGGTTTAGATCAATATTTGATGTCACCTCCTATCACCTCTGTTATACTCTTGGAGCTAATCACCCCATAGCTGATCCTGCTAAGAGAGGGCAGCACCTGATGGGTGCTGGCTGGAACCAGGCTGATGTCTGGGGTGGAGGTGATGGGGTGACTGGGGTAATGTAACTGGGGAGGAGTCCCTGCCCATGGGTGATCCAGAAGGTCCCTTCCCTCCCAAACCAGTCTGGGGTTCCTTCCTGCTGGTGTGGCTGTTGGAGGGGTACTTGAGAATGTTTTTTATAACTTGATTGCTCTCAGCAGTTGAGTGAAATAACACTTTTGGTCATCGTTTTTATACACTTGAGAACACATATGCTGGTGTTCTTGATCACATTAATGGAGGGTTATTTAATGTTGAATAATTGGGAGCTTGGTAGAAATTGGAAGTGTAGAGCAGATGGTTGTTATTTCTGAAGCCAAACGGAGCTGATTTGGTTGGAAGCATCACCAGGGGCTGTGCTGGGGGTGGGGAAGGGTCTGGTGTGAGCCAGCACAGCCATGGCTGTCCATCCATGTGTCTGTGTCAGGTACTGCTCACTGCTGCTTTTCAAAATAGAAGAAAGCATTTGGAAAATCCTTCCATGATCTCTCAGTTCACCTCCCCAGGGCTCTTTCTTGGTGCTTGATGGGGATGTGTTGTCCCCAGTCAGAGTCTCTGTGGGTGCAGCATCCATCACCTTGGGTGATGCAAAGCTGCACTCCAGCTCTACAAAGCCTGGCCCTGTACCAAGGTGCTGTGGCTGACTGGGGGAACTGGGTTTGCTGGTTTCCCCTCAGGACCTGTGTCCCCCATGGGCACTGTGGTCACTCCAGGCCTCTTTGCTGATGTCCCTGGGTCTCAGTGTTGGGGTGCAGGCAGGACACAGGGAAGTGCTGAGGTGGAACCTGCTGCCCCCTCCTCATCCTTAGCTCTTACTTGACATTTTTATGATATTCTCCAGCTCATTTTGCATTCCTGGCTCTTCTGTTTTGCCTATTAAACTTCCACCATTGTCAGAAAGCTTTGTAAGTCACCCAGCCTGGGAGGATATTTGGATTGCACATCATTTCCATTTTGCTGAGAAATGTGCCATGTTAGTGAAGATAAATGAAAGCTCTGCTTTTGGCTGCTTTTTCAACGTTTGCCTGTCCTCCCTTGCTGTCTCTGGAGCACACAGGCTCCCAAATGCCTCTTCTGGGAGACCTCTCTGAAGCCCATTATCCCATGCAGCAAAGTTTGTTGTTTGTGAGGCTGAATGGGGAAGCAGATCAAAGCCTCTCTCAGTGATAAGAATGATAAAACTCAAGTGGTAAATTCCCTCCCCAGCACTGGCTCTGTTCCTGCAGGCAGACAGCTCCAGGAGCAGCACAAATGCAGGAGTGATGGGCAGGTCAAACCAGTCCAGGTCTGGAGATGCTAAAGAGCTCGTTCCCTCAGCTTTGGATTTGTGCCTTTCATAGGAGCCAACTCCCCCAAGTTTTACTGGGAGATGAGGAAATTAAATTCTGCTTTCAAATCATCCTCTTTTCCTGGCTTTCTCACCAGCTTTTGCTTTTTATCTTTTGGTCTCAGCACAGGGAATGTTTTGGTTGGCTCCTCCTTCCTCATCAGTGTGACAAAGAGCAAACATTATTTGGAGGTTTGAAAAGAAAAGATAAAAATCAGACTTCTGTGTTCTTGTCAGGTCTAACAGTGAAGTATGGTACAAGAGAATGAAGCCTTTGCAGGGGGAATTGAGCTTTGGGGGGACAACGAGTTGGCCCTGCAGGTCAGGATGGTGGCTCCAGACCCTGTGCTTGTGCTTCTTGCTTTTGGAGCACAGAAAGATGGAATTCCAGCCTTTTTACCATGTTGCTCCTTCACGGTTCCTTGGTTTTTGCTAAACACATTAGGGCATGCTGCTTTATTAATGCCTTGAGAGACTTCACATAATTAAGTGTTTTGTTATTTCCTACATGAGTTTCAGTTCTTTTATTAATGAAAAACTGAAGGATGACATTAGGAAAACATTAACACAAAGCAACTGTGCTTTCATATTTTGTGAAAGTGAATTTCTCTCTCAGGATAAGACAGATGATATTTTCTTTACATACGAGATTAATCCCTCTTAAGTTTGCTTTGCTTTGCTTTTTTGTATTTAGCTGCAGTTTTTCTGCAGCCTCCAGCACACATGGCTTGTGCTGCTGCTGCTGGAATGGAATTGCTAATAAGGAAATGGGACTGAAGTGGCTGCAAGACACTTGATTTGCCTCAAAATTCATCTGGTGTACAGTGTGTGTCTGGCTGGGCAGGGAGTTGGACTGTGCCCTACAGAGTATGGGGTGTATTGGATAGAAAGTGGTAATCCCACTATAGGGTTCTCTAGGATCCATCTGGGGAGCTGGCTCAGTGCAGGATAAACAAAGAGTTTATTTCAATAGGGCAGCAAAGTAGCTTTTGTCCTGGAGACCAAAGTCCTGGACTTTCTGTAGCTGGAATTCTGAATGCTGTGTTTGTGAAAGTGCAGCTGCAGCAGGAATTGTCATCCCAGAGTGAGGAATGGCCCAGAAAGTAATGGGATAACAGAGCTCAGGGGGGATGGAGAATGGGAAGATGCTGTAGTTAAGTGTGAAAAATTGTTTTGAGGACTCTGTGCCAGCTCGTTCCTCTCTGACAGCTCCAGTCAGTGTCCTGATCTGTCACCATCTTCAGAGCAGGTTCAGAGGACTGCATTTGTTAGAGCTGTGTTCTCAGTAGGGTTTCTGGGGAGCTGGGAATTACAGGTGGTCACAGGAAACTTTTTTTTTGTTCTTCCAGGTCCTGCTTTGCTGCTCACCAGTGACAACATCAAACAGAGACTGGGTTCTGCTGCTCTGGATAGGTACCAGTGGGGCTTAGGGGGAAAATGCAGATGGTTTTATAAATTAGACAGGGCTTGGGAATAAAGTTCTGTGTCCTAACATTGAGCTTCCTCATCGAGGTGCTTGAGAGAGCAGTGTTTCAAGAGTATTTGGTTAGAATGTGGGTGGGTTGGTTTTTTTTTTTTCCATCATTGCCTTCTCACTTGGAAAAGCTCAATTGCTCCAAGTGGGGATTGTGTACTCATCCTGAGGGATGCTGTTAGCTCTGTGCATACATCTAATGGTATAAATCACAGAGATAAAGGGTCTGAGCCTGGAAATCTGGGCAGGTTCTTAGGGCAAGCAAGAGTTGCAGGTCTGATGCCCTTCAGATGTCCTTGACAGGCAAGATTTCTCTCTGGTCTGTCAGGAGCTGTGCTACAAATGTTGGAATTCGTTTTGTTTGGGTTTTTTTTTCTCTCCCCAGTATCCACGAGTACCGACTGACCAGCTGGCTGGGGCAGCAGGAGGATATCCACAGGATTGTTCTGTACCAGGCTGACAGCACCCTCACCCCCTGGACCCAGCGCTGCATCCGCCAGGCTGACTGCATCCTCATCGTTGGGCTGGGAGACCAGGAGCCAACTGTGGGAGAGGTGTGGGAATGGCTCCCTGGGGGGTCTGCAGGCTCAACAGTCCAGAGCAGAGGAGGTTCTTCCATACTCATGGAATTTTCCTGGGTTTAACACCCAGTGAGGCATAAACAGTGCAGTATTCCTGAGAAATGTGGATTATAAAGAGAAAAAGGGCTGAATGAGGAGCCTCTGAAATGGCAAATTTTATTTAGAAGTGTTCTCACCAAACTTCTTTTCCTCTAATGAGTTGTTGTGGCCAGTTGTAGTGAAATGAGGCAACCAGGTGCCAGATTGCCAGGGAGTGAGCATGAGCTTGTGTCAAGCCCACCATACCTTTTATTGCCCCCTAATCCTGCTCATGCCCAGTGGGTCCCACCCTAATTAGGCACAGGTGGGCTTGACACAAGCTCATGCCACTCCCTGGCAATTAGTGGCACCTGGTTGCCTCATTTCACTACAGCCAATAGTAAATCAAAAGCTAAATTGCTTTGAGGCTTTGTGTTTCTGTCCAGAATTTCTTTGCAGAATCTCCAGATAGAAAGACAAATTCTTTTCTACCTGGATGGAATTCATGGCATGTGCCTAGGAGAAAACAGATCTAAATTATATTGTGTGAATAATTTAATATATTGTATTATGGATGGTAAGCTGTATTTCCCCCCCCCCTTCCTATCTGTTTTTATTTTTGATGTTTTTGTTGCTTGAAAGTCATTTGACCAGGCACATAAATTCAGCAAGGAAGTTAAAAGTGAGGCCACGAGTGGGGTTTTCAGGCTGGTGAAGTGCTGAGTGTGACTGCCAAGGAGCCTGGGACTGGTACCATCTGCAGCATTGTTGTGTCTCACTTGGTGTTGGTTCTCCATGCCTGAGTGTGGGAGGCAGGAGGCACAGTAAAAGTGAGGCTCCCAGCTGCCTAGCACAACCAGAAAATAAAAATAAGGAATGCAAGGGGGAAAACTGATCTGATTGGAAGCAAAAGAAAAAACATGCTGAACATCTGCAGGCTTAAGTATGGCTTGGGAAGCAATCTCATTTTGCATGAGCAGTGTGTGTCAGTGCTCTAGTGGGCTGTGCTTTGGGTGAGAATCATTGATTTTTAAGTATCAGGTGTCTGATTTTGGAGGTCTCTGTGCCATGCAAGCCCACAGCTAACAGAGTAGTTCTCTGAATCCATCTTGTTTGGGGGTCCTGTGTGTGTGGTTGTGCCAGTTGAGGCAGGAACAGGCAGGAGATGTGTGTGCATTTTGTGTGTGCATTTCCCAGTACAGCAGTCTGTAAAGCTGACACTGGGGCACAACCCACCTGATACCCCCCTTCCTTTGGTCTCTTGTGCTGCAGCTGGAGAGGATGCTGGAGAACACTGCGGTCAGAGCCCAGAAACAACTCATCCTGCTCCATAAGGAGGATGGGCCTCTCCCTTCCCGAACTGTGGAGTGGCTGAACATGAGGAGCTGGTGCTCTGCTCACCTTCACCTCCGCTGCCCACGCAGAGTCTTTTCCAAAAGAAGTTTGCCCAAGCTGGTAAGAGGTTTCCTGCCTTGCTGGCTGCCCCTCAGCTCTAGGGCTTCACTTGGAAGTCACATCAAAGGTGATGTGACATGGTGTTCCTACATGGGTGGTGTCCTCAAATCTCTTTGGCCTCAAGTTTACCCTGGGAAACAGGGGTAAGGGCTCCTGGCCTCCCTGGGGATGAGTGTTTGGCTGCAGTCAGTACTCTCAGGGTTTTAGGCTTGTAACTGGGGTGGGATCCTCTTCACTGGGAGGGTTTTGCAGGGTGCTGGGGTCACTGTGGGACTGGGAGGTTCTGTGGAAACATAAAAAGATTTTTCACTGTGAGGGTGGCAAAATACTGGAGCAGGCTGCCCAAAGAGGTTGTGGAGTCTTCTCTGGAGACATTCAGACCCTGTCTGGCCACATTTCTGTGTGACCTCCACCAGGTGGTTCTGCTGGGGCAGGGGGTTGGACTCTTGGATCTCTTGAGGTCCCTTCCAACCCCCAGCACTCTGTGGTTCTGTCACTGGGTGATCTTAAAGGTCTTTTCTGACCAAAGTGATTCTCTGATTCTATCCACGTGCTTGTAAGAATCACACTGAAGTTACAGCAGAGGCAGACTCGGGGTGCTTCCCAGGAGCTTCCCATCCTTGTCAAGAAACTGAAATATTTCTGGAGAAAAACCTTGCACTCGGGTGAAGTTCTCCCAGCACACTGTAAAAGCAGTTGTGTGGGATCAGGAGAAGGGTTCGGGTGGTTCGTGCACCTTCTTTTCCTTTGAAGAACAGGCTGGTTTTGGCTGTGGTGCAGTGTCCCTGCCCTGTCCCTCCTGCAGATCGAGATGTACGAGCGCCTCTTCCAGAAGCCTCCCGACCGCCACTCCGACTTCTCCCGCCTGGCTCGAGTCCTGACTGGAAACGCCATCGCCCTGGTGCTGGGGGGTGGAGGAGCAAGGTTTGTCCTGGGCTGCATCCCTGCCAGCTCCTGGAATGCCTGTGGCACTGGGACTCAGCACTGCTCTGCCAGCAGCCTCTGGGGGAAGTGCTGAGGAGCTGCTTCCCATACACAGACTGAACCCGCTGCCTGGCTTTGGGTTTGGCTTTGGGTTTGGCTTTGGGTTTGGCTTTGGGTTTGGCTTTGGGTTTGGCTTTGGGTTTGGGTTTCTGCTGAGTGCTTGCGACCTCCTGAGACCTCTCATAAGTTGGGCTTAATACCAGGAGATGACCAGGGCACTAAATATGACACTTGCTTTTTATTAGCCTGCACTCTATTTTTTTTCCCCTATGGATTTTGATATTAGAAAATGGTTTGCAGTATTTCAAAAGGCCCCCGAAGCTCTTAAAAGTTTGAGCTGCAAAAAGAATTGTCCTCTAATGGGACAATGTTCTCTGCTTTATCACCACCCAACCCCCCAGATACTCATACACTTCTGACAGCTTTACTTCCCAGAAAGAGAGCATTTTTGCAGACACGGGGGCAAGGTGTGTGCTGAACAATTTAATAGAATTCCATCTGAGTTCTGAATGAATCTTGGTGATAAATTACTGCTCATGTTTTTCTTTATAATCCATTTTTATTTTGAGCATTTTATGTTGAGACAGACATGGAATTTGGTAGCCCTTTGTCTCAAGAGCACTCCCTCTTTGCTGTCTTCATCACCATGTTCTTGAAGCCCTAACCCAGGAAGCTTCTAATTGATTAATGCAAAGCTCTCCCGTTTTATTTTTTATTATCTGTTATCTCTGTCTCTACTGAAGCCTGTGCCATGTTAAAACATGTGCACTTCTGTATTTCTGGCAGCACATTTTGCTCATTCCTCTCCTTTCTTCCTTCTGTAAACATTGCTGTAATTTTTTGCCAAACTATTTAATTTTTTTTTTGTTGTTTTACTACTTAATTTGCAAGCTACCACCTGCTGGTTGTCGAGAGCAGAGGTAAGGAAGAGCAGGATTGCTGAGCCTGTTTGTTGGTCCTGTGTTGTTCTCCTCCACTAATCCAAACCTCTGTGTTGGGACTTGTGGATGCACATCACTCCTTCAGCAATGTGACCATGTCCCATCAGCCACTCATTTCCTCATTTCTGCACCCATGCAATACAGAGGCCTCGGAGAGGATTAAATAGCAGAATGGATAAATATGATGATTTCTTCTGTCTTTAAGACCTTATTTATGTCATGGTCTAAAATGCTTTTGCTGGGGGTTCAGACTGGTGTGTGGATCAGTCAGCATTCTGCTTCCAGTAGAAAGGTAATTGTATGCTTTGGCAAAAGATTAGGATTTTAAAATATTATATTTTTTTTAAGTGGAAATATAACTAAGACTCTAGAGAAAGCAAGAAGTTGCTCTGAACTCTGTAAATCTGCCTTTAGAAGGTTTGCAGGTCAAAGTGATTTTGTTAGGTCTTCATCTCTTTTAACAAGGCAACTCGAAGGGATTATGGACTCAGTCCCTAATTGCATCCTGTTATTAAAGCTCCTTCTGGCTACAAACATCTTGACAGGTCCCTGAACAGGCTCTTGATAGTCTGGTGTTTGGATAAGGTATTGCCCCAGGTAACCTCCTGCCTCGTTCCAGGAACAGGAATCTCCCAGAGGGAGCTCAGGGTTCCAGGGTGCTGGTGCTGGGTGTTTCTGTTGGAGGGATCATGCTCTGTGACACCAGGAAGATCAATTATTTAGTTGTTATTTTGGGAATGTTTGTCTGGCTTCCCAGTTACAGTCAGTTTGGGAGGTTTCACCAGAGCAGCTTAATAGTAATTATCTTTGTGGTTTGTCATGACAAAAGGCTGGGAGGAACTAAAGGTTTTTCCTTCTCTTGTGACTATAAAAATAAAACAAACTGAAGTGATACAGTTTGAAAATTACAGTGTTTTGCTTTTGTTAAGTGCTAACTTAATTTCAGTTGGAAACATTGTGGAGTTTGAGGGGAAGGAAAGGGAATTTGCATTTAGAAAAATAATGCCTTTGAAATGCAGTTGGAAGAATAAGGACACATCAAGCCCTGCAGCAAAGGCATTAACCCTCCCATCAATCCTTCTCCTGACCCTTAGCCATCCCACACAGCCCACCCTTTCTCTGGGTTTCTGTGGCTGTCTCAGCAAAGCTGGTTTGAAAACTAGAAGTTGTGGGGAGGGACTTATTAATACTGAAATACCTGGGAATCCCCAGGGCTTTGGGAAGAAGCTCAGGTGCTGCAGTTTCAGAGGAAGGACTGAAACAAAACTGTGATGACAAATTTGTTGTTGGTTGTGTCATTATTCTAGGCATGAATTTGGTTCCACAAAAGCACAATGGGGAAACTCAGTACAGAAGCCCAGTTCCTCTTCAGCTGTTCTGGTAGGAAGCTGTATTTGCAGTAAGACACAGGCTACAAACATGTAAGATCTGCTGATGGAGAAGGGGAGAGCTCATGTTATAAGAAGTTAGTTGCTTTTTTTGGATTTGCTGTCTAAAAGAAGGCAAAATGAATCAGCTGGGGATAAAAGCCCGTGGTGACAGAGACCTTTACCAGGCAGTGTCTCAGAATCACAGAATTCTTGAGGCTGAAAAAGCTCTCTGAGATCTCTGAGCTCACCACTGACCTAACCCCAGCCCTTGGCACTTGGTGCCACATCCCCTTTCCTTAAACACCTCCAGAGATGGGGACTCCACCATCCCAATGCCTGATCACCTTCTCCATGAGGAATTGCTTCCCAAAATCCAACCTAAACCTCCCCTGGGGCACTTCAGGCCATGTCCTCTCCTCCTGTCACTCCTTGCCTGGGAGCAGAGCCCAGACCCCCCCTGGCTCCAACCTCCTAAGGGATTTGTGGGGGGTGATCAGGTCCCCCCTGAGCCTCCTCTTCTCCAGGTTAAACAACCCCAGCTCCTTTAGCCTCTCATTATAAGACTTTCCCTGGCTGGCCACACTATTCCTGATCCAGCCCAGGATGCCATTGGCTTTCCAGGCCACCTGGACACACTGCTGGCTCAGGTACAAGCAGTTGCCACACAATATTCCTGGGATGATGCCCACAGGTCCAGCATCCCAACTCTTCTACCCCAGCCCTTTCCTTGGGGCAGAGCCTTTAAGCCTCCCCTGAGGAGCTGCTGTTGAAGGTTATTTGTAGCTATTTTTCATCAGGGCATCTTCTCTCTTTTTTCCATTTAGTGTTCTCCTCAGAGTTATTATTTCACCTCAGCTCTTGAAATGTCCAGGAGGGATTTGTTTTTTCCCCAGCACTTCCTTGCTGAGTCTCAGGGTCTGTCTCTGACTCACTCCCTCTTTTTCATTTTGGGCACCTGGCCTCTTTCATCAAGTCGTTCTTTTTGCCTTTTCTTTATTTTCAGCTCATAAAAGGGAGGATAAAAGCAGCAGCAGCTCAGGAAAAGCAAGTTGTGATGGAGGTGTTGGTGCCTCTCCTGCCACGTGCAGGGTGCTCACACTCCCTGCTTTTAGAGGAGGACAGACATGCAGATCCATCTCCCCCCTGCTCACTTAGGGGCTGCTGCCTGGGGTCTCTCTGCTCCTTAAAGTTGGTTTTATCTTCTGATTCAGTGGCTTTACCCAGTGATGAAAAGGCTGATGCAGGTCTTGTGATGTTCTCTCAGGAGATCACATTTGCCTTCTGCACCCTCAGTCCTTGACTCCAAGATCCCTGACTCCACAAAAAAAAAAAAAACTAAAGCAAGGAAGCTTTACAGTCACTGCATTCATCATGTGTGGCTGCAACTCCAATTTATTTAGGCAAGTCTGAGTAAAAACCTGCTCATCAGTCTTGCTTACTCTCTGCCAGCAGACTCTGCTCCCTTGGCACTGCTGTTTATCCACAAGGCACAAAGAACTTGTTTGTGCTTCGTCTGCACTGGGACAGAGACTGCACAGGAGATATTTGAGTTTGGGGAGTCTGCTTGGGCATCATCAATGTGAGGGCTCCCAGTTTGGACACCATGGACTGGAGGAGACTGGTTGTTGGTGGGGCAGCCCAGCTGTGATCAAACATCTGAGGAATAAAAAGCTGAAATCTGAGGGGGAAGCAAGGGTTCCATGGCAAAGTGCTGTCCTCAGGATGGGCACTGCTCAGAGGATGCAGACCAAGCACTTCCCTTGCTGTAGTTTCTCTGCCTGCTGTGCAGGTGATGGTGTTGGTGTTGGTTATGGAACCCTGAGGTTCAATCTCTGGTAAGAACAGAACCTCCTGGGGAGGCTGGGTGAAGTTTTATGGTGCAGGTGCTTGAGGTTCCCCTGATACAGTCAGACAACCCCCAGCAGATGGGTGTTTTATTTCCAGTTGTTTGCTGGCTCCTGAGATGGCCCAGAAGGACTCTGCTTCCCTTTGCTGGAGCAAGCCAGGGCTTGAGGAGTATGCAGTGCTACAGGGATCCCATTCCTCATCCTGGTATTGTAAAGGTGTCAGGAACTGAAAGAGGAAAGAAACTTGTAGAATTCCTCTTCCTTTCTTTTAAATGTCAAAATGAAGCTCAGTGTCTGCAGTCTGCCAGGGGCCAAGAGGAGGTGATGAAGCAAGAATTCTGCAGTGTGGATGTATCAGAATGACAGAGAAGAGGCTGAATCTGCTTTGTGCCATGGAAAAACCAACCACTGAATACCTGAAATGTCCTTCCTGCATTTCACTTTCTTTACAAGTGATCCCTTTGTACACCAGACCAAATCTGTCTTTTGACATTTGGAAGGGCTGAGGGTCAGCAGCCTGAGGTTAATCCTGGTGACCTTTCCATTTGTCAGCCCACAGCCCTCACTCCCCTTCCTGCAGGGTCACCTTGCTGCTGGGGGAGGAACATTCTGGAGGAAGGGAAGCAATCTGAGTACCTGTTCCTATGGATTTGGGTGTGTGAATAGATGTCTGTGTATCAGTAGCCAGTGGAGTTGTCATTTTTCTTTCTTATATTGCCTTTTAAAGCTCAGATTGGGCTTTCAAAGCTTGTACTTATCCATCCAGGTGTTTGGAGAAGTGTCCTGAGCCCTGTGTGCTTGTGCTCTGCTTGTGGGCAGAGCATCCATTGCCAAGTGCACAGAAATCTGGTAGAAATCTGAATTCCAGGGTCAGGTCAGGCTCCTGGATTCTCTTCTTTATCTTTCAAAAAGCAGATTTGATTTCAGGGCAGTATCAAATAGCAGAGAAGAGTCTAAATTCTTTCTCTTTAAAGATAGGATTGCACCTTTGACTTGTTTTTCTACTTGTGGTGCTGTTTTGTAGAGGCTGAAGGAGAAAGACAAGGAATGTGAGCTCTTCCTTGGAAAGGATGATGGTAACTTCTCTTTGGATACCTAATTTGAGTCTTATCTAGGTCATCCCTTGAGTATACTGTTTGAACAAACAAAACCCTAAAAATAAAGCAGTGAGTTCTACGTATTTGCTTTTGTTGAGAAAAAAAACCTCCTGAGCCCTGGCTGGAGGCTTCAGACTTTCTGTTTGCAAATGGTTGGTAATGGACTGCAGCTTAATTGCTCCTGAGAGGCCTGGCTTTGATTTCTTCAGGGACAGAGCATCCTGTGGATTGCCCGAGAGCTCAGCCCTATTAATCCTCTTTATGCATCTGTTCAAAACTCTGCCTCCAAGTGCAGTTCTCTTACACATGGGCAGAGCCATGTGGCTTTTACCACATCTGCATGCTGATTGCTCAGGGAATTGTGGAACAGTTGGGTCCTCACATGCCCATAAAAGCCACATTCATACGGCTTGGCACCCACAGAATGCTTCATTTTTCCTTTTCCCATCTGTAGCACCTATGTAATTGCTCATTTGCTCCCATTGGCCATGGAGGTTGAAGGTTTTAATGACTTCTCTTAAATCCTCCAAGCAGCTGGAGCTTGGGAGCCATCTTCTTCAAAGTTATGACTTTAAAAAATTAAAAATTAATTGCAAGTGTTTCCTTAGGACTGTCCTGTCCTGATCTCCAGCCTGCAACCCCCCAGACTCATTTAATCACAGCTGTACTTTGATATACAGATGAAATAAAATGAGGAGCTGTTGGGGTTGTAGTTTAACTCTTGTTACTGGTTTGCATGTCTTTATCAGCTGAAAGCATGTTGGAGGTGATGCTTTCTGTGTCCTGTGGTGCTTTCAGGAAGATGGCAAAGCTCTTGCATTGCTGGGATTTTTAGGAATTTCTGCCTAACCTTATCTGGGCACTTTTCACAGCTAGGTCCTACAGGGGTGAGGAAAGGGGGATGTGTTTGTTTTCCAAGGATATTATCTTTCTTTGCAGATCAAGAAGTTGTTCCATGGCTCAGTACAGGACAGAATTCTGGTTTTCATCTCCAGGTGGAGAGTGATGGGGGATGCAGTTTGCTTTTTAGCCTCTCTTCCCTCTTCCTGCACAAAACTACTGGAGCAACCTTGGTGTCTTTTCTGATTTACTTCTACTCTGGCTTTTTTGGGTGTTTTTAATCCCCTCCAATGATTTCCTTTCCTGTCCCTGCACACCCCAGGACTGGGTAGACCTGACAGCTCTCCTGAAAGGGCTTGAACAATTTTTGTTCATTTACTTCTGTGTCAGGCACAAATGTCTCTGTTTAAAGCTTGTTCTAAAGTTAGTACATAAAGCAGGAACACGAGCAGTGCTTAAAAGGACGTGGCATTTGGTTTTCCTTGCAGGATATCACTGGGACTGGGATAAAAGAGGAGCTGCAGAAAAAGCAATGCACATGCTTGCTTCTCTCTGAGCTGTCTGTAGCATCCAGGACTAAAGGGAAGGTGGCTCCTGGAGTTCAGGAGATGGTGGGAATCCAAGGGAGAAGTTAAATGGGAGGATGAAATGAGGGTTTGCTAATGGAGGGGAAGATGGGAAGAATTCAGGTCTCTGGATCAGTCTGTGTGTAGCTGAGGACAGGTTTAAAACTCAAGAAGGAAGAAAGCTTCCTTCAGGGCAGCTGGGGTGAGGACCCAGGAATGTGGGATTATTCTCTCTGTTTAGCTTAGAAATGGAGCTTAATTCATTAACGTTGTCCTGCTTCAAAACTTCCTTGTAAATGCAGCAGTAATGCAGCTTTCTGTTATCCTCTTGAACTGGCAGCTTAATCACTGTGATTATTCAGGCAGATTTGTGGTACTGGGAAGTTTTATGGTCAGGAAAGACAGCAAATAATGTTGTTGGAACAATACAAGTGGAATTAGGTTTAAAAGCCATGTTTGTATGTGTTGTTGCACAAGACTGAATGTGCCAAATTGGTGATAACAGAGTTGGCAACTTGCAGGAAAGTTGTTTGGTTTCCAAGTTGGTGCCTTTGCCACTTCACCCTTGGGATCAGCCATGAAACATGTACCAAGAAATACTTCTTTATATAAAAAGGAGAAACTTTATCTCACATTTCTAAATGCCAGTCTATGTAGCACTTTATTTAAATAGAATCACAGAGTTTTAGTTGGAAAAGACCTTTATGATCATCAAGTCCAACTGCCAGCACCCTGCAAAATCCTCCCACCCCAATGCAAAGAGCACTCCCAGTGTAACTCTGAGCAGGTATCCCACACCCCCACCCCAAATGGGGTTATTCAGGTCCCCTCCCCTGGGTTGGCAGCTCAGTCACTTTCTTTTTATTCCCTCCTTTCAAAGGAGTGCTGGGGGAATGGTTGCCCAGCACACCTCTTCATGTCCATGTGGCACATCCATCCTCACCTGTGCTGACCCCCAGCCTGGGGGCTGGTGACTCCTCATGACATGGTCTGAATCCCAGCTGTTCTGGGAAGGGAAAGCTGCTTTTATTCATGTAGCTTGGCTTCTTCAGGAGTTTTAAGGTTATGAGGGAGCCTTAGTTCAGGTTTGTTAGGCTGTAGTAGAGCTCAGTGAAATCCCCTTGGTGATTTCTCTGGTTTTCTCCCTACTTTGCTGCTTAACTACATCAGGAAAGTGATGCAGCAAGCTGTGTGTCCTGCTTTGGGAAGGCTTGAGGGGGAGACACAGCAGAGCTTAATCCTGTTTTTAACCAAAGGAAATAACGTTTCGTTTCATGCAGGGAGCTCTCCTTCATCCTGATGAGTCAATCAGAAGAGGTGGGTGCTGGGGAGGGTGAACACCTGAGCTGGGGTTTCTCTTCCTTTCTGAATCTCAAGGGGATTTTGGAGGTGTGTGGCATGGCCAGGCTGAGCCTTGCCTTGCTGCTCCAGTAGTCTGAAAAATGAGTGTCCCCTCCTTGTGCTCAGGTGTCATGTTTGTTGTCCCCAAGCCTGACAGGCAGCATCCCATTGATATCTCAAACCTGGCTTGTGGAGCAAACACTGCTGGGTGGTTTCTGTTTCTGGATCAATTGTGTTTTCTTCAGTCCCCTGACCTGAGCATGGAGGACAGGCTGTGTTCCTGCTGACACTTTAATCTGAGCTGTGCTGCTGCATTTGCTCCCATTTTCCTGCGAGCTGAATCTAATCTGAGCTCCGGAGGCACGTGTGGAGCAGACACATGCACGTCTTGCAGAAGAATTTTTCTTTTATCAGCCTTGCTCTGGCCTTCCTGCATTACAGTCACATGCCAGTGGCATTCTCCCCGGGGGGATGAAAGCAAGGGCTTGTTTCAAGAGCAGGAATTTTCCTGTAAAACCTCCTGGCAGAAGGTCTGTGCTTTCTGCTCGCTGTGCTGTGTTATTTCAAGGAAGAACATCTTCAACCCCCTGCCTCCTCTCCCTGCTCCTGATCATTTCTCTGTGGCCACGAGCAGTAAAGAAGAAATGGAGCTGGGAATTTAAGAAGTACAGCCCTGCTTTGGGAGGCTTTGGGAGTGTGAAGCAGGAGTTTGGTCAGCAGTGCAGTTAAGTGGCACCGTGGGGCAGATGATGGATGCTCAGAGCAGTCCCTACCTTGCCTGGCTCTGGTTTCCAGTTCTTCCTCAAACTGGTTGGTGGCTTTTCCACTCTCTAAGCAGCTGGGTCTGTCCTTTGGACAGGTGATATATGGTCATAGATTCCTCATGGAATGGCTTAGGTTGGAAGGGACCTTTTAGATCATCTCCTCCAAGCTCCCTGCCATGGGCAGGGACACCTCTCATCCAGACAAGGATGCTCAGAGCCTCATCCAACCTGGCCCTGAGCACCTCCAGGGGAGGGACAGCCCCAGCTTCTCTGGGAAATCTCTTCCAGAGTTTTTGTTTATTTATAGAGTCTGCACTCCTTGGGCAAGTCTTTGGGTTCTGGTGCAAGTTATTTGAAAGTAATCTTGTTGATTGCTCAGCTGCTCTTGGTGCCAGGAGGCCCCATCAGTGTCCCAGGACAAGGGGAATGCTGCATCCAGCTGCACTGCCAGGTGGCTTCAGGCACAGGACAGCTGCATCTGCAGCTCCAGCAGTGTGCTCTGTGTCTGAGAAGCTCTTTCCTTGGATCTTGGTGACCTCCCCCTTCCTCCTTTCATCCTGAGTGACATTCAGCTCTGTCTCACCTATGTAACCAGAGGTTTCCCCATCCCTTCCCACACTCTGTGTGTACATCCCGTGTTGGCACAATCCATTCTCCTTTGTACTCTTGCCAAGCACTGGCATTGTGGCCCTGAAGCTGCACAGATCACACAGCATCCCAGAATGTTTGGGTTGGAAGAGACCCCCAAGCTCATCCAGCCCAACCTCTGACCAACACCATCATCTAATCATTAAACCCTGTCCTTAAGGACCAGCTCCAGATGCCTTTTAAGTGCCTCCAGGGACTCCCCCAGTGCACAACCCAGAGGTGATGGCTTGCCCATAGAAGTAACAGCAATCTTTGGTTATTCATTCAAGGGCATCATGCAATGAAACGAAGCCAAATCCAGAGTGATCACATCAAATCCCTGATGTTTTCTGGGTGCCTGAATGAGGAGATCCAGTTTCAGAAGAGGTTTAAGGGAGTGAATCCACCCCTGGCCAGTTGAACGTTGCCCTCTGAGCAGGAAATGCTTTACAGTACTTAAAATGTCTGCACAAATCCCCATGACGTGGGCTCTCTCCAGAGAGCAGTTGGGTGGTGGGAGCTCTGGGTGTCAGCCAGTGCCAGGCACAGATTGCAGGAATAGCTGGGATCTGAAAGCCTCAAAACAATGGGCTCCTCCAGCAGGGGTAAAAATACAATTCTTTTAACTTCAGGCATCTGAAGAAGAAGCAATAGCAAAGCAGGGGAAGGGGAATTTGGAGAGGAAAACTAATTGAGGCGTTTTCTGCTCTTGGATTACAGCAGCAAAAACCTGACATTGAAGTCACTTGCAGCAGTATACCCGAGAACCTGTCTCAGAGCAGTTCAGCAGCTGGAGGGGATTTATTTAGATGGAAAGAATGTGTTCAGCATAGCTTGGCCAAGTGACACCTATGGTGGACTTGGCAGCTGTTAGGAAGTATTTATAGGATGTAAACAGCAAGGGGAAAGAGGACGTAAATAGAGCAAAAACTGGGTGGGAACTGAAAAAAAGGATGAAAATGGAAAATGATTTTACAGCTCTGTAGCTGCAAAGCAGCCATGCAGGTGGGATGAGCTTCCTGAGTGACTTGATAAGAGCTGGAGAAAGCATTTGGGAGCAGGGGCTGTGATTTCCTACTGACAAAAAGGCTGTCAGCTCCCCTGCTGATTTCTCTGCTTCTGCAGATGGGACAGGGGTCCTTCACTGGTTGTAAGATCAGATCAGATGTTCTACCTCTGCTCTCTTTTCTGTGGTAGGTAGTAGTGATTGCTTCAGAAAGAAGTATTTACAACAATTAGCAGCTCCTGAGCTTCCCAAAGCTGCACCTCTGACTCAGAGCTCATTGCTGCAGGGACGTTGCTGCTTCTGGTTTTTCCTTGTCCCATCAGCACTGAGGTTTTATCACTTTTTCAGCTCTGTTTATCACTCAGTTCCATCATTGCTCTGAGTTCCTTCTGGGCTTCTTGAAATTAAGAAATACATCTCCTGTCCTGAAGGAATTTGTATCATCCTCAAACGCTGCCTCTTCCCCTGCCCCTCTCCTGGGCCTGACAGTTCCACCTTGCCATTGCTGTTTGCTTTGTTCTTTGTTTTCCATCTTCAAATTCATTATTAATCCACGTGGTGACCCATCCCCTGACCCCATCCTGGCTGAGTTGCTTTGAAGAATCAATGGAAATAAACGTTGTGGAAAGGTCTCTGAAATCCAGCAGTTTGTGCTTTGGAATGACCCAAGTGGATTTTTGTGATGCTCCTTGAAGCTCTGTTGGCTTTTCCCACACGTATCCACTCACTTAGTTCTTGGCTGTTGTTCTCATATCACTGACTTTCACTCTGAAGTCAGGCTGGGTGGTTTGTATTTCCTGGGACCCTTGGGGGGTCCATCTGCAGCTTTCTGTGTCCTTGGTGTTTGTTTCTGGCACTGAGTTGTGCTGAGCAGTAGATGGGCAGCTCAGGCGGTGCCCACTGCAGGTCTCTTAGCAGGTGGCATTTGTGTCTTTATGTTCTTTGTTTGTCTGACAATATTTTATTTTTTTTCTTGGCACAGGGGATGCTCCCAGGTGGGGGTTATCAGAGCTCTGATTGAGGCTGGCATCCCTGTTGACATGATTGGAGGAACATCCATTGGCTCCTTCATGAGCGCCCTGTACGCCGAGGAGCGGAGCTACAACCAGATGAGGATCAAGGCTCGGCAGTGGGCAATGGTGAGCTCTGGGATGGCTCCTTCCCTCCTCGCCGGGGCTGCAAGAGCTGAACCACAAACCCCAGCAGGCAGCTGAGCCCAAGCAGCCCCCAGGGAGGGGCAGCCATCAGCAGGGGGGGTCTGCACCATCCCGAGGACCCCCAGGAGGCAGCAGTAAATGCTTGGTATTTAGCTCTGCACAAACTCTAATCCCATGATAAACACTGAGGGATGTTGTTCAAGTGTGTTAGCTTGTGCTTATCTTGGGTTTATCTTCTCCTTTTATGTGCTGGAATCTTTTTTTTTTTCTTTTTTTCCTTTCCAGCTCTCAACAAATGTGTTTCTCTCTTGTATAATTTTCTCTCTTTCATTCTCACATGCTGTCATTTTTCAGTGGAACTGATTGACAGAGGTAACCAATCCTTCTCTAAACTAAGTACAGACTGCTTAATTCGTGGGGTAGCCTGAGAATTCCAGGGTGTTTGTACTCTGGTTCAGGAGAAATTTTTAGCTTTAGATACTTAATGCCATCAAAACATATTTTCATCTTCAAAGCAGGGTTTGGGAAGGTTGTTTTAAGTGGTGACATCTCTGGGGGAATTTATTGATAAGATGCTGTGGAAAAATTGTGCTGGCACCAGATGATGCTGGTTCATGTTGAGTAAAGGGGGAACTGAGCATTGCTGCTGAAATGTTTCTTACAGGAACATAAGGAAACCACGTTTCTCCTGGTTAGGCTGGAGAGATGGAATTTTCCTCCATGCCTTTATCCAGAGGTTTATTTCCTCTGGTTTGTTGACTCCTCAGTTCTCTTCTGCACAGGGGGTGATGCAGAGGTGGAAATGCTGGATTCTGGGCTTCTCAGAGCTGTGCACCCATCAGCTTCATTGCCAGAGTTGCAGCTCTTGAGCTCACCAGCCTCATCTGGAATCACATTCACTTCTATCAGAAATAGTTTAAGAGGAAGAGAAGGAAATTTAATCTATTGGTTAGTTATTGAACACAAATTGCAAAGCTTAGAGAACATTTCACAAAAGAAAAGGCAGGTTTTGGTACCTTGAAGCCTTCAAATAAATAGCTGGGAGAGAGCTAACCTCTCTTGGAGCAAATATTTAATCTTTTTAATGAAGAAAGGATTTATTTGAGGTTTTTTGTGCTTATTCTGACAATATTGCCAGGCCCACATCCAAACCAGAAACTGTTCAAGGGTTTGAGAATGAAGAAAGGAAACCCTGCTCCCTTTGAAGCCCTTGTCACCATTAACAGCTCAGTCCAGCAAAATGCTTGCATTGGAAAGAGAAGAAAGCCACGAGACCTCTCCCTCCACGTTCAGATCACAGCTGAAGTACAAAGCAGCTTGCAGGATTCTGCAGCTTCTGCCCAGTGCCTGTTCTGAGTTATTTTTTCCTTGCCTTGTGTCACAGCAGCCACAGCCCGAGCACGGCTCCTCTCACCGAGCCCTGCAGGGAGGTCTGGGGGGGATTCAGAGAAAACCCACCCAAAAAGGGACCCGAGTGTGAGAGAGGTGACCAAATCCAGCAGATAAACCCCAATTCCCATTGCTCCAGGGTTGTAGGACCATTCCTTTTGTCCTCCAGAGCAGCAGCTGTTGGCCAGGAGCGGCTGCAGCGTGAGGGATGCTCGGGGTGCTTTGAGTGCTCCCTGTTCCCTGCTCCCCAGGCTGCTGATCCTGCTCCTCCAGACCTGGGAGCTTTTGCTGCTGAAGGTTATTGCTCAGTGCTCTCTGTGCAAAAAACCTTGCAGCCTGGCTTTTTGCTTTTATTTTTTTTTTCACCCGCGGGGTTCTTTTGAGGTGTCTTCATTGTGAGGGATTTAGGTAACTCTGGTATTTTGTAATTTATTATTTCTTAATCCATCAAAATAAATGCTGGGTTTGTCCTGCAATTTATTTCTCTTATTGGTATTTTCAGAAATTGGCAACTCTCTAGACTTGGGGCTGGGAGAAGGGATAATTTAATGGGATGTGTTTCCTCAGCCTAATGAAGCAGCAAAGAAATAAATTTACTTCTGTCAAAATCCAGAGGGGCAGGAAAACTCCCCACCAGGCTGGTTACTGTGTATTGTCTGTGTGTGTTTTCTGTACCTGGTTTTAAACAGCAAAAGAAACACACATGAGCTTTCATGTTTGCAGAATCTTGGCTTTGGGTTTCTTGTTTGGGTTTTGGTTTTTAACTGTAGAGTTAGTATTTCAAGGTGTACATATTTCACAAAGAATTCTGCCCTCTAAGGGAATGTAGTTACAGGGATGTGAAGTTAAAAGCCTGTACTGTGTAGCCTTGGAGTTTATTGAGCTGCTCTGGCCAAAAATTCATCTTTTCTTCTCTCTGCTGTGCTGGTTCCTGGCCCAGGGGAGGCAGAACCATCAGCTCCAGTTTGGCTCAGATCAAGCTGCCACCAGTCTGGATCCTGGGATCCTGATACTCTTCTTGTCCTGTCACATTTGTTGTTTTGAGGAGGGGAAAAAAAACCCAAACCAAACCACCAAACTTCTTGTGCTGGTTTGATTCAGACTTTAGACATGAACACAGCAAAAGCACAGCAAAAGGCAGTTCTGGATGTGCCTCCAGTAGTTTAAAGAAGATTTATTCTGTTCTGCTGTCCTAAAGTTTTGATCTCGTAACACGTTTTGCCAAACCCTCACACTTTGTTTTTAATACTTGAGAATGTTGAAAAATCCAGGGATTATCCTGCTCTTTGACACCTGTTTGTACAACCAAAGGACAGAGATGAGAGTTCAGGTTTTTTATTGTCCATCACCACTTGATCACCAGCTCTTGATCTGCTCTGTGACAACCCCCTTGTCCCTCCCTGCTGCAGTTGTCTCATACCATGGGGCAGCTTTGAAAAATAATTTTATAATTAAAGATCTTCCTGAAAAGAAATCTCCTCTTGCAGCAGAGCTCTGGGAATGAAAATCCATCAGAAGTTAAGGAAGATCTGTAAAATAGCTGGGAGAACTGGCAGGGGTGCCCCAAGGCTGGGCCATGGGGACTGAAATTCCAGAGCTCTTGGAGACACCAGTGAAGGTGGAGCAGAAGGCAGAAGGCTCTGGCTGCTTTTCCAAAGTGGGATCTTTAATTTAATTGATCCTGAGGCTGGGAGGAGGTAGCAGCTATTCTTGGGAGGCTGAGGGAGGCTGTTTGGCCATCAGTGTCAGCTAGAAGGGCATCTTCCAGTGAGGAGGGATGAGAAGATTCAGAAATAACCATTCAGTACAAGTATTTTATTCGTGTAGAAGATGAGTTGTGAGCATTAATTGCAGGGAAAATGTGGAGGCTCAGCATTGTAAAGATCATTTGCAGCAAGGAGAGCCTGGTGGTTGGTGCTGAGTTGGAAAGATCTTTCTTACTTTTTAAATAAATGCCTCTTCCCCTGATTTAATAATTCTAAGTAATGTCAGAGACCAAATCTCTATTTTTAAGTAGGAAACTAATTCAATTTAACTCTGTAGCAGTGGGAAGCATGTCTGCAGTTGGGTTGGCACTGTCCTCACCCCGTCAGGACTGAAAATGAGGATGTGACTGAAGGTGACAGGTTCACAACTGGGTTTCTGCTGAGGCTTCTGCATTCTCCCAGCTTCATATACTTGGTTTAAGAATCCTTATTTTTAAATTTGGACGTGTATTTCCCAGGCAGATGCTTAATATATATTTAAAAGCAATTGGACATGACAATGTGGGCTAATCCTCCTCTTGTTTAAATCATTGCTGGAGTAAAGCAAAGGCTGAATGTTGATCCCAGATGAGGGGTTTTGGGGCTGTTCTGGTGTCTCCCTGTTTGTCAGCCTGCAGAGAAGGTGTAGAGATATTTAATCTAATAGAAATATTTCATCTGGTGAAGCTTATTTCATGGTGAATGAGTTAATTGGGTTTTTTGGTCTTCTGTTCCCTTTGAACTGGGGAGGATGTCATATACTGGGCACTGAGTGGTGTTAGGATTTCAGACCAGTGGTGTGGCTATGGGACAGAATGCCACAGAGCTCAGATATTTCCTTCATTTCCTCTGCAGGTTACTGCACAGGTGCAATGCACTTGAAATGTAAAAAAAAACCCAGGTAGTAGGGAAGCAATGCTGGTGTGCATTCCTCCTTATCCTGACTGAGCACTGGCCCCAGAGCTGCCTTTCTGTTGGGAATGTTTGGCTGTTCCTGGCTGTAGTTTCTGTAGTTTTATTTCTTTCTTCTCAACAACATTTGTGCTTCCAACCTCTTGGCTGTAGAATCTGGTGTCTCTCAAGTGGCATACATTGATTCATATCTTACTGTGGATTCTTCCATGTATTTACCTTTGAAATAGATTTTTCTTTCTTTTTAGGTGATGAACTCGGTGCTTAAGACCATTCTAGACCTGACTTACCCAATAACCTCTATGTTCTCTGGAGCAGCATTTAACAAGAGCATCAACAACATCTTCAAAGATAAGCAGATAGAGGTGGGTTGCTTGTTCACTCCATGGACAGTAAATGATGTCAGTGTGCTTGGTTTTAGCAGAAATAACTTTATTCATGCTGAGCTGAGCTATGAGATGCCTGAAAGCATCTCTTGTATTTGTAAATGATGTGACAGGAATACAGGAAGGAGGCAATTCTTTCATTCTGGTGGATTTAAGGAACCAAAGGAGTAGATTATTTGTAGGTTCTGTTTGACCAAGGGAACCTGTTGTGTGAGAGAAGCTGCAATGGTGTCACTGAAGCAGAAGTGCTGAGGCTGTGATTATTTTTTCTGCAGCTCAGGTCTATGGGACCCTTAGGGCACACCAGGAGAAGGTCTTGGAGAGGGTAGCAATGGATTGGGCTTTATTTTACTTTCTTTTTAAAGCTAAAGTGAGTTTTTTATGAGCAGTCTACAGAAAACTGCAATAAGCTCCCAGTATATTGTTTCTTGGTTTGCTCTTGGTGACTTCTGTAATTGCTGAGTGTTTTGTGGTCCTGAGCTGGTGGCCATGGTCAGAATTCCAAACCTCCTCCCTTCCTCACCAGCAGCAATTTTTAAGGCATTTAGTAATGGTTGTCTTTCTAGCTCACCAAACTTGGGGAGTGTTTGTGTAGTCATGCAATCTTAACCTCATCTGCAGCTTTAACCAACTCCATTCCTGTGTTTGGAATCCTTGTGATGAAAGATTAATCCTACAAAAAATAATGCTGCATATCCTTTAAATATACTTATTAAGAAGAATCTAAAACATTCCCAACTCCAGCAATAAACCACCTGGGGGTCTCTAGATGAGAGTTATCCCCAGAGCCCCCCCATTTCCCCTGGAAGAACAACAGATATCCCAAGGTGAACTCCTGGTTCCAGTGATGGGGTTGCTGGGCTGTCTTCTGGAACAAGTATTTCTTGATGTTGAGAAGAAGAAAAGAAGGATTTGTGTCTGCCTTGGTTCTTCATTAAATGTTTGCATTAGGAACAGATTTATGAACTGAAACACAAGGCTGATGGGTTTTCCTCCAGCCATGCAGGTGTCTGAGTCAGGAATGGGTTTTAGTTTAAGTGCCAGGCTGCAGATTTAGTGATTTAGCAAAAACTTGGACCTCCTGTGTTGCAGGATCTGTGGATTCCTTACTTCACCATCACAACAGACATCACAGCCTCAGCCATGAGGGTCCACACAGATGGTGAGTGTGCAGGTGGTAAATAATGATGTGAGACTTTGTGCCACCCCTTGTTCCTGGGATTTTCTTGCTGTTGGATTTGTTTTGCCTTTCATTTCTCCCTCCTCTGTTATTTGCTGAGCACCAAACTGTGGTGGAACACAGATAACAAGGGCCAGAGCTGTTGGGAAGAAATAAAATGAGATGTTGTTATATTCACAGAGAAAAAATGAGCCCATTGGCACCATTCTGTTTCCTTAAAACATCCTGTGAAGTGCAGGTGTTCCAGCCATAAATCAGAACTAATGCAACCAAAACATTTTACGATTCCAATTCCTCTTAAATGAACCTTTTTAAAAAGAAAGACACTTCAGTGCCTGAAGCAGAGCCCGGGTTAGGTCTGTGTTCAGTCCTCTTTGGTTTTCTCGTGGAAAACTGTGATGGATTTTAGTGACTGGGCAGAGGTGACAGAGCTGAGCTCTCTGCTCTGCTGCCAGGAGGTGCTGGCAGCCCCTGGGACCCCTTGGGACCCTTTCCTCAGCTTTGGTCTCTTTGGGGTAAGGGTGCAGTGACTCAAAATGCAGAAGCCTTTGCTGCCACATCTCTGATGTTTTGCCTTTGGATCTGGAACAGGTGAGGTCCCCCTGCCCCCCATCCCTGTGTTACAGAACCCTGACACAAAACTGGACTTTGCTGACCAAGGACATCCAAGAAAACTAAAACAAGCAGAGAAAGGATTAACCTTTCTTTGAGGTTTTGTGTTCCTGTTCTGCAGCAGGTTAAGTCAGTTGAGGTCAGGAAACCATCCAGCTGCTGGGGAAGTTTAATAAGAGGATAGAAACAGCTGGAGGATGGGTATGGACATCTCCAGAACTCACTGCAAGGAGAGGAAGGAAGCTCCCAGGTTGCCCATCCTGGTTCCACCTGTAACACATTTTTCTTGGGTGAATGTTCCAACTCAACTGAAACTATCAATAGTAAACCCCAAATCTGACCTGTGCTGAGCAGTAGGAGTGTTGAGCTTATAATTAGAAACAGAGCTGTTCTGTATTTAAAAAAGAAAATAGATATAAAAAAAATCAATTCCCAGTGTGCTGGAGAGAATTGCTGTTTGAGGAACCAAGGAGTGAGTTAATTAGTGAGAAGGGAGCTAACCCTGCAAGGGTGATTTTTGATCTTTTAAAGACTCCCTGCTCAGAGGAGCCTCCCTGGCAGGGCAGTGTCTGCCAATGCAAATGCTAAGAGACAACTCAGTAAATAGGAGCCTGAAGCAGAATTTGACAGGAAATGTTTCCAATCGATTTCTACTTGATTTAAATTAATGTTTCTAACAGCTGTAAAGATTGCAACCTTCTGCCTCGCAGCACTGGTAACAGCAGTGTCTGAGATGAGATCAACACGCTGGTTTTCCAAATGAAGATCCCTGGTTATTCCAGAGCAGGGACAACAGAACTTCAGGGCTCCTCCAGGATGTGTATTTCATGTTCAGCTCCTGCTAACAGTCTGGGTGTTGTGGATCTCTGTGCAGCACAATAGCTCTGAGTGTGCTTCAGTCTGGTTATTGTTCCTCTTCCCTTGGCCCCAGGAGAAACCTTTTTGCCTTTGCCTTTCCTGATCAGTGGGAGCTCAGCAAAGCACTAAAGGTGATCCCCACAGCCAGGCATCTGCTGAAGTTTCCTTGAAGGCAATAAATATGAGGCATGGCCTTAAAACTCTGCTTTCTAGTGCCTGGTAGTATGTCTGTATAACCTTTTTTTTTTTTTTTTTTTTTCCCCTAGCCAGGATTATGGTATAGAAAGTAATAAACTGCTTTAATAACTTTCTACCAGCATCCTCAGGAGAGCCTCTATCTCCTGATTATTTTAATGAGTGCAAAAGCCTTCCCCAGCTCCTGGGCAGTAATTACCAGTGGTTCTGTTCCCTCCTCTCGTTCCTGCAGGCTCTCTCTGGAGATACGTCCGGGCCAGCATGTCCCTGTCTGGGTACATGCCACCTCTCTGTGACCCCAAGGATGGGCATCTCCTGATGGATGGAGGGTACATCAACAACCTTCCTGGTAGGTGCTCAGATCTGCTGGGGAAGATGTAGCTGAACGAAACCCATCAATCAGCCTGTAAAACTTCACCCTTTTTCCCACCCCAAAAAAAAAGAAAGAGAAATACTGCAGACACCTTTAGTCTCATGATAGCTGTGAGTCACTTTTCTCAGTTTCCAAGGTGTTTGCTTTATCATGGCTTTATTAAGATGATTTTTTTGTTATGAAGTATTTCCTCATAGGCATATTCTGAACATCTAATTCCAATCTCATTTTGGGTTTCTTTCAATGCTCACAGAAGGGAAGGAGCAGAAGTTAAACTGCAAACATGCAGTGTACCTTAGAGTTTCTTTTTCAAAAAGCATGAGTTGAGTCAGGAATAATTCTGAGAAAGCAACAGCATCAACTCTGTTGATCAGACTGGGGTCACCCAGAGCTTCAGCTGCCAGCCCCTGGTTTAGCTCCAAGCTCTTGGCAAAGGTGGCATCACACGTTCAAAAGAGTGATGGGGAGTTTGAGGTGTTCTGAGGGCTGAACCCAAAAGGGTCTCAGGTGTAGGAGTTGACTGGTGTGTGTTTGGGATGGGGTTTACGTCAGGGATGTCCTCACAGTCAGGAATTTTTGGAAGTTGGGTGGTCAGGAGGGTGGCCAGGAATAGAGACGTGGTGGCATTGGAGCTATAACTGCACAAAGGAAGGGGAAGGAACCTCAGCTGGGGACTCCACATCCAAGCACCCAAAATCACTTGCATGTTCAAGAAAAAAACAACCAAACAATATTTTTCCATCGGGGCTGTATTTGCTTAAAAAAAACCAAAACAAAACAGAAATGGGAATAACACAAAATAGAGCCCCAAAATCAAATGCTCTTTGTGTCTGTCAGCAAAAGAGGATGAACTGCAAACCAAGGCACCTTTCCCACCTGCACATACTGGGGAGGGCAAAGCAGCAAACATGTGGGTGAGACTGGGTGGGAAAGACACAGGAGCCTGAACAGACCCAGGAATGCAAACCCAAGTTACAGAAAAGATCTGATTTAAATAAGTGTCTAAATTAAGCTTGTAAACTGGCTCTTCAGAGCTGTGGTTTTCCTACGCAATAACTATTCTGGCAACTGCAACTATCCTGGACTCTGGGGGTGTGAAAGAAATAGAAATTGATTGTGTGAGGTATATGTCCTTTTTTTTCCCTCTCTTGGCACTTGCCTAAATCTCCCCTCCATCCAGAAGTCCTTTTGATGACCTTCAAGCGTTGCCTCGTTTCTCTCCCACTTCCAAACAGGAATCTTTCTCTTGGATCCTGAAGCTTTCCATGGACTCAGATCCTCCCAACCTCTCCTTGTCCCTGGGTCTGCTGCTTTCCTTAACCCCCAGGGCTGACCCTGCACCACTGACTCCTCTTTAAGGCCGATGGTTCTCTCTAGAGATCCCCAGAGCTTTTTTTCCTCCTGAGTAAAGCTTCAGGAGGCAGATTTAACAGGGGTGTAATTTGCTCTTTCCTGTTACACCCAACGTGGTGTGAGTGTGGACCTGAGCTGTGTGTGTGTGTGTCCCACCTCCCCTGCCCTGCTCCTGCCCTACTTTTGGTTCTGGTGACCTCAGGCAGAGTTGGGTCATCCTGCCAGCCTGATCTGGGGACAATGTCCCCCAGGGGTGATGTTCACCTGGAGCCAGCAAGCAGCACCCCAGGGGCTGTGACCAGGGAGCAGGGGGGTGGGAGCCTCTCTGGGGGAATGGTCTGGGGGCAGATTGGTTGCAAAGGGTTCTGCTGAGGCTTTTCAGAGAACTCCTGGGAGCAGCAGCAGTGCTGGTTCTGAGTCCAGCTTCTCTCCCCCCAGCTGATGTGGCCAAGTCCATGGGTGCCAAGGTGGTGATTGCCATCGACGTGGGGAGCCGGGACGAGACCGACCTCACCAACTATGGGGACTGCTTGTCTGGCTGGTGGCTGCTCTGGAAGAAGTGGAATCCACTGGCTGAAAAAGTCAAGGTATTGCATCCCAGAAGGCAGCAGGCTCCCTGCACAGAGCTGCAGGCTGCTCCTTGTCTGTTCAGGGTGCAGCACATCTCCTTTCTCTGGTTTGAGTCTCCTGCTTATGGAAGAAGCAAACTGGGAACCCCTTTTTCCCAAAGGAAAGGCATGGAACTGGGAGGGGGCAGAGCCCCCAGTCTGGGAAGAGAGTGGTAGAATTGTTAGAGCAATGAAACCTTTCCTAAGAGGTGCAATAAGGTTTAATAACGTCAGAGTTTACAAACTTTACCAGTTGAAAGTAATTCAGTGTTTCTGTCCTGAATGTCTCTGAGCTGTTGATTAGGGAGATTTTAGCACCAGGCAGTAATTAACATGATTGCTATTGATAAACACTGGGCTGCAGAGTATGGTTATTTTTTTCTTGTTGCATGCAGTCAGGCCAACTTTGTGACTTATTCTTCATTTCCTAAATTATCTGGCTCTGCAGCTGTTCCCCAAGTGAATGCTGGTTTTAATTCCCCCCTTCCAACTACAATTAGCACATTGACCTGTTGGAATTGGAAGCAAAATACTTGTTTGTGCTTCCCAAAGTTGGGGAGAATACTACAAGCTGTGGGTACTGCTCTGTAAACCAAAGTTTTTCCTCTGTAACAACTCCATTCCCTGGAAAGGTTTGGTCTCTCTGAGCCTTTTGGAGTTGGTGCCTGGGCAGAGGGGTCCTGCTCCCATGTAGTGCTTTGGTGAGGAAAATGGAAAACCCCATTTCTTCTCAGTAGAGCCCAGTGAAATGTTACAGCTGCCCAACCAAGAGCAGGCATGGGAGCACCTGAAAATGGTTTTTGTACTGGGGGTGGTGAAACCAGAGAGGTTGCAGAGTGTCTGTCTGGGGAGAAACTCAGGATTCTGCTGGACATGGTCTTAGACAACCAAGCCCAGCTGATCCTGGCTGTGCCAGCAGGGCTGGACTGGGAAAAATTGAAAGGTCCCTTCCAACCTCAACCATTTTGTAAAATGTGCCCTGGTCCTGTAGAGCTCACCATTAGTGTCTGTCTTATCCAAAGAGGTCCCTTCCAACCTCAGCCACTCTGTGAAATCTGCCCTGGTCCTGCAGAGCTCATCACTTATTCCTGTCTCAGGTTGGGTCACTGTTCCCCTCTCACCTCAGCACAGATCTCTCTGTCCTAAGGCTCCCCTGTATCCTGGTGTGAGAGGCTCAGCTCAACCTTGACCTGTAGGGATATATTTGAAATCAGTTCCCTTTCTGCTGAGGATTATGGAGACTCCTCAGCTCTGTCCCCTCTGCCTGGGAAACAGCGGTGCTGATGCCCAAGGCTTCAGCAAGCGTCCCCGTGCTCTTGGAGAAATAAAAAAAATAAATCAATAGATAACTCACTTTTCCTTCTTTACAAACCCGGGGTGTATTTCATGCTGAAATGAAATTTCTGAATTCCTGGTGGTTGTTGTGCCTGGCAGGTGCTGAACATGGCAGAGATCCAGACCCGGCTGGCGTACGTGTGCTGCGTGCGGCAGCTGGAGATGGTGAAGAGCAGCGACTACTGCGAGTACATCCGGCCCCCCATTGACCGCTACAGGACCCTGGATTTTGGGAAATTCGATGAAATCTGTGTAAGTGCCTCCTGGGGAAGGCAGGGTCCTTCCTCCCCCCTCCAATCTTGCTGTTTCCCGGAGCTCTGCAGGCTGGTGGTGCTGGAGCTGTTGGGAGTCCGAGGAGTTGGGAGGCAGGGAGTGAATAATTGGCAGTAAATAATGCTGTGGGATGATAGCAGGGCTGGGAGATTGGATTAAGAGCAGAAATCAAGTTAGTAATCTTGTTTCTATAATGACCTGTGAACAGATCAGTTGCCCTGTTTCATGACAGTTCTTGTTCAGCTGCTTGGTAAAAGCCCTTGGGAGGCTGCTTGAGGCACTTGGGTTTGTCAGGAGGTGCCATTCCTCTCCATTCTGCAGCTTGTTGTCACACGAAGGAGTTGAAGAAGTCTGTAGGGGAGGATTCGTTTTGATTGAATCACTGAAATGGAGGGCAGTGTGCTGGAGTCTCTGGCTCAGTTAACGTTTCAACACCTCTGTTAATAAAATGCATCATGCACAATTCCTCTGCACCTGATGGGGTGTCAGGGGAGTGGCACCAATGGCACTGGAAGGACGTAGTAAAAAGGTTGGAACCAGGTTACAGGTCTCTGGGGTTTAGTTTTGTTTACATGTGAGAAGCCAACATGGGAAGAGCTGGCTCCAGATGTGGGAATTGTGTTACTGACATCATTCAGCATTCCCAGGAAAACTCTCTCAGCCCAGGCTGAGGTAATGATGGCACTGCTGGGTCTTTGCCTCTTGTCAAGGATGTTATTTCACTGTCTCTCCATTCTTTGTTTGCTTCAGCCATGCAAGCATCTTCTATCTTCAGGTGTTTCTGCCCAGATGTGCTCTTCTTCTGGGCTGGAAAAAATAACAACCCAAAAACCACAAGCAGTTTTCCTGTAATTTGATTTCTTTTATAGATACAGTGAAAACCTCCAATACTCCTCAGGCTGCAGGCTGATTTCTCTGATACTGCCTTATAAGTACAAACCAAAGCCAGTAATACCAGTAAGCCCTAGAGACTGGCATGTGAGGGAGTCCTTAGGAGTGCAGCTCTTCCAGACCACCAGCTGGGTGGTGGTTTATACCCTAGGATAAATATTTTCTCAAGGATATTTGGTGTCTCATAGCTCCTGGGCAAACACTGCTGTCTGCCAAGGGTGGATCTAAGATCACTAGATAGAGTGTCCTGGTCACTTTGAAAACCTTGATGAGGGCTCTGGGAGTTCACCACAGGAACAGAGAGTGAGTTGTCAAGTCATTGTGCTGCCTCTGTCTAATTTGGTGTCATTAAAGAGATTTAAAGATGCCAGGTAGATTTTTTTCTCAGTGGAATAGAACTCGAGCAAAGTGGTTCCTCAAGGTATTGCTGTTCTTGGCAGGAGATGCTGCAGGTGTGGAGGGGCAGCACCCACCTGGACTTCCCCTCTTTGCAGTGTAGATAAATAACTTTTTTCCACAGGGAAGTTTTAAATCATGCTGACCCTAAGGGCATCCTAAGGATTCCATCACTGGTAGAGCAGTGATGGAATGACTGCTGCTATGAAGTAGTGGGGGGTTTGATTTCAGCTGTTACAAAAAATAGAAAGAGGCACCATCCATCCCTTCAGCACGTTCAAAAGAACAGAAATCCTCTCTTGTTTTCCAAACCCCTCTCCTGTATCAGCTGAGTGATGAGTTGGCTGTGTGTTGTTTCCCAGAGCTGGGGATCCCTAGCTCAGCCTGACCCAGCCAGCTGCAGAGCTGTCACATCCCTGTTCACATCCCCCCTGAGGAGCTGTGAGAGGTGAATTCCAGCCTGGGTGCCTCTCGTGCTTGGAACCTTGGGTCAAAAGGCAGAGGAAAGACAAAACCAGCTCAGCCAGGGCTGCTCCAGCACTCCCAGTGCCCACACAACCTGATGTTGTGTGTGTGAAATGGGATCCAGGGCTCCTGCCACCTGTTGCTCTGTCCCCTCAGTTTGATTTTTCAACACCATTTCTACTGTCTTGTTAGAAAAAACCTTGGAGCAATAGGTTTATTTTCAGTGGTTTCCATGCTGGTGGCACAGTGCTGTGGTATTTACTCCAAGTGCAAGTTGCTTTTTGCTTTGAAGTGAGAGGAACGTGGAGCTCCTGTGTTTGGGGTTGTCCATGAGCATCCTTTCTGCTCCAGCAAAAACTGATGCTTGCAATTTCAGTGCTGCCTGGCTTCCCTCATTGCAAGACTGGGTGCTTTATGGTAACTTTGCTTTTGGTTTCTTGGCTATTCTTGAGCCAAAAAGAGAGAAGACAAATTCACTGGTGTTGGCTTCTTCCAAGGAAAGAGCCAGCACTGCAAGGGCTTGGACTTCTGCACCTGAGCTTCTCTTTATATGGCATTATTCTGTGAACAGCCTGCTTGGAGCCTCTGCTGTAAAAATAGTTGTCAGGATGTCAGGTGGTGCTTTTCATTTCATGCTGTGGGGTCAGAAGTCGAGTTAGCATTTGGACTTAAAATAGCACCTTGTTTGCTTAATCATTCCCCTAATTCTTCAGCTGAACCCTTTGTGTAGCAGAGGCTGAAAGGTGGCAAAGGGACATCCTGGCTTTGGGGTAGATCCAGAGACTTCCTACTGGTTTGTAAAAGATGTGACACTGGGGTTTTTAGCTTTTAATTCCTTTTTTTCCTCTGACTCTTTTTTTTTTTTTTTTTTTTCTTCCAGGAAGTGGGATATCAGCATGGGAAAACAGTGTTTAATGTCTGGTGCAGGAGTGGGGTCCTTGACAAGATGCTGACAGACAGACAAGAAACTTGCAAATCCAAGACTGAGGTAAGTGTTGGGTGTAAATGCCCCGTCCTGCAGGAGCCACTGGAGCGGGCACTGGGCAGGACTGGGCAGGTTTTTACTGGGAAGATGGGCAGGGATGGGAATGGGTCTGAGGTGTGGACCACAAGTGCACATTCTGCCCCTGTGTTCAGACAGGGTAATGCTGGGGGGTGTTCATGTGTCATAAGGAGGAGCCAAAGGAGAGGCAATTGTGTCTCAGGAATGGTTTGATGTCCCATTTCATCCTCCGATTTCTGTATCCCACTGCTAAGGAGCTCAAACACAATAATTGCTGTGTCAAATGTTCTTCTTTTAAAGAAGACTTATTTTTAAACTGCTCGTCGTATGGGGTACTGTAATTCAGGGTAATATTTCAGCTAAATCATCCTCTTAGAGCTGTACATCAGGCAGCACATGGAACATTTAACACAACCTACCCAGGTTTTTTATGGCTTTTCCACTGCCCTGGAGAGCAGGGATCTCAGGGACTCGGTGCAGACTTTGCCTGTCACTGAATTTCTGCAGAGCTCTTGGTAACGAGGCAGAAAGTGCTGATTGCTGAGACACCAGAGCAGGAAAATAATGAGTTCAGGAGAGTGACTGAAGCTCCCAGGTTATGGAGCAGGAACCAGCAGCTCCACTCATTCCCCCAAAGCCTCACCAAGGCTCAGGTCCAGGCTCTTCTCCCCAGAACATCATAGGTCTTCTGCTCTTCCTCTGAAAACTCTCAAATTCAGTAAAAACCAGGTTTTTTCACCTGACTTGTGTTTCAGTAGACTGATTTCCACAGAATAACACAGATTGCAGACTCCCCCTGGGCCACGGGGCTGTTTATCTTTTTCTTTTTTTCCTCAGTCCATTAGAGTCATTTAAGTCCTTTAGCTTCGTTATCTTCCAAGGATAACAGCTGATATTTTTATCTTGGCTTTCATTAGCAAAGGTTTAATACTCAGTGTGTTGTAGTTCTTCAGCTATTTCTGGAGTGTTCAATATCTCAGAGAGCTGAGCACTGTGCTTACCATGTCATGAGCAGCACGGAGTTTTGACTTTAAAACTCCAACTATTTAATAATTTAGAGACTTTTCCTTTGCTTTCGCCACTCAGTCACTGTTTATCTTGGCTTGAAAAGTGCAAATACTGAAGTGACAATCAACAGGAATCTGTGTTCACTGCACAACCCTTGCTCTCCCCAGCACAGAATAAAGCAGCTCTGCTAATTGGATCTCCTCAGGGAAGTTTTGTCTGCTGAAGTCTTATTCATAGGCAAAGCTAAATATAATCTTGCAGACTACAATAGTAACTGTCTTTCTCCTCTAATTTATTTAATAAAGATTGTACCAAAGAGAATTCTTTCCTTCTTGAAGAGGAAAAAAAAAAAGAAATCTCAGCACAAATGTTTTAGGTAAGATTTCCAATGAATCTGAGACACTTTTTTGCCTCGTGTTACCTGATGGCAGTTCGGTTTCATCCTTAAAAGTAGTGAGAGGAAGTGTTTAAATTCCTGTTTACAAACCAAACCCCTCCAGCCCCCTGGTTCCCCAGGGGTCCCATTCCAGTCTTTGTGCTGAGACTTTGGGGTGCAGCTGCCCCATATCTGTCCCTGAGCTGGGGACACGTGGGATCAGCTGTGTCAGTGACCCCAAGAATACAGATTTTTCTCCTCACATTGCTGTGTCTGCCTGGGGAACAGCCTGCAGGTCCCCTCACCCAGTTATATGGCACAAAATGAAGGTGTGGATGCTCCTGCTGTGCTGGGGAGCAGCCCCTGGGCTGGGCTGGGTCAGATGTTCAGAATGAGCCTGGACTGACCCTTCTTGATTCTTCCTTCATGTTCAAACTGAGCTTCAGAGCTGTTCCATTTCATACAGATATTTTCTTTAATTCCCTCTGGGTTTTTCTCTGTGCCCCACTCCCCACCAGCTATTTGTCCTGGATCTGCACCTTGCTGTAGCCTTGCTAAATTACATCAGGAGTGAGTTAAGGATTAAAGGTCAAGAGAGAGCAATCTGCTACAGCTGTAATGGGCTTCTGCTGTCACCCCCTGGGGCTGTGTGATTCATAGCATTGGGGCTCTGGCCAGAAGAGCAAAGAATTGCTCATAAAACCCCAGTGCTGAGAAACTGCCCTGTCTGGAAGCCTGTGGACAGGTCTGGGTGTTCAGAAGGATGGCAATTCCAGCAGCTCATGACATGTCCCCTGCCAGCTCTTCCCTGTCCCTCTCCCACAGGGTTTGTGCTCATTAAAATCTCTGGTTTTAAACCAGGGTGTTCAGGTTTCCATTGGGTGTCCCTGTGCTTGACCCTCAGGAGACAGGTTGAGCTGCTCAGGGCTTGGCAAAACAGTTCTTAAATGCCAGAGTTGGGCTTTATTGGAGGAGAAAATGGAGCTGGCAGCTTCTTGTAGTGAAATGAGGCAACCAGGTGCCACTAATTGCCAGGGAGTGGCATGAGCTTGTGTTAAGGTTTTATTGCCCCCTAATCCTGCTCATGCACAGTTAGGGCCTGCCCTAACCAGGCACAGGTGGGCTTAACACAAGCTCATGCCACTCCCTGGCAATTAGTGGCACCTGGCTGCCTCATTTCACTACAGCTTCTCACAGTGGATTGCACTCAAGACCGTGCTTGGGTGGGATGAAAAGCTGAGTCCTGATCCCCTCAGTGCCTGGGATGCTGGAGCATCCTGAGGCATCATCCTGCAGGCTCAGGGCTGGACCTCGTGGTGTCTGTCCCAGCTGAGCACTGGGGTCCCTTCCTCACTCCAGGGAAGGTAAAAGCCCAGCCAGTCCCACTTCTAAAGAAGCAGTTGTGGAGAACAGACACATGAAATGACACTGTCTGACACCAAGCCCAGACCCTCGGGTATTTGGTTTTGTGGTCATTTCAGTACTTTGCTGAATCTTTAATAAAGCTTCTTGTTGGGTGGATGGAGAAGGAGCCATTAGGGGTTGTCCCACTGTTTGACTTGGGAATCCCAGCTCTGCCACCAGACCTTTGGGAATTACTGATAGGTGATGGCTTCTGAGGGCTCTGCTGTGGGGAATGGCTGTGTCTGGGAGCTTTGTCTGCTCAACATCATTTTTTCCCAATCTTGACTTGTTTGGATTTCTGTGTGTGTTTATCAGTTAACATACTTAAACTCACTGTTGTGTTCCAGAACGTGACCTGTCCCACCACCTCTTTCACTGACCTGGCAGAAATCGTGTCCAGGATTGAGCCCGTGAAAGCTCCCGTGGCAGATGGTGAGTGGGGGATGTTCTGGAGCTTTGGGAAGGGCAGAGCTGGTTCTGGGCTGACTGCTGAGCAGAGCTGGATGGGGTCACCCCAGTGTCCCCCCCAGGTACCTCCTCTATGAGAGGGTGGGAGCTGAGGGATTCTGCTGTGGGTTCCTGGTGGGAGGAATCCCTGCTCCCCTCTGCCTTCTCTGAGTCTCTGTCTCCTGCAGACAGGTTTGAGTTCCCTCCTGCTGGCTCCTGTCCTCCCAGGGGCTTTGCTCTTTGGATCTGGGGCCTCTGGAGACAGGGGGAGCTGATGGAAAGCTTTGACTGAAGGATTTCTTTTTTTCCCATGCTGCCATGGGTAGGATCTGAACAGAGTGACTGGCTCCATGGCTTTCCCTGAGTGATGGGGACCACTCCTGAACTAAAGAGGAGAAGGTGATGGCTCCTGCACCTTCACACAAAGCTCCTGGAGTGCCCTGTGGAGCAGTTCCCTGTGTGTCCCCTAACCAAAGCTCCCTTCACCAGAAGGATCAGAGCTTTGGAGGCCTGAAACCTGGGAGTGTTCCACCAGTGCTCTGCATCAGCAGTCTCTCCCCTCCTCCTGATTTCTTGTTCTGGCAGAGGGAAAGCTAAAGTTAGCAGTGCTCCCATCTGTGACTGTTTGGAGAGATGTCCCTGTGGTAATTTGAAATGCTAATTGCAATCATATGGCCTGTGAAGAAAATATTAATCAAATGTGGCTGAAGCAGCAGTGTGAGCATGGAGGAAGGGTTCATGTCTCGTGGTTATTTAAGGCATGGGCACTGCTGAGGGGGAACCAGTGAACTGGGACACATCTTCCTCCCTCGTGGAGTTTCTGATCATTTGTCCCACTTTCTGCTGGGTGAGGCCATGAGTGTCACAAAGGGACACAGAGAGGGGACAGATCTGGGGCCAAGGAGGGACCCTGAGGGGATGGGCAGGTGCCTGAGGCTCCTTGGGGATTCTGGAAGCTGCTGGTTGTGAGATCCCAGAGGAGGGAAGAGGATTGCAGGAGAATCATGCAGGTGGGTGCTGTGTCTGGAAATACATACATATATTTATATATATATTCATGTTGTGGGTGATCCTGTGCACCAGCTGCAGGGACCTTCCCCACTTCTCAGTGCCTGTAGGACCTTCCTCTGGGTGTGGCATCCCCTGGGTGCCTTCAGGATGGCATTGCCTTGGCTAAAAAGCTCTCCGGAGCTGTTGGGGGAAGTGGTCTGAGCTGAGGTGGGCTCAGATGGGGGGTGGCAGCTCCCTGGCAGCAGCCTCATGGTTGTCAGATGTTTCCTGACCTGTCCTGGGTTTGTCTGCTGGTGATGGTGGTGAGATCTCTGACCTGGGTAAGAAAACAGGGTGTTGTTTGGCAGCACTGCCAAAGGGGGTTAAACCTTTCTTTTTCTCCCTGGAAATCCCTTCCTGAGTGAGATCTCGGACTTCAGGGCTTTCAGACAGCTCTGCCTGACCTGACAGCATCCTGCAAATGTCAGGCTGGGTGGAGAAATTATGCTGATAATTTTTTTCTAAAGAAAATGACCACGATCATGTTCTGCATGAGTGGAAGAAGGAGAAGGGTCAGGACAAAGGGTGAGACACCCTGGCAGGCAGAGCCTCTGGGGCAGAAGCCTCATCTTTGTTGGGAAGAGAAGGCAGTCAAGCTGCTGCTCCACTTTTGGGCAAACTGAGAGCAATGATTGAAACAATTTTTTAAATTAAAGGGAAAAAAAAACCAAACAAAAACCAAAAGGGAGGCTTTTTTCCTCAGGAACTGTTGAGCAGAGGGGGAGTCAGGTGAAGCCCTGCACTGGTCCCAGGGCTCCTGTGCTGCTGCTGAGCACCTCCTGGGGAGGTGTCTGTAGGAGAGCAGAAGCTCATTTCACAGCTGAGCCACTGCTGTACTCGTGGCTGTTCCTGTTCTGCATCCAAATGCTTCCTCAAGTGGGATTTTCTGTCTCTGTTCAGCTGCAATTGTGTTTTACAGGGCTGTGGCCAGGGGAACAGAGATCTCATCCTCCGAGGGTGGCTCAGCCACATCCCTGCCCATCCCCAATTGTTAAAGGACTTCTGAGGGCCAGAGTCATGCAGGCACTTGGGTGATTTCCCACAGCAGTTTCCTGCTCTGTTTTTCAACACATTTCACTTTCAGTGCTTCAGGCTGTCCCCACAGCCAGGTTGAGGTGAGGGACCAGGATGGGATGGCTGAAGGAGATGAAGTCCCAGAGCAGTGGCAGCAGTAGCAGCTACGTGGGAGAGCACAGTGTTAATAACAGTGTTAATTCTGGGGTGAAATGCCTGGGTCTGCAGAACAGCTGAAGCAGGAGGCATCCCAAAACCTCTCAGGAGACACAGTTGTTGGGCACAAGGTCACCCCCTGCATCTTTGCTGCATACAAAGTGGTTCCATCAGGCAGCACCAATGCTCCCTAGGTTGTGTGAGAAGGGACCCCCTGCTCCTGTTTATTTTTAATTTATATTTAATTTATATACAGAGCTGTTAAATGCTGAGTAGTGCTTGGGAAATGAAGGGGTTTGGTTTGGATGGCAGTCAGTTTTGGTGGAGCTGTAAACTGCAAACTACTGTTTGTGGTGGCTGTTGCTCTTCAAATGAGTTTCCAGTTTCTCTGGTGTGTTTTATCAAAGATCATCAGTTGTGTTTTTAGTGTAAACTAATGAAAATTCTCTGATCGACAGTAAAAAAAAATATTAAAAAAGAAAAAAGACCAAATGTCTTTAATCCTAATGTTCTACCAGTTGGTTGTAGTTATTGTGTTAGAAGAAAATGCTGTGGAACAGACTGTGCTGTTGTCTGCATTGTGGAGCAGATGCTATTGACTGTTCCCAAAAGAAATGCTTAATCAAGAGTCCAGTTTAAACATGAGCCATGTTCTTCACCAGTGGGCTGGAAAGCAGGGATTGCAGCTCATGGCACACTCAAATTAACTCGTGACAGAGGTGGAAAAGCTAGGGTAAAAAATAAATTAAAAGAAAAAACAACAAAAAACCCCAAATGCTTTTCTGCTATTTTAATTTGTTACCTTGCGTTCTGAAAAAACTGCTGCCAGAAACTGTGCAAAAGAAAGGTGCCTGCCTGGCACCTGCCCTGTGTGGCTGCCAGGAGCTGTGGGTTTGGGATGGGTGAGGAGCTCCTGTCCTGCTGTGGGTTTGGGGTCAGTCCCTGGAGTCATCTCCAGGGGCTGGAATTGACTTTCCTGATCTCTGGGCTGGGGTGCTGGGGACTTTCTGGCATCTCCTGCTGCCAGTGGGCAGCCCTTCATCTTCCCAAAGTTAATCTGATGGATTGGTGATTGTCCTCTGTGGAAGGGAGTGTTATTGTCACTGTCCCCTGTGGAGCAGAGATTGTCAGACACAGAACCATCATCCTGCCCCAGGAAGAGCTTACCCCATACCCTCCCCTGTTTGCAGGGAGTCTGGGAACAAAGTGCCCAGGGGGGTTCAGATCAGCAGCTCCCAGGCACATCTGCTGGAGTGTTCCTGGGGTCTTGTCTGGACTGGTGGGAGGGAGACAGGAACTTTCTAAAGAGGATTCACAAGGACATGAGAGCATCTCCCACTCCAGCATTTGTGTCCCCTCGTGCTGGGCAGCTGGCACCCACCAGGTGACAGGTTGTATTCCCTTGCTCTGCCCTAGCCTCTTTATGCTCTAGAAAGCTCCAGGACAGCAGGTGACACAGAGGACAGAGTTTATTTTGTGGTTTGAGGTGGGCAGCAGGTACCTGCCCTGCACTGCTGCTTGGCACCCACAGCTCTTGGTCCTCTCCCCATGTTCTCTGCCCCTCTCAGCACCAGCTGACACCAGTGGGTTTGTTCTCTCCTCTCTCTTCAGATGAGTCAGACTACCAGACTGAATATGAGGAAGAAATTCTGGACAACCAGAAGGATGATTATATCAATTTTGTCAGCACCCAGGCTGAAGAAGACTCCGACTCGGTATGGTCTGGAACAGGCAGTGCCTGTGCCCTGGCTGAGCCCTGGCTGGGGTGGGGGTGTTGGGAAGGAAACTCAGAGAAGCACCTGGAAGGGACTGGCTGAGGAGGACTGTGCAGAACTTTGTTTTTCATGTAGTACAGACACTAAGTGCACACAGCCCTGTGGGTTGGCTGGCAAGGGCTGGAGAGCCCATGGAACCAGGAGGGGCTGAGGGAGTTCCTGCCTCCAGCTCAGAATCACAGAATCCCAGAATGTTTGGGCTGGAAGAGACCTTCAAGCTCATCCAGTCCAACCTTGGACCAACACCACAATCTCACTGCTAAACCCTGTCCTTAAGGACCAGCTCCAAATGCCTGTTCAATGCCTCCAGGGATGGGGACTCCAGCACTGTCTGGGCCATCCCAAGGCCTCACAACCCTCTCAGCGAAAAAATATTTCCTAACATCCAACCTAAACCTCCCCTGGTGCAGCTTCCATCCCTTCCCTCTGCTCCTATCCCATCTCTCAGGAGCAGAGGCTTTTCCCCTCCTCACTCCCAGCTCCCTTGAGGCAGCTGAAGAGATCCATGGGGTCTCCTCTCACCTCCAGTTTGGAGGAGAGGAGGCAGAGAGAGGATCTGGCTGGGGAGGAGACAGCACCAGAGATGCTCAGCACAAAGAAAAGAGGTGAGAGACACAACCTGGGCTACAGCAAATCCTGGCTAGGTACAGGGGGAGATGTTTCCCAGGAAGTGTGGCTGAGATCCACAACAACCAGCACGGGCTGTGCAGGGAGATGGTGGGAACTCCATCCTTGCAGGGAATTGTGGTTTCCTGGCTTTCCTGACTCCAGGCAGAGCATCTGTCAGGTTTAGGAGATGAAGGAGGCTGCTGTGCTGGACATGAGCAGTTTCTCAGTGGGAACACGTGGGCATTTCAGGAAGGTGCCCAGGAGGCTGTAAGAGGTGGGGTGATGGCACTGAGGTTTTGTTAGCTGGGCTGATTTCTGGTGGGTAAGTGTTGGACAAAGAAAGGGTGGAGGGGAAGAGGAGAGGTTTTATCCAGCTCAGAGGAAATGCTGAGGAATGAATTTGTGCTTTTGTTCTTGTTTGTTCCTCCAGGATGAAGATCTGCAGATCAGAAGGCGAAGGAACCTGCCCAGTGGGGATGGCCAGGCAAGCAGCATGGGAGAGCCAGGGTAGTGCTCAGAGGGCTCTGACCTTGCTGGCTGAGAGCTGTGCCCCATTCCTACTGACAGCAGCCATAGTTATTTATTAAACTTTTTTGTTTTTAAAAAGCAAGCCAACATCTAGTTGAACTTAAGTAAGCTTTCCTCCTCCAGACAGGGTGTGGGGCATTCAGCAGCCAGCACTGAGCTCCAGTAACTGCATCACCCCTGTGTCCCTTTGGACCCTCTGTGGGGGGTGGCAGCCGTGGACCAGTCTCCTTCCACCAGGTGCCAGTAGGAGCAGATGGATCTGAATCACCCTGAGACTGGCAGGGGGGAAATGTGCTGGGAATGGGCAGCTTTGATTTTTGCTGCTGTGTTTTCTAGTGGCTGTTTTTACTGTGAAGCCCAAAGGAGGTTTGGGATATTATCCTGCCATTGCTGGAAAGGCTCCGAGCAGCAGCAGCAGCACAAAGAGGGGGGTGGTTTGTGGGTCTCTTCATATGAATCAGGTAACTGCATGATTAACTCCTCAGTGACTTTCAACCAAGTGCTTTTTAAGCAGTGCTCTGACAGGAGCAAGTCTGAATGTATTTCACTTGAAATCTAAACCTAAGAAATCAATTAATGTGAACATTAGCTGTAGAGCCACCAGCAGAACTTTTACTGATGGATCATGGAGCTGATGCTTGCTGGGCAACTCTGGAATTATTACTTGGCTGTATTTGCCCTGTGGAATAAAGTTATTTTCTTGGATTGAAATGTCTCTGTGGTTCTTTTTGCTGGATCCCACGAAGAGGAAGTTGTCACCAGCAAAGAGCCCAACGTGCCTCTGCTTGCATCAGGCTTGCAAAGAAACTCAGGAGGTTTTCAGTTCCTGACCCTGGCAGGAGTCACTGGGTATTGTCAGGCATTGGCAGGAAACCTCCCCTGCTCTTTGCCCTGAGGGTTGGTGTGTGTTGGGCCATGTTCAGGAGTCCCCTGGTGCTCACTCCTCTTGTCTCACATCTGTCACTGCCACGGGCTCTGCTCTGCTGGTAACCAAGCTGATTCTTGCCTCCTGTAAAGTCTTCTGCTCAGCTCTAGCTCCAGGTGCTGTTGCCTTGAGGGGATTTTTGTCATTTGACCAGAGCACCAAGGATGTTCCTCCCAGCTGCCTCCTCTGCTCTCAGATGTGATGTGCACCAGCAGTGATGCCCCGGGGCAGGAGCAGAGCTGAGCATCCCAACCTTGGCACCAGAAACCAGTTTGGTGGCACCACCAAGGACCATGGCTGGAAGTGCTGTGACGTGTGACCTGTTCTCTGCATGTAACCTCCTCTCCAGGTACTCTCTCATGGCACAGACTCTCCTTCTTTACCTGCCCTGCATTGTGGTTTCCTCCACTGCTGCAGATTTTGGTTGATGCAATCATACAGAAAATGTTTGGTGCTATTGTGAATAATTAATTCTTCTAAAGAAAACTCCCCCTAAATCTGCTCCTGGTTTCTCTGTGTTCACTTCAGGGAGGCAAAGCACCATGTGCTGGGGCCCTGGGGAGCTGTGCCCAGAGCCATTGGGTGAGTGCTTTGCTTTGCCAAACTGGGTCACAGCCATGCAGCAACAGAGCTAAAAATACCAGCAGAGCTGAGCACTTCCCCAGCAGCTGTGAAGCCATGGCTTGAACTTGGGCTGGGAGATGTCCCAGTCCTGGCCCCATCCAAGCAAGGATCCCCCATCCTGGCCCCAAGCTCAGCAGGGCCCTGGGGCTACTGGGGCTGGGGGTGTTCTAGGAGCAGGTGATGGAAAAGCCCCTCTGGAGTTGCAGGACCAGGATCCACCCAAGAAAATCCCACCAGTGGTGTGTATGTGTCCTCAGGAGGCAACTTGGTGCTGGGTCCCTCCCCTTACCCTTGTGTGTTTCATCCCCAGCCACCTCCCCTTCCCTTTAGGATAAATGTGTACACTGTGAGTGGCAGGAAATAAAGCTGGGGAGAAGAATGTAACCCAAGCCTGATTCAAGAACTCCTCAAACCAAATTTTTTTTCTTAGGAAATAGATCTTTTGTTTGGTGTCACACTTCTGGAGGATGCCAAGAGGATGGAGACAAGTGTGGCTGGGTCCTTCTGTCCCTGTGCTGCTCTAAGGTAGGGCTGGCAGCAGGCTGGGGACTGGACCCTGTCCTAAAGCCCATGGCTTGTACCCCATGGGTGCCTGCAGCTTGGGGACTTGGTCTATCCTCTCCTTGGGACTTTGTCTTTCTCCCTCAAGCCTTCAGCTGTCCCACCTCTGGCCACAGCTCCTTGCACTACAGAAAAGCACAGCCAGGACAGTCCTGGTTTTCTCATCCTTTGCCTTCAGTTTCTGCAGCTGAGGCCATGCCAGGTCACTGGAATGCTGCAAAAGGAACTGCCTCTGCCTTCACCTTCCCTGGTGGGGTCTGGATTTGTTGAGTCCCATCTTTTTTGGATGAAACCTTTCTTTGGGTCCTGCTTGAAAGCTGCCCCATTTCAGTACTGCCAAGTGAAAATGGATTTGTGCACAAAAAAGATCCCAGTTGCTCTGCATAACCTCTTTGTCATAATTATTCACTGCCAGTCCTCCTGCTTCCAGCAGCTGTAGGATTTATCAGCTGTGTTTTGTGCTCATCTCTCAATCAATGATGAAAACATTGATTAGTGTCAGGCTGGGACCAGCTCCTGCAGAATCCTCTCAATCATCTCTGTTCATGATGACTCCTTGTTTCAGAGATGGGTTTGCAGCTCTCCATCCATTTAATATGGGCTTTATTGAGATTGCATAGTGCTAAATTTGTAATTAGGGTGTCGTGTGGTATTAAGTCAAACATGTTGCTAAAAGCTAAGCAAATAATGGCTACAGGGTAACCTTTCTCCCCAGAGTTGTGATTTTCTCAAAGGATTGAATGAGGCTCATGTCACAAGACATTTTCCATCCTGCTGCACTGATAGGTATATTTTTAATCCCTGGATTCTGTATTAATTGTGTCCTCTCTATTTTTCAGCCTGCATGTCATGCTGGAGTGACCCACTTAACCAGGGCACCCATTTCACCCACAAGCTCCTTGTTAGCACCCTGCCAACCCTGCCATCTCCCCAGGCTGTGGGATTTCCAGCAGTGGGTGCAGGCAGCTCAGCTCAGCACGGAGCTGGAGGGCCCTGGGGTGCAAAGCACCAGCTTAGAAACCCTACAGATGTCACCCGAGGTGCTCTCGGTTGTCAGTAGCCCAGGGAGCTTTTCATCATCCTCTTGTCTGCCATCCCCATCCTTTCTAAATGCAGGAGAGGTGAAACGAGGGCCTTGTCACTAGCAATGTGCCTCCTCATCCTGAAATGCTGTGACTTCTCCATTCCTGGAGGTTTTCAAACTGCAACTGGGCCATCCCCAAGCTTTGACACCTCCCAGCAGGAGGTTGGATAAGAGACACACAAGGTTGCTCCTGATCAGAAGCTTTTTGTGCTTCTGTAAGTCTGTGAAACAAGCCTACACCATCATTAACTTTTCTCTTGTTTCTCGTATGCTTCGTGAACAGCTTCTGACTGGTCCTGGCTTTCCCAGGCATGGTTTTCCCTCTGTTTACCCTCCTGCATCAGTATCAGCATCACAGCTCATTGTGGTTGCTGTACACTGGTTACTTTCTTTCTCTTCACAGATATTTTCATTTTGTTCCCAGTTGTTTGCAGGTTACCAACTTACAGGGTGAGCTTTCAGCTGAAGTTCTCTTTTCTTAGCTCTACAGCATTCACTTCTCTGGCCTGTCACAAGCTCTATCCAAAGAACTGCTGATTCCCCAGTCTATGGAGTTTACTTTTCCTGACAATTTTCTTCATAAAAAAATGTCAGCACCTCCATGGAGTTTGAGAAGTTGCTCGTTCCATGAGGGATGAAAAGCCCAGCAAGGCACAGCATTCCAAGAGACTGAAGTGACTCAGGAGCACGCTGGCAAAGGAGGCTGGAGGAGCAGCCATGCTGAGACCCCCCTGCCCTGCCTGGTGCCACGGGGTGGTTCTGCTCCAGCTGGTCTGATGCCTCAGCTGCTCTTCCTGTGCTGGAGCATCTCTGCTCTCCCTGGCAGTCTGCTTCACTGCTTCACTATTCTTAGTTTTTCTTTAGGTCTAACCTGAATTTCCTCACCACGTTTTTGTCCCGTTGCTTGTTGCCCTGACCTGATTTCAGGCTCAGACATAGCCAGGGCTTTTTGCTGTGGTTCCTTCCAAGTCTTTAATTTTCTGGGGTGAACTGATTCTGCTTTCAGCCTTTGTCCTCAAGCTGCACTTCAGCATCATCCAGCTCCTCCTGGTGCTTCCTCTGGTCTCTCTCCAACCAGTCCATCTCTGCCCCAGAATGCCACAGCCAGACCTGCCCCAGCTCCTCAGGCTGCTATTGTACCAGTCATGGACACAAGGGCCATTGCTGGAGTATTTCTCATGCCATGACATTCACCTTTTTTGCACAGCACAATTCTGTTGGCTCTGGTTCAGCTGAAGATCTGCAGCAGCTTCCAGGCCCTTTCCTGCAGAATGGATTCAGCAGCTGCCCACCCCGAGCTCCCTGCCAAATCTCTCTCGGCATCCATCTGATGTCACTGCAAACCTTTGGGAGCTGCTCTTCATCCTCCCCACAGGAGAGCAGGGACAGCAGCAGGGATGAGCCCCTCTCTACCTCATGCTCACACCATAGCTGCTTCTTTCCTGTGCCCTGGGCTATTTTGTTTGCAATTGTGGAATTTTTTTATCCTTGCCAAGCAGGTCTGACCCAGAGGCTCTTTACTGCCTGTGCCTTTGTGTGATGCCCCAGCTGGAGCAGATGGCATCTATTTTCTACACCCCCACCATGGCCAGGAGCTGCTGCTGGCCCTGTGTGTGTGTGTGTGTAGCCCTGTGTGAACCTCCCTGTGCTGCTCAAAGCTGCTTTTTGCCCCCAGCACAGACACAGACACAGACATTTGCTTCAAGGCAGACAGAGGGGCTGTGGAAAGCCCTGCAATGCACATCATGGAGCAAAGCCCAGCTCTCCTCTTTTCTTCACCTCCCTTTTAGCTTCTCAATCCTTCTGCCACAACCATTGCAAATAGTTCCCTTCCACCCACAAAGAGGGAAAGGCTGAACACATCCCTCCCCATCCTCCAGCTGAGCTTTCTGAGTCATCCTCCTGGTACTTCTCTACCTGCTCCTCTCCTTGCTCCTCTCCCCACGCATCGCTGCCTGGCGCAGCCTCGTGTCGGGGGAGCTGCTCCTGCCCTGGTCAGGGCCAGGGACAAATGATTTCATTTCAGCACCTCTGTACACAGCAAGGCTTGGATGTGGTGCAGGGTATGGTTGGAGTGGAGCTTCAGGAGTGAAGTGTTTCCAAGGACAGGTTCACACAGCCCTCCTTAGGGGCAGCATTTTCTCCTCCATCTTCTCTCTAACCCAGCCACTTCAAACCTCAGCTCCTCTGCTGGTGTCAATGTCAGAACAAAGTCAGACTGTTATTTTGCCAAACAATGAAATACTGAGATGTGGATGGAGTAAAATCTGAGTAATCAATGAATCACTGAGCAATCAATTACCAGCAGATCTGTTCCTGGAACTGTTTTGGGCATCCTTAAGGAACCTCCACTGTAAAGGGATAAGTCCTGAATCTGCATGGCTGCTGAATGGTTTGTGCTGAGGTCCCTGGGAGTAAAACCTGTCCCTGGTAGGTACAAAATTGGTTCCCCTTTACCATGAGAGTGGTGTGTTACAGGAGCATATCACCCTGGGTGTCACCATCCAGCAAGTGTCACAACTTGACCAAGCAATGTTGCTCTGGCTTAGGTGATGCTGCTTTGATCAGGCAGCAGGACCAAAGACCTCCAGAGAGACTTGCACAGGTGTGAAGTGAAGAAGTCAAGGAAGCTTTTCCCTGTATGACATATCCACATTGGTTTTTTAATTTGTTATATTGATTGGGTTTGGTTATTGTAGTTTATTCTGAGGGACTGGCTTATATGTCAATGTGATGCCACGAGCACGAGTGAAATGATGTTACCATCCTGCTCAGATCCTCCCTCCTGCTATGGCCAACACTCCTTTGACTCTGAGTCCTTTGTTTCTCTCCACCTGCCCTGTTACTTTAGAAAAGAGGAGGGAAAGAATGCTATGGTGCTCTAGAAACACTCACTATCCTGTCAGCTCTCCTGACTCAGAAACCTGAGTCTGCCTGTGTTAGTTCTGAAAGTTACAGATTCTGGGCACAGTTGCCCCACATTGATGCTGAGGTGCTCTTGGGCTCTGGAGAAGGTCAGAAAACTGACTTGGCACATGGAGGAAAGGTGTTCTGCTGGTGAGGTGGGAGTGAAGGAGATGAGAAGGAGCAATGGGAAACACTCTGGTTGTGTTCAAGCACGGAGGGGGCTGGGAAAAGGTCAGAAGGGTCTGCATGGTTGGTGGGGTTGGGAAGGCTCCTGTTCTCTCCTGACTGAGTGCTGTTAGTATTACTATTGTTACTCCTCGTGTTGTTTTTAATTTATGAGTTGCTGTGCATGCATATTAACAGGGGTATGTATGGGCCTGGGTCTGCCTGGCTCCTGTCTACCTGGCACAAGGCATGGCTTGCATTTAGAAAATTATTTTAGCCTTCTAGGGCTAAAATCTGTTTTTGGGCAGATTTGTTCAGTTTGCTCATGTTTCAAGTCCTCAGTTCTGAGTAGGGTTCCCATTTGCAATATCAATCCAACAGATAAGAGGCATGGCTGAGTGGTGAGACCTCTGTGTGAGCTGCTGTCACCTGGGTCCTGTAATGCCACCAAGACCTGGATGGAGCAGCAGTGTCAGGGAGGCAGCTGAAGATCTCAGCCAGCAGAGTAATAGCTAATTGAGTGTATTTCAATCATGAGATCCACAGAAGGAAAGCAAACTCCGCAGAGTAGAAGGAAATTGCATCTTAGAGCAATCTGAATGTGGGTAGATAATTAGGCCTATATTTCATGAGAACATTTGCTGGGCAACATAATGAAAAGGCCAGCAACATCATTTTCTTTGAGCAGTCTGATGCCTCCCACTGGGGCCAGGCTGTGCCAGTGCTGGGGTTGCAGTGGGAGCAGGGAAGGACCTGGCCTGGCCTGAGGGGCTACTGCAGGGGGGAGCCAGGCTGGAACCTGCCCTGCCCATCACTGCAGCCTGCCCAAAGCAACCTGCTGAGACTCTCAACAAGAAGGTACCTCCAGAACATCCCCCAGCCTTGTCACCTCCTGTCCTGGGGAAGGGCAGGCACAGCAAAACGTGGTCAGGGGGTGCTGCCAGCCCTGGGGCAGTTTGGAGGCTCCAGGAGGGAAGCCAGGCTGCTGGGCTTTGTCCTCAGCACAGACAGGGTCAGGACTGCTGCTCTCATCCCAGGAGAGTGCTCCAGCCCTCAGATCCCCTCTGGACTATGGCTATGCACTGGAAGTGAAGCTTCAAGGCCTTTTTCAATGTTGTTTTTTCCAAATTTGGGATAGAAAGTCTCTGCTTTTCCACGTCCTCCAAGCCCAGCAAAGCACATCCTCCCTTCCTTATCTCCAGCCTGGACAAGAGCCACTTCTGGTGTGCCCTAGCAGAGGTCCTGCTGCCTGCTGCAGGAACAGACAGATAATAGAAAAGAATATTTTGCTTCTTCATAACGCGGATGAAATGAGAAGATCTGGGAAAGTGTGGTGATGTAGGAGAGTGGAGGAGAGGGCTTAATCTTTGACCACAGGGCACCTTGTGATCAGTGCTTACAGGCTGGATCTTGATGATCTTTAAGGCTCCTTCCAACCCTGAGCATTCTGTGATCCCCCTCCTGCCAGCCCTGCACTCATTGGCATGCCAGGACTGGTACATGTCACATAACAGAAAACAAGCTGGCTGTGTGTTAATTACTGATTAGGTCTTCTACTAAAATTAGCTGGGGGTGAGCTGGCCTAACACTGGTTCTGAGTGCTCCATTTCCCAGCTGGTTCAGAACTGTTCATCCAGAGATTGGGACTCTCTGGGGCTGCATTTGAACAAGCACTTATGTCCTGATGATAAATGCCTCTCAAGAACAGCTCTGTCCAAATGAATCTGCTCAAAGCAAGCCATGGTTCTTGGCTAACTCCAACTTGTTAGCTATCAATATTTCTCCTGTGATGCACTGCCTGATTTTAATGATGCCAGCACTGGAAAAGTTATTTTCTTACCGTGTCTCATTAGGGTCAAGTTTCTAATCAGTGAATTCAATAGGAACATCTTGAAGTGACAAAACTGGCCAAGCAGGGAGGCGGGCAGATGATGTTTGAGTGACCTCCTGGTAGCTGGGAGACCTTGAGCTTCCCAGTGCTGTTGGCTGTACCTGGTGTCCTCAAACCCTTTCCAAGCAGGGTTGTGCAGATGAACTCTGACAGCTCCTCCACCACCTTGGTTTTATCCCCATCTCTTCAGGGCTGCTGGGACACTTCAGAAGAGCTGAACTGGGGCACTGTGTTTGTGGACAGTGAATTTGTCTTCTCATTTTGGTCTGGTGCTTCTCCTGTCCCCACTGCACTTGGCCAGTCTGATGTATTTATGACCCTGAATACCTCAGCATCCTCAGCAAGCTTTGTCAGCCCTGGGTTCAATTGTTCTTCAAGATTATTTCTGATTATGCTGAAGTGAACAGGCCCCAGCCACAGGTCCCTGTGGGGCTCCATTCAAGCCCTCCCTCTGTTCAGGAGCCTGCCTACTGATAGTTACTCTTTGAGACTCCTCAAAGCAGTTATTTATCTATTTCTAGCCTTTTCTTTTAATCTCATGCTATCTACTTTGCTGTAAAAAAACTCCAGCAACAGACTTTTTGGGAATGCAGGCAGACTAACCAGACTAACCACTTATCAGTTGCTTTAAAGAACTGTGATAGATTTATGAAGCATTTCTTTATTCAAGAAAAAAACACCTCCTTCCTCCCCCTCCCTCTCCCAATATTTCTATAATAATAATATTATAATAACCACAACCAGTTTGCCCAGGAGCGACCTCAGACTTCATGGTTTGTAACAACCCCAGTCCCTTGCCATTTGTCACCCTGCAGCTCTCAGACACTGGGCCTATGTTATGCACAGTGATTACATGCTGCAATTAAGTAATTAAACTGCTTCATCTCTTCATTCCGCAGCACTTAGCTGAACCATCTCAGTCTGGTGAATTTGCACTCTTTGCTTTGGCTATTTATTCCTCAATGTCTTCTGCTGACACTTGAACATCAGCCAGATTCAATGCCATGGCCATATAAAGATGAGTTTTGGCACAGGGATTTCTCTGAGCTTTTCCTCACTGGCTGTAGATGCAAAATATTCATTGTTTTTCTGTTCTGACCTTACCTCCTACAAATGCTCCTCTTGCACTGTGGCCAACTTTTGTCTCTCCAGACTCCAACAGGCTTTCTGGCCTTCATGTCTTTGAAGAAGTATTTATTATTATTATTATTATTATTATTATTATTATTATTATTATTATTATTATTTGGCTTTGCCTTTTGCAGGTTGTTCCTGTAACTGGTTTTGGCTTGCCCTTTTTCTCCTTTGGCACTGAAATTGTCAGGATACACATTCTTTTGTTTGTTTAGACAAAAATGGCTTTTCTAAACATAAAAAGGGCTGTATCCCTAAAGCCTGAGAATGATCAGGACATCTCATCTCACCTCAGCCTGATCTAAGATCTAAGGCTTTGGGTTTCCCATTAGGCAGAGATGTACTGGTTGGTTTGGCAGGATGCTGAGATACCAGTTTAAAAAACCTGGCACATTTATATGGACAGAAATCCTCACTGGCCAGGGTCAGTTTTGCCTGCCTTGGGCTATAAGATACTGCATCTTCATCAGTGGAAGGAGGGCAGCATCCCTCTGAGCAGCCATGATTATTCTGGAAGCTGTTTTGGGGTATGCTACCCTAGGATGATGTGAGGTGCCCCAGGAGAGGAGGTTTGGGGTAGAGGCAGAGGGACTGCAGTGCTCTCTGCCTCCTTGGCCTGTTTGCCTACTGCCTGTGTCTGGAGGGCCTGTTGCCATGGAGAAGTGATGGAGAACAGCCTGACTTTTTTCCTAGCAGGATGCAAAGGCTTCTCTCCAGCTGTAAGGAGCTGGAGGCCTGCTTCCTCCTCTTCTGTGCCTCACTGGGGAAACCCAGACCCCCAGATACCTGGGAAAAACCCAAAGGCAGGGAGGAAACCCTAAATGAAGGTAGGGAAAGGAGAGGAAACTGCAGGGAGATGGACCAGGGCTCATGGAGTGCTACAGAGCTTGCTGCTTCTTAAGGGCACACAGACCAACAGGTGCCTGACAAGGGAAATTCCCATTAGATCTAGAGAAAAAAATCTTTCCCTGCAAGACTGGTGCAGGCCTGAGACATGGACTGGAGCTGTCGTGGGATCTCCATCCTCAGAGCCCTTCAGAACCCACCTGGCCAACCCCTGAGCAACCTGGAAGTGAGCACTGCACTGGGCTGGACCATTCCAGCCTCCAAGAGCAAGACCTTGCCAAGGAAAGGACAAGAGCTTGGGAGAGCTCCAAGAGGTCAGCTGGGCTAAGCTAAAAAGCAGGGTGATGTCTTTATTTTACACACATGGCACTTTTTCTGCTCACAGCTTGGGTCCAAGTTAAGATACACTTCTGAAAGTTTGTTACTGACACTGGATTCCCCACTGGATGGTAAAATTCCAGCTGACAAGGTAGCTGCATCCCACTCCTTATGTCCCCACAAACAAGGGGAGCTGGATTCTTTTTTTTTTTCTGCTAGCTACCTGAATTACTTTATTTCTTAGTTTGGAGATTAATAGACCAAATAGACTTAATTTATTCAAATCCTTTTATGTGTTTCCTTGCAGATCTGACTTTGGACTCTATGGAGAGAGAAGACTGCAGCTTTCCCCAGACTCTCGGTCTCTTCCATGCAGGGTCTTTGAAGGACAGTGAAACTTGTGCTACAGGCAGGTAAAGGGATGACAAGGGATGTCTGTCTGTCTCTCACTTCCTCTGGCTTCCTCTTCACAAAGCTTGTAGGGAATTTAATGATCAATAAAACTTTTACTCCTCTGTCAGATATTGTTGAATGGGCTGGCTCTGATCCATCCACCTGGTCACAGAGCTGGGGGGCTGCCCAAGTGTTTTTTCTGTACGTATGGTCAGTAATACTTAAACACTTGCTGCCCCCACTCACTCGAGTACCCTGAGAGCAGATTTAAAATATATTTCTTCAAGGAAAAACCCTTTTTCAAACCCTCCTAGGGATCAAAATCTACTTCCACAAAATTGATCTGAGGGCTGGAAACTCTCTGCTGTGCAGCAAGGCAGAAGGAGCTGGGGTTGTTAGGAGGGGGAGGAGAAGGCTGCTGGAATGGAAGGTGGGGGGCTGAGGGCAGGTGGTCTCTGAAGGTCCTTTCAGCCCAAGGAATTCAGTGATTCTGTGGGTTGGGAATCTCTGGAGGCTCTGCTGATGCAGCTGCTGCTCGGCTCCGTGCTCTGGGGTTGCTTTCAAGCATCCGATGGCCCCGAGGAAGAAGGTGTCATCTCTGGAAGGTGACACTGGGGATGAGGAGGTCCCTGGGCACCTGGCTGCTCCTCCCGGCTCTGCTGCTTCCCGTCACCTCTAGGAGCTCCTCTGTGCCCTGGGACGATGCTGGTGACAGCGACAGGGACACAGCCAGTGAATAACAGGCATTTGTGTCAATCCTTCAGGGACATTGTGCTCATAACCTGACAGCTCCACCTTCACCACCGCACCCGCCCTGCCAGCAGCGGGACCTCCGTGCACCCACCCGCTCACTGCCCAGCTGCGGGAAATGAACCCTGCTCGAAGCCTTCCACCGCTTCCCGCAAAGCCAGCCTATACTTCCATATCAAAATTACTGCTTTTTTTTGCGGATTTCAGGTCTACCGCCTTATGGGAGCAGAGGAGGGGGAGCATCCCCCCGGACCTCACCTCACCCCTGCCCGGCTCTGGGCATCCCCCCCAGGTGCGGACACACACCGAGGAGGGGAGGATCGCGATGGCGGGGGACAACCGCCCACCCCCGGGGGTCGCCAGGCTCAGGCACCCCCTCTGCTCCCCTCCGGAGGGGCCGGAGCCCCACAGCCCCATGCTGCCCCCCATGATGTCAGCCGTGAGGAGGAGGAGGCGGAGGAGAGAGCCGCCGACCAAATTTAGCGGCGTTTCCTGGGTGGTTTGGCCGCGCCCGGCTCCTCCCTCCCTGCTTCCCTCCTTCCTTCCCTCCCCGCCTCCTTCCCTCCCTGCTGCCGCAGTCAATGAGGAGGCAGCGGCGGCGGTGGGAGGCAGCAGCGGCCGGGGGCAGCGGGGCGGCATGGCGGGGCGCTGAGGGAGGGTGGCAGCCCTCGAGGGGTCGGCGGCTGCTCGCCGGCACCCGGCCCCGCCGCGGCATGGGCAGCCGCGGGGTCCTGCGATGAGCGCTCCCCCGGCGGCTTTCCCCCGAGCGAATATGGGCACAGCCGTGTCCAAAAGGAAGACGCTGAGGAACGAGGCCATGTCGTCGGTGGCGGCTAAAGTGAGGTGGGTGCTGGGGGAACCGGCTCTTCCCCCCCGCTCCCCCCACTGTCCGGGGCAGCTTCAGCCGCGGTGCCGGGGACGGGCAGGGCTGGGGGGCTGTGCCCGACCCCGGGTCTTGTCCCGCAGGGCCGGCTCTGCAGGGCGGTTTCCCCCCGGGGTCGGGAGTGGCAGCGTGGGGTAGGAGGGTCCCTTGGAGGGACCCCGATAGGTGCCAAAAGCGGTCACCACAGCGTGTCCCCAGCCTTGGGAGAGCTGGATTTGTCCCCAGAGCTGTCCCTGCTGCTTCTCGGCTCACCTCATCCCCAGGTTTGATTTGCTGGTCGGCAAGGAGCAGGTTAGAAGGGGGTTTGTCAGGGATGGATCTTTAAAATCTCGGGGAACTGGAAGTGTGGTCATTTGGCTTGGGGGTTTTCGTCAGCTTGAAATGCGTTCTGCACGTCCCAGGGCAAAGCCAGCAGCTTTCTGCAAGGGGGTCTTGCTCCTTTGAATGGAAATCCCACTGTGTGAAAATCCAGACTCGCCATAGCTGCCTGCTCTGGCAGTGTCCTCAGCCCCTACAGTGACCAGTTAAAAGATTTGGGTTTTATATTGTGCCTGTTAGGTTTTTATATCACTTGCCCTACAGTGTGGAATTTTGCCCACTGCCTGGTTTTGGTGCTTTTTAGTACCAAACATGGGAGATCAGAGAAAACATTTGTGGCTTGATTGTACTTAGCTAAAAAAAAGCTATTGCAGGTGAGCTTTGCTTTGGTGGCTTTTGCTCAGCAAGGTGGGAATGAGCCTTCTCCCCCACTGCAGTGCAAGTGTCATGGGAAGCACCTGGTGACTTTGGGGGCATTGGTGCAGGTTTTCAGCTACTCCTGTAGCACGGTTGTGCCAAGGGGAAGGGCTTTGCTACTTCCAGACTAGCTCCTTGCTGCTGGGAAAAAAAAAAAAAAAAAAAAAAAGAAAGGAGAAATAAACTTTCTGGATGCGTTATATAACATCTCCTCTGTGTTAGACAAAATTGCATTAGAATAAGCTGGAGTCGTGTGTAGGACTGGAGGTGTGTGGCTGAGAGATCTCAGTCACCTCTCTGGCTGTAGCTCAGCATTATGGCATCTCCACTGTGCTGGGAGGAAAGGGGGTCTTATGGCTTGAAGGGAAGAGATCCAGAGATGCCTACTGACATTGTTAAGGAATCCATCCTGCAAAGTCTGGAGTGCCTCTGGAGATAGCTCCCTGGGCAGAACCTGGAACTTTTCCCCACTCTCAGATGCATCCCGTTCATAACCAGTAACAGAAATGGGAATGCTTGCAACAGCCTTCAAAGATCTGGAAGTCAGATTCTTTTTGAAAGATGTCAGCCAGGTGAATATCCAGAAATGACACAAAATGCACCATAACTGTTTTAAGGATTCTCTGGGAGTGGGATTAGCCAGCCAGTCACACAAACAACACAATTTGGTAATTGGTAAGAATTCAAATGGTAACGTGGGTGTTTGGGAGCAACTGTTGTGTTCTGAACACAACAACTTGTTAGCCCACACCAGGATGGGCAGATGCTCCTCAGGTAGAATTGACTGTGTAGAGTCCATGGGGTGTCTGTGGGACTGATACCTGCTCCAACTCCTGACAAGCTGCTCCTACTGTTATGTGGGAGCTCCAAGGTGTCCCCAGTAGCATGAGTTGTGGTTTGACCAGAAGAATTAGCTGGGTCCATACATAAAGTCCTTGAGGGGTGTCTGGTCATGCAGACCTGCTGCCCTCTGATAGAAATGCCTGCTTGAAAAACTCTTCGGGGCTGGCAGAGGACTTGTTGTTGGGGAGCTCCCTGCATTGCCTCTTTGTGTGAGGAAGGTGCTGGTGTGGATGAGCACTGCTGATGTGCCTCTGTCCTGGCACTCCAGGTATGTCTCAGTCCCTGCCTTGTGAGGTCTCTGCCACGCTCAGAATTTCTGTGTGGTGATTACACACCTGCAGGAAGGTTTCCTACCCCCTGCTGGAAGGTTTCCAACCCCCCTGCAGGAAGGTTTCCTTCAGGCTTCCCAGACCACATCACACACAGTTCCGCCGCTCTGCCCTGGGTCGTCCTCCACGTATCCCCTGTGCCCTTATCTTCCTTATCTACAGCAGGGAGATTCTGCAAGACAGCAGATAAAGCTACAAAGGACTGTTGAGTCCTTTCCACGAGGGCTGGGGGTTTGAATCATCTGTGTGGGTAGCATTGCTGCAATGATCAGGTCCCCTGTGTTTTTTTGAGGCAGCTGTGGGCTCCTGTTCTTGTGCTGCAGGAGGAGATGCCCTGGGATTGTATCTTGGCACCTCCAGAGCTCTGCCCTGGTCGTATTTCTCCTAACTTTTATATTAGAGAAAAATCATCTGCTGAAATCTGCTGCAGGTCCAAGTGGCCAGTGCTGTATATTTATTATGGGTGGCTGGAGTGTGTGTGTGTGCACTGGGCTGCCTCCTGAGCAGGGAGCATCGTTTGTTTGCTGTCGTGAGCAACGTGATCTAAGCAGAAGGTGCAAGCTCCTTGGATTCTTAAAGTCTCTGCAGGGCGACTCGGGGGAGTCTCCTGTCCCAGGAGAATTAATTAAGCTCCATGCAGTTTGTTGTGTGCTAGATCTTTTAAATAGCTTCTTACAAAATAATGGTGTGCTTTGCTCTGCTCTGGCATTGCTGAGGGCATCCGTGACGCTGGCAACTTCGAGCTCTATAAGCTTGGCTGCTCCTGAGGGAGTTGCAGCAAACTGTATGGCACCTGGGGAGTGCCTGTGGGTTGGTGCTGGGGCTTTGGTCAAATGCCAAGTGCTTCTCTGTCAGATCTCACTCTCTTGCTGTATTTTCTTCCAATACTTGCTTTTGGTTTTTCGCCCTGCACCTCACAGGGCACAAGTGCTGGAGGCAGGGATGAAGCACTTGTCCTTGAGTCATGACCTTGGTGCTGCCCCTCCTCCGGCAGCTCCTGGATGGGCTTGTGTAGGTTCTCTTGAGGGACCTGTCTGGGTCTGACACACACTCCTTGGTTTCCTCAGCACACTGTCAAGGGCACAGATGAACCCAAGCCTTTAGAAATGGGCTCTTGTTGTCCTTGCTGCCTTGACACCTACAGAACAATACTGGCATCCCAAATGAGGCAAAAAAGTAAGCTTTGCTTTATGTTACTCTGCTAGACCTTTACTTTGGGAGTGTGTGATAGTGCAAGCAAATGGACAAGAGACTTTTGCTGGGTGTTCCAGAACCATCTCTCCTTGCTACGGTTAGCACATGAAATATTTGAGTCAAGCATCTGGTTCATTTTGCCCAATTTCAGGATTTTGGTGTCTAGTCCAAGATACCCCACAAAGTGACAGGAATTTGGTCCCAGTCCCCCTCTGCTGACTGGAGAGGACTGAAGAGTGGGTTGTGAGGTGGCCATGAAGCATTAGTTGCTGTGAAAGGGTAAATCTGACACTGACAAAATGCTGAGGTACCTGAGCACATTCCTTACCCCAGATTTCTTACTGTGTGAGCAGTTTTTGGCTTAGATTGGGGTTCTTCATGGGCTCTCTGCTTTTTTGTCCTTGTCAGTTTTGCTGTGGGTGGTATGGATTCTCTCATGCTTTGATTATCTTGTTCTTGTAACTTCTTCCTGCTCTGTCCTCTCTCCTCCTGTCCAAGCTTTGTAACTATGAATTCCTCCAGGACTCTGGGGTCTTTGTCTTTAAAAATCCATCCCTGGTATCTGATTTCCCTTTCTTGAGAGTAAGAGTTTAGATTTTTGAAATTAAAATTTTCCTGTTACCATCTCCCTCCGTAGATATTTCAGAAACCCAACTTTTGTCAGGCTGTTTCTGCTATTAGGTTTAAACAGTGTAGGTGTCAATAAGGCTGAGCTGTTAACTGTGGATCTGCTGGTGGTGTTCCTGCTCTCCTCAGTGACAGGAGCAGGATTTCTGCTGCAGGAGGACAGAGGTCCTGATGGTGCAGGAGGTCTCTCCTGTTTTCCTGAGATGCAGCACTCCCAGATGCTGTCACAACAGATTCCTGCTGCAGCTCCTCTGGGCATTACTTCTGAAGGAACAGGAGAAGGTGGTGGGTGTGCTTTATTATTCCATGTAATACTCCTGAATAGTTCAGGCTTTGCTCAGCTTGCTCTAAATGGGGTTATCTCAGGTCTTTAATGGATCTCTGAGTGTTTCAGTAGTCATTTCTTTACTCAGTTTGGTGGATTGCCTGAACTTGTGTGCATCAGTTTCTCAGAGCTGCATCAAAGCCCCTTTTGTCCTGTTGATATTAATATTTCAGAGCCTATTCCCTGCTCATCACATTTTAATTGAGCTCTTTGTTATTTGGTAGCTTTCCTCCATCTAGCAAATGTAAGTCAGGACCCTCTCTGCTTCTTCACAAAACCTCAGTTTCTTTTCCAGACCCGAGTCCAGCTTTGACATCTAGTGCACAGTGAGTACTGAAAAATGCCCTTTGCTGCTTGTATCCCACCCTCTGGACTTTTGAGGCCATTTGGGTGGAGAAGCAGCTGAGATAATGATGATGCTGATGCTGGTGTGGGAGTCAGAGCAGCTTTGGCTTTACTGCTTGGAGTCAGTAGCAGGTACCGAGGTGGTGGTCCCTGCTTGATGTCCTCCTGTGAAACCAAGCTGTGCTGCTGGGGTAACGTGCAGGTTATGGTCTGCTGCTAAAATGCAAACCTCTCTCTGGATGAGTCAGGGCTAAACCTGTCATCAGCTGATCAGCTCAGTACTACCTGCTCGTTTGTATGCAGCTTTTGCAGTGTCATACGCTCAGGGTTGTCAGGCTGGGTGTCTGTAAGGCACCTTGCACTTCATCTCATTTATGTGAAACAAGTTTCCCTTTTTATCTCTTGCCAGTTAATTTATCCTAAGGTGTCTCTGCTCAGCCCAGCTGAAGGGTTTTCTGTCCAGTGCCATCAGAAGGCTTGATGGGGTGTGAATTAGGTTGCCTGTGACAGCGGAGGCAAAACGGAGCTGAGGAACAAGTACAGCTGTGTGACTGGTATTAATACAGCGTGCTGATAAAAGAACTAGAACAGGATGAATAGAGCAGGGACCATCTGTTTGAATTTTGCTCTGATCTTATTTTGATAGTCAGTGGGTAGCCGAGGAGAGGGGGTGAATGGCGCGTTAATGACGCAGGCAGAGGCTGGTGAAGTGTGGTGACTGTGAGCACAGTGAGGGCAGGGAATGAACACAAAAGCCTTGGCAAAGGGACATCGGACAGAAGGAGCCAGTGTGGCCACCCAGGTCCCCTTGGCAAAGGGCACGTGCAGACACCTGTGGGAGATGAGCTGAGGCACAGCCAAGGAGAAGCCGGCGGCACTTGGGAAGCAGGAATGCAGAAGGAACCCACTGAGATAATGGGGAAAAAATTAGTCTGAAGTTTGCAGTGTAATTGGCTGGAAACCCCCCGTTGCAGACTGTGCTGTGCGTGTGTCACTGCCTCCTTAGCTGGTGCTGGATAGCTGTGACTAAGTGTCCACACACCCCTGCTCTTGGGTTGGGAGTGGGAGGGTAGTGACAGGACTGCAGGTTCAGCCTGGGCCAGGCAGCAGCAGTTTTTAGCAGCTCTGTGCTCCTGGGCTGGGCTTCTGACCTGTGAGGAGAGATCTGGGTACTGCCTGTTGTCTGGGGGCTCTGGCATGTGGGGTTTTACCCTCCTACTTCATCTGCTTGGGGAAGCAGGAGTTTAAACTCAGGCTCTTATTCCCCGTGACACAATTTTCACCCTGGGATGAGGTGGGATGGAGCGTGGCAATGCTCTCTGGCTCTGTGTTAGCCATCTGCAGGCTGGGTCTCAGGAAGTGCTTGGTCCTGATTTTTTTCAGCCTGTGGTTTGCAAACTAAGGAGGAAGCACTGGTTCATGTTTTAAGGCACAAGAGATCAGCTTCAGGCATTGTCAGAGTGATGAATGGACAGACTGATAGGTGAACTAACGTCCTCCTAGAGCTTTTGAACTAGTTACAGACTAAATTTAATTGTTAGTTTTCAGCATTTTTTGTCTAAATCACCGTGTTCTCTTGCTGATAATTTACCTGAGAACTTGCTTGTTATTTTTGCTTCATGGAATGACTGCTGATGCACAACAAAAGCTTCAAAGCCTTTCCCAAGGGTTTAAGTGCTGTTGTTTGTGAGTGAAGGTGATGATGCCTTGCAAGGGCAGACATTTCCGTGGGAAACCTTGGAGTCTTGGAAGTCTTGGTGAGAGATCTTGGAAGTTTCAAGCCCAGCCCCCAGCATCTCAGCGTGAGGCTATTGCCAGGGAGATCTGCTCTGGCTTGGGCTGAGCCTTAGCTGCCTCTAGGATGAAGTGCAGGAGTAGCTCAGGTGTGCTCTGTGCAGCTGCATAGCCTCATGTTGGATCCATAGAATCATTGCATTAGGTTGGAAAAGGCCTTTAAGATCATCAAGTCCAGCTGTAAACCTAATACTGCCAAGCACACCACTGAACCATGTTCCTAAGTGCCACATCTACCTGGCTTTTAAATTCCTTCAGGCACGGTGACTCCAGCACTTCCCTGGAGCCACTTTAGCTCTAAACTTTGCTACCTGAAGCCACACTTTAGCTTGTGTGTTGTCCCAGGACCAAGTCCTGCTTTTTGGCCAGACAGAAAGGTGTTAGTGGGTTCAAGGAGCATCCATGAAGTGCTTGTCCTTCCCTGTGGCTGTGCCATGATGGGCACCCCTTGGCTCATCACAGAGGGGTTGTGTGCTAACTGTACAGCTCCCCCGTGTGACCATCCCCGGGGTGTCTGGGCACAGAGGGAGGCAGTCTGGGGCACTGCAGGCCAGTGGCTAAAGGCAGAGCCTGGCAGTGGGCAGGCAAGAATCTGGAAACAGAAAAAACCTCATCACCGTGTCTCAGTCCGTAGGAATGCAGAAGGTTAAACCTTGCTGCTTGCACAGCTTGGACTGAGCCTCTCCAAAGCATTCTGCATTTGGCTGTGCTGAAATGTAGTCCCAGGGAGATTAAATTACTCTTTCTTCATCATTCATATCGATCTCCTGTTTCTGTCTGGGGCTGACAAATGGACTTCCCACTCTCTGCATCTCAAGTCTCTCTGGGAGGTACACTGTGGTTCTGGGAATCTTTTCCTCTTTGAGAGGAGCTGTAGAAATGCAGTGGGGGGAAAATCCTGGCTGCAGAGGCTGGGGTACACTGCTGCATCACCATCCTGGTTTAATGCTGGGCCAGCAATTACCTGAATGACAGATGCTGTTTGTTAATCCCCCTCGCATCCCTGGTAAAGAAATGTGAGAGGGAGAAAGTCATATGGGATGGAAACTGAACTACACAGTAATGATAAACATTGAAAAATTATTGAATATAATATGTATTATTGAATATATATACAGAAACAATACCACGTTCCTCCCCTCTCCCCCAGTAACTCTCCCATCCCCACCGAGGCTGCAGGGCAGCCCTGGGAAAGTCCAGGCTGGAATCCTGGGGTCAGCAGCAGTTGGGAGCTAGAGGCAGAACACAGAGATCCAGGCTGGGATGGATCAGGAGCAGAGGCAGAGGAAGGGATGGAATCCTCCCAGGATGCTGAAGCAAAAAGGGAGAGGGGAAGAAGGGTGAAGGCAATGGGTGAAGAGGAAGGTCAAAGGAAGGAAGGGTTTGACCCTCATGATCCCTCAAATTTATACCAAGGATGGTGTGTATGGGATGGAATTCTCTGGTCGGTTTTGGCCAGGCCAGTCTGGTTGCAGACATTTTTGCAGGTCAATGCTTTTTGCACCCATGTGTTTGATGGCTGTTGTGAGGGTGGCTTTTTGTGGCAGTGTGAACTGGAAAGGGGTGTTCTGAGGTTGAGCACTGCTGAAGGAGAAGGACAAAGGACTTGATGCCTTGGCATGGAGAATCTTCCCTGTTGCAGCAAGTCTTCATCTCCTCCTCCAGGAGATGCAAGAGGGAACAGAGCAATCATGGCAGCAGGATGTGACAAATGTCCTGGCAGTAGGAAACTGGAGCAGGGAATGTGTTCCTTGACCAAGATTTCCTTTCCTGTGTGGGTTGCAAGCAGAAATCTTTTCCCTGGTTGGAATATTCATAGGTTTGCTCTCCTATGTGGGCCTTGATGTGTGATAAGGGTTGAGCTCACCCTGCCTGGTTGATTCTTAATATAGTTCAGTAAAATCTCAGTCACCCACAGGACCTGAATCCATCAGAGAGCCAGGAACTGCTCTTGTGGGGTGTTCTGAAGGTTTCCGAAATATGATTGTCCAGTAATCCAAATGCTGACATAGTTGGTGCTTGAGAACATAGGGATAAGGTAGGAGAAGTGGGTATTAGCTTTGGTAGCATTCCAAACCAGAATAGAAAGTTGGGGTGATGGTTGGGACTGGGGTGCAGATGCCTTCTGGCTGCTGGCAGGGGTTTAACTTTGGGTAGTTAGAGGCAGTGATCCAGTTCCTGTGTGCATCAACAACAAGGCCAAGTTTAGTGCAGGTGTTTTTATTTTTTTTTTTTCCAGTTTTAACAGCTTAAGACTAAAGTAGACCTGGGCTTGTAGTCCAGTTCTGTTTTCCCATTTGGCCAGGGAAAGTCTGTGGTGTGCTGAGCATCAGGAAGCCCCCACTGCTGTTTCAGCCTCTTTAAATTGGTGTCACCAGAAGATGGGGAACAGGAGCTGCAGGAGAGCAGCAGTCTATGTACTGTACCTGTTCTTGGCTTTTAACCATTACCCATCTCTTTCTCTCCTTTTCTGCCTTACGTGATGCTTGGATCTGCAGAGCAGCAAGGGCTTTTGGAGAATACCTTTCACAGAACCATCCTGAAGGTAGAAATGGCTCAGGTAAGAGACCTGGCATACCTTATTTCATATCTCTGTGTGTGGATGCTCTTATTTATTAATGGGTCTTGGAATAAAAGTGCATTTATTTATCATATGAAGGGTTAGTGGGAGACCTCCTCAGCAGGGGCAGGAGCTGCTATCTAGAACTGCAGAGCAGTTGAGGAGAAAAGTCACTTTGGTGACTGGAGGGCTGGGGAGGCTGCAGGGACAAGATCAGTTTAGTGGACAAGTGCCCTGTTATGAATTCACCCCTGGACCTGATGTCCTTGGAAAAAAATTCAACTTGGAAGTGAAAGACTTGACAGCACAAGGACAGGTTTGTCACTCCTAGGTCTGGCTTTTTCTTGGGAATGAAACAAGGTGAGTTAGAGTGTGTTAACTGACGTGCTTAGTGGATGGGCAGCAAGCTGTTTTTCCTGGCAAAGGGAACCTCTGGATTTATTCCCAGAGTTTGCTTCAACAGGAGTTAAAATGAGATTTGTCATGTGTAGTTGAGAACAGCAATGTGAGTGATTAGCTCATGATCATTAGCTTTCACCAGCTAATGAGTTAATTTTTAAAACTCAGATACTGTCCCTGGCCACTTACGGTGAGTTCAGCTTGATGGGCAAGAGCACACCAGAGAAACTCACTTGAGTTCTAACAGGGCTGTGTGTTCTCCGTGAGGAAATAAAACATTTTGCAGACAAGAAATTTCCTACAAAACCTACAGAAAATTCTGTGGAATCCACAGATAAAACCTGTGTAAACAAGTGGCAGATTGTTCTGTAGCACTCAACTGTTTTGCAGAGGGGATGAAGTTATTAAATTGGATGTAATGTAGAGTGATGTTATAATTTTATGCAGACTGTGTGTGTATTTAAGCCTCTGCAGGCAGGAAATGCCTTTTGCTAAAAGAGCAAACCCAATCACACAAGACTCTCACAGCCAGCTGAATGAGGCCCTGCATTTTTTATCAGATCTGCTCTAATGACCTTCAGGTTGTCCTTGGCTGAGTTGTACTAACTTTGTGCATGGAAGGGCTTTAAAACAAAGTACTCCTGTGACTGGGCTTTTTAAGGCATGAGGAACCCCAGTGAGGCAGCACTGAGAATATTTGGTCTAAGAACGAGCCGTGGTTGGTAGGAAGGGAAAGGTAGAAAGAGGCTGGGGTTTTGTGCAGGTGGGATGCAGTGTCTGTGAGGCAGAGGGAAGAGGCTGGACAGACAGAGGCAGTCTGTGGGTAGCTCTGAGGAGGCTGCCCAGAACGGGAAAAAATCCTTTGTCATGGCCATTTTTGCAGCTGCTGGTGTCAGCTGCAGTCTGTGCTGCAGTCCCCAGCCCCAGCTTCCTCCAGGGAGAAGAAGTGTCATCTCCTGCCCACTTTGTACTGATCCCAGTGGGGTCATGTGCAGGCCAAAGAGAACCTCTGATGGAGAAGAGGGGAAGGAGCACATCTCTCTGGGTGCCAAAGCCAAGGATTAGGAGGCTCAGCTCCTGCTTGCTCGTTCTTCCCTCTGACTTCAGTTAAGGAGAAGATGGAATTGGAGCTGATGTGACCCCTGGAGAATGCACCATGTCAGGCTCCCCAGGCCAGCTTGTAACAAACCTGTAAGCTCTCCAGGGAAGCCTTCCCATACCCACTGCCCCCTTGGTGCATCAAGCTTGACATCATTATCAGAATCAAAGCAAATTTAGTTGCTGCAGATAAGAGTCATGTGGCAAGATGTACACATGGATATACCACAGTTCCCTAGAAATTACTCTGAATGTTTATAGAAGAGAGGAAAAAAAGAATCATAATTTTTGAAGTCATCTTTTGAAATTCTACAGTGTATAATTTAACAGAGTCTGTAACATTTCTTTATAAATAACCATAGTAGGAAGGGTGCTATCCTATAAAAATGTTGCGAGTAGAAAACTCGGATCCTTTTTGTTCATCCCAGTAGTCCAGTAAAGTCAACTCTTCCTTTCTTGCAGAAATGCTGTGTATCTCAGTATCCTTTTAGCAAGTTTGCAAACACTTCACCCTCGGCTCAGCAGAGCTCTTACGCTGCCTGATGAGCTTTCATCCAGTGAGTTCAAGGCAGAGCAGGGATGTGGAATCTCATCTCTGAGGGTTTCAGGCTGCTTCCAGGATCAGCCAACACAGGTATGGTGTGGGTGTATCCTCAGCCTTGCCCTGGAGTGTGCTGTTTGCTTATGAAGTGAATTAAACCTTAAGTCACAGAGTTACCATGGAAATGCCAAGGCCAGTGGCAGAGCTGCCACTTGCTCCTTTGGGTCATGGCTCACAGTAACAATTCCATCTGTCCACATTAATGTCACAGGCCAGAACAAAAAGGTTTCTCATCTCTGAGGCACCATGTCAACACTGCATTTGATTTCGAGGCCCGTTTCAGCCCTGAAGACTAATTGGAACCATTTTGTCAGAGCTAAGTGACCTCCTGTTTCCTCAGAGCAGCTCCCTTCCCCAGGTGCCCTTTCCCTTTCCCCTGCAGCTTTGCAGAGCAGTTTGTGACATTCCTTGCTCAGGAGCTGCAGGCTCGGGGTGCCCTGCACACCATTCACCTCTTGCCTCTTCTAACTTGAGATGCCACTCTGACCTTTTTCTCATCAACTGCTGCACTTCCATTTTTATCTCCCCACATCGTGCTGCAATATTCTGAACACATTTCCTTCTTCTCTGGGTTTGGGCCCTGCAGACCGGCAGGGCTGGAGGCAGGAGCCCTCTGCTCCTTCCAGCAGTGTTGGGAAGGACGGAGCTGATGTGGAAGGGAGCTTTGCCTTACAGCTTCAGTGCACACTCAGAGAGGCAGCAGAGGAGAACAGGGACCTGAGAACCTCTTAGCACCCCTGCAGGGCAGTGACAGACAGATGGGATGTCTGGGAGCTGAAACTGCAAGAGAAACTGCTCAGCTGTGCTGTTTGCAAAGCTGATACTATTTTTGCAATGCCCTGGGCTCAGCCAGTGCACCCGTCTGCCCTCCTCAGTGAGGATGTCACCTGGAATCCTACTGCAGTAAAAGAAAATCAGCATTAATTTCACTCCAGCTACCACAAACCTAAAGTCTTTGATTTGTCTTTAGTGGCCAAGGCAGTTCTTCCCTTTAAGGTTAGTACCATGAACACCAGGTCCTGAGAGGTCCAGCTGATGTGGAGCAGGAAGCAGAGAACTGTTTCTCTGAAGTTTCTTTTTCCAAGGTTACAGATGGTATTTTAATAGCTTTTATCTGGATCCCCCTTTGCCACTTTGCTCCGGATGCTGGAGCTGAGGGTTTAAATCTAAGGTGCTAAAGCATCAGCTGGGCTGCTAAATACAGTAATAAATTTGGGATTTTTTTTTTTTTTAAAGCTTCTGACTGTACCTTGTGGCTATATTTTGCCTTGATTTATAAAACTCTCCTCCCGTGGGGTTACAGGGCAGTCTGCATCAGACAGGAGTTGGGGTTGGTGAGCTCCTCCACTGCTGTCAGTGGGCATCAGTCAGCAGAGGCTTAGCCCAGAGGTTGCCTCCTCTCCAGAAGTGTTGTGACAGTGAAAGAAAACGTGCAAGTCCTTTCAGGGTTAGTTGCCTGGGGCAGAGCAAGTGCTGAAATTGGAGTTAGTGGATGTGAAAGAATGTATTGTAAGTATCTAATAGCATTAAGTCTCTGTGGCTCGGATTTCATTCACCATTGATTTCTGGACCAGCTTGCCTGTTTTCCTAGCAGAAGCAAACACCTAAGCTGAAATGCCATAGTGGAAGGAGGAGCAGTGGTTTGGCACCTGAGTCCAGTTCAGTGCAAGCACAGACAAGTGATGTCTCTGGGCTGCTGGTGTAAGTGAAGATGTGTGTGTGAATGCTGGCACAGACTGGCTGCAAGTTCATTTTCAGAAGCCTATCATTCAATATGATCTTTGAATCTTTTTTCCTTCAATACTATTTTTTTTCCTGTGGATAAATTCCTTATTACCCAGAAGTCTTGAATAAAGCTTCATGTCCCCTTTGCATGTGAAGTTGCTCCTCCAGTGTGTAGTTACTGAAGTTACTAAATTGAGTGAAATGAAATAATTCTCCAGTTGCTTGACAAAGAGAAAGCACCTTGGGGTGGTGGCAGGCAGACCATGAAAACCCCTAGGTAAGTCTAAGTGAAAACACCTTGAGTAAGGGACAGGTAAGGCAGGAAGAAAGGATTATCCTCAGAGTAGTTTATGTCAAGAATTCTAACCCTACCATGATCTCATAAAAAGTTGGCTCTTACTTGAAACCACTCGTGTCCCTCTTACATATTTGTAAATGTTATGGAGCTGAATCACCCTCAGTGCTTATTTTAATAAAGACTAGAATTTGTCTCTCTGAATTTATGATCATCAGACCACTTCATTCTCCCATTTACCCAGAGATGCCAGGATTTCTCAGATCTCTGAATTAGAGTGCTGTCAGTGTGTGGGTGAAGGAGCACAATCCTGAGGGGCTGCTCTGATGAGGCTGTATGTCTTCCATAGAAGTATTTGTTTCAGGAGGAGCAGGGGCAGCTGTCAGCCACTATTGTGTCTGAAGAGATATGTGGTGTCATTGTGCCCACACACATCAGGAAGTTTGGCAAGTTGAGATGAGTACTTAGAACTGGCCTTTGTTTTTAGTTAAAAAAAAAAAAAGTGCTTGGCACTCTTAGCCAGCACACATCTTGAGGACTCATTTGGTGGTGTTTTCCCAAGACATGCCCACTCCTGATCACAGTCATGGAACTTGAGAGAGTCTGGGAGAAAAGATGTGGTGACTTGGTGCCTCTTGAGGGGTGATGAGTGGTTGGAGAGACTTCAGAGCCAGTGAATCTTTTTGTGACACTGGGTCCTGCAGCTGGTGCAGAACTCAGTGGCCAAGCTGTTGAATGCTGGTGGAGCAGCTCTCCCACTGGAGTGGTTTGCAGTGGCTCTGTTGTCCATCAGACTCCTTGGGGAGGAGGTGCAGATGCCCATGCTGTCTCTGTGCAGGAGCCCATGGATGGAGCAGATCACTGCTCCCCTGTCCTATTTTACCTGGACAGCATTGGTGAGGTCTGTGAGTTCTCATGTGCTGACTTCTTCCAGGTCACAGCTCAGTAGTTAAAAGAAAGATGTTTATTAAGCATCTTGTGATGTAAAGGCTTGGGTTGACTTCCTGCTCTGTTTAAAATGCTGCTGTCTGTGCTGGACAGTAATGATTTTATTTTTTCTGGGGTAATAGTCACATGAATAATGGATTCCCTGCTGAGCTTTTTTAACAGTCCCCTGGCTGCTTCCCATCCAAAGGGACATGTAAGAGGTAATTAACAGCCTCTTGAAAAAAGGATTAGCAGGTGGGTGGTTCATGTTGGGTTCATGCATGGAATTGCCATGGAAATGCTGAGATTTCCTGGCACTTCATCCAGTGTGTGGGCTCCAAAGATAGTTGCTCTCATGGGCCTCTCTTCTTTCCATCTTCCTACCCTACAGAGGGAGTAGCTGTATCTCCCTTCAGGACAGCTTCCAGGGGCTGTGATGCTGCCATCTGCACCCCGGGGAGGGCTGGGAGCAGGGTGCTGCAGGGAGCAGGGTGCCGCAGGGAGCAGGGTGCTGCGCGGAGCAGGATGCTGCAGGGAGCAGGGTGCTGCAGGGAGCAGGGTGCCGCGGGGAGCAGGGTGCCGCGGGGAGCAGGGTGCTGCGGGGAGCAGGATGCTGCAGGGAGCAGGGTGCTGGGCTGCAGCTCTCCCCTCAAGTCTCTCTGCATTTCTTTCCTGTCATCCAGTTGGCAGAATATCAGGGCTAGGGGGGGGAGAGGACACCCAACCCTGGTGGTTTCTCCCTTTCTTTTTTTTCTAAAGAATAACTTGTTACACAGAACACTCAGAGTTTGTCAGTCCTGAGAGAAGTTGGTGCTGGTCCTTGTCTTGCAGACTTCCAGCAGCTCAGTTGCCCTTGCCTGGCCAGCCCCTCTGGAGCAAGCAGTGCTGTGCAGCTGAACAAGGGCTATAATTTCATAGACTGTGCACAGGGAGCTGTATTTACTTCTGCTCTCCTTTAATGGCCACTTGCACACCTAAAATCCTGGGTGTATCTCCAGGAAACATCTTTCAGTACCAGCTCTGGAGGTTTTCCAGGCTGCTGGCACCTGAAAAGGTTCCTGGGGGGACCTCCCCTATCTCCCTCTCCCTTCCCCTTTCTGCAGCAGTGACAAAAACCCTCCCGGGGTGGCTGGGTGCTTCAGTGTTCAGCAGATGTGCCCTTTGTTTCAGATCACCTGCTAGCAGACTCCTACATGGGCCAGGAGGACTCCCCGGAGATGCAGCAGGCGGCACAGAACAAGCGCCGTCTCTCCGTCATCTCGGACGGGAAATTCGAGAGGAGCTTCTCTGAGGAGCAGACAGAGAAGATGCCGAGCGAGGGCCCCAAGCCTCGGGTCTACACCATCTCTGGGGAGAGGCCGATGCTCTCGGACCATGAGAACGAAAGTATGGAACTGGTGGTGATGAAGGGAGCTGCCCCGGAGGAATGTCACCACAGCCAGCACGGCGCAGGCGGCTCTCACGGCACCGGCAGGCACTGCAGGGGCTGGCAGGGCAGCAGACCCAGCTCCAAGGAGTGCCCAAACTGCACCCGCCTGGCTGCCCCTTCCCAACAGTCCTTTGACCTGGAGCAGCAGCAATCCGGAGAGACTGGGTGGCACAGGAAAAGGCTGGAGAGGATGTACAGTGTGGATCGAGTGTCTGGTAAGTAAGGGTGAAGCCTGGGTGCTGGAGGGACTCAGAGGAACCCGTTGACTCTGGGTTGAAGGGTGACACCACCCAGCTTACCTCAGCATGGAGGTTTTGTTGCCAGGAGCCTTGAGCCAAGCTCTGTAGTGTTGCCCCTTCAGCACCAGCACTTGTGGAAAGGAATTGGCAGAAGGGGAGTGTAGAGGGGATGAGTAAAATGAGATATGTTTAGCATATGGCCAGAGAATGGGTTGTGTTGGGTTGGGTTGGGTTGGAGGAGACCTTAAAGATCATCTAATTGTCCCATGGTCAGGGACACCTCCCCCGGCCCAGGGTGCTCCAAGCCCCATCCATCCTTGGACACTGCCAGGGATGGGGCAGCCACAACTTCTGGGGGCACCCAGGGGCTCAGCACCCTCACCCCAAAGAATTTTTTCCTTATGCCTAACCTGAGGCCAGCTCATCCAAACCCACTATTTCTGCTTCTGGCTTCTTCAGCAGATGACTGGGTGGTTTTCATGCCAGCTTCACATAGCTTAGTGGATCCATGCAGGTTCTCTTTCTGTTGAAGAAAGAGCAGGGTCAGTGTCAGAGCACCCACATTTGTACTCAGCTTAGGAGGGGTTCAGAGCAGGACCTTGTCTGCCTGATTCTGTGTTACCTCATAGGTAACAGCAAATAACAGTATTGGACTTCCTTCACCACTCATTATCTGTTTGCTCCATATTTTCAGGGAGTTAGGTTTGTAATTATTCAATTACATTAAAAAAATCTTGACTGAATTGAAAAACTTAAATATTAATCAAATACATGTTACCATCTACGTGATTTGAATTACAAGCCAGTGGGCAGTCCATCTTTGCCTGTCAGCTCTGTGTGGCTGGCAAAGAGTCTGACCTAATTTGTCTTGGTTTTTCTGTAAACACACATCAAGGCTTTTAGTGTGGAGTGTCCAACCAGGAAAGGTCAAGGTTTTCTCCTTGAAAATAACTTCAGTATGAATACCATGGAGATCAAGCTGTACATCTTTACTGCATTCTTAGTTTTCTAGTAAATACCACAGTGATATTTACTGTCGATAAAATCACGAAAGGGCTGAGTTCTAGACCACATTTTCAGGCCTAGATACTTGAAATTCTGTGACTGAATTAATAAATGGCCTTGTACTGAAGAATAATAATTAGAAAAGACTTGGTTGTCAAGTGTGCACAACACCTCCAGTCCTGCTTATTTCTGTGCAGAGTTTCTAAGCATTCTTTCTCTGTTTTGTGGTTTTAGCTGCTAAAAGGTAGCTCTGCATATGATGCCACAGCCAGAAAGCTTGTGTGGTGATTGAAAAAGAAAGTAATTTCAGCTCCAGCTTTTCAGGAAAAGAGATTACTGACCCCAGGGGCTTGTTCTTATGGACCTCAGGCTCCTGAGTTGCATTGGTTGCAGCCTCATGATGTGTAGGATGTGCATTTCTTCTCTCATTTTTGGAGGTGAGCAGACAGGGAAACTTGTGAGAAGTGTTTACTGTACTAGAATGCAGTTTTCATTTAACATATATTGTTTCTTTAAGGTGCCTTTATACCAAGCTTGACATAAACTATTAGCAGAGGAGTGTCTGCTAGAGCTTTCTTCATGAATTCTTGGAAGCTTCCTCCTCAGTTAGCATTTTTTGCATCTGTATTTGCATCTGCTCTTTGTACTTCCAGGAACCAGCAGGATCAATCTGTGGTAGATGATGAGCTGTGCAAAACATTTGGTGAGATATCTGGTCTGGAGTAATTATGTCTGCAGGAGGCACCCAGGGCTTGATTGGGTCTTGGCCAATGAAAGTGAATTGAAAAACAAAATACTCTTGACAATGCCAGCGTATTAATGACTGAGGTACTGGAGGTGCTAATGATCTTCAGGCTTGAATGAGTGAAGCAAGACTCATGATCAGCAATGTGTGGCAAGGCATTGAGCAAGGAAGCCACAAATGGGAAGTGAAACAAGATGAACAATCAGAGAGTCCCAAACCCCAGGGATTCAACCCACTGAGGTCTTGCACGTAGTGTGTCAGTGGGTTTGAGTACAGTGTCAGTGGGTTTGAGTACAGTGTCAGTGGGTTTTGGTACAGTGTCAGTGGGTTTTGGTACAGTGTCAGTGGGTTTTAGGTGCCCTGGCTGACCAATACCAGTCAGAGGGTTCTCAGGAGGAGATGCTGCTTGGCCAGATTCTTCCTTCTGGTCACCACCATCCCACACATAATTGGTGACCACACACATATTTTGCTGCCTGCTTTTCTGTCACAGTGGGCTGGATGCTGAAGCAAAGTGCTAAGAGAAAGAGTTTGGAAGGTCCTGCTGTCTCACTGGCTTATCTGCCTGCTGGATTCTCAGGTTTTGCTCTCTCTTCCAGATGATGTCCCCATACGAACCTGGTTCCCAAAAGAGAACCTCTTCAGTTTTCAAACTGCTACTACAACTATGCAAGCGTAAGTGGAACTCCTGCCATAGCTTCCCTTGTGTGTCTTAAAGTCTGCAGCACACTCAGAGCTGTAGCTGAGAGCCTGGAGCAAATGAGGTGGATGTTTGAGTCTATAATCCGGGGATGAGAGAGAGAGAGAGAGAGAACCTCTTCTCTTATTATTTTGCAATTCTTAGCTCTCTTTCCTACTACTCCCCTTTGTTTGGTTTTACCTGTGTTAAGTCCATGTTGTCCTAGTGCTGCTTCTCTTGACCCTGGTGTCCCTCTGCTTCCTCTTCAGGCACTGTGTTTCTGGTGGCACCCAGGTGGGTAGCACCCCTGGGCACCCACCAGGGCCTGTGGGCACTTGTTCAAATGGTTTTTGCTCTTTAGAGATGCTGACTGGTAACACTGACTGGGATTTTACAGCTCAGATCTGACACACCAAACCCTGCACCAAACCAAGCACATTTGCTTTGCCTTTGGGCATGTTCTTTGCTATCTGAAATCATCTTTGCAAGGCACAAGGTTTGTTTCAGGGTGATGGGCTCACGGGGCCCAAAGTGAGATTACTTTGGGGAATGGTGCCCTAAGGAGACCCTGGAGGATCACAGCCCCCTTGGCTATCTTAGCTCCTCAGGGAACGTTTCTGGAGATTCTCTGCTGCCTCTAGGGACATCACCAAAAGGTCAGGGCACCTCCCTGAGCTGGCTGGGGTAGCTCCCCCAGGTGCTTCTGGACCTCTGGCCTCTGCTCCAGTGTTCCCAGCCCACCAGACTTGCCTTCTTTGTAGAGCATCCAGCGTGAGCTCACTTCCCAGGTCTCTGTCACTATGGAGAAGGTCTTCTTGCTGCAGCAGCTGTGATGCTGAGCTCCTGCTGTAGCCTTGTGGGCCATGTTCAGCTGGGCATTGTACATCTGCCTGTTCTCTGGGGTCTGTGTGGGACTCAGTTTGCATCCAAGCCACATGTCAATGCTGCCACAAGGAGGATTTAGCTTGGTCAAGTAAGAGTCTCACCACTGAGGAATTTTTAATTTGAAAAGCAATTTCCTTCCACCTAACAAGAAATACTCCCTCTGGAATTCCCTCAAAATGCTGGCCAGAGCTGAGCACTAATGAATCCCTCTTCTCTTTCTTTTTTCCTGCGTGTCCTGGAATCTCTAGCATCTCGTAAGTATAATCTTCATTTTTTTTAATTTTATTTCCTTGTCTGTCGATGTCCTGGATGAACTCTCCTCCCCTCTCCTGTCCTTCATTTTCACTCGTGCCTCATGCTAGGGCTGTTAGCTGGCAGGATAGATGTCTGCACCTCGTAGGCCTACATGGATCCCACTGCAACCATCCTCATCTTCCAGAGGGAGCCCACAGCTGCCAGCATGGTTTTGTCCCTCCTGATCCTGGTGCACAGAGGTTTTGTGTCTGCAGTCTCCTAGGTCCATTCCTCTCTAGCAGGGATGGTATCTGCTCACCCCTGTTCTTTGGGACATGCTCTGGCCAATCTTATGTTGGCGGTAGGAACAAGTGCTTGGCCAGCCCTGGGGAGTCAGGACCTCTGGCTGGGTGAGGTGTTTGTTTTGGGCTGGGTGAGGTGTTTTTGGCTGGGTGAGTCCTTGGCCTGGCCCCTGGCTCACACCGAGTCCTGCCAAGGCTGGATGTCATCCTTGGTGAGCCTGATCTCTCTCTCTGTTGTCTGGTGAGAGCTTTCCTCTCTGTGTGTTGTGTCCTCCCCAGTCCAAAGCTGTGTGGTTGGTTAATGGCTTGAAATGGTTTCCCAGGGCGTTCAGGGGCCACGCAGAGAGGAAGAGACGGAAACGAGAGAATGATTCTGCAGCCCTTATCCAGAGGTAGGGCCCCTCTCCCCATAGCCCTGACCCTGCCTGGTGTTGCATGGGCCCTTGGGGTGTCAGCAGTGCCCCTTGGTGACACTGAACGTGGCTGTCCCTGTCTGTGTTGCTGTTGGTAGGGACAGTGGCAGTGGCTGTGTTGGGAACGTGGAGGTGGCTGATGCTGCAGTGCTCAGGAGAGGGGATCTCCATCTTCTTAAAGGAACACTGTCAGGTTTCTTTTAATCTGCCAGCTATAATATGCAGGATCTGTGTCTCAGGCAGAAAAATATGTTTTGTATCTATATATAAGATATAAAAAGCAGGAAAATATATGCTATATATAAATAAAAGATGCAATTTCCCCATCCCTCTCACAAGTACTTGGGATTTGTTTAGATTAGCTGCATACTTATCTGCTGTTGCTGCATCTACAAATACACCTCCAAAATCTGAGACCTAGGCAAAATTAACATCTTTACTGACCAGAATTTTTTTTTTTTTAACTGGAAGGAAAGGAGATGGGGACTGATTTACTGTCTGGGTATTAGAGAAGGGCCCTGGTTTTCCTCTCCTGGCTTCACAGGATACATCACTCAAGCCCCTGTGGGTAAAGGCTCCTGTGTTTTGGCAGCACACTAAGAAGGGTGACACAGAATTTATGTCACTGGTTAAAAACTGCCATGATGACTTCAGCACTATTCAAAGCAAAGTGGAAGAAAAACATCAAAACATCAGATTTTCTTAACTGGGAAATTGCTAGGAAGATCTTTTTTTTTTTCAGCAACTAGAGGGTCGTGTGTGTTCTTTTTCCCATCAATAATGAAGATAAGTAAGACTCAAAACTAAAGACAGTGTATCTTTAAAAAGAAGGAAAGGTCTCAGAGTTTGTTAGACAGAGGCAACTCTGTCAGAAACACCCAGGTGTGTCTGGTGCCAGGCAGGTTGGTCTGTGGGGCAGGGGATGTTTCCTCAGGGTGAGTGATGCCCACCTGGACCTTGGGAGTGCTGCAGGGCAGGGGGAGCTGAGGAGGAGAAGATGAGAGGGTTGGAGTTCTGCAGGGCACTGATACCTGTCAGTAATTACATGTCAGTAATTAACTCTGTTGTTCTCTGGTGGGGTGATGGAAAGGCTCCTTTGTAGAGTGTGATTGAAGCCCTGGAGGCAGAGCTGTGGAGTGGGGCAGACTGGGTTTTCTGGGTGCAATTGCAGGAAAACTGGGCAGGTTTGTGTAGCCCCAACAGCTCTGAACAACTTGATGTCAGTGCTGGAAGTGTTTTCTAGTCCTGGTAGCTTGTTAAAGCATCTGCATGGTTGCATAGTGCCCTTACTCATCTCACTAACTGTGTGTGAGCCAGACAAGCTGTCATTCATTTAACCTCTTTCACCAGAAGTAGCCCCTGTTGCTTGATGTCTGTGGTGTGTGGTGGTGGGGATGGAGGGCCTCTAGGAAGGCTCCTGCACTCCATGCAGACTGCTGGTACCTGGGCTCAGTGACATCCCTGGGAGCCATGGGGGCTGCATGGCCAGGAGAAGTCACCCTGAGTGGCACTTTTCCTGCTAATCCACCTGCATCTTCCCTGTGTCTCCTCTGGTGTCCTGTGTGGTTCCTGTCCTGTGTGATTCCTGTCCTGTAGGTGATGAGAAGCCAAGGGAAGCAGGTCCCTGGCAGTCAGAGGGATGGGACAAAGGGTCCCTTTGCCATGGGCTCTCAGGAGTGGCCAGGACAGACTCTTTCACACAGACCTGACCACGGGGTGTAGCTGCTCCCCAGGGCTTCCCCTCTGGTGGATTTTCCCCTGGAGCTCTGTGCTCTGCAGCCCTCCTGAACTCTGCCTGTGAGTCCCAGGCAGGGAAGGTCCATGGGACACTCAACCTTCCTGAACAAGGCTATCCAAGAAGGAAGAAGCTCCTGCAGTCTTTCCCAGCTCTTTGCCCTGGAGAACAGTCCCTGGCTGACAGCACAGGGGGATTTTAGCAGCTGCTGTGGATGTGCTGGGGAGCAAGCACAGGAGCATGGTGTGTGCATGCTGCCTGGTGGGACAGAACCCCACGTCCCAAGGATGTGTGGAGGGGAAGATGCTGCTGCAGAGCAGGAGAAGAGGCAGTGCTGCCAGCATGAGCACTGGCAGTGTCCTCAGCCAGGTCACAGCAGAGGCTGTGAGGAGGACACTGCCATGGAGAACCTCACTTGCCCTGTGCCACCAACCCAGTGAGTGCAGGAGAAACAGACACACTGCTGACAGACAGAACTGAGGCTGGGAGCCTCATCTCCAGGTTTTGAATGCCCAGAAGGAAATCTACTGTCTTCCCAGTTTCTTTTTTTTTTTTTTTCATCCCATTTTTTCCAGCCCTGCCGGGACCAGCTCTCATTCTGTGTTACCTTTCTCAGGGGTTTTCTTTGGCTTTTCTTTCAGGAATTTTCGGAAGCACCTCCGCATGGTGGGGAGCCGGAGGGTGAAAGCACAAAGTAAGTGAGCACCTGTAAGATGTGGCTGTGAGGAGCTGGGGTTGTGCTGGGGGGACACAGGGAACCCTGAGCTCTGTGCAGACGTGGGTACAAAGGACCTAGCACTGAGGACTTGACCTGCTGGTGCTATTTTACCCTACAAGAAAGCAGGGCAGGTTGTTGCAGTCTCCAGGACACACGGATATCTGGGAGCAGCCTCTCAGCTATTCCCAAGGGTCTTGGCCATGGGAGAGCTCTGTGGCCTCAGCACAAGGAGTGGAAGGAGAGCTGTAGCATCCTTGTCCCATGTGTGTGTGATTTTTGGGGAGGTGAGGAGAAGCAGAGCTGGGAGCTGAGCAGAGCTGCCTGGCCTCTCACTGAAGCTGCCAACCAGCTGTGGCTCCCTGGGGACAGCCAGTGCTTCGTGTGCCATATGGACTGGTGGCTTTCTCTTTTGTCCTCCTCTGTCCCACTGCCATCTGCACAGCAGGACCTGGGGGAAAGTTGCCTGATGGGAAGTGAGAGGACAGTGGAAGTCAGAAAGAAGAGGAGCAGGGAAGAGGCTGGAGCAAGGGGGAAATAGCAGTGTTACAGCTCACTGGGGAAGAAGAAATCACCCTTTAGGCCTGGGAAATGGCAGTTCCCTTTCCTTGGGGAAGGAACACTCCTCTGTAACTTGTTTGGGGCAGCTCTTATTACTGGGAAGGGCTTAGAATGGAATAAGCCTCCCTGAGAGCTGGGGATTGCTCCAGAAGAGGAAGCAGCTCATTCTTCCCACCCCCTGGCCAGGCATCATCTACAGACTGCCCACAGCAAAACCTTACAGAGCTGCATTTGCATTCTTTCCTTTCTCATCTGCTGTGGGAAGTGATCAGCAAACAGTGTTGCCCTTTAAAGCATCTTTTATTGGCATCTGAGTTAGCAGTGCCTGCAAGGAGCAGTGCTCACCTCCCCTGGAGCTGTCTGGAAGTTCAGGCACCTCCCTGCCTTGGGAACTCTCGGGTCATGTTTTCAAAGCTTTCTTCATGTGCACAGTAGCTAAAGGCCTGGTTTGGACTGAAAGGTGAGGATGGAGATCACCTGAAGAACTTCCCATGTCATTTGTCTCCCTGGACACCCACACTTGGACACACTGCAGCAGAGCACAGGTTGTTTCTCAGCTCTTGTGAAGCAGATCTACACTGAATTCCTGTGCCACTGACATGAGATGCTGTTAATGGATACACTGCAGCAAACTTGCTCTGTCTGCCTCCAGAAATGAGTATTAGTGGCTGTGAGGCTGTTAATTGAGGTGTTATGGGCTTGCCCAGCCAGACATTGTGGTTGGCAGTTCCTGGGAATTTGCCTGCAGTACAGCCAGCTGGGCCAATCTTCCTGGATTCCACTTGGGAAATGCAATTACTAACCATAAGATTCCTTTTGGAAGAAAAAAACCCAAACAAATGGGAGAGAGCTCACTAGAGTGAAAAAGAATTTCACTCTGAGGCCAGTCAGACACTGGGATGGTCTCCCAGGGGAAGTGCTGGATTCCCCCATTCAGGAAAGTCTGAAATCTCAGCTCAGGGAGGTGCTGAGACATCTCAGATCAACAATAATATCAGAAAGGTTGGAGCAGGTGATCCTTGAGCTCCTTTCCAACCTGACATTCTAGGATTCTATGAAAAGTGCAGGCAAGCAAAAACTTTTGCAACAAAATTTTGGAAGCACGAGGTTCCCAGAGGCCTCCCTTTGGTCCAGCTCTGGTTGGGATGTCACTAGGAAACTGAGTGGACAACTACTGCCTCCTGGTGATGTGTGTGGCATCAGCTGTTGGGTGCATCTTCCTGTGAGGACTGAGCCAGAGCATTCACACTGGAACAGCCCTGATTCAACTGAGCTCTGAGTAGTGTGCATTTAAGGAGAGACCATGGAGTATCCTCTTTTTCCTGTGTCACATACCCTGTAATGGTCCTGCTCAAAGTGCTGGCTTTGTCTCCTGCTGTCTGGAAGATGGACCTTTGGTTGCTGTGTGAAAAGGACTCGGGCTTGGCCAAGTGGAAGAACAAGCACAGGGGAGTCCCTGATGTGTAGCTTTGGTGGAATTCTACTGGCTGTTTTGTTTTGCTGGCAGCAGCAGAGGTGGCTGTGGAGTCTGTTAATGTCCTGCTTTGGTTTTGTCCTAGCATTTGCCGAACGGCGTGAGAGGAGCTTCAGCAGGTCCTGGAGTGACCCGACTCCCATCAAAGCTGATTCCCTCCATGACTCTCGAGAAAGTGAGTTCTGAGTCCTTTGAGCTTCCTTCTGTGGCCAAAGCCTCCAACTGAGGTGTTGGATGGAGCTCCACTGGAGGAACCTCTCTGTGCCCTTTTGTCCTACCTGTCATCCTTTCGGTTCCCTGAGCTCTGAGCTCGTACCACTCCAGGTGTTTGCACCTCTTCATCTGTCTGTTCCTGTATTTATTTGTAGAGCACAACACATCCAACCTCGTGTTACTGTGCAGCTTCCAAAGGATGCCCAGTGGTACAGCTCTCTTCTGTTCCCATCATCCCTTACTCACTTGGGACCAAACAACCTGTCTGGAAGCACCCCAGTCCAAGGCTACACTCAGCTGAGTAGGACTGAGCTGCCAGTGCCCCTTCTGAGCTCTTTCCTAGGCTAGGATAGCTGAGGAGCACAGCTGCAGTGCTCCAGCAGATGTAGCTTTGATTTTCTGGCCAGGCAGGCTGCACAGATGATAGCTTGGGGCAATCTGATCTTCCTCTGGGCTGCCAAAGGAATTCCTCTGGGAGTCCCCAGTAATGCTGTGATGTTCTGCTCACGGGGACTGAGATGCTGTTGTGTTAATTTACAGGAGGTAAAGCCAGCATCTTCCCACTGTCTTTTCTTTTTTCTCTTTTCTTTTCTTATTTTTTTTTTATATATAAAAGGAAGGGCTGTTCTGCCCAGATTTTCCTGAAGCCCATTCTGTAGGGAAGGGAGCTGGTGGATATGAGTTTGCTCGTGTTGACATGGGTTGTATGGTAACTGAATGCCACTAATTAAATGAACTGACCTCTCAGGTAAGCGCAAGATCCGTCCCTCCCAGCTGTAGAAGGCACCATACCAGGCTGCAGAGGGAGATGTGTGAAAGGCCAGGCTCAAAACATGACCCGATGGTTCCTTTGCAGTCTGATTCCTCCCCACTTCCTCAGCTGTCTCAGAGGCAAATGGCAGAGACCTGGTTCAGACAGTGTGGGCACTGCCCAGTGACTCTTGGACATCCCCAAAGGCACAAAGAGAGGCATCTTGGTTCTCGTTCCACAGTCCCTGGCTCCAGGAACCATCTCTGATTTTAACCTTTAATGGTCAATTATATTCCTTCCAGATGTTTTTTTCCCCAGGAGACATTGAAGGCCGACAGGTAAGGTTGATTCCATGGAGAGTAAATTCAAGTATACTGTGTTTGCTACGGTTGTCCTCACGTCCTGGGACTTCTCTGCCAGGATCAGTTTGACCAAGAAGGCAGAGATTTATTTTTTTTTAATAACCACTCAGAAGACAGTCAGAGCAGAAATTATTACAAGGAGAGAAGCTCTGAAGGCTTTGGGACTTGCTCATCAGCTTGGCAGTGTTAAAGTCTGTCTGCGTTCTGTCTCCTCCATCTCTGAAGTGACGGGGTGGCTGCTGTGAACTGGCATTGGAAGGCTCAGCTGTGAGAGTGATGAAATGTGATGTGACATGTGGTGTGGTATCAGGCTCCGTGTGTGCACTCCTCATTTGTTCAGTGTTTGTCTGTTTGAGGGGTGCCAGCCCCAAAGTGGGGGCATCTGTTGCTCTGTGGAGGAGAGGAGGGGTACCCAAGTCTTGTGGTGTGCATCTGGTGAGGTAGCTGCCAGGCAGGCTGCAGTGGGGAGGGGAAATGGTTCTGTCCTTGTAATGCCCACTGTGTTCTGGCAGGCCATGACCTTCAGGATTCCTGTGGCACTTTGGATGGAGACTTTGACTTGAACTGGGAAGCAGAAAAGGAACTTGAAGCCATGGCGTGTGATGGAGAAGACTTTATTCCACCAAAAATAATGGTAAGAATTCCCAGCTCAGCCTGTGCTGTGTTTGAATGGGTCCTGCTAGGACTTGGGGAGAGCAAAGGAGGTGGAGGCAGGCTGCTCTTAAATCTACTTGTTTCTTCTCTTCCCAGCTCATTTCCTCCAAGGTGCCCAAAGCAGAGTATGTCCCAACAATTATCCGCAGGGACGACCCCTCTATCATCCCCATCCTCTACGTGAGTACAGCACCTCTGCTCTGCCTGGATGGCTGGGAGCAGCCTTTGTACAGAGGATTTTATTTTTGTTTTCTCCCTGGTTCCTGTTAACACTGACTGAAACACTGCTGTGATTTGGGACAGTTGTCAGGAAAGGGCCAGGCATGTTCAGGGTCTTGGGGTGGCTTTGTGGGGGGCTCAAGTCTGGGTGGAGGAGTAAGGGGGAGTGGAAGTTGCCCCTGTGAGCTGCCAGACCCTGCAGGCAGAGCTGGGGGAGATGAAGAGGGGAAGGCAGGGCAGGCCTGAGCAGACAGGCAGAGCTGTTGCCAGGCTTAGGGCTCCTCCTTGTGCTCATCCTTAGGCAAGGATGAGCAAGACCCGTGAACACCATCACCATGGGTCCTGTGCTGCTTCTGTCACTCACTGATTTAACCTGATTTTCACCAGGAGTCCTGCCTGAGCAGGTATCTGGAACACCAGCAAAAACTCATGGGTCTCTTTTTTTGTAATCACTTTCTCCTCACTTGAACTGAAAGGGAAGGGTGGGACTGAGCTCAGAGAACTCAGCCTCCAGGTGCAGCAGGCTGTGCTGCTGGGGCTTCCCTTTGCTTCCTCTCTCTTCCCTTGAGTAATTTGGGTTTTCTGATGCCCCTGCTCTGCCAGGGAGTGCATTGGGTGTGTGGCTGCTTGTAGCCAGCTTGGGCATGGGTAAAGCCAGAGCCTGGCTACCAAACATGGGTCTAAGAGGCAAATGTGCTTTAGACTTGTCCCCAGGGTTCTTTTTCAAGCCTTTGGATGGACTTTGTCTTCCTCCCAGACTAAGATGTTCAGTCTTCAGGTGCTTTCCTGAGGCATGTTCTGGGGTGGTGATTACTGTGATGGGACTGGAAGCCCTGAGTTGGTATAATCCTGCTTTTAGAGCCTCTGTTTGCCTGGGAATGGGATTGTGTGGAATATTAGGTGCTATAATCATGTCATGGGAGCTGGTGTACTGACAGGGAACCTTGATATGTTTCCTCTCTTGGTTTCCAGGACCATGAACACGCCACCTTTGATGACATCCTGGGTGAGTGTTACTTCTTTTTCTTAACTCCTGCTTATTGCAAATGCAACTGATCAATATGTTAAAGCCCCTCCACTGCTTTATGCCTCAGTTGCCACTCATGAAGATGTTTTTATCACCCTGGTGACACCTGGTGGTCAATCAGCTCTGTGGGCTGTGCTGCAGTAAGAAAACTTCACTTCTCTGGCCCCTTTTCTGTGCTGAGCTCCTGGTGTCTGGCAGGGAAGCTGAGGCACAGGGCAGCACAGGGACCTGTTCAGTGTCCTGGTAGTGAGCAGGAGCATCAGCAGAGGGCCAGGAGAGCTGGGTCTGGTCCCATGCTGTGGTCACTGTAGAGCAGCACCTGGTGCTGCACCTTCTCTGCTGGGATATTTGGGGTTTCCTGCTTTGTAGTGTGAAAGAGCAAAGGATTTGCTTTGCCATCATGAGATCAGTAAGGCCATTCTCTCACAGCTCAGCCTCCAGCATTCAGCATTAATTTTTAACCTTTTTCCATGGTTTATCTTTTCCAACATGTTGAGTTTTGGGGTTTTGTTTTTTTTTTTTCAGAGGAAATAGAGAAGAAGCTCAACATCTATCGGAAAGGCTGCAAAATCTGGAAGATGCTGATATTTTGCCAGGTAAGTTGTGTAAGTTCTTAAGTGCTTGGGTGGTTTGTTAGAAATCTTTCTTCTACTGGGAAAATTGCATAGAGGAACCAGTCCCCCAAGGTCAGGTTCTGTTAAAATAACTGCATGAGTAGAGCTTTCACTTCTCATTTCCCAGACAAGGAGCAGTCTCAAGTCTGTGTCACAGGATGAAATAAAATCTGATTTAATGTGGCCAAGTGCAGAGCTGGGCTGCTTCTCAGCTGCCTTCAAGGAAACCCAGGCAAACCAGCATGACCTCAAAAGGAGAATTCTGGAGACGGGAACATGCATTTATGATGGGGTGGTTGTCATTTTCATACAGCTTTGGGATGACAGTGCCAGGGGTGGCAGATGGCACAGCTGGAGCTCCCCAGCATCTGTGGGAGAGGGATGAGGGGACTGGGGATGGAGGACAGACTCAGCCCCTGCTGGATCTGGGGTTTTCTGGGGTTTTCCTCCCCAAGCTCTTGTTCCTCAGGGTGGGCAGCTTCCTCCTTCCCTGCCAGCTGTGCAAGGAACCTTGTAATGAGAAGTTAGGAAGGTCACCTAACTTGAACTCCCTCCCATGTGCCTAACACACTGCAGAACAGTTGGGTTTACAGCAGCCTGACCTGGAGATTGCAGCTTTTAATCTTCCTGATGTGGTGCTGAGGTTTTTTTAATGCCTGCCCCCTCCGAAGTCCATCTTGCCTGCTTATCCCAGCTTTGCTCAGCTTCTCCTCTGCCTACAACCACAAATCCCTTCACATCCCCAAAGGAAACTTCATGGGCTTTCCTGTTACTCTCCAGCCACCCACAATGAAGATTTTTGTCTATTATTGTGCTTTTTTTTTCCAGTGAGTTGGGCACAGTAAAACCAGGATAGTAAGGGACTGTTCCCTGGGCCAGTGCCTGGGGTGGGTGCCAGCCTGGTGGGTCTGCTCTGTGCCCCTGTGGCATGGCTGGACAAAAAACCCACCCAGGGCTTGTTTCTGAGCACAGTGGTTTGCATCTGCCTGTCTCTGTCTTGCAGGGGGGTCCTGGTCACTTATACCTGCTAAAGAACAAAGTTGCCACTTTTGCCAAAGTGGAGAAGGAAGAAGATCTGATCCTGTGAGTGGCTCTGTTGTGTTCTGGACTTGCACTGGAGTTTTTCTGCTCAGTTTGCTCTATGTTTGTAGCAGGAGAGGTGGAGGGAGCTGGGATGGTTTGGTCAGGGGCAGAAGGGGCTGAGGGGGAGGTAATAGCAGATTACAGCTGCTTTGGGGGGCTGCAAGGGTGACAGAGCCAAGCTCAGTCCTGGGACAGGATCCCAGAAAATTTATGCTTTTATCTGCTGCTTAGTGTCTGTCTGGATTAGACCCTACCAGGAGAAGGGAAAAAACAACAGAAAAAAAGAGTTCTTCTCCTAAAAAGGGCTTTGTTGAGCAAAACATTCCTCTTGTGCCTCTCTTGCTCAGAAGTGGCTGAGATAGCATTACTACACAGGCAGAAATCCAAGCAGTTTCCCCCCCTGCTCTGGTCTCTGCCCTCCTAATTGCAGGGGAAATGGAATTTGTCTCTGCAGAGCCTGCTCAAAGTCCAGCACAGTACTGAGGAGGGTTTTCACCAGCAGGCCACCTCTCAGCCAGGCTGCTGAGCCCATTTTTTCCTCTCCTTGCAGAGTTCAGCTTTGCCTGTTTTGCCTCTGCTAGCTCAAACTTCCTTGGCTAGCAGTGTGGGGGAGGCTGCACACCAGCCTGCTCCTACACAGCTTTTTCTTGGCATGAGAACTGAGTCTGAAAATCAACATCTGCTCAGCACTCTCATGCTCTGGCACAAACACTGCCAGTAAAATTCTTCAGCACGTGAGCACAAACACACTTCTGAACATCTCCCAGGCACAGCTGGGCTGAAGCTGGTAGCTGAGGGATGTTCAGAATCATAGCTGAAAACCAGGATGCTTGGAAGTGGATGTCTCCATCCACCCTGGGTGTGCCTGGGAGGCAGTCCTGAGAAAAGCTGAGGCTGCAGTCTCATTGCAGCCCCTGCAGAGGAACTCCAGGATTTCAGAGCCCCCCAGGAGTCTTCTGTAACCCCCTGCACAGGGGAGGTGCCTGAAGTTTGTGTCCCACTGGCCTGGTCAGGAGACACAAAATGTGAACTGGGGATGACTTGTGAGCAGCACTGGGCACTGCCTACCACGGAGCAGCCAGGGTTGGTTTGGGTCTGTAGCTGTGTAGCAAAAGAGCCTCTCCAGCCACTCTGCTGGTTTCCTACCCTGGGAATGAAGCAGTGCACTGATGGCACTCATCTGTAGCAAGGACAGCTGTTGTTAGGAATGGGAGAGGAAACTGGGAGGAACTCCTGCAAGAAGATGCTGAGTAGAACAGTCTAAAAGTACTCCTGGTGGGCTTTACTCCCTTCTCTTCACTTTGGAGCTTCCTTGGCTCTGTGGGCTCTTCCTCCTTCTCTACCACAACTTGGACCTGCTCCTCAGACCCTTGCCCTGCCCCTGCTCTTCCTTCCTGACCAGTTTGCTCCTCAGGCTACAAACCTCAGGACCTTTCTGAGCATTGTGTGCACACATCCACGAGATTACACACACAGATGAGGAGAAAGACTTTTTAAAAAGTGTGTTTGTTTCTTCCAGCTTCTGGAAGAGGCTGAGCCGGCTGATGAGTAAAGTCAATCCTGAACCAAATATCATCCACATCATGGGCTGCTATGTTCTTGGAAACCCCAATGGGGAGAAGGTAAGAGCTTCCTGGGTTGCCTCTCTGGGAATGGCTGCTGAGTAGCACCAAGGCCTGGAAGGCAACATTCACACTGTGGAGTTTAAACCTTCCTCTTCTGGAAGGTTCTCCTTCTGGGAGAAGGAGCTCCTGCTGGGTGGGAGCATCCTGCCATCCTGTCCCACCTTCTGCACTGTGCCTCCCTCAGGGGGCAGGGGAGGAAGGACAAGTGACATGAAGGACAAATACTAAAGCTGTTGAGGAGAATGGTCAAGCCAAGAACTTTTATTGTCTGATGAGCTAGATTTTTGTAAAGGATGTGAGTGGATGGTTTTCTAGAGGTAGGGAACAAGAATGGGCAGTTCTGGGTGCCCTGGAGTTAACCTTTGTTTTCAGCTGCTAACTGTTCATATGCTTTCCTTGCAGCTATTTCAGAATCTGAAAAACTTAATGAATCCTTATAGGGTTGCCTTTGAGTCTCCACTTGAACTATCAGCTCAAGGTAATTTCTTTTCTGTGCAAAGACATGTCTTCTTCATTATCTTGCCTCCTTTGGAGGGCATCTTCATGGAAAAGCAACTTTGAGCTCCCTTAAGCCCTGCTGTGGTCATCCTCTTGCTTGGAACAGCCTTGTGCAGTCCACTTGCTGACCCTGGGTTTTCCCTTGCAATTCCTGCACGTTCCCACTCAGCTTCCCTGCTCCCTGTGCCTGAAGCTACAGAGCCCTCTCCCAGCCCACTGCCAATGGCAAAGTCACCTAAATAATAGGCAGGTTCCCAGGCTGAGTTTAGGAGATTTTTTCACATTCCTAGGGCATGTGAGGTCCAGAGGAAAGATGCACATGGGAGCAGAACCTTTTTGGTCACTCAGTGTGCAGTGATCTCTGTCTGGTGCTGAGTGAGTTGTCTCAGCAACAAGCAGCTGGGATGCAGCTCCTTAGAGCCATCCTACAGCTCACTTTTTTTTTTCTTTTTTCTGCCTGTAACTTGAGGTATTCCAAGGGGCTACAGAATTTCTCCTGGGTTTTGGTCAATGTAGGCAGTTATGGGTGCACACAGTCTGAATTTGCCCTTGCTATTTTTATCTTGTAGTCCTTGGAACTTTGTTCTCCTGGCAGATAAAAACGTGGAGCATTAGGCTGTAAGCCCTGCAGACACTTCCTCTGCTGCACACAGCTGGCAGCAGCACTGATGGGTTATTCTGATCCTCCTGCCCAGCACAGGACTGCTGGGGAGCTGGGGATGTTTGAGCTGCACCTCCTGCTGAGGTTTGGACCCAGCTTTATCCAGAGCTTGCACAGATCCCAGCAATCACACTGGGATGTGTGTGCCAAGAAGCAGCTTGCAGGGAAATTCCTGGATTTCTGTGGAATTTGGCAGGCCAGGCAGTGGGTTCTGTGCACATGCATTAAGTAGTTGATCTTCCAGGAGGTTGGGCTAAAGAATTTGCCCAGATTTATCTCCTTGATCAATCTGGGATGCACTAGCAGTGTGACCTCCCTAATCCTTTGCAAAGTCATCTGAAACTAATCTTAAGCAGGCCTCAGAAGCAAAAATCCCCTCCTTGAGCCCTGTCTCAGAGGCCAGGGTTGTTTGTCCTTGTGTTTACAATCCTCTGCCTGCCTCCTGTGCCTGCTGTTCAGTCTGGGGCTGCCTTCTGACACCCCCTCTGCAATCAGAGCTGCCAGGTGTCCAGAACTTGTATTCATGTGTCCTCTGGAGCTCATTCCTGTGGGAAGGGACAGCTCTGCAGGACAGGGACAGCCTGCTAAGGTTAAGTAAAAAAACTAATTGAATTTCCAATATTAATCACTTGCAATGTTTCCCACAAATCTATGCAATTTGTTAGCTCTTGATTTGTAATTTTCTGAATTCCCTGGGCCAAGTTGCCTCCTGCAGGCTTTTGGAGCCCCTGGCTTCCCCTTCTGCAGTCAGTTGCAGGGAGGTCAAAGTCTGGAGCCAGACTGTGTGCTCAGTTCCTTTGCAGAGCCTGCCAGGGGGTTGTTATAGGATCACAGAATGGGTTGGGTTGGAAGGGACCTTAAATCTCACCCAGTGCCACCCCTGCCATGCCCAGGGACACCTCCCCCAGCCCAGGGTGCTCCAAGCCCCATCCAGCCTTCAACACTGCCAGGGATGGGGCAGCCACAGCTTCTCTGGGCACTCTGTTCACAGAAAAGCATTTTTTCCTCATGTTTAACCTAAATCTCCCCTCTTCAGGTTTTAAACCATTGCCCCTTGTCCTCTCACCACACACCCATGTCAAATGCCCACCCCCAGCTTTACTGCAGGCCCCCTTCAGATGCTGGAAAGAGCCTTTCATGGTTTGAGGAGCTCTGAAGTGATGTTTGCTTCTCATGGGCAGCTCCTTGTGCTCCGGGGAGGAGCTGAGTGTTGGCATTTTCCACCTGAAGCTCAGGGATGGGTTCTCTGTGCCCCTGCCCAGGGGTGGCTGGGTTGTTTTGTTTCTTTTTCCTGCTGCTGCCTCTCACCTCTCTCCCTGGTGCTGCAGGGTGTAACCCCTCTGCTTCTCCTCCTTTCTCCCAGGTAAGCAAATGATTGAGACTTACTTTGACTTTCGCCTTTACCGCCTCTGGAAGACCCGGCAGCACTCCAAGCTCCTGGATTACGATGACATTTTATGAGCTGGGGAAGACTTTGGAAGAGGAAGCTGATCACCCGTGTCCAAGAAGTCGTGCTGATTGCAGAGAGACTTTTTTATTGGCACAGAGAGTCCTTCACAGCCCAACGGGAGGCAGCAGTGCTAAAGGGAGGGAGGAAGGAGCCCTCGGGAGTGTGTGGAGAGGAGAAGGGTGAAGAGAGACTGGAGGGGAAGGTTGGAGACCTCACACGCCTCGGGTCAGAGCCAGGGTGTCCCAGGAGGAGCTGTGAGAAACAAGGACAGGATGGATGGAGTTCCTTGCAGAACTGAGCTGTTTTGGGTCAGAATGGGCCAGATTTGATTCCGGGTCCTTTTAAAGACTTTTGAAGCTCAGGTTTTCTTACAAAATAATAAACCCAGTTAACCCGTGCACTACGATGAAGAAGTGACCAGAGCACAGAGGAAGAGGAGGGGTTGGTACTGTGGAACCTTCTGTGCTGGGGATTTTGGAGAGCAAGGACTGCTACACCTACTCCTGCAAGCTTAGATCACAAGGATCCAGTTTCAATGTGAATATATACTGGAACATAGAATCAAAATCTAAACTTTTTTTTCTGTTTGTTTTGTTTATTAGAAAATAAGTGCAATTTTTATAGCAAGAGGGGTAAAAATCCCTCCCGATATTTAATTAGTTAAAAATAACACACCACTAACCAATAGATGAAGTATTTTCAGTCTGCTTGAAAATATATTCAAACTGGTAATATATCTTCTGTAGACATATTTAATCACCAGCAAACGTGGTTTTAACATAACTTAGCAGACCCTGCATGTCTGCTGCATTGATTAATCCGATTTGGTTCCTTACTTTCAGAGTAGCTGTGTTGCACTAATTGTATCTGCTCTCACGAATGTAAAGTTCTCCTCCAGTTAGACACAACTTTGTTACTTTCTCCTTTGCTGCTTGCAAAACTACGGGACTTGAGTTTTGCCGAAGTACTTTAGGTTAGAAATACGGCTGAGAAACCTCTTGTCAGGTTCAGTATGGTATAAAACTGAATCAGAAATGAATAGCCATGGTAATTCCTCCTTCATGCCAGGGTTTTGCTGGGTGTGGGGAGATGGATTCTCCTCCCAGGCTGCCGGGCGGAGCAGCGCGGCCACCGGGACCCCTCCGAGGGGACTTCACTGAGGTGTTTGGAAGAAATGCTTCTTGGAGACAAAAATACAGCATGGGTTTGTAGCATGATTTGGAATCTTCCCCATGTTCACTTGATTGCCAGTTGTTTGTGCAGAAACCACCTCTTTTTTCCGATGCTGTAGGACCTGGTTACTGGTCTGAGCTGCTCCCGTCCCGTCCTGCGCAGGGCAGGGGAAACCCTGAGCTGTGACAGAGCAGCAGTTCTCCCAGATTTGAACTTTATATTTGAGGATATCTTGGAATACAGTCACTTTTTGTTTGTATATGTTGAGGGGGTGCTTTTTGTTTTCAGAAGGCTTTTTTTTTTCATCTGCTGCTCCCCTTTTTAGAGGATAAACAACTCAGAGTTGGCACAGATCAGTGGCGGTTGTGGGAGGTGATGCAAGTTATTCCATTTTATAAGTCAAATATACAGAAGTAACAGGGAATGATTAACTTGGTTTCCTCATTTCCTGGTATCTACAATTAGTTGATTGTGAAGTGAAGGAAAATTTATGTAAAAATCTTCTTTTAAATACTTAGAAAAAGACCTAGTTGTTCTGATCTGTAGAGTGCTCCTTTCCCCGTGGCGTCCCACGGTTGTAGTTTTGGGGAGCAGGGCTCTGGCTGGAACTGCTGACCCCTGTACATTTATAGCAGTTCTATAGCAAAACTTTGGAAGAAATAATGTACATATAGAACGTAAGGAATAGGTGGAGAGAGATGGTTTAAAGTCATTATAAGCAACATAGAGAACCAAAGAGGTGTGGGCTGTTGCCTCCCCCTCTGGCTGGGAGCTGTGGGGAAGCTGCCCTGCTGAGCTGGCCTCACCTCGGGGGTTTGGGGGCATCACCCCTGGCTGGGCCCTAATCCTCTTGACTCGTCATGTTTTCCAGACTTGTACTGAAGGGGATAACAGGCACCAGTCTGTAGCTTTTGGAAGAACATGCCAGCTATAAAAAAAAAAAAAAAAAAAAAAGAAAATGTATGCCAATTCTCTCTTATTAAGCACGGTAGCTTCCAGCAGCTGTGCTTGGGAGAGGTGGGAGCTGTAGGGGTGATGAAAGTGTGAAGTCCTGTGTTGTTTGGAGAGAGAAATGGTAGTGGCAGGATCAAAATGCTGACACAAACCTCTCTCCCTTTCTGACCCTTTTACCTCCTGTGGTTATGCTCCTAACTGGAGACAGACAAACTGTTCTTCCTTTCTCTTTTCTAAAGTAAATTCCCACTTCAGTGAACTTGGTAGCATGAATGTAGCATTGTGGAACTATTGAAAATCTTATTTAACTCTGACAGGGCCCGTTTCTGTACCCATTTCAGTGATTTCTCTGTAGAACTGTTGTAGCTCTCTCCTCATTGACCACTTGTAGAACTGGGGGTGCAGAGTCAAAAGGTAAAGTGTACTCTTTCTCTGGGAAAATGTGTGTTGGAGTCAACTTTACAGACTGTTTCACTGGTGCAGTTGACTCTAGTGTAGTGTAATGACAAATGATGAACACGTTTCACTCTTTTCCAAAGATCTATATTCCTCATGGTTTGTGGTGTTTATGACATGAGCATATTATTTCCTTTGTAGCGTTCATTTAACTTGAAGGGTTGAAACACTCTGAAAGCTGTGACTTGAGAGACAATAGAGTTTTGATGTTTGAAGTCCTTTGCAGCATAATTTATGTTATGAAGTTAACCATCTCTGAAAGAGGAAAGCAAATTTCTTCCCCTTTTTAACTGGCTGAATTTGTCAAGTGGCTGCTGGGAAAGGGATCAGCAGAGGGTAGGATGCAGGAAAAAAACCCCAAACAACCCAACACGTAATCATTTAAACTTTGGAGTTAAAAATAGAGCCTGTCACTTCCTCAGCTGGACCAGCCTGGGAAGGGTGACCTCCACACTTGCTGCCAGTGTGCAGCACAGTCACAGCCAGGACATCCCTCACCCCCCAGGGCCTCTGCAGCACATCACAGAATCACAGAATCCTAGGGGTTGGAAGGGACCTCGAAAGATCATCTAGTCCAACCCCCCCTGCCAGAGCAGGGCCACCTAGAGTACATCACATAGGAACGTGTCCAGACGGGTTTTGAATGTCTCCAGTGAAGGAGACTCCACAACCTCCCTGGGCAGCCTGTTCCAGGGCTCTGTCACCCTTACAGGAAAAACATTTTTTCGAATATTCAACTTGAACCTCCTGTGCTCCAATTTACACCCATTACCCCTTGTCCTATCACTGGTCACCACTGAGAAGAGCCTAACTCCATCTCCCTGACATCTCCAGGTGACACTCAGGACAGTCCTGGCAGTGCCCACAGGGCAGGGCTCACTGCAGGGCATTGTGGCTGCTGAGTACACAGCACAATTTGTCCTTCCTCTTCTACCTGCTTCTGCCAGCTGCCTGCTCTCGGGGTGTGTCAGTCTGTCTGAAGCCCTGGAACCAGTTTGTTCACCTCTGATGAGGGTAATCAGGGCCAGCAGTTTATGGTGTGGCTCAGCTCCTGTCCCCGCCTGCTCAGGTAGAGGCTCGGTGGCTCTGTCACCCCGTTAGGCTTGGCCCCACCACAGGGACCTGCAGCTCCTGCCTGGTTTGGGTTTGTTTTCAGCAAGGTCAGGAGGAATGGGGGCACCTGGTTAGCCCTGGAGAGAAGCAGCTGAAACTGGGAGAGCTGAACTGGTGCCAGCCCTGGCTGCTCCCCTCAGCCCCATGTGGCAGGACTGGAGGTGACCTCCAGCTCCTTGCTCAGCCTGATGAACATCAGCAGAGAGTCTGCAGGTTGTGTTATGGCCTGGGCTGGGACTGTCACCTCCAGGAGAGGAGAAGGGTGGGCAGCAAGTGCCTCAGCTCTCCAGTCTGCTGCTCCTCAGCTCAGCTCCCAGCCATGTCTTCTGGTGCCTGCAGGGGACATTCACTCAGCTGCAGAGGATTCAGGGGTTGTCTTGGATGTAGCACTTGTCTCCTACAGGGTTTTCCATAGAGGCTTTTCTCTCTTTCTCTTGTTTGGCTGGGAAGGGGAGAAATAGGTAGAAAATAGAGCTAAAGCTCTTTGCACCTCTCCTCATGCTGCAGTCACCAACTTCCTTTTGCAGCTGACCTCCAGGCCTGGGATGGGAAATGGATGAGTTAGCAGACAACCCCTTCCTGCATTAAAAACAAAACAGAAACAAAACCAGAAAACTCCTTGTAGCTCTGACTGCAAAAGGCAAGCAGCCAACTGATCCGTCCCTGGGCAAGGACTCTGCTGTGCACACCCCTGGGATCACTGCTGCCTCCCAGTGCCTCAGCCACGGCCCGTGGGGGAATTCTGCTCTGCCAAGGGGACTCTGGAAATGTCTTTGTTCTTCGTTTCTCAGCCTGGACTTGCTGGCTGGAGTTCAGCACAGGTTTCCTGCCCCAGGGGGTGTGTGTATATGAGTGTCCACGTCGTGTCCTCACACACAGGCTCTGTCCCCTGGTCTGGGGGGGTGTTCTCCAGGCTCACGTTGCCATGTGCAGAGGCAGCATTCTTGTTGTTGTCCATGCTGTGTGAGCATCTCTCTGCCTCCTGGCACACATCCACTTGACAAATAGCTGCTGTTGTTTCAGGACATGACTATGGTGGTGACCTGTGGCTGGGAGTTCCTGTTCCCAAGGCTCTGCTGGCAGGGAACAGGACCCACACTGCACCCTCACCTTCAGGCAGCATCCGTGGGGTTCACTGAAAGAATGGAAAATGCTGATTTTTCAATAGCCAGCCTGGCAGGATCTGGAAATGGGAATGTGTCCTTAATCCCAGCCCAGACAGGAGGTGGGATGAGAGGCTGGCTCTGCTCTCGTGGTGTGAGTGTAAATGTTCAACCCATCAAGACCCTGCTTGAGTCACAGTTCTGTATTATTAATGTATTGGTCCAGGATAAGGTATGGTACTGGATGATAAAAAAATCCTTCCAGGGTCTGTGGCAATTGGCCCTCACTGCCGGAACCATGCATCAGAGGATGTGCTGGGTTGGGTCACCCTTCCTCCAGCTGTGGGGCCAGGATGCTGATCTGCAGGTACCTGTGAAGCTGTGGGCTCTGCTGAGACAGCCTGGACCACCAGCCCTTCCTGAGGGATGCCATGCAGACATCCTCCCCAGGGACAGCCAGCTGCAATCTCATTTTCCACGCCATCTGTAAAACATTCTTTGTGATCCTGTGTTTTATCCCACTGACCACAGTGTGTCCGTGGCTTTCTGCATCTTCTGTGGGAGTGTTTTTTAATTCTCAGCTGTGGAAACAAAAGCCAAAGTCAACTGGAAACTGTTATGGACTTGATGAGAAGTCAGCCTGCTGGTAATATTGTACATTCAAGCTGAGTGAGTAAACGGGTGGTTTAATGACCAGGAACCTGATTGTGGTTGTTGTTACTCCCAGGTAATCCTGCTGTGTAATTGGCTCCATTAATTCCAGAGTTTGCTGTCTCTCTTGAAGTGCCAGTGCCCAACCTCTTGCCCAGCTTGTGCATGAGCTGTCAGAGAGCCATAGGAACCAGTGGCTGCTTTGATTCAGAAATGAAGTCAGCCCAACAGACTGGCAACCAGTGTGAAAAACAGACTGGAAGGAATAAACATTTGGGATGTTAAATGTAAAGAATCCATCTGAATGCTAAATTGCATTGTTCTAGAAATGTTTGCTAAGTTTTAAAGACCTGGTACAGCCTAATGACTTCTCACATTACTGCTTTTAGAGCATCCTGAAAGTTGACAGACTTAAGGATACACAAGACCCTTCTAGGGCTGGCTGTATTTATCACCTTGCATCTTTCCTCCTGACCTGGTGATTGATGACAGCAGTTGTGGCCCTGTAAACCTTTCACAAAAAGAGCCTCTCTGTGGCCCTGCTCAGCCTGGAGCAGAGTGACCCTGGAGCAGATGCTGAAGCTTTCCTCCAGGGTGGCCTCTCTGGGGATCCCCAGGGGTGGGCAGCAGTAACCTGGGGGTTACAGCCCCTGCCCTGCTCCCTGGGGTCCTGGGGGCTTTGTCTGAGTGGCCTTGTCCTCCCATGGTCCCTCCCATGGTCACCCTGCTCTCTGGCTCAGGACCAGATGCACATCACTGATACTCACAAAGCTTTCTTAAAAAGTGGAGGGTTAATAAATTATTATTTTAATTTTTTTTTTTTTAGTGCTAAGACTCAGCTGTAGCAATAGACCCCCCCTCCCCACAAGGTCACATGAACTCAGAGCAGGGAATTCAAGGCCAGGTAGCTTTGTCCTTAGATGTGAAATGCCCTAAAAACATTGCAGAGAAGTTCAGGCAAGCACAGCCCTTGGGGTATGGATCCTGCTCCCCTGTGCTTGCTGTGCCCCCTCTGCTCAATAAGAGGTGATTGTGCTGGGTGGTAAGATGGGGATGATTGAGGAAACTGAGTGAGTTTGGTGTTCCCCATCCCAGGAAGCCAGGCTGGACTTGGACCCGAAGGAGTGAGAAGGGGCAGTAGTTTTTCTGCTCTGTGTTTCCTGTTGTTCTTTAGCAAAACTATTCCTGGAACTGGGGTGACTTCAGTTGCCATGCCAAACAACAGCACAACCCAAGCTCTCACAGGGCTGAGAGTCAATTTTATTTTTGATCTTTACTGTTTCCCTTTGGAGTTCAGGCACCAGTTTTCACTTCCAGCTCCTTTGCTCAGCTCCCAGCCCTCCCTTTGCTGCTGCAGAGCCAGCACTGAGGGGGAATCATGTTTTCAGAAAATGAAAAAAACAAACAAACCTCGAGTAACCAGTGGAAAAGGGGAGGCAGACTTTGAAAACGGAGCTGGTGAGGTGCAGAAGGATAGTTCATATCCTCAAGTGCTCCAAGATACTTGATAAAATTACATTCCTGCAAATAAGAAAGAAAGAAAAAAAATCACAGTTGTCAAAATAAGGAATCCTGCTCCTTTCAGAACCAAACTCCAGGGCAGGGTGGCCACATCCCCCTGTGGTTCCCAAGGCTGGATCCCCAGCTGCCTGCCCAGTCTGCAGCCCAGCACCTGGGTCCTGCTGCAGGAAGCTGAAGGCAGAGCTGATGCAGAAGGAGCTTGAAGTGTTGGTCCCAAGAGAGTCTCTGGGCTGGAGAACTCAACCTGAGAGCTGCTGCTTTGTGGCCAAAGCTGTTTTCTAGTTTTGTAGATTGGAAGCTCCAGGGTTTCAGTGGGCTCAGGTTGGCTCCTTGGAAAAGTGAGAAGCAAATCACCCCAAAGCACTCTCCCTGGGTTTTGAGGTGGTTTCTTGCTGTCTTCTCTGCTGCCCAGGTGTGGGGCAAACCTGGCTGCCACACAGGAGCCATTGGCCATCATCTGCTGCTTCGTGTATGATAACCAGGTTTCAAATACATGATTATTTCTAGGTTTTAAGATGTGATTTAATAAAAAGAGATGTTTCTGCGAAAGCAGGGTTTCTCTCTCTCTTTTTTTTTTTTTTCCTTGTTCTCTGGCTGCATTCACAGACCCAGGAAATGCCACTCTGCAAGTGCTTGGTGGTGCTGGCAGATAAGGGAGATGGAAGCACTGGGCACCTCTGGACATCACCATTGGGGAAAGGCCGAAAACTCCAGAGTTCCAGAGCTGCAAGAGCCCCAGATGCAGTTAAAAGAGCACGAGACCCAGGCACTCCTTTCCCTAAGGATTTTGCAGCATCCAGTAAGATCGTATTTATCCTGGGACCATTCCACATTGACACTGTCCTGTTTTTAAAGGAGAGCACAAAGTCAGATTTGCTGCAGAAGCCCAAGTACAAAAGATTATTTTTCCTGTTGCCTTCTTCCCTCTGTGCTCTGCTACACCTGGTGGTGTGAAGGCCACAAACCCCGAGCAGGAGCTGTTCAGGGGAGGTTTTGCTCTGCCCTGGAAAAGGGCAAGAAACCAAGGTGGCACGCAGGGGTTTAAGGTGAAATCTTGTGTTTCTGAGTCCTGCCAGGCCCTGCTCTGTCCCTGTTCCCTTGTCACAAGTGGTGTGTCTGGTGTGAGGTGTTGTGTGTGCTCCACAGCCCTGGTGCTGCTGGGGAACTCGTGTCTGTGCTACCTGGTGGCACTCTGCCATCCCACCATCTGGATCTTGTCCCCTGCCACCTGGATTTTGTAATCAAGCATTCAGGTTTTGTGCCAAAATACAAGTGGGATTCCCGGGAGGCTCTTAGTAGCAACACTCGAGCACTACTCCAGGGTTACTTCTGGGTGTAAACACAGCAAGGCAGGGGATTAGCTCCAAAGTGCTTTCTCGCCAGCCAAGTTTCACTGTCTGGTCCTTAGCACTGTTCCACTGACTCAGCCTGGGAAAGAAAGAATTGACAGAAATGATAGAAGGCTCTCAAATTGGACTGGCAGGGGAGGAGATGAATAATGGCTGTATTTATTTTTTTGTTACAAAGGCAGGGAGGCAGCAGAAGTGGCAGATGTCAGGTTCAACCCCCCCCATAGGGAAGTGTTCTCTTTGCACCAGGTGCAGATAAACTGTGGGATTCATTATTTCAGGATTTACGGGCTTTACACGGGCTCAAAAGCCAACCAGACAAGACCATGAAAGAGAAATCCATTGAGATCCAGCGAGGACAAAGGCACATTGTTGGCTCTGTACGTGCCTGAGCCGTGAGTCACCAGAGGCAGGGAAATGTCACTGTCACTGCCTGCTCTTTATCATCAACCCGGGCACTGTGGGACCCAGCGAGGGCATCCAGGATGCTGCTCCATGGAGCTGTGCTTGGGCCAAGTACAGTGGGTCATGAGTACACCTTAAATCTCCCTTCTGTTACTCAGGCTGAATGGCAAGGAGCCACCCCCTGCCATTTAGCTGTGTTTTTCGGGCTGGCAGAGGAGCAGCTGCACATCTGGGCACTGCACAGCTCTGGGTGTGCCGGGCAGCAGTGGCACTAAAGTGTTATTTTCGGTAATACCATTTCCAGGTATCATTTGAATTGAAGAACGTGCAGTTTCTCTGCTCTGGCTCACGGGGGCAAAGGTAAGAGCCTTATCAGCAGGGCATGGTGCTCCTCCCAACAAACACAGCCGTGTTTCCAGCTCCTGGGCAGGTTGGGATCATGGCAAGTTCTGGCCAAAGTTTATTTATTATTTAAGTCACAGTGTGCCATGTCTCACCATGCTTCCCGGGCTGAGGAGTTCATCACGCAGCCTGATCAGAGGCATGGAAAGTCCTCAGCTGTTGTGGGATCGTTTCCTGATTACACAGACTTCCCCAAGAAACCTGCTGGTAACAGGCACTGCCTGGAAGGAATTCCCTGCACTTTTGTGCCCAAAGCAGCCATGGCCAGAGAGCAAAGCCAGCGGGGAAAACGCTTTCCTGTTCTGCTGCCATGGCCATGGAAACCCCCACCTCTATCCCCCAAAGCTCTCCTTAAAACGCCCAACAGGACACCCCTGGGTGCCAATGGCTTCTGCTTTGCCCACGAAGGCTGCTTCTGCCCAGACACCAGTGGCTGAGCACATGTGGGTGGCTGAACACCCAAAGGGGCTTTTTTTTGGGGGGGTGAGCCCCAAAGGTGCTTCTCACTCCTGTCCCCAGCTGGCACCAGGCGGGCCAGTGCAGGATGGGGACAAAGACCAGACCAGGGATTTTGGTTGGGGTTGGCTCCCGTGGCTCCTGCCAGGCCGGAGCCACCCCGGGCTTCTGTGTGAAGGCAGCGGGACCCGTGGCCATGCCGGGAACCCCACGCTGCCCAAGCCCAGCCGCTTCCCGGCAGACCCGGGATCTCTGACACCAGCCCCGGAGCATAGCGGGGAGCGGAGATCAGGGATCAGGGCCGGGCAGCGCCCCAGGGAGCCGCAGCACGGGCCGCCCCGGCCATGTCACGGTTCCCGCCCCGCGGAGGGCGGCCCCGGGCGGTGCCGGTCCGGCGGCGGGGCCCTGCTCAGGTGCGGCGGGCGGAGGCGGCGGCGGCCGAGCCGCGCAGACCGCGCTGTGCCGCCGCCATGAGCAGCGCGGAGCCGCCGCTCGGGGCCGGGCCGCGGGCTCAGCCCGCCTGGAAACGGGAGATCCTGGAGCGGAAACGGGCCAAGCTGGCCGGGGTGGCCGGCGGCGAGCCGGAGCCCTCGGCGGGGGAGCGGCTGGTGGTGGCGGAGAGCCTGGGCCCGCTCCGCGAGAACCCCTTCATGCGGCTGGAGAGCGAGCGGCGGCGGCTGCGGCAGGGGCTGGCCGGGCACGGCCCCGGGGCAGCGCGGCCGCTGCAGCAGCTGCTGGAGCTGTACAGCGCCGTGCCCGGCATCCGCACCATCCGCGCCGACAACATCATCATCATCGAGTCCCAGCCCGACGCCGCCGGCTGCTTCGCCGAGGGGGACGCGCTGCCCGGCCGCCGCCGGGACACGGCCGCCTCCTCTTCCTCCTCCTCCTCCTCCCCGCCTAAGCACCCGGACCCGCTACGGGAGCTGCTGTCCCGCCGCGGGGCTGCCCTCGCCGAGATCCGCGCTGACCAGGTCGTTATCTACGAGGCGGCCGAGCCCGAGGCTGCCGAACCGGGCACCGTCAGCCGCCTCCTGGAGAAGTTCGGGCAGCGGCCGCGGGGCCGCCGACGCCGCGTCGGGGAGACGCTGGTAGGGCCCGGGCCCCGCTCCGTGCCTGGCGGGCCGGCTGCCCCTCCGCAGGTGGGACCGGGCTCCCCCCGGGCCGAGCCGCCCCCTACTCAGGCGGTACCGGGCTCTCCTCGGGCCTCGAAGCCTCGCCAGAGGAGACCCGGGTCCCCGCGGGCCTCGTCCCCGAAGGCGAGACCGCGATCCCCGCAGGCGGTGCCGGCCGCTCCCCAGCCTCTGCCGGCTCCACCCCGGGCTGTCCCCGATATCCCCGCGGCCCCCCAGCCCGTAGCCCCTGCTCCCCCTAAGGCTGTCACCCCCCAGCCCGTGTCCCCTGCTCCCCCCAAGGCTGTCACCCCCCAGCCCGTAGCCCCTGCCCTCCCCAGGGCTGTCACCGCCCAGCCTGTGTCCCCTGCTCCCCCCAGGGCCACAGCCCCCCAGGCTGTCCCAGCCGCCCCTAAGCCCACAGCCCCCCAGGCCAACTGCTTTCTCCACAAGATCGGCTCCAACTCCTTCACTGTCACCCCCCGGGGGCTGCCCCCTGGTAGCCGTCTCCCCGAGCCCGGTGCTGTCCCCGCCGGCCGTCCCGCAGTGGCCAAGGGGCCACCAGTGCCATCCGCCAGCGCTTCTCAAGCCAGAGCCAACGCCAGGAGGCCAAAGCCGGAGGAGGCCAAAGCGGCTGTGCCCCCCCAGCCCAGTGCCAGTCTGGCCCCCAGTGCCACCGGCTCCACGCAGCCTCTCTCCTCCTCAGCCCCTCGGGCCGGGGGCTCCTTTGACATCCTCCCAGCCCCCAAGCCCGACTTGGCTGCCATCCCAGCCCACGACCTGCAGGCCCAGGCCCTGGCCAAGCTGCGCCTCAATTCACGCAATTCCTTCCTCTTCGTGCCCCGCCGGGAGGGCAGCCCGGCTCTGTCCCCAAGCGCCAGGCCAGGGCCACCACCACCACCACCGTCCTTGGAGGAGAAGGCACCCAAGGAGCCCTCCAGGGCTTCCGCCCCGGAGCAGGAAGAGCCTGTCACTTCCCCGCCGGCGCCTCTGGATCCGTTGGTACCTGTGACTTACATCGATGACATTGTGGAGCTGGACAACGGGGAGCTCTCCCCCAAGAGCTTGGCTGTGAGGGCAGGGAGCTTGGCGGATCATCCCGGAGGAGCCGGACCTGAGCTGGACATGGAGGTCTCCTCTGTGCCCCTCTACAGACCACACTCTGCCCCTCATCAGAGAGGAGGCAGCACCTTCACTGTCGTGCCCAAAAAGAAGCCCTCTGGGCTGCAGACTGTCACTGATGCCATCGGAAAGCCACAGCGGGAGGAAGAGGAGGAGGAGGAGGAGAGCAGAGGAAGAGGCAAAGCTGCAGAGAATGCTGTTGGGCCCCAAGCAGGGGTGTCCCATAAAAAGCGCTACCCCACAGTGAATGAGATCGAAGTGATCGGGGGGTACCTGTCCCTGGAGAGGTCCTGCATGAGCAAGACAGGCTCCCGACGCAAGAAGGTAACTGCCTGGGCCCCTGGGTGCCAAACAGCCAGGCTGGAAGTAAATCACTACTTCTGGCTTGTCTTTCCAGGAGGTGCTGGGTGGGAAGATGGCCAGAACCTTTCTGGTCCTTTTGAGAGGCAGAGGTTTGTCCTGGGGAGGGGATACTGCGTGCTGACCCATGGAATAGATGGGAGTGGGGTATGGGATGGACCTGTAGGGCCTCTTCTACAGTTGCTGCTTGGAGGTATGGTAACAGAAAGTACAATATGCCCAGAATTAAAAAGATCTGAGGTGAGTTTGGTGGTTTGGGTGGCTGCGGACTCGTCCCCTCGCTGTGTCTGTTGGTCATGTTGAGCTCCACGTGGTCACTGCCCGTCTTGTGTCACTGTAGTGGGTAGTGTGGCATTGCCACCTTCCCCCGCGTTGCTGATCTATTGATAGAGGCTGAGGAATTAGGTCCCTATTAGGCAGAATGAGATCAGCAACAACTTAACTCCCCTCGATAGGATTATGCCACCTGTCTGCTCCTTCTGGCTCTGCAGCTGCATCGCTGAGGATCCCCGAGACACGGGTTGCTCCAAGTGTCTTTGGGGCCAATGCCAGGTGTTTTTTTTCACTGCTTGGAATCTTAACTTAGATCCTTGGGAGCCTTAAGTTGAGAATTAATCTTTGTGTGGTGTGACAGAACGCATCTGGATGTGATCAAGACACAGTCATGCTGAAAGAGGGAGTTACATTGCTGGGCTGGAGGAGGAGTAGGCGTGAATTGTTTGGCTCTGAAAGCAGCTGAGGTGACAAATCCCAACTCCTGTCTGCAGCATGACATGTGCTTCCATAGTGGGAAGAGCTGTTTGACATTCCGTTACCTAAATTCGACTGAATATTTGATGGACTGAATCCACAGGGGTGCCTGAGGCAGGAGCATGGTAATTGGAGGAAATCCTTTGTTTGAACGGGGTGCATCTCATTGAGAAGGAGGCAGGGAGCACAGTTTCTCCTGGCTTAGTGTTGTTGAGTTCCTTCAGAAGAGCTGACAGTCAATTAATTTGTTAATTTGATCATGACTGGTGCAGGCAGCAGATCTGGAGCATGAGAGGCAGGAGATTCAGAATAAGCAAATAAACAGGAGTGTTTATTTTCACTCAGTGCTCCTGTACTTTATCTTGTCCTCCTGCAAGGAAATGCTTCATTAGACTGGAATTGTTCTGCTGTGTAAATAGCTGCTTGACTATACTCTTTCCAGCTGTTTTCTTAGCTCTGGGCAGTTTGGGGTGTTCCTTGGATTTACACCAAATCAAGTGTGTGGTATAAGTGGTCAAAATATCCAGAAGACCTGTTACAGCTTGGGTAATCTTAGGATGGAGCAGAAAACGCATATGAAACTTTGTGGGACAGACTCTTTGGGATAAGCCTGGCTTTTGATGTGGCTGGTGGAGCTGAGTTCTCTGTGCAGGGTGATGCTGGTAAGAGAATAAATCCTCAGGTAAGCAAAACCTGTGAAGTGGTGCATAGTGGAAGCTGTCCTTGACACTACAAAAAAGGAGGAAAGAAGAGGGCAAGGCTAGTGCAGCAACCAGATTCTTTAAGGGTGGTCAAACAGTGGAACAGGAACCCAGAAAAGTGGCAGCATCTCCATCCTTGGAGGTGTTTGAAACTTGCCTGAGGAGAACCTTGAGCAACTGATCTGGTTGGACCTGCTTGGGCTAAAGACCTCCAGAGGTCCTTTCTCAACCTAAAAGTATCATATGGTTCTTGGAAACTGTTTACCCAGTGTTTTGTCTGCTCTGTGTTGGATTTGTGTGACACTGGGGCAGGTCATGGAGCTTCTCTGCTTCTGTTCTTATCAGCTTTATGGCATTAACTGTCCCTCTCTGCAGGCACTGACAATGAAGTGTGCTGAGTACTGTGAGATGCACATGGAGCTGTAACAGCTGGACCTGGGCAATGTCCTGCAGGAGAACCTGAATAAAGATCCAGTTTCTGAAAGGGAGAGGAGGAACTGCCTGTTACAGTGCAGAGTGCTGGAGTCTGAAACAAATGGGGACCATTTGGAAAATCAGAGCCAGCTTTAGGAGAAGTAGTAAAGAGCCAAAGTTTCTGGGTAAAATGACATGTGGCAGTGTAGTGGGAGAAAGAACAGATTGGAGCTTTTCCTTCAGTTGCCTTCTTGGTAGGGGTGGCAAGCACGGAGCTGGACTTTGTAGCCAAGGGTTAGAAGATACTGGAGCTGTAGCAAATGGAAAGATTTCTGTTTACTCTTAACCCAGAGGATGTTTGTGGGTTTTATTCTGGGTAGTAAGGCTGAGTGTTGATGCCTGAAAAGGAAGGAGCTGGTAATCGGACACATTCCTTGGTTTCTTCCCAAGAGATCACTGTGTGTCGCCAAGGCAACCAGCCAAAAACAGGAGTTCTGTTTTGTAGATATGTTGGGATTGTCAGAAACTTGGTTTTGGCTTGAACTGGGCAGAAGCAGACATTTCCTGAGCTGGAAGCTGCAGGTCTTTGGTGAAACCCATGTCCCTTCATTTTTTTGGGCTATCAAGATCAAACCTGATGTTGGTTTCAGTGAGCAGGTACCCAGGTCTTTTGGAGGCATTTTCCTCCAGGCAGACCTGCTGGATGAGTCTTCCTTTCCAAACCTTTGAGCATCTTCCTTTCCAAACCTTGCCTTGGGTTTGCTGAAAGTTCTTCAAGTATGCCCCAGGGTCAGGATTGGGCTGTGCAGTGAAACTTCCATCACTCCAACACTCTTGCTGCTGCCCAGCAGGAATCTGGGTGAGATAAACAGCAGGACTAGCTGTGGATCCCTGTGCTTCCAGGCAAGGCTAATGATTGATTAGGAGGCAGAGAGGTGGAGGTGGCAGTTTGATTGTTCTGTGAGATGCAAATTGTGTTTTTCTCCAAATACAGAAATTCAGCCTCCCTTTTCCATCCCCTTTGCTGGCCATTCACTGACTGACTGTAGTAGAGATGCCAGCAAAATGGAGCTGGCTCAGTCCATGTCCTCTGATCCATGTGCTCTGAGGATTTTTGGAGTGGGAGTGGGTTCCAGTGCTGCTGTGGTTGGTGCAGGGTGAGCTCCTGCTCTCAGCTGCATGGCTGTAGGACCCAGTAAGACTTCAGAGTCTGCTGTAGCCTGTTGGTCTCCAAGGCCTTTCAGGAAAAAAAATAGCTTTGTTGCTCCTTCCAGACACTTCAAGTATGTGAAGCAGCTGTTTGTTTTGAGGTTGGAGCTGGATCATGAGCTGATGAGGGAGAGAGAGAAATGCTGCTCTTGTGTCAGAATAACAAATGGGTTCCCAGCTCTCTTGTGCAACCAGAGCTGCTGTGGTGGGACAGTTCCCCCAGGGCTGGGGAGGTGAGTGTGGAGCTGGGGGTGATGGAACACCAGGAGGATCTGCGGGTGGAGGGCAGAGTTCCAGCTGTGCTCATCCTGAGGACTGGGCTGGGACTCTGAGCTCTTGTCCTCCCCTGGGTGTGAGGATTCCATCCAGGGTGGTTCAGCCAGTCTGTGGCTGTGTTGGGACCTCTCCAGGTGGCATCCCAGGTAGTGCAGGTGGAGCACTGGGGGGGGACACTGCAGTTTGAAAACCAAGTGAATGTTTGCAGCTTTGTGTGGGGCAGCAGCTGGAGGAGGGTGGCTGAGCTGGTGGCTCTGCTGGTGAGGCCAGGATACGTGTGCAGGGATGGAAGGAGACCTACTGACCTTTATTCTAAGCAGGGAGTGGGGCAGAGGATGCAGAGTGCTGTTGGTGACCTCTGCTCACTGCTCCTCTTCGTATTCTGGTGTTCCAGAAGCAGTAAATTCACTTCAGGCTGTTAGCAGCCCCAGGAGGAAGGGAAGGCTGTGCTGCAGGATGTGGGATCTTTGGGATCTTGGAAGATAAAGTCTAGCTTGGCTGAGCTGACAAGAACCAGTCTTGATTTGATTACCTGCCAAAATAATGTACAATAAACTTGTGAGCAAGATAGAAATCTGGGTTTCTGTAAAGCATGTGACTGGCATGTTGGAGCAAGGGATTGGGGTTGGAAAGGACTGCAAAGTGCTGAGCCAGGAGGTCCTGAGAAGCACTTGTCTGTCTTCAGGCCTTGTGTTCTCATCTTGCTGAGGCTGAACTCTGGCTCCTCACTACAACAAGGACATTGAGGGCCTGGACATTAGTCTCATGCTGTCCTGCTCCTTGGTGAAACTGCCTTCAAAGATGCTCAGCCTCAGCTCATCAAAAAGTTCCAGCTTAGGTGCACTTCAGCATGGTCCATTTCCTAACACTGAGCTGCACGATGCCTGGATGTGGCTTCCAAATGCCCACTGGTACATCTGATAAAAAAAGTGTTGTAAACATCCCTCAGCTGTTTGGCATGGGCAGGATTGGGCAGCAGTCTGGTTGGTCCAACCTGCTGAACTCCTGGCTCTGGAGCTTTCCAACTGTTCAGTTCTGCTGGAGACAGACTCCTGTGAGAACCAGGTGTAGGCTCCAGATGTTGGCAGGGGTGAACACTTCCGACTGTTGCCCAGACCTGTTTGGAACAAGTCTGCACAGCATGGAATCTTAATACCAGTGGCTGCCTGGATTTTTTTTTTTCCTGATGCATAACACAAGTAAATGAACCATAACACAAATAAAGTAACCTGGTGCAGAAAGCAAAGACCTTTCTGCAGAAATTATGTATATTCCTCCATCTCTGTGTTTTGCAGGGCTCAGGACAAAGATTTCTGTTACATAGCTGCATCTCCCTGTTCTATTTTCTGACTTGTTGCTGTGCTCTGCCATCTTTAAGGAGGGGCTGTAGCACGTATCTGACATGGAAGTACTGAATTTTTTGTAGATGAGGTCAGCAGTGATAAGTCCTGCTCAGAAAATACATGTCTGGGATCAGCAGGCATGCTCCTTGCCCTGCAGAGGTGATTCCAGCAGCTGACAGATGTGAGCAGGGCTGTGTCCCCCACAATGTGCTATTTCCCTGCCTTTTGCTAATTCTGCTGATTTTTAGTCTATGATGGTGATGGCTGAAGATTCCAGAGATCAGGATCTTGCTGTGGTTCTGGTTTTTAAACCACTTCACAAGCTGGACCTGAGGCTACCAGTGGGGTGGTGGGTTGGGTTTCTGTTGCCCTACTGCCTGCCAACTCCTGGAAGTGATAGTTCTTGTCTGTACTCGGTGCCTGGCAGAGCAGAGGAGTCAGATTGAGCTCAGCTCTGGTGGGAAATTGTCTGCCACTCAGATTCTCCCTGGCCTTGCTGCTCCTGTGCTTCACCTGGTGCTGCACTGACATCCTGAGCTGCTCCTGAGGGGATGGGGAGATAGAGGTTGGGGAAGAGAAAGCAGCAAAAACCCCCAGGCCACCCCTGGGCAGGGGCACAGAGAACCCATCCCTGAGCTTCAGGTGGAAAATGCCAACACTCAGCTCCTCCCCGGAGCACAAGGAGCTGCCCATGAGAAGCAAACATCACTTCAGAGCTCCTCAAACCATGAAAGGCTCTTTCCAGCATCTGAAGGGGGCCTGCAGTAAAGCTGGGGGTGGGCATTTGACATGGGTGTGTGGTGAGAGGACAAGGGGCAATGGTTTAAAACCTGAAGAGGGGAGATTTAGGTTAAACATGAGGAAAAAATGCTTTTCTGTGAACAGAGTGCCCAGAGAAGCTGTGGCTGCCCCATCCCTGGCAGTGCTGAAGGCTGGATGGGGCTTGGAGCACCCTGGGCTGGGGGAGGTGTCCCTGGGCATGGCAGGGGTGGCACTGGGTGATCTTGAAGGTCCCTTCCAACCCAAACCAGTCTGGGATTCCATGATATGATTCCAGTTCCCCCCAGTTCACCTCCTCCCGTCCCCTGCTGCTGGGGGCAGCCTTGGGAAAGGACAGAAGAGTTAAAATAGAAACTCTTATGCAGATAAGGGCCAAGCCTGCCTTTGGGGCTGCTAGGACGTGCCCAGAGCTCAACCCATCTTGGAGCTTGAGAGGAGATTTGGAGTGCTTTGTGCTCCAAGTTCTGATCACAAGGATTACAGTTAACGTTGGCTTAATCAGATTCCTTAATCTGTGGAGCAGCTTGGGGATGGGTTAGAACATCCCTCTAGCTCAAGTACTCTGCTTATCTTGAGTTTGGATTTTCCCTCTGTTTTTTCCATGGTGTTCCTTAGAAGGGCTGAGGAAGTAGACACTGGGGCTGGCAGGGCAGAAGTTTTCTTGTCTGTGTTACACATGGGAAGTGGTCGGGAAATGAATGTTTAGTTTCCAGGTTCAGTGACCATGAAGTAAACCATGGTGGGAGCTTTTGCAGCAGCATCTCCTTCAGACTAAAAAGTCTGTTTAGAAACCCAAACTCTCCCTAGTGACTGCAGGGAGCAGGGGCATGCTGTGAAGCTGGAACAGTGTCTCTGTTTGGAAATTTTGGGTAGGAAGAGTCACGTGGAGCATCCGTGTCGTGCAGAGAAACTTCATAAACATCCTGGGAAAATCTGGACAGCAGGAACTGGGTGCTGATGTTTTCTGAGAAGTGCCCTTCAGATGATCTCAGGGACTTGGCAAGGCTGTTTTGTAGGCACTGTGGCTAGAGGCAAGCTAAAGAAAATATCTGGGAGGCACCATGGGAGCAAACTGCTTGTGCTTAAGGAAATTGTGTAGCTTGTAGGTAGTGTGTGTGAGGGCAGAGCTCTGAGTCCTGTGGTGAACTTGCTGCACTTGGTTACTTCCCTTTGAGGAAGTCTTTTGCATATTAGTAGTACAGAAAAAGGGCAAAAGAGACACCAGCTCTCTGGTGTGGCTGATGCTGTCTGTGTCACTGAAGCCTTTTGCTCCTGGAGTCTCAAATGAATTCTGTGCCAGACTGGGAAGGAATTCTGTTCCCAGCCTGCCCCTATTTCCTGGGAAGTGATGCTCCGTCTGCCTCATTCCAGCTGGAGACTGTTCACTTGCACCTCTCCAGGGAATGTCCTTGGACTGCTCTGCTCAGTCTGGGTTGCACAGAGATGTTTGTGGGTGGCACCACCCAGCTCTGCACCATGTTGTAGCTCCAGATTGTAGACTTGGAGTAAGACAGAACCTCTGCTGTGGGGGAGTTTTTGTGTGTCATTTATGGAGATGCCAAGTCTTGGTACTAATTCTATCTTGTTTATGCCTGCTCTCTTTGTGTATTCAGCTGAGGTCCCTTTCAGACAAGCAGGGAGATGTCCAGTTCCTACAGGCCAAGTAAGGTCTGTGTGGATTGGTTGTGAAGCTGTGGAAGGCTGGGGCTCCTCTGCCTGCAGATGTCTGCAGGAATCTGTGGGTGAATAACTGCTCTGTACCCCCTCAGACTTGGACTCCAGCTGCCCAGAGCTTGTTTTGGGTGCTGGAATCTCTTCTTGTGCAACACAGTCAAGGGAAGAGTTAAGTTAGAGCTGCCTGCCCTTTGATGCTCTCTGGACTGTCCCTACCCTGTCACTTCTCATCAGGAATTTGAAACTTCCCCGAGTCTTCAGCAAGGAGTTTAATATTTCGAATCTCCATGCATTGCCCCTGTCTGCCATGTGCCTCAGCAGATTGATTACACAGAGCTGGCTCTGGGGGTTGCCTTGTAAATGGAGACTTTCTTGTTTTGCCTCCTGCCTTGGGAGCTGGGCACCCAGACTGCTGGAAATCTTCAGTGCTGTTCAGTAACTAGCCCTGTGATGCAGTTAATGGTTGAGTAAAACTCTGTTACTCTTGAGAAACACTTCTTGGAAAAAAGCAAGATCAGGTGGCCAACCCAGTGACCCCAAACTCCTCTTTTTGTACTGACTGAGAGGTACCTGAGAGGTACATTTCTGAATTGCCTCCTGCAGTTTCCTGGCCCTATTTAGGCTGCTTCAGCCATACAAGTGCATACTCTGATACAGGAACAAAACCTCAAGTCCTCTCCTTGTCTGAATGTCCTTGTCAAAGAAAAATCCTTTCTTCCTGTGCCAAGGAAATGCTTTAGAGGTACAAAAGGTTCTTATCTTCTCCTGAATGGCAGCAAGTGCCTTGGTAACATGCTGCTACTGCTGCAGCCCTCAGGGTGCTAGCCCAGGCTGCTGTGCATAAAGAGTGTGCCTGGAGTTATTCAAGAGTTTGGGCTGACACATGGCCACCTTTCCAGGATAAGTACAGGCTTACAGATAAGCTCATTGCTAACTCCTGTGAAATGACTGATTTTCCCAAAAATCTTTTATCTAAAAGTTTCAGAGGGAAAACTGCATCCCATGAGAGTGGTCTAGATCACTGAGTGCAGGTTGGGGTGGCAAAAATGAAGGTCCCAGCAGAGGTATGCAGTTTATGAGCTCCTCCTCCACCTCCTTTTACTAAATCTGCTGATCTGTGAGAACAGTCAGCCTGACTCAGATGGAAATACCAGGGTAAACCCTTTGAGGATCTTGAGCCACAGTAAAATGCCAGTTTCTGCCCTCTGCTTCCAGTCTCACAAACAGTTATGTGCCTCTTGAGGGACCTTTCCTTTCACCCCATGGCAATGTGGAGCTTGGAGACTGTTCTGGGTTAGGGCACCCACCTCTTCACACAAATCCTGAGGTCTTGAGGACATTTCCTGCCCAGCTTGGGCTGCTGCTTCTTGCAGCCCTCTGGGGGATGCTCTGGCTTCTTGATGCACACACCACTGGGCTGCTTCCCCAGGTGTGGTGCCTTGGTCTTTTCTTTTGGTGACCAAATCTCTGGACAAGCAGTGCAGCAACAAAGACTGCACAGAAGCAGAAAGTGATTTGATTTTTCTTCTTCAAAGCACTGATTTTTGTCCATGCTTGTTCTCTCCAGTCACACTCACTCTTTTATATTCATGCTGATTTGCTGCCCTCCCTTCCTGCAGACAGCAGCCAAACCCCTCCTGCTGCTGGGCAGGAGGCAGGAGGAGGCATTTGGCTGACCAGGTGTGCAAACTGTTAAATCAGCTGCTTTACATCCCCCCAGCTGCACACCAGAGAGGTTCCTGCTCAAGAGGTGGAAAGCAGCCTACCTTACACTTTGGCTTTGCCACACCTGCCAAGAAGCAAATGTGATAATGGGTGGGGAAGAGCAAAGCCACAGTAAAGGGATGGCTGAGGATGAGATTAGCCCCATGGTTTGCTCCTGGGACTTGCCATGATACCCCTGGCCTTGTAGACTTTCCCACCTTGTCTTTTGGAGGGGAGGTATCTGCTGACTTTCATGGTTCTCTCACAAGCTGGTTTCTATAAACTGGTTATTGTTATTTTTATTTTCAATCCATGCCTGTACACAGGAGCTCTTTTGCTGTTGGTTTGGGTGTAGCCTGGGTCCTGCCAGCCTGCATCACCTGAAACAAGGTTGAATTTATAATATTTCCCTTTCTAAATGAGCCATGTATGACTGTTCAGATTTACCCTTGTTGAACAATGTTTACTCTGGTGCTCTATTACTCATTACTGCTCTAATCCGAGCAAATAAATGATTTTTGCTATGGCAACAAGAATCTGGTGCCTGAACAGTACAATATTCCCTGGAAAGCCTGCCTGGTCCTTCTGATTGCTGGGCAGAGCATCAATACATAGATAAATGGTTTGGGGTTGGACCCTGGTTGTGTGACAGTTCTTGGTGAAGCATTCAGCTGAGCAAACAGTGACAAATCCCTGCAAACATCCACAGCTGAAGGGTGCAGAATCCTTTCTCTCCCCAGCCAGCAGCTGCTGCTGAGGCAGAAAAGGGGGGGAACTGCTGCTGAGAGTGAGCAGTGTGCTCAGGCTGGGTGCTGGGATGAGTTTCTTTTAGAGAAAATGCATTTTGTGTTTCTATAGAAGTCTGGATGGCCCAGCCTGGGGCTGGCTGTGCAGACCTGGGTGCTGTGCTGGCACTGGGCTCCTGATTTTTCTTTTGAGATGGTTCTTGGACCCCAACCTGCCTGTGTTCCCTCTGCACAGTGCTCAGTTCTGCTCACATCCACCCATGGGCACCCAGCTTTCCCTCTGATTTCTGTTGGATCAAATAGATCTGCTCTGGGCAGCCTCATGTCTGGGGGGGGAGCTCCCAGGTGATGCCACAGCTCTCAGCAGCTTTCCAGCTTTGGGTTTTGGGGCTGCTTTCCCTCTGCTTTGCTGGGCAGGGTTGGAGAGGTGGCCAGAGGAGCCCAGCCCTGTGCTAGCACCCGGTGTTTGCTTTGCTTGGGAGTGGCCCTGGGGCTCCTCCTGCTTCCTGGCAGCAGCACAAGGGCTGTGGGGGTGATGAGCTGACCATGCAGCAAGGCAGCACGGGGTTCTTGGGGGTCTGGCACTGGGCTTTGTGTAGGATGGCCCCAGCCAGAGGTGTTGCTGAAGCAGCAGATTGTCTGGGTGGGAGCTTGGGGCTCTGGGTGCATGGGGCTGGCACCTCTGTGGTTCAGGATTTCTCTTCTGATGAGTGCTGGGGCCTCTCTGGAGCTGCCAAAGCTTGGTGACATTCTGGGGGACACCCAGCCCTGCTCCAGGAACCAAACTGCCTGGGTGGCTGCCTTGGGTCAGGGCTCAGGCTGGGTGCTGCTGGGCACTGCACGTGGGGTGTCCCCTGGTCATTGCTGATGGGTTCTGCTCTTCGGTTTTAGTCCTTGGGAGGCTCTTTTCTCCTCTTGCACTACACGCAGCTTTAGTCCAAATTGGACTCAAAGTAATTTTTCTAAGAGCTTTCCTCCTGAAACCAGAAAATGAGGAAAATGTAGTTTCATCTCCCAGGCTTAAATTCTAAACCCCAGGCACATCTGTTCTCTTTGTGTTCCTTGTTCAGCCAAGTGTTTTCCCTCCAGCACTGGTCAGTGGCCCATGAGCAGTGTTCTGGGACAGGTTCTGGGCTTCCAGGAGCTCTGGGCACCTCAACCCTGGTGGCCTTCATGCCAGGCACTGTGGTTTGTCCCCACAGTACAGACACCACATTGTGACCACTCACTGCCTGCCTCGGCTCAGGGAGCATCTAGGTCAGAACAAGGGTGAGAAATTCAGGGAACAGCAACTGGGATGCTCTGATCTTCAGGGCCATTTTTTCCCCACTCTTTTTGACATACAATCAATCATTCCTCTCCCCACGTGTCCCCTGGGGAAGGTGACAGTGGTTCTGGCCAGGGCTGGGGCAGGGAATGGGTAAAGGCAGCTGGGGCCACGAGCTGTTCCTCAGCTTGTGGGTATTTTGCATGTGAGAGGAATTAAAAACATGGTACCAGGGCAAACATGCTGCACTTCCTTCTTGCTGGTTATTACACAGCAGCAGCAGAGATCTTGTGAACCATCCAGCTCCTGCTGCCTGTCACTGGTAGCCATGCCCTTTTAATTCTGTTCCTAACCCTATTAGCTCAGTGTTAATTGTAGTTAAAAGTAAAGGGATCACAACAGCCTTTTAGGCAGCTGCTCGTGAGCCTTGATCTCACTGATGGACACATCCCTCCTCCTGGTGTAAACTTAGTCCTGGCAAGGACTCCTTATTTGTGAGAGATTTGAAAAGGAATGTGGGGAAAGTTGGGGGGTTCATGGTGGCTCAGGGGGGAGCCCTGGGGTGCCAGAGCAAATGTTTGGTTTCTGTGCTGCTTTCTAAGAATTCTCCTTTGCTGTTGTCTAGATGAAGATCTCTTTCAATGAGACGAGTTTGCAGACCATGTTTGAATATCCATCAGAGAGCTCACTGGCAGAGGAGGAGGAGGAGGAAGAGGAAGGCCATGTTTCTGAAACAGAGGAGGACAAGTCTTCCACCCTTTACCTTCCACGCCCAAACAGCACTTTGCATCCCAATGCACCCAACTCAGGTGAGTGAGGCTCTGTGGTGTTACTGGTGGGGTCTGACATTATCCATGTTTTCTCCAGCCCCTTATGGGGCTCCAGATGGCTGGAAATGCCAAAGGGAGGTGACTTCTGCCAGCAGGACTGGGGCTTAGTGGGGACAGGGCTTGAACCAGAGTGGGGAACTGCAGATGGGCAACTTACATGCTGCCCCTGCCAGGATCCTGACCCCGTTTCCTTTTGGGACAGTGAGAAACACTGACATCAGCTTTGTCCTCCTGGCAGATTTATCCAGCTACACCCCAAAGCACTCCGTGAAGTTCAGTGAGTGGCAGGAGCAGAAGTATGAGGAGGTGCCTGCTGCAGAGGGAACCCTCCCAAAGGAAGTGGATGGCCATGGGACCCAAGTCATGGTGAGACTTGAAATCAGGAGATTTTGGCTTTGTCCTGCTGTGCTGTGTCAGGACAGTGGATGGGATGGGATGGGATTGTTTGGGATGGGATGGGATGGGATGGGCCTTCCCTGCACAACTGTGGCTGTGTTGGCTGCCCAGGGAGCTGTGTCACTGCTCCCAGAGGGATGGATAAGATGTCCCAGTGCCTCTCCCTGGGTGTGGGAAGCAGAGGGGAGGCAGCTGGCAAACTTGGGACTCCAGGGCACGTTTGGAGAGGGGAATTAAATGCCCTCGGGCAAGGTGCCAACGCAGCCTTCATCATCCGGAGGTGTGGGCACCCCTTTGCTTTGCCTTTGGTGACACTTTTCCCTGTCAACTCCGTTTCCTCCGCAGCTCACCCCGGCAGAGAAGGGAGGGCTCTCGGATTTCAGCAGCGAACCTGCTCTCTATTTCTGATGGCTCCATCCCCCGGGCTGCAGCAGCGGCTGCTGGGCACACGGTGTCACTGCACCTCCGAGCCACCGCCGAGATCAGTCTGGGTCCCTCCTCCACCGCAGGTTTAACTGGATCCTGATGCCAAGGGTGGGCTGGATGCTATCGAGCATCTTCGGAGGTTATTTGCACTGGATTCTGGGACCTAACTACTGCTTTTAAGGCGTATGATTTATTCTGCCTGTGGCCTTGCATATTCCTTGTTCAAGATCAAGCATCATAAACCAGATCCGTAATCCTGGGATGGATGTGGATTCTCTCAGTGTTTATCTGAGACCACCCATCCAGGCACGGGGGTCTGGACAGCTTTTGTAGCCCCTCTTATGCCAGAAGCCCCAGTGAAGAATGGTTCTGGAGCTGGAGGACTGGGAGCATCTGGGCAGTGAGCTGGGTTGGGATTTGACAGGTAAATTGGGGGTCAGTTTGGGAAACCCTTGGAGGTTTGTTGGTTTGTTCTCAGCACGTTTCTGGGTCTGGTTTCTCTGAACCATCGTGGAATTTATGTGCCAGTTACATTCTTGTGAAGGAAGCTGAATGCAGTGTGAGGGGTGGGGAGGTGGAATAAAAGCTTTCAGCTTTAGGTGGCATTTTTACACTGATCTATAAAGGAGCATCCAGACTGGCTTGAGCCTCATGAAGACTCCCAAACATTGGCCATAGCTTTGATCTGTGTACCCAGCCCTGGCTTCCAGTCTGCAGTAACTGCTGATTGTGCTTCAGTTTGCCAGTTTCTCCTCTTGCTTTGTTCCAGCATCTCACTGGGTAAGATTTATCTGTCTTGGGTGTCAGGGAGGCTTCCCCTGGCCCTGCTCACTCTGCTCCTCTCACACAAGGCATGGGAGGGCCATTTCACTCCTTTCTACTGCAGAACTTGAACAAGGAATGTGGTTTTTTTTTTCTAGGATTTTTATAGTTCTATTGTAATTGTTTAATGCAGCCAATATGCAAAGGAATCTGCTAGATTGTTCCATTTAAGTTTTCTACTACTGTAAACTCAGGGTCAAAATTGCACTCTGGAGAAGACGGAACACTGCTGCTAATGTGATTTGTACTTCTGGGATTAAAAGAGATGTGGTTGGAATAGACATGGACTCCTTGGGCTTTATGGGATGAGGGATGCCCCAGGGTGTGGCTCCATCAAAAGAACAGGCTGATTAAATTTGGTACTTTTATTGGTTTGTCTGTTTTATACATACACATCCACGATGAATGTCTGGACAAGCTGGCTCTGAAAATACTCTGCATACCTTGGACTTCTTTTGGTCTGTATTGTAGCAGCAGGAGGAAGGTTGTCCTGCTGAAAAATACTGCCAGGACTAAATGCTAGGACCTACAGTGTTACAGCTGCTCTTTTCTGCCCTGGGTGTCTTGAATATTTCTAGAATGATAATGCAAAAAAAAAAAAAAAAAAAAAGTATTCAGTGTTTGACATGATCCAAGCACTGTGGGAACAGGAGGGCAGGCAGTGCCCTAAGGCTTCTCCCAGTAATAAAATGCTTGAGGAGAAGAAGCTGAGAGTGGGATAGAATGAGGAAAAATGCAGGACTGCTACTGACTGCTGGATTTAAGGGATGAGTCAGGTAAACTGATCTGTGGAGCTCAACACTGAGCAGTGCCTGCAGCTGGGAGCCATGCACTCGGCCTGAGATGAGGGACTGTGTTTGAAGATAATCCACAGCTTTTCTAGCAGAAAAGGTCTTCTTGCACATCTTACAACAGGCTCAGGCCAGTTTAAGGCAGCTCTATCTCTAGATTTGCAGCTTAACAAATCTGGCAGGTGGCAAAGCAGAAGCTGCTTGCAATTAAAGTTAGGGACAAGGTGTCTGAGTTAGTCCTGGCTTGGTTCTGCTGTGAGGAATGCTAAAGCCAACAAGATCCTACAGCTTGTTCCATGCTGGAATGCTGCTCTGGTACTCTGGGTGCTGTTCTTGGTCAATCAGCTCCATGACTCCATCACCTCTGGTCAGGAAGGAGGCATGGGAGAAGTGCAGAGTGTGTCCTGCTGACCTCTCTGCTCCTCCCAGCTTGCCTGCTCTACCTTGTAACTGGGATTTGCACCTTGCCAAGTGCTGCCTTTGCACTTCCAGGCTTTGTGCTCTAATCCCTGCCTGTTTAGGTGAACTCTCAGCTTGCTCTTGGCAGAACAAGGTGAATGCTGGTTTGAGGTCAGAAGCATTAGCTGGTAAGTCACCTCCTGGGCTATGTTCCAGTATCACTGTGCTCAAAATAAAGGGTAGATTTTGTAGATACCTACCCTGATGTCTAGGATTTGAGGATTAGCTGTAGTAGATCTCTAATACCAACGTGCATCTGAAAGGAAAATTTACTTCTGCAAAACAAAGACTTTTATTAAATGTGGCATCCTTGTATCAGAAGAGCAGCTGCCCCAGACCAAGAGGACTTTCCAGGTTGAAGAACAAGTTCAGTTATTCTTTTGTCCATGTGCTTCTTTTTCTTTTGAGGGGGTCTGTGGCTCACTGGCTTTACCAGCAGTCTCAGTTTCTCCCTTCAGGGCATCTAGCAATGTCTGAGAACTCTCCAGAATCTGGGAAACAAAGAAATAAAAATAGCTTATTTTTATGTGAAGTGTTTCTCTTATGAGCTCCCTTTGCATGCAGCTGATCTGCTTTGCAGCAAGAGGGATTCTCCAGCCCTAACAACTCCTAATTCTCAGGGACACATCATCCTGTGGGAATATCTGTGCAAGAACTTCTCTGGTTCATGCCAGGGAAGAGATGCAGGGAAGTGTCCCTGCAGGATGAGGCACCAGCAGGATGTGGGATCTCACTGTCTTGTCCATGGAAGAAGTTGGGGTCCTGTGACTGTGGAAAGGCAATGAGTGGGATTACAGGCTGAACATCCACAGGAAAGGAACTTGGTTCCTGGTTTCTGTTGGCAGGACTCGTGCATTTCCTCTCTAATCCCTCTGCTTTTCACCTACTGTGTCTTTTCACAATTTCAAGACCTATGAATTCATTTGTAGGCTGGGGGATTCCTTTTCTTCTCCCAGATCAGGGCTGGGAGAGGCTTTTTCCCGAGGGCTCTGTCCCAGACTCTGCTTTGTGCTGTCCTTTGACAAGGTGCTTTCCCCAAGCTCCAACAGCCCCAAAACAAACCCGAACCTCCCCGTTCAGGGGGGCGGCGGGGCCGGGGGTTTCCTGGGCCGGGCGGTACCTTGTCGTAAGCCGCCTCGGTCTCGGCGATGGTTCGGTCCAGTTCGCTGCGGAGGGCGAGGTTCCGGGCCAGGCTCTCGCCGGTCCGGGCCAGCCGCTCGGTCAGTGCCCAGATCCGGCCCTGCAGCCGACTCCGCTCCGCCTCCTCCTCCCGGATCCGCCCGTTCACCTCCTCCCGACGGGCGCGGAGCTCCGACAGCCCTGCGCGGTACCGACCCGTCAGCCCCGGTACCGGCACCGGCACCAACCCCTGCCCCAGCCCCGCTCACCCTCCCGCAGCTCCGCGTTGTAGTCCCGCAGCGCGGCCCCCGCCCCGCTCATCGCCCCGGCCCGGCCCAACGTCCCCTCCGCTCCGCCTCTTCCTGCGGCGCGGCCCGCATGGAGCCGCCGGCGGGCAGGGAGCTCTCGGCCGCCTGGAACACGCTCAGCACCGCCCTGGTACCGCCCGCAGCCCTGGGACTGGTGAGCAGGGGCAGCCGGGGGGCTGCGGGGCCGGCGGGAGGGCAGGGAGGGCCCGGGGCAGGAGGAGGAGGCACCGCACACCTCACGCCACTGTCCTTGGTCTCGGGGCCGTCTCGGCTGCGGGGGGCCCAGGACCGCTGTCCCCGGCGTGGCCTCGGTGGCCTCGGCCTCCTCCCCCGGCCTGGCCGGTGCTCACCGAGGGAGCTGCCGGGGGTGGGCGGGGGAAGGGGGAGCTGCGGGGCGGGGGATGCGTTTGTTCGGGGGCTGCCAGGAAAGAAAACCGTCAGGGTCACCCCCAGGAAAGCCTCAGTGCCAAAAAGCTGCGCTGCTCGCCCGTCTGTTGGGCTGACACCGACCAGGGAGGGGTTTGCTCCTGAGCCTGGGGTTTGGAGGGCCTGAGCGATGCTCCTGGCTCTCCCTTCAGCAGCCACGGCCCAGCCAGCCCGAGGGTCCTGCAGTGGTGACAGCAGCGACAGCAGTGACAGCAGTGCCCCGTGTTTGGGTGTTAGGGCTGGGAGGTGTCCACCAAACAGGGGCCCAGACCCCAGCAGCTCTTCAGGTCCTCCTGGAGAAGTTTTTTTGTATCTTTAACCCGGTGTCCCCTCCGCTTTCCAGGCAGCTCCCAGGTCGGATGCTGCGGGGCCACTGAAGGATGCTGAGCTGCGGGCAGCCCTGGAGGTGCTGCGGTGTTATGACTTGCACTCCATCGTGGAGGAGTGGTTCATCGAGGTGCTGCAGACTGACCTCCAGGCAAATATAGCTCCTGAGTTCTGGAACTGCATCGGCCAGTATGAAAATACAGCTGAGGAGCACCAGTGCTCCTCCCTCCTTCTGGATGCCTTTAGCCTCCTCAAGTGCCGCTTGGACCCCTACTTGAACAGCCTGGAACTGCTGGAGAGATGGACCAAGGCAGGCTTGCTCTTGGGAACAGGTGCTCAGATGCTGCAAGAAAAAGTCTACACCATGTTCAAAGCTATCCTTTTCTTTTCCACTACCAAGTCCTTCCAGGAAATGATCCAGCAGTTCTACAGCCGCACTTTCAGGATCTACATGCGGCAGTGGAAGAAAGGAGAAGATGGAACAAATGAGTGTGAGAGCAGCATGAGTGAGACCGAGCAGGAGAGTGATACAGAGGAGGGTGGAGGAGAGAGCCTGCTGTGTGCAGGCTGCAGCAGCAAGAGAGAGCAGTGCTGGTGCCCCAGAGCCATGGAGCAGTTTCAGCAGCTCAATGACATTCTGTACGTAGGTGATGGGGTGGTGGCTGTCACTCAGGAGAGGGGAGCAGCAGCAGCAGGAGGTGTTCTTGTCCAGTTCTGGTACTGAGAGGTTGTGGTGTCTCTGTCTCTGGAGATACTCAAAACCAAGTCTGTATCTACTCGTGGTGACTCTGCTCTAGCAGAGGGTCTGGACTACATGATCTGCAGAGGTCTTTGCCAGTCCCTCCTATTCTGTGATACTGGTTAGAGAACTTGACACAGGGTTCTGTGGCTGGTTGCCAGCTGGTGATGGAACTAGAGCAGATCTTTAGAGAGAAAGTTCCTCCCCCTGGCTAAGGGAATATCTTCCTCTTGCTCTGAAGCCTTCTGTCCACAAAGAAGCAAACTTCTAACAAAAAAGCTTTTGGTAGCTATAAAATAATGTCTGTAAGGAAGATGGGGTAGAGGTGGTGTCGTGTTATACATGGAGGGCATGTATGGAACTATCAGGGCATTTAAAGGAGGAGCTATGCACCTGTGGAGCATCAGGGAGGAAGGTGCCTTGGGGCAGTTAAATGTTCTGCTTTTGCCTGCAGCTTTGCTTCCCTGGTCTGAGTCAGGTCCCTTCTGTGTCTGCAGCCGCCGGCTGAATTTGCTGGAGAGAGTGAGTGCTGATGCTGTCACCACCATCCTGCACAGGATGATAGAGGAGAGGATGGAGCAGCGCTGCAGGGGGGAGTATGAGCACTCCTTCCTCAACGAGTTCCAGGAGGTAGGCAAAGCCTGCAGGTCACCAGGGCCCATCCCGTGGGAATGTCCCACTGCTCCAGTTACTGCCTGAGCACCTTGGGTTAAAAGTGGATTCCAAGCAGGAAAACACCTGGTCCTGTGCTGTGACTCCCACCATCCGTGGCAGAAGAGGTGGTTGAACCCCCCCCATGTGGGTTTAATGGACCCCTGTGTAATGGGCCACTGTGTTTCACCTGGAGAAGTCTGTAGTAATGAGGGAGTTTCTCTGGTTCTGCTTTACAAACTGCAGGAAGAGGCAGTGCCAGCTGGCCTGCAGAGAGCCCTCCCTGGGGCATCATTTGGATTGTGTGCCTGTTTTATTTTTACTTTCCAATTTTTCAGCATCCCTTTAAAACAGGAAGTGAGGATGGGAGGTGATGCTCTGGTATGGATCTCACCAGTGGGACATTTACAGAATTAAGATCTTTCCTTGCAACCTACCTGCTTGTTTTCCTGCTACCTTAAGCAAAGTTCACATTGGGCTCTTTACCCAGTGTGACCTTAAAATCAAATTCTTCTCTGGATACTGTCCTGGCTCTGCAGGCTTGCCCTGAGTTCTTTGTTCCCTGCAGCATGACCCTGCCTTTGCCTGGGTTGAAGAACAATGCATGAAGTCAGGTTGCCATGCAAACCAGCCTGCTCTCTGTGGTTGCCCTAGTTTCCTTGTTGGTTGCCACTCTGTCTGTTTTTGTTGTCTGCCAGTGTTGTCAGTCATTGTGTTTAATCCCCTGTAGTTGCTGTGCAACACGTTCTTTATTGGACTTAGTGGGAAATGCATTTGGATGACCTGGAGATTGTTCAAGGGTATCTGAAGGGCACCAGAGAAAACACAACTGCCTTCTGCTGGTCAGGTGTTGCAGGGGGTCCCCTTGCTCCCACCTCATCTGAAAGGCCAGGGTAAAGTTAACCTCATGTGGTGAAGTTAACCTTCTGATGCTCTCTGTTCAGGTTTTTCTTTTATTATTTCAGTGCATAGTCTGGCACTGGAGGTCTTGGTTTCAAGTGGTGGAGTTTGTTTGGTCAGAATCTGCTTGTGAGTCCTTGGGCCGGTTTGTTCTTCCTTGAGTTCAGGAATCACAGACACTTTGGGCCAAAAGTGCTGTGATGAGTGATTTGCTCATATAAAAGAAGAGTTCTGTGAGCACAGAATGGAGTTCTGCAGGAAGAGAGGCTGCAAGTTTTTGAGTTTACTCTCTCCTTTTTTTGGATCCCAGCACCTATGCTCAGTCCTCAGGCATTCCTTACCTTCTGGGACACATCAGCAGAGTCTCTACACTGTGTCTATAGCTCAAGCCCATATTCCTTCAGCCAGGCTGTGCCCAGCTCTAGCCCAGGTCAGGCTGCATTTGGAGAGGAGCTGGAGGTGATGCTGGCCCTGGCTGCTCCTTTCTGCTTCCTCTGGGAGGCCCCAGCAACGGGGTGAGCGTGGGACATCACTGTGCATCCAGCTGTGGTGTTCACCACCTCTGTCCTCTCCCTCTCCTTCTGCAGTGGATTGAGAAGGTGATTGGTTGGCTCAGCAGGGTTTTCCTGCAAGATGGTCCCTTGGCACACTGCTCCCCAGAAGCCAGCAGCACCCTGAAGCGCTGGCGCTGCCACGTCCAGAGGTTTTTCTACCGCATCTACGCCAGCATGAGGATCGAGGAGCTCTTTGGCATCATTAGAGGTAGGGCTCACCCTGCAGTGTTCATCCACTCGTAGATTCTGCCTCCATCTGCTCTGCCACACCATCACCTCCTGCCTTCCCACAGAGCATGGCACTGTTTCTAATCTCCTCTTGGTTTGTAGATTTCCCAGAGTCGAAGCCGGCTGTGGAGGACCTCAAGTTCTGCCTGGAAAGGACTAACCAGAGGCAGCAGCTGCTGAGCTCCCTGAAAAGTGCTCTGGAAATGAGACTTCTGCATCCTGGTGGGTTTTACATCCCCGTGTATGTTGTAACACCCTGAGGAGCCTGGGCCTGGAGCTGGGGAGTCTGCTGGGAGCCATCATCTGAACTGGTGTTTGATGAGCCAGGCTGTGCACGTTGTGTGCTCCTGGGGATGGAGTGTGCATGGGCAGCAGTAGCTGGTGGTATCCCAGCCCCTTCTTGCCTCATTTTTACAGGATGTTGAGGAGCTGAGCTTGATGTTTAGCTTCTCTGCTATGTGTAGTCTGAGCTCCTAACCCAGAACTGGGGCTCATCTGGGTTATAGGAGTCTCTGAGCCCAGTTCCAAGTTCAGTTGCTACTGGTTTCTCAGGCATACAGCTCGATCTCTCCCTTTGGCTGGGACAGAAGATCAGCAATCCTACCCCTGCCACTCCGTAGGTGGAACAGAGGGCTTGGAGCAGCCAGGCTGTTAGTCTGGGATACTGACCCCCTCTGCCTCTCCTGTAGGAGTGAACACATCCGACATCATCACTCTCTACATCTCGGCCATCAAGGCCCTGCGGGAGCTTGACCCCTCCATGGTTATCCTGGAAGTTGCCTGTGAGCCCATCAGGAAGTACCTGAGGTAAGAGGCTCCTGGGGCAGTCTCACACCTCCCCTTCTCCTCCCCATTCTTTTTCCCTTCCCCTACCCTTCACCCTCTCCATGCCTCCTGCAGGACCCGGGAGGACACGGTGCGGCAGATCGTGGCCGGGCTCACAGGGGATGCTGAGGGCTCTGGAGATCTTGCAAATGAGCTCTCAAAAGCTGATCCAGTGACCCTGGAGAATGGCCAGGAGAGTGATGATGACATCTCAGAACCAGGGGATTGGGTTCCTGACCCGGTGGATGCAGATCCAGGTGAGATGCCAAGACCAGAAGTCCTGGCAGCCCCGTTTTCCTGGGTGGGCTGAGGTCTGGAGCAGGTCATCCATCTGCTGGCCCTCCAGAGCTGGGCTGGGGGAGATCTTTGTTAATCTTGCACTGTTGTCTGCTGGATTTCATCAGGTAAATCCAGTTCCAAGCGTCGGTCCTCGGACATCATCAGTCTGCTGGTGAGCATCTATGGCAGCAAGGACCTGTTCATCAACGAGTACCGCACGCTGCTGGCTGACAGGCTGCTACATCAGTTCAACTACAGTGCTGAGAGGTGAGCTCCAAATGCCCAGCCCCTGGGTTCTCCATGGTAAAATCACCTGACAAAGCTGTGCTTCAGCCTCCCTCCTAGGAAACAGCTCCTTCTGGAGCTTTGGGTTTGCATCTAGAATTTCCTCTTCCTGCTTCTTGCTCAGTCCTGCCCTTGGCTTGCATAATAGGGCAGCACGTAGGAAGCTGGAGGCACCAAAACCCTCTTAGCTCCATCCCACGTGATTTGGTGACCCTCACAACTTGCACAGGCTGATTAGGGTCAGTTGAAAGTGTCAAAGTACAAAAAAGGGACGAAGCACCAGGAGACCTCAGTTGCAACCCAGCTCTATCTCTAGATCCAGCACTTGTAGTGGTTTTCCTTTCTGTGAAGTGCAGCTTGGGGTGGGCAGGCTCGGGCAGGCAGCTTGTGAGTGCTGGGGTTGCACTGTGTCACCAGGGGGGATGGCTGAGCCCAGCTGAGGAGGGTGGGAAGGTCTCCAAAAACTGCTGGTGTAGAGAAGGAGAGACTGTTCCTCACTTAGATGCCAGGAAGCATCCCATTTGGATACTGGGCTTCTAGGAACAGCACCCTTGTGCCAGGGCCTCTCTCTTCTGGTTGTGTTGCCAGGGGTGGATGCCAGGCCAGGCTCCCCTGGCTGAGGGACCTGTGGCTCAGCTCTTGTTTCTCTTCTCAGGGAGATCCGCAACGTGGAGCTGCTGAAGCTGCGGTTTGGGGAAGCTCAGATGCACTATTGTGAAGTCATGTTAAAAGTAATAATTTTGTTTGGGTTTGTTTTCTTTTTTACATTCGAGTCCTAGGTGTTTGAGTTCCTTGGGGAAGTGACCCAGAAAAGGATCTTTTAGGAAAGAAGGGTGCCCAAATTCCCAGTGAGGGGGCTGATTTTTGACAAGCAGGAGTGCATTCAAAATCCTCTCTGTTTTTTAAACCCTGTGGGTTGGGTTATTGCCTCTGGGGGGTGATTGGGACTGTAGAGCTGGGCCTCTGGGGTTTATTTCACTTGGAGTGCTGTGGGGAGAGCACAGATCTTTAGGGACTCCACTGTGGGCTGGTGCTGAGTTGTAAGCTCTTCCTCAACTTCCCCACAAACGTTTCAAGGTTTGTAGCAGACTTTCTAGGGGACACACGTGGTGATGTCCTTTCTGATGCCCCCATCATGGTTTGCAGACAACACTAGTCACTCTGTTTAAGCTTCTCCTCTACTAAGAGTTGGCACTGAGCTGGAAGAGAAGGAGCTGCCTCAGCTTCCTCTGCCTTTTCCAGGATATGGCTGACTCACGACGCATCAATGCCAACATCCGTGATGAGGAGGAGAAGCTCCCAGAGGAGGAAAGGCCACCCTTCAGTCTTGTTGCTGTCATCCTGTCAAGTGAGTTCTGGCCGCCACTGAAAGAGGAGAAGCTAGAGCTTCCAGAGCAGGTCAAGGAAGCCATGGAAGCCTATTCCAAGAAGTATGAGAAATTAAAGGTGAGAGAAGCCCAACCTTCCTTAAAAAAGGTCCATGCTGTCCAGACTTTGCAAAAAAAACATGTTATCTAACAAAGATCCCTTTCACTTTCCTTAAACCTCAGCTGTTGTTATGGTGGAATCCCCAAATCCTTTGTCTTTGACTCAGAGTTAGAAGCTGTTGCCGAAAGAAGGGTTTGTCTCCTGTAGGGTGCCTGGGTGGTCCTGGTGATTGCTATTAGGGAAGAGAGTTTTCTACAGTATGCCCATGCTTGTTAGATAAGTGGGTGCTGAGGTGAAAGTTTCTCAGCATCAGAAATCTGGTCTAAGTTTGTTGGCCTGAGTTCTGCAGTAGTGAGAGTGACATCCTGTCCCTGTTGGGCCCCTCCTGGCACTTCCCTGCCCCGTTTGTCCTCTTGAAAAGCAGCTCTTCACATGGCCTCATGTTAAGAGTTGCTGTTAGCCTGGAGTTAGGTGAATGTTGCTGCTGCTTCTGTCTGTGATCTCTGTTGGGTCTGAACTTGTGCTGAGGAGGATGTTCCCATGATGGGGAAGGGGACTGGGTGGTGCTGGATGACTCGTGGGGAGAGGGGCAGCTTCTGGATCTGGCAGAGGTGTATGGATGCAGCTGGCCCTGGTGGTGGAGGGGAGTTTGCAATAATGCAGCATTTGGTGGTTCCTGTTTAAAACTGTGCTCTGAGCAGCTGCTTCCCCTTTTTCCAGGCCATGAGGACCCTGAACTGGAAGTACCACCTGGGCCTGGTGAGCTTGGACGTGGAGCTGGCGGATCGCACGCTCTCCCTGTCCGTGTCCCCTGTGCACGCTGCCATCATCCTGCACTTCCAGACCAAGAGTGAGTGTTCAGCACACCCACCCCTGGCTCTGGGCTTCCTGAGGGGGGGCAGACCATGTTGCTGGGGTCTCTGAAGGCTTTGAGAGCTCTGGCAGCAGGAAGACCAAGACTTGGTTGGCAGGCTTGGCTCCATTGCAAGGCTCAGCCAGGTCTGCAGCTCCCCGAGGAGGCAGCACCCAGCAGGGCCCCAGCTCAGCTTGCACCCTGCTGCTTGCTCCTGGCAGTGAGGGTGGGCAAGTGTCCTCTTCTCTCCTCTGACATCTGTGATCTCCACAGGCACATGGACACTGACAGAGCTGAGTGAGGTGCTCAAGGTGCCCGTGACATCTCTGAAGCGTAAGATGACGCTGTGGCTGCAGCAGGGGGTCCTGAGGGAGGAGCCCCCAGGAACCTTCACTGTGATTGAAGAGGAGCAGAAGGACCAGGTGGAGAAAGTCGTGCTGATAGACAGTGATGAGGAGGGGGACTCTGCCATGGCCTCCCAGGCTGACCAGAAAGAGGAGGAGCTGCAGGTACCTGTCCCTGTGTCTCAGGGATTGAGGATGATGCAAACATGGTCCAGGATCAGGTGTCCCTGCCTATGCAGGGGGCTTGGATCTTGAGGATCTTTTAGGTTCCTTCCAACCCAACCCATTCTATGACAACATCCCATGCTTTTGGCTTTGGGGAATCTGATTCAGATGATGGATTCCATTTGTGCTGTGGGTTTGCGTTTTCCACTGTCCTGTCTAGGTCCATCCTGGGTGTGCTCTGAAGTTGGTATCTCTTGGTTAGTGCTCACTGGTACAGGTGCTGGATTGCTGCATTTCCTCCAGGAAAGTGCCAGGCAACCATCTGGGAATCTCTAAATCTATTTTTCCAGCATGAAAAAAGAAAAGTCTGAGACATGATTTTGTAATTGAAAACGGTCAGAACTGATTTGGATTCACCCTGGCACTTAGACTGCCAAAAAGGCTTTCCCAACACTACCAGCTGGACCTTTGCCTCCTCTGTGTTGTGGGTCTTGGACACTTGAAGCAATTTTCCTGCCCCTGTGTCATGTTGTGTGTTGTGCCACTGTGCAACACATCGTTGTCATACTGGTGTTTATCCACTGAGGGTCATGCATGTGCTGCAGAGCAGATCCTGCTTTCCAGCTGAGTGTCCCAGTGCCTCATGCTCTTCTGGGATATTTCCTGGTCCAAAACTGGTCCAAGCTTGTGGCTGAGACAACTTGCTGCCAGGCACAGCCCTGCTCTGCACTTGGGACAGGGGATGCTAAAGCAGCCCTTTGCTTCATGTGTGATTTACTGTGGCCTCTGTCTCCCCTTCTGCAGCTGTTCTGGACATACATCCAGGCTATGCTGACCAACCTGGAGAGCCTGTCCTTGGAGAGGATTCACAGCATGCTGAAGATGTTTGTGATGACTGGCCCAGTGGTTACAGAGATTGATATACAGGAGCTGCAAGGTTTCCTTCAGAAGAAGGTTCGGGACCAGCAGCTCATCTACTCAGGGGGTGTCTATCGCCTGCCCAAGAACTGCAGCTAGGCTGGGAGGGTCCCTGTGTTCCCCTGCCCAGTTCCCTGTGCTGCCCAGCTCTCTCTGTCCTGCTGGGGAGTTGCTCTGGGGGGTTTGCTGTGCCCTCCTCCCCAAACAAGTGTCCTTTCCCCCTGGAGGCAGCTCAGCAGCAACCTGAGCCCTGCACACTACAACTTCTGTGCCTGGGCCTTCCCCCCATTGCTTTTCCTCCCTGTACGTGTCTGGGCCCCCTTCTCAGGCTAATAAAACCCAGCAGTCTCCTTTTTCAGATGGTGCCATCTCTTTGCTTTCCTCTCAGCAGCTCACTCTTTGCATCAGCCTTCCCACGCCCAAAGTCCAGGCAGGAAACTCCCCAGTCTGGGCACCATTGCCCTCGTTTGGGTCTCCAGCTGTAGCCTCAGGAGGTTTTGGGAGGGGGCTCTTGGCTCCTGTTGCTGTCTGGGTCTCTTTGTGTGGCTGAAGCAGCATCACCAGCATGGGGTCATGGAATCATAGCATGGGTTGGGTTGGGTTGGGTTGGGTTGGAAGGGATCTTAAGGCTCATCCAGTTCCAACCCCCCCTCATGGGCAGGGACACCTCCCACCAGCTCAGGTTGCTCATCCAGCCTGGCCCTGTTGTCCAGTGGCTTGGGATGTCCCTGGGAGCCACACCTGGAACCTGTGTCAAGGACATGAGGAGCAAAATTCTGGGGATCTGCAGCTCGTTTAACCCCAGGCAGAGATCTTGGCTGCTTCGTACTCCAGCAGCAGGACCTGCTGGGTTTTACCTTGCAGAAAACACCTCCGGGGGACTTCTCCTCTTTCTCCCAAAGGCTGCTCAGCCTTTGCTCAGACACTCACCCACCACTGAGTAAATGAAAGCAGCCACAAGCACCTGGGCTCCATCCAAACCCTTTGTGCCTGTGGGAGGCTGAGGGACCAAGGTGTGGGCAGGTTGTGAGGACATCCTGAGGACACCTCCTGAAGTGTGTGTGCAGGTGCAGAGCCTCAGGGCTGCCTTCCACAGGGGCTCTGTTTCATTGGAGTATCTTTAGTATAGTTTAGGTTTGGGTTTTTTGGGTTTGTTGGGTTTTTTTTTTCAGGAAAGAAAACTGAGCACCTGGAAGCAGCTGGGAAGGTGAGGATCCATGGGGCAGGGGGTTGGTGTCTGCTGCTGTGGGGAGCTGGAGCTGCCTGGGAGGTGCCACAGCAAATCCTGCTCCACACTTGGTGGCCAAGCAGGGAATGTCTGAGCAGGCTGTGGCATCAATGGGGGGGAAATGGCCCCTTTTGATCTTCTGAGTTCAAAGAGACCTCCAGTGGGGCTGCTTGGACTGTCCTGGGCCACCAGAGGAGCCAGGGCTGGCTGCTGGGGTAAGGAACTATGAGGGGCTGCAGGACCCCCCTGGATGGTTCTGCAGGGCTTAGAGATGCAAAACAATGTAGAGGCCAAAATATTAATGAATTTATTAATGTCTTTATGGGTGCAGGTGGATATATTCCTCCTGTGCTGCTTCCTCACCTCCAGGGCAAGGCTCTGGGGGGCAATGAGTGTGCCCCAACCATCCCCATCCCAGCAGCATTCCCAGTGTCCCAGGGACACATCCAGCCATGCCCAAAGCCTTGGTGGTGCCACAGAGACTTCCTGCCCATTCCCAACCATGTTTGGACCCAAGGGTGTGATGAGTTTGTCTGTCCTGAGCTCAGGGCTGAGTGTCCCCAGGGCTGAGGGGACCTGGAGCACATTGTCACCTCATGGGAGGTCCTGGTGTGGCTGAGCCAGAGCTGGGGGCTGTGTTGTTGTAGTGTGGGTGTTTCAAAGTGTTATAATAGGAAAAATTTGGGTTTAACGAGTGCTTCAGCTTTTATGGAATGTGAAAGTCCTAAAATTAATTGAAACAACCTGAAAATGCAACTTTTTCAGGCTGAATGGAGGAAGCTGGGGGAAAAAACTTAGAAGCTTTGGTCTTTTCCCTGCACTGTTTGCCTCAGTCACTTCCACTTTTACAGCACAGAGAGAAAACAAAATTTATCTCAAAAATGCACATAAAATCCCCCCCTTTTTTTTATACTCTTTAGATGCCTGGACATGGCTTCAGTTCCTCCAGTGTTCCACTGATGCCCTCGTTGCAGGCTGTGACCTTCCCTGTGAGCATTCATTTACCCTGGGAAGTGTTGGGAGGGTTTTCTCCTTTTGCCACATGTGGGAGCAGGAGATATTTCTGGCACTGGGGGGATGCTGTGTAGGTGACTGTCCCCACAGCTGCTGGAGGTGCAGATGCAGACCCTTGCTGCTCTCCATCTTCTCCAATTTATTTACCAATTTTTCCATTTTTTTTCCCAAAGCAAATTGGCCCCAGAGCCCCCCCAGGACTCTGCTGCTGGTGCCTGCCCTCCCCCATCACTGGCCCCAGCACTCACCCTCCTGATGCTGAGCCCAACCAGCACCTCGTGGCACAACCACCACCTTCCTGGTGGCCCCACAACCCTCCTGAGGCTGGCACACGAGGAGCTGAAGCTGCCAAGCAAACTCATTTCTCTTTTGTTGCCTTTTTTATAAAATGGTTTAAGTGAGGTGGGGATGGAGCTCACCCGGAGGAGATAGAAGTGGATTTAAATCAGGATTTCGGAGCATTTGGCTCTGACTGAATGCCTTTAAAGAAAAGAAACCTCATTTAAGAACCCCCCCCTTGTTTTTCCTGCAGCAGAACCATCACCCTCAGTTACCTTGGACTATTTATAAACTGTTTAGAAGGGCCACGATAACCCAAGCAGGATGCGGTGTCCCTGCAGGGGACATTCCCCAGCCCAGGGATAAACTGTTTGGGTTATTCAGGATGGGTCAGAGCAGAGCTGCTTACAGAAGCTGGAAATTTTTGCTAGGACTGAGAGTGGGAAGAGTTGCAGGGTCCATCTGAACAGCCCCATCCTGCCCGTGGAGCCACTGCTCTGGTTTGAGTTTGCTGCTGGTGGGATGCAGGAGGGATGCAGGAGCAGAGGGATCTGTGGAGTTAGGCTGGAGCAGCAGCAGGAATTCCGGGATGATCAGCACGAGGTGGGTGACACAAAAGGGAAAAAATCACCACCCAGCAGCCCAAGGCATCACTGTGGGGCTGTGGGGCTGTGGTTTGTGGAGCTGCAACAAGGGCAGCTCCAGGCTTGGAAAAAGGATCTGGGAATGACCCTGGATCCTGTGCACAGGGGCTGCTGCCTCCATCTCCTTGGGCAGCCCCGTCCCAAGGAAGCTGCTGCCCCCCCAGAGCAGCTCATTTTGTTATATTCTTCCCTTTTTGGGGTTGGCTCTGAGGTCAGAGCCTGTAGGGCTGCTTGGGGTTTTCTTTGTCCCCACCCTGCTGCCATTTCCCCTTTGCCACATGTGGGCTCCCACTTTCTGTTTCGGGGCTCCCTGCCTGCTCCAGGCTTTGCAGCCACAGTGCCTATTTCTGATCTCTAGATCCATTTTCCTGGGGGCTCCAAACCCTTTTCCAGACCCTACAGTTCCTTTTTAACAGGTTGCCCCCCTATTTTTGCAGTGTTTTTCCAAGTGAGGCTGGTGCTGTGGGCATGGGACCCCCCACCCTGATGCTGTGGGGTTCACCCTGAACCCCCACTGCTCATTTGCCTTCCCAGGCGAGCAGAGGGGCTGGGGGTGTCTGGGGGTGTTCAGGATGCAGATGATGCTGATCAGCCCTGGAATTCTTTTGGTTGTACAAGCAACGTGCCAAAAATAGAGGGGAAATTACCTAAAATTACCTTCTAAATTGGTGACCAGCAGCAAGAGGCCCTGTGGCCACCCTGACCTCCAGTGATGCCTTTTGGTGGCTACCAAACCCGGGGGCTACCCATCTGCAGGTACCCAAACCAGTGGGTACCAGTCTGACTGGTACCACAACCCGGGCTCCGAGGTCCTGTCCCCTGATGTTTTCTCACCCCTTTTCCCCCCGGGGTGCCCCGTGGGAGGCAGAGCCGTGGGAGAGGCCGTGTTTGTGCAGGATTTGCATTCGTGGCTCTGCAGGAAGGGCCGGGGCACCCGCGGCCGAGCTCCCATCCTGGCCCCGCCGCTGTTTCCTCCTCGGCTGGGGCCCGGCTGGGGGGGGGGTCGGACCTCAGCAGGGACACAGGGGACAGGGCTTGTGTCCCCCAGGTGAGTGAGTGGTGGGGACTGGGGGGGGGACAGAGGGTTGGACCCACTGCACACCCCCTGCCCCTGCTCTGGGCCCCCCCACCACGGTGCTGGGCCCCCCCCCCTGCATGCATAACCCCCTCCCCACATTGCACTGCCCCATGCATGTGTCCAGCCCCCCCCCCCTGCACTGCCCCAATGCCAGGTATGACCCCCCCAGCTGCACTGCACCCCCAAACTGCTCACACACATCCCCCCCTAATGCCTTGCCCCCCTTCCAATCTCCCCCATTTCGCTGCCCCAATGCCCTCGTGTTCCTCCCCCCTCCCCAAAAGGTTTGCCCCTGAGCAGCTGCTCTCAAGGGGAGCAGGTTGCAGCCTGGGGTTTAGCCAAACCCAAGAGCTTGGCTGTCGAGGGGCTGCATTGGGGCTGCTCTGGCTGTGCCAAACTGGTTTGTTGAGGGTGGGAGACCTCAGCCAAGCTCTGCAATCACAGGTGAGAGGTGGGTGGGTTTCAGGGTGGGTTCAGATGGGCTGAAGGCAAATTGAGGTGCAGGGGGAGGTGAGGAGGAGCTGCTGGGATGGGGCTCAGCACCCCCGGGTACAGCAAACCCCACGGCTTCCCCCTCCTCTCCTTGCAGTTGATGAAGCAGCAGCCCTTCCCCTGGGGGAGTTTTTGGGCAGCAAGGGCTCGGGGTGGTCACACTGGGTCTAACAGAGGCTGGTCCTGCAGCAGCTGTCCCCATGTCCCCATGTCCCCACGTCCCTTGGTCATGGGGCTGTGAAGGGGCCAAAAGCCTCAGTGGGGTCGGGGGGTGGCTGGGGAGCAGTGGTGCAGGATCCTGCTCACAGACAGATGACCCAGCTGCTCTAGACTCACAGGATTTTTTCCAGCCTCACCATCTTTTCCCAGGTTCACCCCAGTTTCTCCTCTCCCTCTTTTCCCTCCAGCTGCCCCCCCGCCAGCTCAGCCCCCATAACCCCTCCACAGCATCTTTGACCTTTGCGGGTGCCGGGCTCCAGACAAATCCCACCCAGAGGGGTGGGGGTGGGGGATGTTTTACCCAAATTCGGGGCTTTGGAGGCCACGCAATGCTGAGCTCATCGCTCTGTCCCGGTCCAGCGCAGCACTCCGGGAGCTTTGCGGATGCCCCGGTGACGGCAGCCGCGGGGTGGGGAGGGGGTTTGGGACAGAACGGGACAGAGAAAAGCGGTCGGTGGTACCGTCCCGTGGTGCGAGGAGAAGGAAGTGGCACCGCCGGCCACTCCTCCTCGCCATTTCCTCCCCACGCTCGGGTTTTTACACGGATGCGAGAGGGGCCGGGGAGCAGCCGGGCCCGTCCCAGGTTCGGCCGAAGTGGAGCAGCCGGTCCGGGGGGAGACGCTGTGGGTAAAACTGCGCTCGGTCCCCCTCCTCCCCCCCCCCCCCTTCATCCTACTCCATCCCCACCACCACCTCCCACCCATCCTTTCCACCCAAACCCACCCTGGTTCTGTGGGGACCCTCCTGCTCCCCTCTCAGCTCTTCCCCTTTGCTTGCTGCTCTTCCCTGTGCTCTTCATCTTTGGGGATTGGTGAAAAATTCGGGCTTTGGGGGTGTTGGTGGGGTTTGGGGTCAAGCAGGCTTTTGGGGCAGCACAGGTGGGATCTGTATCTCCCTGGCTGTCACTTCTGCACCAGTTTTTTGGGGGGGCAGTGACACCAGAGAGCTGCAACTCGGGGTGCCCAGGTTGTGCCCCACACTGGGGCTGTGCTGTCCTCTGCCACCATCCAGGGTGTCCACTGAACCCTTCCATACCCAGCCCTGCCTGCCAGGGGCTGTTTTGCTCTGCTTTTCCCCTGGAAATCCTCGGTTTTGGACAGGGGGGGTTGTGACTTTCAGCGTCAGGACCAGCCTTTGGGATTTTCCTGCTGTCCCCTTTTCCCAGCAGCTTTGAGAACCCAAAGAGCCTGAGACTGGGGGGGGAGTTCCCCCCTCTCCAATGCTGTCCTTGGGATTCACAGCCAGCACTTTAACCAGGGGCACATTTCTCTGGCTGGCATCAGGCTGAGATCTCCTGCACACTGGGAATTTTCTGCCCACAGACACCGTCTGCCCAGGGGCTGCCCCCAGCCCGCTCCCCTCCCAGCCTGGCTGCCTCCCACAGCCCACGCAGGCTGTCTGTTGTGGGGACCTTGTTTTGGCAGGGGCAGGGTGACACACGAATGCAGACATGAGGGAAAAAGCCAGTGGAGGAAAGCAGTAGGTTTCTCAGGAGGTTTCCATGAGCTAAGCCTTCCCGTGGCGCAGCCAGACAGGGTGCAGAGCAGCAGCTAATGGTGTTTACAGGAGCACTCCTGATGCTGCAGGTCTCACTGTGGGGTGGTTCTTCCTCTTGTGGTCACCAAATACCTGGCTAAGTTCCTGGAAGCCCCTCTCTGCAGCCTGGCAGCACCAGCAGACTTGCAACTGGTCTGATGTTGGGTGAGCCGGGGCTGCTCTTTCAAAATTCGAGTCCTGTGTAAACACCAGCAGGTATTAGGGACTGAGTCATGGTATTCATGGGGTTATTACATGCCTGACTGGACAGATTTCTTGTTGAGATGGGATTTGGTCCCCCCACCCTGCCTTGCTTGGCTCATCCGGAGGGCTGGGCATCCCGGGCCAGTGGGTGTGCTCTTTGGGCTCTTGGCATTTGGGAAGGAGAGTCTGGGGCATCTCCAGGGTTAATGAACATTGGGTCCTTGCTGGTTGCCACTGGCCTTGCAGGGACCTTGGGCTCCCCACAGGGCCATGGTGGTGGGAGCAGAGTCAGCCCCAGGCTGTGAGGAGCCAGGTGGGGGGCACAGCATATCCATGAGGGCACATTTGGGATGTCTCATGTTTCCTTCTGCCCCTGAAACCTTTTCCTGTGAATTCCCACCTGGCAATGAATCAATCAAGTCATCTCTACTTGTGTGGGCTTGGGCCTGAAGCAGCTTCACCCCATGTTTGTTGTGTGCCATGTCCAGGAGGTTTGTCCTGGCCCCACGCTGAGCTCTGTGGTGTCCCTGCTCCCTGGGGACCTCTGCCCATGGGTCAGGGGACCTGCTCCCCAGCACCTCTGGGGACAGATATCCCACTGGGGACCTTCAGGCACAGTGTGAGCGAGGCAAAGCATGTGCGATGGGGACAGGCAAGGGTGTGAACCCCCGGGGGTGGTGTGGGGACAGCCCAGGGTCCGCAGTGACATCCCTGGGGGTGGCCTCCAGCCCTCCTGCCTGGTGTGGCCTCTGCAGCCCTGGTAAGAATCTCGCCTGGCTGGTTTTGCTCTGGGCATGGCCAAATCCTGCACACGGTCAGCAATTAGCATTCGGGGCTTAACTGCTGCCAGCACCAGCTCTCCCCACGCTCAGCACCGGGGGAGCTGCTCCCACGGGCTCAGCTCCCGCATGGCCACGGGCACACGGGCCAGAAGCCACCTTGCCCTCTGAGGAGATGCTGAAGGTTTCACTCTGGGCTTCCCGGCATTTCGGAGGAGCTGGGACAGGATCAGGGTGAAACGTGGTGGTGGCTTTGGAGCATTTCCATCGCCTGCAGGTCCCCACGCAGCCGTCCCGGCCACCCCCTCCCTCTCCGGGTGCCACCTGCGTCACCCCGCCGGGGGGGACAACAGCTTCACCCGAGCGTGACACCCAGGAGGTTGGTGACCTCCCCCTCAGCACAAGAGACTTAATAACAAACCCTCGGGGGTCTCCTCCCCCGGAGTCGGGATGCTTGCCGCAAAACCCGGGGCTGAGGTTCCTGCCTGGCTGCCGGCTCCCCGCACGCTGCCGGGACAGCTCCTGCTGCGGGGCTCGGCCGGGTCACGCCGGCAAACCGGGTCCGGTGGTGTCAGCACTGCTGTGCTCGGTGGGGAAACGTCCTGGCAGGGTGACACAGCGCCTGCTGCTGCCATATCCTCTCCTCTCCTCTCCTCTCCTCTCCTCTCCTCTCCTCTCCTCTCCTCTCCTCTCCTCTCCTCTCCTCTCCTCTCCTCTCCTCTCCTCTCCTCTCCTCTCTTCTCTCTTCTCTCTTCTCCTCTCTCTTCTCCTCTCCTCATCCTCTGGGGCTGTCCTTGTGCACCAGGGTTTGGCTCGGAGCTTTCCTGCCCCATGTGAAGCCAGGGCTGGTTCTGTCATATCGATTTACATTTATTTCTGGATTTCCTCTGCAGTCTGGTACCACCAGTGAGTCTTCCAGAAAGTTCCCTTGAGTCTGAAGGGCTCTCTCTGCCACCTTGCTGCAGGTCTGTGTCAGAAAGCAGGATATCTGCCTGGCTGGGTTGGTGGTGGTGCTCACTTTCTTGCCTTACAAAGCTGAATTTTACATTGTTGGGTTTTTTTTATTGTAATTTTTGTTTGTTTGTTTTTAAGAAAGATGTGAACGGGCTGTGAGGAGCAGAGAAGATGGAGAGAGAGCTGCCCCTTGCTGAGCTGGCTGGAGAAGTGTCCTCTGCCCTGGGGGATCTGGGAGGAGAGATGGTCTGTGCAGAGAGTGACAGTGAAGGGGACACGTCCTGCACGGAGAGTGATGCAGAGGCTGAGGTGCCCCCCACAGGGAGCAGCAGAAGCGAAGAGGCAGCTGGTGCTGGGAGCAGCGGGGCAGGAGACATTCCCAGGACTGAGAGGGATGGGGAAGGGGAAATGCCCGGTGCTGAGAGGGATGCCAGGGGAGAGGGATCCTGCTGTGAGCCAGCAGATCCTGGGATCCCCACGGCTTCCCAGAGGGTGTCTGCTGTTCCTCCTCCATTCAGAGCCATCGTCCGCCTGCGGCGGCGGCTCCGGCTGCAGAGGAAAAGGCGGAAAAGCCGCTTGCACTTGGAGCTGCCTCCAGAGAAGTCTCCAGAGCTCAGCCACACCAGGCTGATCCAAAGGCAGCTCTCCTTGAACCGAAGTACCCTCTATGGCCCCTCCGTGTCCTTCTTCAATCGGAGCAGCTTGGAGACTTCGCAGTACTTCACCTTTGACACCTCTGTGGAGCACCATGCCATGAAGAAACGCAGGAGGAAAAAGAATCCGAGGAAATCGAGGGTCGTGCTGTACCCAGATAAAACAAAAAGGTACCTCCCAACGGAGGAGACAAGCAAGGCAAAACGGTGCCTCCTCCTGCTCATTGTCATTATCTTCTTCCAGATTCTCAATGCAATAGAGAACCTGGATGATAACCTCCAAAAATACGACCTGGATGGTTTGGAGAAAACCATGCACCGGGAAGTGTTTGGGCAGAAGGTGGCTATGGAAAGTATTTTGGAATTACTAAAAGACTACCTGGCCACCCACATCCACAACAAGCCTCTTGTAATCTCTCTAAATGGCCCGACAGGAGTTGGGAAGAGTCATGTTGGCTGGCTGCTGGCCAGGCATTTTCGCTCTGTCATGGACAACGACTTTGTGCTTCAGTACTTTGTGATGCATCACTGCCCCAGCGGGGGGGCTCCTCTTAGTTGTGAGACAGATTTGTCTAAGAAGATTTCTGAAATGGTTACTAGAGCTGAAATAGAGGAGAAGATACCACTGTTTATTCTAGATGAGGTTGAACTCATGTCTCCTGTCCTGCTGGACACTCTCAGCCGATTCTTTGAGCCCAACCAAACCAACGAGTTCCTCAATGCCATCTACGTTTTAATAAGCAACATAGGAGGTGGTGAAATCACAAAGTTTGTTATCCAGAATGCATCTGCTGAGCTTCTGCATCAGCAACGGGGAGCTGAGGAGCTGCTGAGCACCGTCCAGCCCATCCTGATCAATGTCCACCCCCTCTGGAAATCTGCAGACATCATCCCATTTGTTCTTCTGGAGAAGACTCATGTCATCAACTGCTTCCTGGAGGAGATGAGGAGGGAAGGGCTCTATCCTGACCAGAAACATGTTGAAAATCTAGCCAGTCAGCTCAGTTACTACTCCACAGGGGACAAGCAGTACTCCAGGATGGGCTGCAAGCAGGTTGTGGCCAAAGTCAACCTACTCTAATTTACAGCAGAAACCAGGTCCTGCTCTCAAGATTTGCCAGGTTCTGGGCTCATGGAGCACAGGAGGCTGTGGTCAAGGTGTTCTTCATGAGCCCTGCTCTGACTCTGTCCTGCTCGAGGCAGAGGGATGGCAGCCCAGCTCCTCTGCCATGTGGTCTCTGTTCTCCAGATGCTTCACTTGTGAATAAGGCAGGGACAGCAAAGCTCAGGCATCCTCCCATTAATTGTGAGGTGCTTTGTTCCTCACCTTTGTTCCTTCTTTTGGGATCCTGGTCATTAAGGAGTTAGGAGGTGAGAGCAGAGGCTGTGGGATGCAAACAGGAGAAGCCAGTAACTGGGTCACTGTCCCTGCAGGACACGTAGCCCTGTCTCACTCCTTCTCTGGGCTCCCAGTCTTCTGCTCTTGGCTTTTTTTGGTCCTGGATGGTGGTTTGGAGAGCAGAGGCAGTTCTGGGCACCTGGGAGGACTGGTGGCTCCTCACCCCCAGACGTGGGGGCATTCAGAGCTTTGCTTTCTCCAGCTCCTACGTGACCCTGTGCTCCAGAGGCTGCTTCTTGGACCCATTCCTGAGCTGTTGCTCTTCTGAGCTCATCCTGAGCTCACCTTTGGCACCTCCAGCAAGATTTCTGCCCTGCAAGTCTGTTTGGGCTCGTCGTGAAGCCTGCTGGGCTGTGCCAGCTGGTGCAGAGATAAATGCCAGATTGTTTCAGGTCTGGTGGTGGGAACTCATCCTGAGAGCATCCTGCTTTTTGCTCCTGGGTACAATTCACCACATTCATTATCTAGAAAGCCTGAAATAGCAACTGACATAGATTAAGCAACACACACTGGAAAAGAGAGTTTGGGCTCTCTGGGCCAAGCACAGCGGGAATCCTGGGCTTGTTCCCGGTCCTGTGAGGCCAAGAAGAGGATCGCAGCCCTTGAGACCCCAGGATGCTGCCTGAAGCACCTCAGGAAAATCACATCCTTGTTCTGAGGAGGGATTTGTGACACTGCTGTCTCAGGGTTTGGTTTTGTGCCCAAGTACCCCTCTCCAGTTTGCTGTGAATTCTCACAGCTGGGATCCCGGGGATGGTTGCACTGATGGTTTGATTTGCCTCTTTCTAACTGTTGGTCTCCCAAGAATTCCATCACAATCTACTGTTTCCAGAGCTGTTGTCAGGAATAAACCCAAACTACCCTGAATAAAATAATTCAAAGTACTTTTCCTTTGTCTGACTGAAATGTGGTTTCCTTCCTCAGTTTCTTCTCTGGACTGCTGTAGCTGCACTGCCATGCCTGGCCTTCCTGGTGACTTGGATTGGGAATGAGGCTTTCAGCTTTGCTGTGTGGTTTTTGGAGGTTATCTCAGAGTGTGCAGCCCATGATGAGCCAGGTCCCAAACCCAAAACCCTGGGAGTGCAGCAAAGCCCAAAGCTCTGTGCCCCTCAGCTGCTGGGGAGGAAGCTTTGTCCCAGCTGGGTTGGAGCTGGCTGCAGATCCAGCTCCCTGCAGGTACAGGGGCACCAATTAGTGCCAATCCCAATCACTGATCTTCCTCACATCATCCTCACCTGACAGATCCCCATGCCCCTCTCCTGCATGGGGAGAATTTTCTAAGCATGCTCAGGAGCTTTATTTAAGCTCAGCTGGATCCATCAGTCCCTGTGGGACCTGTGTTAGAGGAGTGGGGGTGCTCAACCCCACATCGTGGCCTCTGATCCAAGACCTCAGCCTGGAGTCTGATGTTTTGCCTTGCACCATTGCCCTGGAGCTGCCTGGCCCTTCCTGAGCCTCTCCCATCTGTGGTTTATCTTCCTGGCTTTACACAGGACACATCTCATCCCCGTGGTGCAGCTGGAGCTGGATTTTCAGGTTGCTCTGGGCTCTGGGTTGGACCTGGCTGCCCTCTCAGACCTGCGCTGCTCTTCCATACAGGTAATGTGGACCTGGGATCCCACTTGTTCCTTTTTCCCTGGGAAGGATGGAGGTGGGAGTTTGCCCATTGAATTTGGAGGGTCTGGGGAGCTGGGAATCACAGAATCCCAGAACGTCAGGGGTTGGAAGGGACCTCTCGAGATCCTGGAGTCCAAAGCAGGATCATCCCCAGGAACACATCCAGGGGGTTCTGAAGGTCCCCAGAGAAGGAGAAGGGAATGTGGGAGCATTGCAGAGGACAGGTTTGGGATGAAAACCATAAATGGAAGGAAAGGTCTGGAAGAAGGTGCTGCAGAGGGGGGTGGGAGTGAGCGGGTTCCAGGAGAGGGAGGGCAGAGGGCTGGAAGGAAAAGAAGCCTGGGGGATGGTGGCACTGCTGCTCCAGCTGAGGAATAATAGCAGGGGGTGGTGAGGAAGGCAAAGCTCCCGTGCAGGTGTGTAAATAGGTGTGTTGCATGTACAGGGGATGAAGTCATGTGGGGCCAGGCTCTGGGTCTCACTGGGGCCATATTTGGGCACCCTCCTGGGGTGCAGCACTCAGCTCACCTGCAAAGTGAGCTCAGGGGTGCAGGGGGGGTGTGTGGGGTTTGTGCAGCCTGGGGAAGCTTCAGGTGGGGTATGATAAGAGGTTTCAAATATGAAAGTCTGGCAGAAGGGAGTTTGGTTTGCTCAGCCCTCCCTGGGCAGGGTGTGGAGTTGGCTCTGGAGAGGGAGATTTGGGTTCAACTTGAGGAGAAAAGCTGAAGCTGCACAAGAGAAGCCCCAAATGGAGTGATTTGAGGGGCTGTGGGATTGCTGCTGCTGGAGCTGGGGACAGAGGAGGAAGGTTTGGCCAGAGCTGCAGGGCTCCCACTTTTTTTTCTGCCTCCCCTCAGTGCTCCTCAAGGGCTAAGCTGTAGCTTTCTCCTGCCCAGCACAGAGCTGCAGTGCTTGGTGTTCACAAAGAGCTTCCCCATTTAATAATAACCCTCTCTAGTGTGTTTGTTTTGGTCACTAAAATACCTGGATTTGGGTGCAAAGTTTCAGGCTCCTGCACCTGCAAACTCTCAGCCTGGGGAAGTGATGTGCAGTCAGCAAGGATCTCCCCAAATGGTTTCAGATCCTGGTGAGATGGGTTGGAAGGACAGGAGAATGAACCAGCATTGAAAGCAGAGTGTGCAGAGGAGTTCATCACATCACAGAAAGGATCTGGAACCCTGCTCACTTCCCCTTGGTGCTTTTATCAATTCAGTTTATGAACAGATATCAGAGATTATTTTAGGGTCTAGCAGATGTTGGGTATGACTTAAGGGTCCACATCTAGAGGTACCTCAAAGGATGCACAGCCATGTCAGGATGTCCCTGCAGAAGGCACAGATCTCCCTTGGGTGGGAGAGTTCTGCAGTTTGTGATTTGGCTTTGGCTCCTGCTCCTCCTCCAGCAGGGGAGATCACCCCAAAGAGGGGAGATCACCCCAAAGAGGCACCTGGGGCTCCGTGCAGGATGCACACACCCCAGGAGCTTCTGTGGATGCTGCTCTGAGTTTCCTGACACTGCTTCCTCTGCTGTTTCATCACCCAGTCCCTCGGGCTGGAATTCACCCCCTCTCATTTCAGCATCTTGAGAATGTGTGAGTAAGTTTTTCTAGGACTTCCCCATCCCTGCCTCCTGGAAAGAGCCTGCCCAGGAATCCAGGTCTGGGAAAAGACCATCTGGAGAACATTTCCTGAGGCCCTGCTCCTGCTCGGGGTGCCCTGGGCAGGGGCAGCCCCCTGGGGCCATGCAGTGCCCATGGCAGCTCTGGGCTTTATGATGGGGGGTGCTGGGGGAAGGTACCCCCTGATCCCCCCCCTCTGCCCAGCTACACCCTGTCCCTTCAGCCTGAGCTGCCCAACACAAGCTGGGGGTTGGTACAGGAGGAGTTGTAGGCACAATGCTCTGAAATCAGGGAACCTGGTGCTGTTCCATCCCTCTCCACGTTCTCACCATGTGAGAATTTCTCCATTTCCCAGCGATTTTCCCAGGGCTGCAGCTGAGGAGGTGTCTGCCCTCCTGGCATGACCACTGCATGCTGTTTCTGTGGTGTCACAGCCCAGTTCCTCCCTGGGTGATTTCATCTATGTCTTGTCTGGGATCAAGGTTTCTGAGTTTGGGTCCTGCCACCTCCCTGGGTGCTGCAGGGGCCTTGGAAAGTCAGCTCTGAGCTTTTGCTTTGAGCTGGTCCTTGGCTTCTCCCTGCAACATGAGGAAGGGTTTGTAAGGTTTGGGTTTGGTCCAGCAGCTCAGATGATGTCATGAGCTCCCCTGCCCCTCCCTGCAGACTTCTCAGCACAAACAGCACCCTGGTTCTGGGATGCCTTGAGGTCAGAACACAGCACTGAGTCCTGCAGAGCTCTGTAGCCTGCCGTGACCCAGTGTCCTCAGCTCCATCACTGCTATGGCCTCTCTCATCTGCGGCAGCAAAACCCACTCCAGGCTGGTTCTTTCCTCCTGTGCCCCATGCCAAGGCCTTTCAGGCTGCACCCTTATGCCAAAGATCCAGCACCCCCACCTCTGAATGCTGCTCCTGATGCATCCCAGGCTCAGCTTTCAGCCCTGGTGATCCACTGGGGGAATGTGCTGAAGTCTCTGGATTAGAGAGGGGGGTGGTGAAATTCAGACCTTTGGATCCAGCTCAACAGAAATTTGTTTTTCCTTTCCTTGCACCTGGTGGGGGCAGAAGATCTGCTCCTTGCAGTGCTGATTCATCTTTGCTCTGCTCAGCTGAGGAGGATGCAGTGACCTGCTTGGACAAGCTCACCTTGGAGTTATAAATACACCCCTGTGTAATACAGAACAGAAAGCTAATGGGTAGTGAGGACTGCCAGGATCTGTCCCTGCAGGCAGAGACCCCTCTTTCTGGGGCTCTTTTTGAGGCTGGGTTATTGTTCCCCTCCCTACAGCTGGGGATTGGGCAATGTTGGTGAGATGGATTAGAGACAAGGTGAAGAACCTCCCTGAGGAACCTTCATGTGATTGAGAGAGGTGATGCCAGGGGTGCCAGAGGTGAAGTCAGCTTCTGGACAGGCTGAGTTCCTCTCCATTGGGACCCACTGGCTGACTGCACTGAGGTGAACAGAGCTCATATGGTGGGATAGCTGGGAGATGCTGAATTCATAGAGGCACTGAATCATTTTGGTTAGAAAAGACCTTCAGATTATCAAGTCCAACCATTCCCCCAGCATGGCCAAGGCCACCACTGCCCCACGTCAAGAAGTACTTCAAGAAGGGCTTTCAAGAATTTAAGTATTTCTTTGCTCTGAGTTGCCCATCCATGATTTTGGAAGCAGCAATTTGCCTCCCAGCCCTCTGGACTTTGCCCTCAGAAGAAGGGGGAAGAAGATGCCCAAACAGCCCTGAAGTTCTGGCTCTGTCTCAGGTGTCAGAACTCCCCAGGGTGGTGCCAGGGGCTGCCCTCAGGAAGGGTTTTCAGCTGTGCCTGAGCCACAGGCTCCAGCTCTTCCTTTAACTGGGGATTAGGGATGATTGCAAAAGCCCCAAGCAGAGTTGCCACATGGAATTCATGACCTTGGAGGTGCTGGGTGGTACATACCTAGAGATGGGACTCTGTGTCATGCTCACCCTGTTCATAGATGTGTTTTGTTGTTTCCCTGGGACTTGTTTTCCTGTGGAATAAGCCTGGTGGCTGAATGTCTTCAGGTCATGAATGACAGGAGGTGACACGATGCTGATCTACAGTGCTGAAAGCACACAAGTTTGATGCCTTGTGACTTAAAGCCAACACAATTTCTTTTCTTCCAAGAAACATGAAGCAAGTAATGCTACCAAGCCTGAAGAGCAAGAGGGAAGGTCAAAGAATAATTTTAAAATGTGAATTTTTGCCCTTTGCTGCTTTATGGTGGATAAAGGCTGCCTGAGAAGACAGAAGATACCAGGCTATATTTGATTTTACTTTAGCCATCCACAGCTGGTGGCCCCAGGCCTTTTTACAGAAGTTCACCCCCTGCTTGGTGCAGACATGAGGTGCCCCACAGTGACACAGACACATGGAGACTGCAGCTGGATCCTCCATGAAGTTCATGGCAAAGATCCCAGAGAGCTGGAGACCTCTCCAGCAGGTCTGTGGGCACTCAGCCCTTCCAGGCTCTGTTCAGTCATCATGAGGCACAAAGAATTTGAACGTGAGTGTTGTTTTTTTCCTTTTCTGGGCATATCTGAGATGGAGCTTGCCAGAGCAAGTGCTGAGGTTGCTCATTTTTGTGGAGCAGAGTGCTGAGATTGCAGAGTGCCATAAGAGACTGGGGGCTCCCACCTCCATCCCTGGGGATGCTGGCAGGATGCTGGCATCCCCCTGCCTGGGGATGCTGGCAGGTGGGATGGGAAGGGGCAGAGAATGCCTGTCCTAACTCTGTTGCAGTTCTTTGTGGCAGATAGGTGAATTTTAGTGAGGAATGCACTCTGAAAAACACTGAACTGTCTGGAGGTGAAGTCATGTGTTAGACAGCTCTAACAAAGCAGAACAGAACTGAAAACTTGGAGCATGGTCTCACACTCCTGGTAGCAGTGAGTGCCTGTGGGCAGATAATTGGTGCTGGTGGTAGAGACATTCCAGAGTGGTTTGTGAGTCAGCTGAGCTCCTCCCATCACTTCACTCATCAAAGCAAGTATTTATAGCACAGGTAGGAGTGGAGAGAGAAATCAAAGAAGAGCTTCCCAGAAAGATGCATAAATCACTCCAAGAGTTCAGCTCTGGGGTTCTGCATTTTTTGCTTTAATGAGAATAAATAAAATTGCTGTTGTTATTATTCATATTTCTTAATATCATTTCACCAGTCTGCTTTTTGAATCAATACCATCTTTGAGCAGAGAGATATTTCCATAGAGCTCTCCCAGCTTCCAGAGCCACCCCAGCAGGCTGCTAAGGACATGCTGTCTTACACCAGAGAAAACATTTTCCCCGGCACAGAAATGCTGAAAAACCCTTCAGAAAGTCTGTCCGGGCCGGTGCCTGCTGTCGGATCTGTCGGGAGACCTCCAGGCTTCCCACCAAAACGGAGCAGGAAAGCCAGGAGGGTGCTGTACCCAGCCCAGGTGAGAAGATACTTGCCACGGGAGGAGAAGGACCTGGCCAGGCGGTGGCTGCTCTGCTTTGCTGGCATCATCCTCATGCAGGTGTTAACTGAGCATCCTGAGCAGGAGGCACTGGCTGGGGGACAGAGCCCCGGGGAGCAGCTGCTCTGTGCCCTGGCTGCAGGGAACAGCTCCAGAGAAGGCAGAACTGGTGCAGAAGCCCCTGCAGTCCTCTTCTCATCAGATCCTGGGCACCAACCTCTCGTGCAAAGCACAAGGAGACAACCACACACCTCCTGCAAGCCAGGTGTGAGCAGCTTCCCCTGGGCAGCACACTGAGCTGGCCCTGGGCAGCTGTCCTCCTGCTCTTGGATCACAGAATCACGGGATGTTCGGGTTGGAAGAGACCTCCAGGATCACCCAGTCCAACCCCTGCCAGCTGCTGGAGCACCGTCAGCAGCAGAGGTGACCCCTGGACTCCTGAACCTCCCCAAGGGGACACAAGGACTCTGGAGGGTGACATGGGGCCAGGAGAAGCCTTGAAGGGCTGCCCAGGCCTGCAGCAAGAGCTGTGCTGATTCATTTGTGACTGTGATTAGAGATCAGGGGTTCCAGGAGCCGTAACTCTTGGAATTAGATTTACACTCCTGGGTTGGGTTTGGGCCGTGCTAACCTACCTTGTCACTGTTGCATAACTTCTATTTCAGTGCCTGCGTGTTGTAATGTACCAAGAGGTCTCAGAATCTGGAAGAAATGAGCTCAGCTTTTGCACGGAGGAGACAGCAGTGATCCCGTGAGCTTTTTCTTCCTCTGTAAGAATAAAACTGCTAAGATCAGACTTTCACAACGCGTTTCACCTGAGACTTTAAAGCTAAGGTTTGCTGCTCTGCTGCGTGCTGAACAACACAGTGCTGACCATGGTGGGGAAATAAAACTGTTCAGCCAGCAAGAACAGTGGGGTCAGAGACACAGCAGGACCCTGCCACCACCACGCTGGTGCCTGGCATAGGGAGAGGGTCCCGGACCTGGGCTGGGTGTGGGACACCCCAGGAACCACAGCACCAGGCTGGGATCCCTGTCTGGGAGAAAGCTGGGAGGATCCGAAAGGAACCCATGGGCCAGGCTGGGAAAAAGAGCTGGGCAAAGGGGAGGCTGAACTGGAACCACCTGTGGTTCCTTCTAACCTGTGTTTCTCAGGGAGTTACTGGGAATTCAGCAGTGCTTTGTGGTTCTGTGCATGAAATATGGGATCAGCCACTGGTCCCAGGCAGTGTGTCTGAGGGATTTTCAGAGCAGAGTGGATGTGATGGTGTCTGGGGATATGAAGCAAGGTGCAGGTTGCTGCAGGGCATCTGCATCCCAGACATGAGCAGGCTGCATGAGTTAGGAGTGAAGAAATCTGGCTCAGGACCTGCTCCTGCTCCTTGTCCAGCCCTGGGGCTTATTGCAGAGTGCCCTTCATTGCTCCTTACCCCAAATGCAGAGCACAGGATAAGCAGTGAATGATCTTTTGAGCTCACTGCATTTCCTGGGCTGTTTTATCAGCCAGCCCCTGAGGCTTGAAGTCAGCTGCCCTTGCTTTAGGCAGCCTGAGGAAAGTCTGAGTAAATTTCCCTGGGATTTCCCCAGCCCAGCACTCTGCAAAGAGTGTGCCTGGGGAAAGGCCACCTGGAAAACCTTCTCCAAGCCATGGCCCATGCTCTGGGCTCAGGTATCAGAGCTTCTTCCCAGCAGGGTCCATCCCAAAAGGCCAAGCTGTGCCTCTGCAAACCCCAGCTCTGCCCTTCAGCTCTCCAGCCCATCCCTCTGCTCTGCTGAACACCTTCAGACTTTTGCTGGGTTGCTCAGGGCCGTGTCCAGCCCAGCTCTTAACATCTCCATGCATGGAGATTTCACCACAGCCTTGAACAACCCCGTTACACTTGCCTGGGATTTAATTCAGATTTTTTCCATGCTGTACCATGTCAGCTGGTGTTCCTTGAGGCCCCTTGTCACAGAAAGCAGCTCTCTTCACAGGAGTAGCAATTAGTTCTTCAGGCCCTGTTAGGACCAGGACTCAAATCCTTTGTAATGACCCAAAGAAACCATGTGTGACCCAGGGGTGGGAGGGAGCTGGATTGCACATGCAGTGACTGCAGAAGAGATGTGGAAAAAGCCAAGGATGGCATTAGGGCCAAACCAGGAGAGATCAGGGAGCTGCAGCCCAGAGCAGTTACAGAGAGAGAGGAAAAAAAAGTGTAGCTGAAGAAGCTGCACCACTGAGAGAATCCAGCTGCTTAATTTCTACTGAAGAAATGAGCAATCTGTCCATGTGCAACCAGGGAACTGTCTGAAGTAAGGAGCAGCTGGTGTGTGACTGGTGGTGCAGGATAAACCCTTTGGAGGAGCTCTACATCCCTGGGGTAGGCAGGGGAGGGCATGAAACCACAGGAATAACTGAATGTGGAGTTCTGTGAAACACTGGGATTGTAAAGATCTTTCAGCAATGATTGTAAACTTGGTGATCAAGGGCTTTCCCAGCATATCCCAAAGGCATCAGGAGAGGGCAGCAGAGACGGAATCTGCCCGTGGCCTGCAGTGTCAGACACCCAGACCTCAAACTGCAGCCGAGCATCCGCAAGAAACTGCTGAGGATGCTCAGTGCCCTCCAAAGAGCTGATGTGATGGGGACACAGGATCTATCAAAACAAACTGGGGAGTGACCCAGCAAAATAGATACAGAGATGCCTGCAATATAAAATAACTTGTCCCTGAGTCTCACAGGTGAGAGGTTTGATTGTTCCCGATGGTGGGGGACAGGGAGGGGTGACACTGATGTGACAGAGGCTGCCATCAGCCAGACACTGACAGCCTCAACCAATGCAGCCACTGAAAATCCATTTCAGACCTGGTGGACAGAGTGAGTTAAGCCCCAAGCAGCCCATTTCAGTCTGCTGCATGAAATGCAGCGTTTCACACCATGGTCAGCCCCTGCCCTTGTAATTTCTGTTTGCTTTTGGCAGGATGCAACGTGGACAGGACAGGAGGGGAGAGAACTGCTAGGAGCCCAAATCCCTGCTCCAGAACACGGTGCTGTGAGCGCTGACCTTCCCCCAGCCCTCTTGTAGCTGCTCCCAGACCTGTGCCAGGGACACACTGCATCCCAGCTGAGCTCACCGGGACGAGGCAGCCTGGCAGGATTGGTTTGGAGCCTCCTGGAGCCCCGGAGGGATTGATGTCTGCATGGCACCTGGCAGAGCAGTGTGTCCAGGCAGGCTCTGGAGCTGGGACATGCCAGGACCCAGTCCTGTCTCGCACAGGGCTTGTGGCTCCTCCTCGGAGATGCCTTTGCTCTGGGGGGAGCCCCTTGCATCCCGTCTCCTGGGTAGGGGCAGTGCTCACCCCCAGCCTCGCTGAAAGTGGGACTGGGGGGAGGTTTCAGAAGGGAGATGAGGAGAAAACACGAAGCTGGCTTTTAGTGGTGCTGCCTCACCTGGGGACTACGTGCCTGGGTACTGTGGCTCAGCTGGATGTCTGGAAAAAGGGGACCTTGAAATGGTTACTGGAAATAAGACTTAGAAGTCAAAAATCAGGGGAAATGAAAAGAAACCAATAAATCGATGAGGGGACACGGGGACACAGCCCTGAGGGACACAGGAAGAGAGCACAGCGCTGAACACAGGGGCACACAGGGCACACAGGGGACACAGGCCCGGGCCCGCCGCGGCTCCCGCCCTCCTCTCCGCGTTGCCATAGCGACAAGGCCGGTCGGGCCCCGCAGCGGCGCCCGGAGCTCCTGTCCCGCTGCTCCCGATCCCGGTGCCCCGGTGCCCCGGCCCGGTTCGCTGTCGCTTTAAGAGCGGTGCGGCCGCCCCCGCCCTGGCCCGCCCGGCAGCCGGAAGGGGGCCGGGATGCAGCCCGCCCGCCCGCGCCCGCCGCCGCTCGGTCTCTCAGGTAAGCGCGGGGCTCTCCCGGCCCCACCCCGCCCGCTGCCGCCGCTGCCGCCGCTGCCACCGGGGGAGGCGCTGCCCGGGACGGCCGCTCCGCTCCGCCCCGCCGTGTGCCCGCGGGTTCTGCCTGCGGGACTGGGGGCGGCTGAGGTTGAGCTCCGTGCGCGGGCGCAGGTGCGGGAGGAGGTCGGGGCCGGTCCCGGGGAGCTGTCGGGGAAACCTCCGGTAAACCTCCCGGGGGCGACGGGCGGCAGGGCCGGGCGGGGAGGGCTCGGCGGGGGCCCCGGTGGGCAGGGGCCGCTCGGCGGGCAGGGCTGCCGGGTGTCCCCAGCCCGGGCTGCGCTCCCCCCGCCCGGTGTGTGTACCCCAGCCCCGCATCGGGCGGTAAGGCTGCTCCGTGTTGCAGGGCAGCAGCACGCAGCGATGGAGCTGGTGATGGGCGCTGCCAGCAGCGCTGGAACCCGGGCTGCTGCCTTTGTTAGGCCCCTCGCCTGCCCTGCCAGCAGCAGGCTCTAGCCCGGGGGTTCTCCGGGAGGTGGTTTGAGTTTTCCCTGGCCCAACCGGTGTCTCCCCGGTCCCTGGGGTCAAGCACCGACCCGGAGCAGGGTCCCGGGGCAGCTGCCAGCTTTTTGTTGTTCTTTTTCCCCCTTGCAGCCGGGTCCGTGTGGCCCTGGGAGCAGCTGCGGGAGGAGGGAGCGAACTGCGCTGCTCCGGTGCGGTGTGAGTTACCCGCGGGTCCCCAGATCGGGGTTTTCCTCCCAAACTCGGGTCAGGCACTCGTGCTGGTTTGCTTGGGTTTCTTTACCTTTATGAAAGAAAGAGCTTTCCTTTTTTTTTTTTTTTTTTTTCTTAAGCGGGAGAACTTTTTTTGTGAAGCCTTTCCTCTGGGAGAAGACTTCGCTTTCAAACGTTTATTTTGGCTTTTTCTGGTTGATACTCAGTACTGCAGGTTTGGGTTTGCTGGTCCTTTTCCCTTCCCTGTTGCTCTGGGTGCCCTGGCAGTTTCTTTGGCTCATCTGGCTTTAAATATTCTCTGATTGGGCAGGGGAAGTGGGAGAAGATAAAATACAAGAATCTGTTCCGTGTGAACTTGTCTAGTGGGGTCTGTTAAGCCAAAGGGGAAGAGGGAAGAAAGGGAAAAGGGTGATAAAGCAGAGTTCAGGGCAGAGTGGGAAGAATGTTACAAGGGAGCCGCTGAGATTTTGTTTCGCTTGTGTTCCTCTTCTGAGGTTGGAAGATAAACCAACGTTTTGAAACACTTTTTTTAACGTGTTCTTAACACTTTTTAACAATTTGAAATGCCAAGCTCCTCTTTCTCTCCTCGACTCTCTCCCTTGAGAAACAAAACCAAAACAAACCCTGAAGTTCCTTTAAGAAAATGCAGCCGTGATTCTCTGGCCGTGGAGCCAGAAGTAGCTGGGTGCGTGGGCAGGAGGCTGTGCTGCTTTTCCATCAGCTCTTCCTTCTCTCTGTGGACCATAAAATTAGAAAGGCTCCGATGTCCCTGCAGTCTGTGTCTGTCTGCATCACCAGAGATCCCTCTGCATTACCAGCCCTGCTGCTTGGGGCTTGCTCAGCCTCTGGGTTCTGGCCTCTGGGGGATAATTGAGTAAAGTAATAGTATTATTAGAAGACTTAAATCTGATACCCAGGTGTGTGCTGATCCCCTGGGTAGATGTCAAGGTGTGTGAGTTTCCTTTTGCTGCTAGCAAGTGATCTCTGACCTGATGGTTGTAGCTGCAGTCTGAAACTTGCAGCATCTTAAACTTTCAGGAGCCATCCCTGTGAGATCCTGAGGCTCTGTCCTTTTTGTCCCTTGGGTCCCCTGGACCTGCTTCTTGCTGGTTCAGGAGCTTTTGTCTTTTTCGTTCAATTCACTGTCCAGAAGGACTTCATTTGTTGCATCCTGCCCAGATTTCACTTGTGTGTGCAGTGACAAGCCTGGCCATGCAGAGCACGGCTCTGTGGTGAGGAAGGGTGAGCCAAGAACAACCAGACCTGGATATAATTGAAAAGTGTCAGCTCTGCAGAGAAGGAGGGTGTTCAAACATGTGCTTCTCTGCCGAGGCTTGAGGTAGCTCCTTGGGTAACACTGGGTGGAGATTTGGATCTCCCAGGTCTAAATGGGCGTTGAGGAGAAAGTGGCAGAAAGTCCAAATATTGGGCAGTTCTCTTGGCTGAAGCCCCAAGGTGAAATGGCAGCAGGACTGGGTAATTTTTCTCTAGAGATGATGGTTGCTTCTCTATGGCACCACCTGATGTGGTGGCTCTTGTCCTGAAGATGCCCTAGAAGGACTTCAGAAAGGTTGAAATGTTCAAGAACTGGTGTCTCTGGGTGTCCTGCCCTTCCCAGTGAGGTGGCTTTTTCCTGGGAAGTTGGCTGCAGCCTAATCCCTGGAGGTATCAGTCCCATGAGGAGACTTTTGGGATCTGGAGGCTGTTTTGATGGGAGAGCAGTGCAGGGAGCAGTGATGCTCTTGGGAACCTCTCCCTGGGGCACACCAGTTACACTGGGATGCTGCTGGGGGCATGGGAGAGGTCTGGGCATCTGGGAAGAGGGAATAAGTGTGAAAGAGGCATCTCCAACAGGGAGTAGTGGTGAACAGCACAGACAGAACAGCTGCTTCTGCCCGGCACACCCTGGCTGGATCCACAGTTCCTCTCTGAGCCCCTTGGTGAAATTCACTGTTTTATTCCCCAAAAATCCTGCCATCCCCTCGGGCTGTTGGTATCTGATGGTGTTTGCCAGACATTGCCTGAGATGCTCTTGAACTGCAACTGTTTTTGCAGGTTCCCAGTTATTGCACAGTTGTTCTTACTGTGTTTATTTTAGTGGTTATAAACTGATTTTTAAAAAGGAGTTGGAACTTGAGCCGGAAAATCTCCTTTTTCATCTTCCCCTTCATAATTTGCTTGAGAAGCTGCACCATAGGAGGTAGCAGCTGAGTCCTTCACTATTGCTCTTTCTGCTGAAGAGCACTTTATGCTTTGTATTTTCTGAGATGTGGTTTCCCAGGGATTTGGTTGTCCTGTACCTTTATTTTAGTAGCTGCTGTACTTTGGGGAGATATCTGCTCTAAATCTTGTAAAATTAGGAACTTGTCTGGGGAATGGAAAGCTTGAAGGGACGTTTTTTTTCTCATAGCATTTTGTTTAGCTGGGATGTTTGCAGTTAAACAGTGGTGTGTTTCTTTTTTAAAGAAATGGAGAGCAAAAAGTTTCATTAGGGCAAAAGTTCAAATCCCTGGGAGGTTCAGAGTTGCATGTGGAGCTGGAAGGTGCCACTGCTGACCAGAGCAGCATCAATGTGACTGTCACCCTGCACTGTACAAAGTCCTTCACAGTGATTCTTAGAGTCAAGAACTATGGGTTGAGGTGTAGGTAATAGTTTTAAAAAGTACTGAACAGCTTTAGGAAAGAGACAAATTGAGGGAGAACCCAGTGTGGTTAACTTGATCTGCTTTTGTAGTAACAAATGTGTGTTGCCTGTCCACTCTGATCTCCCTTCTGTTTGTTTCCTAAGTTACTTTTGCAAGCTGAACTGAAAATAGGTGCTGGAAGTGGTGAACAATCACTTCACTTGGAATAATTCACAGCTGGGAAGAGCCAAGAGTTCAGTCCTGCTGATCTCTTTTGTTAGAGACAGGCTAGCTACCCTCCCTGGCCCCTCTCTGCTGGGCTGAACAGGGATTTCTATGCAAGAATTTTAAGGAAAGTTTTTCAAAGGACTTGTATGGCCAACCAGGGGCAGCTGAGAAAGGGTTGCCAGGGAGATGCTATTGAGAGCAGCTAGTGCGTGGTGTGATGGCTGAAGAAAGGCAGGATTCTGACCTCATTTTCCCTGCCTCCTCTTTTGGGGTACAGCAGAAGTCCTTCTGAAAGCTCAGGGGGGTGCAGATGTGACTTGAGTTTGCAGGCACAAAAGTTGTGCTGCTTGTTCTACTCCTCACAGTGCTCCTGAAGGAACAAGGTGCAGCTGACCCCACAAATACCAATGGGTGGTGTGGGGCTCCATGCTTCATTTCCTGCAGCTCTTGTGCTTCCCCAGGGTTTCACCAGGAAGGGAAGGATGTTTCCTTGTGAGGATGTAGTACAGGGATGGCTTCTGGATGCTCCTGCTGCAGCACCATCAGAAATTTAGGTAAATGTCTGTTACCTCACTTAGTGCAGCCTCTGGTTAAAGCTGGAGCTTAGTGTTTGTTCCCTTACTTCAGAGCTCCCACTTTTGTGCTTATTCCTCTCTTTGGGTGTGTGTCTAGGGTCCAAGTGATAATTGTGGGGAAATGCTGAAATGCACATCCAGAGATAAGAAACTATCCTGTCTTACACATTCAGGTCACCACTGTTGCATATTTAATGGCTCTGTTTTCCCAGTGCTGCTCAACTTGCAGCTCTGAGTTTGTCCTTGCACTCTCCCAGCGCCTGCTTAAAATGAGTTTGTGTGGAAATCTGAGTGCTTCCAGGCTGTGGAGAGTGCAAATGGGATGCTCCAGTTAGGTGCTGGCAAACTGTCCTGCTGTCTGGAGTTGTGTGGGAGGAGAAGTGGTTTTTGGTTGTGTGACCCCAATGGGGAGAAGAGCAGCTGGGGTTTAACAAACTGGTTAAACTTATATAGGCCCCCAAATTCTCCAGAGACATCTCTCCTTTCCTAGAAGCTTCCTTTAACAAGCTGATTTCTCAGGCTGATTGCTTGCAGATGAGATCATGCAGTGTGTTTTGCAGGGAAAGAATCTGGACTCAAGACTGGTGAGCCAGAAAGTTTTAACACACAAGTCACATGCCCAGTGTCCTCATGGCACATACAGAACACTGGAGACTGCAAAAGCATCTGTCCTCAGGGCAGCTTTGTGCTCCAGGAAGAGCTTTCTGAATGTAAAGAATACCAAGGGATGCTCTCAAGTGCTGGGTCCTGTTGCTTGGACAGCAACAGGAGGCAGCAAGGAAGTATTTCATCTTTCCTTAGCTCTGTTTCTCTCTTTAGTGTGTGTGGTGTTGGGATGAGCCCAAGCGAGGAGGGCCTTAATTCCACTGACATTTTTCTGCTGGTTTCAGCAAAGGAATTTATGTAGAATTGATGATTTTTGAATTCTTTTTCCTGTTAATGCATGAGAACATACTGACCAGGAAAGACTTGGAGCTTCTATTCTGTTGCAAAGGAACAATCCCCCAGTTTCTGGTCCCTCTCCAAAGGGATGCTGTTCCCCTTTTCTCTCAGTGACACCTGGGTTAAGGTGTCCTTAACAGGAAGACCTCCTCTTCCAAAATAATCCCAGCCATTGTTGAAGAATGCTGAAGCAAAGCTGCTCTAAGGTGATGTTGTGTTCCCAGCACAGGGGAGCAAGCTGGTGCCAGTAGCCTTAAGTTCAGCCAGTTCTCAGTGCAGAGTGGAAAGTCACCTTACTGATGCCAGGGTCCTTTTGTGTCTGAAATGATTTCTTCTTCCAAGTCCAGGTGGCATTACTCAGGTAAAAGTGACAGGAAGCAAATGGGGGTAAAGTTTTACTAATATTGATTATGGAGACAGGAACGACTTGTTGCCAAAATAAAATAGGACTGGGAAGGGAAAATGTCACATCCTAAACCTGAAATCTGCTGAATGTTTTATGGAACTTGAAGAAGGAATGTATAAAGTAAGATGTTTTAGAACTTCCTACCAGCCCACACTGGTGGTCTGCCTGTATGGGAGACCCATTCTGTGGGTCACTCCCCCAAGCTTTCTGAAATAAATAGTTGAAAGTAACCTTAGAGGTGAGCACAGACTTGGGTTGTTTGGGTTTTTTTTCCCTTGTCACTTATGCATATCTGCTGCAGGGGAGTTTCTCAGAAGCTCTTTCTGATGCATAACTTCATGAAGGTATTTTATAGAGGTGGAAAATCACGGACAGGAAAGTGGAAAGCAGCTCTACTCAGGCTTGTCAAACTTTGTTTGGCATCCTTGTGAATGTGTAGTACAATGCAAGTTAAAACATCTTCTTTCTATGCCGTATTATGTTATTCCCTAGATAAATAGTTGAGAAGCTAAGTTGCTTTGGTTCCTGCTAAGTTGCCCTTAACTCACTGGCTAATAATCCCAGGATCTTCCTTTTAATGAAAGGAACTGGTAGAACACTTGTTGCTCTGCTGGGTTGCTGGGAGGTTTTATATTTTTTTGTGGCAGCTCAGCCATTTCTTCTTCCTACTTCTGGATGGGATCCTGCTGGGTCTGTTCACACACTGCTGGATGGCCACAGGACTGATGGTTGCCTGGGGGCCACTGGCTGGGTCAAGCAGTCTGTGGACATGGGAGGTGATGATCTGTACCCCAAAAAGTGCTGCCTAAACCTTGTGTTGTCCTTGAAGCTTCAAGCATGGAGCTGGCTCAGAACACCAGCCCACTGCGGGCTGACGCTCGCAGAATGCAAGAGCAGAGAATTAAACTGGGTGGAGTTGTTCCAAAATTTGGATTTGGGGCCTGTCCACTCCTAATGCAGCAGCTCTTTGGGTGTTTGCTTGGAAGGGCTCCCAGCATGGATGATGCTCTCCTGACCTGATTTGACTTCCCTCTCTTGATGCTCGAGTGCTGTGCCCAATTCTGTCTGCAGAGCTCTGGTGCCTGATGAGCCTGGGACAAGTCAGCTCCTGTCCAGAGATGGTGGGGAGATGGTGGGGAGATGATCAGCTCATGTGTGCCACGGGGCATGGAAGGGAGGGTGGGAGGACAGGAAAACAGACAGACAGATGCAGTAAACAGTTGTGTTTCTTCCCCAGGACTGTTGTATGTCCTGAGCCTGCCAGCTGCAATTTGGAGGCCAGAAGAATAGGGTGGGGTATTTTCTTCCAACCAGACATATTTATACAGTGAAAATGAGAAGTTAGTTCAGTTTCTCTGGGAATAGCATTTAAGGTGTAAAAAAGTCCCACCCATCAGTAATGGGGAGCTGCTGAAGAACGAGCAAATAAAGACAGAGTCTGCAGGGCACAGTGTTTGTTTTCCTTGAAGGATGAGAATCTGGGCATGGTTTTGCTGCCTGTGGTGTTTGGTGGTGGCATCAGTCATTGGTGTTGCCTTCTCAGGTTTTGTTGTCCATCTGTATTACTGCTGTTATTTCACTTCTGCTCTTATGTTTCTGCCTATCAAAAAGTAAAACAAAACAACAGCAAAACCTAAACCTGTAGCAGGAATAGCTGGAGTGCTGGAGGAAAATGTCAGTCTGTACTTTTCAGTAAGCTCAGGGCTGTTTCTCCTGCTCCTGACAAGCAGTCACATCTTCATGCTGGGTAACCTGATCTTCCAGGAATGTTTATCTTCCATTTCTGCATTTACAGTGGAGCTGAGCTGGGCTTGCTTGTGAGAACATGAGCAGTGGGCCCCCAGTGCCATGTTATTGTTTGGGATGAGGTGTTGGCCATGTGCACTGTGATTCAGCTGCTGAGGAGGAGAGATCAGAGCTTGCCATGCACTCAGCTCCCTTGCTGTTTCCCTGGATGAGGGTCCCAACACTGAACTCATTTCATGACTTTGTTTTTAAGTGCATGTGTTTTGCATTTGTCTGGTTTGTGATGGGTATTACTCAACTTCCCAAGGTGTCCTTCCTCTTTCCATCAGTTTGACACCATCCCCCTACATACTGAGCTACCAGCAATCTTTTCTTTTGTGTTTTGGGATGACCTGGCTGGGGCTTTACCCTGGGGAAAGGAGCTTTGCTGGCTGGTGCCATGGCTGGCCCTGGGAGGACTGGCACTGATTGCAGCTTCTCTGGTAGCCAGTGACTCTTTCAGCTCCTGCTGCTGCTTCCCTCTCAGCCTCCTGGCAGAGCACCTTGTGCAGATGTGTGTCCTGAGGAACCCCCAGGGATTAGATGGGGTTCAGTCCCTGCTGTGGCCCTTTTGGGCCTCATCCCAGCATTGGAAGGACACCAAGTAGCCAGCAGTGCTTCTGAGACCTCCCCAGAGTGAAGAATTACAGTGGGAAATGAATTTTCTGGTTGCTTCCAGTGTCTTGAGAGTTATTGGCTGTCTTGCTTTTAACCTGTATCCTTGGAATTATTGCAAGCTTTTGTATTTGAACACATAGCTGAAGTTAAAGGCCAGAAAGCAATCTCTTATGGAGGGTGTTAATTTGTTCCAGGACAGAGCTGCAGTGTGCTGCCCCTGTTTGAGACCTGGGCAGTACATCAGGGCACAGAGCTGCTCCTGCAGCATCCCTGCCAGTGCAGGGCCAGCTCTGTGGCAGTGCCAACATAGCTGTTAACCAAGAGTTTGGGACAATCTAGAAAGATCTCCAAGAAACTGGATGTGAGTCTTTCATGAAACTGTTGGCAGTAATTATTCTGCCTCTTCTCATTCACTGTCACAGAATGATGGAAATATTGCTTGGAAAGGACATCTGGAGGTCCTCAGCCTGACCTCCTGCCTGAGGCAGAACTCTCCAGTACGTGAGCACCTCAGCCATGGCTTTCTCTGGCCAAGTCTTGAAACTGTCTGGGGATGGAGCAGTGCACCCTGTTGGATCAGCTTTCCTTTGGTTTTTATTCAGTGTTGTACCTAGTGAACCATTCTATGGTATGGGTTATGCATTTAGGCTTGAATTACCTCATCCTGCAGGTTTAAAAACATTTAACTGGCCTGTTAGGAAACGTCCCAGTAGAGTTCATAATGTAATGTGTTGGAATCCTTCTGTCTTTTCTGTGCTACTATGGGAAATATGAGCAGTCTCCAGTGCTGTTTCTGCAGGAAAAGGCAGAGATCCTGTTAGGTGTTTTTCTCCTCTTTGCACGGGGTGTTAGGGGTGAAGCAGCACTGGTAGGACGTGTCCTGGTGTTGGAATGAGCACAGGGGTGTTTCCCCCTCTGTTATTTATGGTGTTTGCCCAGATCCTAGCTGGGTTTCTCAGGGTGTGCAGGATGAGCACCATGAGCATCCCTTGCCCTGGGTGCTGGGCAGCTGTGTGCCCAGGCTGAGCCCACAGGACATGCAGTGCCTTTTGTCTGCCTTCTGCAGCCTCTTGCTGTGGGAAGAGAGGCTTTTCCCCAGAGTTATTCTCCAGCATTTGTTTTGGGGAACACTAGCAGTTGGTAAGGTGAGGGTGCCTGGTGGAGTGCACATCTCAGCTCCGTGGTCTGGGGTGTTACTGGGAGCAGAGCAGCTCCCTCCATCTGGGAAGTCAAGCTTGGTTTCAGGAATGCCAGGAGGTTCTGGAGGCAGTGGGTGCCCATGAATGGCAGAGTCAGGCCAGCCCCAGAGGCCTCCTGCTGCTGCTGGGCTGGGCTGGGCTGGATTTCTTCAGACAAACCAGCAGATTGCAACATCCTCATCCCTTCCTCAGGCCTGGAGGCTTCGCTTGGAAGGGAAATGCTGAGATGCAGAGAGCTGCTGAGGAGGTGGAAGGTTCCCTAGCCAAGGCCTTAGTGCTGCTAGACTCAGATCTGGCCACATTCCAGAGACAGCATCCCCTGGGTGTAGTGGGGCTGTTCAGGAGCAGTGTGTGTCCACTTCACTCACACACAGCTCCTGCTCTGGCACTGCCCTCTGCTCAACCTGGGGCTTGACGTTCCCCTTGGGCTGCAGACCAGGCATGGTGTGGAGCAAACAGAGTGGGTCACCAGCCCTTGGGTGGGTCACCAGCTCTGGCTCATGCTTTGGTATCTTACTGGTCTGAACTGGGTGCCCCAGACTACGTTCCTGGCTTTGGTTTCCATACCAGAGCCAGCAAAAAGGGCTGGGGAGGAAGGGGGGGTGTGCAGCCCTCTGGTGCCTCTGGTTATGTGAAGGTGGTTGTCCTTGCTGAGGAATTGCAGAAATGTGGTGAGTGCTGTTGTCAGCTGCTCTCTGCATGCTGGCTTGGGCCAAGAGTGCAGGGGTCAGGTTTGGGGTCAGGTTTGGGGTCGGATGGCCAGAGGGTCCTGCAGCAGCAGGAGCTGCACAGGACTCCAGGGATGTCAGCTAGAGACTGGCCTGGGCTGACAGCTCCTGCTTTGCCATCAGTTCTTTCATGCACTGCTTGTTTTTGCAGGGGTCTTTGTGCATCACAGGCAGAGCAGCTGTGATGGAGCTGTTGGATGGCTCAGTTGATGTCCCTTGCTGGGCTGGTGTTGAGTCCAGTCCCACAGGCTGCTCCTCCCTCCTTGCTGCAGCTTATGTCCAGGGCTTGTGGGCTGCTTTGTCTTTTCTGCTCATATTCCCCATGCCTCAAATAAAGTCTCCCGTGAAAAAAATATTGTAAATATGTATTTACATATGTGTATGTATGTATAGATAATATGTGTATTATAAATATCTGTTTACATTTATAAGTGCCAGGAGGATGGAGCCAGGCTCTTCTCGGTGATGTTCAGTGAGAGGACAAGGGGCCATGGGTACAAGCTGGAGCATAGGAGGTTCCATATAAATAAAAGGAAAAACTTTTTCCCTGTGAGGGTGAGGGAGCCCTGGCCCAGGCTGCCCAGGGAGGGTGTGGAGTCTGCTTCCCTGGAGACATCCAAATCCCACCTGGATGTGTCCTGTGTGACTCTGGCAGGGGGTTGGACTCCGGGATATCTCCAGGTCCCTTCCAGCCCCTCACTTTGTGATTTCTGTGAAAGAAGCTTTCCTCTGAGCTGGGTTTGGAATTAATACTCAGACACTGGTCTTCCCGGGTCCCAACAATCTGTTTGTAGTTTTGGAAGTGAAACATGCCCAACACACGTACACCTGGGAAATTTTGGGGAGAGAGGAACAAGCTTGAGGTGTGACCATGGGTGAGGGAGCAGGAACTGTCCCCAGCAGCCCTTGGAGCTCTGCTTGTCAGAGCTCTCCTTGTGCTGCTTTCCTTGTTCCAGGTTTTTCAGAGGGATGGAGGGCAGGAACAGCTGTCCTGCTGCAGTGCTGGAGGAGGCACAGCTGGAGGACCGTGCTCAGAACATGAAACACTCTCCAGCCCTTCCAGAAGGCAGGGCAGCTTTGGCAGAGGCCTTGTGCTTGCTGAATAGATCACCTGCTTCTTGGGAGTAGCTATTAGAAGCCCAGAGGAGAGCTCTGGTAGCCCATGGGAGCTGAGCCCTGAGTCTTTGTCATCTGCAGGACTCCAGGGACTCCTTGGCTGACGGTGCAGGGAGGCTGCAGACACCCTGCCTGGGCTGGTCCCAGTGTCCAGGGAGAGGGAGGGATGTCTGTTTGCAGATAATGGTTTCCCTGCCCCTTTCTCACAGCTGTGTCAGCAGAGATGGTCAGGGAGAATGTTTACAGAGTGTGTCCTTGCTGAGCACTGCTCTGTGCCAGGGTTTGGTTATCTGGGTGATGTGATCACTGGGGCTTTCTCATGACAACTGAAGCTAAATTGAACTCTCCCCACTTGTTCTGAGCTGGGGTGTAAGTGCTGTTTTTCTTCTGTTATCCCCATCTTTGAGGCAGCCCAAGCTGGGACAATGTTGTTTAAGAGACAGGGCAAAGGGGAGGCTGCTGCTTTTTGGATCATTCCTGGTAGTACTAAAGCTCTGAGTGAGATTTTGGGGGCTGGGGAGGAGTCCTTGTCCTCCACTGCCACCTCCCCAACCATTCTCATCCCTGGGTGAAGGAGCTGTGGTGGCAAAGTCCTGCTGAAGCCTCCTTTGCTCCTGTGTCCCAGGACAGGGTCTCACATTTATTTCTCCCAGTGCCATCTCTTCACTCAGAGGTTCTGGGACAGCAAGAGGCAACCTGGTTGTTCCAGTGCAAACAGCTCCCCAGGTCAGCACCTGTGAATTCCAGGTTTCTGCTTTGTTGCTCAGCAGAACAGGTTGGTTTTTGAGCACTGGAATGCATGATAATAAAACCCAGCAACCTGTATTAGTCCCTTGAAACACTCTCAAGGCATTCTTCTTTATTTTTGTGAGACCACCTCTTATTTCTTCTTACAATGCTTCTGGAGTACTTCTGGGGTTCATAATACCTTAAAAAAGCCCACACCAAATTGTCCCACATTGGGATAAACAAACGTGTGTCTAAATTTGTATATGGAATTTAATGTCTGCCAATGGGTCCTCATCTCTTAGTTGGTCTGATCTTTTCCAGAGCCAAACACAACCTGTTTAAGAACCTAAAAGTGCAGCCCTGGCCCGCGCTGGTTCTGCTCCCTCGCCGGGTGGAAACCTGCTCATACTGCAGAAAGCTGTTCTGTGCAAAACCAAAACAGGGTCTGTTGATGTTATTCCTAGTCCTTTGAGAAGATGACTTACTGGTCACATGTGCTGCTATGAGGTCATTCATTAGGAAGTCTCTCAAATACCCAATTTGAGAGGCGATGATGCCATGGCAGAAGTATGCTGCCTCTGCAATGGGAGATGCAAAACTCTCTGAAGTGCTTCAGTTTGTAATAACTCTGAGTGGGATCTGTTATTGTGCATATTTGGGCTCATTCCAGTGAAAAAAAAAAAAAGACTGTTTTCTGCTTTGCTTTATCCCTGGATTGATTAGTGCATGTATACCATGGGATCAGATTACATTTCACAGGACATCCAGCAGAGAGCCTATTTTTGTGTTGAAATGCTGAAGGCAACACTGAGTCTAACTGCAAGCTCAGCAGTTTTGTAGCTGTGCTTTGTGCCTTCCCAGCACCATCCTTCCCAGGGAGAGGAGCTCCTCAGAGCTCTCTGTGAGTTGGGCCGCTGCGTTTCCCAGTACCATTGGGGAATGGGGAGCTTTCTCTAGACCCTTGATGCTGCTTCTGTGATGTGCATCTGCTTTGATGCTTTTATTGATGTTTCTCTTGGACTCCCTGTTCCTGGATGTCTGGAGCTGCCTTCTGCCACAAGCTGTCCTCTGTCCTCCAAAGGGAATTGTTTTGGTGCCCATTTACCTGTATCCAGCTTGGTCCCTGTGCACCATTATGTTGACAGGACAGGCATCCCTACTTTGGCAGGAGAGAGCCTTTTAAGTCTGTTATCTGAATCAGGAACACCCTCTTGGATTAGGGCTTCCCAGGCAGGAGCAGGTCTTCTGTCTTTCCACCTCCACCCTACAGCTGGTCATGTGTTTCTATCCAAACCATCTATGAGCCTTAGGGATTGTCCCATCCCTCTGAGCTGATTAACACGCTCAAAGATGGAAAAATGACCCAAGGGGGAAGAAGTAAATGGTTTTCTGTTCTCAGTACAGAGGTGGATTGTGTGGCTGAGAAGGGGTAAGGATGCAGGGAGGAAGATGGGTCCAAGGCAGCATCTGACTGTACATGTGATCATGTCTTGCAGCTTTATTTTCCAGTGGGGGCTTAGTGTGGGCACAGGGTTGTTTATGGCTACTTCACTCTTTTTTTTCCTTCCCAAATACCTGCTACTTGTGGTGATGCTGTGCTGTGATTCCTGCTTGAATCCTGGTGTGGTGTAGGGAGGCTGTGGAGTTGAGTTGCTGCTGTCCCCGCTTCTCAGTGTCCTACAGTGGGGTCCCTGAGTATCAGTCCTGGACAGCCCTGGCACCCCTTCCCATTCCTGCTGGCCTCAGGAGGATGCTTCCCCATGGGACATGGCAGCTCTTCCCTTTCCAAGCAGATCCTTGCCTTCCACCTGGGCAGCACCTGGATTCCCCAACAGGAAAACCAGGCAAAGAGCAGTTGCTCTTCAGTCTTCTTCTACTGCTGTGTTCTTATTGCTGGTCCCCTAACTGGAGCTTTATACTGGTGACCCACGGTGTGTCCTGGTGTCCCTGCGTGGTGTGTCCCTCATCCCGGAAAGGCTTGGGAAGTCCAAATGACAGGGAAGAGCCCCTGACCTGCTCTCGGGTTGCAGTAATCCCATCATCTGGCATGGCTTTCTCTGCTTGGTGTTGTACCTGTGGCCTGGGCAGTGCAGGAGGGTGAGGAGCAGGGGGTGGGTGGTGATGCCCTGGTTGGGATCATTCCCGCAGCTCTGTTCAGCAAGGAGCTGGAAGCTGGCTCTGCCTTGCCCCTGGGACTACACGGGCCCTGCTTCCTGAGCAGGAGAGCTGCTTTCTGTTGTGGTTTTACTAAATGAATTCAAAGCTTGGCCTTCCTCCAGGCAGCGTCTGGGCCAAGTGCCAGCGGAGCAGCCCCCAGGGAGAGCGCTGGAGCAAGGAGGGGCCAAGAGCAGGGAAGAGCCGGAGGGATCCAAGGAAGGAGATTTGCCTAGAAAACAGCTCTGTTTCCAGCTGCTCGCCCCGAGGTTGCCATAGGAACCGGGATGATAGAGGCTGGGCCATCTCCTGGGCCTGTCCGTGTGTGTGCGGAGGGAGGGAGGGAGGAGAGGAGGGAGGAGTTGCTCAAGTTTGAACATATCGTGTGTGTGTGCTGGAAAAGTTGGGAGGAATGTCGAAACTCCAGCCTGGCTCAACCCATGGAGATGAAAAGAGGCAGAGGAGTTGTTCCCTGTGCTCAGCAGGCCCTGGGCAAGGCAGGTAGGGTCCTTCAGCTTCACTCTGCTTCCCATCGGATCTTTCCCTCTGTCTGTCCCTGCTCCTGGATCCAACACGAACCTTGGGAGCTGCTGGAAGTGGGGGGTGGGATGGCAGTGCCGGGAGGGTAGGGAGGGGATGGCTCTTTGTGCCCTGTTTACCTCCTGTGGGTGGGAGGGGGTCACAAACCACGGGTATTCCCACAGGGACCCTCTGGATCTGGTGTTGGATAGAAATGTTTGGCATCGTGCTGCTGGGCTGAAGTGGTTTCTGTCCGGGACAGCCCCTGTTTGAGCTTGTCTGAAAAGTTCCAGGGCTCAGCTGGACCAGAGATGGAAAAAGTGGGGCTGAGTGTGGGGTGTTGGGGTGCAGGGACAGGACAGAGGCTGCTGCCCCCCTGCTGCCCCCACTGCTCTGCTCATCACTGCCAGACTGTGTCAGGCTCATGTTTAGCCCAAAACACAGGAGTGTGAATAGGAAGCTGCTCCTGAGAAGCCTTGTTGTTAGGGTTAGCTGTGGGGCTCTCCAGTAGCAGCCCCTCTGGATAAAATCTGATTATTTCCCCAGAAAAATAAAGTTTTTCAAGTGCTGAGAACTTTCCCAAATAGCTGTGTTTCCAACAGAACACTCAGGGTTGCTGACTGCTCTGCAGGTATTTATTTTAATCCCTTTAGCTGAAATTTCATCTTTTCTTTTTGTGTCACAGATGATAATCCCTTAAAGAAAAGAAAAAAAAAAAGAAAAAGTGGGTAGTGTTGTTTCTCTTCTTGAGTAGCTGCACAATAAGCTGCCCAGAACTGAAACCTGATCTTTCTGAAGAGATGTGGAGCTTGCCAAACTGGATTAGGTCAGGGCCCACCTACTGGGGCACCCATCCTATCTCTGGCAGCGGCTGCTTGGCACAGGGGACACAAAATCCCAGGAGTCTGAATGCAGCCAAATGTGGAACAACCTGCCCGGGTAGGAGAGGACCTTTTGGTGACATTAATTCCTGGATTGCTCATGCCAGCATGGATGAAAATTTATATCCAATGTGCTCTTTCTTTTACCCTGCTAATGGAATCACAGATGTTCTTATTATGTAGATCCACCTCCAATATTTGGTTGAATTGCTCCCACGTTGCTCTGTGGCAATATGTCCCTGGGGTAAATGTGCATGGTATGCTGTGGAATTTCATTTCCTCAGTTGTAATTTGTTTTTTAATTTCAGTTCAATTTCAATATGGAGAAGAGGTAAATGGTATCTCCCCCCCCCCCTTTTTTTTTTCCCCATCTAGGTGTTGGTATTTTACATTTTTTCCCCCCTCATCTCTCCTTTTTCCCCTCCTCCTTGCCTTAAACAATCCCAGGATTTCCCCACAGCTACCTGTCTTCTGTGTAGTAGCTAAATCTTACTACATTTCTGTAAACTTCTGTTTTCTGGTTTGGAAATTTTCTGGAGAAAATCTGATGAGAATGGTCCAGTCTGGCTTTCCATAGCTGTGAAATGCTGCTCGAGCTTTTTCAGTGTTCTTCTCTTTTCCCTTTGTTGCTAAGCCAGCCCCTGGGTTTGGTTGTTTGGAATACCCTGTGTTAAGCAGAGCTCTCTGCACTGTCTCTGGTCGTGCTCGGTGTTTTTGCTGCAACATTTGTTAATCGAAGTTTCACCCCTCTACATGAGAAGTTTAAATTTGCCTTTGTGGTGCAGTGCTGATAAAAGGCAAACCCAGCAGGAGATGTTTAGAGCTGCCTGGAAATCCCCCCTGGATTCATCCAGTGGTTTCAGCTGCTCTGGAGGTGTTGCCACTGGCTGCTCCCACCCTTCCAGGCACTTCATAAATTAACCTGGAAAACCACTGTGGGCAATAAGCAAACTTTGCTCCAGCAGTGTAAGAGCTGTGTCCCCAGCCCTCACTTTCCTGGTCAGGGGCACTGATGGATGTTCTGCTCAGCCCCTGGGGAAGAGCTCCCACTGGGGACAAACCCAGCCTTGTCCTGCTGGTCCCTCTGCTCCCTTCCTGCTTTTTGGTGTTTGCAGTCATTTCAGTGTATGGAATGCATCAGAGAGATGGCAATTTTTGCTTCTCTCTGGAAAGGTTTCTTCACGTTTGGTGTCTTTTTGTTAGATGTATGGTGTGGCTTTAAACATTTTTGTGGGAAGACTGCAGCAGAGGCAGTGGTGCTCCTGGAACTAAGGACAAGGTCTGTCTGCCAGTGGCAGGTGCACTGAATTTTTGTTTTATGCATATGAAGAAACATCTTACAAAACTCATTAAAAAATAGCTTTTGGTAGTATCAGCATTTCTGTGGTGGTTTGATGGAAATTAGATGGCCAGCTAAATTCATAGATGTTCCAAAACAGTGTTTCTGGTTTGATTTTCACTGAACCACCTCTTAAAGTTTGGTTTCTACTCTTGCATAAGCCAGCAGCTTCCCAGCTCAGTGCTGGGCACTCTGTGCTGCTCTGCATGGGTTCAGTTGCTTCCCTTCTGGTTTTGCAAAGACTCTGTCCCAGTAATCCTGGTTTTATCTTTTAAAAGAATCTACTAGGAGCAATTTGCAAAAAACCAGTTGTAGATAAGTAGCAGTTACTGCAAAATAAGTATTTTGGAAGGCAAACAATTAGTCAGGAGAGGTGCAGATAACTGAAAAAGCTTGGCAAATATACCTCAGGGCAGTGAGGAATACTTGAGTACCTGTATAACAAAATAAAATCCATCAATGGTGTTTATAGTGTTGGGAAAGGTTAAAAAACCCCAACTGATTGCCAGTAACAGTGCCAAAAGTTAAGGTTTTCCTGTGCTTGAGGAGAAGCTGGATGATAATATGAGGATGTTGAAACCCCCTCCATGGTGCTGGTAAGGAAGGGGATGTGGACACAAGATATCATTTTAAAGTCTTTGAAACTTGAGCAAGATTGGGACGAGCTTGTTCAAAACAAATTGGCAAAGCAGCTTTAATCCTGGCTGCTGCTCTGCAGTAAATCTGGGAAGGCTGAAAGGGCTCTAAAAGTCTGGGGAAATGCCTTGTATCTGTGCTTTAAGGACTGGGAGGCAGGTAACCAGCAGGCAGGTGGGACCCACCTCCATCCAGAGCCAGAGCTGGGGAAGCTGCTGCATTGGTAAATCAGTGTTAAATTAAAGCAAGAACATGGTCAGTGATCCCTGGGCTCTGGTGGGAAGCAGATCACATCAGAAAAGATTTCAGATTGTGGTTTTTAATGAGATTCCTGTACCAGTTGCCAAAAGGAACTGTGCTGATGTCCTGTACCTGGATCCCAGCTGAGATCCCTGCTGCTGACCAAATGCTGCTGCTCCCAGGAGGCAGAAGGGGCTCAGCTTTGGGACCAGGACCTCTTGGGTCCTGGGGCAGCTCCTGCGCAGGGGGTAAGGGGAAGTCCCCCTTGTCCCATCTCTGGCAGAGCCCTCATCCTCTGAGCAGCTTTGGCAGTGTCTGGTCTTTATTTGCTGGTAGTGGAGCAGTTCCTGCCCTCTGGCTGTGCTAAGGTGGCAGAGTCTTGGTTTCCATTCCCTGTTGAATGAATTGATTTAGAAAGTGGCACCTGATACCTCTCAAAAATAGTTCCCAGTGGGAATATGATCCACACAGTCCCTAAACAGAGGCCCATGGAGTAGTGCTCCAGCCATGCATTGGTGTCACTGTGGGACTATCTCAGTCACTCCTTGCTCTGTCCATGAAGGAGCTGGCTGGGATCATAACAAAAACCCAAGCAGAGCCATCCCACTGCCTGGACAGAGCCTCTGTTGCACAAGTGGTGGCTGGGGAGAAAACATTAAGTAACTTAATACTGAAATTTGGCTTCCCTGAGGAGGTTGTTGGAGCCAGGACAAGAGAAGGCTGTGGGGTATCAGGAAGACAGGAACAGGCTCTGTACTGAGACGGGTGGCAGGAGGCTGCCAGGCATCCCTGGCTGAAGTGACAGCAGCTTCTGCCTTGGCCTGTGGAGGGGTGAAGTTCTCCTCTGGAGTGAAGCAGTGGGAGAGATTATCCAGGGACTGGGGGAGCCTCCATCCTTGGGGTTTTGTTAATACCCAGCTGGACCAAGTCCTGTGCAGGCTGCTCTGAAACTGGTGTTAACCCTGCTCGGAGCAGGAGGTGGGATTAGATGCTCTCCTGAGGATCTGCTTCAGCCCAAATAATTCTGTGACTCAGTAACCTGATCTCCCTCTGAAGGCAAGTTGGAGCACAGTTAAGTAAAAGGTTATGGTGGAGCCCCTTGAGGACAGGGAGGGAGGATGGTGGTTTAGATTGAGTGCTCTTAATACTCCATCTGTCATCTGTGTGGTTAACATGTCATATATATGGTTGCTGTGTGAGCCTCTCGCAGGGGAAGATTGCTGGGCTTGGGAGGACTGTTCCTAACGTGGAGTTGATAAGTTTTAATGATGGGTTTTAATGATTGCATTTAAAAAAAAGAAAGCAACCTTCTCAAAAGAAAAAAAAACATGCTGGAGAGAGATGCCAGTGTAAGGAATAGAGTGAAAATATCCATGTCTGTGCCAGGTGCTCTCTGGTGCCTGTGCTGTGTGGGAAGGAAGCTCTGGAAGGGGGCAGTGATCAGAGCTTTTTGTTTGTGTCCATCTTCTGTTCTCCTGGCACTTCTGCCCTCCCTGCATCTCCTGTCATACAGAAACTGCAGGGCTGGAGCCTGGGGGCTGCCCCTCACTTGGGGGGAGCTGTGTTTTGGTGCAGTGAGGCTTTCCCTGCTCCTGGCTGTGTGCTTGTGTCCTGTGTAGGGTTGGGATGTGCCTGGGAGGTCTCTCTGGGTCATGGGAAGGATCTCCAGGTTCCTCAGCGGAGCAAAGCACAAAGTGCCTTCTCCAGGGAGTCTGAGAAAGGGTTGCTATGGTTTTGGATTAGCTGAGCTAAGAACCACCCGTTGTTAGTACAGTAAATTGCATTTCTTTGGCTTTGCTTTCTAATGGTTTCTAATGGCCTGGTTACTTTCATGGGTGAAATGACATTTGTTCCTGGACCCCTAAGTCAGGTTTTGGGACAGAAGCACTCTGCAGTTTGACATCCAGAGGATTCCCTATTCCTGTCAGACTGACCAACAGGCAATGGGAAACTGCTGGAGGACCAGTGGGTCTCCAGCTCCTTTGCAAAAACTCCTCTGGGCTGTAGGTAAGGGCACTCCTGGGTCTGGCTGGGGGTCTGGAATGCTGGTTTTCTCCTAAAATCTAGCAAGAGGGAAGCATCACGTTTTTTCATAATAGCCCCATTGGATGTTTAGCTATGGTGTGGGAAATGAGGTTCAAACTCTCCTTTGAGGAGCCAAAAAAAAAAAAAAAAAAGGAAATCACACTTCCCAGCCTCTATTTCTACAGGCTTCAGGTATTGTCCCAGTTTGTAGCTTTTCCTCCTTGAATTGCTTTAGGAATGCTGAGAGAGACCATCCAGTCCTCCTGCCTGTTCCTGAACCTCTTCTGAGGATGCTTTGGTTTAGGACAAGTCCTCTTGTGGTACACAGAGTGCATCACACACACAGCTATGAGTCTTGGTGCTGACTCTGGAGTTTCTTGGCACAGTGTTGGGAATCTGTAATGGGATTCCTGCAGCAGACCCTCATGTCCTACTCCGAGGTAATGATCTGTAAAGGAACCAGTTAAATCAAATGCCTGTTTCAGTTGGGATCTAAAGAGGCCTGCAAGCATGCCAGACCTCTGTAATGGATCTCTGGAGGGAGAACAGGACCTGGAGAAGCTCCAAGTCCCACCTTCTTCATGCACATCACTAGAGAATAGTTCCCTCCTGTATCCATGCTGGGCTGGGGACATGGCTGGGCCACTGCCTCTCTGGAGAGAGATGATTTGGCTTTTTACACATGGTATCTGCTGGGTATGTTGGGAAAAACTGCCCTCCTTTTGCATTTCCTTCTGAGTTTTTCAGCAAGTATATGGGGGTTTTCACTCTCACAATGATTGTAACAGGATTTTATTCTCCTGGAGACAGCTGTTAGCAATTAGCAACTTGATCCATTCAGTCCTGAGAACAGAGTTTAACACTTTCTTGCCTTTCTGAGGAAGTTGCTAATCCTGTTTTTTTGCTGGTTTTGGGCTTGTGCAGCAGTTTTGGCACTTTCTGTGTATGTGTGGGCAGAGCAGGGAGAGAGGCACGAGTACAGCAAGGAAGTCTGATGCAGCTGAAAGAGCTACAAAGAAAAGTACTGAGTTGTGTACCCAGAAAAAAATCATTAGGAAGATGATTTCCAAGCAGTTAGTGCCAAAGCCTGTGTTTAGGAGTATATTCCAGTGTGTTCCAGGACTTGGAAGTGTGCATTTGGGAAGCCAGTCTACAACTAGCTGAGGCTCAGACTCAGCAGAAGTCAACCACGAGTAGATCTCCAGTGCTTTTCTGCAGTCTGAGCTCTTGGGCTGAGGCTCCTCAGTTAAGAGGAAGGAGTGAAAACCACTCCTGGTGTCCTTGCTCAAGAGCAAATGAGAAATGATAGTTTGTGTCTGCAGTACCTCTCCTGGGACTCCCAAACATGCACTTTTGGTGGTCCAGACTGGGAACCGAGTGTGGTGGGAAGAGCAAACCCAGCACAGCCTGAACCCTTCTGCTGGGGAACTGCTGGAAATGGTTCCTCACTGCCACATACAAAGCTGAGAACTTGCCTGGCTGGCTGGGGTGAGGAGGCTGAGCTAGTCCAGGCCAACCATGTGGGTTCCTCATGTCATCACTGGAGATAGATGCATCCCAAGGGGGTTCACCCTGGACTCTCTTTAGGCAAGGGCTAAATTCCAAGCCAGCTCCTGTAGGCACAGGTGAGCTCTAGAGCCAGCTCTGAAGGTTTCCTTTTCTTTTCTGGAAGCCAGGCTGGCCTCAATGACATCTTCCTGTTTCAGATTGCAGTTCCTCCAAGTTAGAGCCTGGATTTCATGATGCTTTTGTTTCTCAGGTTCTGTGGGAGGACAAATCTAGTGCTGACCCCTCCCCAGATCCCTGTGAGAGTCCTGCTCTGGGGCTCCTGGGCCCCCCCAGCTCCTCACCTGCACAGATCAGTGTCCCCAGGTCAGAATCCCAGCTCTGCTGCAAACACAAACTCCCTCCATAGGGCTGGAAGGAGCCTCTGCTCCACGGCACTTCATCTGTCAGGGGATGGTGGGATTTGGTGTGTTTGCCTCAGAAATCACCCCATTTCTGGCAGGAAAGAGGCTGCTTTGGATGCACACACAGCTGGAGGGTCCCTGGTGAAAATCTCCTGTCTGGTCCCTCCTGTGCTGGGGCTGCCCCTGCTCCCCAGAGCTCCACAAAATCTCTGAACCTTGAGGTCACCCTCAGCCAGGGTGCTCACAAGAAGTGGCAGTGGCAGAAGGGCCCTGGCACTTTTAAGGTGTTCTTTGGGTTTGCTTGTGTTGCCTGGTGGCTGAGCACAGCTCTGCTGGGCAGCACTCACTGGTCAGTAGTTCCTCCTCCTGCAGGAGCATTTGGCTCTTTTCCCAAGAAGGTCCTAAGCTGTTTTTCAGGCTCAGAGCCATCTTCCCTGACAGAATCCATCAGGGACAATGGCCAGCAGCAAATCCTTAGGAAAGAGAATAAAACCAGGGCAAGCCTCAGTGATTCTAACCCTGACTGAAGCTGCTGGGTGTCTGAGCTGTGCATGGGGGTTTTCCCAGCCAAAGGTTTTTTACCTTTGGATTTAAAAAGCCATGGTGTATCTTTCTGTTGTGAATATATCCGATTGTTTTGGTTTCCATGGCAACTCATGGCTGTGACTTGTGCAGTTTAATTACACTGGCTGAAAAAAATACAGCCTTTTGATACAAATCTCTGAGCAAATAACATCTGATGCAGTTGTTCTTGCACACATGCATGCACTGGCATAATGATGGTCTCTTTTTTTTTTTTAATCCCCTTTTTCATTTCCTAACAAATCCTAACATTCAGTTTTGCCTTTTTACTGCCACTCTGAGGATTCTTGAGCAAACACTTTCTGGGCCTGGCAACTTTTTCATTTATTGATTGATTCTGTTTTCTTTTTGCCTGACATTTCACTATGAGCCAGAGCCTTTAACCTCCCTGCTGTAAAACTGTCTTCCAGGATGGGAACCTCCTGAGGCTCTTGGTAGTGAACATGGACACAAAGAATTTGCATAACTCCACTGATATGACCTTGTGTTCCTTGAGGTGTTATCATGGCTTTCCACTGAAATTGCCAGCACTTAAAGCCCTTTGCTATTTTCCTTGTTTCCAAACAGGAAATTAAGTGTGCTGCATGGTGAGTGCACATGCTCTTTTGGCAGCAGTGTGGTCGTAGAGGGAGAGATTATTTTCACCCTGTTTTAGACATTTATCTTCAGGTTGTGTGACAAGTTCCAGAGAGCTCACTTGGCTACTTGGAGCAGGCAGCTGGTGCAGGGATGGAGATGGAGAAGCCCCTTCTGGGGAGCCTGGCTGGACTGCTCAGGTCCGTTCTAGAGGCAGCTTTGGTGCTTGTTAATATAATAAGGAAAGTCAAGAGTTGATGGGGGAGAGATTACTTTGCACTGGACTTGTTTAAGAGCAGTGTCTGCATAGTAGTCATGGCAACTGAGCTCCTAAAGGCTGGACTGGGTGAGTAGCTGTGGAGATGGTGCAGGCAGAACCATTAATTAATGCTTTGCTGCTCAGGTGATGAGTCAGAGCAGGGCTGAGCTCAGGACACTTTGAAGCCATGGAGCATTGCCCAGCCCGTCACAAGGCAATGACAGTGTAGCACAGAGCAAGCCCTGTCTTTGGAGAACTCTCATCTTGTCTCTTGGCTTTGTCTTTCAGAAATGTAGGTGGCAGCTGCTGCCCCTGAAGGACTCGTCCCCGTCCGACCCCGCGCGGTGCCGCCTGTCGCTACCATGATCTTCTGCATGCTGCTGCTGGCATCACTGCCCGAGCCCTCTGGCACTGAGATCAACCCTGGTAGGAGCTCCCAGGCTGGGAAAAGGCTCTGCCTCTCACCTTTCATGTGTTTGTCCTCAGTCTCTGTGCCCTCAGATGATGAACCCGTAGGGATGTAACGAATGCACGGAAACGTCCTCGCTAACAGAGCTCTGGGCTGAGTTGCCCATTCTCGCTTGACAGCTGTACTGGGGTGAAACAACTCTGCTGGCAGTCCCAGGAGGTATCAGGCACATGGATATACTCCCTTCTGAGGGGCTGTGCTGTTGACCTCTGGTTCAGCATTGTGAGTGTGGTCTGTAGAACAAGCATGTCTCTAGACTGGCTCAGAGACACTGTGCTCACTGGGGAAAGGAGATTGCTGACTGCTAACAAAGCATTAAACACAGCTCTCCAGACATTGGGAGAGGTTCTGCAGAGAGAGGTGTGGAAGGAAAGGTAGAAAGCCCTGGCTCAGACCAGGGTATTGGCAGAAATCTAGGGTGAAGACAGGGGTATAAGCCTATGAGTCCTTGTGCAGAGAATGGCCTCTTATCCATCAGCATGTGGGAAGTTAAAGTCATGATGGGGATGAGTAAGGTGATGGTCTGCAATGTATTGCAAAAAAACCTGTAATGAGGTAGCTTGAGCTGGAGACAGTCTGTGAAATAAGTGAGTCTAATCCTTTACCAGCTTGGCTGAAGGTGTGGTGAGGCAGCAGTGGTACCCTCAGGGCCTTGGGCTCTGCTGGGTCTGGCTCTGTGTTGGATCCCTCTGCCTGTGGCTGTCTCTGCTCCTGCTCTGGCCTGTGGATCTTTGCTGAGATTTGTCTTGGTGCTGCAACCAGCCAAAAATGAAGTGATGGAATGTGGGGGAGCTCAGCAGGCACTCCTGTGCTCCCCATTACACCCCCACATGTCTCACTTTGAACTGGGGTTGCCATCTGTTTCTGAAGATCAAAACCTACTGGAAGAAGAGGGAAGATGGCAGCTGGAGGGTCAGTCCCACAGAGATCCCTTTTAGGAGTGGTTAGCAGAGAAGTCAGCACACCCAAATGTGCAGGAAGAGCTTCCCCATCACCAGATCCTGAGGTGGGGTGGGCTCTGAGCACTGTGGTCCCACCCTCCTGCTGTAACGTTTTCCACCAAGAAATACCTGTTAGGCAGTTACTTGGCTGGTGTTCTGTATGATGGTAACAATCACCGTTTCATGCCTCTGGCAGCTTTAGCCAGGTTTGGTTGCAGTCCTGGTCGCCAGAAATGGGGAAGAGACCCAAGGTAGTGTCCCCTCTGAGGAAAAGACAGGCAGGACTGCAGATGTGGCAGTGGGGGTGCCAGCCAGCACAGATGCCACTCTGGAGTGACTGGAGCATCTGCCGACCCTTGTCTGTGTCACTGCAGACAGGGGAGGAGCTGGGGCTGCTCTGAGCTTGGAGGACAAAAGCCAAAACATGTACAGGAAAGCCTTTTTTTTTTTTTTTTTTCCTGGGACCTGCCATTGACTGTTTTTGTCTTTTAACTGTTCTGTGATTTAATCCCAGACAAGCTTTTAATCTGCTGCTGATGCCAGTCTGACAAAAATATCTTGTGTGTCTGTTTTGGATACTGAGCCTTAATGAATACAGTAAGACTTTGAGTTTTCTGAAACATCCCTAATACTCCAAGACATGTTAAAAGTCTTGTGTCAGGGGGAGAGCTTGGCCAGCTTGGATTTGTAAGCTACATCTGCACTCTCTCTTTCTTTTTTTTTTTTTTTTTTTCTTTGCTTGTAGAACCTCATGGCTTGAGCCAGTTGTGTTTGTACTCCCTGAAGGCACCAAGTCTGAGAGTCTTCTCATGCCTGAAGTGAAATTCTTGCTCCAGTTGAGGCAGGGAACAGACCAGGATGGGGCAATGTGGATCCTGCTCAAGTGTGAGCTGTAACCAGCAGTGACACAGTGGAGCAGATGTTTCCATGAGCTAGAGCAGTCAAGTGGAAGCTGTTTAACTTCTCACATTACTGGGCTGGTGAAAATAATGATTGTCCATATGTGAATACAAGTCAAGCATCCAGCTTAGTCCAGTAGAAGAAGAAAAATCTTTAACAAATCCTTCCATTTTGTGTCGCAACTTTATTTATAAGTAATTTCTCATTATAAAATAGGTCAACCAGTAACACTACTATGGATTTGAGTTTCATGTTCTTGAAATGTTTATTTGAAGTTTTTGCCTGGCCAAGGCTCTGCTGGATGATCCTGAGTGCGTTTCATTGCTTACAATTTGTTTATGATAATTATGAAAGATTTAATCCTTTTATTTGCATTCTCTATTTTATCATTACCAAGTTTATTCCCTAGGCACGATAGCTTTTTAATTAAACTTGTCTGTTGCTTTGGTGCTGATAGTTTTGTTCCCTTTCCCAGCTATCTGCCGTTACCCTCTGGGTATGCACGAGGGGACGATCCGGGATGAGGACATCACTGCTTCCAGCCAGTGGTATGAATCCACAGGACCCCAGTATGCACGGTGGGTTAAGCTCTGCCAAAAAATGTAATCCTTTTTTTCCTTCTGGACAGCCAAGGTGTGACTGAGGAAGTTCCCTCACCCTTAAAGCAACCTGTTTGCTGAGCTTGTTCACTGCTTCTGTGTTAAATCTGATCAGTGCCAAGTGAAAGAGCAAGAGGCAGGAGGTCATGGTCACAAGGTGTAATACAGGAAATTCTGATTCAATATTGAGAAAAAAAAACCCTTCCCCATGCAAATGAAGTCGTGGGTTAGGGCCCAGAGAGGTGATGGTGTCTCAGTGTTTGGGGATTTTCAGGACTTGGCTGAGCAGCAGACTCTAGGTTTGGAGTTAGCCCTGCTGTGAGCAGCAGGTTGGACTGGAGTCTTCCAAAGGTTCTTTCCAACCCTCACCTTCCTCTGGTTCTGTGAATAAATGTGATGTATTTGTGACTTACAGGCCAGCTAGGGGTGATGCCCCTGGGATTCTTGTTGAGTGCTTTAAACTAAATCATAGGAAGTCATTTATGAGATTGAACTTTTCAACAGCATCCTATTGAGGAAATGGGCTGTGTCCACTTTGTCTGAAAACCCTGGAAACCACAGAGTTAGGGAATTGTTCAAAATGATACTTATATTTCTAGAACTCCTAAAATTCTTCTAGTGCTTGATTTGTCTTTTTTTTCTCTCTAGTCTGGTAGAGCAAAGATGTGAAGTGTTCTGAGTTTTTATGGAGTTTGAATAATCCTGTGAGTCTGCAACCTGGGAGGCTTGTTTTGTTCTGGGAGATGTGGCTATCTCCAGTCCTGCAGATACTTCAGGCATCACTTATCATCTTTGCCATCATCTCCTTGCCAGGGCAGCTGATGTCTGCAGGGTGAAGACCTCAGGGCATCCTCAGCTGACTTCATTCTGTTAGAGGTCATCCTTGTCCTGTGCAGATCTCTGTCCCCCTCTCATTTCACAGTCACTCTTCCTGCTTTTCTTAACTTTTTTTTGCTTGCCACTTTGCTGTAAGAAAGTCTGGCACAAACAGCTGACCATCCTGAGACCATCCTGATCCTTCCCCAGTGCCTTGGCCTTCAGTGTCTCCTTCTAGGTACTGCCTCCTGTGCTGCATGGGGGATGGCACTCGAGTCCCACCAGTCAGACACAGAATAGCTGCCCAAAAGAGAGAGGCACTTAGCTGTTTGCTGAGAAATCTCTGTTGCTATCACATCCACATGGGCTTTTTGTGTCTGGATAAGGTTTTCAAGTTAAAAACTCTCACCACCTTGTGGCTTGCAGAAGCCTAGGTGAAGCCATGCTTCCTCTAGTGGCTCCACCTGCTGATTGCTGCAACACTCTGGTCCATCCTCAGGGATAAAAGTCTTTGGTTTGTAGCTGGTGCCACAGTGTTCAACTTTGAAGCAGAGGCCTTCACATCTTACAGCCAGCAGTGTCCTGCCTCAGCAAATCTGCTTATTGAGAGAGGGATGAAGATTGGGTTGAGATGAAGAATTTGTAGATGGGCAGAACTCTGTTTTTTTCATAGAACCATGGAATGGTTGAAGGATCCTTTGAACACTTCCAGGGATGGGGCAGCTACAGCCTGTTCCAATGTCTCAGTGCCCTCACACTGAGGAATTTCTCCCTAATGTCTAACCTAAATTTCCCCTCTTCCAGCTTAAAACCATTCCTCCTTGTCCCATCACTACACACCCTTATAAAAAGCCCCTCCCCAGCTTTCCTGTAGGCTCCTGTAAGGTGCCAGAAGGCCACTAGAAGGTCTTGGCATGGGCCCACCTCTCAAGTCTGTCAAGACCACTCTGGACCTAGAAATATAAAAATAAATTTCTAAACTGTATTTTTCAGACAGCTCCTCTTTGTGCTTGTTAGAGCTGTAGGTGGTGGTGGCCAAGCAGAAGTTCTGGTCTGACTACATCTGGTTTGGGAGGATTAAGCATGCAATTTACCAGCAAGGTGCTAAAAAAGCACGCAGGATGCAGTTACCTACCTGAGGAACAAAGTTGTTTCCAATCCATGTGAGATGTGTCTGGCAAGGAAATGACTCCTGACAGCCCAGGAAGGGTACCCAGAACTGAGGGAGTTGTTCTGAACAGGGCAAACCTGGCTAGAGGCCTCTGGTAGATCTCAGCTGACCATCACCCCAAAGGGGAAAGGTGTTTGGTCACCAGCTGTCAGGTCTCCCCTGCTGATTTGGCTTCTTTCTCCCAGCTCTCCCATTCCAAGGTGTTTCCTCAGTCTCTGGAGGGGATGGATTCCCGGACCTGACATTTTTTGACGTGTGCGCTTTTCCCCTCAGGTTACAAAGGGAAGAAGGGGATGGAGCCTGGTGCCCTGCTGGCTTACTGCAACCCAAAGATGTCCAGTTCCTTCAGATTGACCTGCACAAGCTTTTCTTCATCACCCTGATTGGGACTCAGGGCAGGCATGCCCGGGCCACAGGCAAGGAGTTTGCCCGTGCTTACCGGCTCGACTACAGCCGCACCGGGGAGCGCTGGATCTCCTGGAAGGATCGGCAGGGCAGGAGGGTGAGTGGGCTGGGGCTGAGTCCTGGGGGGCACACGAAGGCAGGGAGAACCCAACTGGAGGAGCCACAGCCTCTGCCTCCTGCCTGCTGCAATGTGCTTTGTCCTGACTCTTCCCTGTCAGGCATCGAATCCTCTGCCTGAGTGCTGTGTCTGCTGAGGTGCTGGACTGGTCATTCCTCTGGTTTGATGCCTCACATCTCAGGCAGTGCTGTGACTGAAAGCTCTGGCTCTTCATTAGCTTTCACATTCAAGTTCTCATGTGAATGTTCTAAATTGGAAGCTTCAAGGCAGATGTCTGCTTTGTGACTAAAAAAAACCCCCAAAACAACAAAACGTGAAAAAAAAAGTAAAAGGAAAGGGTGGCAGAGAATGGAGATGAGCACGTGTTGCTTCTCACTACAAAAGTCACCTCCAGCTTTAATTTCCTCAGTGAAGGCAAAGGGTGAAGCTGTCCCTCCTCTGACCCCAGCTGAGGATGTGCTCTCACTGGCACTGATGCTGCCTGGTGCAGTGCTGTGGGGTCCTGGGCCCTCATCAGTCTCTGGTTTGGGCCACCTACAGCAGCAGCAGTGTGGGGAACATGGGCATCAGTAGTGACTGGGAGTGGAAGCTGCTGCTGAGTTTGTTCCACCTGCAGCTGATTCACTTTGGGTTTTTTTGGCCCTGAGAAACCGAGTGCTCAGTAGCAGCAACCCCACCTTGTGGAGGGGCTCTGAAAAGTGCATCCTCTCTGTTGCCTCTCAGAAGGTAGGACAGGCAAAACCAGCAGCTTTTCCACTACTGAGCTGGTGCAAAGGTACCCTCATCTCAGGGAGATGGCCAAAGGTTTTTCCTCTTACTCTGACCAGGTAGGAATTTTTTGACTTGATGTGTCTGCCACCCTCAGGATTCACCAGCAGAAGGTCAGCTCCATCCTGTAGAGATGTACAGGGGTGTTCTGCCACGTGTTGGCTCCTCTTGGGTTTTGTCTCCTGCAGCAAAGTCATGTGGAGCCAGCCCTAGGTTTCCTCTCTGAGGCCATCTGACAGCTTGAAATGGTTGATCCCTGTCACCTGCTCCCTGAAGGAAAGTATCCCTGTTTCAGTGGAAGAAGTCATGGGTGTTCCTCATAGGAAAGTGATGTTAAGAGGCTTTAGATTAAAAGCTGAGAGGTGAAGAGGGTGAGGAACCAAGTTTTCTGTTTTCTTTGCTCAGCTCCTGGTGCTCTGCACCTTTGCAGAGCTGTCTGAGCAGGTATAGAAAACTTTCACAGCTATTCAGGTGCAGTGCAGAAGCCACCAGCTGTGTCTGGCTCCTCTGCAGGGAGATGCAGGGTTTTGTACAGGTGTAGGAGGAGAGGAGCAGCAGCAGCAGCTGATCCTCTGCAGGTACCACACAGGGAAAGGTCCTCAGTCCTCAAGGGCAGGGTACAAAGACCCCACTGTGCAAATGAACAGCATGAGAGGGAGAAGCTGCTGGCAAGGCTCTCTTCCCCAGGTGATCCAAGGCAACACTGACACGTACGATGTGGTCCTGAAAGATCTCCGGCCTCCCATCATCGCACGGTTTATCCGGGTGATTCCTGTGACAGAGATGCCCATGACTGTCTGCATGAGGGTGGAGCTTTATGGCTGTGTCTGGTATGGTAAGTAGCCATTTCCATGCCTGTCTCTGGGAAATAATCCTTGCACACCACTGGCTGGGGCTCCCACGTGTGTAGAGGGACTCCTGGGCCCACAGAACTCCTTCTGTTGGTCCACAGCATAAATAAAAGGCTCATATGGAGAGAGATGGTGGAAGGCTGCTACTGCTGCTGTATTTCTGAGGTATATGGCCTTCTTTTTTAGATGGTTTGGCATCCTATAGCATCCCTGAAGGAGGGACAATAGCGGCTCCTGGCTTCCCCATCGTTTATCTGAATGACTCGACCTATGATGGCTACCAGGAGCGCAGGTGGGAGAAGTTCTCCTGTTCTCTCTCAGTCACTCTGCAAATTTTCTCTTTTCCTATTTACCCTCTCGCTATTACCTCATATCCCAGATGCTTCTTGGAGACCTCCAGAGCTGCAAGCTAGCCTACTAGTTCTCCAGAGCAGCATGGCTTTGTTATTCCAGGCTCTTCAGACATGTAGTTTGTTGTTCTTTTGAAGGAGGGTGTGGGCTCAGGATGTGTCAGATTGATTTCCCCCAGCTGATAAGGGCTGGCAGGAAAGAAGCAACAGTTTTGTTAGTGGAAGCTGTTGTTGATTCTTTTTAAATTAGAGCATGTCCTTATACAGCTGGTGCTTTCTTCACAGCTTCCATCTTTAGAGGGTGTGATGACACTGTCCTGATGTGTCTGATTGCCTTAATGCCCTCATGGCTCTTGGTCTCTTGGGTATGATGCTTTTCCAATGCGGAGTAAAAAAGCCTAAAGTAACTGGGTTCTGACACCTCATTACAAGGTCTGTTAGTTTTTCCCATCACTGAGGTTAGGTAGGTAGGGTGACATGCTACAGACATCTTGAGGTTTCTGGTTTAACCAACAGTTGAAAAGAGAGTTCATGAAGAGTCTTTATCTGAAATGACTCCTGGAATCAGGAGTCTGCCTCTGCCTCTGCTGGTGTGGAGTTAAAACACTCAGACCTGTGCAGATTCCAGTGACTGTTGGACTCTCCTGGAATGGACTTGCAGGGCTTCATAGCCCAGCCTGGTTTCCAGGTTTCCTGGAGGCAGTGGAGTGAAACAGGGTGCAGGGAGCAAGTTGAGGCTCTAACACAACTGAACTGCTTGTACCTTCCTGCTCTAGGACAAGGGACATGGCAGGGATGGCTCCCAGGAGGGTCAGGATGTGCCACAGATGTACCACATCTGGCATCTTCTGCTCTGGGACACTGCTGGAAAGCTCTGTAGTGGGCTCTGCACTCTTGGAATGGAGTGGAATGAAGCAGGGTCCTGAGTGCAGAGTCTGAGCAGCCCTGGCAATGGAGCTGATAATCTTCTCTTGCAGAAGGAGCAGTGCCAGACATGCTCCCAGTTAGAGCTGTGGCTGGGTGAGCTGCCCAGGTCTTCCTGCTCTTTTTCCTGCTTTTCTCTGCCTTCCTGCAGAACTTTCCCACTGGATCAGTGTTCCTGCCATGCAGCTCCATGGTGCAGTGGTTCAGGTGTCTGATGGGCAGCAGGCACTGTGTCTGTGCCCTCACTTCCCATTCCCAAGGGGCTCTGCTTCCACTTGGCTTTGCTCTCAGGGCTTTGTATCAAAGCAGAAACTTCTGCCTTTTCCCAAGCAAGGAAGGATTTGAAAAGCCCAGCCCAAACAAAGTAAAGGGCCACTGCATGAACAGGGAATGAGTTCTGGTCCTGGATGGGTTAACAGTAAATAAAGGAATGTTTTCCCTGGAGCAGCTGAAGGACCCACGGGCTCTCACGTTTGCTCTCTCCTGGCTGGTTTTGCCTGACTGTTGGTTTTTTCCTTGCTAGGCACCTGTATGGTGGTCTGGGCCAGCTGACAGACGGGGTGCTGGGACTGGATGATTTCACCCAGAGCCACCAGTACCGTGTGTGGCCTGGCTATGACTACGTGGGCTGGAAGAACGAGAGCTTCAGCACGGGCACAGTGGAGATGGAATTCCAGTTCGACCGACCCCGGAACTTCACCTCCATGAAGGTAACAGGGGTGTCCTGGAGGAGGCTGGGGGCTTCCAAACTACCCTTTGGGTCCTCTTCCCAAAGCAGGAGGACATGAAGTGCCTGGCAGAATCTGAGATGTTCCACGTTTGGCAGTGTAGGAGGGTAAAGCAGAGGAGCTCAGAACCTTTCAGTATTTGACTTAAAGGAATAAAAAGCAGACACCTGCAGTCATTCTGCATCTGAGATGAGTTTAGGATGTAGGCTCCTTAGGCCCTAGGGGCTGCCTGATCCTGAAGGTATAAAGGTTGTTTCCATTTTGACCCAGAATTTCTCTGGATGCCTCAATATTTGCTTGTGCTGTGGGAAATTACACAGGAAGAGGATGAACTGAACTTTGAGTCTGTAGTAAACAGCAGGATCCTTTCAAAAGGATTGGTGGCTTTTCTTGTAGAGATTTCAAATGAAGGAGAACCCACCACATCCTTAAGTAAATTGTTTTGGTGGTTACTTACCCTAGTTTTATTTTGTCTATTTTTAACTTGCAACTTTGGCTCTTAGCCTGCTTTTGCTGGCAAAAATAAGAGTCCTGCCTTCTCAGAAATTTTCCTGCTTCTAGACTGTGATTAAACCACTCTCTCAATCGTTATTTCAGTAAAATAATTTGTCTGAGTTCTCAGAGCCTTCTGTGTGAGATCCAGGGGCATTTTTGTAGCAGTCTTCCAGTCCTTTCTGTCTTTGGCAGTACTCTTCTAGAGGTATAGAACCTGGAGCTGGATGTAGGCTTTCCATCAAACTGTAGAAAAGAATGGTATCAATTTCCTGCTTTTGGATGATTGTTCTTTTTTTATGAATCTTGTGATCATATTAGTCCTCTTAGCCAAGGGATGGGGAGCCAGTGTTCATTAACAATCTGCTGCTAAAAGGCAGTTAATAATTACTGGTGTCCAAGATTAAAGTCCAGTTTAGAAAGGCATTTACATTTTGTTCCTGAGTTTACTACACTGGAACGAGTCAGTCCTGAGAGCTCCAGATTCTTTTAAGAGACTTTGATTTTTTTTTTTCCCCCCATTTAATTTATTTTCTTTCTAGTGATTCTGTTGTCTCTTTCAGATCATTGAAGCTAGGAATACATTCCTGCTAGAAAAACACCTACAGAGGGATGATTTGTGCCCTAAAATTTGTAAGACTTACTACTAGTTGACAATTTTTAATCAAATAAATAAAATGCTTGGGTTCATATTATGCTAATTGGAGTTGGACATTATAATTAGTAAACTAAATGCCTTACAAAAATCCATCATATAAACAAAAGCATCCTGATCAACCAGACACATAGTTACTTCATTTTGTGTTTCATTGTAAAGCTGTATTGATTAGCATAAATTATTCTTCATTCTTTCAGCTTTCAGTTTATTTTTTACAGGCCAGGTTGTTTGTAAATACCTTTTGTATTTTCATACCTGTTGACTTTATGCCAGTTTTCTGAGCTTGCCCATTATCTGAGGAAATACTAAAAAGAAATGCTAGCAAATGCTGCAGCTGCATTGCAAATTCCTTAGGCCTGCATATTATAAAATTAGACATTAGTAGGTGGTGTCTGGAATAGAAAGTGTCTCTGTATCAGTCCAAGATGAGAACATATCCAACTCTGTCCAAATATGGCACAAATTGTATATTGCAGGCGTCAGGTTTTCCTGCCTTGTTATGGATGACTCCTTCTCCTTATTGAATAATGTTGTCTAAGCTTCATCTGTTCCTAATTACATGCAAATACCCTTCTTTTGTTTTGTTACTGCTCATCAGGCCTGTTGTCCTCATTGTTGCTTCACTGCTATTCACTGCAGGACCTCACAGAGGCCAAGCAATTAATAGGGCTGAAAGCTGCAGTTGGTTTGGAAGCTGTTCTCCCAGTTGCTGATACTCCACCATCAATAGGAAATAATTTCTGGAGTCACTGGGGAGGATTGGGCCACCATGGCTTTGAAAAGGAGTAGACTGAAGACTCTGAGGGACACCTTATTCCTTCTGATTCCTGGTCACTGGACACAGTGACAAAGTACTGGGGTCCAGATCTCCTGCTTTGTGTTTTTTGGGGCTGGGTAGACACTATCTTAGACTGCAGATGCTGAAGGCTTTCTAAGAGAGGCCATGTGGTTTTCTTTCCTCTCTTAGGATATATGTTCAAGGGGAGTTGGTCTGTGAGGCTTTGGATTAGTACAGAGTTGGTCTGGTTTTGACACGGACCTTTTGAAGAGCCTGCCAAAACGTGATCATTAATGTAACATTTGCATGCCAGGTGATGAACTCCTCTGGAATCAAATTTTTCACAAATGTTCCATTGCACACTATGAGTGGATGAAGCTGTACAGGAACAAGTCCCTCGTTCTGGGTTAGGAGTATTCATAGAGGGGAGATCTTAGAAAAAGAAACTCTTCATGAACACAAATCCCCAAGGCTTGGTTTGGTTTTCAGTAAATCTTCCTCCTGCCTCATCTGTTGCCTTCTCCCTAGGTGCACTGTAACAACATGTTTTCCAAGGGGGTGAAGATCTTCCAGAAGGTGGAGTGTCTGTTCAAACCACGGCTGATTGCAGACTGGGAACCTGAACCTGTTGGGGTGGCAACTGTTTTGGATGACAAAAACCCCAGTGCCAGGTTTGTGACCGTGCCCCTCAACCAGCGAGTAGGCAAAGCCATACTGTGCCGCTTCCACTTCGCTGACACCTGGATGATGATCAGTGAGATTTCCTTCCAGTCAGGTGAGTGATCCTCCAAGCCAAGGCACCTTGGGAAGCAGAGAGAGGAGCAGAGGGGGTGTGGAGGGGACACAATAGGGAGGAGGAAGTAGTAGAAGCAGGGAAGTTGTTGGACTGACCCTTTCCCTTCCCTTCCACAGACATGGAGAGTGTGAATCCCAGTTTTGTTACAGCAGCCACAAGCACAACAGATGTCTTGGAAGCAGAGTACAACACTACTGAGGGGACCTGGGGTAAGGACTGAGTGTTGGGGAATTTCACAGGAACACCTTGGTTAACATGGGCTTTCCATCCATTTCTGGAGATCTGGGCACAACCCTCATGCACTGAGCTGCATCTCACAGGCCTCCCAGCCTCAGCTGTTTCCTCCTCCATCACCTGGCTGAGGCTGCCTCAGAGCCAGGGGGCTGGAGGCAAATGTGCAGCCAGTGAAGCTCTAAAACTGGCTGCTCAGGCATGGATCCATTGCAGAGGTTCATCCATTGCATTCTCAGAACAGGCCTTTTCCCCTGCACAATTCTTATCTACAAGCCTCCAAAATGAGAATTTCTGATAAGAGCAAAATGTGAACACAACTAAATGTTAGTGCTCAGGAAGCTGCCTAAGATCTCTTGTGTACCAAGCACAGATAGCAACCTGTGCTTCATTAACTCCAGATTCTTCTCTCATTCCAGAAACCACATCTTCTGTAACCAGCACCTGGATAGGAGAGAAAGCAGATGACTCCAACACCTCCATCCTCGTGGGCTGCCTTGTGGCTATTATCCTGCTGCTCCTACTGATTATAATCATTATTCTTTGGAAGCAATATGTTCAGAAAAGGTTGGAGAAGGTAATGCAGTGGATCTGTTCTGCAGACACAAGTTCATTACTAAGCATTAACCCTAATAAGCTCAGAATTATGTAAAAAGCACAGAGCTGTCCCAGCTCCATAGAGCAGCTCAGAGTGTTCTCACAGCAGGGGAAGATGCCAACTCTATCCAAGATATTACTGGAAGTTGCTGTGGTTGCAGCCAACACATTACTTAACAGCTGAGCTTTGCCTCAGCATTTGTTCCTCTCTTCCCAGGCCCCACGTCGGATCCTGGAGGAAGATGCCACCGTTCGCCTCTCGTTCTACAGCTACACCATTGCCAACAACCAGACCCAGATCCACCAGTCCAACCCCACCTATGAACGTGCCTTCCCACTGGATTTGGAATATCACCAGCCTGCTACGCTGCTTCAAAAGCTTCCAGAGCTCTCCCAGAGTGCAGAGGATTCAGGTAATGCAACCATCAGTCTCCAGAAGTTGTGTTTCATCTTTTATTATTTCTGTTGGGTTTTAAATTGTGCTTCTGCTCAGTGTCCAAGTCATCTTTGACTCCTGTGCAATGCAACACTAACCTGGGGACCTAAGACAATATTCTAGAACTTTTTATCACGTAACTTGGGCAGATGAAGCACCAGTCCCAAGGGAGAGGGGTGGCCTTTTAGTGTTCTCTTGAAGACTGCATTTATCTGCTAGCCAGGGCATCTGTTAGGAGCTGATTTTGGTGAGCACACCCCTTGGCAGTGTATTCCCTGCCTGCAGCACCCCTGGGCTGTCCAGACTGGCTGGTGGAGATGACCTTTAGCACCTCCTCCTCCTGCAGCCAGGGCTCTGTGAAATTCCTTTAGGAAAAGCAGAGGGAAATACAGCAGAATTGCCAGTGGTGCAGAGGCTTCCAGCCCCTGGGGAGGTTTGGGATGCATTCAGAAGGGAAGGTTTCCAGCAGTGTTTTGTGATGGCAGTGCTGCCTTCCTCAAGCATTGTTACACTACACTGGAAGATTGATTTGGATGGAGTCAGGCTATGAATGTGAAGCAGGACAGATGCTCTGTGTGAGGCTGACCATGCAGGGAATTAATTACAAAGAGTTCTTCTGTGATACTCGTGTGGATAAGGTGTGAGAGGCAGGGTGTATGCTAGCAGAGCACATGGAAAATGGAAATGTTGATCAGTTCTTGTTGCAGAAGGGAATTCAAAGCAGGTTTGATGTTGCAGACATCTCTGTGTCAGGTAGGGGTGACGGGTCCTGGTCAGGATGAATCAGAAACAGGAAATCAGTCACTTCAGACTCATTCCTCCATGTCTGGGCAAGAACTTTACCTCTCACAACTGGATAGAGGAGATAACTGTTTAACAGGAGTTCACTGCCACCTCCCAGGTATTCAGGTGTCTGCAGAAGTGAGGTCTGTCCTGGTTTAAGCCCTCTTTAACCCAGAATCTCCCATCTGGGGGTGCTTTGGCACAGGGTAGCAGGCTCCCTTACAGCCTCCTCAGCTAGGCTGAACCCCAGAGGTCTGCAGGATGGAGAGGTGTGGGAACTGGGCCATACTGGTTTTGTGGGGGTGAGTGTCTGACCCCCCCCTGTCTCTGGTTTCCCCTCAGTGTGCAGTGGGGATTATGCTGAGCCTGACCTGACCAAGTCCACTCCTCACCAAGGCTTTCAGAACAATGTTCCTCACTATGCAGAAACAGATATTGTCCACCTGCAAGGTGTGACTGGCAACAACATGTATGCAGTCCCAGCCCTCACTGTGGATTCCCTTACCAAGAAGGACATCTCAGTGGGGGAATTCCCCAGGCAGCAGCTACGACTCAAGGAGAAGCTGGGAGAAGGCCAGTTTGGAGAGGTACAGCCATTCTCTTCCACCTTTCCTCCCCCAGAAAGGAGATGTCTGGCACAGTGAAACTTCTGAGCTGCCTCTCTGGCACTGCTTCATGTCTGGGGCTGGGGGACCTGTGTTTTATTTAATGCCAGTATTTTATTTAACATGTGTCTTTGCTGCTGGGGAGGGCTGGTGTCCTCAGCAAAGGCTTCAGATTGCCCCATGCTGCTGTGAGGCTGCTGCTTGGTACCACCTGGGGGTCTCTCTCCTGCTTTGCAAACTCCCACTGTGTCCCTGTTTAGGACCCTACAGAAAAGGCCTGGGGGTGGGAATTCAGACTGTCCCATGGACATCTCAAACATGCCATGGCTGTCACCCACCTTTAGGCATGTGAGTATGAAAGGCCCAGCAGTGAATCCAGCCAAGACAGAGTGACCCTAGCTGTAAAAATAGCTTTTGTGTTAACAGGTGGAGGTTCTATGGGGCTCTGCATGCTGGTCCAAGCAGAACTGGACATTTCCCAAGCACTGTGCTGCCTCCCATTCTCCAGCTTTGCTTCCAGCTCAAGCCCCAGCCTGTGTCAGAAGCCTTGGGCAGCACAGTCCATGCCTCACTCACCTGCCAGCCTTTTTCTTCACTCCTTGAGCTGCTTTCAAGCTGGGGGTGTTTTCACCCTGCTTTTTCTTCTCTCCTGGCTTTGTTTCCACACCACTCCTGGTTCCATACTGAACCAATTTTTCCCCTCCCCTGCTCCCACTCTTCCCCTGTCTCTTGCCTTTCCAGCTTCTCCACACAGCCTTCAATTCTATCTGTCTGCATTTTGGCCAAACATTGTCCTTTACTGACTGCTTCCTCACCTGTGATGGGCCCAACTTTATAGTCCCTCCCTTCTGACAGCCCAGCTCCCCTACCCCAGCCCCTTCCCTGTCCCCCTCACTTCTTTCTGGATCACTCAGTGAACTGGGAAGGCACTGACATCCTCAGCATCTTCACCTGCCTGGGGGTCCAGTGGCTTTTGCTTGGATCCTGCCCTGTCTTGGGCTGTGCTCCAGGAGTGAACAGGGAGGATTTAACTCAGTGTTTTGCTTCTGGGTTCTCCTCTCTCCTTCAAAGCTTTCTCCTCCTCCTCCTTTGTGTGATCAGACAGCAGCAGCCAGGCTCTCCATCTCCATTTCCCTGGTTGATTCAGAGCCTGGTCCTTTCCTCACAGCACAGGCCCCTTCCCTTGTTTTTGCAGATGTGCCACATCATGTTCTCCCTTCTCTCCTCCTCACCTCCTTGGTCTTTACCAACCTGCTCATCAGCATCATGTGCTCTGCTCCACTTCTCTGCCTTCATGTGCAGCCTTGCTTCCTAGCAACATGGCTCATTGCTTTGGGCTTCTGCTCCACTCAGCTTTCAAGCTTCTTTCTCTTTGGTCCTGACCATCCTTCCCCTGAGCTCAGTGACACTTTACCTCTGCTTGTAATTTATCCTCTTAGTTCCAGGGTTCTTTCCTGTCCCCAGTCCCATGACTCTGCTTTCAGCACAGCAGATTTCATTCTCATTCTCCAGCAGCATCTTTGTACTCTTGTTTCTATTTTGTTTTTTTTTTTCATCTGCTGTCTCTTTTTTCTCCTCAGTGTTCTTGATGTGCAAATTCTGGTGCTTTCTTCATATAAAATTCATTAAGCTCCCATTACATTCCCCTGACTGCTGCAGGTCCTCAGCTGACAGGTCCAGTCTGTTCCCCTCCTCCAGTCCTTTTGCCACAGCCTCACATGCTCAGCTCTGTCTGCTTCCACCACCCCAGCATCTCTTGCCAGTTAAATATCCATTTTGATAAATTCATAAGCAAGTTTCTTGTCACCTCATTTCTTATACAACCCTGATGGTAATTTTATATTTTAATTCATTTTTTTATCTAAAGAAACTTGGCATTCTGTGATCAGAGTATTCCTCTCTGGGTGTATTCACAAGTGAGGTGTTTACATCACACACACGCACATGCACAGGTTTTTTTTGTTTGGTTTTTTTTTCCTGGAATCAGAGGACTTGGGAGAGCTGTCTGTAATTTCCAGACACTCCTCAGTGAAGTCTGAGTGGTGACTCCAGCCAGGCTGCAGGACAGCTCTGTAGGTGGATGGCTGGGGGGATGTTCTGGACATTCTGTCTGCATGCACAAGCAGGGTAAAGCAGAAATCCCCAGGCACAGGGGCCTTCCAGAACACCTCCAGTACCTGCTGGGCAAACTGGGACTGCCCCAGCAGTCTGCTGCACCACGTGTGCAGGAAATCCAGTGTGCTGGGGATCTGTTGGGCTGCATCCCCTCCTACATCATGGGCTATATAGTGTGTGTAGGCATTTTGTCCAGGATCTAGAGCCAAGCTCTGGGCTAATCCTGATGAGAACAGCGTCCCCCTCATTAGATCATTCACTTGGTCATTCTGAGGGGGGGGAGCAAACTGAGGACCTCAGTGGGATCTTGTTTTCCTCTGGGTTTTGAGCTGTGCACACATAGCTGCTGGTGCCTCCTGCCCTGCAGGTTCACCTGTGTGAAGCTGATGGTCTGCTGGAGTTCCTGGGAGTCTCCTCTACAGAATTCACTCCCCAGCCAGTTCTTGTGGCAGTGAAAATGCTGAGGTCAGATGTCAACAAAACAGCCAGGTGAGTGCATCCCCAGAGCCAACCATCTGAGAAGGAAAACAAATGCTCTCCCAGTAACAATTTCACACCAATTAACCCTGCTGGCTTCTGGGAGAGTCTCCTGTGTCTCTGGTGTGTGTTTTATGTGTTCAGAAGCAGGGAGGAGGGGACACCCCCAGAGATGATGTCACACAGAAGTTTGGGTGCATCCTGTCTGCTGGGGAAGGGCTCAGTGCTGACCCTGAGCACCGAAGCAGCTTTCAGTCTCACTGTGTGCAGATGTCTAAATGCCTCTGAACAGGGGTTTTCTTACATGCTGCTTCTGCTTTCCTTAGACAAAGGAATCATTTAGGCTCCCAACCTGTTTTCTTTTTTCCAAGAAATGATTTCCTGAAGGAGATCAAGATCATGTCCCGGCTGAAGAACCCCAACATCATCCGGCTCCTGGGGGTGTGTGTGAGGGATGACCCCCTCTGCATGATCACAGAGTACATGGAAAATGGGGACCTCAACCAGTTCCTTTCCCAGAGGGAGATCTACAGCAAATTTGCCATTTCAAACAACATTCCCTGTGTCAGGTAAGAGGAACTGCCCAGGTTTGGGATGAATCAGTGACCCAGAGCTGCCCGTTCCATCTGCTGTGCCTGGGCAGTGACCTTCCCCCATCCACCACATCCATGTGCTGTGGATGCTGCTCCTGCCTCGTGTGGGATTCTTGAGGCCTCTGGAGGTTTGTGTTCCTCTGAAGTGTGCCTGAGTGTGGGATGTTCTGGTCACAGTGACAATCTTAGATGTGTTGCTTATTGATGCCACCATCTGTTTACATTCGTGGGTTTGCATCAATTATTTCCATAATACAGGAAGCCAGCTGCATTACAGAAAGAATTTTTGGGATGAAAGTCAAGAATGTCTTAGGCTTTTAAGAAGGTTCATATGTTCTCTGGATGCTTAAAAAAATATGACATGAGAGGAGCTGAGTGTGGAGCTTCACTACGGAAAGATTTCATCAGCCAGCAGAAGGAGAATATTTGGCAAGGAAAAGAGATTTCTGTGAGCACTGGCACTGATCTCCCTCCTCTGTGGAAGGATTAAATCTAAAATAAAAGCATCTTTACTACTGCAGAAATCTTTTCCTCAGAGGAAGGTTGTATGTAGGGCTGAAGTATTCTACTTGACAAAGAACCTTGCTCTGATCAGAAGTCTCTGCATTGTCTGGTCCTTGGCATGAACCCCACAAAGGATTCCATTTATTTGTAGTTCAGGAGCAGGGTGTTGAGGCAGAGCAAGCTCTGGTAGTGGATGAAACAAGGTGTTTGGACCTTTCCTCAGTGAGACAATTCCAGCATTTCTGCCATCAGTGCTCAGGGGTCCTGCAGAGTCTTTGGGCTGCATCTCCTGGGTCTCTCTGGCTGCCTGGCACATCAGGATGGTGACTTTGCTGAGAAGTGGCTCCTGCCCTGGCCCTCTGGATGCAGAGCTGCTCACATCACACCCTGCAGAACTTGCAGAGCAGAGGGGCAGGGACCCAAAGGCAGCTGCAGGGTGCAGGTGGGACAGGAGAAACTGGGAATGGGAAGAGCACCAGCCCCAGGCTGCAGCTGAGCAGGGAGAAGGTGAGGTCTGGAAGCTGTGTCTGCTTCTATATGGAAAACCAACAACCAGGTGAACAAGGTACAACTGGGTGGCAGGGTTCCTGTCTTGGGGGCAAAACAGGTCCTCCCACATCAGGAGGAACATCAAGGGGGCTGTGGGAGGGGGCTGAGCATCACCTGGCTGAGTCGTGGTGCTGAAAGGCTGGGAAGGAAATGTTGGCCTGGGAGTGTTGGCTTGATGGTTGGACCTGATGATCTCAGAGGTCTGTTCCAAGCTTTGTGATCATGAAATTGTACCCAACCCCTCCTGCCAGTGCTCTGCCAGAGCTGCCTCCAAACCTCTGGCCACAGCTCAGCTCTGGATTGATGATTGTGCTGGAGGTGCCTTCTCACTGCCACCAGAACACAAAGAGGAGGAGACCAAGACTTTTTGCTGAGCTTTATCAGAGAAATACTAACTGTAAACAGTTTATTAGTTGTGACAAATGCTTAACCACGCACAGTGGGCAGCAAGCCAAGCAGTGTGTGTGCAGTGATGGAAGTCAGATGGTCCAAACTCAGGCTGTGTGTATCGTGCAGCTTTGTTAATAATTTTCATTTTGCTAATGGGGGAATTAAAATTATAGTAGATGAGAAAATGCATCTGTTGATATTTTCAGTAATATTAAACATATTTTTAAAATTAAGCTCTTTTACTGTGAAGTGCTGTATGTACATCAGTGTAAGTGTGCAAGGGGGGCAGTGTGTGAAATGCCAAGCTCTGAGCAGTTGGGGTTTTTAGGAGATGAGATTTGAGATTGCATGGCTTAATTTTTCATGCCTCTCTGCAAAAAGTTGGTGCTTTGATGGGAAAACTCTTTGAGCATCTTGAGAGTAACACCTGAGATTAAAAATCTCTTAAGGGCTGTCAGATTCTAGAGGCCCTGAATTTCAGGGACAACTTGTCTGTTCCTGCTCCTCAGCTCAGGAACTTGGCTCTGCCTGGCAGGGGGGTGTTGGGCAGATGAGTTTCACTGTCATGTCAAAAAATACATTGAGAGGTCAGTGTAATATAGCCAGAATAAGGAAGAGTTGAGTGTGGGGAACTCCACTGATTTTTCTTTTTTTTTTATTTAATGTCCTTTTGCTGCAGCTACTCCAACCTGCTGTACATGGCCACCCAGATCGCCTCAGGAATGAAGTATTTGGCATCTCTGAATTTTGTGCACAGAGATCTGGCAACTCGTAACTGCCTGGTGGGGAACAACTTCACCATCAAGATTGCAGACTTTGGGATGAGCAGGAATCTGTACAGTGGGGATTACTACAGGATCCAGGGCAGAGCTGTGCTGCCCATCCGCTGGATGGCCTGGGAGAGCATCCTGCTGGTAGGGACTGCACAAAGCCCCTTCCTCCTTCCCTCTTGGTTTATTTCACTGTGCCCCTAACGTGGGAACACATCTGCAGTCCTTACAGCATCAAAATGTGGCCCATTTTGAGGTGAGGTGTCCATGGGGTTATGTTTACACTGGACACAACTCAGATCCTGAAAATACAGCACACATCATCTGGGGCAGGATTTCTGTGCCTGATATTCAGGACTGCTGCTGGAATTATAAGGAAATTGCCTTTCTAAAGCTTCTTTCCCCAGCTGTGAAGCTGAGAGGGACATGGACAGGATTGCAGAAGTTTCAGGTGCTGGGTCTGGTTTGGAGGTTGGGGTTTTGGTTTGTGTTGTCTGCTTTCTCCCTTTTAGGAGATTGTTCAGCAGCCCAACCACATCCAGTCTGGAGTCAGCTCCTTAATACTGAGCCCCAGGTTTCTTTCTTACTAGTGGGTGAGATCACCTGGTTATAACCCAAATATATATATATTCTTTTTCAACATCTTCTTTGAGGACCTAGAAAAATTGTAATTTCCTCTGATAAAGGCTGATAGGCCTCAGATTTTCCAAGTTCATCCCATTTTCTTTATTATAGCTGTATCTAAGCCATTGATCTGTCTCATCTTCCAAACACTGACAGGCTGCTGGGGTTGCCAGATAAGCCTGGGCAGCCTGGTTGTTGGATATGTTCTGCCTAAGCAGGCCCTCCAGCCCCCAGCTGTTTTCTCCTATTTTTCTGAAAAACCTTTAGCTTTTTCCTTCTTCAGAAAACACATCGTTCCAAACACAGCCAGTTTGGGCACATTTTTCAAAGACTGAAAACAAGGACAGCAAGCAGAGACTGCCACCAGCTTCTCACATGTGCAGAGATGAAAATTATCTTGGCCTTGCCCTAAGAGTCTGGAGTCTGCTTCAGCTCTGCCTTCACCCCCAGGGCTTTACTGCCTCTTCAAAGGCTTTTTCTGTGCTGCAGTGTTTCAGGTGGAGGTAGGCAGCAGCTACCCACCCCCTTGCCACAGTCCCTTTTCCTCCTGCTGCAGACAAATACACTGATTTTCTCAAGAGGAGCAGCAGCCTCTGCCTTTCTCTCAGGCTTGCTCCATGTTTCCAGAGGTTTCCCCCAGTGGAAGCTGTCCTGGGGGTCCTTGCAGACAGAAGCAGCCTCCTGCCCCCCAAAGCAGCAGTGTCCCCCTCTGTGCATTGCTGGCAGCAGGTCACCTCTCCTGCTGTCTCTTTTTGAGGGCATTTTTCCAGGTATGAGCTCTGAACCCTGGTGTGCAGCTGCCAGGAGCAGGAATCCAAATGGGTTTTGGTGAATGTGTGAGTAACTTACAACATCCTTCTGTTCCCAGGGCAAGTTCACCACAGCCAGTGATGTCTGGGCATTTGGGGTCACCCTCTGGGAGATGTTCATCCTCTGTAAGGAGCAGCCATACAGCCTCCTCTCAGATGAACAAGTGATTGAGAACACAGGAGAGTTCTTCAGGAGCCAGGGCAGGCAGGTAAGGATGTGAGCCTTGTCCTGCTGACATCCAGCTGGATCTCCAGAGGGCCCTTCTGCTGCCCTTGGGTCACCTGCAGATGTCTCAGCTCCTATTCCTCATCTTTTCAAACATATCCCACCTCTCTTCCCCTCCTTCCAGACTCGTTGCACCAGTTTTGTTCTCTTGGAGAGAACCTTCTCTGGAAGAACCTCTTGGCCCTGTCCAGTGCTTCTTCCTTACAAACCATTTCTGTTTCAATCTGCCCTTGATGCACTGTTGTCCCTCTTCCATTTTCTGGGCACCCCTCCACAACCCTTTCACACTTCTGTCAGATCTCTCTCCACTAGTATTTTCTCTGAAAGATGAGGAAGCCCTTACTGAGGTGTGGGAGGAGGAGTTGGTGCCCAGGGGTTAGGGAGTCCTCAGATCTCCAGAGATGCTGAGAAGCCTTTGGCCATCTTGCTGAAGGGCTTTTCTGTGTCGTTGTCCCCTCTTAGGAGCTCCCAGGCAGGACTGAGCACTGGTACCAGTGATGGTGTGGGACAGCCCAGCCAAGGGGAGTGCCAGTTGTTTGCTGTTCTCCCAGAATTCACCCTTAGTACCAAACAAGTTAAAGGATGCAGGGGAACAGAGCAATGGGAGGTCTTGTTCACCCTTCCAAATTCTGAGGGTTTCAAAGAGCCTCAAAGATGTGTGTTGAAATGAGAGGGGAGGGGAGGGAAATAAATGTGCCAAGCTGTGCTTCAGATAAGCTCTAAAAGGTGTTTTTTCTGTCTCTGCTAACAAGCTGACACGATGTTTAGCAAACCTCAGGGGCTGTCTACGGTGAGTGAAAGTGTTTGGATTTTGTTGTGGTAAATTTGGGTTTGGTTTGTTCTGGTGTTGCTTGGAAGATGAATCTCTCTGAGGCATTCCTGTTTCATGGGGGACAAAGGACTGTTTTGTGAGCAGCTCATCAAAACTCGCTGGCAAAGTGTCAGCAGCACCATTTGAGGTGGCTCAGAGCTCCATCCAGACTTCACTGCCAGATTCATGCTTCGTGGGTTTGAGCACTGCATGAGAGCTGTGTCTCCTAAGCCTGGACTGAGCTGTCCTGTTGTTTTAGTGTTGGAGAGGTTCAGTTCTTTAGGAGCAGCCCATGAAATAGCTGTATTTTTTTTTCCTTTCAGATCTATCTCTCCCAGACTCCTCTGTGTCCTAACCCTGTGTTTGATCTGATGCTGAAATGCTGGAGCAGGGACATAAAGGATCGTCCCACTTTTGACATGATCCATCACTTCCTGCTGGAACAAATGGAATCAAACATTTGACTCCAGAGAAAGAGACAGACTGTTGGGAAACAGTGACTTTGGTGTCTCTGCCTGTACCTCATGGGAAGATGGTCAGGCCACCTTGCTCTCCTCCCTTGACTGTTCTTTATTTAAGTGGAGATGTCCATGGCAGCTGCTCATTCTATTGGCCATGGTCTGACACGCAGGACCAGAGGATCTCATTTGGATGGAAAAATAACAAATCATCTCCTCTTCTGAATCATTTCCTGGGAATACTGTGAGAGGGGGTTTGTGAGATACCCATACACCTTTGGGCAGAACAAATGAGTGAAACTTCGAGGGACTTGGAGCTCTCTCCTGGGTGGAACAGGAAGCTCCCAGTCGGGGAGAGCGTTGCCACTCGAGAACAGATTTCTAGAAATAAAGACTTCAGTCTTTTTCAAACGATTCCATTAACTCCAATGGAAGTCTTGTGCACATTGGCAAGTGTTTCTGTGTGCTCTTGCTATGGACAGACTGAATAGTGATAGAAATGTCTAGAGCTAGGGAATGGTGTCATGGACTTGAGAACCATGGAGCTGGATTTAGCAACCCTTTGGAAGTCGTGCTCCCAGGGTCCATGGAGGACACTGATACAAGAGTCCAAGATCATGTTCTTTTTTCCTGTGGTTGTTAAGCACTGCTTTTGTTGTATATGTGCATTTTCCCCACACTGGATTTTTTTTCTAGAATTTTTTTTAAATGAATGTTTAAGGTCCTGGGCAGGTCACTAGCAGAAGATCTCCTTTGGGCCTACAAATTAAGGCTAAGGTAGGGAGTTTGTATTGAAAAGTAGCTGATACTGTACTACTGTCACTATGTAGATTTATTAGCCTAATGAACTTGTAGCCACAATGGACTGATGTGCAATTAATCCTGTATAATTACCCATTAATATGAGATCTCTAAGTCAATGCTGTTACATGTGCAGAGGGAACTTAGATTTGGTGAGAGGGCTGAGAGCAGAACCTGCTATGTCACTTGTCACTTGTCACAGCTCCTGCAGAGCAGAGGATGGGTGGTCCCTGACACCCATCCCACTCCCACACGTTTCTTGCAGCATCTGTGGTTCCTCTCCAGGTCTGGAGGAGGTCAGAGCTGCCAGCCAGGTGGGTGCAGTGCAGCCCAGGCACTTTGGTTGCTGTGGTGGGAGCTGGGACAGACCCAGCCCTGCAGCTGGGGATTCTGCTGGCTTTGGGCTGTCCCTTCACAGCATCAGACAATTTACTCATTGAACTTGGGGTTGGGTTTTGTTTCTCATGTCACAAATGGCTCATTCTCTGAAGGGTTTTAGAGGGCTCTGAAATCCCCTTGGAGTGAGTAAGAGAATTCAGCTCGTTTCTACAATAAATCCCTTGTGGATTTACTGGGTGCCTGGGGAATACTCTGCTATTCCCTAATCCCTTAGCAAGGTACTTAGGACCAAACCAGACATTGCATGAGCTGGGATAAGAGGAGAGTTCAGCACTTGGCTTTATTTAAACAGTGTCCATCTTAGCATATATTTTCAGTAAAGATTACAAAGGTAATTTTTATCATAGCCACAAGCTCAGTGTGAGTCTGGCTGTGCTGGGAGCTGGGAGAGGGGATGTCCAGACTGTTGTTACAGGAGGATAATGGATATGCTGAAAAACCCCAAGCCTGCTGCTGAACTGGCAAAGAGCAGGGCAGAGCATGGTGTGGCTGTGTCTGCTCCACAGCAATTCCAGTGGGATATTTCCCAGTGCCCACTCACTTGTAGGACCATGCCCAGGGTGTCCTCCAGACCTGGGCTGGGCATCTCCAGCTGAGCTGCTCCTCTGGGCACCCTTCGTGTGACAAGGAGCCAGAGGGTCCCCATCACCTCATCCCCCTGCCAGGGCTGCACAGGCTCAGGTGACTCTCAACCCCCAGCAGGTATTTTTTTCCTTTTTCCTTTCTCCTTTGACAAGAGAGGCCCCAGGTGACCATGGCCCATGTGCACCCTCTGCCTGGAGATGGGCAATGGGGGCAAAGCCAACGTGGTCCCTGCTGCAGCCTGGCAAACCACACATCCCTTGGATTTCTGGAGTACTGTCCCAGAAAATGCCCAGGTAATTCCCAGCTGTGTGTGTGCTGTGGAGCTCAGAGATCCCAGAGCTCTGCCACGTCCCCTGGCTGGGCTCTGTACTTGTTACTTCAGGATGTGCTGTTCCTCCATGGACATGTTGACATACAAAGTTTCTCTCATATCAATAAATTCTAATGATAACCTTGACAAAAGTGAGTTTCTACTTTCTTCACCCAGGCCTTGCTCTGAGGACTGATATTTTGGGTCTGGTTATTCAGTAGCTCTGTGGGAAGTGTGGGACCCTCGGGTTCAGAAGGAGCAGCCACTTACAGGAGTGAGGTTTGAAGGGAGTTTCTGGAATTGCAGGGAAGATGCTGGGATGATGGGACCTGGAGCAGCCTGGGATCACTGCTCTGTGCCATCAGCACAGTGCTGCACCAGTAAGCAAACGTTTTTTTATGTTCATATTAAACTTGGATGAAAATCTAGGCTGGGAAGGGCTCTGTAGGTCTCTGATCCAGTCCAGTAAAAGCTGAACTAACTTTAAAGCTGTCTTAGGGAGCTTTGGGTGTTCCCTGGTGGGGTTTGAAGGTCTCCAGGGATGGAGATGTCCCCATGGGCTCTGCCTCTCCTCCGGGGCAGAGATTTCCAGCCCAGGGACCCTTCCCCAGGGCTCATGGTGGGGTTGTCACCTTTTGGTCTCCAGTGGCCACCTGAGCTGAGCCCACAGGCTGGGTGACTGCCCAGCTGTTTGGGCAAACTCAAATATATTGATAAAGGGCTGGAAATTCCAGCTCTCCCAAAGCGTTTGGGCACCCAGGGCTGGAGTGACAGCAGCAGATTCATCTCCTCAGGTACAGTGTGGGTGTGGACACTCCAACAGGTAAGAATGACCCTCAGACACTCCCTGATCTCTGGTTCTGAAGCCTTGCAAGTGACTCTGCCAGCCTTGGGGCCAAGCTCCTGGAGGCTGTGGAAGGACTGTGGTGGTGGAGCAGAGGGTGTTGGTGGAGGTGATGCTGATGGGTGTAGATCTTTTTGGGGACACAGTGGCTGCTCAGGGAACAGGAGCCCCACGTTCCGGGATGCTGGGAATGGGAACAACATTTATCTCCTGTGGGAAGGAACTCCTGGAGGGTTTCATCCTCCCCCAGGCAGCCTGGGAGGGCAGCAAGTAGCAGGGAGAGGAGGGATGAGCCCTCCCAACTTCTGCCTTGGGGTTCCTTGGCAGAAAGGGGGGGATGTGGGGCAGTCTGGGCTGTGCTGGTGCCCAGGCTCTCCTGGGTTGTGTTTGTTGGATGTGAATGGCACCAGGAACTTGTATGGGTGCTGGGGCTGCTCACAGGGAGCCTCTGGTGACCCAAGGGCCACGAGCCCTCAGGAAACCTCACAAATGCTACAGAATCTCCATCCCAAATTTCCCACCCATCCTCCCTGGAAAGACGTGTCCAGAAAAGGCTGAGGAGCCTGTGCTGGAGCTGGAACCACTCTGAGGTGCTGACATCACTGCTGGGGGCATCACAGAGGTGTCCCAGGTGACAACATCAAGGTGCTGCTCCATCCTGCACCCACCACCCAGCGCTGCCTCATCCCCATGGCAGCCCACAGGGAAAACAGCATCTTCCCAGCCAGTCCCTACCACATCCCTGGGTAAGTTCTGAAGTTTTTTCCATACAGTTCATTACATTCTGGAGTTTTTTAAAAAACCATTGAATACTTCATGTACCAGTGCTCTGAAGGAGCCCCAGGGCTCTGGGCCAGGCACCACCAGGGCAGCAGGATTGGTGCTGCCACCCAGATTGGGCACTGAGCAGAGCCAGGGTTGGGAAATGCCAGCACAGAGAGCACTGAGAAACCCAAACTCAGTGTGTGGGATGGTTTGGGAAGGACCTGGGGCACAGAGAAGGGGAAAAGCCAGGAATCCTGGGCACAGCTTGCTGGAGCTGGGATGGGGACAGGTCCAGGGCTTTTCCCTGGACACAGGATGGCTGAGAAGGTTCAGGTGCCAGAGTCTGGGGAGAGGGGGCTGAGGAAGAGGAGAGGGGAAGGAAGGTGGAGACCCCAGGGGGCTGGGAGCAGGGACCTGGGACATCCCTTGGGCTCCTTGGTCAAAATCCCCAAGCAGGAGAAAGTCAGAGCCCCACTGAGCCCACTCTCCTCCAAGAGCCACAGCTGTTCCCAGCAGCACTTGTCCTTTGCTTCCCCACCTGATCCCTTCTCCATAAACCCAGCCTGGCTGAGCTCCTCCCAGTGCCTGGCTGTTAATTCTCTTGGATTGGACCCTTCCTCAGCCCTGCCATTAGTTTGTTCCTGGCCAGATTCCCTCGGGCCCATCCTGCCATTATTCAGGCTGTGTCATTTGTGCCCTTGCTCAGCTTTCTAGTCCAGGTGAAGCTTCCCAGTGTTGCAGGACTTGTTGGGATCACCAGGGATGAGCCCCAGAGCTGCTCCAGGGATGCAAAGTGGGGAAACCTTGCCAAGTGCCAGGGCACAGCTCTGCTCAGAGCTGCTGCCAGAATTTGGAAGGGAAAGCACTTACTCATCATCTCATGATCCTCAGGCACCACTTGGCTTCCTACCCAGAGGGATCTCTGCTGGGATCTCTGGGTTGGGATGTGCAGCTCTGCCTCTCTTCTCCAGTGCTGGAGTCCCAAGCATCAGAGGGAAACCTGATCCTGGGAACAGCTGAAGCTCCTGGTGTGGGCTCAGTGGAGTCAGAACTCCAGCCCTGAGCCCAACTGCATCCCAGGGAGCTGAGGAGCCTCCTGTCCCAAGGGACAATGTTGGTGATGGGGCTGAGCAGGCTCCTGCCTGCCCCTCTCCCATGGGCAGGACCCCAGGGATGGGTTTGGGACCTGGTCCTGGTTCTGGTTCTGGTCCTTGCCCTGAGGACACAGAACAGGGAGGTGTGGAGAGCACAAGGGAGTTTTCTGCTTCTTGGAGTTTCAGGGACACGGGAAGGTCCCAGTGACTCCCTGGGATTTAGGACAGAGAGGGAAAACGAAAGCCCATTGACCCCACAGGTCACGTTCTGGGTGAGAGCAGTTGTGTTGGTGCTGTCAGGGTGGGCACAGCCCCCTCCTGGGCCTCATCCTGTGTTCTCCTTGGACCAAAGCCTGAGCCCGGACACCTCTGGTCCAGTTTCCATGCTGAGATATAAAGCCCAGAGGTGTCTGGGTGCTGGGTTCCATCCACAGCCCCACACTCATCCCAGGTCACAGCCACAGCCCAGGCTCACGTCCTCCCAGCCTCCTTGGTGTGGCCTTCCCAGCGTCAAAACCTGGATATTAGAATGTGGATGTTGAAGGAAACGTTTTCACTGAGAGGCTTCTTAAACTCTGGCCCAGCCTGGGCAGGGGGTGGGTGAACAACCATCCCTGGAGGTGTTGAACAGGCACAGAGAGCTCAGGCTGGGCATCCCAGGGCACTGACCCGGTGGGGTTGGGTTAAGGGTTGGATGTGCTGACCTTAAAGGCATTTTTCACCCAGAATGATTGTGGGAACACCTCTGGCACAGGTCATCCAACCCCTCCCAGTGCCTCCTCGGTGAATGCTCTTTTTTTGGGTTTCCTCCCCAGCTATGAGGGCTTCATCCCCCAGTACAGCAACTGCTTTGGAGAAACCTTTGGGAAAACCACCCACCGCCTGCTGACAGACCCCGAGGTGGTGAGGAGCCCCCACCCCCTGCTGGCACCACTGCACAAACTGAGATTCATCGAGGATTTCAGTGGGGGGAATCCTGATGTCCAGGGTCACCTGCCAGGACGTCCAGGTGAGCAGCCCCCGGTCACCCCTTCTCCAGAATGGGCCCAGGGACCCCCGTGGGGGTCTGAGGGTCCAGCACAGCAGGAGCCCCCCAGGAATCCCCCATCCACCTTTTGGCCACTCCGTTCCCTAACTCCTGCCTATCCTGCAGGGTATTTTCCCTATGAGAAACCTGGGAATGTGCCAAATGTTCCTGGCCTGACTCTGGGGCCAAAACCTCCCCAGCTGGGGTCAAGGCCAGCAGAGGAGGAGCTGCTGCTGATGCTGCACAGGGACCGTGCCCCCGAGGACCACCCTGGGGAATACATCCCAGCACCACGACTGCCCCAGGGATACCACCTGAGGGCTTCCTGCTACCCCAGCTCCAACGGGAGGGTTCCTGGGACCATCTGGACCTGGGGACAAGATCAAAGCAGAGGACCTGGGCAGCTGAGCAAAAAGGTGAGGGGGTCTGGGTGTAAGGGAGAGGGGGGGAGGGAAGGGATGGGGAGGGAAGGGAGAGGGATAGAGATAGGGATAGGGAGGGGATAGAGAGGGAAGGAATCTCCTCAGCTCATGTGAAGAGGGAATTCCATGTGGCTGAGGATGGAAAGGGCAAAGCTCAGAGTGTTGTGTGGGGAAAAACCAAATTCACATCAATGTTTCTAGGGGTGGCAAATCCAACTCTTCCTCTTCCTAGTCCTCATCCTTGTCCTCCTCCTTGTTCTCCTCTTCCTCCTCCTCCCCCCAGCAGTCCTGACACCTCTGGTTACTGCTGGCTTTGTGCCCCCTTTCCTGCTCCCCCTGGAATTTCCCCCTGTCCTTATCCCCTGTTGGAAGCCAAGCCCTGGGATGCCCCTGCAGCATCCCTCAGGACCAACACCTTTGAGTCCCTGATTTCTTCTTTGTCACCTTCTGGGGCTCTGCAGATCCCCTGGAGGCAGAGATGAGAGATTCCTGGGGTCAGAAGCTGCCTTGGAGACAAATCCCAGGAAGGGCCATCCCTGTTCCTTGCTCTGAGGTTTCTGGAGGAGCTCAGTGCCCCGAGTTTCTCTGCTGCTCCCCGGGGGTTTTGCTCACACAGAGCTGGGTCCTGAATTTGACTTCACTGGGAATTCCTGGAGTGTGAAACTGGGAGGCTCCATTCCCAGGGTCTGGCAGGGAGGAAGGGATCCTACTGCTGGGTTATTGGGTTTCTGCTTTTGTTTTGAGGTTGTGAAAATGGAAGGTGTGAAGCTGCCAGAATGGGCTGAAGCCAGGGATGGGAAGGAAGAGGATCAGGTACTGAGACTGGATGTGCCCCGGAGAATCCAACAGAAAGTCATCTCAGGTAAAAATCCATGGGAGTCTCCTGTCACCTTCCTGTCACCTTCCTGTCACCTTCCTGTGTCCCCAGGGAGTTCTCAGGCATTGGACACTTCCTCCAGATCCTTGGAACACTTTGGGATGGGAAATGTCCCCAGTCCCCTCCATGCAGGGATGTCCTGGGGATGCTGGGTCTCCCCTGGGCAGGGATGCAGGAGCCACCTCAGCTGGAGCTCAGATCTGCTGCAGAAAGCAGAGGGAGAAGGGTGCTCAGCACCCACCCCAGCAGCTGTGGGTGTCACTGCTCAGATATCTCTCTTCCCTCTCTCCCAAGGTTATGCTGGATTCATCCCACGCCTCACCTGGATCCATGGGGTGAATTATCTCCAGAGTGTGAAGGAAGCCATGAGGGAATTTGACCACTACCAGGTAGGGTTCTCTCCCCAGATCTTATTTCAAGAACGTGATGTCAGTGTGGATGCATCTCCAGCACCAGAGTGGTTTAATTTGCAGCAATAGGATTAGAACTGGGGCTGTAAGCACAAGAAAAAGAAAATGCTATGAGGTAACATGGACAGAAAATCATGAGTAATTAAATTCTGTAACTTGTTTCCTTGGGACATGAAGGGAGGATAAATGAGTTCATAGAAGGATTAAGCAAATCTATTGAGGGCTGGTTAAAGGCTGGTTGTTAAAAATGTTGCTCTGGGAGCAGAGACAGTGGGTGCAGTTATCTGTGCTCCCCTTACACCCTCCTGGAGTTTCTCCCCTCTAATCGGTTCTCAGGCTTTCTGTCTTAAGGGGATCTCGCTCTCCTTCCTCCTCCTTTTGGGGAGGATGCAGAAATATCCCGAATGAAAAAACTATTTTGCCCCTTGCTGCAAGATCTCCCATCTGATGCCACAGAATCTCCTCCTGGGGAAGATGAGGTCCCTCCCACAGCCCTTAACACTTCGCATCCCGAGCTCCACCTTGCTTCCTGCTAGGAGGAAATCCCTGGGATGTGGCTGATCAGCTCAGCCCGAGCAGGGAAACACTTCCAGCCCTTGGGATTCACCGGGATGAGGGCTTTGTCCCGGGAGAAAAATCCCAGACCTGAGCATTCCCAGCTCGGAGAAACTGCAGCAGCAGAGACTCAGCTGGGGGGTGAGAGGTGGCTGGGATGGAGTCCCCTGTGCTGCCATCCTCATCATCCTCATCCTCATCATCCTCATCCTCATCCTCATCCTTTCCTTCTGCCCTGCACAAACAGAGCAAAATCCCAGCATGCCCCCCCCCAGGCCGTGCTGTTCCCAAAGCTTTTGGGATTTCCTGACCTCCTCTGGCAGGGACTGCAGGGGGAGGGATCCCAGGGCAGGGTCCAGAGAGGAGGGGATGTGGGGGGTTGGTTGCAGCCCATCAGGAGCTGTAGGAATAGAAGGAGGCTAGAAAAATAAATAAATAAGTAACCAAATCATCCCCACCCCCCATTTCTGTCTAAGATGGCTTCTGCCTCCTGCCCTGGATCTCTGCAGCCCTGGGTGACACAGGGGGAGGTGCTGCCAGCATCCCAACCCAAACCCCCTCTCCAGAGGCTGGAGGGACCCCAGGAGATGCTGTGGCTTTGGGGACAAGCATTGTCCAGGCTGCCCAGGGACGTGGTGGGGTTTCCATCCTTTCCATCCCTTTTGTAATACCAAAAAATTGGGTTTATGTGGTGCTTGAGATGATGCAGTGGTTATGGTGGTGTAGGGCTGATGGGTGGACTCAGGAGGGTCCTCTCCAACCATGATGATCCTGTATGGAGATTCTGAGGAGTTCTCCAAGCCCAGGAGCTGCTCTGTGCACCCAGGGCTCGGGTGGTGCTGCCAAGGGTGCTGCCAGCACCCATCAGGAGGAAAACCTACCATGGAAAAGGGGAGATGCAGTGGAGCTCCTCATCAGAGGAAAACATCTGGAGAAAGAGTCCCTGCCCACTGGCTGTAAACCGGAGTCAGAGCCCAGGCCTTGGGCAGCAATCATCTGCTTTGAAATGAACCATTCTGTGCTGACAGTTTTTTGTTTGTTTTCCAGTTTTTGCAGAGAAACCCATCCAGCAGCTTTGGCAAGAGATATCCCCAAACCTACTGGCCAGGCCACAGGATTTACACCAGTGCTGGGCTGATCCCTTTCTACACAGGCTTTGTACCAGGTAAGTGCTCAGCTCTGTGACCAGGAGCTAACACTAATTACTGTAATGAAGCTGTGCTGTCATTAGCTGCAGTGTTGGTGTAGTGATCACTGACTGATGGGTTCCACCTGGGGAGAAGTTTGTGGGGATTTTTTCTCCTTGGCTGTGCCACCCCCTTCCCACCTGCAGCAGAGCCCAGCTCCAGCCTGGGCTGGTGCAGAATATTCCTCTGGTTTCCAGCCACCAACTCCCTGCTAAAGCAGAGCAGACCAGTAACACCCCACCCACTGGGATTTCTTAACTGGGAAAGGGATTCAGTTCTAAAAAGTTTAAAGTTTGATTAAAAAAGAAAAACCCCCAAAGTTTCACCCAATCAGTAATTAATCTTGGTGTCTTTGGGCATGGCAAAGAGCCCCCAGCTCAGTGATCATGTGGGATGGGAGAGACTGGACATAAACCCAAACTTGTAGCTTGCACTGAATGTGATAAAGTAGAAGAAAATGGTAGAAGACACAAAATGTGGCAGAAATGGAAGCAGAGAGTAGGAAAATAACACACCTGGCAGGGTCAGGCAGGAGCTGGTGTTGAGGTTGTGTTCCTGAGGCTGCAGGAAGGTTTGTGCTGGACACAGGAGCTGGGGGTGGGAACATCTCCTGCTGGCCTGAGGAGGGGCTGGACAGATCCTGATCACGGGTGGAGGGAAAGATGCTCCCCTGGGCCTCTGGGCACCCCTCTCCTGCTGCAGGGCAGGCGCCAGGCACAGCCAGCCCTGTCCCTCCCCTCCTGTGCCAAACCCCTGAGCCCCCCAGGTTTGCCCTCTGCTTTGGGGTGTCTGAGGCTCCAGGCCCCTGGGAAAGGGAGAGCTCTGGAGCTGGACCCCAGTGTCAGTCCTGGTGCTGGGTCAGCTCCCCGGGAGCCTCCAGACAGCAGGAGAGCAGCAGAGAGTGTAATGAAACACAGGGAATAAAACGACCCACTGTAGAATTGAGAGGAATCCACTGTTCAAAGCGCTACCTCCGTTGTCACCTTCTCACCTGCACGAGTGTCCTGTGCAGCTCTGGCCCCAGCCACCAGCTCTGGCTGCACAGAGAACTCCTGGGCCCCAGCCCTGCCGGGGGAATGTCACTGCTCCAACCAGTTCAGTGCTGGAAGGAGAGGCTTGACTTGGAGACAAAAACATAAACCCCAAATTAGTTGTAATCAGATCACTGAACAAGAGTTTCTTCAGCAAGGCCCAGCCTGGTAGCTCCTGTCCAGCTCCTGCCTGGTTTCTCACTGTGGTTTCCATAGTAAAAATCTGCTAATTCGGGTTTTGAGGAGATAAAATTGTTTTGGAGAGAGTTTGGTACCAGGTGTTCAGCTGCCCTTGCAAGCAGGGAGGCAGTTAACACCCAAAGGGTTTATTGGTAAAATCTACAGGCTGATCTTTGACCACCCACAGCTCTGTGGTGTCACAGGTGTCCCCAGGGCTCTGGTGACAGCCACCTGCTGGGTTTGTCCTGCTGAGCAGCTGCAGGGGCTCAGCCCAACACCTGGTGAGAGCAGAACCTGCCCAGCACAGCCTCCTGCCCCGGGCAGGGGGTACCCCACACCTCACACCCACATCTGGCCCCGTTCTGCTCAGGATCTGCTCAGCAGAGCCAGGGACAGGGACCCACACAGGTACCCACGTGGGCTCACTCCCTGTGACGTGTCCACCAGGACACAGCCACACCAGGAAATGTCTCCACTCCCACAGCAGCAGAGCAACAGTGGTGCCACAGAGAGCCCTCTGCCCTCCCAGCCAGCAGAGGGGTGGTTGCCCTGGGCAGGCAGCAGGACTCACACCAAGTCCCCTTTTTCCTTTCCAGAACTCCGCCACATCTACGCCCTGACTTTTGGGAACAGCACCCGGAAAGCTCACCAGAAGGAAAAGAGGAGACGAGCTCGTGCACTGTGAAAAATGCTTTAATGGTGCCTGTACAGCATTGAAGTGACTCTGAGACAGGAAAAGGAACACAACACAGACAGAGAGGTTCTGAATGAAGGAGTTCGTACAGCTTTAAACAAAATATACACGCGTTCACCCGCACAGCTCTTACTCTGCCTCTTCCTCAGCCTCCTCCTCAAACTCCCCCTCCTCCTCAGCTGTGGCGTCCTGGTACTGCTGATACTCAGACACCAGGTCGTTCATGTTGCTCTCAGCCTCTGTGAACTCCATCTCGTCCATGCCCTCGCCAGTGTACCAGTGCAGGAAAGCCTTTCTGCGGAACATGGCGGTGAACTGCTCGGAAATGCGTTTGAACAGCTCCTGGATGGCGGTGCTGTTGCCAATGAAGGTGGCAGACATTTTCAGGCCACGAGGTGGAATGTCACAGACGGCTGTTTTAACGTTATTGGGAATCCACTCCACAAAATAGCTGCTGTTTTTGTTCTGGACGTTCAGCATCTGCTCGTCCACCTCTTTCATGGACATGCGGCCCCTGAAGACGGCGGCCACCGTCAGGTAGCGGCCGTGACGGGGGTCACAGGCGGCCATCATGTTCTTAGCATCAAACATCTGCTGGGTCAGCTCCGGCACCGTCAGGGCCCGGTACTGCTGGCTGCCACGGCTCGTCAGAGGGGCGAAACCGGGCATGAAAAAGTGCAGACGGGGGAAAGGAACCATGTTGACTGCCAGCTTCCTCAGGTCGGCATTGAGCTGGCCCGGGAACCGCAGGCAGGTGGTGACACCGCTCATGGTTGCTGACACCAAATGGTTCAGATCACCGTAGGTGGGGGTGGTTAACTTCAGTGTTCTGAAGCATATGTCATAGAGGGCTTCGTTATCAATACAGTAGGTCTCATCTGTGTTCTCTACGAGCTGGTGCACCGAGAGCGTGGCGTTGTAGGGCTCTACTACAGTATCTGAGACTTTAGGGGAGGGGACAACACTGAAAGTATTCATAATTCTGTCAGGGTACTCTTCACGGATTTTGCTGATGAGCAGGGTACCCATGCCAGAGCCCGTACCGCCACCGAGGGAGTGAGTAAGCTGGAAGCCCTGGAGACAATCACAGCTTTCTGCCTCCTTTCTTACAACATCTAACACGGCATCAACTAGTTCAGCACCTTCTGTATAATGGCCCTTTGCCCAGTTGTTTCCTGCTCCGCTCTGACCTGGAAGAAAGCCATTTTCGTATTAGATTACGGGCGCTGCTTCCTGCTTGCAAGCAAAGCTCGGGAGCATCAGGCTACAGAGAAATCCCCACCAAAGCTTTCCTTTCATTCAGCTGGGGTTTCACACCAGCAGCTCCCAGCGGCTCGGGAAGATGGATGGAAAATATGAATTATCAATGACAGAGCAGCCATGTCGTGTCTCCTGCTAGCACGGCGCAGGGAAGGAGAGCTGCAAGACCAACGACCTCTCGTGCTCCTCAGAGCCGCCCTCACCCGCACACCCTCCGCAGATCCCCGCTGTTTCACGCCAGGATTAACCCCCCTCCCCGGGGCCCTGGAGCATGTGCGGCGGCGGAGCCCGCACTGCAGCGTCCTGCCCTGCCCCACCCCGAGCCGGCTACACGGCAGCTCCCTCCCTCCCTCCCTCCCTCCCTCCCCCGCTCCCGGCGCACTCACCGAACACGAAGTTGTCTGGCCTGAATATCTGGCCGAAGGGCCCCGAACGCACCGAGTCCATGGTGCCGGGCTCTAGATCCACCAGCACGGCGCGGGGCACGTATTTGCCACCTGCGGAACAGGGAGAGGCCGTGACAGGGAGAGGGGCCCGGGGAGGGAGGGAGGGAATGAGGGGGCGGGGGGGCGCCGGGCCCTACCTGTGGCCTCGTTGTAGTAGACATTGATGCGCTCCAGCTGCAGGTCGCTGTCTCCGTGGTAAGTGCCGGTTGGGTCGATGCCATGCTCGTCGCTGATCACCTCCCAGAACTACCGGAGAGAATCGCGTCAGGGCCGGCCGGGCTGGGCGAGGCGGCAGCCCCCCCGTCTCCCTCCTCCCTCTCCTCCCGCCGCCCACCAGCCCGCCACCCGGACCTTGGCCCCGATCTGGTTTCCGCACTGCCCGGCCTGCAGGTGCACGATCTCCCTCATGATGGCGGCGGCACAGCTCGGCACTCCCCGACACCGCTCTTCCCTCAACCGACTGCCTGCGTGAGGCAACCGCCAGGCCTTATATAGCAGCGGAATGCGCGCGCAGCCTTCTTTTCCCCGCCCAGGCGGTCACCCGCATCATCTATTGGCTCCCCATAACGAGGCTCTAGGAATAGGGGCAGCTGGTTGGCTGAGGCGCTGTCACTCAAGTCGTTGGCTGCCGCCCGCTCCCCCCGGCTGTCTGTTGATTCTCACTGTTAGGCAACCGGGGCGCACGAGAGCCCGCCCCACCGGCTGAGGGCGCTCCCGATTGGCTGAATTGAATGATTGATGTCGAACGCGATTGGCTGCCGGTCTCCGGGATGAGCTCACGGCCATCTGATTGGACGAAAACAAAGTGTCCTAGTAACCGTCGCAATGACTCCGCAGCAGGCCCTGGGCGGTGGCCCGCGCACCCGCCTATTCCCAGAGCCCCCTGCGCTCTTTGCGCAGCGTAGGCGGCGGCTCCTCCTTACTGCGGGAGAGGCGCGGGGAGGGGGCGGTTTCCGGGGAAACCCAGCCCGGGGCGGTTCCCCCCGCAGCTCCCGAATACCCTCACCCCCGCTTATCACCCCCGCTCCTCCGCAACGCCCTTCCCTTCCCCGCCCCGCCCGGCCCCGCCGCTGCCCCCTCCCCGCCGTGGGCTCCGGGGCGCTGCGGCGGCTTCTGAAGGGAGGGGTGGAGGGGAAGGGAGAGCTGTGCGCATGCGCGGGCTGCGGCGCCGTTCTAGCACTTTCTGGCGCGCGGCCGCCCCGAGGCGGCGGGGCCGGGCGGGTGTTGCCATGGCAACGGGGCGGGGGAGGAAGGGGAAGGGTTGGGGGGACTGAGGGGGGGCTGAGGTTCTGAGGGGTGCGGACTGAGTGAGGGGGGAGCTGCCTGGGAGGGAGTGGGGAGAGGGGGGGTCTGGTGACTGCAGAGGCTCTTTTGGTGACTCTGGAGGCTCCTTTGGTGTCTCTGGGGTTTCGTTTGGTGACTCCAGAGGTTCCTTTGGTGACTCTGGAGGTTCCTCTGGTCCCTCCGGAGCTCCTCTCGCAGTTGTCACAAGGACCAGAGCATCCTCTCATGAGCCTTGAGATCTGCGGCTTAGGAGCCCTCAGATTTGTCCTACAACATTTTATTTTTGCTAATTCCAGGCCACTCAGCCACTGCTTCACTCCCTAGCTGCATGCAGAGCCATAGGAAGTGACACATCTAAATTTAAATTTATTGTTTTTTATGCTGACTCACTGAGTCCTGCCCAGGCTGAGCAGAGCCCTGCTCTGGGCACACCTCCCTCCTGGGCTGGGGTTTGCAGCCCAGACATGAGGCACCCAAACCTCCCGAGCTGGGTAAATCCCCCCCTCACCTTTCCTCACGTTCTGCTCTCACCTCCTGCCACCAGGCTCAGCACGTTCTGCAGGGATGGTTCATCCCTTGGTCACAGCTTCTGCTTCCCATGCTATGACTGTGGCAGCTGAGCCTTTTTATGATCCTGGCATCTCTTTTTCTTTTGTACTGCAGCTCAGACTTGGAAGAGGCTCCAGACCTGGCCAGGCTCAGGCTCCTGCTCAGTGTTGGGGTGAGGAGGCAGCAGCAGGGAGCTGGGTGCTGCACCCAGTGGGGTCAGGGGGTGCCAGGGGGTCAGTGACACTGCAGGGACACCGGCACTGCCTCCCCGCAGAGCTGTTCTGTGGCTTGTAGGATGGGACAGCAGAAATCCCAGTGCTGCTGTGACCCTGCCCTGGGAGGGCTGTGGCTGGAGATAGGCTCTGCTGGCTGGCTCCATGCAAAGGTTACAGTGACTGAAATGTCTTGCGTATTCCTCTGGAGATGCTGGAAGGAAGCCAGGAGCAGTCCCAGAGACCTTGGGAGGATCCCGGAGTATCAGGCGTGAGCTGAGAGAATCTCGGGAAGCTCCAGGAGGCCCTGGGAGAGACCTTCCCATCCCCAGGGGTGCCCAGCCAGGGGCTGGGAGGTGCAGCTGTGGCTGATTGATTTAAAGGTTTGTGCAGCAATGCAAAACCATTCGGGTCCAGGTTTATCCCACCTCATTCCAGCAGGGATTGGGATGGCTGCCTGGGCTGTCCTCACACCAGAGCCAGGGGGAAGGAAGGGCCCTCTGAGCACACACCACACCTTGCTGTGCTCTGCAGAGCTCCTGGAGGTCAAACCCAGATCAAATCCTCAGTATCATTCCATTCTCACAGGCATGGCAGGAATCTGGAGCAGACTTGCTGAGGGTTTCACAGGAGGCTGTGGTAATCTGAAGGCAGCTTTTCCTCCAGGTTGTGATGCCATCCCTTCAGAATAATCTGCAAAGGAAACACTTTGTGACAAAAAGTGAGGCTGCAGAATGCCTGTGTTCTGTCCAGGAAAGAAATGCAGCATAAATTCTCAGTGAGAATGCTCAGGAAAGCAGCAATGCTGCTGAGCTCCTGGAGCCACTGCAGGGCTGGCAGGAGGTCTGCTGGAATGCCATGCAGGAACAGGTTTGGGGTTTCTGTTTGTTTGTTCAGTGAGGGTCAGAAAGGGCTGCACATCATGAGAAACCTGATTTCCCCTCTGTTGGAAGGAGCCTCTGTAGCTCCTGCTCTCACTGCTTGTGCTTCAGCCCTTGCTGCCTTTAAGGTTTGAGAAATGGTTGTCACCCCCAGCACTCCCAGGGGCAGCAAAAAAGTGGAAATCCTCTGCTTTGTGAAGTCTTCTGATACCTGTCTGAGAAAGGGCAGCAGGACCTGGCCAGCAGAGCACAGAGCAGGGGGAGGACCTGTGGGCAGCTGAAGCTTTGGTTCTCCCAAGGTTTCCCTGGGAGATTTTGGCCACCTCAGGACCTGTGGGTCAGGAGGCATTTCAGATCATTGATGCAGCATTTAGTTTTGCTGATTCTGTCCCAGTCAAGTAGCACTTCTGTCCATAGCTACCTGCAGATCCACAGGGAATGACAGTTCTGATTTAAGGTTTTTTCTTTTTTTAATGAAAGCAAAATGCCAGTGTTTCTCAGGTCTCTGTGAGGAGGAACACAGCCAGGAATCTCCATGGAGAGCTTCAGGAGCTGCCAACCATCTTAACCCTGCACCTTCTAAAGCTGTGGCAGCCCAGCAACCTGATTTACACCTCTCAGAGGGTGAGGTGAAAATAACCAGGCAGGTTTTTTGGTGTCCTGTAATGTTTCCCTCTTTGGGTCCCCAGCTCCACTGTCACCCAGTGACAAGCTCTGTAGGTCTCACTTTCTCTTGCTCAGGAAATCTGTTTTTCTGGAGCCTTTCCACCAAGAAGTGGTGACTAATTCCATCATGAGGTGTGCATATGGTGACACCCCCTGCTGTGAGTAAAAATAAGCTTTCCTTCACACAGAAGTTGATTTTATCATTCCTCTGTCTCTCCCAAACCTCTTTCATTCCCCGTGCAGTCCTTTTCCTATCAGGGATTTTGGTTTTTTCTGTTTTATTTCCAGAAGAGCTTTCATCTCTAATCCATGCTGGTGCCTCTCTCCCTGCTCAGAGTCTCTCCACCAACACCAGAGCTGGTTAAATCACTGCCCAGAGCTGCTGTCACATACTGCACTGTGTCTTTCACCCCTGTCCACATCAGGAGCCTACTTGTCAAGTTTCCAGCCAAGCCTGCTTGCTTCATTTATTTAATAGGTGGTGGGAGCAGCTCCCAGCTGCCTTGGAGATTTCCTGAGGCTTCGGAGTGTCCTGCCAGCATCCCTCTGGTGACTAAGCCCTGTCATTACACATCCCAGGGACTCCAGTTTCTGCTCCTGTGTTTGTCTGACTTGTGCAGGGGATCCAGGAGCATCCTCCTGCCAGGAACCTCTCATACCCAGGGCAGACACTGCCCTGCCTGGCTCCACGGTGTCCAGGGGGGAGTTTGCACTTGGAAAACATCAAAAGCCTTTGAGCTGCCTTGGTGGCATCAGGGAAGGACTGGAATACTGGGAGTTGTGGCAGATGCTGGGGTTTTACTGATCACTTCCAAAAGCATTTCCATCCACTGAGGTGAGTTCTGGACTGGGGCTTGGAGTAGGATGGCAGCCCCTGAGGCACACACAAACATCTTCTGGCTTCCTGCTGCTCTGAAGGTGTTCAGGGCCATGATTGCAGGCAGGGCACAGAACCAACATAAAGCTGATATTTATTGGTCCTTGCTGACAGCAGAACTGCAATTACAGGTCAGCAGAGATTAACCCTGAGTGAGAAAGGGGGGATCTATCCATGAGCATGAAGAATTTCTGGCACTTAGAAAATCCTCATTATTAATTATTTCCACACTTGCATTGGGATGAAATGGCTGCCTGAGCTCAGCTTAATGACTGCATTCCCAGCTGCAGGAGGAACGAAGGCTCAGGAATTGCCCTGATACCACTGACTCCCTGATAACCTCAGGATTTTTTTTCTATGTGCTTGCCAGGGTCCCTCCTACCTTCTTCAGATGCTTGGAGCAAAGAACACATCAAAGGTGTGGACACATCTCTCCCCAGCTGCACACCAGGGATCAGGTTCTCTGAGATCCTTTCCTGCCTGCACTGGGAAGGAAATGCCTCTGGGGGTTCTTACTGTGTACCCCAAAAGTACACAGCAGAACAGCCCCTGAATAAAGAGAGGCAAACTCAGCACCCCCATCCTCCTCACTGGAACACTCTGTGTTCACAATAAACCCCCCACTTTCATCTCTTGCCAAGAATAACACAGACACTCCATTAAAACATCTTTAATAACATGATATAATTAAAAATATCTAACGTGCAACTCAAAGAAATGAAGATGGAGCTTGCTCAGATCTGTTTCTGCTCCCCTCTAAACTTGACTGACAGGTTCCAAACCTTCATTAAATGGCCTGAAAATTCATGAATATCCCAGTGTTGGAGGGGAGGGAGGGATCCTGGGGATGACTTCGGAGCACAAGGGACTGACAATCATATTTGAAAGGATTTGTGTGAAGGATTTAAAGCCATGGGAGCTTTCAAAGTCCTGCAAGGCACATCACTGCATCTAAGAGCATTTAAATTTGTTTCAAGTGGCCTGAAATGAGGTGGAGACACTCGGCCCTTAGGCTTTGAACTGCTTCTGTGTTTGTGTCTGAGGGAAACTCTGAATTCTTTAGTCAAAGGCCAGTGTCAGTCTGCAGCCATCCCTTTGCCTCACAACAACACAGGGATTTGCACAGCTCCTCATCTTCCAGACAAGCTGAACAGACCAGACCAGAGGAGCTGGAATGGCTGCCAAGTCCCAGAGGAGCCCTGAGCACCAAGTGACTCTGGGCACAGTCTAATATCAAGTAATTGGAGGGGCAATTAGGGAGCTTCTGTTCTGGGTCTGCTTTTCTCTACAGGACAGGGAGAGATGAGCTGAGCTGCTCCACTTCCAGGGGCAGCAGACAGGCAGGTCAGTGCAAATGGACAAACTGGTGGAGTGAAGCTCAGCCCAGCCTGCACATCAGCTGAGGAGATGTGAGATGAAATGTCTCCAGTCCTGGTGAAAGGGTTGAAATTCCAAATTTTAACCCCGTGTTGCCATGATTCAGCTGAGAGACAGGAACTCTCTGTGCCCTTTCTTTCTCCTTTGATGTTCTCCATGTCTTGTAGAGACCAAGCCCAAGCCCCAGTGCTTCTGATGGATTCTTGGTCAGCAGGAGCATTTTCTGGCAGGGGTGTGGATCTCATCACTGAGCTGGAGCAGCAGACAGGTCAGCAGGAGCAGGCAGAGGATGGAAGCAAGGTGCTTGTCACATCCTGACTGTTTTAATGCAGGTCCAGTCCTCACTAGAGGTGATGCTGCAGGTTTCATCTTTTGTGGGCACAGGAGGGGAGAGAACACTTCTTTTCAGCCACCACTTCTCCTGATCAGGCAGCACTATTCAATATTAACTTTACAGCAGCTCGGAGCCTGCCTGCTCAGAGGCCTCCTTTCCTTGGCTTGAGATGAGTAATCTCAGCTGCAGTCTGAGCAAGATCTGGGCAGGCTGCTCTCATCTGGAGAAGGAATAGCTTGCCATGCACTGGGAATCCCAGGCTTCCTGCAGAGCAGGATCCATGGGCTCCAAGTACAGCAGAGCAAGTGCTGAGCAGGTGAAGTAAAGCACCCGGGCTCTGGGAGTCCCGCAGGAAAATCACCTCCATCCTTAGCCTGGACACAGAGCTTTGGGATTTCTGCACATTAAGTCCCTCTGGCAGGATGGGACATCCCAGGAAGTGTCAGTTGTCATCACAGCCAGTGCTGTTCCTGGTACTGGAGCTGTCCCTGTCCCCCCTCCCCACCACCCGGCAGGAGATGAGCAGGAAGGATCCAGTGAGCAGCACCACGAAGAGGATGAGGAGCAAGGACCAGACCCCGGGCTCAATCCCTTTGAGGAAGGTGGGGCTGTCCTGGGGGAGGGTGTTGGTCACACTCAGCAGGTACCCCAGAGTCCAGCCAGATGATGTGTCACCCATCTGCTGGAATGAACAGGAGGAGAGGTCAGGAGGAGACAGTGACCCCCAGCTGTGTCCCTGTGTCCCAGGGCTTCCTACTTTTTACTGGAGCCTGATCCAAGGATTAGGATTGCAATGAGCTCTCCCAGCTGAGGGCACAGTGTGCTTTAACTGCCCTCATTGCCCTCACCTGGGGCTCCCACCCCTCCCACAGACCCAGGAGCTCCATTTCAGCTCTGGCCTGAGCCCCCCCTCCTCTCCTGAGCTGAGCTGTTCCTTCTCCTGCTCCCTGGCCCCGTGGCCTCAGGTATGTGACATGGGTACTTCTGTCCCTCTCGCCTGTTTGAGCCCCAGACCTCAGGGGGAGGTTTCCCTCCTCAGGGGGAGGTTTCCCTCCTCTGGCTTTCCAGCCTGGGCTCTCTGGATGGGCCCTGGGCCTGTCCCCTGTCCTTACTGTGCTGGCTGAGCCACTGTCCCTGATGTGGCTGTGTCACTGTCCCCTGCTCAGGGCACTCAGGGGGCTGGGAAGGGCCTTGCTTTGCTTCTGTGAAGGGCAGGACCTGAATCAAATCCTCCTTTCCTTTGGGGCTCCATATCCTGAAGCAGTTTTAGACCTTATAAGCCAAGTACAAACCCTCACAAGTGTGAGGTGATTTCCGAAGGGCAGGAAAACATCTTTGGGCTCAGGAAATGTTATCAGCAGTTTGTCCTTGGCATTCAGTGGTGCTCAAGCCCAACTTCCTTCCCTGGTGGGTACAGACTCTTATATTATGGTGTTGATAAGGTGTTGATAAGGTTTTAGCGTGGCATCTCTGGCTCTCTGACTCTGGTTTTCTTGCTTATCACATTTGTGAATTTATTTTGCTGAAACATCTCACTGGAGAAGCCTAGGAGGGCAGGGCTGGTAGGCAGGGACAAGGTGGCTTTGCTGAAACCAAGCAAGCCTCCCTCCTGCCTGGAAATACCCTGTGGAGGTGCCTGACCTTCCTCTGGAATGCAGTCCAAGCAGCCCCATCCAAGTCCAAGGTGTATCCCTTTGCACTGAGCTGGAAGAGGAATGCAGACACCAGGCAGTAATCAGCAAGTGTCTCCAGGCTGCTCTGGGACTCCTGGACCAGCTGGTGTGGTTTTCCAAAGAAGATGGGGGGAAAAAATACAAGGAAATATTCAGTAGCTGAATTTTAGGCTTGCTATAACCTTTCCCACTGGAGGAGAGGTTTGTGTCCTGTGCAGGCTGAAGCTGTTTTGTGGGCTGGGAACTGGTGCCATCTCTTTGTGACTTAATTCCCAGTTTATGGAAGCCCAGGCAGTGCCAGGGGCAAAACACACAAAACCCCAAACCTGGGCACATCTGTTTTTCCCTGAGGAAGCAGTAAAGCAGTGAGTTAGGGCTCTGTCATGCTTAGCCCACACGTTTTTCCAACAGACTGCTCCTTGCTTCCCCCTCTCCCTGCACACAGAGTTATCCCAGCGTTACCTCTTTGGCAGACATCCCACAGAGTCTCTCCACTGCCTGGCCCAGCCCCAGGGAGGGCACAGCTGCTCTGATGAAGTCCATGGCCTCAGACATCACCTGCAGCAGCAGCAGAGAGCATTAGCAGTGACTCCAGGAGAGGAAAGGGCAGAAGGTGTGGGTGCCCTGGCTGTGTGGGGGCCTCTGATGGGTGCAGGGAGCACAAGCAGAGGGGTCACTGGCTGGGGCTGGGAGCAGCACTGCTGCTTCTCTGCTGGATGAGGGGGTTTATAAGGTGCTCCTTGGCACCACATCCCTGGGAGGCTCTCAGGAGCCTGGAGCTGGGGATATTTCTGTTATTCCTCCTCCTGAACCCCACTCATTTGTCCTTGAGCTGGCCCTGCTGTGACAACCCGATGGCTTTGGGCTCAGACAAGCCCAGGGGTTTGCTGAGGGATCTCCAGCTTTACCACAGACTGGGAAGAGCTGGCTGGCCTGTGACTGGTGTCACTGGGAAGCCCCAGAATCTCTCTCAGAGACAGAGACTGCAGAGACATGCAAGGAAAAGCCTTGGCATGGCCATTGGTGGGAGCCACAGTCACTGGTGGGAGCCGTGGTCACGGGTGGGAGCCGTGGTCACGGGTGGGAGCCACGGTCACGGGTGGGAGCCGTGGTCACTGGTGGGAGCCATGGTCACTGGTGGAAGCCATGGTCCATGTCTGACCAAGCTGCATGGCAGTGAGGGGGGGGCAGGGGGTGTATTAGCCAGAGCAGTGACCCCCTGGGCTAGCAGAGGGGACAGCATGGCTCTCCCACTGTGTGCACTGGTGATCAAACCCCTCCCATGCCATGGGGTCTCCACAGCAGTTTTCTGCCCCAGTGTAAATGGGAACCCACCAGGAACCTGGTCTGGAGGGGCTTGGAACCATTGCTGAGGGAACTGCTGAGGAAGCTGCAGGGAGGGGAATGGCTGAGCAGGTTCTGTGCAAGGCTGAGGCAGGAGCTGGGGTTGCTGGAGCCACTGATGTTGAAGACTTCTTGAGGGCCAGGGATGTCCAGTGGGTCCTGAGTGACAGCACAGGGTCCCCCATGCACTGATTGCCACTGCACTTCCTGGGAGTAGTTGAGGGGCCAGCAGGGATTAGAGACAACTCCAGCACTTCTTTGGTCCTAGAGAGAATGAAAGAGGGGCAGAGGCAGGGAGTGAGGAGGTTGCTGTCCCAGGGCTTCCCAAAGGAAGACAGAAAGTGGCACAGTGAGGAGCACACGAGCTTTCCCAAACTTTCTCCCAGCTGCAGCTCCCAGCCAGGTGCTCCCAACTCCTGCAGAATCCAGGGCAAACTGCAGGACCTGGACCTGCTGTGGGAGGCTGAGGAGTCCCAGCCTCTCCTCCTCCCTCTTAGACCAGAAATACAATTTCTGTGAATCTCAGCACCTCTGGAGAGCAGAGTTATGCTCTTGTATTAAGTAAGGAGCCAAAAAGAGCCTGCAGGTAGGAAACTCTTGAATGGGATGGGGAGTGTCTGCTGGGAGGGCAGTGATTCAGGCACAGAAAGGAAGTTTTACAGATCCACTGAGCTTTAGGTCTGTGCCAGTGCCCTCTGTGAAAGACAGTCTTGCCCATATGAAGCCAGACCTCGTGTGACTGTTGTGTGGGGATTCTGTGCCCAGGAACCCTGCAGATCCTGGCAGCTCCTCACCTGGATGAGCCTGGAGAGCAGGGAGCTGCGGAGCTGGTGGGTGCCATGGCAGGGGCAGTGCTGGGTGTACACCTGGTGGCTCTGCCCATACAGCTCCAGCCTCACCCCCTCTCTGGGTGCCTGGTCAGGGGTCTCTTCTTCCATCTTGGCAGTCAGCTGTGTTGAGGTTCCTCCCACAGCCAGGACTCCTGCCATACCCTGCCCAGAGGGCACCAGTTGTCCTCTCCAGTCGTACTGAGCCAGAGAGAAGCAGAGGGGTCAGTTTTGAGGACTTCTACACCTGGGTCACAGTCAGATGCAAGCTTGGGAACACAGAGAGAGAGAGAGCAGCTTCCTGGTGCTGTACAGCTCAACACTGTTTGTTTGGTTTTTCCCAGGACATTAAGGATGCTGAGCTGGTGGCTTTGAAGGGAAGAGAGGAGCCCCTGTCCAAGTGCTGCCCCATCTCTGCAGGGCTGTCCCAGCAGGTGTGAGTAGAGGAGGGGTGAGTGGTGATGGGAAATGGAAGAGGGGGCTGCAGGGGGGTAGATGTGGGCTGCAAGTGCTGCCTTGATGCTGAAGTGATCCTTCTGTTAGAAGAACCCAGTGGTTTCATCTCCTGTAGCCTTACAGAACTGATTCTGGCAATGCTGAGGTTAGGAGTGCAGGCCAGGTTGGTGTGTGTGGCAGGGGGCTGTGCTGCTGCCATTTCCCAAAGCAGTGCCTGCATGCTGCTGGTTATCAGAACTGCCTTTCACTTCCCTGATGTGGGATAGCTCCAGTCTAACCCCCCTTTCTCTTGCCCTTTAGTTCTTCTTAAGACCCTGTGGCTGGAGAAGCCAGAGCAAGGAAACCAATCTGTTCTTTTAGGAGAAATACAGCCCAGAGCCCTGTGCTGGGCACACCCAGCTGTACTCCAACCAGCATCTCAAGCAGAGGGAATCAGATGGGTTTTTGCTTTGCCAGCAAAAAGACTCTGCTTTTCTGTCCACCACACTGTGTGGGACAGCTGGAATCCTACAGCACCCAGCACTGCCTGTCCTGGAGGTTTGGTCCTCAGCCTGGGCACAGCCAGCTCATTGTTGTTGTTGAGCACTGTCTGAAGCCCAGGGGTTTAACAATCCCCCACAGGTCCCTGTGCTCTGGGTTCCTGGGAGCTGCTCAGTCAGTTCTGACATCCCCAGTCCCCAAGCTGGGCTGTCACTTACCTTGAAGAAGTTCTCCAGGACGTAGTTAACAGCAACCCAGTTGAATGCATCCTTGTCTGGGCTGGAGAGGATCTGTGCCCCCTGGAAGCTGAAGGGAGATGATTTCAGGGCTGCTGGGAAACCATCAGTGAGGGTGTGCTGGGTGAGGCTGAACAGAACAGAAAAATAATGCAGATTTGGTAGAGGCCCTTGTCAGGAGCAGAGAGGCACAGTGACAATCCCAGTCCTGCTGCTACTCCCCTGTCCCCTCTCCTGGCACTGGGGACAAGGACAGGGGGGGATGGTGGGAGCAGCTGTGCCACCATTCAGCAATGTGGGAGTTGAGTACCCTCTGTCCCTGAGGCCATCCTGTGGCCTTGCCCCACTGACCTGACACCCCCAAACCTTTTCTGGAGTGTCTGTGAGCAGATAAAGGTCCCAGTAATGGGGTGATTGAGAACAAGGTCCCCAAGAGTTTGTATGGTAAGGTGGCTCTTCCCACCACCATTCCCTGACCAGAAGCACCAGTGGGGCTGTTTTATCAACTGGAAACCCTTTAGCTCCCAGCCTGGGAGTTTTCCTCAGCACTAATTGGGAAGCCCTAATTGTGGAGGAGGCTTTGACAGGCTGGGAGCTGCACATCCTCCTGGCAGCCTGGGGGGGACAGGGGACACAGCCATGCTGTGCCCCCCTCAGATGCATCAGGACCTGCTGCAGGGTTTGTGTGTTGGGCTCAGTGATCTTTTGAGGTCCCTTCCAACCCCAACCATTCTGTGGCTCTGGGAAGTTTCCCTGAGGAGCAGATGAGGGGTGCAGGCAGGCAGGGGGGGGTTCACTCACTTCAGCTGCCTCATGCTGGAGGTCGCTCCCAGGTAGAGGGGGGTTTGGCTGTGCTGCTCTGCTGGGATCTCTTTCTGGGCCCAGTTCAAACATGGCTCCAAGCTCTTCCCTACCTTCTGAGGAGAGTCTGAGTAGTTGGAGACTCCTAGACCTGAAGGGAATAAGGAGATTTACTAAGGAAAGGCAGGGGAGAAGTGTGAGAGCTGCTACCTAAGAGGTTAATGTCCTGGGGCATGGGTACAGAGGACCTTCAGGAATGGAGGAGTTCCCAGGTGGCTGTCCTGCTAAAACACAGTGCTGGGAGGAGAACACACCTGGAAACCCCAACTGGCACTGGGAGAACCCTGACTCTGCTGCCACCCTCTATGGCACTGCTGCTGCAGCTGGGGCTGTCTCAGTGCAGAGGAAATGTGGCTTTAGGGGGTGTAACAGGGACACAGTGCCATGCAGACAGAGCCATGGCTTCTGCCAGCTCTCTGCTCCAACCACTTCCCCTCCTGTGTCAGCAGAAGTGGCCTCTGAGCCCCACACCTGCAGCAAGGCAGCTCTGCCCAAGGGGAAGGTGGTGCTGAGCAGGGGAAGCTGGGTGCAAGCCTGGGCTTCTTTCCATGTTACTGCTCCCCATCCCCTGGTCCTCTCACCTTCCTGTGCCTCCCTCAGCCCTCCTGGCACTGCCCAGGGCTGAGCTGCTGCCCAGGGGCTGTGACCACCCTGACTGCTTCCCCCATCTCCTGAGCCCTTCCTGCACCTCTGCCTCCTGCTGACAAACTGCTCCAGGCTCCGTTTCTAGCCCGGGCAGTGGACTGGCAGCACTCAGAGGACACATGCAAGGTTTCAGGGGTCCTTGTTGCATTTTCTGCTTGTGGTTTGCAAGGTCACAAACCCCCTTCCCCTGTGGGAACAGCACGTGGCTCCTGCTGTCATCAGGCTGCACAGCAGAGCAAGATGGGGACAGATAAGGAAGGAAAACCCCAAGCATGACTGCACAAAACCCCTTCAGTTGGCTTCAGACTAGTGAGGAAGACCCCAGTATTCTCCAGACTGCAACAACTTAGGCTGAGGTGAGCTCATTTTTTTGCCATCAGATCCCACCACAGGGGGCTGGAGTCTCTGCAGCTGTTCTGGAGCTGCCCAGAGCACAGCCAGGAGGAGGCAGAGGATACCAGGAGTCACCCTGCAGCCAGGTTTGTCCCTGCTGCTGTTCTTGGGCTCCTTTGGGTGAGAAGCTCAGCAGCCTGGGCTGATCCCCTTGGACATGAGGACCAACCCCATCCTCTCCCTGTGCCTCCCTGCCTCCAGCAGGCCAATAAAAGTGTCACCTCCTGCTGCCAAGAGTCTGATGTCCTGTGGCTGCACCTGCCTGTGGTCAGAAGATCCCTGCTGACAATAAGCAGCTGGTGCTCCAGTGCCACCAGTTGTGCAGTGTCCTGCTGGGTGACACAGGAGCCAAGGGAACTGCAGCCATGGCCCCCACCCTGGGTTTCCATTCCCCCCCTGCCAGTCCCTCAGGAGTTGGGCACCTTACCTGGCACAGGACAGGAGCTCCAGTCCCTGATCACCCCAGTCTTGTTCCCTTTGCTGGGGGCCCACTGGTAGATGAAGAGGATGGTGTGGGATGGGCCAGCAGCCAGCACGATGCCATACTGGAAAACCCCAAAACATTGTAGATAAACACCACTGCTGCCCTGTTACTGTAGGGCTGCTCAGCAGGACACATTTCCTGGGTAACCCTGGGTGGCTTTTGACATTCAATGGGTGGGTGAAGCCAGAAGATGATCTGGATTTGCAGGGAACCATTTCTGAATATACATGAGGGGCAGCAGGAGCAGAGAGACCCAGAGACACCTCAGACTGAGGGTGCCATGCTCTGTAGGTGTTCCTGAAACCAGGCACGAGGCTCCCACTGCCAGATGAGCCACCTGGGGCTCAGGAAAAACAGGTCCTAAAGCAGCAGGAGTCGGTGCTGTCCAGGCTCTCCACTGATTCTCAGACCCAAAGTGCTCCCAGCATGGTTTGTTACAGCTTTTTGTTTGTTACAGCTTTCCTGCAGGATCTGATCAGCTGGACCCCTGCTTGCTGTGCTGCTGCAGAGATGTGGGACAGGAGCTGGGTTAGACCCTGAGAGCCACAGCACATCCACTGCCCAGGGCATCAGCCCCACAGAGCCCAAGCTGATGTTTTGGCAGAAACAACAGAAGCCCAGGTGAGATTTCTGAGCCCCCTGCCTGTTCTCCTGTGTCCTGGCAGGGAGGCTGAGGGGTTTCTTGGTCTCAGCAGCCCAAAATCTGGTGTCTGCTGCTGGCCAGGTCTTGGTGAGCTGCATCTCCTGTGTGAGGGGCAGGAAATGAGAGCCCAGCGCCTGCTCTGGGTGTCCCCACACTCAGATTGTCCCAGTGACAGCTGAGGTTCTCCTCCTCACCCCCCGTTACATGACCCCAAACTGGGACATCTCCTAGACAGGGAGGAAAGAAACTGGTGCCATCTGGGAGGGACGTGGCCATGCATGTTCAGAGCTGGATCTTGTACAGAAATAGTTGGAGCTGTGAAGGAGTGGGAGGAGAAACCTCCTGCGAGGTGGTGAACACTCTCAGGAGGGGTTTAGCAGAAGCCAGAGCCTGGCTCCAGCTCCCAGCTGCCCCAGACAGGGTTGGAAGGGTGCTGGGGATCCCTGCCTGAGCCTGCTGCTCTCCTCCCACAGCACTGGCAGCTCAGATTTGTGTCAGAAGAGGAAGAAATGAATGGTATTGGTGGAAAAGCCTGGGTTTGTTTTTTCCTCCTTCACAAAATGAGAGGCTGCTGCTGGTGGAGAAAGGATCCCCATGTTCCTGCCCCAGCTCAGCACTAGGGAAAGACAAAGCATGGAGCAATAAGGACTTTTTTGATCCAGTTTTGTTTCCAGGAGGAGCGTGGAGGGCTGGTATCCCTACCCATGCAGGATAACCTCCTCCTCTGTGGTTACACCCTGGTGCCACCACCTCATGGGCATTGAGCCCTCAGCTCTGCCCCTCTGGCACAGAGCAGGTTAAAATAGAGAGAGGACAGAAGAGGAGAAAGCATGGAAGATTTTGTTTGGTTGGTTTTTAGAGACAGAATAAGCTCAGGGCCATATTCCCAGGGACTCTCAGGAAGGATGTGGCTCTTCCTCCCCTCAGTCCTTGCTGCCCTGGGGTTGTTTCTCCCCAGCCTCTGCTGAGCATCCCCCTGACCCAGGGTCCACATCCAGCCCGTGTGTCCCTGAGCAGCCAAAGGTTTGGGGTTGGTGAGAAAAGCCCCAGAGGCTGCAGGACACCATCCAGCCCTGCCTGGTGCTGCTTCCTCTTCTCAGTCTGTGTTTGGTAAAGAACTGAGGAGAGCAGGGGATGGGAATTCACCAGAATCCCCGGGAGAGTCCCCAGGGAGCAGCAGGGAACTGAGCAGCAGCCCCAGCACCCCAAGGAGAAGGTCCTGGGCTCATTGCCCCCTGTCCTTACCTTGTCCCCGGGAGGGGTGACGGGCACATCCTTGGTGGAGACACAGAGCAGGAGGATGCCCCCCAGCCCCGCTGCGATCACCAGCCAGGGGGCAAGGAGCTCCGGCCAGGACATGGAGCTTGTCCTGGGGCAAGGAGGCGAAAGGAGGAAGCAGAGGAGCAGCCGAGTGAGGACGGGTGTTCTCTAGGAGCTCGGAAAAGAGGAGGAAGGCGGAGCTGGGGCCAGGCTCTGACTGCAGCCCAGCCCCAAGCCACAGGGACCGCAAGGAGCGGGGCTGCCGAGCTGGGATGTGTCCCAGTTCCCCTTTGATTGCTCCACATCCCAAACACCCCCAGGGATCAGTGCCCCTTCCAGCACCCCGAAACTGCCCCAGGACTGAGCCGAACAGAAATGTGGGGTGAGCTGAGCTGGGTGGGACACAGCAAGCTGCCAAAAACACCCCTTGGGTCCTCTCTGCCTGGCTGCCAAAATGAGGATGGGGAATCTCCTTGTTGGTGGGGTTGGTTTGTGTCTGGAGGAGAGGAGGTGAGAGGAGACCCCATGGATCTCTTCAGCTGCCTCAAGGGAGCTGGGAGTGAGGAGGGGAAAAGCCTCTGCTCCTGAGAGATGGGATAGGAGCAGAGGGAAGGGCTGGAAGCTGCACCAGGGGAGGTTTAGGTTGGATGTTAGGAAATATGAGAGGGTTGTGAGGCCTTGGGATGGCCCAGACAGTGCTGGAGTCCCCATCCCTGGAGGCATTGAACAGGCATTTGGAGCTGGTCCTTAAGGACAGGGTTCAGCAGTGAGATGGTGGTGTTGGTCCAAGGTTGGACTGGATGATCCTGGAGGTCTCTTCCAACCCAGACACTCTGGGATTCTGTGATCTGAGGGCCCCAGAGTGACACTGCCCAGCTCCCTCGGGCTGCTCCTGCCTCCTCCTTCCTTCTCAGGAAAACTTCTCCAGGTTTGGGTTCCACCCCCAGGAGACTCTTGGCTGCTTTGGTCTCTGCTGGGGGGCAGATGGTGGGGGCTGCTTGGGTCTCGTGTCCCCACAGAGCCAGGGGCAGTGCAGGTGAGCACAGCAACCCCCACGAACGTCCCTGAAACCGCAATTTCTGAAGCAAAACGTCCCAGTTCCAGGAGAGGTTCTGCTTGTTCTGCTTTCTGCCCCTCTTTGCCAGGGACTGGGTCTGGGAATAAGAATGAAGCTACTCCGGAGCAGCTCTGCCGGCAGCACGGGCTTGCAGGGCCGCAATCGGGTCGGGGAAAGCCCAATTCCCCGGTACCGGGTGGTTCGGACCCCGCGGCGGCAGCGCCGGAACCTTTGTGCGGCGGAACCCGTGTGCGGCGGAACCTGTGTGCGGGTTCCGCGGGGGCGAGGCAGGGGGACGGACGGCGCTGTGCTGGGGGAGCCGATAGCGGGGCGGACCCGGGGCGGTTCCGTTCGGTTCCGTTCGGGTGGTACCGAGATGTACGCGGGGCTGCAGGAGCTGGGGGTGGCCAACGGCGAGGACCTGAAGGAGACGCTGACCAACTGCACGGAGCCGCTGAAAGCCATCGAGCAGTTCCAGGTACGGCCGGGAGAGGAGGGGCCGAGGGTGCTGGGAGCCTCCCCAGGGTGCTGGGAGCCTCCCCAGGGGTGCTGGGAGCCTCCCCAGGGCGCTGGGAGCCTCCCCAGGGCGCTGGGAGCCTCCCCAAGGTGCTGGGAGCCTCCCCAGGGGTGCTGGGAGCCTCCCCAGGGTGCTGGGAGCCTGGGAGCCTCCCCAAGGTGCTGGGACCCTTCCTAGGGGTGCTGGGACCCTCCCCAAGGTGCTGGGAGCCTCCCCAAGGTGCTGGGGGGCAGCCGGCAGCGGGAGAAGACCCCAGGTGGGGAATGTGCTTCGTCTGGGGGGGCAGGGTTTTTTTTTCCTCCTTTTATTTTCCAACCCTCTGGGTTCTGCAGGCTCTGCTGTGGTTTGGGAGCTGGGGAGCCCCCTCCTCCCGCCCCCTATCTGTGTTTGTGTTGGCAGACAGAGAATGGAGTTCTCCTGCCCTCCCTCCAGTCAGCACTCCCCTTCCTGGACCTGCACGGCACCCCCAGGCTGGAATTCCACCAGTCTGTGTTCGACGAGCTGAGGGAGAAGCTGCTGGAGAGGGTCTCAGCCATTGCTTTGGAAGGGAAAGTGGAGGAGAGGTTGGTCAGGGGTCTGGTTGGGGAGCTCTGCGTGCACATCAGAGCCCTGCAGAGGGGAGCTGAGCTGCTGGTGAGGTGGCTCTGGTTTGGTGCTTTAGTGCTACACAGAACTTGGTCTCTTGTTGTTGCATGTGTTCAGATACAAGAAGCTGGAGGATCTCCTGGAGAAGAGCTTCTCCCTGGTCAAAATGCCCTCCATCCAGCCCGTGGTGATGTGTGTCATGAAGCACCTGCCCAAGGTAAAGCCCCTGTGCTGCTGGCTCCTTCTGTCACAGCCCTGGGCAGAGCTTCAGGGGTTTGTCACTCACTGTGAGGAGGGGCTGGGGATTTGCTGCATTCTTGTCCCTGGCAGCAGCTTAGAGCCACTCAGAAAGCATTTTATCCTTTGACAATCTGATCAGAACCTTTCCTGCTTTGTCCCATTCTCATGGCCATGTTCACTGGGGATGGAGTTTTCCACAGCTGGTGCAGAGATCTCTGAGGAGTGGAAAATCAGATTTGAGGGGTGGGACTGGGAGTAGAGAGGAGTGAGGCTGAGCTGTGTGAGATCAGTCTCCAGGAGCAGCTTTATTAAACTGTGATTTATTGGTGCAGGAATTAAGGCAATGGATTCAAAGCTGTTCCTAGAAGTTTTTTCAAGTTCCTGAGGTTTCAGATACTGTCCCAGATCTCAGCATTGTGGGTTTAAAAGAACTCTTTTTCCCTCTTTGTCAGAAATAAGGGAAAGTTTGGTGCATAAGTTGGCTGTGGAGGTGCCTTAGGACTGTCTGACTGTGAGAGGAGTGGGTCAGGCAGGAGATGAACCTGATGGATGGTGTTGTGTCCATGGCCAGGCTGCCTGAGCTGGTGATTTAGGTGTCTCCTCCAGTCAGTCCTTGGCTGGGCAGGCAGCAGCTGAGCTGCTCTCCCCTGGGGTAACTCTTGTGCTGGTCACAGGTCCCTGAGAAGAAGCTGAAGTTGGTGATGGGTGACAAGGAGCTGTACAAGGCCTGTGCAGTGGAGGTGAAACGCCAGATCTGGCAGGACAACCAGGCCCTGTTTGGGGATGAGGTGTCCCCCCTGCTGAAGCAATACATCCTGGAGAAGGAAAACATTCTCTTCAGCAGTGACATCTCTGTCCTGCACAACTTCTTCAGCCCATCCCCCAAAACAAGGCGTCAAGGAGAGGTAAGGACCAGGGGGGCTCTGCCCACAGGGTTGTGAGGGGAACCCATCAGCTGCCAGGCAGCCCCATCAGGGCAGAATCTGCCACCCACTCAGCTTTCCTGCTGCAGGGGTTTAGTTAGATAAAGGATCTGCAGGAAATACCAGGCCATTTGCTTCTCCACGCCTTGATAAAGAGAGCAGGAATTGTTTTTTAGTAGCTGCTCAGTGCCCTGTGGTAACTGATGGCTGTTTGTGTGCTTCTAAAGAATCAGAAAAAAAAATAAATCAGAGTTGTGGTTTCCCCCTGGCTGGCACCAGGTGTCTGCTCCCTCCCTCCTCCTGCTGGGACAGAGAGAAACTCAGAGAAACTGAGACAAAAGGTGGTGAGGAATTTGAGAGGAATCTGCAAGGGAAAAAACACAGCAGCAAAGAGAGAGGAAATTAAACCCCAAAAGGAACAAGTGATGTTGTCCCAGCTGTGCTGCCCCCCCAGCTGTCTGTGCACCCCCAGAACTCTGCTGGCAGGGGGGGAGCAGGAGAGGCCTTGAGGCTCTGTAAGCCCCACTCAGCAGTCACTGAAACCCCCCTGGGGTGTTTCACACAGACCCAAAACAGCCCCAGACAAACTGCTTGACAAAAATCAGCTCTGTCCCAGCTCAACCCTTCCCTTTGGTGCCTGTAGGCTGAAGGTAAATAGATAGAAATAAAAAACTTCCAAAGAAAAGGGAGCTTTGCTCATGGTAGAACAATTGCACATGGTATTCAGCAGTGACAGGTTCTGCTTCTGACCCAGTTCATGTAGCTGAGCACTTCATTTTACACAAGTGCTGCAATTCCCTTTAGCAAGGGAGCCTTTGCTTCACATCTTTTATTCTTACATGATGGGTGAGAGATGTGTGAGCAACAAACTCTTGGAAGTCTTGGTGTTAGGAATTCTTGTTCAGGAGCTCCTGTTGGTGCTGATATTTCACTCTTGATTAAAAGAATTGATTTTCATTCTGTGTGTGTAAAGTAACAGGGTCTCTTGGTACTGAGTGTCTGGGTTTGTTTGTTGTGTCCTCTCTGGGTTCAGGTGGTTCAGAAGCTGACCCAGATGATTGGGAAGAACGTGAAGCTCTATGACATGGTGCTGCAGTTCCTGAGGACTTTGTTCCTGAGGACCAGGAATGTTCATTACTGCACCCTGAGGGCAGAGCTCCTGATGTCCCTGCACGACCTGGAGATCAATGACATCTGCAACGTTGACCCCTGCCACAAGGTAGTGATCCTGGGGCTGCCTCACTGCAGGGTTTCTCTTCTGTCCCCTCCTGTGCTCACCTGCTGCCCTGCAGGGCTGACTCCTCTCTCTGAAGAGAGTTCAGGCCTTCAATCCAAAAATCATCTCGTGTTCCTTGGAGCTTCAGGGGAGAATTTCCTCTTGGTTAGCCAGCAGCTTGCTTCCATTTCCTAACCCATAAATCATCCAGGTCAGTGGTACTGGTGCAGTGTTAAAAGCAGTGTCTGGTCTGACCTCTGTAGGTGCTGGAACACTAACAAACACCATTAGCCAGCCCCAGGTTTTCAGTCAAAGCTTGATTTTCCCTCCTTGTTCTGCCTGGGCTGATAAACTCCAAACCCCACACTGTGTGCAGCACTGGTGTCTCTGCTCTGCTGCTGGGGTGTTTATTTCTGGCCTCCTCTGTGTCTGTCACCAGCTTGGTGCTACACCTGAGTATATGAATCAGCCCCCTCAACTCCAGGTGTTTGGAGGTTATTCTGAGCCTGGTTGCTGTCACATCAGAACTTTCACTGCTGCTTTAATGAGTTGCTGGGGTTCATAAAGCTTTCTCCTTTTTTATGTGTATTTTTTGGTGACAGTTCACCTGGTGCCTGGATGCCTGCATTAGGGAGAAGTTTGTGGACAACAAGAGAGCTCGGGAGCTGCAGGGCTTCCTGGATGGAGTGAAGAAAGGACAAGAACAAGTGCTGGGGTAAGGCTCTTGGGCTCCTGAGTGAAAAACTGGGGATGTGTTCCTGGCAGGCACAGCATCTGACAGGTATTGCAGGTGCTGATTCTTCCCCAGAGCTGGCTCATAGCCCAGGGCTCTTTGGAGTGGTCAAACCCAGCACATTCCTGAGCAGTAATGCCCTGGGGCATGGCCAGGCAGCTCTGACAGGGCTTGTACTGCTCAGGCTGCCACCCCTGGGGCTCCCTGTGACTGACTGGGGGAGTCTCCTGCTGGGGTGCTGTGCAGCAGAGCTTTAGTAGCTGTTCTCAGGCTATGTGTGCTTCCAAGTCAGAGAAACAACAGTCAGGGAGGTTTTAATTAACAAGAGACAGAAACTCAGGTTTGACACTGTCATAGTGAAGGTGTTGGTACAGTGCTTGCCCTGTTCCCCTCTCTTGTTAAACTCTGCAGTGTCTGGAGATGTGTTTATAAAAATAGTGTCCAGAGGCACACAGCACTTTGGTGTTACCTCTGGGAGTTCATAGAATCCCAGAATCCCTGGTTTGGAATAGAAAGGACCTTAAAGCTCATCCATTCCCACCCCTGCCATGCCCAGGGACACCTCCCCCAGCCCAGGGTGCCCCAAGCCCCATCCAACCTTCAACACCTCAAGGGATGGGGCAGCCACAGCTTCTGGGGGCACCCTGGGGCTCAGCACCAGGATTCCCCACAGGGTTACAACAAAGAATAAACCCAAACATCTCAGCCTAGTGAAACACACAGGTCCTGCAGCTGGAGATGGAACTGTGCAAATAAAACATGATGTATTTAATAATTACTTCTTCTCAGGGACTTGTCAATGATCTTGTGTGATCCCTTTGCCATCAACACCTTAGCTTTGAGTACCATAAGGCACCTGCAGGACCTGGTGGGGCAGGACACCTTACCCAGGGTGAGTGTTGCAGCTTTTCTGCCTAATCTGAGCCTTAATTGGATGTGTTCATTAGCAAGGGGCTGGGGACTGACACTGCAGAAGTACCACGAAGCTGCATGTGGCAACTGCAATAAGGGAAACTTGGTGCTGCCTCTCCACTTGTAGCACTTGTACCTCAGACTCTGCAGGAGCTCTCTTTGGAGGGCACTTTGGAGCTCTCCAAACTGAGCCATTCTCTGCATGGCTCCAGCTATCCTAACAGCTAGATGGTAAAATATTACGAAACCCCACAACCCTCAGGTGTGGCTGTTGTTTGATTCCCATCTGAAGAATCAGCTGTCAGCTAAATGGGGGCACTGAATGTCTCTGGCACTCTTTGGTAAAGCTGATAATCCAGGGGAGCTTTGATTGTAAACCACTACCTCCAAATAACTGAATGTGCAACTTGGGGAAGATGAAAACAGCTGGTTTTGTCCTCTTAAAATTCCAGGAAAGCCCAGATCTGCTGCTGCTCCTCAGGATGCTGTCTTTGGGACAGGGGGCCTGGGACATGATTGACAGCCAGGTCTTCAAGGAACCAAAAATGGTGAGTTACTGTGGTGGTTAGAATTTAACTAAACACGTTTGGATGTTCTATCATTTCATTGCACACCTGATTTAATGTTCAGTCCCATCATAGAAGAAAACATGTAAGTGTCACAGAGCAGCAGCTCCAGTGGATATGTTGTAAGCTTCATTTATTTGCCTGCTTTTTTAGTTACATGAATGCCTGGCCCTTACTTGTTTTAATATCAAACTGTCCCTCTGTTAAATCCTGCACTGGTTGCTCTTTGTCCCTGGGGAGCTTCTACACAGCTGGCAACTTTGTTCAGAAGATCTTGTCTGAGGAAAGCAGGGTCTGAAGGTGGTCTGAAACTCTGGGAATAGTGTGGCAAGTTTTCATTGCCTCCAAAGACATTTTTCCCCTCCAAATACCTGTAGCAGCAATTTGTGTAGTGCCACATTCAGCTGCAAGCTTTCCATGAGAATTTCCCTGCCCAGGATTAAAGGCAGCTCCTGATCCTGGTGTGCTGAGCTGTGGCAGGGCTGTGCTGTTCACAGCAGGATTGTTTCTGCAGAGAAATTTACTGTTTCTGTTCTGAATTGCCACCCTTAACATGCAGGGCTTGCAGTTGTTGGCAAAGGACTCTCAAAAGAAATGCTCCGTAACTGTCAAAGCATTTGAGCAGTGGTTTTTCTGTGGATGAGGTGAATTCCAGTTTTCCAATTAGCAGTGGAAGAGGTGGAAGTGTTCTGGCTGAACAGATGTCTGAGAGCTTGTTTACTGACAGTGTAGGATGGGGCTGGTAATGTTGCCTCTCTGCTTGTGGCAGCACTCCAGGAACATCACCTGGTGACTGATGGTGTCTTTGTTCTTTCCCCTCTCTTCTCCCATCCCTCCCAGGAGGCTGAGCTGATCACCAGGTTCTTGCCCATGCTGATGTCCTTTGTGGTGGATGATCACACATTCAATGTGGATCAGAAACTGCCCTCAGAGGAGAAGGGGCCAGTTCCCTACCCCAGCACCATTCCTGAGGCTTTTACCAAGTAGGTAACCAAAGCAAACCATCAGGGAGCCAGACAACAGTGACAGGAAAAAACACTTTGTGTGCTCTCACTTTCTTGAAGTCAGATTTAGTCCTGGTTAAATCAAAGCTGAACTTTTCATCTATGTAAAGAGGTTTCCCCTGTGATTCCTCAGATAAAATCTATCTACAAAAATACTCTATTTCCTGTAATGACAGATTGCAAATGAAAATATTTGGAATTAGTGCTTTCAAATCTTCTGCTTGTGTGGCTGCCCAGGCAGGGAGTGGAGATGTTTGGGTGCAGCAGGATGAGCACACATGCTGGGTTCTGAAGTCTGCTATTATAAATTGTAAAGTTTGCATTTTTGCCACACAGCACTCCAGCTATCACTCCAGGGATGTCAAAAAGTTAAATAAAACCCCTGCATGCTCTGTTTTACTCAGGTCTTGCACCAATTTCCAGCTCTATTCTTATCTGTATGGCAGAATCTGGAGCACTGTATCCTGGTGGTTGTGCTCTGCTCTGACAGTCTGGGAAACTAAAATGAAACAGTACTGGGGACTCATCTTTGAGTATCTGGGCTTCTTCTGAGCCCCAGTTTGAAGAGCTCTTTTGTCAGTAATACTGATAAAAATCATGGAATAGAGAACCCCAGACTGGTTTGGGTTGGAAGGGACCCTAAAGCCCCCGCAGTGCCACCCCTGCCATGGTCAGGGACACCTCCCACAGCCCAGGGTGCTCCAAGCCCCATCCAACCTTCAACACTGCCAGGGATGGGGCAGCCACAGCTTCTGGGGGCACCCTGGGGCTCAGCACCCTCACAGCACAGAATTTCTTTCTCACGTCCAACCTCCATCTCCTCTCTGCAAGTTCTGAACCATTGCCCTGTCCTCTCACTGCAAACCCATGCAGAAGGCCCAGCCTCAGCTTTAGTGTAATGTTCACAAGATGTTCACAATCAAATCCAACTGTTGGATTGGGGGATAGGGAAGTGTTTGCTGAGCAGTACAGGTTCCTGGGACATGTTAGTGAACATGGTGTGATCACTCAGTCACTGAGTGGCTGCTCCTGATTAACACTGAGGTTACCCACTGCTGTAGCTTCTTGGTTGCTATCCAACAGGATTTAAACCCTCTTACAAAAAAACTCCTCTTCTGCCATAACAGGTTCTTGCAGGAGAACAGAATAGCTTGTGAGATTGGGCTGTATTACATCCTTCACATCACCAAACAGAGGAACAAGAATGCTTTCCTTAGGCTGCTGCCAGCTCTGGGTGAGTTGTTATCTTCTGTTCGTGAACTGTTTGCCCTGTACTGGACACCTGGGAGACAAGTAAACCTGCAGGGAAAGTGATTTCAGAGTCAGAGATGTAATGTTTTGTTTTGGCTCTTCTGCTGCCTCCATTGTAAGGCCCTGCAGGAGTGTTTGTTCTCACCTGCAGCTGGGATAGATTTCTGCTGATCCAGGGATTTGGAGATAGTGGCTGAAGGTCAGTGGTTCCTGAGATCAAAGGCTGAACTGCAGTGGGATTAGCTGGGAGCTGCTTGGAATGAATCTAAAGGATAAATGAGCAGGTGGCTTGATTCTGCTGCTGCTCATGGTAATTCATGTGGCCAGAAAGTCTTGGGACTTGGCTTTGTGTGGTGTGCAGCAAAACAGGATTGAGCACAGCCTTAAATTCTTCCCTGGGATTACCTTCTCTGGGGGAAACTGCAGGAGGGATCTGAAGCCATCTTAGGAACTGCAGCTCCCAGCAGTGGTGGGCAGGGGGGTTCACTCCCCACTCCCTCACCCTAGCTCTGGGGTTCTTGGAACTCTTTGAACCCTCAGCTCAGCTCCTGCTCTTTTGTGTCTGAAATACCAAAGCCACCTCTCTGGGCTGCCTGTTTTAAACTCTCACTGCAAAGTTTTCAGCAGGAACATCTGCTGTGTTTGTCAGGTTTCCCCACAGCCCCGTGAGGCTCAGTCTTTCCTTTCCATGTTGTGCAGTTGAGACATTCAGTGACTTGGCCTTCAGTGATATTTTCCTGCATCTGCTCACTGGCAACCTCACACTGCTGGGGGATGAATTTGCACTCGAGGAGTTCTGCACCAGTCTCTTTGATGGTTTCTTTCTCACCGCCTGCTCCAGGTAAATCTGATTTTCCTCAGGGAAAGTGAGTTTATAGGATAGCTGAGTTACTACTGCTTTTATCTGCTTTTAGCTATAGTTCAGTTGTTCAGCAAACTCTTCACATACAGTGGAAATAATTAGCCTGGTGCTGTTTTTCTTTAAGGAAAATTTTGTCTTTTGTGATCAAGTTTTTAACAGGAAAAGTGTGGGGTGTTGAGTATAAATTTTTACCTAAACTCTAGCTCGTTATCCATGTGTTGCAGTATCAGCTGCAGGCTGAGTATCTGTCAGTATCTGTTAATTCTGTGAAGTTCATGTGGCCCAACTGCTGCAGGAGCAGCTCCAGCCTCCAGGACACTTCCCCAGCAGTGAGTAGAGCTGCAGCCACTGCCTCCACACATAGAGGGACAAACATCCCAGCTGCTGCCCCTGCTTACAGCTGAAAATCTTCCCCTCCTGTTAAATAATTACCTAAATTGCAGGGAAGTGGCAGGCAGGGTTAGCACTTTTAGCACACAGGCTGCAGTGCTGAGGTGGGAAATGATCACAAAGCTGCTGGGCTGTGGGGGTGTGAATTATCCTGGTGCTCTTACTGTAACTTTGCTGATCTGGAGGTGGTGGTTTGGGTGGGTTACTCTTCTTTCAAATTGCTTTCTCTAGAAAGGAGAATGTACACAGACATGTGCTGAGACTGCTGCTCCACCTGCATCACAAAGTGGTGCCTGCCAAGTTAGAGTCTCTCCAGAAGGCTTTGGAACCCACCAAGCAGGTAAGAAGAGAAAGGCCAAATGAATTGCAAATGAATGCAGCTGCTTTTCCAAACCTTGCTGAAGCGGAACACCTGCTGTGCTGTCCCTGTCTTAATTACTTTGTAACTTCCTCTTTTGGGTCGGTTTAGGTTAAAACAGGCAGGGTGGTTGCACCCTTGGTGTTCTTGTTCAGTAGCAGCTAGAGTGAAGTTTGACTCTGCTGTTTTTTCCCTCCCTAATTCTCATTTTGCAGAGCGGGGAGGCTGTGAAAGAGCTTCATACCCAACTCACAGAGAAACTGGAGCTTCACAAGCCAAGTCCAGCAGAAGTGACTGAGACTCCTCCCATGGAGCTGCCCTTGCCCACTGTGCCCACACCAGCCCCACGCTGAGCTCTGCCTGGAGTGCCAGAGGAAGAGAGAACTTCCCCAGTGCTCTGCAGCACCTTTCTGGGCTGCCTTTCAGCTGTCTCTGCCTACAGGCTGGAAACAAACAAACAAACCAACCAACAAACCAACCAAAAAGCCACTGAAGCTCCTTCAGGAGACACTGCAGTTTACCCAGCTCACTGGCTCCTGCTGGTTAGAAAAGTCTGTATGCAGTGCATTCCAAAGGTTCTTAAAGATAGCTGAGTGTCTTCTTGTAGATCCACTTCAAAGCTGCCTGTACATGTTTGTGGTTTTTTTCAAAAAGAAAATGCATCTTTTTAAGCTTGGTATCTTAAAATACCATGGTATTTGTAGTGGTGGTGTGCTTTTGTCTTGTGCTTTTGAACTGGATGTTAAGAACTGGTCACAGAGTGCTGAGCTCCTTTAGGGTTGAGCAGGTAGTGTGAACACCTGGAGGCCAATCCTGGCTTCCTTTGGTCATTACTTTGCTCTTTGGGACCTTTGGAGAAGATGCTGAGCAGAGGGAGGTATCAGGAGATCAGATACAGTTTCCTGTTTGGAGTTTAACTCCCTTGGTACATGGCAGGACTTGCTGCAGTAGTCAGAGATCTCCAGCACTGTCACTAGGCTGAGCAGCAGTCAGCAACCATCTTCTCAGGCTTTTACAAAGAAGGCCAGAAACTGAATATTCTATGATTCTATGGGATTCCTTCTGGTTTAATCTTTCTGTAGCCCTACAGAAGGTTCCAGCTGGGTGCAGCACCCTGCTCTGCCCTGGGTGCACACTAGAGGGTAGTGCACCCCTGTCCTGCTGCTGGAGATCCCTCCCCCTTTGGCATGGGGTGCTGGAAGCACATCCACACTGGGGTTAGAGTTTCTTTCCAGCAGGGGTGTGATGGGAAAAAATCCCATGGGTTGTCTCTGAACCTCCTGTGCCTGACTGGGGAATGAATTTTTATAATTAATTCTAATTAGCTCGAGTGATCTGGTCCTCTCCCTGTGCTCTGTGCTCTCCTGGGAGATCTGGGTTAGTAATGGCTCAGGAGTTGTCCAGGCTTTTGGGGTGTTAACATTTCACTGAACATTTTACACTGAGCTGTGTCAGAAGGGTGGCAGAGCTCTGGGTCTGCAGTGAGTGACAGAAGCAGAGGAACCAGGTCTGACTGTCAAATGAGTGGAAAAGACAATTATTATAGTAAAACGTAACTATATGACAGTTATAAATTCTAGTATAAAATGTTACAGTAAAATGAGTGCCAAAGCACCTGACAGCCAGAGCATGCCCAGCTCAGTGGATTTCTCCTGGAAGAAGGACCCAGAGGAGTGGTGGGACAGCAGCTCAGTCCTTGCTGCAGAGCCATGGCACAGCCTGGTGAGTCAGGGACATGGAGTGCTGCTGGGTGATGCTGCTACAGCTCCTTGGTGACATCTGCCCCCAAATATGACCATCTTAGCCTAAAAAATAAAGAGGTGTTAAGTGGTGAGTACCTCTGAGAGAGCAGCCCAGGGTTTGCCTGTTGGTGTTCATAAGGGCACCTCTGGGTGCTGTAAATGCTGGGTTAGCTCCTGGTCCCCTGGGGAGGGGGCTGGTGTGTTAAGGGCTTGTGGACTGGTCCAAGCTCCATCCCCGTGGCTCTGAACCCACAGACCAGCCCTGGGTACCCTTGCCACCACTCTCCCTCCACCAGAGCTGGGCTCAGCATTAAAAGCAAGGGACAACTCAGCTTCTCAGAGCTTCAGGTGGGTCTAAAACAGGGACTAGGGGCAGCTCTACCCAATTTCAGGTCAGCCCTCAGTGCTGAGGATGGATCAGACAGGGTTTCAGCTCTGTGGTTCCTCCAGGAGAATCAGGTTTTAAGCCTGGATGAATCAGATGTTCCAGCCTGGCTACTGGCATCCTCTGCAGGGCAAAAAGAGGAGAACCCATCAGCACCTGGAAACCATGCTAAAGATAACAAGATCAGTCCAGGATAACTTCACAGAAAGCAACTAAACCATCTACCTGGGTGGGTTTTGTCCTGCTGGACCTGCAAGGGGAGTTGGATGAGAAGGATGAAGCTGAAAAACTGGATGCAGTGAAACCAGCTTCCTTTTCTTGCAAAACAATTGCACAAGGGACAAAGGTCTCTGCCTTGGGTCTGTGCTGGGATCTCCTGATCAGCAGGGCCTGTGCCCAGAGAAGAGGAAGAGCCCAGTCTGTGCATCTGCCTGCTCTGAAGGCAGCAGCCCAGGAGCCTCCACCTCGTCCTTTCCTTCCCCTGGTTCTGGGAGTGTCAGCTCTGTAGCACTGGGAAAAAGAATTCCTGACTCCAGCCATCCAGCTTCAGCCAGACCAAACCCTGGCTGGGTTCTGTGGTGTTAGAGGAAAAAAAGAGTCCATAACTCAGGAGAGAAGTTGTTACTTTGGGGTTTTAATTCCATCCCCTTGGCTGCTGCCAGGCTGCTGTGCCAGAGCTGCCTTGTCTGGTCAGGGTTAACAGAATTTGAAGTGGTGAAATGTTTATCAGATCCTGGTGCTGAGTCATTAGCAAATGATACAAAGCCATGGGATGATTAAGAGTGCAAGTTTCACATTACCAGTTTTCCAACCACATTTGTAGGTAGAAGCAATTAAAAATTCTCAGAAGAAAGATCTCAGAGCATCTGTTCTTTGTCTTTTATTAACTGTTGAGTCCCATGAGCTATGGGAGGTGCTGACAGATTCTGCAGGACCTCTTCCTAACTCTGAAAAAAACCTTGTCTGCTCTGAAGGCCGAGATCTGCTCTGCTGCCAGGAGTATTCCCACTTCTTCCTCTGGTTCCAGATCTTTGGTGGCTTCTGATCCCAGGAAGGAGACACTGCATGTGAATGGGAGAGGGAGGAGAGGGAGATGGGTCTGCAGGTGATGTTGATTCCCCTGAACTGCACTTGGAGCAGCATTTGGGATGCCAGAGTCATTACAGACTTGGGAAATGAAGCCTGGGTAGAACAGCAACACAGCAGGTCCAATGGGTCCTTGGCAGCTTTGTTCCCTGCTCCAAATGAGCACCATGGTCTCTGTTTAATCTCTCATGAATTATCCTGTAATTACAGAGGGCTTTTGACAAGCAGATTCTTGCCTGGCCTGGTAGGACAACATTCATGGGCTCTGGCTGCAGACAAGTGTGGATGGAGATGAGGAAGCACCCTATAGGGTCCTGCTTGGGGTGTCTGAAGACACTAGACCCTAGGACCTTGGGTCCTCCAGTGCTCGGAGTGTCTGGTGTTAGCTCTGGTGGCTCAAAATCAGCCTTTCCAGGTCCTGTTTTGAATCATTTGTCAAAGAACTCGCAGCTTGTGACAAGTCCCTGAGCTGTTAGGAAACCAGCTGTAGGCTCTGGCAGTAACTCCCATGGCCTTGGCTTCTCTGCCTCACTAAATAGTAACAATGAACTGGTGACATTTTTTAACAAAAAAAAAAAGGTGTGTTGCAGTTCAGACAACTTTTTCAGGAGTCCAGAAGCCTTCCAGCCCCCGATGATGTTTGCTGGAGAACTGAGGATGGTAGAAGGGCAGAGGCAGGGCAGGGGCTGGTGGGGTTTCCACAGGAGCATCACTGCCTCCTGCTGCAGTGTTCATCAGTCTGGTTTGATGGGGTTGTGTTCATGAACACCTAATACAAAACCAGGAGGAAGTTGCAATGAGTTCTCCTGCCACTCTTATCCCAGTAATGTCTCTCTTTGATTTGTGTAGGAAGCTGCTCTCCCCTGGGCCTCAGGAGTCCCGTTGCCTTTCCTCCCCACAGACTGCAGCTGTACAAAGCACCAGTGCTGGCTTCATCCTCAGACCCCTGGGTGTGTGTGTGACTGGTGCCATGCACCAGAACCATCTCCTGCAGCCTGGCAACTCTCTGGGTTGCTATGGGAACGGCTCCTCTGTCCTTTCATGGAAAACCTCAATCATTCCCCTTCCCCTGGCTCTGGGAACACCTCCACTCCTCCTTTGTTCCATTCACTCACTCGTTCCCATCCGTGGGATCCTCTCCTCCCCATGCAGGGAGTTACTCAGCACTCCTGGGCTCAGAAATGGAAGAACATGAGTTAGCTGAAAGTCACAGAGTTCTCTGGGGTGGGGACATGGATACTGCCACGGGGGTTAATTAATATGCAGATGAGCTGTGTCATTAGCATCCCCTGATGTGCACTAGATTTGTCTAGGATGTAAAAATGTTAAAATCCCTGGTTTCTGCACACTGATCTGCAGCCCAAAAGTGTCTGAGAAACACCTAACCCCAAGTGTTGATCCCCCAGGGAATGTCCCCTGGGTTAGCTGAGAAGCAGCTTCCTCTGGGGAAGTTGTTGGTGATGCTCTGGCTGTCACCCCTGTCCCTGAAGGACTTCCCCAGCCAGCCTGTTATTCCCTGTTATTCCAGGGCTGTGTTGCTGCTGGAGCTGTGGAGGTGATGAGGGTGCTGGTGGTTGCCCCATCTGGGCCACCTCCTCTGCCCTGGGCTGGCCCAACTCCACTCTGCACAGGTAAGGGTAAGAATCTGCCTCCCTGCTTCTGGGTGACCTTGGCAGCCAAGTAATTATTGAGGGCTGACTGTTTCACTTGGGGAAAGATGTATATATATATATTATTATATATAAAATACATGGGATATATATTAAGAACATTATTTTTGTGTAAGATGCTCCTGTAAACACAAACTAGATACAGATCAGCTGGATTTCATATGGTGGAAAAAAAGGTGGGGTTTTTTTGTTCAATTCACACAGATGTCCAAACAGGACTGGGTTTGGGTTGTATCCTGCTGGAAATACCAAGCACGTTTGGAGTTGTGTCCTGGGGCAAGGAAGGCAGAGGCTGAGGAGAGCTGTGTGAGAGCCAGGTCTGAGCTGACAAGATGCTGCTGAACACAAAGGGATTGGGGGCTGGGAGGGGGATGTGGCCCCAGGGTTTTCCTGCACACCAGGTCCCCCCCGGAGCTTTACAGCAGGGGAAAGAACAGCTGAAGATTTCGGTGAGGAGCAACAAGGAGGCAAAGAAAACCAGAGGGTGTGAAAAGGGAGAGGAAACAAAGATTTCTCAGCTGCAAAACACTCAGTGATGCTCCCGATCAACATTGGCTCTGTGCAGCCCCAAGTGCTGAGACACCAGGAGGAGACAGCTCGGAGAATTCCCCAGTCATGGACTGGGAGGGGAGGTGATTTTATCCTTTGCAGCCAGGCAGTGCTCTGCTGGTGGGCACTGCAGCCAAATCTCCCCCTCTGCTGCTGGGGGGCTGGGATGCTGGGGGGTGGGATGCTGGGGGGCTGGGATGCTGGGGGGTGGGATGCTGGATGACTGGGGGGTGCTGGGGGACTGAGATGCTGGGGGGCTGGGATGCTGGGAGGCTGGGATGCTGGAAGGGTGGGATGCTGAAGGGGTGAGATGCTGGGGGGTGGGATGCTGGGGGGCTGGATGACTGGGATGCTGGGGCGCTGGGCTGCTGATGGCTGCAGAGTGATGCAGACACAGCAGGAGTCAAGGGGCGGGGAGGGGGAACGGGAGGGGGGGACACACAAACAAAAGGGATGGAGTCCCAGGAGATGTGATCCAGCCCGGTAAAGGAAACGTCCTCTGCAGCTCTGTGTGTGTGGATGCTGCCTCACGCCAGAGGCTCCAGCTCCTCATCCCTCCCGGGAGGTTTTCCCAGCATTAATTCCCTCTGCACAACCCCCAGCCCTCCCAGGCTCCTCTCCAGCAGAGACCTCTCCATCCCCAGAGCCCTGCAGCCCCTTCCCCTCGCTCCAATGTCACCTGGACCCAATGAAGCTGACCCCGAAGTGCCACGGATGGATCCCAGGATTCTTATTTTCCTCCTCTACGTGATGATCCTCCACGAGCTGGTGAGTGGCTGGATGGAGTACCAGAAGCAGGCAGCCAAGCCCAAGAAGCAGGCGGGTCCGGTTTGGTCTTCTGGGTGAGTTCCTGGCTCTTTGTGTTTCTAGGTGAATAGCTCAGGTGTGTTTTGGTGGAGAAAATTCCCTTTTGTCCTCATACACCAATCCCTAGGGATGTGTGTGTGTCAGCTGCTGTTTATTGCTGCCCAGATTAAGGTCTGTTAATCTCCTGAGCTGTCTGAAGGCACTGCACACACTCGCAGGGAAACGTTCTTGTCATTTGGGTTTAGGGTTTGTTTGGGGTTTGTTGTTTGGGTTGGTTTTTTCTGTTTTATTTTGTTGTTTTTTTGTTCTTGTTTTGTGTTGTGGGAATGGGCTGTAACTCAGCATATTTCCCATGATTTGGGTTCCCAATCTGCATCCCTGGAAGAGAAATATGTGGGTAGCAGAAGCAGCCACGCTTGGTGCCTGATACTCCTCAATGAGGCACAAACCTCCTGGCTCCTGGAGTATTTCCTGCTAAACCCTGAGCCTGCAGCTCACGATTTCCCCACCTCCTCCCCTCCTCTGGGCTGTGCGCACTGTGCTCATCCCCTCTTTGTTCTCTGCCCAACAACAGAAAGGAGCTGGAGAAATAAGGGCAGAGATCCTGAAAATCCAGAAATGGTTCTGCAAACCTTGCTGAGGTTGGGGTGCAGCCCTGCTGGGGTAACGGGGTCTGGATGGTGTTGGGGTTTTTTAATGCCAGTTTCTGGACAGTTCTCCATCAGCTGCCTGAGACTCAGACCCCAGGGCCCAACATTCCCCCCCGCAGCTCCCAGGCAATGGCACATCCACTCCTCCAACCTTTGGGACCTTTGGGAAGCCCGTGACCCACTTAGCTCTGGGTCTGAGAGCTGCAGCACAGCTCCCTGCTCACCCTAATCCTCTGCTGTGCTGCAGCCATCCCAACCTCAGTTCCAACCCCCCCGTGCTCAGAACCTTCCTGTGAGAACCCAAACCTCAGCTGACAGCACCAGGGACCTCCTGGACGAGGTGGATCAAAGGCCACCTCACTTCCCAGGAACTGGGGCAGCCGTGTCCAGGTGAAGCTTTCCCTCCTGCCACAGGGCCTGAGCTGCCACCTCCCTGCTCTGTTCAAAATAATTAACTTGAAAAGCAATTAGGAAGTTAAGTTATAACGCGAGGAGCTAATTAGGGCAGGTGGGAGCTGTCTCCTGACTGTGCCCTCAGCACGGGGATTTTCAGGGCTCTTCTTCCTTCTGGGGATGCTGAGTAGTAACAAGCTCTGCTCTGAGGAAGCTTTTCTCACCCTCACAGCTTTTCCCCAGCTTCTCCTCCTCCGCTGGCAGCTCCCCCGCTCCCTCTCTCCATTCAGCAGCCACTGCTGCTGTCCCAGCTCACTCCAGCCCCTGCTCCACTGCTCCCAGGCACGGGAGGAAATGATTCCTGGATCATTTCTATTGGCAAAGCCACCGGGACCCGTGGTGAATCCCATCCTGCCATCCCCAACTTCATCCTTTTAGGAGCCTCCCCTGGATGCAGGAGATGTTCCCCAACTCTCCCCCACCCCACTAACAATATCTCCCTTTGTTCCTCCCCAGCAGCCCCATCAGATCCAACCATTCCAGCTTCTCCAGGCCTCTGGTCCACTCCGTGCGCAGGGAGAGGTGCAGGGACTGGAGGAAACCCGGACGGATCATCCGGAAAGCCTGAGGATGCTGGGGAGGGACTGCTGATCCAGGCTGCTGATCCAGAGGCACCATCCACCAGGAGCTCTGCAGCACCTCTGGCAGCAGCAGGAGCATCCTCCAGGCACCCTGTGCTGCTGAGCCTGGGATGGCAGGGAAGGACCAAGCCCCTGCCTGCTGGGAACCCATCCCTGCCTGCTGGGGACACCTCAGCCAGGAACAGAATCACCTGAGGTGGGCTGAGGCTTTGTGCCACCAATGAACTGACTTTTCTTCTGGCCAAAGGGTTGATTAAACAGTAGATTTCTTGGGGGGAGGAATGAGATTTGCTCCTGTGTGGCCAACCCTGGGAAGCATCCGAGAAGTTTCAGGCTCCTCCTGCTCCAGGGCTTCCCAAAGAGACTGGAAAATCATTCAGGTCCAGTTTGTCACCAATCCTAGGAGAACTTCCCTCCCCTGGGACGCCCAGAAGTCCCCACACCTCGGGAATGCCATCTCCTGGTTGTTTTCTACCCCAGGAGGACCCTCTATGATTTTTTTTCCTCCTTTTCTTCACCCTCATGAATGAGTTTACTCCAGGGTGGAAGGGGAAAAGCTCCCAGCGTGGTGACTCAGATTAATGCCACCAAATGCAATTTACTGCCATGACCTTGTAAGGAGCTTTGGAGCATTCCCGGCAGCCAAGCCAAACATAAGAGCAACTTTCTAACAAGATAGATGGGAAAGGAACCCAAGATTGCTCCTTTTACTGGAGTCTGTGCTGTGGGCATAAAATTAGACTCTGGAAGCAAAAGTCAGGGGTTGTGTCCTGCCAGGACAGGGCTGTGGGGGGTTGGGATGGCTGCTAGGATCCTGACACAGCCCTAACACCACCTGCCCATGGCAAAGCCACCAAGCTGCCTTTATTGCTGATCCTGGCTGGCTCAGGGGCAGCCTGGGTGCTGCAAAAGGGGAAGGAGCAGCAAGGAACACTTCGTGCTGATGTCCCAAAGCATCATCAGCTCTGTGCAAAGCTGTGCCCCAGCTTGTGTCCCCACTGCCTGTCCCAGACCCATCCTCAGGGAGCAGCAGCAACTGGAGGAGGTGTCAGGAGGAAAAAAAGTTTTCAGGAAAGGTTTTGGGGTGGTGGGGACTTCAGGGCCAGGGCTTGGTGAAGGTTTTGTCAGGGTTGGGTTAACACTGATGAGCTCGAAGGTCTTTTCCCACAGGGAGTGGGGAAGGGGCAGCAATGCCCTGGATTTACCCCTGTAAATATCCCCACGTTTCCTTCCAATAAACTCTTTCACATGTCTGCTGCTGCTGCTGCTGGGATTGTCTCTGCTCACATTCAGGCCCTGCATCTCTCCTGGTTTTGCCTCCCCAGCCCAGGAGCCCCCCCAGAGGTCAGTGGGTGATGCAGTGTGGCTGAAACCATCCCTGGGGGGGATTTATAGGATGAATGTTGGTTCTTTCATCCTTCATGCAGGGGAAACCCATGACCACAAACCAGAGGTTGTTTCAGATGGTTATAGGCTTTGCTTTGATGTGGGTTGGTTGTTGTTTTGGTTTTTTTTGCAAACATTTCAAGGTGCTCTGCAGCTCTGTTGGAGAAAGTCCTGCCCAAGGGAGTGGTGAAGGCTGGATGGAGCTTGGAGCACCCTGGAGGTGACCCTTTAGTGTCCCTTCCAACCCAAACCAGGTTCCATCCTGCCCATGGTCCCAGCAGGGTCTGGGATCCTCAGGGGGTGCAGGAGGGCAGCTTGCAGGGGTCTGCTCCAAAGAAACCAACAAATAAATCCTTCACCCATCCCAGAACCCACCACCAAGGGCAGGGCAGGAGTGACCGTGGGGCTCGTTTTCTAACTTGGCTTTCTCTCTACTAATTCATTTTAATTAATCCCCCACCTGCCTCCATCATCAGGGGCCTGCAAGGGAAGGGTTTTTCCTAACAGCACAAATCCCAGGAGGCTCCAGAGCTCTGCTCAGGGCAGCAAGGAGCAGCTTGGCTTTGGGCTCTTGCCCAGAGGAAGGAAAACTTTGTTGTCACTGATTTGATGCAGGAATAAGGGGAGGTTTGGCTGTGCCTCTGGGAGGTGGCTGTCTCCATCCTCATCCTCATCCCTATCCCCATCCTCAGCCACAGCAGTGCCAAAGAGCTCAGCAAGATGTTGAAGCTTCGTGTTTCAAAACTCAGCTGAGCAAGAGCTGGGGAGGAACTGGATGAGGACAATTCCTTTTCATTCCACCAGGGAGCACAACCTGAGTGACTCTGATGCCCAAGTTCCAGCAGAAACCTCTCCCTTTGGGTGCAAACACCTCGCTCTGCAGACTCCCTGGTGTTCCCTGCTGAGCCGGGTACTGGATCCGGAGCTGCTGAGAGGTTTCCCATGATCCAGGTTTTCCAGAGGTTTTCCAGAGCCCTCCTGATCACTTCCAGTGATCTCCCATGGGAGGAAGGACCCGGTGGGGCTGGATGCTGCTGTGGTGTTGGGGGAAGCCCTCAGCTGAGGACCTGCTGCATCCCTGGCACCAGGATCCCAGCAGCACCAGTCCCTGGCAGGACTTGCTGGGCCAGCAGGAACAGTGACCACTTGCCCACATTTCTGGCTGGTGACGTGCACAGAGGTTTCCTGTTTGTGAGCCCATCAAACCTCAGCACAGCCATGCCAAAGCTCAGCTCCTCCCCTCTGCTGGCATTTATTGGCTGCTGCCTTCACTTGCTGCTAGTGAGAAAGATTTCTTTCCTCTTGCAGGGTGGTTGGGGTACGAGGGAAGCTCTGGGGATCCTCTGGTCCAACCCCACTGCTCAAGCAGAGTCTCCCAGGGATGGTTGGTTGTCCAGGACCACATCCAGGTGGCTTTGGGGCATCTCCAAGGATGGAGACTCCTCGACCTCCCTGGGTGCCCTGTGCTGTTCTCAGTCACCAAACTGTAAGAAAACGTTTGCTGATGTTCAGATGGAGCCTCCTGTGGGTCTGATCCTGCCCCTTGTCCCTTGTCTGCCACGGGCACCACTGAGGAGCCTCAGCCCCAGCTGTGTCTGGACACTCAGGAGATCTCCAGGAGCTTTTCCCCTCCAGGATGAGCACCCAGACACAGCTGTGGATGTGGCAGGGTCTCTGTGTCCCCTGTCCCCCCCTGCCAGGCTGGAAGCTCAGAGCCCTCCTGTCTCTGCCTGCATGGGAATTGCTGTGCCCAGTGCTGCCTCTGCTGGGCCCAGGGCTCTGCCCCAGACACAGGTTTGGATTTTGGGCTTGGGAGCTGACAGCACGAATCCCAGGATCATGGAGCAATCATGTCCCCAAAGGGCAGGTGATAGGGTCTGGGGGGTTTGCATCACCACCTCCCCCCAGGGCATTGCTGGGGGAAATTCCCAAGGTTTGGGCAATGAAAGAAGCTGTGGGGTTGGGAGGGGGATTTTGGGCAAGGGGCAAACACCCAAAAGGGCAGATTGACTGCAGGTGGTTGTTGCTATCTCAGGAAAGCCAAATTGTGTCAATTTAATCAGCTGGGAGGGCTGAAAGCCACCAGGGTGGGGATGCTCTGGATCAATCTGCTTGTTAAATGGGTTAAATGAGAGAAACCCAAAGTGTTCAGGAGGCTTCTTCCCCCAGAATCAGGCACTTTCTAGGGCTGGTGGCTTTGACTTAAACTGACATTAAAGCCCTCCTGAGGGGTGCAGGGTGAGGAGGGGGTTCCAGACCCTGCACCTCCCAACCCTGCTGCCCAAAGAGCTCCTGAGAGCTCCCAAAGAGCAGAACCCAGCTGCTGGGGTTGGTTTTGTGGGGGTTTTTTCTCCTTTTTTTTTTTGTGCAAAGGGCTGCAGTGAGCTGGCAATAAGGTGTTTTTCTTTTAAAAGCACCCCTGGCCTCAGACACTGCTCCTCGAGGCAGCCTCATCCCCTGCAGCTCAGGGCAGCCCCTGCCAGCTCCAACAACTGCCTGAGAAGTGCTGGGTTTGGTTCTTTTCCCCTTTGCAAGTTCCACCTCCTGACAGGAGATGAGATGGGTCCTAAAGAGCTGAGCACTGACACAACAAAAACCACCAGCAAAGAGCCCCCTCCTCCTCCTCCGTAGGGATGAAAAAAAGAAAAAGAAAGAAAAGAAAAAAAAATTAAAAAAAGAAAAACCAAACCCCCCAACCCTCATGACCCCAGCAAACAAAGTCAGACTGGTCTGAACCCCCGGGCTGGCTCGGGGTGAGCAGGGAGGGAAGTGAAAGAAGTTTTGCATTGGTGTGAGACTGCAAAGAGCTGGGTTGCCAAACAGGATCCGTGCTGGGAAACCAGCTGGGTGAGGAGCCTGTGGCCAGAGCTGCCCTGCTCGTAATCCTGCTTGTCAGAAATGGGGGTTCATCGTTTTGGTGCTGGTTTGGTGCTTTTTGGGTTGGTGGTTTTTTGTTTGTTGGGTTTTTTGGTGGTTTTTGTGTGTGTGGTTTTTGGTTTTTGTTTTTGTTTTTTTTTCCTGCTGATGGAGGGACTCTGCCCAGAGCAGGGGGGTTTAAGGTTTAATGTGTTTCAGGGTGGTTTAGATGGGTTTCTGCCCGGGTTTGAATTTGTCTGTGGCCTGGAGGAGGGTGGATGCTGAGGGCAGCCTGGACCCCCTGCCAAACACCCCCACCCACCCCTGGAGCTGCAAATAACCTCCAAAATAACACCTAAAGCCTTCCTGCCCAGAGGTCTGTGCTGGGAAGGAGCTGGGGCTGGAGGGAAATCTTGGGATTCAGCACAGGGATTCTCTGTGACCTTGGGTGAGTTCCCAGCTCCTCCAAGTCAGGACGTGATGCCAAGAATTATCTGAGCTGCTGGGGAGGGTGGGAGGATGGGAGGGTTGGAGGGCATCCTCCCAACCCAGCCCAGCAAGGAGCTGCCAAAAGCAGCCCCAGGGGCAGCTGGGGGGCAAAGCTTCACCAGGTTCACAAAACTTCACTTCCCAGCACCTTCAGCTGAGTCCTGCAGACCCCCTGAGCCCCCCCAACTGTCTGCCCCCCCAGCTTTTCTTCTCAACATTTTCCTGGGCTAGGGAAACCTGTGGATGCAGGGAAATTCCCACCTTCTCCCCCCAGCCCCTCTAATCCCTTTATGGTGTTTGTGCCGGGCTCCCCCCACCCACCCTGCTCTTTGCCTCCCCTCTAATCTCCCCATCAAACATTTGGGCAGGGGACAAAGCCCCAGGGACCCAGAACCTGGGGAGAGGAAATGTTCTTCCCTTGGGCTCTGTGCCTCAGGGCTCCAGGAGATGCTTTTGAGCTTTAACCTTAGCACAGGAGGAGAGGACAACCAGGGTGAAAGCCCCCCGGTTCTGAGCAGCATCCTCAATCCTAGAGGAGAATTTAGAGTGAAAACCAAAGTTAATGTAGGTAATGAGAATATAAAGGAAAAAACCCCAAACTCTCCACCCCAATATCTCTGTTTCTCCCTGTACCTGGGGGTGGTTAATCCAGCCCCAAGTCCCTGCCCTACCTCAGCACCAGCTTGTAGCTGGGGTGAAGTTGTTAAAAATCACCCCAGAAGGTAAATTAATCCACATTTAACCCCTTCTAGGTAAAGCATGTCAGCTTATTGAATTTATTTTTTTTTCAACCAGGAAATTTAGCTGAAGCTCTGATGATTATGGAAAGCAAAGCTTTAGCAGTATCTTCGGTGCCTCCTGGCAAGGCTGGAAGTGCTCAGGCTGATACAGTCACAAAGTCAGAGTGGAAAGTGCTGGGGCCATGGCCAGGTCTCCCCCAAGGGCTCTCTGGGCATCCCCTAAACCCAAAGGTGCTGGGGAGGGGACCAGCCCCATGTGTCCTGTGACACCCCAGGCAGCTCCCTGGGGACCCCCATGGGGACAGGGATGGCATCTCAGGAATCAGCTTCTCCTCCTGCTATCCTGGAGAGGGTCTGCAAAGCCCTCTGGAGATTTCATCTGTGAGCTTTTACTGCTACAAGGACACCTTCAAATCCCTTGGCTGCCCTCGGGGGGGTCACTGGGTCCCGGTGCCTGCTGGTGGTGAATGTTTGCTGTCCCTGGGGTGGGCAGGGACAGGGTGTCCCTGCTGACTGCAGGGGTTGGACTGGGTGGCTTTTAGAGGTCCCTTCCAATTATTCCCAAATTATTCTGTGATTCTCTGGACAGAGATGGGTTACAGGGCCAAGGGCCCCAGCAGAACTCCGGGCACATCCCACACTCTTGTGTTGCAAGGGCTCCGGGAAACGCTGCCCCCGGGTTGCACAACCAAGGGGATGTTTCCTCCTCCACTGCTGCCTCACTTGGGATGATTTCCAAATAGGAATGAGGAAGCACTGAGCTTGGCAGCCGCTTTCATGGATGCATCCCCAAAACACCCTGGAGAGGGAGGTGGCTTTGGTGTGGCAAATTCAGCTCCCCAAGGAGCCCTTCCCTGTCCCAGCATCAAGGACACGGGGGGGAGTTCAGGACAAGAGTGGGTGACACAGCCCTGAGCCCTGTGGCTGCTCCAGGATCCTTGGTCACATCCCTGCCTGCTGACATCCTTCACACAGGGTGCTGGGGTAGGTGACATCTGTCCTGCCAACAGCCCACTGCCACTGATGTCACCACCCGGGGACCAAAATTGCTCATTAAGTTTTGCTTCTCTCTCTGCCAATCTCATTTCCTGGTTCTTGTGCAACCAGAGGTGCTCTCAGGCTTCTCCCCGGGTTGTTTGTCTGCCTGCAGGACCCAAACACCTTCAGGAGCAGCACAGAGCTGGGGGCTGGGGATGGTTCCCTGGGGGAGGACATGTGATGGGGGTGTCCTAGGGTGAGGGGCACCAACCGTGAAGGGCTTGGGGTTTTTTAGCAGATGTTTTACTGTTTTGCAGAAAAACATTCCAGGGGGGTGGGTCAGGCAGCCACAAGCATGAGTCTGCCTTAATGACCCAGGGGGAAGGGGGGGGGAACAAAACCCCAAACTGCTCCGGAGCCTGATGATGATTTGAAACCTTTTCCCCTCTCAGAACATGGAAAAACTGCTTAAAAAACGAGGCTGGAGTCACAGCTGGGTCTGCTGAGGGTTTCTCTGAAAAGCTGCCCTCCACCCAAGAGAAAAAAAAACAAACCAAACCCCAGTGTTTGAGATAAGAGCCGGGAGCACAGGGTGCTGGCACCCAGCTGGCTGCTGGCACCCTTGGGCTCTGTCTCTGTGCAGCAGAACAGGCAGTGGCCTGGTTAATTGGGCTGATTGAGATCCGGGTTCAGCTCCATTGCTGGGAATTGCTGCTGGATTGAAATAACCCACTGGAATCCCCACGGGTTACTGGGGGTTTTGTGTGGGTTTGGTTTTGGTGGGCTTTTTTGGCTGTCTGTAAATCAGCTCAGAGCCATTGCCACGTGTGGAGAGTCCGGGGGTTTAAAAGGGACCTCACTACTCCCCAGTGCTTCAGAGTGTAAAAAACTGTATTTTAGATCAAGAGTTTCCAGATGCCAGGGGCTGCAGTGGGTGAGGGCAGTGTTTGCCCAGCAACTCACCCTGCAGCCCTCAGCCTTTTCCTTCCTTCACAGCCCGGGCATCTGGAGGGGCTGGGGCTGGGTGGGCAGGAGTGGGGTGTCCTGGGGAGAGGGGAGGATGGGGGGGACAATGGGGGTGTCAGGGCTGCCAGACATCTGATTGCCTGTGTCCCCAGGATTATGATTGTCCCTGCCCCTAGGGATCTGGTTGCCATGCCCTTACAGGTCTGACCTTTTGTGTCCCCAGGGATCTGCTTGCCCGTGTCCCCAGAGCCATCCAGGCACCCTGACCCCCCCCTTGGCAGGGCAGGTCCCAGAGAGGCTTTAGGGGTGCTGGGGGGAGCACCCCATGGCAGCCTCACCATCCCCACACCCCTGACCCCAGAGCAGGACTGGGGGCATCTCAGTGAGCAACCCTACAGAAACAGAGTGCCAAGAGGAAGGACCCCGGGGGAGAGGGGGGTGCGTGTGTGGGAGAGAGGCAGTAAATAATATTCAGCGCATCGCTTGTTAATTTGTTAATTTAATTGCTATTTTAACGAATTTATGTAACTATTTTTCAACAATATTTTCATAAGGAGGCAGAACCATAACAAAACATCTCTGATGGGTAACCCTGGGGGTAGGAAGGGGCCGTCCTGGGGCGGAGCCTCCTCCGCACCGCCCCAACCCCGCGGGCGCGGATAAAGCGCGGCGGGCGCGGGCGGGGGCAGCGCTGGGGCCGGTGAGCGGCTGGATCAGGGGTTCGAGTCCCCGGGAGGGACACGACGGGGCCGGGGGTTGGACCGGTTCGGAACCGCTCGCGTTGAGCTGAGCACCCGCGGAGGCAGCCGAGGAGGGGGTGGGGATGGTTGTGGTTTGTGGTGTTATTTTTGGTCGGTTTGGTTTTAGGGGGGAGGTTTGCTTTTAGAATAAAGAGGGGGAAGATGGAGCAGGGGGGTGGCGGTGGTTCCGTGCTGACCTCTGGGCTCTGGCAGGGCTGTCGCCATGTCGGTGTCACACAGCTCCAGGCTGAACAAGCTGGTGCGGGAGCAGTACATGAGGCTGCCCCAGGACGGGCTGGTGCAGGTCACCTACGTCTGGATCGACGGCAGCGGGGAGGGGGTGCGCTGCAAGAGCAGGACCCTCGACAAGGAGCCCAAGAGCATCGAAGGTAAAGTGGTGGAGGGGCCCAGCTACCTCTGGGGAGAAGTTCTGGGCTGGGCTGGGTGCTGGGAGTTGGCACTCGCCTTCCCTGGTTGGGTGGCAGGGGTGATCCTGGTGTCCCATGCAGGTGTCCCATGGGATGAGCTCCAGCAGCAGGTAAATAAATGCCCAACCTGCGTGGATGCGGTTTGCTTAATCCCTAATCCCTGTCATTAGGGCTGGGTGGGAAGAGGAGGATGAGATCCTCACCCCTTTCCACTGGGCAAACAGGCGTGGGGACGTGTTGGCATCCGGATGGGATTTGGCAGAGGGAGGTGATGTGGCCGGGACTGATCCTGCCTGTGCTGGTGCTCAGAGAGCCAGGCTGGGGCACTCGGTGCCCTTTGGGGGCTCCATCCCGGGTCTAAGGCACCAGCACTTGGCACCATCCATACATGAGGTGCCTTTTCCCAATCCTGCTCCTCCTGCCCTGTCCCCTCTTGCCTCCCAGATGTCCCCGAGTGGAATTTCGATGGCTCCAGCACGGCACAAGCTGAGGGCTCCAACAGTGACATGTTCCTGGTGCCTGTCTGCATGTTCAGGGACCCTTTTTGCCTGGACCCCAACAAGCTGGTGCTCTGTGAAGTGCTCAAGTACAACAGGAAGCCTGCAGGTGAGCTCCTCCTGCCTGCACCCCCCGGGCTCACCCCTTGATTACTTGGGGTGCAGTTTCTCCGGGCAGAGCCGTTCCCTCGGGCCCCAGGGAGCAGCTCAGCACCCAGCATTTGGCCCAAGGCTCTGAAATTCAGGCACTGGTGGTGGTTTGCAGGAACCTGTTGTGGCAGTGTGGGGTGAGGAGCAGAGCAGCAGTGGAGCTCATGGTGCCCAAAGGCTTCACCCAGCCCTGGGGCTGTGGGGTTCCAGCTGGGGAGCTGGCAGGGGTTTAATGTGCTGGGTCGGTGGCAGCTTTCCTCCTTGAAGGGTAGAAAAGTAGGGAGAAGGTGCTGGAGCAGCAGGGGCTGGCTCGGGGTGACCTTCTGCAAGGAGCTCACCAGTTCTGGGTCTTATCAGCACAAGTCCACAGTCCCAGTGTCCGTCCCGTCCGGCTGATAAAGGCCCAGAGGGAAGAGGGGGAGCTGGGTTGTGAGGGGCTCCCAGAGGGGTTGTTTGCTGGAGGGTAACTGGTTACTGGCTGGAAAAGTGGGGCCGTGTCCCTGTCAGGGATGTGGGGGAGGGAGAAGGCATCCGTGGGGGGTGATGCAGACGGCTGCAGGGAGGGGGGAGGCTGCGGACAGCCGTGGGGAAAGTCGGGAATGTTTCCTTTTCCATCCTGCCTGCCAGCCCTGGGGGAGGTGTCCTGGGTGATGTTCCCCCCCTGCAGCTTCTCCAGCAGAGCAGTTTGTACAGGGAGCTCCTGGCCCTGGGGCAGAGCTCAGTCCCGTGGGCCCCTGCAGATGTGGGGTGCACCCTCTGGGTCCTCCCAGGGTTGGGTGAGGGCTGGGTGGGCTCTTAGGGGTGAAATGACCTTCCCCATGTCCCCATCAGTGCAAGGGAGATGTCACCTCTCCAGGCCCATGCCCTGGGCTTTGTTGTAGCTGCTTTGGGTCTTTTATTGTGATTTGAAGCCTGGAGGCTGCCTGTCCCTGGGCCATAGTTTTTAAGCCTTCTTTACCAACTGTTTTGGCCAAAACCCTTGCTCCCTCCCCTTGCTTGGCCCATCGTCCCATGCCAGGATGGGAATCTGATATCTGTATCTTCCTGGTGAAGCCCCAAGTCCCCTGCCACCCCAAAGGAGCAAGGCAGGGCCAGCCAGCCTGGGTGCTGACCAAAAACATGGAGAAGGAGAAAGGTGAAGGTAACTGGGCTGAGGCTGGGAGTGAAATAGTGCTGGAAGATGTACAGTCCCTGTTCCCAGATCTGCCAGATGCCTGTAGGACAGGGCTGGGGAATCTCCTGCACTCTTGAGGAGTGAGAGGAGGATGTTCATGGACCATCCATCAGAGGTAGTTTGGAGAGCACTTTAATTAACCCTTTGGCAATGGAGTGGCTCTGCGAGGAGAAAACTGATGAGCAGAGAAGGTTTCAGGAGGGGGTTCCACTCACTATATTCCTGCCATCTTCTGTGGGAAGCACTTGGCAGGGGTGGATTCCTGGGATGGAGCAGAGCCTGGTGGGCACCTACCCACAGCAGGGGTCTGACCTGGATCTCTCTGCCCTCAGAAACCAACCTGAGACACACGTGCAAGAAAGTCATGGACTTGGTGAAGGATTCCCACCCCTGGTTTGGGATGGAGCAGGAATACACCCTGCTGGGCATCAATGGCCACCCCTACGGCTGGCCCGACAACGGCTTCCCTGGCCCCCAGGGTGAGTGCTGCCTCCCCAACCCAAATTATCCCCTTATCCCACCCTGCTGCAGCCCAGGAGCATCATCCCATCATCCCATCAATCCCCAACCTCAGGGACAGCTTTTCCACCACTGCTGACACCAGGCAGGAGATGTAGTGAGGTCAGGAGGTGTTTGCTGAGCCCCACGGCTCCCAGCCCGACCTGGGTTGCACAAACAGCTCAGCTGCACGACTTGTTTGGCAAGGGCTGGAGAATTTGGCTGGAGAAACCTTCTTCCCGTGGCTGTTTGGAAGAGGATCAGCACATGGTGCCCTCCTGCAGCACCTCGGCTGCTTCCTGGGAGAGGGCCAGGGGTTTCCCAAACTGACCTAATCAGCTCTTTGTGGGGGCCTACTGCTTTCAACATCTCCCTGCCCCCAGGCGAGGAGAAGATCTTCATCTGACCTGCTGGAATGAGGAAGAGCAGTAGGAAACCTCATGGAGATGCATTTCCTGGCCACGAACAATGTCAGCTGTTGTCGGAACAATCTGGGATGCTTGATGTGCTCAAAGGGTCAGCGAGGTGCCATGAGACAGACCAAGCCAAGCTCTCCTTATCTCCTGCCCACCTCCTGGTTGCAGTTGATGTGTTTCAGGTCTTGTCTAACCACTTAGATAAGGCTGCAGTTGCTCAGATGAATTCCTCCATGCTGCTGGTCCTGGGACTGGGGTGGATGCCTTGATGCCCCAGGGAAAGCAACACCATTTAATGTGCATTAATCCTCTGCAGGTGGTGGCTGGGAGTGTAAAAACCATGGCAAGGTTTGCTTGGATGGTGACTCCTCTTTCCTTTCCAGGCCCCTATTACTGCGGGGTTGGAGCAGATAAGGTGTATGGGAGGGATATTGTGGAGTCCCACTACAAGGCGTGTCTGTACGCGGGGGTGAAGATCTGCGGCACCAACGCGGAGGTGATGCCCTCCCAGGTAGGTGTGGGCAGCCCCCCAAAACCCATTCCCAGGGATTCACACCAAGTTCCCATGAGGCTGGAGTAACTCCCAGCTCCCCTGGGATGCCCAACCCAGGGACTCTCCACAGGGATAGGAATGGCAGCCCCCTGCTTCTGGGGTGCAGGGAAGTGAAACCTCAGCCAAACCAAACTGTGGAGCTGGGGGATGCCCTGAGCTTCCCATCCCTGGAGCAGGGATGCAGCATGTGGAGTGAGGGGTGTCTGTGTCCTGCTCCTGCAGGCTGGGGAGCAACTGGGGGGGATTTGGGTTTATTTAGGAGTTAGGTGGAGGGAGTCACTGATTGCATTAGGCTGCTGGCCAGACTGAATTGCCACCTTCTCCTGGTGATAAGCAGGGGCTTATCTGCAGCACAGTTGGGGCAGGTCCTTTATGCACCCTCCTGGCTTTTCCTGGCTCTCTGCATCCCAGGCTACATCTCTGCCAGGCTTTGCCAGCAGCCATAAATGTGTGACCCTCTGCTTAGTCACCCTGGATGGCACAACCCCAGCTCTGAGCAGCCCATGGGGGGTGCTCATGGGCCCCTCATTAGTCCCTTGCCCTCTTTGCAGCATGGGTTGGAGGATCCTCCACACAGGGTCCTCAAAGGTCAGCATGGTGCTTCTTTCCCTCTTTTGATTTAACCCCTCCTGATTTGCTCTGTTTAGTCATGAGCAGTTTATTCCCTTTTTTGGGTTTTTTTTGGCCCAGTGAAGCTGTCCTGGGTCTGTCTGGGTGCTGCCATCCCTGTTGGTGGTTCGCAAGGGGTGAAGCTCCCTCCTGGCCCAGGCTGGCAGCTCTCCCTGGGGGATGTGACGGATGGGGAGGCACAAACCTCACCCACTCCCCCCTTCCAGTGGGAATTCCAGGTGGGTCCATGCGAAGGCATCGAGATGGGGGATCACCTCTGGATGGCTCGGTTCATCCTCCACCGTGTCTGTGAGGACTTTGGGGTCGTGGCTACTCTGGACCCCAAACCCATGACCGGCAACTGGAACGGCGCTGGGTGTCACACCAACTACAGCACCGAGGAGATGCGGAGAGAAGGAGGCCTCAGGTGAGTCCTGGGGGGTCTCTGGGATGGTTTGGGGGTGTCCTTGGCCCTGTGGCAGCTCCCCATAGTCCATGTGTCTCTATCCCTAAAGCGCTGGGGCTGTCCCAGCTCATTTGAAACGCAGCCGATGAGCTGAGAGCATCCCCTGGGCTGTGCTCATCCCTGTGCAGGAGGGGGTGACAGGGTGACAGCCTGACCAGGGGAACAACCCCCCCAGATGGACCCCCTGACCAACCCAACCCCTTTCTTTCTCCTCTCCCCAGACACATCGAAGCTGCCATCGAGAAGCTGAGCAAGCGGCACCACTACCACATCTGCGTCTACGACCCTCGGGGGGGGAGGGACAACTCCCGGCGCCTCACCGGCCACCACGAAACCTCCAGCATCCTCGAGTTCTCTGCCGGCGTCGCCAACCGTGGGGCCAGCATCCGCATCCCACGCCAGGTGGGTCAGGATGGCTGCGGGTACTTCGAGGACCGGCGGCCGGCGGCCAACTGCGACCCTTACGCTGTCACCGAGGCCATCATGAGGACCACGGTGCTGAACGAGACGGGGGTGGAGACCAAGGACTATGCGGAGCACTGAGGCCCCGCGGGGGGTGGAGGTTTCGGTTTCTACTTTAGCTTCTCAGGGGGGTTGTGCCCCTGCGGTGTCCTTGGCTGCAAGCTCAGACTCTTAGGAACGTCGCTTCTGGTTTTGTGAAACGTCGCCTTAGAAAAAAAAAAAAAAAAAATTATATATTTTATAGTAAGGGGGAGGGGCCCAAACTATTTTCTCAGCCTCTGTTTTTCCGGTTCCTGGTTTTAAGTACACACGGGGAGGTTTGGTTTGGTTTTGTTTTTTTTTTTAAACTTGGATGGATTTTTATTTTTTTTCCCTGATGGACTTCACACTGTGATGTACATAGATCCCAACATGGAAGCTGCAGCTGCTGCTGTTTGCCCCTGGGGAGGGTGGGTGCTTTTCCTCCCCCCCCATATCTCTGTTTATAAGGAAATGGTAATAAATAACTCTCCTGGCTGCGTGGCAGCCGGGTGATGCTGTGGCAGGTGATTTTTTTTTTCTGTAGCTCTGTGGAGGATTTGGGAAGCTGAGGGGTTGCAGCCACGCAGGAGGAGCAGAGATGGTGGAGGCTCCTTGGAGCAGGTGCCTGGAGCTGCCTTGCCCCGTTTGCCAGCAGCCCCAAGGCCATCTCCTTCCATCGTGATCCCCTGAAAGGCAAACAGAGCAGCCCAGGCTGAGCAAACAGCCCCGGGAGCAGCAGGTGGTGAGGGTTTACACAGGGTGTGGGCAGCTGAGTCAGCAAAACCACCCAGCCCTGGGCACAGCCAGCACCAACCCTCCCTGCTGGGGACACCTCTGGGTGATGGGGGGCCTGGGGACATCCCCAGCTGCACCCCAGGGGATGTCCTGCTGAGAGGCAGGGACACCAGGCAGCTCCTTGGGCTGGAGGCTCTTCCCATGGGGAGCTCATGGATTTTAATTGTGGAGCAGCCCTTAATAAACAGGAGGGATGTTGCTATGGGTGTGCTGAAGCCCAGGGAACAGATCCCCCTTGGAGGGGCAGGTCAGGGCCTGGGGACAGAGCTGCAGGATGTGACCAGCAAGGGGGTTACCTGCAGGCAGGGGGAAGCAGCAGCGTGGACACTCAGGGGACATCACTCCAGTGCAGTCAGGGGGAGTTTGAAACTGGTTTTGGCTCCAGCACAGGTGACAAGCTGAAATGGAGGATCCCAAATCCCTCCTGCAGGTCCTGGTGCTGCCCAGAGGGCAGTGGCAGCTGGGGAGGTGGCCGTGTCTCTGAGCTGTTCAAGAATAAATGTAAGTCAATCCCCACCCTGAGAAGGACAGATTTGCCTTCCAGAAATTGCTGTTGTGGATATTTAATGCTTTTGATCAATCCCACAAAGCTGCCTTGTGTTCCTCTCCTTTCTGCGATGTCTTTTATGGGTAATTTGAGCTCTGGGACAAGGACTGCAGCTGGAAAATCAATAGAGAGCTAAATCTGGAGCAGCAGATGAATGTTTGTTTCCCTGCCTGTGCCAGTGCTGCAGCTCTCCTCAGCCTGTGCTGTACAGGATTTGGGGGATTCGGGGAATCCCAGAGACTTGTGATAGGACAGGAGGCAATGGGCTCGAGTTGCACCACGGGGGGTTCAGATTGGATATTAGGAAGAATTTCTTCATGGAAAGAGTGGTGGAGCGTTGGCCAGGTTGCCCAGGGAGGTGGTGGTGGAGTCACCATCCCTGAGGGTGTTCAGGTAGGGAGTGGATGTGGTGGTTCAGGGAGTGATGAAGTGGTTAAGGTCCTGTAGGGCTGACAGTGACCTTAAAGGGTCTTCCCAACCATGGTGATTCTGTGCAAACAGCTTGGGCTGGACACTGTACCTGCTCCTGGAGCTCTGACAGAGGACACTGAGGCTCCAGGGGAGATTTGGGCAATCCTCATCCAGGGCTTTCCCGACGGAGCATCCCGAGGGGCGGGGATCGATGCTCCCTGCCTGGGGCCACATCCTGCGGGGGTCCTGGGCCCGGGGACCCGGCTGGGGTGGTGTGTGTGTGATGGGGGGGTGATGGTGATGTGGTGGGGGTCTGGAGGCTTTTCCCGGGGCTTTGCTGCCCTCCGCAGGCACACACACCACACAACCGGAGCCGCGCAGCCGCCGGGCCGGTTCTGCAGCACCAAACCCCCCTGGGATGGGCTGGGAGAGGGCGGGGGAACCGCTTGGCAAAAGTCTGGTGTTAAAAACCCCGCGGGGTGGGGGGTGCCGGGGAGCCCTTCGCCACAAGCTCTTTTTTTTTTCCCCCAAGAGTTGGAATGGGTTGGGTTGGATCCTTAAGATCACCAAATCCAACCCCCCTGCATGAGCAGGGACACCTCCCACCAGCCCAGGCTTCATCCTTCCTGGCCTTTTCAGCCTCTCCCCACACCCCCAGTCACCCTTCAGGACCCCCCTCCACGGGTCCAAATTTTGCATTTCCACCCGAAGAGCAAACAACCCCCCGGGGCTGCCTGTGCCCTCCTCGGGTGGGGACGTGGGGCTGGGGGTGTCAGATGGGACACAGGAGGGCCAGGGTGGTCCCTTCCTTCATCTCCTCCCACAGGGAAGATGCACAGAGGGGACATCCATGGCCACCATGTGCCAGGGAATGAGCAGGGGAGAGGGGCTCATAGCTTGCTCCATCTTCAGCTCTGGTTTCATCATTACAAATGCCACTACTTTAAATTCAATCAAGGCCTACAGGGTTTTCGGTTTGGTTTTTTTTCCTCAAGCTGGTTATAAAAGGACATGAGGATGGCAATCCTGGTGCTAACAATAGTGTTACTAAAAGCTTCTGGCCAGGAGCAGGGAGATGTGGAGAGAATAAAGACATACACTAAAATGTCAATAATTTCTTTTTTTTTCCCCTGTCTTCCATCCTGCACAATCTGCTTGGGTCTCACCAGCTTAATGAGCATTAAAATGGTTTCAAATTAGATCTACAGAAAATTGATTTTTGTTTTTTTTTCCCCCCTCAGAAGCTTAGTCTGGCTTTTAAAGGCCAATGATCATATTTTTGTTTTGTAGATCAGCATCTTTGATCTCAAAGCCTCTCAGCTCACAGAGGGATACGGCTCATTACCAGCAATTTGCTGCAGCTGAGATGCAGCCAGGACTGGAGGAACTGGGTGGTCTCCAAGGTCCTTTCCAACCCAGGACCCTGATGAGGATGGGGCAGGCTCTGCCCTGGTGCTCCCTCACCAGGTGCTGCTGCTCTGCACAGAGAAGATTTGTTCACTTTTTCCTGGAGCAGGGGGTGAAGCCCACAGCAAGGGGTTGATGGTTGGCTTGGGGAAGGTCTGCAGAAAACCCAGGTCCCCCAGGTTTGCCTCCTCCACAGACAAGTCCTTAATGACCTCCAGCAGCCTCCTCTGCTTGCCCCAGCACCCCTGGTGAGCACCCAGTCCTCATGATGGGTGAGCAGAGACAGATGAGTTACCCAAAGGGGCTGGGTGGGGGTAGGAGCTGCTCAGGGTCCCATCAGCCTTCAATGGCCCTGACCAGCCCCACCTGGACCCCCAGCCCATGGGTCCCCACCCCCACATCCATTTAAGCTCTGCCAGGAGCATCCATCCATCCTTGCTCAGTGCTATGGAGGAGGGATGGTTATCCTCATCCTTGGCCAGCTTCACCTCAGGTTGTCTCTGAGCCTGAACTGCAAATCCATTTTCTGGCTTGATTTGTCTCCTTCTGGAGAAATTTGCTGCTGGGCTGGGCTTCTGGCTGAACATTTCTCTTGCCCCTGGATCTGCTGTGCTTGGGAGCAGAAGGACACAACCTGTGCTGGTGAGACCCTGCCTGGTGGCTCTGGTGTTCCTTGGGGCTTCTGGAACCTTCAGGAGCCCCTGAGCTGGCTGTGCCCTGATGGGTGGGGGGTTGGATGAAGGACAGGAGCCTCAGGTTTCCTCTGGTTGCCCTTGGGCTGGGGCAGGAGGTGTGCTCTGTCTTGCCCCCCTGCCAGACCCTGCAGGGCTGGGTGGTTTCCAGCACAGGATTAGGTCCCTGTGGAACTGGGAAGGAGCTGGGAAACCAGAAGTCTGGATCCCCCTTAGGGTGTTCCCATCAAGGTGAGCCCTGGCTGCCCCTGGGCACAGCCAGTGCCAAGCTGGCTCTGGGGAATTCAGTTTTTCCCCTGCCTGCCCCCAGGCACTGGGCAGTGATGCTGCTGCTGATTGGTGGCTGCAGAGGGGTACAAAATGCAGTTGCTGTAATTTCTTTCTCAACCCCATTTTCTTTCAGCTCTTTGCAGCTCCTGCAGGTGCTGGGGCTGCAGCAGGGAAGGCAATTGGTGAAACTAAAACCCCAGGGCTTGCCAGGAGGAGGGATGGATTGAGCTGGAGCGTTGTTGTTGCCAGGCAGGTGTCTGGAGAGATGATTCAGACCCAAGGGAAGGGATTTCTTCTGGTGCTGTTGTAGCCTGATAACTGTGATAACACAGCTCGAGTGCGTTTGTTGGCCTGGATTCAGGTGGTGGTGGGTGTGCTGGCTCAGCTGTACCAGTGGCTGAAATGTCCCAGCACAGCAGGTTTTTAGAGGACTCTGTAAAAATAGCTGTAGGTAGGGCTGGGCCTGGAGTGTTTGCCCATGGGAGGAGTATGCAAAGGAGAAGGGTGCTGGATGTCACTGCCTCCTTTGTGCCAGGCCCTGGGGTCACACAGTGCCTTCAGCTCCCCCTTGTCCCACACCAAAATCACTTTGGGTTTTTGATATTTTTTTTTCATTGCTGTCACCACTTGGCACCCCAGATGGTGAAGAAAGGGGGGGCTGGGTTGTTACCCACTGTGCAGAGCTTGGGGGCTGCTGGCAGGTGCAGTGTCCTAGCTGCTGCTCCTAGAACCTGTCACGAGCTGCCCCGTCCTCTGCTTGGGTCCCCCTGGGGACACGGTGGGGTTGGTTTTGCCAGCTGAACCCAGGTAACAAAGCACTTGGCTGCACAAACATCAGTGTTGCCTGGTGACTTGGTGAAGGTGGGGGCTGTAGAGCCTTTTAGTGCTTTGCTTGCCCCCAGCTGGGCTGGAAGCATCTCTGGCTGGTAGGAGATGTCCAGCAGATGGGTCTGGTGTGGGCAGAGCATCCTCAGCTCCTGGTGGCAGCAGCACTGAGCCCCTGGGGCAGGGAAAGCTCCTCCTGTGGCAGGGGAGAAGTTTTTAATGGTGTCTCCAGCCAGGGCAGGTCTGGCAGTGCCATCCCTGCTGTGTGACAAATCTGCCCTCACAGCAGCGACCTTGGAGCCTGGTGAGCTCCTGGAAACCCAAATTAAAATGATTGGAGAAAGGGAAATAACCAGCAAGAGACAGTCCTGGGCCAGCCCCGATGTGAGGAGCAAGGTGGGGACAGATGGGGGGAGGATGCCAGTGTCCCCCCTGCTTTTCCACCCGGGATGCAGCCAGCCAGCAAACCCCTTCGGAAAGCATTGCCAGACAAAGAGAAATGTTCAGGGCTGATGGTGCCCTCGGGCAGAGCTGCTCCTGCAGCAGCTTGGGCAGGGATTAACCCCTTCCCCTGCACTCCTGGTGCTGGGGGCTTTCTGATGTCCCTGGGGTGCTGGGGTGCCACCCTGTCCTGACCCCGGGTGATGGGGAAGGGGCTGTGCACACAATCTCGTGATGTGGAGCTGTGGTTTTGTTCAGAAGGGGAACCTGAGCTGTGTCACTGCCCTGCTCTGAGCCTTGCTTTGGTTCAGAGATCCCACCCCAGCCCAGGGGTTGTTCCCAGCTTCCTGCAGGAGCAGCTGCTGGGACAGACACCTTTCTCCATGCTGGGGACTGATGCTTTTTTTTTTGCTCTGGACACACGGAGTGGCTGATGATGAGCAGGAAAATGAAAGGTTTCTCCCAGCAGCAAGAGGGGGAGATGAGTGGGATTCTCCATGAGATGGCAAAGGCAGCTGAGTGTAGGAGAGGGACATGGGTGCTGGTGGGTGCTGCTGACATGGGTGGGTGCTGACCCCCTGGGGAAAGGGGGACAGGACCTCCCTGTCCCACGCTGAGCAGCAGCATCAGCTCTTCCAGGGAAGGTGGAGATCAGAAATCCAGGCCCTGTGATTAGAATGACAATACCAGTAATTAATTAATGCCTTGCCTCTCTCGAAGGATTTGCTGGTGAGGCTGCTCAGAGCTGGGCTGGGCAGTAATTAGAGCAATAGCACTCGTGTGGAGGGGATGGGTTCCAGGTGGGTCCTTGACCAGCTCTGCTCAGCTCTTTCCTCCCTCCATGGCTTGAGGAGATGAGAAGGGAGCAGCTGGCTGGGGAGGGATGGCCCTGGATCAGGTCTCTTCACCCAAGGGTGAGGGTAAATCCAGGGGGGGGGAGGGAAAATGTGTCAGGAGCACCCCTGGGTAACCCCTCTGGTCCCTGGTGGTGGGAGATAAAACCATTTCACAGACCTCTGTGTGCATCTGGGGGTAAATAAACTCTCATGCATCAGCTCCTGTCTGTGTCTGTGGGTGGCTGGGCTGCAGCTCAGCAGGATGCAGAGATGCAGAAATGCCAATCCGTGGGCTCATCCCAGCAGCAGAACAGGGAGGCTGGAGAAATGCTTCCCAAGGAGAGACTCAAGAGCTCAAATTGCTCAGTTTATCGAGGAAATTGAGAGGTGTCTTGATTTTTGCTGTGTAAGTACCACCACAAGGAGAAATTACTTGGCACTAAAGGACTCTCTAATGTCAGAGAAGGGCAGAACAAGAACCAGCATCTGAAGCTGCCAAAGTTGGACTAAAAAGCAGGTGTCTGTGCTAGCAGGAAAAAGGATGAGCAGCAGAAGTAAAGTGCCAAGGGACATCATGGCAGGATTATTTTGTCCCTTGGTTAAGGGCAGTCTTTCTGGTGGAGATGTCTGCCAAATTATTCTGTAATCAGACACCACAGCATGAGGCTAAGAAGATGATGTTTGTTATGTTCTTACACTCACTTAGATATTTTTTTTTTTTTTTTTTTCTGTAATGTGTCCTGGGACACTGTGTCAGGCACAGGGTCATGAAGCATCCATGAGCATGATGGAGCCCAAAGCTGCTTCTTGATCCCTCCCCAGAGCCCCTGCCCCATGGTGCCTCCTGGCTCTGCTGTGCTGGTTGTTCCTGGGCACTTCCTTGCTCCCTTTCCATCCATCCCAGGGCCTCCAGCCTCGGGGAGGTTGGGTGTGCAGGAAGGTGTGGCTGAGCTGGTGAAAGGTGTCACCTGGAAACACAGGAGTTATTGTTGTTGCTGTCAGGTTGTCTGCCCAGGGAATCATCTGAGAAGTGGTGGGGTAAGGAGCAAAGTGGGGAGGGGATTTGGAAAGGTAATAAATACAAGTGTAATGTATTTATTTGAGTACTGTGGATTTCCTATAAATCCATAGGTACATAGAGTAGTTATCAGTGGAGTATAACACATAACCACACCAGCAGTGAGCTCTCCAGGGGCTCCCGTGGGTATTTTAGGGCAATATTTAGCTTACCAAGAACCCCCAGGGAGCACGGGGTGGAAAGGACCTTGCAGGCTCCAAAGTGCCCCAGGGGGAACGTGCTGCTGCCTCACCCCAAAGTGCTGACATCCTACTTCCCTGTGTCAGTCATGGCTCAGGTATTCTCAGGCATTTCCTCTCCCTGAGGACTCCCTGGGCCCTTGCTCAGCCTGGGCCCTGCCTGGGTCCTGCCGTGTCCAGCACAGGGGAAACTGAGGCACGGTCAGGTGGGGATGTGCCTTGTCACAAAACAAGCTGGGGGACAACCTCTGGGAGGCTGAACAAATGGAAGTCATGAGATGCCTGTGACTCCATGGTTCAGTCTTTTGCACAGAGAGAACACAGAGAAAGAGCAGAGGAGCTGCAGCTCCAGCTGGTGCCATCGTGGGCACATTTTGTGAGCACCCAGGACCTCTCTCCCAGGCTGAAGTTTGTCTGGGCTGCAGGCAGAGCACAGCTTGGGTGCCCCTGGGGGTGTTTTATTGATAAATGGTTATTTGATGGGTTTTTCTTCAGTAACTACCATGTTCTTTGTCAGGAAATTTCATGTTCCTTGAAGTTAGAGGAATGTGATGACATCTGAAAGGAAAATCTTATTCTGAAAGCAGGGCTGACATTTGTCTCTTTTCTCTCTTAAATTTCCCTTCTAATAAGGGAAAAAGGAGGAAGGGAGAGCAGACAGAACCCAGAGGAAGCAAAACTTCCCACCACCATAACAAACCCTTCAAAACAATTGTTGGTTTTTTTTTAAAAGCAAAACAATGATCCAAAATAGCAGTCAAGTGAATCTTTTGCAGTTTACCAAACATCCTTAGCTTTTTTTATTTCTTTATTACCCAGCCTGAATCTCGGTGCTGGTTATTTTGCATGCAATTAGATAACAGAGGTGACTCCAGGGCAGAGGCAGATGAGCTGGGAGGCAGGAATGCAGGAATGTGTGACTCCAGTGAGTAAAACCCTCCTGAGGAGACACTGTCTGGGGAATGGCACCTGGGAATGGCACCCGGGGACCTCAGGCATGAAATGGGCTGAGTTCTAATGGAGGCTATGAAGGTGATGAGAGGGCTGGAGCCCCTCTCCTGCAAGGACAGAGCTGGGGGTGTGCAGCCTGGAGAAGGCTCCAGGGAGACCTTAGAGCACCTTTCAGTGCCTGAAGGGGCTCCAGGAAAGCTGGGGAGGGATTTTGGGCATGGAGAGATGGGATGAGGGGGGATGATTTCAAGCTGAAAGAAGGGAAATTTATCTTCATTGTGAGGGTGCTGTGCCCCCAGAAGCTGTGGCTGCCCCATCCCTGGCAGTGCTGAAGGTTGGATGGGGCTTGGAGCACCCTGGGCTGGGGGAGGTGTCCCTGCCCATGGGAGGAATCAGATTTGGAACCAGATGAACTTTCAGGTCGCCTCTAACCATAGCCACTCTATGGTACCCACCTGGTTATGTCTGGCACAGCACGGTGTGGCTGTGGTCTGGATTAATGCTGTGGTTTATCTCCTGGCCCTGACATGAGAGGGGCTCCTGTGTCTGTGTCTGAGCACTGGGTGCTTGTCCTGCAGTGCTGTACCTGTGCCACAGTGAGCAGAGCCATGGCCAGAGCCTTTGTTCAGCTCTTGGCACCAGGATCCTTTTTGTTCACGTTGTGACCTTGGGCAAGCAGCGTCGCCGTGCTTAAAATTAACTCTCCTGCAAACAAGGCACATAAACCTCTTTGTGTCAGGAGAGCTGTGCTGCAGCTGGTGGGGCTCAGGGGTTGTTTTTTGAAGGTTTTTTCCACCCCAAGTTGTCATGTGTTTGGTGTCCCTCTGGGGAGGTGGTGACAGTGCTGCCCCAGCCATGGGGTGGCCCTGACAGTGCACCAAGTCCTGGGGTTTGGACCTCTCTCCAGGAGGGTTCAGTAAAATCTGCTGTAGAATGGTTTTGCCTCCCCCCTGATCTGTGGGGTTTTTCTGGCAGAGTTGAACAGGCACTGCAGAGGCTGCTGAAAGAGGCTGCAGGCTTGTCTTACAACAAAAATCCCACTGGAGAACATGGGTATGTGTAGCCTGGCAAAAAAAAAAAGGGAAGGGCATCCCTGGGAAAGTGGTGCAGGGATACAGCCCAGAATCCATCCTGCAGGAGGAGGGGAGCAGCTGAAAGCCTTGGCATGAGCCCACGGGAGTGTCCATTGCCTGCCATCCCATGCAGGCTGGGAAAACAAGAGGCAGCTTTTAAACACCATAGGATGGAGGGCCTGGAAGTGCTTCCCAGCAGGAGCTCTGTATGCTGGGAATACACAAACTGCTCGGGGGTTACAGGGGTTTTGCATTGCTCACTGTAAGGGGCATAGAGGGGTCCCCCCGTGCCCAGGCTGACATGGCTGGGGGAGATGTCTGTCTGTCTGTCTGTCCAGCCGGGCCCAGGCTGGGTGTGCTCTGCAGATAAACACCTTGGTTTATATTTATTCATTCTGCTGGAGTACTCAGCCTGCTTGTCAGCAGTCAGGAGGCCTCTCCAGGAGATGCCTTTTTCCCAGCACTGTGTTCCATGCTTTACAGCTGGTGTTCAGTCCTGCAGGGCTGAGGGACAGGGGTGACAGGGCAGGTGTGATGGAGGGGAGCCTGCTGGTGGCTCCCCAGATCCCTGGGACATCCCAGCCGAGCTGGACACCTTCACTTGGATCCGTGGGGGGTGTGGGGCTGCCATCGACCCCTCAGCCCCAGGCAGCCATCAGGACTTGGGTATTTCCATCTTGATGGAGGCTTAATGCTATTGGGTTTATAAACACGGGAAGGGGGAGAGGTGACAGCTGGGCTGGGAGAATTACAGGGAGGAGATCAGATTAGAGGGAGCACCGGGAGGAAAGATGGCCATGGAGTGGGGCAGGGCATCCTGCTCCTTCCCTCACACCCCGACCCTACAGCCACCTCCTTCCCTCCTGGCACAGCCTGACCCTGCAAGCTGCCCCTTCCCTCACTCCCCGGTTCCATATCCTCCCTTCCCTCACTCCCCAGCCCCACACCAGCCCCCTCCCCATAGCCCCCCTGTAGCTGCCCCTTTTCCCCAGGGCCATCCCCAGCCCTTCCCTATGCCCGTCCTTTGCCTCAGGGCCCGCCCCAACCCCACGGAGCTGCCGGGCCGGGGCTGGGGGAGGCGGAGCGGGGCGGGGCGGAGCGGGACCGCGGGGGTTGGGGCGTCGCGGGCCGGCGCGGCGTGGGGCGGCAGCGGCAGAAGCAGCAGGAGCCGGAGCAGGTATCGGTATCGGTACCGGCGGAGCCGGGCCGGTCCGGCGGGGCCATGGGGAAGGTTCAGCTGTTCGAGATCCGCCTGGGAGACAGCCGCGTCGTCTACAGCCCCGGGGAGCCGCTGGCCGGCACCGTCACCGTGCGGCTCTCGGGCTCGCTGCAGTACCGAGGTGAGCCCAGGGCCTTGCCCGACGCTTCCCGGGATGGGGGTGCCCCGGGGGGGGCTCCCCGCGGGGTCCGAGGGCGGTGCGGAGGGTCCGGGGGGCTCGGGCAGCACCCCCTACCCCCTCCTCCCTTCCCGGTGACCGAGAGCCTCGGGGCTTGCACCGCGCTTCTCCCCTTCCTGCCGGGAGGCGGTGCGGGGCTGGAGGCAGCAACCTGCGGAATGATTTCCTCCTCTGCTTCCTCTTACTTTTTCCTCCCATCCCATGAGGAATAAAAAGAAAAAAAAAAAAAGGGTGGGGGTGGGGGTGTGAATGTATCTGCTCTCCCCCTTATCAGCCTAGCTCGGGCTTGTCTCACAGGAGCCTCCGGAGCTGGCGGGTGCCCCGGGCGCTGGCACCGGCAGGTGACCGGAGCATCCCGGACCCCTCCTTCCCGGCAGCGCGGTGGTCGCGGCCCCCGGGCTCCAGCCCCTTGAGCTCCGAAGCACCGGAACGTGTATTTTTTTTTTACGGCAGGACGAAGGGAGGAGATGGGGATGTGATGTCTCGGCTGCCCCCGCAGGAGGGCTGCTCGCCCCTTTGCCAGCCGAGTTTTTGCGAGCAAGCGTTTTGTAACATCTCGAAGGAACTTGGACGTTTTGAGTTGTGAAAGTAGCAGCTCAGGAGGTGCCCAGGCTGTGGCTGTGGATATGTGTGCTGGGGGAGAGGGTGCCCACCCAGCTGAGGGCAGGGGGTGGTGGGTGGGTGGGTGGCTGTCACTCCAAGGGAGACCCAGGTCCTGTTGGTGGCCGGGCCGGTCTGTCAGGATGGAGGGACATGGATGGGCTTTGGGGGAGGTGAGCTGCTCGAGTCTGAGCTTCCAAAGTGTGGGCTTGCTCCCTCACCCTAGAGAAGTCATTTGTGTTTACAAGTTTTGTGCTCAGTGCCGTGGAAATGTGAGCTGATGTGCTGTTTTCCCTGAGGTTGTCTTGCTTGCTGTGCCCATGTGTGTGCTTCTTCCTTTACTGCAAATTAGGGGGGGGGGAAGGACCAAAGAATGGAAAATGCAAAGTCTCTTGCACAGAGACTCAGCCTCTACGATGGTGCCTGTGCTTGCCTGTGTCTTGTGTTCATGAGCACCTCTCCCAGTTGTCTGCAATTGCGTTTTGGAAGCTTCCTCAGGAAAAAAATATCTAGGACAAGTACAGACTTGTAGACTGGTTAACTCCTTGTCAGAGCAGAACAGTTGCACATCCAGCATTCTCCCCTTGGAGAGTATTCCCAGCAGTGCTGCTTCCACCAAAGACGTTCTTAAATTGTGGCTGCTTTCCATCCTCAGCCCATCCCATTGATTTCCACCCCAGTTCCTGAGGCCCCTCTTGGTGAGATGAGTGTTTGGGCAGGGAGGGCTCGGTGGTGCTGGCCCCTGGCACTGCCAGCTGGCTCTGGTTACACCTTGCTCTTTGTTGCCTCTGCTGCTCCCATCTTGGAGTGGAACTCCCAGGTTCTCCTCTTAAGCTTCCTGGTGTGCTGCAGCTCAGTGTTGTGAGGAAGGAGGAAGGTGTCACATTGTTCTACATCTCCGTTCTGCTTCCTTATTGCTTTGCCTCTGAAACTTTGGGGTAGGGTGTGTTTGTCCCGAAGGCAGGGGGGGGTTTGCTCTTGGATCTGTTGCTTGATGCTAATGCAGGGACTTTGGTGAGAACCTGAGGCAGCTGAGCAGGGCAGAATCACTGAGAGGAATCCAAGATGGGCTCTGTGTGACTGTTCCTTCTGTGCGGAGGTGATCTGAGTGTCTGGTTTGGGCTGGGGTCCCTGAAAGTTGGCTGGCACAGCAGCTCACCATAAGTGATGTCTGAAGCTGCCCAAATGAGCCACTGTGGGATGTGATATCACTATCTGCAGAGTGCAAAGTGACTGTTGTGTGCCCTCCCTGCTGCTCTGCCTCCTGCCATCTCTAGTGTCCAAACCCTGTGCTGGGTCTGGGATGGGCACCATCTCCTCCTGTCTGGCTGAAGGAAATGTCTCCCCTTCAGGAAAGGAGGAGGCTCGTGTAGTTGCTGGAACATCCTTCTTGGTGTCTTGGTGTGACAGCAGGCAACTACCTGCTGGAAAAGAGTCTGCAAAGGGACCAGTCAGCCCGGTTGAGCTCACGGGCTCAGCAGGGGAGCATCAGACAGTCTGTGGCAGAAAGCTGGGGTGTCAGAAGAGGTGGGTGACATCAATTTGTCTGATGCAGTATAAACACCTCCAGTGACCAGCAGTGACATTTCAGTCTAGTAAACAGCTCTCAGGAGGAGATACCAGGTCCTGCCCTGGTGCAGGCTGGCTCACAGCACTGAGGTTTGGTGCTTTCCATTTCCTGAGCTGGACAAGCCTGGTACAGCAGCTCTGCTCAGTGCTGTGGTTTGGGAGATCACAGATTCAAACAAGCCTGTAGATGACTACTTCACAGGGTAACTCATTATATAGCTCCTGAAAATTGCACCTTCTGAGAGGTGGACAGTAAACAAACAGCTTGTTCTGCCTTGCTAAAGGCACCAGGAATTTTGGGTCAGAGGAAAGCCTGGCTGGGGACACACCTTCTGGGATCATAAGTGCTCCCACCTACACTGGTTTCCGTGCCAGCCCTGCTGATGAGCAAGAAAGGCTGTTCAGCAGCACATCATCTTCAGCTGACCCTGCCACAGCATCACAAATGACAAGTGGCCTTTGGTGACCCACGCAGACCTTCCTGAGGAGGCAGACATCTCCCCGTGGCCCTGCCGGGGTGAAGGTCCTTCCCTGGAAACATCTGAGCCTCGGGGGAGAGTGCTAATGGGAATGCAGAATTCCCAGTCATGGAGCTTGGCTTGCTGGGTAAATCATCAAACACGGGTGTACAAAGAATAATTAATCCTAACAGGAAGCTGGCGCTGGGACAGCTGGAGATGGAGTTAATTTTGGGGGAGGGAGGAGGGAAATAAGCTGGTTCCCCAGCAGCCCTGGTCACTGGCAGGAGAGTGCTGGAACAAAGGCTGGTGCTGCTCGGGGGTGCTGGAGCACTTTCCTCTCAACTCAGTGGCTTCCAGGGGCTGTGCTGATGATTTCAGCCCTGGTGCCATTCAGCAAGGCTTCTGGGAGGCAGAGATGTGATGTTAAAGTAACAGCCCTCTCTCCCGGGTCACTGAGAGTAAAGAAACTGTGAGTGCTTTACAGAGCAGATTTTAGCACTTTGCTTTTCTCTATTATTTAACTGTCCAGGTTTATGCAGTGATGACTTTAAAATCACTGCCTTGAACTACAAAAGCTCCAAACACAAGTGCCTGCCTCTGTTCGTGCTTTAGAAGTACCCAGGTACATAATTCCCTTTTCTACAGAGCAGTGAGCCTGTGAATCATCATTTTGTTCTCTAATATTAACTGTAGTTAAGTATTCTCACTTCTCACATGGAGAACTGAGCAAGCTGGTGGTGAAGAAGGGAGCTGAAAGGAAGTCACCCAAATCCCAGATCGTGTGTCCAGAGTAAAGGATTGACTTCTGCTTCCTGAGGAGGAAGAGGTGACTTCTGTTTCCTTCTGTCTTCCTGGGAAGCAGTTTGGGTTTGCCTGCTGTAAAGTGGTTCTGATGTGTGTGTAACCTGGTCCCTGCCAGGGAAGAAGAGGGGACCCTGAAGGACTGCACTGGCCATGGTCCCCTGAAAGAGAGGGAGATGTTCTTGCAGCAGGGCTGTGGTTTGGGCTGCTCGGGATGTGATGGTGGTGAAAGGTTCCCTGGCTGGCAGTCTGAAGCTTGCTCTGTCCTGAGATGGGTCTAGAACTGTGTCTTCTGTGCAGGTGGATTGGAAATGTCTGTGCTTGGCAGTGTTGTGTCACCCACACATCGTGGTGGGACAGGAGGGACCCAGGGCTGGTCCCTGCTTTGGGGGGCAGGGTGGGAAGGGAGCTTGGTGCCTGCAGAGCTGAGCAAGGGCCCAGTGGGTTTGGAAGGCAGGAGCAGAACCAAAGCTGTCACCATCCCCTGTGACACCGGCAGTGCCTGGTGAGGTCCTTGGCATGGGCTGGTGGTGGTGTGTGCCAGGAGGAGGCTGGCACTGGTGCACAGGAATGCTCCTATCAGTCTGCAGCATCACTGGATGGCTCCTGCTCCAGGGGATGTGGATTAACTTTCCTTTCTCATTGTCTGGGGTGAGACAGCAGGCAGCTGTATGGCCAAGTCTGTCTGAGGCTGTGGAACAAAAGAGGGATTTTTGCTCTCCTGGCTGGCTTGCTGCTGGAGCTCCAGCTCCTCTGGAGTCACTAACTCATCAAGAGGTTGTTTTGTGTCTCTTGTCACTGCAGTGTGTGCCTCTCTCTGCTGCTGTCCCCACCCGCACACCACTTGTGCTCATCTGAACAAACGCAGCTTGCAGCTTCCCTTGGCTGCAGGAGTCTGGTCTCAGGTCTGCAGCTCCCCTCTCCTGGATGACAAAATGAGAGAGCAAGTGAAGCGGGGAGTTCTGGCTCTCTGATTTGCTTCCAAGTGTGACAAACAGGGTGTGAGTGCTTATCCTTTCCCTGGAGCAGAGCAGAGCTGGCAGAGTGCAGTTTGTCTCTCAGGGCTGGAGCCAGGTAGGCAGCAGAGAGGGGGCTGGAGGGAGGGGGTCAGTGGGGTTGCATCCCTGTCCTCTGGAGGCAGCTTCCTTCCCATCCCTACACAGCCCTAACACAGGGGGAGCAGCCAGGGAGGGCAGTGGCCCCTCTGCCTGGGGGTGTGTGAGTGGGCATGCTCTGCTCATGGTGTGTTGTGGAAAACCCTTTGCTGAAATTCATCTTTAAGGAAGCCATCTGTCTGTAGGAGCCACGCAGCAGCTGCTTGGCTTGATGGAGCCTGGTCTGAGGCTCTCCTGGCCAGGAGGAGTAGGATGGGCTGCAGGGTGCTTGGGCTCTTCAAGGGGAGATGGGCAATGGGGTGGTTGGGTTGTGCTGTGAGGCTGCTGCAGACCTGACCTGTGCAGAAGCATCAGGACAAGTCTTTCTTCCTCCTCCTCAGGGCAGCTGCTCCTGAAATGTCCTGGCAAGCACAGCAGGAGCTGGATTTTGGTTTGGTACCTTGTTTCTTGATGGCTGGTTGCTGAGATAGGCAGTGTTTAGGCTGCTGTTGTGACCTCTGAGTTATGGTGACAGGGATGGCTGGGGAAGTTAATTACCTCTTTGTGCTGCTCTTAAAATCTGTCGCTCTTCAAATCTCTCGGGTGGAAATGTAAAGTGCTTAGGAGAGGAGAAAATGTGCAAAGGACCAGACTGCTGTTGGTCAGCAGATTTTTGTCTCGTGCAGTTGTGCCTGTGTGTGCTCTGAGTCCCTGGGTCATGTCCAGGATCTGAAGCAGGAGGTGAAAAGGCTTCAGACCACAGAGATGGGCAGGCTTCTGCCTCCTTCTTGTGGCTTTTGAACAGCAGCTCCATATCCCCCAGCTCTCTTTGGTCAATTAAAACAGGCTGAGGTGCCAGTGTCAAGTGGGAGCTGGTTTTTTTGCTGTGAATGAGTTTGTGGATAGAGGCTTCCCACCAGCAAGTGCTCAGCTGTGTCTGGGTCCTGCTTGGTTCTGCGTTCAGAGGGGGGGTCAGAGCTGTGGTGTTCAACTGAATGGCTTCAGCAAACTCCTGTGGGGTGCTGGGACCCTGAGATGCAGGATGGTGGTGGTGGAGAGGATGATCCCTCTGAGGAGGTGAGGGTGACAAGCCACTGCCAGTCTGGAATTGCTTGGAGACCTAGTGTGAAAACACCCTGACCTCTGAGCACCTTAATCTTGATGAAAAACTGGAGCTTATCAGATATCCGTAGCAAAAAGGCCGTTTCCAAGAAGCATGAATCATTTCTGGAGCACTAATGCTTATAACTTCCAGCCCTTTGTTCTTGCTGACAGATCCCTGCTCTCAGGGGCTTTGGCTCCAGGGCCAGAGGTGACGGTGCTGCTGCAGTTTGCTCCCCATCCCTCCTGTACACACCCATCCTCATCCCAAACACTCCCTGCAATAAATCTGGAATGAAACTGGCTCAGAAGGCAACATCTCTGGAGAGGAAGGTTCAGTGTGTTGGGATGGGTTGGTGCCTTCTTGATGGGGGGTGTCAGCAAGGGGCTGAGTGTCAGGTCCCAAGGGGGGTTTTGCTCTCAGCTCTGAATGCTCCATTTCCCATCTCCTTGGACCTCTGCAGGTGTCCAGTGGGACCCTGCAGGCTCTCACCAACTTGCAGCACTCCTGGCATAGCAGGGATTTGTTATGTATCTTGTGCACTGATAATAAGAACATAAGTTGTTTTTCCAAACTGATGATCTTGCTATAAATAGGGAATCCAGCTGCTTGCACTGAATGGCATCAAAGAGAATTGCAGGAGCAGCTCTTAGTCAGAGTGAAGTGGATTCTGGCTGCTTGTGCTGAAGGTGCTGGGGGAGGGGGATTTCCTGACAACCGAGAGCTCAGCGTGGAGTGTGAAATCTCCAGTGGGCTGCGTGGAGATGAGGTGCTGGGATCTCCCATGGCACCATCCCCACGGGAGAACCTTCCTGGTGCCGGTCCCCGGGTGGGATGAGGAGCCACTAAAGGCAGGGCTGCTTTACTGCTTGTAAATGAGGCTTTTCAGGAAAAGGCACTTGAAACCTCCTCTGCAAGGAGGAGGTGAGCTGGCTCTGGGCTGGTGCCTGGGAGCTGCAGCAGTGTTAAATCATCCGGAGGTGGCTCAGCACATTCCAGCTGCTGACTTGTGAGTTCCTTGCCTGAAGGCTGGATGGGTCCTGCTGCAGATACAGATGAGGTTTTGTCCCCTCTGCTCTTGTCTCTTCTCCTCGTATGAGGGCTCCAACCCATCCCACCTGAAGTGTTGTTTTCAGGTGCTGCTTCCATGCTGCTCCGTGCCATGGGTACAGGGGCTCGCTCAGGACACCTGGAGATGGCAATGCTGTTTCAGCCCTGGGTGCACGTTGGTGGTGGGTGCCCAACCGGGAACTGGCCTGGCCAGCTGGGTGCTGAGGTGACCTGGTGAGTCTGCTCTCTGAGAATGGGCACAAGAGCTGGTGAGGACGTGTCCAGGAGCATCCCAGGAGGGATGGAGGAGGCACCTCCTCTCCTCTGCATCTCCATCACATCTTCAGCTGACCTGTGTCAGGCTGTGTGCTGGGTGGCAGAATCAGCCAAAAATTCTTGTTCTAGCCTGAACTGCTGGACAAGTGTAGCTGAGGGTCTGGGGGGGACAGGAACGTGCCTCAGTCCTGCAGCAGAGCCCACAGGAGCACTTGTGCTCTGCCATTACTGCAAGCCTGTTAAGCATGAATTTCCAGAACTCTTTGAAGCTTTTATTTAGAAAGAGCCTGAAAAGGGAGTAGGCTCTGGTGAATCAAGCTCTTTGTGGTAAGCAGTGAAACCTGATCAGTCGGTGTTTATCTGCCTGTGCTGGCTCCTGCAGCCCGTGTGGAGGGGGGGATGCAGAGGGGCTGTCTGGGGGCAGAGCTGGTTAAACCTGCTCTGGGGTGTGGGAAGAACAGAGCAGAGCTGGCAGTGGTCACAAACAGAGGTGTGTTCCCAGGACATCAGAGAGCTCAGCCTGCCTGGCAGTGAATTGCTGCCTTGTTCTGTTCTGCCAGGGAGGTGGGAGAAGGTCCCTGGCTTCATTCACACTTGCTGGGAAAGAACAATCGAGTTTGTTGCTGAGTTTAAAGGGGCCCGTTTGGTACAGCTGGACCTGACTGGTCCTAAAACACTCAGCAAATGCCTCCTGGGACCTCCAGCTCTGTGTGTCAGACTGTGGTGGGGTTTCTTGCCTGGTTCTTCCTTTTTTTAGACAGCCAAGTGTACCAGAATGTCTGAACTGCTTTGGCCTAAAGGAGTGCTAAGTGCTGGGTGGAAACCTATTTCGGTTCAGGCAAGCTATAAAAAAAGAGGTTCCTCTCTTGTGTTCAGGGCTGCTCAGCCCCAGGAGGAGTAGCTGTGGTCCCTGGCTGTGAAGTGCTGAGAGCTGGCAGGTCCTGGCACCCATCAGCATTCCTGGGAGCTGCTGAGCTCCTGGCTCTGCTTCCCTTGTCTGCCTGCACAGATCTGCATCCTCCTTCAGCAGGGCTGGTCCAGGGGCCAGACATTGAAGATTGAGATGCTCTGGCAGCTGATGCATGTACAGCCTTGCTTCCTTCAATTCTAGTTGCTCTGGGCTCACAAAAGCAAGGTTAAGTTGTCCAAGTCCCCTGGGAAGGATGGATCTGTAAATTAGGATCTGTCTTGTTCAGGAGATCCTGAGATAAAATCTTCTGGACCTCAGCCCTAAGTACAAGGTGATTTTGTGCCAAGCATCTGGGCAGCAGGGCAGGGGTGAGATGAGGAGCTGGGCTGTGGATGAGGAGTGAGAGCAAAGGTGGTGACAGAAGTTGTGTTGTTTGCTGGGATCTGCTGGGTAGGAAGCTGAGCTGCTCGTAGCCAGCACTGGAATTGCTGCAAGCCCTGCCTGGAGCTTGGTCCCAGCACTGCAAAGGCAGAACCAGCTCTGCTGTGGATGGGGTGCACAGAAGCAGGGCTGGGACACAGCTCCTGGAGGAGGGCAGGCACGCTCCTCTCTAGTCAGGACAGAGTTTCCACCTCTGAATTTCTGCCCAGAGAAGTAGAAAGGAAAGATGCTTCTTGAGGCTGAAGCTTGGCTTCACTCAGCAGGGTTGTGGGAGACCTGCACAAAATTCTGCTGCTCTCTGCTTCAGCTGCAGCCTCTCTGCCCTTCCCCTGCTCGGAGGTGGATGTTGGGAGAGGATGCTGTGAATGCTGGCAGTGTGGCTGAGGTGGGTGGCTGGCATGCAGATTTTCAGACTGAGCTCTGAGATCTGCCTCTCCCTGCCAAATATTTTGTTTCCCACAGAGCCTCCTGTGCTGGTGTCTGATCTGGCTCAGGGTGTCTGCATCTGCCACCCTGTCCTGGGAGAGGGGAGAGCCTGGTCCCTCTGCCTGCTGTGATCCTTGCAGGAGGATCCAGGGCTGGCATCACCCACCCTGTCCCCTGTGTGACAGCAGTGACAGCCAGGCCACCAGGTGAAGGTGAGGCCAGAGGTTGGGCTCCCCAACCTGGTCCCAGTTACAACTTTCTCACTTGGGGTGAGGGTGGGCAGGAAGGCCCTGGGTGTGCTGGTTGGCATCCTTGCCCTGTGTCTGCAGTGGGGGAGTGACGGGTGTGTGGCTGGAGATCCCTCCCAGGCCACATTCACATCGTCCTCCATTCAGTGGGCAGGGTAACCCCATCCTTCCCCACCTCTCTTCCCAGGCTGTTTGGGTGACACAGAACTGGGACCTCCATCAATCTGGAGAGAGGAGATGCTGGGGAGCTCCTTTCTGGAGCAGGTTTGGTGATGAGGAGGTGGGATGGGGTGCAGGCAGGATGCCCGTGGATGCTGTGGGATTTCCTGCCTGTTGCCAAGGAGCTGCAGTTGCCTTTGGCAGCAGGACTGGCAGATCCAAGGCTTTGTGGCACGTGGCTGTCCCCATCCCACAGCCCCTGTGGCTTTGGTCACCCAGGGATTTCCCACCTGCAGCCTGACACGTGTGGCAGCCTCGTTAAATGCTCTCAAGCAGGGATTTCATTCCAGATGTTGAGATGACCCCTGTCCTCCCAGGGCAGCCAGCCTGCTGATAAAACTCTGGGCTGCTATAAATAACCCTGCCAGCTCTGCATGGGGAAAAAGCCTTTGGTGTGAAACAGGAGTCCAAGAGTTTGCTTTCTTCTCCGGGGTTGTACCTTGACCCCTGATTTTGGGGAGGAGCTGGAAAATGTAGGTTTCTCTGCTGCTCTAAAACTGGTGGAACAAAGTTCCTGCAGAGGGGAGGGGATCAGCCTCTCAGGGAAAGGACTCAGGTGAATCCCTGCCCTGCTTTTCTCCAGGCACACACCTCCCATTTGCCCTTTGGAGACTTCTGCAGTTGCTGGAATGAGGAATCCTCTGCCTGTCCAGATTACCTTGGTGGATGTGTCCTTCTTTGTGCTGGGGCTAAAATAACTCCTGCATAGCCAGGATAATGGCTGGGAGTTGCTTGGCCCCTCTCCTGTTGTTGGTACAGATGGAGTTTTCCAGTCTGTGTTGAGGAGCTGGTCACAAAATCACAGAATTTGGAAAGGACCCCTCTGAGATCATCGACACCAACCCTTGATCCACTCCCCCCGTGGTTCCCAGCCCATGGCACTCAGTGCCACATCCAGGCTCTTCTTAAAGAGAGGTTTCAGCTGCCAGAACCGCCCTGGTCAGCTTGCCCAGCAGGATTTTGGAGGTAGAGATGTGCACGAAGAGGGGAGGGGACACACGGATCTTCTGCCTTCCTCTTGCCCAAGGTGCAGCAGCCGAGGAGGGGACATCACTGGGTCACCAGCAAGCAGTGATTTGAAGTCTGTGGCTGCTCTCTGTAAATCACCTTGGAAGAAAGCAGACATGCCCAGCTCCTGGCATCTCTATTTTTACTTTGTGCAGAGATGGAAATGGCTGAGCTGTCTCCTTTTATTTCCAGGATTTGGCAGGTGCTGCAGCACAGTGCTGAGGTTGTGCTGCTTCCTCCCATCCCTGGGGGACAGCAGGGGTGAAGCTCTTGTCTTCTGCATGGCTTCCTCATTCATTTCTTCTCTGCTTGCTGCTCTGTGCCTTTCCTTTCCACTTCCCTTTCAGGTTTTGTACTTTTTTTTTTTTTTCTTCTGTATTTGTTGAAAGCAACCTGTTGAAAGCAGGAGCATGGGAACTGGGGCCACTGGTAGCACTGGATTCCAGCAGTGGTTTAAATGGGTTTCTAGTAACTGGAATTGGCCTGTTCTGATCTAGAATCTTCTCTTATTTTCCCTGCCTGCAGCTTGGCACAGAGATTTCCTTGGAAAGGCTCAGACTCTGCATTTTGCTTCCTGACAGTCAGGCTGAGGAGCTTTGTGCCTCAGTCAGGCTCTGGTTGCAGCAGCTCCCAAGGTTTCCAGACCCGTCCCTGATGCTGTTTTTAGCTTGCAGCTGCCCCCAGCACCATGTGCCCAGGTCCTGTCCCTCAGCTGCCCCTGTCCCTCCTCCTGCTCGTGGGCAGGAGCCTGCACCCCAGAGCCAGGCAGGTCCCCAGGATCTTCCTCTGCCCAGGGGATGCTGGTGGGGAGGCTGATTTCATGCTTAGTTGTTCCAAAACCTGCTTTAGGGGTAAGAGAAATGGTTTGACCTGTGGAACCTCCCCCATAGCCCTGGGAGAGCAGGAGCCCTGCAGCTGCTGGGCTTTAAATCTCTGGGGATGAACTGGGGGGCTCTGTGGCTGCCCTGGACCTCAGGAGGAACAGATGGGATGAGCTGGGACAGAGCCATCCCTGTATCCAGTGTGCTGTTGTGAAGAAACCTTGGTGAGAACCAGGAGAGGAGATGCTGGGGCTGGGACAAGGCTGGAGGCCCATGATGGAGCTGTCAGCATCCTCCCTGCATGGGGGGAGCACCCCGGATCATCTCCTGCTCCTGCTCTGCACCAAGGTTGGGCTGTGACGTGTGTCTGTGGCACAAACATCAGTGCCTGGTTTCAGGCTGCTGGCAATCAGCCCAAACCAGCTGTGGGCAGCTCCTCTGGAAGCCAGGCTGCAGGCTGGGCTCTGGGGTGACTTTCCCCAGGCACCAGCACAGCTCAGGTGACACTCAGGGCTTTGGGAAGGGATCAGATGCATCCCACATGTCTCCTGTGTGTGGCATTGCCCTGAGCCCTCTGTCCCCAACAGGAGAAGGAGGATTCTGGGTGCTGGGGGGCAATGTGCTCCTCAGTGTGATTGGGGGTCCTGTGCTTTAAAAAGGGCAGGGGGTCTGCTGCAATCCTTTGAAGGAGACACTGACCCCAGGTTTGGGGATGTCCATGCGGGGGGCTGAGCTGGGAACTGCTTCTGCTGCTCTGGAGGTTCCAACTCCCTGCTGGCCCTTGTTCAGCTGGGGTTAGGGGCTTGTTCTGAAGAGGTTTCTCCTCCCAGAGCTGCTGGGGCACTGGGTGGGATGCCCAGCTCCTTCCTGGGGGAGGGAAATGTGGATCTGAGATGAAAGCCTGACCTGGATATTGATCCCCCTGCAGAGAGGGATGGGTTGGGGTTCCTTTGCTTTCTTTTCCCCCCCTGTGTGTGTTTTCATGAGGCACAGCTCCGAAACCATTCTGATCTGGAGGTTTGGCTTTCTGGCAGTGCTCAGGTGTGTGCTTTCTGCCCACAGCCATCAAGGTGAGCTGCGTGGGGCTCTGTGGGGTGTCCAACAAGATCAATGACACAGCGTGGACAGTGGAGGAGCAGTACTTCAACAGCACACTGTCCCTGGCAGACAAAGGTAAGGCCCACAGAGATGTGGTGGTGATGTGTCACTCTGAGATGCTCTACAGAAAGGTGTCCCCAAGGCTTGAGCATCTCCTTGCTGTGACATCCCCCTCACTGCTGCCTTGGCCCGTGCTCTGAGGCTGGGAGCCAATATCAGGGACTACAGGAGCTGAGGAGGAGAGGTGCAGAGAGAAATCCTGAATAGCTGCAGAACTTGGCAGGACCTGGAGTGCTGGGACATGGCTGCCAGCAGCAGCTTCTGCTCTTCCAAGGCCCTTTGGGTTCACCCTGCTCTGCTTCCGAGCTGTGTTGGGACCTGTGGAGGTCACCAAACCCTGACCCACAGAAGCCCTTGCAGGCCAGGAGTAGTTTTTATCAAAAGGGATGTGAGGGTGTCACTTGTCCTCCAGGAGAAACACTGAGAGTGTGGCAGGAGCAGCCTCAGGAGTCACCACCAGCACCCTCTGGAAGCCCAGAGACAGCAGCAGGGCTGGGTGATCTTGTGGGTAAAGTGACACCAGCAGCCTCTGGGGAATCTGGGCTGGGATGAATGCTGCCTTTCTGCTGTTAAATAGGTCAGCCTTACCACAAATAATTCATGCTGTGCCCTGGCTCCACTTGAAATCCAGACCTGGCAGTGTTCACCTGCTGGATGTGGCACTGAGCTCCAGCAGTCCAGGAGGCTGGCAAAAACCCAGGGGAGCAGGAGCTCAGCTCCCTGGGGCTGTTTTATCTTTTAGCAGGAAATGGGGAAACTGAAGTGGCAATTTCTGCTCAGTCAGCAATTTTTTTTTTTTTTTTTTTTTGAAGGGAAACAGTTTCCTTGGCTGCATCAGGAGAAGTGTGGGCAGCAGGTCCAGGGGGGGATTCTCCCCCTCTGCTCTGTTCTCCTGAAACCCCACCTGGAGTCCTGCATCCAGGTCTGGAGCCCCTGTTACAGGAGGGACATGGAGGTGCTCGAGTGTGTCCTGAGAAGGGACACGAGGATGCTCAGAGGGCTGGAGCAGCTCTGCTGTGAGGACACTGAGAGAGCTGGGGTTGTTCAGTCTGGAGAGGAGAACCACAAACTAGAGGAGAGGAGATTTAGATGAGATGTTAGGAAGAAGTTCTTCCCCATGAGGGTGCTGAGACCCTGGCACAGGCTGCCCAGGGAGGTGGTGGGAGCCCCATCCATCCCTGGAAGTTTTTAAGGCCAGGCTGGATGGGGCTCTGAGCAACCTGGGCTGGTGGAGGTGTCCCTGCCCATGGCTGAGGCTGGAACTGGGTGAGCTGAAAGGTCCCTTCCAACCCTGAACATTCTCTGATTCTGTGAAGATCTGTCCTGTGGGGCTGTACTCCAGAGCTGAGGTACATTGGTGTCTTATTGCTGTCCTGTCTTCCAAAGCTGCAGTTCAGTTCCTGGGAAAATCCTGGTCCCATCTCCCAGCATCGTGCCAGGGGCTGCCAGGCTGCTCAGGTGTGGGACACAACCCCTGGGAGGGGATGCAGAGAGGCAGAGGACAGGACGGGGCAGTGCCTGTGCCTGGGGGGTGAACACTCTGCCTGTGAACCCCAAATCCTCTGGGAAACTCTCCCTTCCAGTGCTGCTGGGGTGTGGAAACAAAAGCCCTGGGGCTGGCGTGGCTCCAGCTTGTGGGAAGTGACATCAGGGTCTGTGACACAGCCCTGCAGCCCTGTCCTGGCCCCGGGATGCTCCTGGGGGTCTCTGCAGTGGGACTGCTGGGGCAGTCGTGCAGTGGCCTTGTGGGCATGGGCAGGAAAGGGGCTGGGGTGGTTTTAGGCTGCCCAGGAATAGATCCCAGCTGCCCTGGCCTTTCCTGAGCAGAATGTCAGGGAGCTTCAGACAGGGACTGTCCCTTCAGAGTGTCCCTTGGCTCCTGTCCCTTTCAATGTCATAGTTCCCAGGAGTGTTTGGCAGGGCTGGGCTGCTCCAGGGTCTGGCACAGGAGCAGTTTGAGGTGCAGCTGCCTCTAGGGAGGTGCACCCAGCACCCATGGGTGCTCCCTGAGGGGGTTTCCCTGCCAAGCAAAAAGCAGGAGGGTGCCAGAGACTGTGGGAGGCTCTGGGTCAGTGAAGGTTTTGGGCTTGAGGGAGGATCCCTGGGGTCCCATTGTGTCCCCCTCCTGCCAGGTCCTGGTGAGTGGCTGGAACCCAGGGGGATGGTGTGGGCAGGAAGGTTCTGCCTGCAAAGCAACTTTTCCACATCCTGAGCTGGGACTTCAGCTGAACAGTGAGCTGTGGCTTTGAGAACAGGGGGAGAGGAAGAGGGAGGGGGGGTGAGGAAGGGGAAGAGGAGGTTTGCAAAGCTACCCAGGCTTGGGTTGCTCTTTAAGTATCTGAGAGCAGCTCCCCAGTTCCACATCCACATCCCTCTGCTTGCAAACAGGAGAGGGGGCAGCTCCTCCTCTGTAGCATCAGCTCTCACTTGTGTTACAAGGGTTCTTTTTTGAGGGTGCACATCACATGAGAAAGGAGACAGACCCTGAAATAGCCCAGATGCCCCCTTTGCAATGTAAGGCATTTATTTAAGGTCTGGCCTCATCCTTGCCTTTCTTGCCTCCCTTGGAGCAGCACCCATGGGAAGGGGGACTTGGCCTTGCTGCTGGAGCATCTGCAGGTTGGGGAGAGGTGGTTTGTCCCTGGCAGCATCCATGCTCCAGGAAAGGCTCTTGCTGGGGCTGAGGAGGAGCAGGAGGCACCTGGGTCAGCTGAGGATTGTGCTGGGCCTTGGTCAGGGGTTTGATGAACTCAGGATTTTTGCAGAAAAGCTGCTGGAAAGTGCTGAGCATCCCAGTGAGTCCAGAGCCCCTCTCTGCTCCCTGCAGTGCCCATGGGTGGCTCTCCAGGGCACCCATTATTTGTCTCCCAGAGGGGGTGCTGAGGCAGGATGAGCTTTTCCCACTGGGCTTGGCTTTGATTTGGATACTTGCTCCCTGGTCCTGTTTTGTGGGGATTTGTTTGTTTGTTTGTTTTTCCTTGCAAAAAAAATGCAATAGGGGTGGGGGAAACCTTGCAAGCAGGGGGTGCTGAGTTTCCCTAAGGTGTCAGTGGGAAGGGGATGGAGTGCATCAGTTGCAGTGTGTACAAATAGCACAGCTTGTACCCACTGCTCTCAGACAGAGGGATGCTTCTCTTGCTCCAATATAATGGAGTAATTCAGTCCTGCAGAGCCTCCTGCTCCTCTCCCCCTCTCCTGCTCCAGCTCTGGCCCGACTCAGCAGGAGAGCAGCAGGTCCATGTTGTGTCTGTTCCCCCAGGGCTCTTTTCCTTGGCATCTCCCACTGCATTCCCATGGGTTGTGCATGGAGGGGCAGACTTTGGGTTTTCTCATTCCTACCTGAGTGGAGCCATGCAGGGACCTGGCTGTCATTCCCAGCTGACCTTACCTTGGCAGCTTGGTACTCAGCTGGAAGGCACCTCAGGGAATTCCTGGCTGCTCCACAGGCTCCCTTTGCTGGCAGGTTCCTTGCACAAAGAGCTGCAGAAGGGCAGCTGTGCATCCCCTTTTCCCTGGGGTGGTTCTCTGGGTGACAGTGCTGTGTCCAGCTGAGTTTAAAGCTTGGTGACCTGAGCCAGCAGGCACTGAGAGGCTCGGGTGTCTTGTTCTGTGCTGAGGATCTGCTGTGAGAGCAGGAGGTTGGGAAGCAGCAGGATGGGAGCAGGGAGGTGCTGAGCCCTGAAGGATGTGCTGGTGAGGAGCAGTATCTGCAGGCTGAGCCCAGGAAAACCACACTGCAGGAGCTTCCCTTGCCTGGGGTTGCTCCCTCTCTGCAGCAGGGATGGGATCAGAAGGAGCTGTGTGTGTGTGTTCAGCCCCATGGGCTGCACTTTGTAATCCTGTGTATTAGCTTAATCCCCCAGAGACTGAATTGGAGTCCTCAGTGTCCCAGGGTCACCTCGGGTGCCCTGGCACGGGCAGAATGAAAGCTTCCCACCTGACACCACTGCTCCAGCTTCCTGGGAGCTGGGAGAGCTCCCACTCACTTGCTTACAGCTCATATTCACTTCTCTGGGCTGCAGAGGTGGACGAGGAGAGGCAGGAGGGTGAGCAGGATGCTGGCAGCCAGGACTGTGCCTCCCGTAGCTGGGCACTGTCCTGGGGCACTGGGGCTGCTGCTTTTCCACCCAAAAGTGGAAAACACAAACCCACAGCTCTCCTGCTCTCTGCAGGTATCAGCCCTTTGGTATCAGTCTAACTGTGCAGCTTCAGAGGAGCTCAGCTTCCCCAGGGAGCAGGAGGGATGAATTGAAGCAGCAGGAAGAGCTGCAGTGCTACAGGAGGACCAGCAGGCACCAGGGACCTTTCCACAGAACAAGATTTGGCCAGCACAGTAAATGCATCCCTAGCTAAGTAGCCAGAAAGAAATTGCCATATGGCCCAGCCTGCTGTTCCTCTGCTAAAGGAAGCAAAAAATCTGTTCAGTGCAAAGGCTCAGCTCAGTCCAGCTCTGTCACCCCTGTGTGCAGCAGGAGGAGCACACTGCTGGCTGCTTGGCTGCTCCTCACCTCCTGGGGGTGCCCAGGGTGAAGGGTTCCAGGCTCCTGCTTGTGCCCATGGAGCAAACAGCACCCTCCTCTTTGTTATGATTGGGGAAAAAAAAAAATAATCAGACATTCAGCTGTCCTCTTTGTTTCCACCAGGGTCATGTCCAAGGAGAGGGATCCATGGAGTCACTGGGCTGTGTCCTGAGAAGGGAATGGAGCTGGGGAAGGGGCTGGAGAACTTGTGAGGGCCCTGGGGGTGCTGATCCTGGAGCAGAGGAGGCTGAGGGGAGACCTTGTGGCTCTCTGCAAGCCCCTGAGAGGAGGTTGGAGCCAGGGGGGGTCGGGCTCTGCTCCCAAGGAACAAGGGATGGGACAAGAGGAACTTTGGGCACAACTCAAGTGGTGCCAGGGGAGGTTTAGGTTGGAGCTAGGGAGGAATTTCTCCCTGGAAAGGGTTGTCAGGGCCTGGCCCAGGCTGCCCAGGGCTTAAAAAACCTGGGCAAGGTCTAAAAAATCCTTGGGTGTGGCCGTGGGTGTGGATGTGGCCATAGGTGTGGGTGTGTGTCAGGGTTTAACACTGGCCTGGCTATTAAACCGAGTAACAGATAATCTCTTTCTTCCCTGAGAGACTGATGGGTTGGAAACTAAACTACACAGCTTTAATGAAACAGTAATGATAAATAGGAAAAATTACTAAATATATACAAATATACAGGAAAATTGATCCTCCCCTCTCCCCCAGTAACTCTCCCATCCCCACTGAGGCTGCAGGGCAGCCCTGGGGAAGTCCAGGCTGGAATCCTGGGGTCAGCAGCAGTTGGGAGCTGGAGGCAGAACACAGAGATCCAGGCTGGGATGGATCAGGAGCAGAGGCAGAGGAAGGGATGGAATCCTCCCAGGATGCTGGAGCAAACAGGGACAGGCAAAGAAGAGGAAGCAGGAAGGGGTTTGACCCTTGTGATGCCTCAAATTTATCCTGAGTCTGAGGTGTATGGGGTGGAATACTCTGGTCAATTCTGGCATCTCTCTTGTCCATTCCTCCCCAAAGGAGGCTGCAGGTATGATGTTTTTACTCCTCCTGGAGGGTAAGATGTTCCTCAGAGCTGAGCAGTGTCCCTGGCTCTGCACACCAGGCTCTAGCAGTAATTATAACCATGGAGTGGGATCAGTCCCAGAGCAGACACTGAGAACCTTGCTGTTCATTTCAGCAGTGCAGCTGCTGACAGGAGACTGAGCTGAAAGCAAAAGCACGAGAAAGAAAATTCCCTTTATCCTGGCCCAAACCAGGACAGTGTGGCTGCGGGTGTGGCTGTGGATGGGGTGTTGGTGTGGGTGTTGGTGTGGGTGTTGGTGTGGGTGTGGCTGGGCGTGGCTGCAGGTGTAGCTGCTGTGTGGCTGTGACTGCAGGTATGGGTGTAGCTGCGGGTGTAGCTGCAGGTGTTGGTGTGGGTGTTGGTGTGGGTGTTGGTGTGTCAGTGTCTGTGTCAGTGCAGGAGCTGGCTGAGCTGCCGTGGTGGGGTGGTGTTGGTGGTTGTACCTGATGCTCTTAGAGATCTTTCTCAACTTTGCTGTGATCTTTTCTGCCCCAGTCGAGGTGCAGATGGAGCACAGGGGTGTGTGTGTGTGTGTGTGTGTGTGTGTGTGTGTGTGTGTGTGTGTTGTGGGCTGCCTCTCCTGGAGCAACCAGTCTGGGATTTCACCGGGATGAGTAATGGTGCTGGGCTGGGTCTGTCCTGTTCCTGCCCCAGCAGCCAAGGCACCTCCCAGCCCTTTGCTGGCTCTGCCCTGGGGGATCAGCCCTGCAGGGACACAGCTCCAGTTCCCTGGGATGGAAATGCTGGAGCTGGGCTGGCTGATCTGGGAGGGGATGTTCAGCCGAGGTCCCTGTGGTGGCACTGCCCAAGCAGGTCTGGCCTTGCTGGTTCTGTTGGTTCTGTTGGACTGTCCTGTTTGCACAGCCCAACAACCAGAACTGCTGCACAGCAGCCCTGGGGAAGCTCCGGTGGGACAGGGCTCCTTCCTGGGGCATGGTTGGTTCCTCCTGAGGCTCAGCCCTGCTCTGCTCTCCTGCCAGAGGAGCTTTCCCAGCCCTCAGCTGGCAGGGCAGGATGTGGGAAGGCAATTCCCCTGGCTCTGGAGGGATGAGGGATGGATTTGAAGGGCTGCTGGATTCCCCTGGCTCTGCAGGGATGGATTTGAAGGGCTGGTGGGTTCCCCTGGCTGCTGTCTCTGCCTGGCAGCACTGTCCAGGGAAGCCACACTGCTCAGGAAGGAGTCCAAACCCTTGGAGCACCCGAGCTGTGGTTCAGCAAGCTCCTCTTGCAGGGTTTGTTCAGCAGTGCCCACACAGACCTGTGCTCCCCACACCCACTCAGGATTTCCATGGTGTCAGGTTCTCCCAGCTCTGTGGGTGGGGAGAGGGTGGGATCAGGGGCATGGGCAGCTCCAGCTCTGGGTGGGAAACACCTGGATTTCTGTCCCTGCTCTGCGTGAGGTGTGAGCAGAGGGGTCGGGGTGTTGGGGCAGGGCTGGGGCTCTGCTCCCCACCACATTTTGGAGGCTCTGATGGGACAGGGCAGGGGAGGTTCCCCCCCAGGGACCCAGCAGAGGATTTGGTGTCAGCTCTGGATCTAGGAATTTCCTTTCTGCACACAAGGAGTCCCTGTTCCCCCTGTTCCCACATGGAGCAGAGCAGCAGAGCCAGGGATGGGACAGTCCCTGCTGGATTCAGGGCAATCTCCAAGGTCACTGCTCTGCAGTCTGAGGCAGCTTTTCCATGCTGGTAGCATGTTGTTGCTGCTCCTGCTGTCTGGGTTTATTTTTTTTCTAGGCTGCCTAGGGCTGTGGCTCCTTCCCCTCCGGGAATTTTTTGGGAGGATGTTTCCAGAGGCTGTGTAGGGTGGCTGAGCTCTCCTGGCTGGGCTCCTATCAGGAGCAAAGGCTGCAGCAGGTACAGCCCTGCTAATCCAGCTGTCTCTGCTGCCTAATGACTTTCTCAAGGTATTTTTAGCTGCATGTAAACTTCAGGAAAAGCTTTTTTTTTTTTTTTTTTTTTTTTTTTTTTTTTTTTGGCTGAGCATACTTTGGCCTTTGTTCAGACTTCTGGGAATGGGAAGGTACCAGCTCAGCACAGCAGCTTGCAGGGCCCTTTCTGTGCTCTGTGTTCCCAGCTCCCTGCTGCAGGGACCACCTGGGACCCCCCCCAGTGCCCCTGAGCTCCTCCTGCCCTGCTCTCTCCTGGACATCACTGCTCCTTGCTTTGGCAAAGCTGCTGGCTCAGGAAAAGCTCAAAAAGGAGAATTCTGAGCAGGCTGCTCCTCCTGGGGATCTGTGTCAGGGAATCCTCCTCACCTCTGCCTGCTGCATCTCAGCATCTCTGCTGCAAAGTCAGCCTGCAGGTGGAATTAGCAAATGAAATATCCTGGATCTTTACTGGGAGCTCTCAGGACTGGAGGGACAAGGGCAGTGAGTGGCTTTCCAGGGGCTTTGTGTCCCCCTCGGTGTCTGGATGCTGGGGATTGCAGCAGATGCAGTTCTGGGTGCTCTGCCCAGGTCCAGGGATGTCTGCAAGGCACACGTGTGGCTGTCAGGACACATCTTGTCCCCATGGTAATGCCCTCACTGGGCTTTGTGGCTGCATTGGACAGGTGAGCACTGCCACTGTCCCTCTCGGGGAGCCAAGGAGGCTTTTGCTGATGTTCTTCATGTGAGAGGTACCTGAGGGATGGGACAAGGTCACTTCGTGCTGTGCCCCTGCTGAGGGACAAGGGAAATCCCTGTCCCCCCTCTCCCTGTCCCCATCCCTGTCCCACAGGGCAGTGCCAGGCACTGTTTGGCTTTGTGCCTCCACCTGGTGACAAGACCTGGGGTTGCATTTTAGCCCCAAATGGGGTTTTTTTTTTCCTTGGGGTGGGGAGGGTTTTAATGGTTAATTGGCTCCTGTTGTCTGAGTGGGCAGGCTGAGGTATTGTAGATGCCTTCTAAGGAGAAGGGGTGAGCTTAGGCTTGGTTCCAGCTCCTGGGGACTGCTGTCTGTGTGGGTAAAGCTGTAACCAGACTGCCCAGAGCAGCTGTGGCTGCCCCATCCCTGGAAATGTTCAAGGCTGGAGCAACCTGGGCTGCTGGGAGGTGTCCCAGGGAGGTTGGGACAAGATGCTCTTCAGTGTCCCTTCCAACCCAAACCATTCTCTGACTCTGTAGCAGCTTGGTGCCTTCCTTATCATCCTCAGACACTGCCTCTGCCTTCTGCCCTGTCTGGCTGTGGCTCACTTGAGAAATATAACCACACAACGTGCCCTCTCCATGTGTCACCACAGGCTGGGGATAACCTCTTGCTGTGGTACTGGGATCCCTTAAACCTTGCCCCAAAGCACTTTATCTCCAGGGTATCTCAGCACAGAAGCAAGCACTGGGAATGGAGCCATCCCTCTCCCAGGAGAGCTGGGGACAGCAGGTGCTCCTCTTGACTCAAGCACTGCTGGTTGGATCTGGAGTTGTCTGGTGGGCTGTAGGCAGCTGAACCAGTTGTGTGTTGTTCCTCAGGTGGTTTCCTGTCCCTCCAGAAGGTGACAGCACTCAAGGCCACAGCCTGTCCCACTTACCTTTTGCTCTTTTTTCCCTCAGGGGTCCTGACAGCTGGAGAGCACAACTTTCCCTTCCAGTTCCTGCTGCCAGGTATGATGCAGATCACAGAATTAATCACAGAATTCGGAAAGGACCCCTCTGGGATCATCAAATCCAACCCTTCCTCCACTCCCCTGTGGTTCCCAGCCCGTGGCACTCAGTGCCACATTCAGTCTCTTCTTAAAAACCTCCAGGGATGAAGAACCCACCCCCTCCCTGGGCAGCCCATTCCAATGTCTGATCACCCTCTCTGCAAAGAATTCCTTCCTAATATCCATCCCATCCTGCACACAGAGACCTCAGGGTCAGGGTCTCTTCTCTTCTCCCTGTGCTTGCAGAGAATCCTTTCTGTAAGGAGGCTGCAGCAAGGTCTCTGAGTGACCTAAATGTTCATCCCCATGGATCCCCATGTGCTCTGTCTCCCAGGTACATGCAGAGCTCCTCGGGTGAAGAGGAAAGCAGTTTAAAGGGATTGTCCTTCAAGTCTGACAGGCCTGGTTGGGGTCCTTATGGTCCTTTTCTTTCTCTCTCAACTCCAGCCTCTGCTCCAACATCATTTGAAGGCCCTTTTGGCAAGGTCCTCCATCAGGTGAAGGCTGTGATAGACACCCCTCGCTTCTCCAAGGACTACAAGTGCAATAAAATCTTCTACGTTCTCTGCCCTCTGAACCTGAATGACATCCCTGACATAGAGGTGAGAGCAAGGGAAGTGCAGCTGGGAAGTGCAGGGGCTCCTTGTCCTCCAGGCTGTCTGGGGAATAACTTTGTGGCTGGAATCCATCCTGCCTTGCCACTAGGCTCTGCTTTGAGTGATTTTTGACCCTTCTGCATGGTGCTTTGAAAGGCTCAGGTGAATTTTCAGCTCACAGAGAGGTGTTGGCCAATAGCCCCAGGTGCTTGTGGAGACCTGGGTTTGGGGAGCTTGCTTTGGAGGGGAGAGTGACTAATGGGACTGATGGGACTCAGGGGTGTGTGGCAGTGCTGTGCTGCTGTTCTTTGCTTCCTTTAGACCAGACCTTTCTGCTTCCTTGCTTCTTTTGAACCTCTGAGTGTTTTCCCAAAGGTTCTCTGCCTCTCTTGAGCCAACATCTCTGTCTCTCTGCTGTCCTGCAGCAGCCCAACACCATGTCCATCACCAAGAAGTTCAACTACAAGCTTGTGAAGAGTGGGAACGTGATCCTGACAGCCAGCTCAGACCTGAAGGGTTACACCGTGGGGCAGGCGATCCAGCTCCGCACAGACATAGAGAACAAATCCGGGAGGGACACAGGGGCTGTGGTTGCCAGTCTGCTCCAGGTGGGCATCCCAGGGCCTCAGCCTTTGGGTTCTGCTGCTGCCCCATCCCCCTGGGGTGCTCTGGAGCTGGGGCAGTTCTCACCAGTGTGCATCTCTGATGGGAGGGTATGGGGGCAGAGAGGAGTCCAGACCTAACTCTGGTTCTCCCTTTGTGGGGCTTGTACCAACATATGATGAGTGTTTCTGAGTATTTCTGAGCAGTATTCCTGCTCTGTAATATGCACCTTAGGTTTGTGCTTGTGTTTCTTTGTGGGCTGGTCTTGAGGACTTACCTCCATGGGACACAGGAGATCAGCTGCAATCTGCTACCTGTGTTTCCTCCTGTCTGTACAGAAAGTGGCTTATAAATCCAAACGTTGGATTTATGACCTGAGGACCATCGCAGAGGTGGAGAGCTCAGGAGTGAAAGCCTGGAAACATGCAGAGTGGAGGGAGCAGATCCTGGTTCCTGCACTGCCCCAGTCCATCCTGCAGGGTTGTAACCTCATCCATATTGACTACTACATCCAGGTGAGTACATCAGGGCTGCTGGGGAGCTCCAGTGGGCTGAGCTGCAGCTTCTGGGCTCCTCTCTGGGTCAAGCTTGGTTGCTGAACTCTGTAGGGGTGTGGTGTGGGGTGGGGTGGTGTGAGTGGCCCTCACCTCAGGTGATCCTTCCCAGTGCCACGCATAATGAAGAGGATGCCACTGTTTCTCCTTCTCTTCCAGGTTTCCCTCAAGTCTCCAGAGGTTTCAGTCACTCTCCCCATTTACATTGGGAACATTGCTGTGAACAGGGTCCCCCTGAGCCCCTCCCGTTCCATCCAGCACATCCCTTCTGCAGTGGTACCCAGTGCCCCCCCGGAGGAGGAGGAGGCTGCCGGTGGCTATCACCCCATGGACAATATCTGCATCCCCACCAAAAGCCATTCCCAGCAGCAGCCGTTCAGCTACGCCCCAGGACTGAGCTTCCAGGAGATGAGGGTGGTGGACTCGGAGCAGACGGGCTCCCCAAACCACCCCACCCTCTGCCTCTCCACAGGAGCCACCGTCCCCTACTACGCCGAGGGCACCGTGGTGCCCGTCCCCACTGCCAGCTCTCTGATTTTACCTCCAGAGTACAGCACCTGGGGATACCCCTATGGTGAGCACCCCCTCCTCAGGGCTACCCAGGGTGGGTGCTAAACAGCTCCTGCCACAAGAGTCCCTTTGCTGGGGGGGATTTGGGGATGTCAGGTGCTGGGGACTGAGCTCAGAGGGGTCACGGGCTCTGCCTGCTCTGCCCGAGTCTCCTCTCACAGCTGTAAAAACTCTCTGTCCATTCCTGTGTCCACACCCATGGACCCTGGGCTGGTCCTGAGGGGATCTCCCTGTTCTGAAACGAGCTTTCTGCCTCCCACTGCTAGAAAAACTTCTTGGCTTGTGGTGAGGCTGATGGGAGCAGAGCCAGGGAAATGATGTAACTGGAAGCTTCTGTCCGGGTTGCAGTGGGGCAGCAGCTGCTCTGAGGACACAAGTTGTGGGTGTGGGAGCTTGAGGGACTGTCCAGGGTGGAAAAGGTTGGGGAAATCCCAGCGTGCTGGATTCCTGGAGCTGTGCTTGTCCCAGGCAGCTGGTGTGGTGGGGAACAGTGGTGTCTGTCAGCACAGACAGACTGGGGGCACAGTCCCACCCCAATAAACCCATCCCATAGTGCTGGGGTAACGTGGGGCTCCTGTGGTCTGGAGGTGTTGGAGCACGTGAGGATGCTTATGAAAGAAGGGGAGGAACAGAACAGGACTCTGAGGTGCTGATTTTAACCTCTGTAGGCCTGAGGACAGGGCTGGGGTGTCTGGCCCAGGTTCCACACATGCAAACCCCACGTGTTTCAGTGGGGCAGGTTGGAGGGTCCTGGAGAGGCAGAGCCTGCAGGCACCAGAGCTGGATGTGGGACCACTTGGGGTTTGCTCTGCACTGAGTTACCTGGATGTGGGGTGAAGGGAACCTCCCAGACCCCCACCACAATCACTTTTATTCTTTCTCAACCTCGCAGAGGCTCCTCCATCCTACGAGCAGAGCTGCAGCAGTGCCAACTCCAGCATCAGCAATGGCAACTGAGCCCCCCTGCCTGGAGTCCCCTGGGTGCTGCCCACCCTGGTGCCTGGGTCCCTGCCTGCTGCAGAGCCTGGGACAGCACGAGGCATCTCTCCAGCTCTGCCTGCTTGGGGGGGTAAATGGCACATCCCAGCCTGGGCCTTTTAAGTCTCTTTCTAGGGAGGGGTGGGGGGAAAGAACCAAAAAAGGGGCAGCCAGAGCAGCCTGTGTGTGTGTGTGTGTGTGTGTGTGTGTGTGTGTGTGTGTGTAGGAGAGGTCTGGGAAACTGAACCCTCTCCTCCTGCTGCTGGGGAGCTGGTTTTGCCCCAGGGGTGCCCTCTGCAGCAGTCTGTGTTTCAAGTACTGTAACCAACTGCTTTACTGTCCAAGCACCTGTGATGCCTTATCTGAAATGCTCCTGACTTGGTGTGGCTTCACTCGATGTGATGCCTGGGCTGTGTGGACTCCCTCTTCTCTTTTAGACTCTCCAGAATGGTTTTGGCAGCCCTTCCTCCTTGTCCTCATGGGTCCTAAGGGTGGCTGAAGCAGGAGGTTTCTTGGAGTAAGCAGGTCTGGAAGGTCAGGGGCTCCTGAAAAGCCCAAAGCACAAACCCTTGCTCCTCCTGGTTGATGGGGTGGGTGACTGGCAGCCTTTGGTGCCCTCAGAGGCTGCACCTCTGCCTGTGGGTGGTGGGAGCAGAGCAGCTCTGGCAGCAGGGAGCTGGCTGGGCACTTGCCCCCAACCCAAGGTGTCCTGGTGGGCTGTGGAGGGAAGAGCCCCCTGTGACCGTGGGGTGCCCACCAGACATCTCCTGGCCCTTTGCAGCAAGGGCAGCTTTTCAGAAGCCCCACAGGAGACAAATCCATCCCTGCTTGCTGCCGGACCACAGCTGCAGTCAGACAGCAACCTGGGGCACCAGCTGGAACCCCATCCATCTCCCAGCCCTGCAGGGTGCCCAGGGTTACCTGACAATCACACCACAAACATCAGTCTCTGATGCTACCTCTGAGTCTGCCCCAGGACCCTGTCCAGGGAGCCCCTGCCTTCCCTCAGGGACACCTCTCCTGGAGGCTCAGCCAGGCTGCTGCAGGGGGTGCCCAGCCTGGGGACCCTGGCCCAGCCCTGGTTGCCTGCTTGTCTCCTGAGCTGCCTCTGGAGCCACAAATGCAAAGAGGAGTCAGTGGGAACACAAAGTGCAAGGGCTCGTTTGCAGCCTCTCTGGGCCTGGCAGCTCGTGGGGGAAAAGCTGGTGGTTGTAAAACAACATTTTTCTTATTTTGTGCTCCCCTGCCCCTCTGGCTTTTTTAGTACCGATTGCCCCAGCTGGGGAAACCACGAAGCAGATACCTAAGAGCTGCAGGCATCCAGCCCCAGCTAGGATTGGGGACTGCAAATCTTTTGCACCACTGAGCATCTCCTGGTGCTGCCTCGTGCTGGGTAGGCAATGCCCCCCAGAGCTGCCCGGAGCCCTGCAGCCTCTGCCCTCACCTCAGCCCCATGCACACCCCTGGCAGGCAGCTGGGGACAAGCCCTGCTTTGCACTCTTTCTTTGCAAATGCTTTTAATTTTATTTTATTTTAATTTTATTTTTTTTAAGTGTTGAGCTGCTTTAAGGGTAGTGTAGAGAAGGGGCCGCTCTGGGCAGTGCTGGCACAACGTGCACCAATGTTGATAGAATGATTGTCATTGTCCCTGAGTATAGATATATATAGATATATATATATATCTGAGATGAAGTTTTGTTTTTAATGATTGAATCCATAAATACAAATTTTAATGCTGTATTTAATAAATTATTCTAAGAGAAATGCTGTGCTTTTTCATCCATTTCTGATGCTTATCCATGTGCCTGTTCATGCCACATCCTGGAATGCACCTTGCTGGTTCCTTACAAAGTGAATCAAGTTTTTTTCTCTCAGCAGGAAGCAGGAAGGTCCCTTCTGCCCCAGGGGACAAGCAGGGCAGTGGTGCTGGGGCTGCAGTTCCTGCTGTCTGGAGGGACTTTGGCAGCCTGTGGGTTCAGCTCTGGGTTTCCCAGCTCTGTGCCCTGAATTCAGGGTTTGGCCAAGTTTTGGCTCCTGGGCAGTGCTCTCTGCTGGGAGGATGAGGAGGGTGGGCTGTCCCTTCAGGAGGATGGAGATGGACCAGCCAAGGTCTGGCTGGAAGGGCCAGAGGAGCCCACCAGCCCATGCCCTGTCCTGAAGAGCCATTTGGGATCAGAATGGCAGAAGGTTCCTCCCCACACCCCCAGTTTGGTTCCTCCTCACACCCCTGGCCAAAGCCTGGCAGTGTTGCCAGGGTAAGGAGCCTGAGATCAGGAGGATTCTGCTTCACCCTCTACTCAACCTCTGCTTCTGCCCAGCTTTTATGATTTAGGACTCTCTCCTTTGCCTGCTGGTCTGTGCCTGCCATTCTTGATATTCAGGGGGCAGAGGCAAGTTCCTGATGGTTCTTTAGGGTTTTTCTCTTCCTCCCAGTTAGCTGAATCTGTGCTTTCCCAGCTCAGCTCATGGCTCCTGTGGCTCCCCCAAAATCAATCCCCAGCAAAGTGCTGTGACTTTCAGTGTTCCTGCCCAGCCCTGCCTGTCCCCCAGGGCAGCAAAACCTGACCCAGGAGCCCTGGTTGTGTTCCATGGATCCCTTTGGACATACCCAGGAGTGCAGGCTGGTCCAGCCCTTCTTAACCCACTCCCCCAGGAACTGTGGGTGAGCATGATGGGGCAAAGCTCAGTGTTTGGGGGTGAGAATCTTCCCCTGGGAGACAGATGGGGACAATCCTGTCCTCGGCCTTGCTGCTGTCTCCCTTCTCTGCAGCCTCTCTGGAGTCAGCATCTTCCGTGTCCTGAGGAGCTCCTGTAGACCCCTGGTCACCCCCTCCCCCCTGCTTCTGAACTTGGGAACAAAGAGGAAAGAGCCCATTTCCCCATCCCAGCTCTGGGTAAAACTCAGAGGAATTCATTCACATTTCTGGCTCAGTGTTTTTAAGCAATTGTGGGGTTTTGGGTTTGTTTGAAATGGGGAGGGGAAGTGGTGGGGTGTGAGCAGAGCTTGTGAGCTGATTGTTCCCAAACTCAGCATTCAATGGAAAATACCCAAAATATCATCTGTCCTTTTTTTCCCCTTGCTGCTTCTTTTTTGTCCTTCAGAGCTTTACTCTCCTCTCCCTCTCCATGCATGCTGCCTCCATACTTTTGGCTTTTTCAGTTTTCTTTGTGTCCCACTAAACTCTGCTTTGGCACCTGCTGTCCCACTGCCTGCAGGAGGTGGGAAAAGGGAAACGGGGGACACAGATTCTCATTTCTGCTGGACTGTGATTCTTTTCTAGCTTTCCACTGAACTTTAAGGAGTTTTATAGAAAGAAGTTTTTCTGCTAGGAAGTTTGCCAGCTGGGCCAGCACCAGTGAGGAGATAAGGGAGGTTCTGGGGGTCCATTTGGTTTTTATTCTGTATGTTTAAATATTTCCAGCTTTCTGCAACAGGACCACCCCATCCCTGCTCCCCAAGAGAGACTGGAGGGGTAAAACCCTCAAAACACATGTCCTTTCTTGTACCAATACTCGTGGCTGTAACTCTTTATCCCAGTGGGTCTCTTTACAGATTCTGGGGTTTTATACAATATTTGTGATGGCTCTGTACAACCTAAGACTTCTGTGCAATTTATTACTGGGTTTTGAAGTGTAAACCAGCAGTTTTACATGTTTACCACAGCTCTGGAGAGGATATTTTGTGCTGGGTTTTAAACCACCAAATGTAAAGAAGTGAAAAATATAAATAAAGATTTTTTTTTTTTTTTTTTTAGACCATGGGTGCTTTTGCTCGGGGTTGTAAATGCCCTGAGATGCCCCGGGAAGACCCCATACGGTGGGTGAGAAGAGGCTGCAGGGTTTCAGAGGGGATCAGTGCCTACAGCTGAAGCTGGGAAAGCTGATTTAGAGCCAACCTACAGCAGAGCTGCTTCTCCTCCGGCTTCGTGGAGGAGCCCCTGGGGTGGGCAGACACCTGAACCCTTCCTTGCCCCCGTGATGGAGCAAGGTCCGGGCTGGCAGGAGGAAGCAGTGGGGTGGTTGGGTTCTCTTCCTGCTGGCAGGAATCCCAACCTCGGGACATCGCTCCCTGCTCGGAGCAGGAGAGGGCGATGTTCGCCTGGCTGGAGGGGATGAGGAGCCGCCATGGAGGAGATGTTTGCTGGGGATTCCTGAGCTGATGTTGCTGAGATGTTTGCTGGTTCCAGAGCTGCTGTTTGCTGCTCCAGGCTGCCTGGGGCTGAGCCCTGCCCTGGCTCTGCAGCTCCTCTCTTCAGGATAATGAGGAGTTTATTAGAAACCAGATCTCGTCCTTGCCCCACTCGTGTTAATGAACACACGAGGCTAAGCTGGTGGAGCTGCAGGGGTCAGGGTGGGGTGAGAGCCCTGCTGACCTGGCTCTGGGCGTTTCTGGTTATTTCTGCATCTTGCAGGAGCCTCTTCCCTTCCTGCTGGCCCAGGGAGGTTGGGACCCCCGGCTGCAGCCCAGGCGGTCCGGGATGCTGGGCCCTGGGAGCCTGGGAGTGGTCTGTGGGAGCAGGGATGAAGCTGGGCATCCCAGAGCAGGAGGACAGGGATGCCCCAGGGTGATGCTGACCCTGAGGCTTTTCAGCCGCCCTGTGTCGAGGTGCTGGGGGTGTTTTCCCTGCGTGGGGAGCAGTCACTTTGTCCTGGGGGGAGCCAAGGGGGGCGGAAGGACACCCATCCTCATCCCCATCTTCTTCTCCATCCCCATCCTCTATCCCTTTCCTTTTCTCTTTCCGTTTCCTTTTTCCTTTCCCATCCCCATCCCTATCCCCATCCCCGTCCCTATCCCCATCTTTCCCATCCCCATCCCCCCTCCTCAGCCGGTTCAGTTCCTGCAGCAGGGAGGGACGGGACCCCCGGCATGCCCAGAGGAGCCGCGGTGAGGGTTCGGGGGGGCTGCAGTGCAGCCCCGGTGCAGCTGCGGTGCACGAAGCGGTGCCTCAGTGCTCATTAATTAACGGCTGCTAAATTGGGGCAGGGTCTGCTGCCAGGGGAGGGAGCAGGGGGCATCCTCAGCCCGGGGACTCTTATTTTGACCGCGGCGCTGCCGGGCGGGGGCAGCCACGGCCACAGCCACCGAGCCGCGGGCGGGGCCCGGGAGGCCGCGGGGGTCCTGGGGGTCCGGAGGAGCCCTGTGCACCTCCGCCCCCTCCCCACAGCGGGGACACCCGAGGGTCCGGGGCTGGGGAGTGAGGCTGAGGGGTTGGGGCGCTCGCAGTGGTCTCGGGGCTGGGGCACTGAGGGGCTTTTTGGGGGCTCTGGCCCCCCATCCCCTGGGAAAACCCCAGCACCGGGCAGCCCTGGGTCGGGGTTCCCCCGGGATGGGGGCTCTGGAGGGGGAGCCGAGGGCTGAGGTCGGTGCCGGGCTCTGCCTTTGTTGTCAGGATTTGGGCCTGATCCTGAACTGCCCGGGTTTGTTCTGTGCCCTCCCCAATCCCCCCGGGTCCGCTGAACCCATCCCAGGGTGCTGGGCCGGGTGGGCACCCACAGTGCTGGGTGCTGGGGTGACCAGGGGGGGCCGGGGGGACCCACAGTGCCGAGGAGGTGCTGGGGGGAGCAGGGGGGAACCTCGGTACCGGAGCGGGGGTTCTGGAGAGGTCTCCAGCAGCAGTTGGTGGGCAGAGCCCCCAGCACTGAGCAGGGCTCTGCCTGCAAAGCAAACAAACCCAGGAACGGGGAACCATCCCGGAGAGCAAGGGAGGGAATGTTGTTCCTTGGGGGATCTGATAATAAATGTGTGACTTGACCTCGGGCTGTTGAGCACTCGCATTTCCCCGGACGGGAGGAGGCTGGTGCAGCCCTCCCCGCAGTGCCCGGGGCTGCGGGATGTCCCGGGGAGGCACCTGCAGCTCGGGGAGCTCCTGGAGGTGTTTTATCTCTCCCGTTGTGGTATCTTCTGCTCTGCTGGAGAGCTGTAAAAGAGCTAATTGTTTTGTGATGATGGATTTATGGGCCTGGGCATTAGGAAGGGCCCTGTGGGACTGGGGAGGGTGAAAGCAGCTGCTGTGGGTGCTCCGGGAGGAAGAGGATGGGAATGACCCCGCTGCGGGATCCTCTGCAGCCTCTTCTCCATCCTCTCCATCCCTGTCTGTAGCCAAGACTGAAAGCTTGCACAGGCTGGGCTGAAAAGAACACAAAAGGAGAAGCGACAAAAGGAGATGGATTTCCAAGGGTAAGTTCTTTTGGCAGGAGGATAGAGGGACTTCTTGACTCATTCTGGGATCTCGCACACATTTTGCTTAGGTCTTTGTGCAAGTGCTGCCACTGGACACAGTCACAATGGGGCACTCCAAAAGTTTGGGAAGCTCATTATCTGCTTAATTAGGAATGGCTGATGCTCTCCCCCCGGCCCCGCACAGCACCGGAAGGGCGGTGAGAGAAACCAAGGGGACTGGGTGACCAGACCCGTCGTCTCGGTAGCACCAGCCGGTGGTTTTTGGGGAGCGAGGGGTCTGTCCCCGCATCACCCCATCCGCAGCGGCCCAAGCCCTGCTCCGGCAGTACGGAGGCCTCCTGACGGGCGCCGCCATGTTGCCGTACGGCCCGCGGGGGCCGCCATGTTGCCGCACGCATGCGCGGTGTCGGGCGGAACGTCTCCATTGAGAAGAATGGAGGGGAAAGGGGCGGAGCCAAGGCGCGAGGAGCCGCCGAGGGGGCGGGGCTACGCTCCGGGGCTCCGGCCATGGCCACAGTGGATGCCGAGGTGAGTGAGAGCGGCGGCGTCCATCCAGCCGGGCGGGGGGAAGGAAGATGGGGGAACGTGCAGTGGTATCGCCCAGGGCCCGGCGGGTTCTGTCGGAGGCCGGGAGGGGGGCCGTGCCCCCGCCGCCCCATGGTTCAGTCCAACTCCTCTGAGGGGAAGAATGTGGGAGCTGCTGCCATTGTGTGTAGGGGGGCCCGGGACTCTGTATAAATTACACCCCTCCACGGTGAGTCGGTGGTATGGGCCATACAGGTTCCGGGGTTCCTCCCCAATGGGAAGCCGCGCGTTGAGGCGAAGCGGGGGCTCGGGGGGGTGGGGGGGGCGGTGGCGGAACGCGGCGAGGGCGCCATCCATGGTCCTGGGTTCCCCTCCGTGCGACGGGGCGGTGCTGCCGCCTCCCCATCCAGAGTCCGGGGCCCCTTTGGGTTGGGACGTCGCTATGAGCCATGCAGGGTCCCGGGCGGCGGGCACGCGCCCGTGCGGGGGAGCGGGTATGAAGCATCCAGGGTCCCGGGCCCCGCCGGCGGTAGTTGCGGGGCCGCCCCGGCCCAACCCCCCGGCCCGCCCCGGGTACCGGTGGCGGGAGGAGCCGTGCGGGACCGGACCGGGCCGTGCGGGACCGGGCTGTGCGGGACCGCAGCGCTGCGGGAGGGACCCTCGGGAAGCGTCCCTGTGCTGCGCCCCGGCTTTCCGGGGGAAAGAAGAAAGAACAACAAAAGGCCAAGAGGGGACGCGGGAGGGCTGCGGGGCTGCTTCTGAGGATCAAACCCCAAAGTTTTACCGCAATGAACACCCCCAGTCCCCTCGGTGCCCCGGATCTGCCTGTGGGGCATCAGCCGGACTTAAGGAGCCCGAGGTGCGGGGAGAGGCTGCGGGGTGTGCGTGTGCTGTGCCCGCAGCTCCGGGGGTGACCGGGAACATCCTGAGCCCCAGGCTGGGGAGATGCCGGGATCCGCTGTCCCTAAAGGGAAGGGGAGTTCGGCACATGGTGACACTGAGCTGTGTCTCCCCGAAAAGCACAACACAGCGGCTCAGCCCCGCACAGGGACAGGGACAGGGACACGATTGCCTCCTGCGGTCCCTTGGTGCCAGGCTGGAACTTTTCCCCTGGTTTTGTCACAGTTTATAAACTTGGCGAGTGTTTGCCCGCGGGCACTGCTGGTGAGGCAGGGGTACAGTCAGCTGTACAGTGAATAAAGGTGTAAATCTGTGAATAAAGGTGTAATTCGGTGTGTGCTCTGCAGGGAGGGCTGGGCTCCTCCTGACCGGTCGCTTTGTGCTGTGCCAGGCTGGGCTGCAGGTTTGTCCCCAAAGTGCCACCTCCCAGAGGGTCAGGCTCTGCTGCCCTGTATGGGATGAAGATGGAGCACAGGTGGCAAGAGTTCCCTGCAAAAAGCATTGCAAAGAAAACATGGATTTGTTACTTGGGGAACCTGCTCCCATCACCCTCTCAGTGGGAGTTTTGTCCCAGGCTTTCCTGATGCTTTCTGTTCTGTCACAACTGCACCTCAAGTCCTGGTCCTGCTGCCCTTGCCGGGTGCATTTGAAGGGGATCAGGTGTTGATCTTGCTGTGCCAGAGAAGGAATCAGCCCCCGGGTGCTTCTCTTGGTCCAGTTTCACCTTTGGCTGCCCTGGTGTGATTGCTTTCAGGAGGATGGAGTGGCTGTGAGGAGGGCAGGAGGTGGCTGCTGGTGCCCGGGGCAGTCAGCACTGCAACAGAAACCTTGGGGTTTGGGGAGCATCTCAGTGAGTCCTGGCTGGGTCTGCTCCTCGGGCAGAGCATGAGGAAACACTGCTCCCAGCATCGGGCTGGATATCCACAGATGCTGCTGTGGATTACAGGCAGGGAACAGTGACAAATCTGTTTTGGAGTTTAATTCCTCCTCTCTCTCAAGCTCAGTTAAATCTGAGGCCAGAGCTGCCTCTGCCAGAGCTGAGAGGGGAGGAAATTGGGATGAATTAGGCTGGGATTTAGAGACTGAAGGAGAATTCTCTTTGCTTCCCCAGTGCTTGTGGGGGAGACCAAGGACTAAGGCCCCCAGCTGAGGTGTTCTGTCCTGTGCAAGATGGAGCAGAAATTGGGGGTTATCCCACTTGGTCAGGAATGGGGCAGAGGTGTCTTCCTGGGAGGAGATGTTTGCTCCAAGCCTTAGGGTTCTTGATGAAAAATGATATCCAGGCTGTTTTCAGCTTTGTCTCAAATCAGAATTCAATCCCATCTGATACAGATTATATAAATTCTTCCAGAAGGAACATTCTTAAGTCAGGTAGTCCATTTTCCTTCCTCACAGGTTCACCCAACTGTACCTAAGATGTTTTTCTGATTTTCTCTTGAAAAATCTTTCATGATGGAGATCCTCTGATTTCCTATGCAATGTCTTCCAGTGCTTAACTACCCTGGCACTTTCCTGAAGTCTAACCTGTGTCCCCCAAGCTGCAATTTAAACCCATTGTTTTTTGGTCTGTTTTCATATTTGAAGACTCTCATCAGGTCTCCCACAGCACTGTCTTTGCAGAAGTGGAGAGTCTCAGCCTTTCATTACAGATCTTCATTACAGGTCATGTAGTTTGCACTGAGTGGGAGTGGGTGGGCTGGAGGAATGCTGTCTGTCTGTCTGTCTGTCTGTCTCCAGGGAGTGTCCCTGCCACCTCTACAGACAAAGCTCTTGGCAGTCAGTTTGCTCAAAAGTTTCCAGTACAAATAGCTCCTTGCTGAATCCTGGTGTCGAGGAGGCAGAGCCTTCAGCACAGAGCTCTGGGGGGATTTTTCTCTTGGCTGACTCAGAGCTGCCCCAAGGTAACCCCGGGTTGGGAAGCAGATGAGCTGCCAGGTGAGGAGCTGTGCTGCACTCTTCAGGTGGCTGCAGAGCTGGCTGGTGTTGCTGCTCGTTTTCTTCAGCAGATTTCTTGTATCCCATCTGTTTTGGTGGTTTTACTTGTTTTAGACCTGCTGCAGACACAGTGCTGAGGATTCTAGTGTAGGGAACTGAGTTTGTCTCAGACAGTTCATTGGGCTGGCTGCTGCTCCAGTTTACATCAGTTTAGTGAAGAGAATCACTGACCTTGTGCTTGTGTGTTTCCTAACAACCCCTGCCTTGGGGTGAGCTTGAAAAGGGAGGTTTCAAGCCAGGATGTTTTTCCTCAGGCTGGTGCTAACCTGGGGCAGGCAGGCAGGAAGGTGTTTGTGTGTGTGTGTGGCTTTGCATGAAGTGCTTCTCTTCAGAAGTCACACTGCATTTGTCATCAGTTTTTCCTCTCCTGTCTTTTCTGATCTGAAACATTTTTTTTCCTGTGTTTTTTTTTTTTTTTTTCCTGGAGATGCAGCTTTGATCTCTCAGGTGAAGAGATGATGTGCAAGCCAGGTAGAGGACATAATTCCCCACTGCTGAGTAGCTGGGGCTGGCTCTCCAGATGAGTTCAGCACCCAGCAGATGATTTCCTCAGTTTCCCACTCTCTGTTTTGCAGGTGATGTGAAACCAGTGCTGCTCTCAGGCCTGCCCTGCCCTTCCTCCTCTCTCCTTTACCCCTGCCTGTGGGTATCACAGGTGAGGAGAGGGCTTTCCCAGGGCTTTTAAAACAGAGGCTGTTGCAGTAAGTTACATCAGGAAAACTCAGTGCATTTTAAACCTCCTCATCTTTCTGCCTTTGGGAGCTGCCTGGAAGCCCAACTGTTCTCCTGGTTTCCTTACCCTCCTCCTTAGAGCTCTGTTGATATTCTGTTGATGTGAACACAGGAACAAGATTTGTTTCTAGTTGGTGTGCTGCATTTCTTCTGGGGTAGCAGCCTTAACTTAGCTTCCAACATTTTACCTGTATTTTTATATGAAAAACATAAAAGGGGGTGGTTTTTGGTTTGGTGGGGTTTTTTTCCCTCTGATGCTAAACAACTTGTGAGGAGAGTTTATAACTTTCTCAGCTAGGGGCTGCAGCACAAGGGTTATTTCCTTAACACACTGGAATTACACACTGCCCTCTCCCTGGCAGCATTTTACCTGTGTCAAGTGGCTGCTGACATTTATTTTCCTGACATAAATTCTTCTATGTGAGCAAGCCAGGGGCTAGCAAAGATGCAATAGCAGAGTGGGCAGATATAACTTCTGAAGTTTCAGGAAAGCCTTAAAACTGCACTTCAGTCGTGTTACCCAAACGTGGCTGAGCCAACGTGACTGAAGAAAGTACCTGAAGAATGTTCTGTTGGTCAAGGCAGAATCAAAGGCCTGGTTTATGCTTTAGAAAAGCTCCTTAATATAATTATGTTGGCTGGAGAGGGTGATTTGTCCCTTGATGAAATAGTTGTGCTAATAAAAGTCCTTACTGTGGATGTAGCTGTGTCAGTAGAAGTGATTTTAGTCTGGGGTAGCCTCTTTTGTGCTTCCCAGAGGTTACTGCTGCATTTGGGAAGTTTTGGCCTCTGAGTTATGTCTGAGAATGCAAAGAATTGTTCTCCCCTCCACAGAGCTGTGTCAGCAGCAGCTCTGGTAGGGATGCAATTACCTGTAAAAAGCAACAAAACAAAACAGAGCATCCAGAAGAAAACCAACCAGGGCTCTTCCAGGGAGGGAACTGCTCTGGGCTGGGTGGGCACTCACCTGCCAGGCTGTGCCATCAGCATCCCCCAGGGATGTGTGCCCAGGGGATCTGATCCCAGGATGGTTGGGGCTGAGCTGAAGGGCAGCTCGGGGGCTTTGCTCTTTATCAGCTTCCCTGTGAGTTTCTGATCTGTCTGTGCCCCTCCTGGGATGGGATGTGCTGCCTGCACCTCTCTGCTCCAGCACTGGGGATCTGCAGGGGGGGGAACAGGCTCTAATCCTCATTTTTCCCCAGCAAAGTGCTGGAATGTCAGCTGGTGCCTGTGGTTTGGGTCAGTGGGTCCTAGGAAAGGAAGAGGTGGAAGGGGATTAGTGGAATAAGAGGTTTTACAGCAAGGGGTGCAGCTCCCTCCTGCTCTGCTGCCTGGTGTGGGAGGAGGAGTTGCAGGGACAGATCCTGCTCCTTTAGGAGGATGTTCCTCACCTTTCTTGGAGCTCTGGTGACCCTGTTCTGGGGGAGTGCTCCGTGCAGTACTGGGGAAGGTTCTGCTGGAGTGCTTCAGGACAAGTTTTGCTGGAGGTTTCCCCCCTCTCCTTGGCTGTTGTGGAAGCCAAAGGTGCCACTGAAAGGCTCAGCTGTCTGTCTGTGTTGGAGGTGGATCAGGGAGTGGTGGTGATGGCCCCTGACTGGTTGGAATGGGAAAGTAAAATGTGACAAGGAGTGGGAGAGTTTGCTTAGTGTGGCTGCCAAGCTCTGTGAAATGCATATAAACACAGAATAAACTGGATCTATAAAAGTTCTTGGTGCTTGAAAGGCTTCCCTGCTTTTAATTAGGAATTTCTAGTAACAGGCAAAGTATCAAGGACATCCCATGCATTCTTTTTCCAAGCAGGAAATGCTCTTCAAGAGGTTTCCTGTTTCCTCAGTGCCCAGCCTGGTCACAACCATTCTCTTGTTTTCTGCCTCTGGATCACCTCGAGTTGCCTGAGCTTACATTTAGGGCATTTGGTTCCATGGGTCAGACAGGGGGAAGAAATTCTTTGGTGTGAGGGTGCTGAGCCCCAGGGTGCCCCCAGAAGCTGTGGCTGCCCCATCCCTGGCAGTGTTGAAGGTTGGATGGGGCTTGGAGCACCCTGGGCTGGGGGAGGTGTCCCTGACCATGGCAGGGGTGGCACTGGGTGAGCTTCAAGGTCCCTTCCAAGCCTTCTGGGGTTCTGTGCCATGAGCTGGGGAGCTGACAGGGTGTAGGGCTGAGCTCCTTGTGTCTACAAGGGACAGGCTTGGGGGCTATGAAATATTAAATCCATCCTTTTCACTGTCATCTCTCCTTCTCAAGGGAGAGCTCTCGGAGGCAGTGGTGAGCAGTGTCAGGTTAGGACAGAGAGATGGTGAGTGGGATGGACTGGTAGAGCAGAAAATTCAGGTCCATTTCTGTTTGCATACGGCAAATCATCCTGCAGAGACAGCACATGGGAGAGGGAGGAAATGTGCAGGTGGTGCAGCTGGGCAGGAAGTAAATAGAGAGCAAGATAACCAGGCTGGCATGGATAAGCTCAAAATAAAGCCAGGTAAGTGACTCTACCCCATTTGTTACAGAGAAACATAAAATGATGCAAGCAGGGATAAAAATAATCCAAGTGGTTGTAGCTCCTTGGGTCAGCTGGGCCAGGGATGACCCAGGAGATGGTTCTGAGCTTGTTGTGGCTGCAGCATCCCAAACCAGCAGCAAGGAACTGAGCAAATGGTGCTGAGTGGTGATGCCAGTGGTGCCCAAAGACCACACAGCAGGGCCAGCACCTGGGATTTGTGGCAAAGTGTTTGGGCCAAACCTGGGGGGCTTGTGGTGCTGCAGAAAGAGGTGACTGCTCTGCAGAGGAGCTGGGGCAGGCAGGATGGGGCTGGGAGCTTCATCCCCAGGGGTGAAGGGGGCACAGGACAGAGCAGGGACACCCAGGGGGCTGACCTGAAACATGCTCTGCTCTGGCCTTGCTTCAGTTGAGAGGAAAAGCCCAGAGAGCTGCTGCAGAGTTGTGATTAATTTTAGAATCTTTATAAAGTAGAATTAATTTTAGAGCTTTGGAAAGTGTAGCTGTGGGCAGATGCATTTTGGGATGTGAACAGGCAAAAGGGGACCCTGGTGTCCCCAGGGCTGTTGGCCATGACCTGCTGATCAATTGGAATCCAGCTCTGAGTGCCCTGTTTTTCCTCCTTTTCCTTTTTGACCACAAACTTCTGGATTCTTGAGAATCTCAGCCACTTTCTTCCTCTCCAGTCACAGAATTCTTGTCCTTGCAGTTTCAGAGGAAGTTTTAATAGGTAATTTCTCCCAAAGGCTCAAAGCCAGAAGGCAAATTACCCAAATGGTTTATGCAGCCTCAGTGGTATTTGGGGATGTTTCATACTGCTGACCCTGAGCATTTGGAAGCTGTACTCAGGTTCTCTCAGAAATTATAATATTGTTTCAAGAAGTGGGAAATTAAACGTGCCCATGGTAGAAGACTCAGAAAGGATTAATGGGTTTCCAGCTGAGATGTTTCATGGAGCTGTTGGTTTGGGAATTGGAGGCAGATCCTGAACAGCCCCCTTGGTTGGGGTCTGCTGGATGGAAATGCCCCAAAGCCTTTGGTTTCACTGCCCTACCCCCAGCTGCCTGAAGGTTTGGGGGCTCAGGGATGGATTTTTTACTATTTCTTTGTTTAAGTCACTTGTATTTTGGGGAGCTGAGATACTAGCTTAGTTTCTGGATGCATTTCTTATGTCCGAGGGGGTAGGTGGCAGCTGGCACCCTGTCACATGAGACTTCATCAGTGTGAGAAAGGGAATATCAGTGTTGGAGAGCTGAAAGCTTTCATGGTCAGTGCACGTGATTCCATCCTGTATCCTGTTGGCTTGTAAGTTTGAACATAGACCCCCAGATTGTGAGAACATACAGCATGAGTCTAAATATTTTATTAATTGAGGAGCACTATTAATATTTGATTAAATCAATACCCAGAAAGCTTTGCTAAAAGCACCACTGCTGAAGCAGTAACCAAGACATCAGATGGTTTTCAGGGCAGACTTGTTTGTAATAGCTTTTGTCAACTCTGTGATTTAAATGTTAAGGATCTGTGAATCCTTTTGTTCTTTGGATTAGGAAGGGTATTTCTTTAGTTCTGCTAGGATGCATTGTTTCAGATTGATGCTTTAATGCCTCCTTAATATGCAAAGCTGTTTGTTTAGAAGCAGGTGTCCTACAGGACCCAGAGATGACATCTGGAATATTAAATCTTTTTTTTTTTTTTTCTACAATTTGAGGAGAAGCAATGAATGTTCCTTTAAAGATGGCCTTGGGATGAGATGTAATATTTACTCTTGCTGTAGTGCCAGATCCTGGAGCTTTCAGAGCATGTGTGGAGAGGCGAGGTGAAGAGCCATGCTGTCTTTTAATCAACTTCCCCCTGTACCAGGGAGAAGCCACCAGTGAGCAAACAAACTGCTACTGAGCACATTTGCTGAAGATTCAGCTGCTCTGGCTGATGGGAATTTACAGTGGGGAGAGGTTAGCACAGCCTCTGCCTTGCACCCTGCAAAAAAGGCACCAAGGGGGAGATAATATTCTGTCTTGGTTATTTCCACTTTGTTTTCCACTCACTAAAAGTTGTATTTCACTTTTTCTTTTTTTTTTTTTTTTTTTATACACAAAAGAATCGACCAGGAGTGTGTCACATACAGTGTACTCTCTGCCCAACTCCCTCATTTTTGGGGTTGCTTTGCCTGCAGGTTTGTGTCCTTCCCCACCCTGGGGATGGGGTCTCTAGGGGGTCAGCACCTTTTCCCATGCAGCTCTGTGTGCATAGCACATTGGTCTTAATAATCCATGGCTTTTGCTAAAAACTGATGGCCTTGATGTCTTCTCAAATCCACACTTCTCCTCCTGGAGGTTCTTTTACAGATACAGTTCATCTTCTGCCCCTCACAGCAGACTAAAGTCTTACCTACAGCTGTGGGTGCCAAGGCTGATGCTCTGTGCAGTTACAGGACACCTTGTGTTGGGCTGTGTTGGGCTGTGTTGGGCTGTGTTGGGCTGTGTTGGGTTGTGTTTGTTGTGTTGGGCTGTATTGTTTTGTGGATGTGCCCAGGGAGCTGAGGGATTGCAGGAGGCCCCCTCCTCTCTGTGCATTTATTTATACACTGGGTGCCCAGAGATAATCTGAGTTCTTCTTTCAATGACAAAAGCTCCACAAGTGGAAGTTGGTGTGGAGCTGCCAAGAGCCTCTCCTGATGCAACCCTGTTGGCTTTTAAAGAGAAAAATAGATGGTGCCAGGGGCTGGGGTTCCTCATCCCTGCTGAGCTGGGTGTCCTGCCCTGCACTGGGATGGGAATGCTGATGCTGCCAGAGCAAGGAGTCCGTGCAAGGAGATTAGACAGCAGTCCTTTTTCCTGCTGGGGGCTCATTAACATTTTCTTGCTGATGTATTATTAATTAAGGTAATTTTATTGCCCTGTAAGTATAGATAGTGCTTTGCAAGCAGAGAACATAACCTGCTTGTTTCCCAGAGTTTCTGAAGTATGTGTTGTGCCACGTGCAGAATGAGAGCATTGGAAAAACTGACTCTGTGGTTGAATACTCAGGTCAGGTAGATCTCTGGGTTTGTTTTATATTTTTGTTTTCCTCTTACTTTGCAGATGGCTGCTTTCCTGGCTGACTGGGGCTGGTGAATGTGGAGCTAAGGACCTGTAAATGCCCTGTGTGCAGAATTAGTGCAGACAAATAATAGGACTTAAGTGCAAGGAGAGTTTGCAGCATTGACCCTCTGTAAGACAGAAGATTACATAGGCTAAAGGAAAGCATTACATTAAAAAGTCTTGGGATCTGATCCAAAAACAAACTGGGGAAGGGTTTGCCATCAGCTTCAGAGCAGACTGCTGGCCCAAGCAAAAGCATCTAAAGGTTGGGTGGCAGAGGCTGATGAGGAGACATAAAAACTCTTTCCAGCTGAAAAGCTGGTGTGCCCAGGATGACTTTGTGGTCTTGTTAAATGCCAATGAACTGCAATTCAGCTCATTGCCCTGCCATGGTGGTTGTGATGCTTTGCTGGAAAGGCTGTGTCCTGTGGGAAGGGCTGGTGGCAGTGGCTCTGGTGTGCTGGCAGCTCAGAATTGGCTATTTCACATCATTTTGGGATCAGTGTGTTGGGAAATCCCTTGGCTCTGCTGGGTGAGGTGTGTGGGGCTGCATGGGTTCTTTCTTGGGAAGTCTGAGAGGTGGCCTTGTCCTTGTAACACATCCAGGTGTCCCTGGAGTAGTTAAGATCTCTTTTTCTCCTGCATCCTCTGAGCTGCTCAGGTGACAGCATCAATTTTTCCAGGAACTTGGTGCCTGTGTGTTTCAGCAGCCTTGGGAACCTGGGGCTTGGCCACCTCTTCCCAGAGCAAGGCATCCTCTTGGTGCTGTGATCCTCAGCAGGTCAGGTAACTTTTCCACCTTTGAATTTTAATCCAGAGGGTGGATAAATGACATTCATCCTCTTTGCTGCTTGGGTTGTCACCTGTACAGGTGTGACCTGGAGGTGAGGCCAGCTCAGAGCCTCATCCCTGAAGCTGCCACTGCCTTTGCTCCCCATCTTACTCATTTTCATTAAGCCACCATGAGAATTTTTGTCTTTGTCAGCTTCTCTAAACCATTTGTTTAAGCTTTCAAAAAGATTTTTATTTACTTTTTTGGCTTTCATACCATTTATTTTTTTGGCTTTTGCCTCCAGGACTTCCCTTCTGATTCTTCTGCGTAGTTTGTCTGAGTGGTTTTTAATCCCCTGCCAGCAGGGTGTAAATGGCTGTACAGCAAACACCACTGCTGCAAGTGGCTGCTTTTCTTGGGTACCCGTCCAAGCCTCTGGAAGTAGTTGGCAGACCAAAGGCTGAAAGCTGCTGGTGTAGGTGATAAGAGGACCAAGCACAGAGGGACAGTATTGTTAAATAAAAAATGGAGCCCATCCTTCCATCCCATCCATCCTGACATCCCATCCTGACATCCCATCCTGACATCCCATCCTGACATCCCATCCTGACATCCCATCCTGACATCCCATCCATCCTGACATCCCATCCTGACATCCCATCCTGACATCCCATCCATCCTGACATCCCATCCATCCTGACATCCCATCCATCCTGACATCCCATCCATCCTGACATCCCATCCTGACATCCCATCCTGACATCCCATCCATCCTGACATCCCATCCATCCTGACATCCCATCCATCCTGACATCCCATCCTGACATCCCATCCATCCTGACATCCCATCCATCCTGACATCCCATCCTGACATCCCATCCTGACATCCCATCCATCCTGACATCCCATCCTGACATCCCATCCTTACATCCTGACTGCTGCTCTGCCCCTCGTCGATACCTGTGGAGGGGGAGAGAAAAGGGCACTGCATTTTATCCCAGAAAAAGTGCAGGTATTGTGTAAAAACCATTCTGGAAGGCTACAAAACTCCAGCACCCGCCGTTGCTCTGTGGTTTGTGGGATCCTGTCAGCTGGTTTGGCATTTTGTGGCTGTACTATAAATGGTGACAGTGATGCTGAGTTGTGCCTTAACGCTGCTTTTTTTTTTTTTCTTTCTCCTCTGTGCTTTTCCCTGCTTTGCCACGGTGTTGCAGACTTGACTGACAGTGTAAAAACCACCTGTAGATGCTCTGTGGGTAAGAAGAGGAGAAATCCTTTTCAGATTTTTGGTGTATATTCCCACAGCTTCTGGGCTGTCCCAGCTGCTGCTGAAATGAAGAACCAAGTGCACTGTGTGCAGCTGGAGGTGAAAACCTCAGTAGGCTCCTCTTAGCTGCTGGGTACAACTGGAATAATTTATCACTTGCTGCCTCACCCCTTCCCTTCCAGACCTCTGAAGGCCTGAGGACATTTAGAGCATGTCCTCTGATGCCAGCACTTTGTGGCAAACGGAGTTTGAAGAGTGAGCATCAGCCATAGGGTTGATCCTGCTTCCAGTGGGGTCATCCCTTTCTGGTTAGGTAGCAGGCTCAAAACCTTGGGTTTTGTTTGTTTTGTTTTTTTTTCTAAGCTGGTGTGACTGGAGATGCTGAGTCTGCAAGATGTGGTCACCACTTACAAAATCTTACCTGCCTGGGGCCAGTGGTCATGGCAAAGGAAGCAAGATGCTTCTGTGCTCTGTGTTTGTTGGGAGCTGCTGGTGCCCTCTGATGTGGAGGATACAACATCCTGTGGGCCTTCTCTAGCAGCAGAAGCAGAATTATTTATTATTGCTCTGTTCTTTTGGTGCTTGTAGCTTGTTCCCATGACTCAGGTGAGCACCCATGGGTGCACAGTGGGTACCAGAGTTCTGCACTACTGGGTGCAATGTTGCCACTGCACTGGGATTGCATTCCAGCTGTGTAGTCTCTTGCAAATTATCCAGGCATTTCTTTGGTCTTTTCATACAAATTTGTCTTTAAAAGGAGTCTGCACTGAGAGGATAAAATGCCCACATGAGTTTTGGGCAAGGCTGATTCCCTTCTCCATGGCACTTGTGTTTCACAGCAGCACTAGGGGCTCACACTGAGCACACGAGGAGCTCACATATCATGTTTAGTCCATGAGGAGTGAGGCAGTGCATTTCTTAGGGCTGAAAGAACTAATGGTGTACCCAGGGTGGAGAGGTCACAGCAGGGATGTTGGAAAGGTGCCATCAGTTTGCTGTCAGGTGGTGTTTAACAGAGGTTCCTTGGTGTTCCTGAGGCTCCCAGCAAACAGCCAGGTGGGTGCCAGGGAGCCAGCCAGGAGCAGGAGCTCTGTTCTGCTCTGCTCTTCCCTGCAAATATCTGCTTGAAGGAGAAGGGCTTTGCTTCCTCCTCTCTCTCATCATCTTCATCCAGCTGCAGCTTTCATGCTCCTCATGACAAATGAGGAGTGTCTGGGGTGGATTTCACCACATCACGTTCCAGCTTCTGTTCAGTAAATTAGTAATACTCCACCATGCTGTTCTGCAGGAGTCTCTCTGTCCTGGCTGCTTTTTCAACCAGGTTGAAGGCTGGGTGGGTTTTTAAATGATGATATTTTAAAATTTGAGAAGAGCTTTGATTTATTGACCTGGTGCCTCTATGAATCGAGCTGTCTGGGCTGGCATCTGGAGATAAGAGGCTGTCGAGTAATTGCTTATTATTGACTGATTGCCAGCTTGGGCTGTTTGCTTGAAGAAGAATCAATAGCAGTCAATCTTCAAAGTCTGAAGTCTCAGGGAGTATGACTGGTTTCCAAATTGGGAGTGACAGGTCAGGATAACTCCATATCTGATATCCCAACTTCATGTTTGGGTGTAATCCTGTGATGGAGGAGGAAGCGCAGGACATGATCTTCCTGCAGCAAGGCTTTCACAGCTGCTTGCTTTAAAGCCTCAGGTATTTTCTTTGCAGGGATTCTCTGGGCCAGATCCCACCCTTACTCCAAAGCTTCTATTGAGAAGTTGGAGCATCCTCAGCACCACCTGAGCTCAGTGGGAGGTGAGGGCAGGATGAGAGCAGGCATCATTCATTAAGTCCCCGAAGGATGGAGCAGGGAGGGGTGGATGAACAGCCTGTGCTATGACACATCTTAACCAACCAGTTTGGATGCTTTCTAAATAAAACAAAGCATTTATTTTAATGCATGGTAACAGAGATTTCCTTTCTGTGGGTGATTCTATTTAGGTGACAACAGAACAAAATCTCCAGTGTCACCATACGTTTCATCATTCCTGTCGCTATGGTGAGCGTTCATTTTCAAGAGCAGACATAACCCTTGGTTAACACTATCATGGCATGGTCCTTCTTCTGTGGATCCAAATATAAAAGGCCATCAAAGGCATTCAAGACTTTTGGAAAAATAATAATTAAAAAAAAAAATCATGCAGATGTTTGTATTGGCCGGGGTGAAGTCTGGTGACTGGATCTGGGGATCTCCTGATCTCCCACCTTTGCCTGGAGCCCTCTCCAGATTTTCCCCAGTGCTCAGCCTGGTCTCTCCTAGACCCAAGCAGGGTTTCGAACTTGAAATAAGAGCCTTTTGTGGGGGAGGGGGAGGCGTGGGTCTCCCATCAGCTACTAAGAGCAATTAAACAACAGGACATAAAATAGATAAATGGGAAGGGGAGCAGTAGTACCTGGAACTCTGGGAAGAGGAAAATGGAAGAATCTATTTCTGAAGTATAAATATTTCTCTTTAAATTTTGAGCTTTATTTTCAGCAGGAAAGCTCTGATTCAAGGTGCACCCCTTGGGGTGAGGGAGAAACACCTCAAACAGAGCAGTTTAATCTGAAGTGGTCTAGGAGAGCATGGACAAGATTACTTGAGCAGCCTTGTTTAGATGCTGGATCTGTTGTCTACCAGCAAATCCTCATTTGCATGGGTCCTTAATCTGTGGAGTTAAATGTGTCTCAGAATCTGTTACCTACTGTGCTGCAGAGTGCAGAACTAGATTTTTAACACCGTTGCTTTTTTATTTGCTTTTTCCCCCTCTCCCCACCACGCTGCCCCCCAAATGATCTTCCTGATTTTTTCTTTTTTTTTTTTTTTTTTTTTTAAAAAAAAAAAGCAAAGATAAGCCAACAAGTGATACAAAAGATAAAGCTGCCCGGCAGAAGGAGCTATTTTTGATTGAAGATTGGGTGGATGAACTGCCCACCAGGTAGCAGGGAGAAGCCAAGGGCAGACATTCCCAACGGGTGGCAGGGGAGCCACTGCCCCCCCTCTTCCTGCAAGGACACAATCCCGGGAAACCTTCTCAACCTCTCGGAGGTGGAGGGTTGGGCAGAGATCCTTCCGTGGGCTCTAGGAAGAGAGGAGCCCTCGTTCTGGGGGGCTGTTTAACTTTGCCTGTAGTCCTGAAATGGCATTTCCTCATGTCTGCAGCAGCCCTCATTTCATGAAATGGATGCAAGTGCTGCAGAAAGCTGAGGCGTGAGCATGCTCACTGAAGAGTAATCCTTTAGAGGGAGTTGGAGAGTTAAGCTACTGTAATTTCTCTGCAGTTGGCTGCAGTAAACAACTGCTCTAAAGACACGAGGAAAAAAATTGACGGAGGTATATGGGATTAATGTGCATATCTTGTTGTGTTTCTGCGTTTTACAGTTGAGGGTTTGGTAAAGGTTTTTTATCTCTAGGAGCCGGGGAAGAGGGATCTGTGTAATGATTTTATGGGTGACCTTCATGTTGTGGTTTCTTGTTTTCCTCCAGGCCAAAGTAATCCTATTTCTGTGCCAGGCCATAGTGAGGCATGGGCTGACTTTCTGGAGCTGGGGTTGAGCACCAGGGTGACTTTGTGATGAGTGAAGTGATTACAGGAGGTGAGGCCTGCTGCACGTGTAGCTGGAAACCCCTTGTCCTGTTTAGCTGCGATCAGAACCCAGTGGGACTGGATGTATCAGACTTCTGTCGGAAAGAACGTGTGTGAAGGGGTTATCTTGGGTTGCCTACAGAATAATTGTTTATATTTTTTTTATTGTCCTCCCCTTCCTCCCCATGCCCAAGGAGCTGTAAACCTGTGTCAAGATGGGGGGAGGGAAAAAAAATGTTTGAGATATTTTGACTTTGCTTTGAAGGTTGATCCCTTTTTGCACGTTGCAGACAGAATGCCTTGGCAGCCAGGTAAGTGTTGGAGGCACAGGGATTGCATCCAGGTGAACCCCAGCTCCTCCCTCCCTCCCTCCCTTCCTTCCCGTCGCCGCTTTGCGGGTGCATCCCGGAGGCAGGAAAACCTCTGGTAGTTCCTAGTGAGTGAACAGTGTTTTATCTGCTTGCCTCCAGAGAAGTGTGGCTGAAGGAGGATGTGATTTTACCTTCCTTGATGGTTTTGATCACCTCCCTCCAATTCCTGAGAGCCGAAGCCGTGGAGGGGCCAAGCTGGGGCTCCCAGGATGTCAAGGAGTACCTGGGTGGCTTGAGTTTTCTCAGGCTGCTTCAGCAAAGTGCTTGAGCTGGGAGAGGCAGTGCTCACTAACCACAGCTTCTGTCTTTTCCTCTTAAAAACATCTGAATGATCCTTCTGGATGAGGAAATGGAGGTGAACTGTCAGCTAAACTTGCCTGGTTTGGGAGGAAGGGGAGGGGGGATTGTTGGGAGTGGTTTGTACCTCACTGGACTGAGTGGCTCCCCTGAAGCTTGAGTTGTTAGAGAGCACTCCTCAGAAAGTCCTCAGGATGGTGTAGAAGTGGCAGGGCACACCCTTCCTCCTTTGAGGAGCAAATAATAGTAATAGATGCAGCTCTGCCACTGAAAATGAACGTGTGGCTCAGCTGTGAGAGCAGTCCCGGTGTAACCCGGTGTTCAGTTTGTGTCCCACAGCAGTGGGATCTGTGTACAAGGTTGTGTGCTGGAAAGTGGCTTCGTATTTCCTTGGAGTGATGTTGAAGAAGGGAATAATAATTCAATAATCTCCCAAATGTGAGATCCTGTGGTAGCTGCAGCCTCCACACGACACACAGGTGGATGCTGGTTCAGAAGGGCAGTCCTGTTGCAGGCTTGGCTGAGCTCTCGTTTTGAAGAAAATTTTGTCACTTTTGCTGAGTTTTTCTGCTTAGGTCCCTCCTTTTCCCCTCCCTCCCAGAAGCTCTGGCTAGCACAGATTGTCTGTTCTGAGGATGGCTGCAGGGAACATTTGATGGCTGTGTGCGGAGGGGGAATAATTAGCTACCAAATGCAAATGGATTGTTTCTTGCTGTTTCAAAATCATTGTAATTTCTATTGAGGAGGGGTTAATTATATCTTCGTTTTGATGGGTATAAGGAAAATGATAGTGATATAGCAGTATCAATCTCTATAGGGAGGGACATTGTTTTCAGAACAGTGTTTTGGAAATGATGAGAACAAAGACTCGTCATGGGAACGTGGTTCTGGTGGGATCCAGAGGTGTTGCCTGATTCTCACTGGTGGATGAGTGTTTTCTATTTTGGATTTTTATCTTATGCCAGCGACGTGTCTGTCACCACGACAAGTGGCTTTCAGTTCTGAGGAAAGTGATCAAATTTTGCTGAAAAGCACATTTGATTGAAGGGCTGGGAAGAAGTTTTTGGAGAAGCAAAGGCGAAAGCGAGAAAGTTTAAAATAAGCCTTAAAATTTATTTCTGGTCACGGAGTAACAAAAATACATCTTCAACCTTGAGTGTGTAGGCTGAGGGGCTGCTCTAACAGGCACCAGGACTGTACCCTGAAATGAGATGCTTGTCCCTGGCTCTCCCCCACCACGGGTCTTCTCTTTCTTTCCCTTTTGCAGTGGGTGACTTGAGGGAACCTGGATTTATTGCAACCTCACCTGAAAAGGGAATCAAACTCATCCCTAAAATGATTTGGACCAGCTTTAAACCTTTTCCTTTGGTCTCCAGTGCCAGGGTGGGCAACTCTGGCACCAGAAATTGGAAGAAAGGCTCATCCAAAGGACAAAAATGATGCTGTTTCCTTAGACCCCTGCCTTTAGGCTGAAAGCCAAAGAGTAAAGCTCTCCTCCTCTCTTGTTTTAGAGAAAAATGGGAGAAATGAGCTATTTTCCGTGGCTGAAGAGAGGCCCTAACATGGAGCATTGTGCTTCAAAGGCCACTGGTGTTCTGGGGACTTTGTGCCTCTGGATGGGAGTGCCAGAGCCTCAGCCTCAGCCAGGACTGCCTTCAAAACAGAAAGGACAAAATGGAACTGAATGTTACAGGTGCATCTAAAGGAACTTGATGCAGCCCCAGCAAAAAAGTTATGGGCTGGGTAATGTATTGGACCAAAGCCCCAGCCTTTAATAATCCAGTGGTGACCATTTCAAAGCCTGGTGTCTTTGCTTCTCTCCCTCCCAGCAGCTTCAGCCAAGCTTTAGTCAATTGGTGATGACTTGAAAACCAGACATAGTGATCTAAGCCTCATAATTATTTGCTGTGCTGAATCCTCTTGCTGCTGTGAAGTTGTGTGGAAAGGTTTTCTGTAACCTGCAGCATTTCTCCAAGTTCTGGCCTTACCAAGATTCACTCCAGGAGTGCATCTCCTCCTCTCCTGCCTTCCTGCCCACTTGGAGATCCAGCTCACAGCTTCATCTCAACTTCCTTAACACCCTGAATTAGCTTCTTGCTACAGCCTTGCTTTGAGCCCTTTCTCCCTCTGCCCTGAGCCCTCCCAGCAGGCTGCCAGGTCCTCTGCACATCCCTGGAGAAGCAAGGAAGATCCTGGAGGCATCTCCCCAGCAGAGCCCATGGGATGGGAGCCCTGCAAGGGGACCAGAGCAAGCCTGGAACAGCAGGAGGGGCAGAGGGGACTCCCTACTCCCTTCTCCCTGAGGATTCTTAGTAAGTGAAGCTATGGGCAGGAGGGAAGGAGCTGCATTTTTTAACCTGGCTGTGACATGAGTAGAATGATGCATTCCTGTGGTGGATGAGGCTGAAGGAATTGATCAGTGTGGAGGATGTGTGTTTGAGTGTTAGGGAAGCACTGCAGTGTGGGATGTTCTGCTTGGGAGAATGTGGTCAGAAGTGAAAGGGAAGATGGAAGAAAAATCCTGTTCTAAAGACCTGCATCCACCTTTAGGGGAAAGATGGGATTAAACAGAGCAGGGAGAGAGCAGAACTGCAGGAGACAGGGCTGTGAGTATGGGAGGTGGAGGAGGAGAGGACTGGGAGGGAGGGATGTGCTGGGGGAGGCTGGTGTGGAAGGTGCTGGGGAAGTGATTTGGTGGGTCCTTAAAAAAACAAAACAAAAGAAAACAAAAGCAGGAAGAGGAGAGGAAATGACTGGCAGGTGGTTCTTCAAGCTGTGACCTACTTGCTGCCCCAGTGATTGGCAGCTAGGGAAGCAAGCAGGAGAAATGTGGTGGGAAGGGCAGGGGTGCCTAGGCATCCAGGAGCTCTTTCTGGGGCTGCTTTTCCAGTGCTATGGCTGTGCCTGAGCACCTGGAGCTTGTGGGGATGGAGAAAGGAAAAGGAGCATCCTTGAGCCATGCAGTTCCCTTTGCAATGGAGGAAGGCAGAGCCAGAGCCTGGGACCAGGCTCAGATTTATGAGCTGGCTGCTTCATGAGAGCTCCTTTCCAGAGGGCTGGGACCACCCCATTCCTGCCCTGTCTGGGGCCAGGGCTCACCAGCAGCAGGAATTATCCATCCCTCACCTCCTGAATAATCCACTGCAAACTACAAGTCTGCTTTCTCCTGCTTCTGCTCTGTCAGGAGCTAACCTGATCATTCTTAATCTCATCTGATTTTCCAGATCATCAGTTTGATTTCTCAGTACTTTTACAGTCCTTAGTGTTCCTGGGAATCTGTGCCTCCATCAATTATCTCTGTTTCTTTTTCGAGGCTTGTAGCAACCTTGAACCACAGTTTCCATCCTATTTTTGTAACTTGCACTGCTTGTTACAGGAGTCCTTCAGAAATAATTGTACAGCTCTTACCAAGTTATCCCAACGTTTCCAGTAAATAATAACTTCATCTCTTGCTAATTTGAACTTGAAGGCTCTCCATTTCCTCTTGTTCACTTCCCCTGGGGTCTGTTCAGTGCCTGCATCCATGTTTGTGGGAATACCTCCATGTCACAGAGGATCAGATGCTCTTTTAACCACCCTGATCAGGGTGCTGAGCATCTGGAGCTGCAGGCAGGCATCAAAACAGTGGCTCTTCTCCTTGGCAAGCATTGGCATGGAACCTCCCTTTGCTTGATTTTGAAACCAGTGTCTTCTACAGTGCTTGAAATCCAGGGAAATTTACTAATCTCATGGGGATTTACTGGGGGCAGAACCCCCCCAGATGCAGTGACCTGGTGGGGACAGTGCTGCTCTGACCCCCATCACAACCTTTCCCACTTGGGCTGGGGCAGCTTCAGGCATCACCTCTGTGTGAAATGAGGTTGCAAAGCAGCCTTTGTAATTTTTTTTTTTGGGGGTGTTCTAAGTTGTTACAGTAGATAAATTAAAAAGGTGATTCTAAGAGTGTCTGGAGTGGCAGCCTCCTTCCTGTCCATGGCGTGGAGGAGCTGGCTTGGAGTGAGTAGCCCAAGGTTATTTAACTCCAAATCTTCTGCTCTTGTCTTGCAAACTCCATGCAAGAAAATCTTTTCTTTGGGAAGGAAAACAAAGCAAACAAAAAATCCTCTGTTTTTCATAAATCGTGAGTTGTGCTCTTGTCTAAGCTGATTATTTTATTTATTCCAATAATCCTCTCTTCCAGAATAAAGGAAAATTAATTGTCTTCCTATTCCCATAATGATTTGCCCTTCAGACAGTTTCCAGGCAAAGTGCTTAAAACCTGAAATGAAAAGATGGTGAATGTTTCAAATCATTGAGCTACTGCAGGGACATGTTTGTATTTTAATAGGACAGTGTGCAAGCAGTCCCAGAGAGTGCTGTTTGCTCTGGGTTCTGTAGGATTATGAGGTTGGTTTGGGTTTTTTTTGTTTTTTGCTTCTGCCTCTAAAAATGGGGTCAAGGCTGCTGTGGTAGATAGTGCAAGTCTTATGTAGGATTTTCCTAGCAATATGGAGTGCCTGCAATTGAAACCCTAAAATTACCCAGCACTGATGGGAGCATTGTCCTTGGGATTCCTTGGGTTTGTTTGCTGGGAAGGAGCTTTGCTGCATTTCAGTGCCTGGAGATGGGAAAAGATTCCCTTTCCCTTTCCCTTTCCCTTTCCCTTTCCCTTTCCCTTTCCCTTTCCCTTTCCCTTTCCCTTTCCCTTTCCCTTTCCCTCTCCCTCTCCCTCTCCCTCTCCCTCTCCCTCTCCCTCTCCCTCTCCCTCTCCCTCTCCCTCTCCCTCTCCCTCTCCCTCTCCCTCCCTTCATGAGGGATGGGATTTTCCCTGCAGGAGCTTCTCACTGCCACCTGCCTGGCTCTTGCTTATTTTTGACTTTTTCTGAAGAGAAAAGTTACCTGATGACTTTGGGAAGATGCTGGAATGCTTCCTTAAAAGGCTCAGAAGTGATGGAAAATCCAGAGATGACTCCCAGAGCTAAATCAGAGCTTTTGTGGGTGCGTTGGTTGGGGAAGGGAGTTTCATGTTTATTTGCCATCCCTGGGCTTGCTGCTGAAGGGGCACAGCTCCAGATGGGAACCAGCAGCAGGGGGAAGCTGCCCTCCACTGTGCTTTCCAGTTTTATTCCAACGAGCTCTGAGAAGTACATAAAAACTTGGAGCTGAGGGTGACAGAGCTTCCAGGGGGGACTGCACTAAGGGCAGGAGGGGGAAGCAAGCCCAGTGTGTTAAAACAAGTCTTGTGTCCCAAAAAGGCTTTGCCCAGGCACTCACAGCCCTGCCAGCATTGCACATCCAGGGCTGGGCTCCCAGGGACACTGGAGATGGAGCTCATCCCCACTGTGTCCAGGGAAGAGGTTCTGGAAGCAGAGCTGGATGTGGCCCTGGCTCTTTCCTCATCTTGCAGCATAACTTGGAGGCGTTGGGGACAGTTTCAGTGCTGTTTCAACACAAGGAACCACAAAGCAATAAATTCCTCCTCTCTCTTGTATGTTTCCCCTCTCCCCATATGTGAAATTGCTCCAAAGGAGCAGAGTGTAACCCACCACAGAAGGGAGGAGGGCAGGAATTAATTTTCATGATCCTTCTGTAGCACTTAGTCCAGATAACAGTAATTTGTCTCTCCTGGCTGCTGCAGTGATCCCATAAGGGACCCACTGGGAGCAGGCTCAGCACAGAGGACCCGTGGCCCCTGGGTGAGGAGCACTTGGGATCATCTGTTGTATTTACAGAGTTTTGTGCTGTCCCCCCAAGCAGAAGAACAACAGAGTCTTCATAGCACCCAGCTCCAGGAGGTGACCATCAGGTGTCTGAATGTCCTCCTGGGGTCTCACCTGCTCTGCCATGTGTACAACAAACTTTTGTCTTCAGTGAAACCTCCTAAACCTGGCAGGGGAATTCATTAGCACCGAGCCCCTTGGATTCTGACAAAGATTGATTTTGAATCACACTCCCTACCCTTAGCAGGAGAGTTCTCTCTCTCCCCCTCCTTGCTCAGAAGTCTCAGGGGGTGTAGGTGTAGGCTGCAGCATAAAACCACCCGGATTTGTTTGTTCTGTAGCTGGTATGGATTGCTATTTCTTGCTGTTGTGCACAGCATGGAGGAAGTTCTCCCAGACAGAGAACACTCAGGTGGCCACCTCCTGTCTGTCGTTTTATCAGTATTTTAGGCTCAGTCTCTGAAATCACAGATGGAGCTGTATTCCCAGCTACTGCAGATCCATGGAGCTGACTGCAGAGTTGGGGTCTGAGCTGTGTGTGTGATGTGCAGGGAGAAGCCTGGTGTAAAGTCTGGTGTAAACCAGCTCTGGGTTTGCCAGAAGGGCTTTGGAAATGGCAAATGTTGTGAAATTGTGGCAGGGATCATGTGAGGAGGGGAGCTGGGCTAGGGGCAAGATATGTCCCTTCCTGGAGCACAGCAGGGACTGGGTGTTCCTGGGTGTTCCTGGCTGTGGTTTGGGAGGCACCTCCAGGCATCCCGTGTGCTGTGCAGTGACCTGCAGGCCTTCCTCAAATGAGAACTTTTCTAGCTGTAGCCTTTTCCCCTGATCTTCTCGTGGCTTTTTGCAGGAGTAACTGTATGTGTTAGCTGGGGGCTGGTGCTGGTCCCCAGAGACAATACTGCCAATGAAAATTAATATATTTTTATTATTTTATTCACCACCACTATACTGTAATCTTGTTCTTTTGTCTCCTCTTCCCTGAGGGAGCTTTTGCCTTTCCTGGATCACATCCTGATCCCTGCTTAAGAAAACAACTGTGGGGTTGCTGGTGAGATCAGTTTTCTGATGCAAGGCATCACTCAGGGCTGGGCAGGGAGGGAAGGAGCTGAGACTGTGCTGGGGCTGGGGGTGGCCAATCTTCCCTTCTGTGTGCCCCCTGTCTGGCTGAAGTAAGAGCAGTTTATCACATTGGGGTCCTCAAGAGCATTTTCTCTGGGTCTGGTGGTTGGGATTCTGCACACTCTCAACAGCCCTGTCCTTCCTCTCCCCTCCCAGCCCAGCAGGTTGATGGAAGGGGCTCCCAGCTTTCCATCATTAACCAGGAGCCTGTAAATGAGCATTTAGTGCTGGCAGTATCACTGAGGTGCTGAGCTTTCCTCCTTCAATGTGAAGAAAACGCTGAGAAGCTGCTGCCCTGCCCGTGCTGCCTGGTGAGCAGCACCCCAGGAAACATCCTTCTGGTCCTGCCTTTTGGTGGGAACATCTTGTTTTCACTGTCCTTGCTGGCCTGACTGTTCTGGGGTTTTTTGGGCACCTTCATGATATGTGTTCCAGAGGTAGAAGGTCCAAAGGCATTGCCAGGTCCATGGGTGAACTTCAGATGGAAGAGTACCCAATGACCATGAGTGATGGGCTGCATCTTTGTGAAAACAAACCCCAAAACCCCAAGCAAATAGCTTTTTTTCTTTTATTTTTTTGTAAGATCAGTGCTCAGTAGTATTGTCTGCTCTGGATATTTTATTTTGCTGTTTGGTGGCTGTGGTTTGCTTTGTCTCTGCCCATCTATCATGTCACAGGGCTGAGCACAAGTGTTGATTGTGGAACTGGAGCCATCTGGGAGGGCTGGGACTGGGGGAGGGAGGGAGGAGAAGCATTGCTTCCAAAAACCAGGTCAGAAACCCAGCTGCTGGGTTTTGGGTGGCAGCTCAGCAGTAGCTGCTCTTCTCTGTTGACTTTTCCTGGAGATGCTGGAAAGCCAGGCAGGCCCTGGAGCCTGGAGGAACAGAAGGAATGGGACAGAAGGATATGGAAACTTGGAGGGAGTTTCCTGATGCCAGGGGTCAGGGGTGCATCTGGAGGGCTCATTGCTCAGCCCTGCAGATTCATTGCCTTCCCCACAGAGCTATTGTCTGAAGAGACACTGATAGACATTGGCTACAGATTCTTTGTCTGGAGAGAGAACTGGAGTGAGATATTTATGTATGTATTTGTGTGTGTATTTTTATCCATCAGCTTGGCTGAGCACACTTTCCTCTTCCTGAGTCACTGCTGCATGTTGGAGCAGGTGGAGGTGTTGCCAGGACTCAGATGATGCTTATGGGGCCTTTTGGAGGTTTCCAGGGCTCAGGAAAAAAAGGAGGAATGGATGATTTAGTAGTGGGTGAACAACAACAACAACAACAGCAACAACAAAAAATATCCCCAAACAAACAAAAGACAAAAAAAATCACATTTCAAATCTTCCATCTCCTCCCACTTCCCAATGTGCTTTTTAAAGAGTTACAACTGCTTGTTGTTGGCATAGTAACTCCAGGATCCAAGGGAAGCATGCAAATGTAAGAGGAGCCATTCTGCCTGAGCAGCATGGCCTGAGCCTCTGCAAAGCTGCTGAAATCTTTCACAAGGCAAAGAAAATTGCCCAGATGTTGCTCAAATAATAATGGCACTAAATATTTAGGTTTTTTTTTTTTCAATTTGCACTTAAATCCAGAAAAGCTGGATGGGAATGCAGAGCCATTACCAGTGGGCTTTGATTTCTTCTGAAAGACATTGTAGTCCAAAAATATTGCTCAAATCTGTTTGGCCCCGAGTATTGCCAGATCCTCATTAAAACATGTGGATATTTCTGTGGTTTAAGCTGTTCAAAATGCATTCAGGATCCAGTTACATTAAATTAAGCAACAATATTGGCCTGGATGTTGCTGGAGATATTAAATGTGGCAGTTGGAACACCGAGCAAAATGTTTGCACGTTTTAATTGCTTGATGAGCAATTTATTTATTTATTTATTTATTTTTAAATTTTCTTCCAAGGAATGATTGAGAGCACTTAAAAACTGTCTCTGCTCTCCTTGCTTTGCCTCCTCCCCCTCTCCAGGCTCCAGCATCCTCCTGGCTCCTCTCTTCCCCTTCCAGCCTGGTTGGGATGCAGCCCTGGTGGGATGGGAGGATGCTGCTGCCTTCCTGCAGGCTCCTTACCACCTCCCCAGGGTGCCAAGAGCTGGTGGGGACCTCCAAAAGCCTTGGGGGGAGTCTAAAAAAAAAATAAAATCCCAGCACAACCCCCCAGAGAGGTGGGCATCACTCCAGGCTTTCCCCAAGAGGGTTTTGCTGCCGAGTCTTTGCTCCATTGGGTTTTCCTAAAGATTGCCATGGACTAAATGCTCCCAAACAGCAGCCCAGGGCAGCAGGTGGTCCCTGCCTGGTTTGTGCCTGTGCTGGGGCTCTGGGCAGTGTGGGGCTGAGCTCTGGGCAATGGTTCTGCTGCTGAGAGGGCTCCTGTGCTCCTCTCCCTGCCCTGCCAAAGGCACCTCACATCACCAGCTCTTTATTTCCTGGTGTTATTCTGCAGCCCCCCTCAGGAAAGGTCAGGATGGGACCAGGGGAGCCCTGCCAGAGCCTTGGGACACATCCATAATCCATGGGATGCAGACCCAGTGCTGCTGGTGGGGTTTTAATGGGCTGAGGGGGGGGAACTCTTTTGGTTGTGAATTTGACACATTGCAAAAGCAGTTCTGTATTGGTGCCTTGTGGTTTTTTTTTTTTAAGGTCAAAGATAAGGGTAGTTGGGGTATATTGGCATTTTTTTTCTATAGCCTTTTGTTTGGGGCCCTTTCTAGTTGCAGAGCAGGTTGTGTTGTATTCAAATGAGCACCTGGCTGGAAAGTGGCACACAGCAGGAGTGGGTGTTCAGTACCTGTGTGTGACCTGAGAGCATTCACACCTCTGGGCTGTCAGACACAAAAAGGGCAGTGAAGAAGCTTGGTAGGCTCAGAATTCAAACTCCTGCTTTACTTTTTCTAGTTTTTTCTTTTCCTCTTTAGTATAAAGTGCACACATTTCTGTGGGATAGTTCAGGGCTATTAAAAAAACCAACCCTGCAGCTTTGGTTCAATTTCCTTCTTTATTTGAATTTTAAAGAATTCCCTATATGGTGATAAATGGGGATTGTTAATGATTCATAATTGAAGAAAGCAAGTGAAAATATGAGGCATAATGGGGGTCATTACTGTGAATGTCCTCTGCAAAAGCAGATGGGGATGCTGGGGAGGGGAGGCAGAGGTCCAGAGTTTGAAGAGCAATCAGCATCAACCCTTCTTTAGGCTATATATTTTTTTTTGTGCCTCTGAAATCCACCATGAAGAGGGTCCAAGGCCCAGCAAGGTCCCCAGGAGGTCTGCTGGCTTCAGCATTGCTTGTTTGATGGCTCCATCCCTGTCCCTCTCTTGGCTTTGTCAGCTCTGTTGTAGGGACTGCTTCGGTGCTTGATTTATTCAGGCAGGTTTGTTTGTGCCCAAAATGTATTCCTGCCTTGGACCAAAGTGCCTTGGAGCTTGCAGATCAGGGCTGGGGCATGCAGGAGGAGCTCAGGGGAATGTTCTTCCCCTGGTGATGAATGAGTGTGAGCTCTCTAACACAAAGTGATGGCAGCAACATTCCTTCCCATTCCTGAGAGAGTCCTGAAGGTGAAGGTAACTGATGAGTGCAGGGGATTAGAAATGAGCTGTAAGAACCTGATAAAAATAAATGGATCCACTCCTTAAATTGCTGGACTCGGTTACTCTATGTACTTTATGTACACCTTGGTGTCCTTCCTGCAGCACCAAGGTCTGAGCAGAGGGTCCCATGGCTGAGCATCCCTCCTGCAGCGTTGGTCTGGCTGTATGAACATGAGATGGGCACTTGTTTGTTCTGGAGCATACAGACCACACAGCTGCAGGAGAATCTGTCTGTACTCGTGTTACACCACAGCTTTTGTTTGTGCATTGCAGTGGATGCAGCTTCTGTAATTGTGTTGGGGTTTTTTTTCCTTTTTTTTTTTTTTTTTGGCCATTCAGGCTCCTTGGGAATGAGGCATGTTTGGATGAGCAGGGGGATCTGCAGGGTTTTACAGGAACTTCTGCAGGGTTTTTCTCAGTATGGAGAGGAGGAAGAGCAGTTTGGAACCACAGGCTCTTTGGGTTGCTTTGCTTTGGTTGCTGTTTCTTCCAAAGCAGAACTTGGAAACCTCAGTGTTGCAGGCAGGGCACAGCACACTGACATGGAAACATCCACCCGTGCAGGTTTCCCCCCAACATCTGAGGCGTGTCAGGAAAGAGGAATGTCAAAATATTCAATGGCAAAAATATTACTGTGATGGTGGCCATACCCCAGGGATGTTCCCACCATCACCATCTGGGCTAACGTGGTTATTAGCATGAGCTGAGTGAGATCTTTCTTAAAGGGACTAAAAAAGCCCCTGAGCAATCCTGTGAGGATGGGAGTATCACCCAGGCTCAGAAACATGTACTGGGTGTTTGTACTGGGTGTCTGCTGCTGCCTCCCACCTGAAGGTATCATTAAAACACCATAATGGAGCTCACTGCCCTTCCCCTGGGGCTTTGACTTGCAGCCCAGTTCTCCAACAACAACAACAACAACAAAATCTGAGGGAGCTTCTCTGAATTTCTTGCTCCTGTTGGTTGATTCAGATGTGACTGCTTGGATGAGCCTGGACCATGTCCTGGCCTCACAGCTTCACCCACATGGCATCTCTGGGTGTAAAAGGCTCCTTAGTGACTGCAAGTTTACTGTTGTGAATAAATATTTTCCCATCAAAGCCATGTTACAGGAAATATTATCCAGAGGGACAAACACTGATATGTTTGTTACCTACAGTGATGTTTGGGGCTTTTTGGTTGGTGTCAGTAACAGGATGAGATTTTTTTCAAGTGCTTGAACTTCAACTGAGATTCCAAGTGAAGTCATCCCAAGCAGGCTGTCCCAACATTCTTTCCTGCTCCAATCTGGCCAGCCAAGCTGACTCAATAAATCAGAGCAGAGCATGACTTCACATCTATCTCTCCTGTTTTGTGTTCTTCTGCTCCATACGTTTGTGAAGCAGCAACCCAGAAATTTTTGGCAGTTAATTCTCCAAGCCTTGATTTTTCCCATCTGTAACATGGAGACATGAATACTGCCTACTATTCTCATCTCATATTATAAATTGCTTTATGAAAAGGCCAAGGTATTTTTATTGATGCAGTATATCTAAACAAATCACTATCTGGTTCTTTTTTACTTGGGGATGTGTAGGTGCTCAGCTCTGTGGTAACTCAGCTCTGACACTTTTTGCCCTCCCTCCTCTTTCTTGCCCTGACGGGGAGGTTCTGGGTGTCACTGATTTAGGATTTATTTAGGATTTATTGCCTGCAGCCTCAGGACCTTTGGTGTGAGCAGGATCAAGAGGAGTTGGTGCTGCTTCCCACCTGAGCACTAATGCCTGCCCTTGGTGGCAAAAAGTTGAGTTTATAACTGGATAAACATGTCTAGAAGATGTGGTTGCTTTCTTTTTGGTTAAGCTTGTGTTGACTCTCCAGCCCATGCTGCAGGCAGGGGTACCTGGAGCAGTTCTGGTGTAGCTTCTGGAGCACTGTGGTAGGAGCTGCACAGGATTTCCCTCTTGGATTGTTCCTCCACTCCAGGCAGAGTACCTGGCCTAGGGTAAGCAAGTGGCTCTGGCTTTGCTTTTCTGTTTTTTCCCTACTTGTCCCCAAGGAAACAATATCAGTGTGTATGTATTGAGGGAAAAAGGGATTTTTAAATAGTGATGAACTGTGGTTTTCCCTTAGTGCAGCAAGCCAATTGTTCATTAGTGAAATTTATTAATAATTCTCTTACAAACCTTGTTGGTGAGTCTGCTTTAATTGCATCAACAAGAACTGGATGTATGTATATCTTTATTACATTAAAAAAAAAAAAAAAAGGTAGAAAGCAATGCTTGCAAATTGGTCTTTGTTTCCAAGGAAACAAACTTGACATGCTTGAGCTGTGCTAGATGCAAACACTGCTAGATTCAGCAGGCATGCCTCAGGATTTTATGGTCTGGATATTATTTTTAAACTACCTCCAATTTAAAGGCAAGACAGAGGATGAGAACAGAACTGGTTGGCAGGGTTTGCCAATGGGTGCTTCGTGGAAGCCCCGTGCAGTGCTGGAGGTGCCCGAGGGGTGCTCAGAGGATCCCATCCTGAGCTGGCACCGGCCAAAGGGGTGCCCAGGGCCTTGGTGAGACCCTGCAGCAGGAGCAGAGAGCTAAGCATGTGCTCTCTCTGCCAAACGGGTATGGTTTCTCCTGGGTCACTTTACCAAATGTTTTGTTCTCTACAAATATTTGAGTAAAATGCAGCTCGCTGGTGCTTGGTGTGAGACACTGCCTGGTGTGTTCCCAGGTCACAGCAAACACTGCCTCAGATAGGTTGTTAAAAGCTGTGGGTGATGCTGAGGACTGGGCTGGATTTATCAAGGAAGAGATGAGAGAACTTCAGGAGTTGTTTGCATAGTGAATCCGAGGTGCTGCGGACTGATGGACATCTTGACTTCTGTCATTTGTACAGAAATGAGTGTTTTGTGATTACCTTGGAAGTCTGGTTCAGGGAAAAAAAACAGGTTTTGGCATTCATCTGTCACTTGATATTTCTGAAGTGCTGTGTTGATAAAGTAACTTGATAATTATTATTTATAAAAACTCCCTTTGAAGAATCAAAACTTCAGCACTTAGGCTGTACATACATGGCAGAAATATTAGCCCTGTGTGCATGGGAACAAGCACACACAACCAGTGGATTTGATCATCCAGGGGATTGTTTTTTTGCTTGGGCCCAGCATGAGGAATAAGGGATATGTTGGAACTTTGTTGGGATTAAATAACCATTTTTTTCCCATGGCCTGCAGAGCTTTACTTCTGAAAAAACTAGCTTTGCTTTCTGGAGGAGTTGTGTGAGTTGGTAGGGATCTGTAGGAGATCTGTAAAGGATCTATACAAAGAAATATATTTAAAGAAATACAAGTTTTTAACAACAGTGAAGTTCCATGCTTGCAGCATGCAGGGCTGTCATCCTCTGGCAGTGAAAATGCCCAGTGGGCTTCAGCATTCTGTGTCTTTGCATATTTTGTTATTTGGAAAGCTGGAAAGGATTAAAAAAACCCCAACAATCCTCTATTAATTCTTCTTAGAGATGATCTTGCTGTGTTGAGGAGAGAAGGTAACTGGGACGGAGTTTCAGGGCTGACTGGTGAAAAACAAACCTCTCATAAAATTCAGAATACAGAGCATGGAACATGTTGTGCTGGAGTCTCTTGGCCCCCCTCTTTCATCCTGCTTTTTAACTTTCTTGCAAATGGAGTTAAAATAATCTTCAAGGTGATAGAGGGAAGAGTAGCTTTAGGGTAGGTTTAGCTTTAAGATGGATGGGAAGCACTATTTGCATTGCAAGCTAAAAGCCTCAGTTGAAGCCCGTTGGGAGGTAAAAATAAAATAATATTAATGGCATTTCATGAAAATATTGTAATCTGGGGAAGGCCCAGAGTGAAAAATCTGCTGGGTTGAGTGTCTCTAGGAAATGCTTCTGTTCAGCACAAGGCTTGCCTGAGAACAGGATTTTCCTTGCTTTTGTTCTAAACCCGAGATGCTTTCTGCCTGCGATCCCTGCAGCCAGAGCTTCCCTCCTTGACAAGAGGATGGAAAGAGGAAGGTTGGCTGGGTTGGGATCAATCCTGCACCTTTCCTTTTTTTTTTTTTTTTTCTTTTCTTTTCTTTTTCTTTTTTTTTTTTTTTCCTAATGACACTTCCTTATGCTTACATTTCATTAAAGCTCTGAAATGGCTGAAGATCAGCCTGCACTGAGCATGCTCCGGGGTGGAGGCTGCACCCATCGAGTGAGATGGATTTGTGGCTGGAGGAGCGATAGGCCTGGAGTCAGGATCTGGAAGGAGCCAGGAGCTCCCCCCGGCCGGGATGGAGGTAGGGCAAAATCTGGCTGATTCCTTCCCCTGCCCTGGGGCCAGGGGAGTGAGGAGACCGGATCAAGTACAAACTGTTGGACTGGATTCAAAAGCAGCAGAGTTTAACCACTGACACGAGATGGCTTCAAACTGCTTCCCTGCGGATCAGCGGGGAGGGGTTTGGAAATCCTGACCTTTACTATATAAAGCTCCAGACCTGTCTGGTGGCGGGGTGGTGACATGAAGTGACAGGAGGCAGGGGCTGGCGGGCAGGGCTGGGGGGACTTGCTGGGTTTTGCCTTCATCTTGGAGCCATGTGGCTGGCGGGGCTGCTGATGCTTGGGAATGGGTGCAGAACCTGCTCCTCACCCCCAGGCTGGAGCCCTCGATGGGTTTTGTGGGAGGGTGAAAGAATGTTAAAACCCAAACTCCTGGTTTTTTGCAGCCTGATTTTGCATTCCAAGGGCTGCAAACAAACCTTGCCACATCAGGTCCTCCAAAGTGGCGAGGAGAGGAGGGAATACAGACATGTTTGTGTCTTGGCTGGGAGATTTTCTGTGCTTCTTGCGGGGCTTTGATGTGTTGGTCAGTGGGGTTGGGGGCAGGAAGGGGAGCCTGAGGTGTGCTTGGGTGAGCTTTTGGGGTTTGCTGGAGTTGCCAGCTCGTTACAAGGAATGTGTAAGCCCCAGCAGGTATGTGCTGCAGGAGCCAATTGACTCCAGTTGTTGTACAGGCGAGCTCTGGGGTGAAGTGCCAATAAAACATTTACATTGGCTCTGGATGTTTGTATTGGTGAGGTGTAGGGAAGGTCTGAGTTGGTGTGGAGCAGGGGGGAGATGTTGGCCACGAGCTGCAGCCCTCACAGCCCCTGTCCCCCGGGGGAGGTGTCTTACTGGGGGTCCACACTTTGAGTCTGGCTGTAGGTCCAGGTAAGGCAAGAGGTTTGCTCTCCTTCTGGCTCTGGGAGTGCTTTGGAATGACCAAGTTCTGGTGTTTAACTTTATTAACAGAGATCTCTGTGCTCGTGGTCTATCTTTAGCCTGCATACAGGAAGATAGATCAGCTCTTGCCTCAGGACAATGCTGGCTGCTTTTCATGGTGCAGTTCAGGGGTGATTGGTGAAGAGCAAAATGTAGATTATTTGATAGCTCTGCCCTGGGTGATGGTCTGACACAGTTGGGTCAATCTGCATGATGGGTCACTTCATTACTAAGGAAACTTGCCTGTTTATTGCCAGGTGCTGCATTTCTTGTGTATCCAATGCTTCCCTCGAGTGTTCCGAGCCTGTTTGATAGAGCAGCCCTGCACTCAGATGGTGACCAGCTTGCTTACTGGGGTTGCTTTATGGTCTCTAAGTCCCAGCTTTCTGGCCATGCAGAACTCCTCTTACACTGTAATGGACACTGGCTTGTTTATGGTTGGATGAAAGCACAAAGAAAAGTGTTTATGTAAAATAAACAGCGTTGTAATTGTACACGGAATGCAAAGGTTTTGATTTTCTTTGGCTCTGGAGGGGGCTGCCTCTATGGCTTCCCAGAACTGATCCTGGTGGCTTTTTCTCCTTGTGTGACTGGCACTGAGGTGATCTCAGCCCCAACTTTTCCTGTATGGTCTGTCTGCCTTGATGAAGAAATTTGACTGAAACAGTTTCAGATGCTGGAAAACCACTGGTGTGCTCATTTCCTATTGTGCTTGTGTGAAAGGTGTAAGGTAGCCTTAAAGACCCACTGCCACCTTATGGCAGTTGCTGAAAAGCAGCCTCTTTAGTGCCAATTCTGTACACACATCATGCTTGCTTTATTTCTCCTCTCTCCCTAACTATTGATATTTGCATGAAGGCAGGAACTTTGTTTTTAAAAGAGTTCATCTGCACCTTCTGCTCTGTGCCGAAATTGGCAGTGTCAGAGGAATTGTTTGTAGAGCCATCAACTGCAATATTTCATCAGCGAGTTCATGATTTGGGGAGAAATACAAAAGCATCATGAGGCGCTGATTCTGCTCCAGTGAAGAGCTTGCTTGTTTTCACATGGATGCCCTAATCGTTAACAAAAAAATAAATTAAAAAATAGGTGTGAGGTCAAAGACCAGGGAGACGTTGGCCACGTGAGGCTGAGGATCTCCAGCGTCACAGAACGTTGCAGCAGGAGGCAGCTGGGATCTCAGCAGCCATTGTTTTGCAGCCATTTTTTTCAGCCATTTTTGCAGCTGTCAGAAGGCTCCTGGGTAGCAGGGTGGCTTTGCAGTGACATGGCTCTGGTCCCCACCACACCGACTCTTCCCCCACGTGGAACAATCAGAGGTTTCTCTGTGGAGCGCACGGTGAGTGTGGGTGAAGCCAGGAGCTTGCTCACTGCTGCTGAGGTGGGAGCTGCAAGGGATGGTGTGTTCAGGACCCTCCTGGAGCAAGGCTGTGGGTGTCTGGGAGAAGCTCTTGCTATGTGATAGCTGAATGAAGAAAGGGGAGACATTGTGGGTTTGGGTTTCTAAAATAGAAGGAGCCGTGGTTACTATATGTTAAAGCTGAAGGAGTGTCTAACTGGGAAGTGTTAGGGATACAGTATGTTCTAAATTGCAGCTGTCTGGCCAATATGCTTCTAAATAAAGTTCTAGGATTGCCCTGAAAATGAAATACTCAACACATATTATCAAAACATAGCAACATCTCCCAGAGAGCTTACATCTAAACATCTGTTGCAACAGTGTCATTTTTTTGTTTGTTTTTCTTTTTTTCCTTTTGGTGTGTGAGATGTATACAACACATCCAACAAACATTTCATGTTTCCTGTTAAGTAAAAGCATTTTCAACTTTGCTGGGGAAAGAGAGGGAGGGAGGGTAAGAGGTGGCTTGGAAACTCTGGGGGAAAAAAAAACCCAAACTAAACAGGTTTTGAAAGGTGGAGAAAGCTGTGATTCCAGCAGTGTTCACAAATGACTGCCTGCCCGTTCAGGGCTGTTACCCAAGCCTCGAGCTGGATATTTGGGTTCCCTTGGAGGATGCTGAGGACACTGAGGGTGGCCTGGGACTGGGTGTTCTGGTTGGGAAATGCTGTACATGGTGGCTGAGGAGGGGAGGAGGCATTTTAACAGCTTGTGGCAGTGGTTCTGAGCCGTGCAGAAGCAATTCAGGATTCCATCAGAAATACTCAGATATCCAAAGTGCCCTCAGCTCTTTGGGATTGCTTCTGAGGAGGCTGAAAAGGAGCTTCAGGTTTGAAGCAACTGGAGGGTCTGGAAGGAGAGGAACCTGATGGAAATAAGGAAACCCCCTTGTATTTTGCAGAGCTAAATATTGTTCTTCCCATAGAAAGAAAACTCTCCCATTGCCTCCCACTTGTGCCTCCTCTGCAAGGGAGCTGTGAAAATGCTGAACGCAATGGTGTAATTAAGCAAAAGCCCTGAGGAACCCAGTGCCCTTTGTGAAGGGAGGCTGTTGTGCTGCTGCCTTCCTCCTGAAAAATGTGAGATTGCTGAAAGGGATATTTGAGCCCTGAATCAGGGAATGGAGGCCGGAGAGCCTTGGTGTAAAAATACCTTGCAGTTTTGTAGCTGGTAGAAGATGTTTGGTAAAGGAGGTGCGATGCTGTCTTGTACCAGCTGGGTGGGGAATTGCTGGGGAGTACTTGGGTTAAATAAAGGGGAAAGCTGCATGGGGCATGGGCTTGTTCTTATCCTCCATGATCAGAAAAAACATTTCCTTGGCTGGCCTGGAGATGGGTCTTTAACCAGCTGCTTACAAACAGCCCGAGCAGTGCCCGACCCCTGCAAAATGGGGGAAATGAAGATCCCGGGGCTCTGGCAGCCCTGGGGTGGCAGTACCAGACTGAGCAACCCTCTGATGGTCTGGAAGCTTCTTTCTCCTTTTGAATAGCATGAATGTAAGGGCTTATTAATCAGCACAGAAGCATCCCCTGTGAATGTGATGCTGGTGCAGAGCTGCTGCTGGTACAGAGCAGATCGATCACTCCGCTCGAGTTGGTTGGTGAAGCATCTGCAATGCCCTGATCAGCTTCGATTCTGTTTTATTTATTTATTTATTTTAACAGTGTTTAGTGCTTTCAAGGATGACTGTGAGATGTGCAAAGCATCCCTGGTAGCTTCTGCTCTCAGTGTACATTTAACCTGAGCAGTGAAACCATTGGCAGCGTTGGGCTGCAATGGGTGCTGCCCTCCTGCCCCCACTGCTGCTTATCTCTGGCAGGGGATGTTGACTCTGGGGGTTCATTGACACTGAGTTTGTTAATAGCTTTGTTTCTCTTTCTGTGTTTTTAATGAAAGTTTGGTCATTTCATGCTGCAAGGAAGGGCAATGTGTTGACTGCTTTAAAGCCACCTTTGGAGCAACATCCGTCTATGCTGTTGGGTTTTTGTTGCTTTTGTTTGGGGATTTTCAAGTTTGTCTTAAATGAGTTACATCTACAGCCCTCAGTGACTGATTGGAAGGCCAGGAAAATCTCATTTTGTGTATATTAAAACTTATGATTTACATCAAACAAAAACCCAGTGGGTGAAAGAGAGATCCTTGCTTTATGCTGTCACCTCAAATATTCCTTGCCCATGAATTTCAGTCATCTCGATTTAGCCTCGTGTGTTCTAAGTGTTTAGTACTGAAACTTCTGCAGAGTGGGGAGAGAAAAATAACATCCCCATAGCCAAGGCAGATCTGTACCAGGCTCCTGTGCTGCTTTAAAGCAAATGTGCTATTGCTGCTTTGCAAATGTGCCTGGACTGAAGTAGCTTCTTGGGCAGGAGAAAATGTGGTTTGTGGATGTTCCCAGCCCGCCCTAAGGCACTGGCAGGATCAGTTCCTGTGGTGCTGAGCAGAGAGGAGGGGATGGGCAGAGCAGAGCAGGCGATGGCTTCCAGCTTGTGCTGCAGCCTGAAGTGACATGTCAGCTTTTGGGGCAAGGGGTAAGGCAGACAGAATCCTCGAGGACCTCAAAACCTCCCCATGGATTTCCGTGGCCATTTCTTTTTTTCTCTCTACAGCACAGGCTGCTCCCTGCCCCCTCAGCCCACTGTAACACATTGCCTGCAACTCTTCTTTTCGTCTCTACTCTTAATTATCTTCTGTGCTCTTATGTTTCGCAAAACTTTCTTTTTTTTTGATTTGGTCAAGAACACAAACAGGTGGTGCCACAGTCCATTGCTGAGTTTCCTCTTCCTTTTGGCCTCCTCTGCAGGGTTCCTGTTCACCCTCCTGCTGCAGGGGTGGGAGGTTCTCCAGAGCCTCCTCCTGCCTCCTATAAATGCCAGGCTGGTGCCTGAACCCCTTCCAGCCCAGCTCTGCTTACAGATGTGCTGCCGAGTTGCTCTGGTGGAGCTTGAGCAGACACGAAGATTGCCAAGACTTTATGCTTAATTGTTAAGTAGAACTGAGACAAACTACTTTTATTTTGAAGCTAAAATGTCTCCTTTTATCTTTGCTGGCTCGGCCAGCTGTATCCTATGGCTTGACATAGGCTGAGCTCAGAACTCCTGCACCTAGTGGTGCTCGATCACTTCATTAGGGTTTTCCCCCATTGTTATCTTTTTCACTCCCTTCTTTTTAATGCCTGTGCTTGTGATACCCTGTTGAGGTTGGCTGTACCAGGTCAGGTTGTCTTATCAAATCCCCAAAGGGAAAGCCTTCAGCTCAGCAGATCAGGTCTGGATGCAGTTGCACAGTGAACCAGTTTAACCCATGTGCCTTCATCCCAGCACCCAGGGGTCGGGTGCTTCATTAAGCAGAACCAAATCAGCAGGGAATGTCCCCAAGCTGGGCAGCATCCCTCCCTGTCCCTCCTGCTTCTCCTTTTCCTGGGGGCAAGGGCTACCCTTGAAGGCCACAGAGACGGCACACCTTGCTCTGTGGTTTAAAAGGCTTTTTGAAATATTTTTTTTTAATGCACCTTTTTTTTTCCTTTTTGTTTTTTCCTTTTTTTCTTTTCTTTTTTTTTTTTTTTTTTTTTTTTTTTGAGGGCCAGTGATCAGTTTTTCTGAGGCCTTGGCACCCTGTCAGGAGGTTGACAGATGCTCTGCATTACCGGTGGGTCCCCGGGATAATCGCGCTCCAATGGACGCCCTGGAGCCGGCAGGTTCTCTGTGAAATGGCTGCAGCTTGGAGGGAGCAGTGAAATGGTCTCCTCTGGGCATGCTCACTCTGTAGAGGGAGCTTTTATCACATGAGCAGAAACTGAATCACTGCTCATGAGGATCTGGAATATGCAACTCTTTGAGTCTTCATCAGAAGAAGACAACAGATGTCGGCAGGTACAGCAGGGTCCGGCTCCCCTGGCTGCGGGCAGGCAGGTTCCTGCTGCTGGGGAAGGAGGAACCTTGGAGAGGAGGAAGAGAGTTGGGGGAAATCATGGCTGGGGGTTGTTTATTTATTTATATATTTGTTCCTCTCTACCTTCGTTTGGCTGCCCCAGGCGGGGAGGGCAGGCGGGGTGCAGTGGGTGCTGGCAGGAGGAGGCTGGCCTGGCTCTGTCCCTAACCTCATTGTCACCTTCTGCTGTGCCATGGGCTTGCAGGGACTTTGCAGCTGACATCTCCTGCCTCCTGGGAGGCTTGGGCTTTGTTTCCTCGTGTCCGGGTGGTCTTTTATTTGTCTTCCAGGGTGGGGAAGTTTGTTTGGCATGGTTTAATTTATTTATTTATTTATTGGGTGCTTTAAAAAAAAAACTCAACGCTTTCATTTTATAAAGTGTGAAGTTTCTGGAAAATATGGTTCTCCCAGGAGCTCTCCCTGCTTGCAGCTCTTGTAAGGAAGAAGAGCAAACCCTGGGGTTCCCAAGAAGCTGCTTGAAGGATGAAGTTCCAAAGGGGAGAGGAGGAAAGGAGAGGAGAGGGCCTGTGGCCTCATGGCACCTCCTCACTTGGGTCTCTTTTGACAGCCTCTGCTTGCACCAAGCAAGCCTACAGCTCACTTCTTCAGCTGGAGCAGCAGCCAAGATTATTTTACCAGGAAGAAACGAGCCTTTTTATTTTGGGGTGGCTTTCTCCCCTCTCTCTTCTGTTTTTATTTTTTAATTATTTTTTTTTATAGCTTGCAATCCAAGGGAACAGCTGATTAAAACTAAACATCCGTGGTTGTTTTCATGGCAGGAGGCCCATGTCTGCAGCTTGTTTTGAAAGCAGCCTAAAATCCAGACCCCTGGCTCTGCTGTGCTCTTGGGGTGGTTTCATTTTTTATTTTTTTTTCCTGTCATTCATGTTTCGTGCAGACAGCTCTGTTGGCTGCCACAGAGCTCGGTGGGGACACTGAATGTCCCAGGGCCATGGGCAGCCCATGCATCCTGTCAGTGGGCAGATCAGCAGCCTGGGCTGGCTGGGCTCTGGGGACAGGGCTGTGCAGACACCGTCTGGAATTTTCACTTGAGGAGATGTGAAGATGGCATTTAAAAGCTTACAGGGTGGCCTGTGATACCTAATCCGAGTCTCGTGTCTTCACTGGACGAGAAATATGCCCGCTATTTGTCATCTAGAAGAAGTGTGCTGAAGGAGAAGGCATCGGAGGAGAGAAACAAGATTTCTGTCCAAGAGTGAAAAGCAGAGGCCTTGACGCCCTGCCCTGATCATCAGCTCCCATCCTGGGAACAAAACGTGCTTTGGGCTTGATGAAGGCTGAGGAAAAAAAAACAAGCCAAACAAACACCGAGGTGTGTGCAACGTGTGGTGGTGACCAGGGTGACACTGGTGTGACAGCTGGCCCAGAACACGGAATGCTCCATCCCTGCTGGCTGATGCCCTTTGAAAGCCTCTGCAGAGAGATGCTGCACAGCCTGACCTACTTTGGAGGGAAGAGAGAAACCCAAGGGCTGGACTTGGTGCTGCTTTCCAGCAGGGGTTAAGAGCCCCAAATCTGGGGCCTTGGGGTTTTTTTCACCCCTTCACTGACTTCTAAGTGCCAGCACGAGCTCTGCCCCTCTTCTGAAGAACACCTCTGGGCAGCCCTGGGCTTTGCAGCACCCAAGGGGCACATTTTCTGCTGATTTGACCCTGGATAGACCAAGCCTGAGCCTGGCAGTGTGTGTGCAGGACCTGGGGGCTCAGGATGGGGCTGTGGCTCCCCTGACCTCTGCCCCATGGTGCCATTTCCTTACCACCCCGTGCAATGCCAGGGAGCGATATCGTTCAGGAAAACAGAGTTTTAAGGAGCTTCTTTGGCCAGCTGGTTTGGGGGAGGGCTGGCTTGATTACTGCTGCTTTTTCCCTGAAGTTTTTCTCTTTCCTGTTCCTACTCCTGGAGCTGAGAGTGGTCGAGGAATGGCCTCAGTGGGAGAGCTCCCTGGTTTTTGGTTCATCCGAAGGGCTCGGGGCTGTGGCAGCTCGTGAGGCTCAGGACCATATGTTCCTGCAGTGACATGTAATGTCAGTGATTTGGAAAGCAGATCAGGAATTTCTAACCCTTAACTACCATCTTCAGCCAGTTAATTTTGACTCCTGTTGACTCGGAGCTTTGACACCAACCCCTCTTTGCAGGGGAGACCCTTGCATCCTTGATCTCGTGGCTGGAGGAGAAAATGTCTGGTGATGCTGGATGGTGGCATTGGTCCTGCAGGGGGGCAGAGGAGGAGGAGAATGGGCAGCAGTGCCTGCCAGGATTTGCAGTAGTCAGGAAAGCAGCGGGTGTGAAGCTCACACACCGTACGAGCTAATTGGAAAGTGTCCTTAAATAATAATAATAAAAAAGAAAGAGTAGAGGAAAAAATGTAGAGCAAGCTCTTTAAAAAATATTCTGGGATCCAACAGAACAGCTTGCTTCTTCCAAACCAGGCAATGTATTTATCAGTCCCCATCAGGAGGGGGCAAAGCTGGTGGAGATGGGTGGAGGTGGTGGGGTTAAGAAGCTCTGAGGTGTGAGTGTCCTCTCTGCAATGCTGCCATACTGTGTCGGAGCAGCAAAGCAGGCTTTTCACAACTTGTCCTTGTTCCAAGGATGAGGAAACCTCCAGCTCTTCTGGCATTTTCTCTCCGTCTCAAGTCAGAGCTGCTTTCACCTGTAAAGTACGATCAACACGGACAGGGAGAAGAGAGAGGGGCTGGGAGCAACCTTGCAAGGCTTTTCATGGAGCTCTTGGTGTTAAATGAGGAACTTTTCCCCTCCTCCTCTCCTCATTTTCCTGTGTGCCTGCAAAAATACTCTGGTTTGCATTTAAGGACAAAACTCTATGTGCTGGGACTAAGCCAACTTGTTTATTCAAGGGAAACACCATCTTTCCAAGCCTTTCTCTCGCAGAGGAAGGCCTGACAGAGGATGGCAGACTGGGCTGGGGATTATATTTTTAGGTGACATCGAAGCACGGTTGTGATTTGAAGAAGCTAAAAATCATGGCTGGCATTTTGCATCCAGCTCCGTGAGACCCCCCCCCCCCCCAAAAGGGGTTAAATTCTCCCTCCAGAACAGGTGGATTTGGACCTAAAATCAAGGAGGGGGTGGGGGAAAAAAAAACAGGAAGAAAACAAACCAAAACAAAAACAACCCAGAAGAAACAACTACAAACCCACCAGCCACAACCCCACAGCCCTGCTGCTCTCCAGGCTTTTCAGTTTCCCTTCTCCAGGGCAGCTTTTGGTGAGGAAGGGGCCGGGAGGAGGTGATCCCCCTGTGCTGTGCTGCTGCCCAAAGATGGCAGGTCAGGCTGTGGCTGTAAACAATGCAGTTATGAAATGGCAGCGCCAGGCCGAGCTGAGCATGCTCGGGAGGGAGCTGCCTGTAGGGGGAGGTGAGCCGGGGAAGATGATCTAAATCAGTGCAGTTCTTGGGATTGAAGGAAAAGGCTCCACTCTTAATGACAGAGCAGAAAAAAAAGGCCCCACGCCGGGGACGAAGCCCGGAGGCCATGGAGGAGAGGGTGTGAGGATCTCCCACCTCCAGGACTCCGGGTGCTGGGCAGCGCCGTGTCCCTTTCCCACCCTCCAGGAGAGTAAAGCCTTGGTGAGGTTTTGCTGTAGTTATTAGAGGGACAGGCCCCAGGGTGCAAGGTTTATTATTATTATTATTATTTTGTCTTTTTTTTGGTCTCTTTTCTTTTTCTTCCTTTTTTCTTTTCCCCCTCTCTCTCTGACCGCTTTTCCCGCTTGCAGACATCGCTGCCTGGAGGTGACCCAGCCCGAGGTGGTGTGGGCAGCTCACCAAGGTCCTCCAGCTCCTATGGGAAGCCCACACGGAGCTTTCCCTCCTCCACCATCCTAACAAACCCTTCTGCTGGGATGGGCAGGGGGAGAAAGAGCTTCTGTGATGGTTTGGGGGTGGGAGGAAGAGGAGAATGGAGGCTGGAGAGGTGCCTGGGCCCTGGTTGATGGGCTTGAGCTGCCAACCTGCTCACTTCCAGGCTCTTCTTGATGCTACAGTTTTATCCTGGCTAAGCCTTCTTGGGATCTGGGGATTTCTGAAATGGCTGGTTTGCTTTTGCTAGAGCTAGTGATGAATCTTGGTCTCCATTCTAGGTTTTTCTTTCTCCCTTCCCAGCTGTACTCCTGGCTCAACCTCAGCCCGTGGAAGGAGGAGATGTCTTTGTCTGCTGTGGATTTACACTTGCCTGCACATACAAGTTGCAAGGGCTTTAACTCTACTGAGACACAGCTCCGTGGGTACAGTGCTTCCCAGCTGGTGTCTGGGAGATCAGCCTCCCCTTTACAGGAGGGGCAGGGGCTCTGCAGACCCCCCCTCATCTGGAACCTGCTCACCACTGGGGACCGCGGTGTCTTCCGAGAAGTCACTTGAAAGTCCTGTTGTGTTTCATGCACGTGTCTCCTTCTTCCCAGCTGTTGCATGCAGGGACTTGTGCCTCATTTCTACCCATCCCCTTGGTTTGGGAGTTGATTTGTGTGGCTGGAATAGGAGAAAGGACACAGGGGCAGAAAATGTGGCTTTTGTTTCAGGAAAAGCCTGGATGAAAAGAATTCAGGAAACAAAAGAATGGCAAAGAGTTTGATTTGGGGACAAACTTCAGGCTGAGGGCAGTGCTTGTTGTGAGCTGTAGATAAAATTCCATGTTCACATGATTGCACGAGGCTTATAAGGAAGTGGCCTTAATCAAGAAAGAAAACAAAAAAGAAAGAGCTTTGAGACTGATGCCTGCTTTGTAGGCTAGGTATGCTAGTGGTCACCTTTCCTTCCTTCTCCAGATTAAATACTTTTGCTGCTTCTAACGGCAGGCCCATGGTCAGCATCTTCATGAGCAGTGATCCCAGACCTTGCCCGAGCAGAGCAGAGCTGAGCAGCACTGATAAGTGAGGAGCCTTCATGTGCCTGCAAGCATTTTCTTAATCATTGCTTCCTATATAACTAACAACCAAATATTTATCTTCTCTTCAGGCAAGGGTTATTATGAGCAAATTTGTTTGGGTTGTGTTATTTTATGTATTTCTTTTAGGAGGAAAAGAGAGGAAAAAAACTGGAGACAGTTGCTGCTGGGGTTGCATCATGCACTGAGAGCTTTGTCTCTCTGCCTGGCTTGCTGGGTGCATTGCAAACCTCCCTGCTCCCTGCATGGGAGATGAAATCCTCAACGAAGGGCTGCAGAGAGCTCTGCCAGCCAGGGAGCTGGTGTTGGGGTGCATGTCCCAGCTGCCTGTGGGAAGTGTGCCCCATGGAGTCACCTCTGAGGGGTTGGTGTCCCCTGGATGTGGCTTCACGGGCTGGGCAGGATGGGTCTGTCCCCCTCTGGGGTCTGTGGGCAGAGCACGGGAGATGCTGCTGCCCCAACCAGGAGCCAGCAGAGTTTAAAAGGGATCTTTCTGCTCCAGCCCTCTCTCAGAGCATCCTGCTTTAGCATGGTTCCAACCTAAATAACGCTGCTGCAGCGCCTCAGGTTCCCGGATGGCTGATTTTTAAGACAAAAAAAAAAAAAAAAAATTAAAAAATAGCAAACTGGACCCTGGTGAAGACAGACATCTTGGCACATCAACCTCTGCTCCTTCCTGGGCTGCCTGGAGAGAGCTCTGGTTCCTGATGTGACTCTGGTCTCCTGGGCTTGGTAAGCTGCAGTATGTTGGAGTTTAGCTGTGCACATTTTGTCTTTGCCTATAAAACCTGTTTGGACCTTGTGAAGGGCACCAGGATGGCTGGTGGAAATGTGGAAATGCCAAGGAGGAGGCTGAGAAAGCTCCCTCTGTGCTTCCCAGCCTTGCTCTTTTTCTCTTCTTTCTTTCTTTCTTTTTTTTTTTTTTTGTTTTAAAGGCACCACTGTAGTTTCTGTTCATCATCTGGAAATGGTGCAGAGCCTTTCCTTGGCTTGTCTGCCCCATCTTCCATCCCCTCCAAAGACCTGGCAAAGGAGAGGAGCCCTGTTTTATTGTAAACAGAGGTGGAGAAGAAAAACTAACCCAGCATTAGCTCCTCTGCTTGGATCCTCGTGGCTTCTAAAGCCATTCCAAAGACCTAATCAGTCTTTCTTAAGACGCAATAATTTTTTCCTTCCCCTTGAAACCTAAAAATAAACAGGTTGGGGGGTGGGGGTGGGGGGTAACACTTGTTTCCTGGTGATGTGTTCTCTTTCTGGAGGTTCTCCAGCCACGGAAGGTGAAAAATCTGCCTGGGGTCGGTGAGAAAGCTGCGGGAAAGGGGGGAAGGAGGAGGAAAAAGGAATGGAGAGAGTGAGACTTTTATTGTGAAGCAGGCGTGCTGGCAGTTGGCTTTGTTGGGACTGCTGCAAGAGCAGACATTGCTCGGCAGGGAGGGTGGGTATAGGATTTCCCTGGCAATCGGGAGCTGGAGACGGATTGGGGCCTGGGGAGTGGGAGCAGGAAGGGAAGTTTGCTTGGAATTTAAGGGGAAAAAAAAAAAAAAGCCCAAACAAACCCAAACCCAACACACACACACACACACACACACACACACACACACACAAATGGAGGTATTAAGGCTGGTGGTGAAGTTGCTGTGCAGTTGTCTGGGTGGGGATGACTGGGCAGGGCTGGGTGCTGAGTGGGTGCCCCGTGGTGCTGGCGGCTGCATCTGCTGGGTGCTGATGGGGATGTGATGGCCTTGGGGGGCAGAGGCTTTGAGCACTTTGCAGGGATTTCCTGTAGTTTCCTTCTGATCAAAAAATGCTTCAAAATTCACAGTTGGCTTGGTTTCTTGCCCCCGTGTAATTATTACTTTGTTTTCTACCTTGGTGCTGAGTTTCTGTGTGTTTCAGAGAGGTGTGGAGGCTGCAAAGCTGCTGCTGGTGAGGGCTGAGATAGGGACCAGGAGCCACGACCAGCTGCCACCTCTGTCACCCTTGCCTTGGCACCCAGCTTTGTGTTCTGGCAGGAGACAAGCAGTGGTTTCTTTCTGGTTCTCTTGGCACTGAGAATTCTGCTTCAAGAGCAGCTGCCTCTGGCCTGGCCCTGGGGCAGCCCCAGGCTGCTGGTAATGGCAGTGGGGAGGCAGGGATGGTGTTTAGGTGCTGAGCTCTGGTTGATTCCAGGGTTCCTGCAGTGGTTTTTCTGCAGGCAGGATGGGCTGAGCAGCAGCAACACCTCTGGTCTGGGTGGCTTGTGGCGTGGGGATGCTGCTTGTAAGATAAACTGAAAATTGAATGGGTAAAAATGAGCTGCTGGGGCTTCCAGCATGAGTCACTTCGATAGCAGGAATATCCAGAGCTTTTCTTGTTGAAACAATGGTTGGAGAAACAAGGTTGTCTCTGTTAGACTGAGGCTCTCCTGCTGCTGGTGGCTGTGACCAGGGGCTGGGTGCCCCTTCTCGTGGTGGGAGCCATTGGGGTGCTCCAGCTCTCTGCACTTCTCTTGGCAGAGGGAACAGCCTTGCAGCAGGGTAACTCCAGGAGAAAAAGGAAGTTATTCCCAGTGAACAAGAGGTCCGGGTACAGTAGATGTGGGGTTTACAAGCAGATGTTTGCTACAAGGATATATACATATAATTGGCTTAGCAAATAAAGAAATCTGGTGTGTGTTCAAACTTTGGGCTGTGTTGTTCTGATTGTTTCCTTATGGAAGCTGTTGGGCAGTGTCAGCTGGAGGTGTGTTCTGTTCCAGGATACCTGCTTGGTTGGCTGAGCTGAGGCTGCAGATGCTTCTGGCTTGCTTTTCTGTGTGTGTCTGATCATCTGAAGGTGGTTTTCTTGGGTCACGAGTTCTTTCGTGCTGGGAGCGTTGAGATGTGGCCTTCCTCCACCTTCCTCCTCCCCAGAGGAGCAGTCCTTGAAGGTGCCCTTCACTCCTTGTGGGCTTGGCAGGTGGTGGAGGCTTTCCCAAGCACCCTGTCTGTCCTCCAGTTTCCTCTTTCCCATCAGCTCTGTGTAGATTTGCAGAGGATGGCAGTGAGGATGGTCCTGCTCTCATGGGAACAAACCTGATGGGGTGGCTGGCAGCAGCAGGAGCAGCCCCAGAGCTCCCCAACCTGCTCATGTCTGTCATCTCCCTTTTTTGACAGAAAAATAAAAAAAAAAAAAGGGGGGGGGGAGGGAGGGGCATGGCAAATTACTTTCTATAGAATTAAACCCGGAGCTCATTAAGGTTTCTAAACCTGGTGTTGTGAATGGTGCCTGGGCTGCAGCTCCCTGATACTTTGTGTCGTTCTGTAAGTTCTGTTTGAATGAACTGTGGACAAACCGGAACCAAACAGCAGAAACCTACTGGGGCTGCACATCAGGGGTAATGATGTGTAATGAGAAGATGTGGATCTCCTTCCCCTCACCTTAGACCTGAGAAGTTTTGGGGGAATAAGGGTCATCTCGAGGTGCCTTCCCTGACCATGTCAATCCATGCCTGATCAGACAGACTCAGTGGATTCCCAAGCAGTCAGAAAACCTGTCTGGCTGCAGTTTTACCCAGAGCTGTGAGGTCTCAGGTCTCAGGCTGGGGTGCAGCTTGAAGCCCCCCAGCTCTGGGACAAGATGGGCCAGCAGCTGGGTCAGCCTTGGCTCTTGTTATCTTTGACCTGTGCCTCCGTGGCAGTTTCCTGGCAGCTTTATTTTGCAGAATGAGGTTTGCCCGTGCTGTAAACAGGATGTGTCCATGATTGTCTCTTGTTTTAGATGCAACATGTCTATGAACCTTGAGCTAAACCATGTTTGTTGGTTTTTTTTCCCCCCTCCCTTCTCTCCCCACCCCTAGCGAGCAGTGCTGAGTAAGGGAGACACAAGGAAAGACGCCTGCATGAAGACTGAGCTGCTGAAAGACATCACCAACAATAAAGAGGAAGGTGAGCACCTGCCCTGACTGAGGGCCAGACCTCACTCCTGAGGTTGGCACATGGTGGGAACAGAGCTGAGGGCCTGGAGATGTGCTCTGTCCCCTGAGGCTCTCAGGTGGTTCCCTTCTCCTCCTCTGTTTACTCTGAGCAGGGCTGTTCCCCAGAAGATGTAAATTTGCTTTTCAGTCCATCCATCTCCACCCACCTGAAGGAGAACAACTCACTTTCACTTCTGCTTTGGGGTGGCAGTGAAAAGCAAGGGAGTTACTTTGAACCTCCTCTGTGTGCCTGGTTTGAGCTGAACTCTGATCCCTGTCACACGGTGCCCTGGCTCCTTCCTCCCTCTCCTGAAGTTAACTTTCTGTTTTCCTCTTGAGTTTCCGTGTTGCTCCAGAAGAGGCACTGATAGCTGCAGGATGGCTGGTGGGGTTCCCTGCTCCACACCTTGTGTTCCTGTGGGATGTATCATTCCATCTGCATTGTTTCTGCTCCCTTTCCTTTGCAGGATGCAGCATTTCAACATTGATGATGAAATCTTTCCTGCGTGGCTGTCTGTGGGTTGCATGAGCACAATAACCATGTCATTGGGATTGGGAAAAAACCCACTGCCCTTTATCTTTTCCCTCCTGTTTTTTCCATGACTTGATTGTTCCTTTACTGGTTACTTCTCTGTAGGGTTTGATGTGTTTTTGTTCTCTGCTCCATAATAGAATATTAGAAAAGCACTGACCTGGCCCATCAGCAAATCTAGTCTTAGCTAGGAGCAGAATTTTGGACTTGGTTCAGAGGTGTGTGAGTACAGCATTGCTTTATCTTCTGTCCAACATCATGTCTTGTCAAGCTGCTCTAGTTAGAAAGTAAAGCTCAGAACAGGCAAAATCCTGACTGCTGTGTCAGACGTGGCCATGGGGCTTGCATATTAACTGGGAGCACGTGAGTGCTGCTGCTGGTACCAGTTGTGGATGGACCTCTGATCTGGGCAGGCCAGAGACAGGGTCTGAGATGTCAGGGGGAGGTCATGGTGCTCTGAGAGGAGGCTGGCTTGTCTCAGGAGTGTACAGTCAGCTTTTTTAGCTCTTGGTTGATGTTCAGGTAAGCTTTGAGATCTGTGGAACTGAAAATTGAGAATGAGAGTGGGAAGAGAGACATATCTGTGTCTTCTATGTCTTGACTGATCTTGACTAATAGTAAATGCAGTGTGAAGCTGAGAACTCTCCCTGTGCAGGGACAGTCTCGAGGCTTCACATGGTGCTCAGCTTCTAAGCTCTTCAGTGTCTTGTCCAGTTCTGTTCCTGGGGAAGGAAGGGTCCTAAAACATGAGCTGCATAGTCTCCATTCCTGTGGTAATGGCTGAATTGTATCCTCCCTTCCCAAGCATACCATGTGTGTAGAAGACAATAATTTGTGTGATCCTTGTGCTGTGTTCTTCTCTGACCTTTGTTGCCCAGCTGGGATCATCACAGGAGTTCAATCAGTTAATGTCCCTGAATTCTGTTAATAACAGTGTTCAGTGCTGGCAAGGAATTTACATTTTTGAGTGTTGTGTGCTCATGAACTCACTGCAGCAGACCTGAAAGATGGCATGAAATAGTTTCTCTGAGCTCTGTTTCCTGGCTCAGGGATGGGTGGGAACATCTGGAGCTGGGATACACGAGCTGGAAAAGTGCCCTGAAGCCTGAGATTTCTCTTTATAAGTTTGCTTGAACAATTGTTTCCCTTTGGTGAGGAGGATGAGCCCAGCACCCTTTAATATCTTTGTCAGTGACATGGAGAGTGGGATCAAGTGCAGGCTCAGCACATTTGGAGGTGACAGCAGGCTGGGTGCTGTGGCTGGCGTGGCATCCAGAGGGACCTGGCTGAGCTGAGACTGCTGAGATGATCCCACACTAAGGAGTGAATTAATTTCATGCTGGCCATTAAGCTGCTTGGAGTCACTGCTGGGATTCCCCTGGGTCAGATGCAGTGTACCCAACCTGCATCATCCTGAGCAGGAGTTGCTCTTGATTTTTCTTTTTTTTTTTCCTTCTTTTCCTATTCTGACTCCTGGCATGTCTGACAGGAGGTGGGAAGCAGTGACACTGCCAGAGGGTGACAGTGCTCCAGGGCACTGGGAGGAGCAGCACTTGTGTTTTGGAAATACCAGGCCAGGTTTCTGGGTGGATATCACCCACCTTCATGAATTTAAAAGGGTGGAGGAAAGAAGAGACCATCAGTAACTCCCCCCAGAGAGAAGCTTAGCCTGAAACACTTAATTCTCCTCCTTTCTTGGCTTCAAAGTATTCTGCTTTTTGGCTTCAACAATAGAGGTGGTGCTTTCCTTCCCAGTGGATACAGCTCTGGCCATCAGTTCTCTCCAGTCTGTGTGGTTTCAGCCCCATCCCTTTGGCAGCCTTTTATGTCAGTTGGGCTTCTCAATGCTTTACAGTTTTCTTTTTCTCTTGACTTTGAGGAGGAAGTAGGGAGGAGACTGTTGTAACACAGGGATTATAAGCAGGTGCATTTCTTCTTGTTTTTAAAAGTTTCTCCAGCAGGACTGTTGTGTGTTAAATAAAAAAGGACTGTGGTGCTTTAAAGATTATCTGCAAAGTGCTCAAGGTAAAAAAAAATGTGGAAAATGTATGTATATATAAATGCATACAGTGCTTACACCATTCAAAAGCCTCAGCTTTTTATTTGAGCTCTGTCTTTGCTTAGCTGAGAGTTTGATGTTCCCCTGGCAGGAGCTGGAGCTGCCCTGTGCTCTGTGCTGGGGGCAGGACAGGGGCACTGGGGTGTCTGCCCCTGCTCAGCACAGAAAGCATGTAAAAGTTACAGAGCAGATAACATTGCATTTGCTTGTAAGCCTTTTTTTTTTAATTTTTAATTTGTATTTTTTTCCTTAGATCTTGCATATTTTTCTTATTCTGTCTCATTGAGCAGTGAGATCTGAATTTTAAAACCATATTTAAGACTTTTTTTTTTCAGAGCATTCTGACAATAATACTGAGATTTGAGCTGATCATCTGGATCCCTGCATACAGAAAGTTTCTGGTGGTTCCTCATCCCCTGTGGCCCCCACAGAGGTGGTTTGGTTCCCTCTGGCTGTGGCTGGGGATGGCTGGTGGGGACTGAAGCTCATCCCTTGGAGCACCCTGGGCTGTGGGAGGTGTCCCTGACCATTGCAGGGGAGGCACTGGGTGATCTTGAAGGTCCCTTGGAACCCAAAGCATTCTGTCATTCTAGAGTTCTGGGTTCCATGGCTGTAGGGTTCTGTGTTTCTCTGACTTGGAGGCAGAGCCTCACAGCAAGCAGAGCAGTAGCCTGGCTTGGGAGGGCAGCTCTTGTTTTCCTGTTACCAGACCAGGTGTTTTGGTTGTGAGAACCAAAACTGAACTGGGTTACACATCTTGCTGAGCTACACAGCTCCTGACACAAGCCATTTTAAGTTCTTCTTGGGAATCTCTGCAACTGGATCTTCAGGTAGTACCAGGGATGATGAGCTCCTGCAGTTGGTGGGGTGGCTGTGGAGCCCTGTGCTGCTCAGGAACTCTGTTTGTTACTATTCCAAAGTATTTATTGATTTATTTTAGTGCTGCCAGAAAATGGAACAGGCAGCTGGAGATAATCTTTCCCCTCAGAGGTTTGTCCCAGCAGCTCAGGACAGCCCTGCCTGCAGGCTCAGCTCTGTTGGAGGCTGCAGACCCCATTCTGCTCAACCCACTGGTGGTGGGGGCTGGAGCTGGAAGCCACAGAACCTTGGATCACCCTGCAGCCTCTGCAGGTGTTGATGGGCAGGCAGAGTGGGTGCCTAATCCTGTTAAATCAGAACCATACCCCTGACTCCTGCTGCCAAGTTCTCCCCTTCTGTGCAACCTCAGGGACTATGGAATTTCATATCTTTGTTTTGTCAGATCTCAAGTCATACAAATTTGGAAGCCTGGTGCTTGTTTTTAGAGGATTGATGGCACTTCCACAGTCAATCAGATTGCAATTTGCACACTTGATAAGAATGTGTGTGGGGGCAAAAACTGTATGTGGGATTTTAATTTTAGCTTCATGGATTTTTCATAAAGTCCATGACTCTTTCTGGAATAATGTAGTTATTCTTTCCCCCAGGGCAGTGCTCTAATTTACCTTGGTTTGGTTGCCTTTGTGGCAGGTAGAGCAATTCTTGCCCTCTGCTTATTCAGTTTATCTAATAGTCAGGCACTGAAGTTATTGGAGTGCTCTGGTGGGAGTGCACTGTATTTAAATCAACAAATACTGAAGGCTTCATTCGGCCAGGTGCCCAGTGCTGAGCACTAGAAACCTCCAGCTGTGGTTAGGGAGCTCATTTTTTTTGTTTTCCTCTGGCACTGACTTTGCTGAAGTAGTTGTTTAAATGGCCACAGCACAGTCACCAAGTGCAAAAAGAGAAACAAGGATTAAAAGAATAAGGGCACAGCTGTTGGCTCCCTCTGCACAGGACTTCTCAGGTAGTTAAAGAACAATGAAAAAACTGGAAGTTCATCTTCTCCCAGAGTTGTTGCTATCCAGAACAAACCCTTTTGTGTCTGTCAGAGCTTGCAGTGCACAGAAGGTGGTCTGGGTGGTTATGGAAGGGCAGCAGATGGAGGTGTTGGCTTTGGGTCATGCTTGGACATCCACTCCATGACTGCCTGCTGGAGGTGGGGGTTCTGCCTCTGCCCTCCTGGGTGTGCTCCTGTATGTTCTTCACTGTTCTTCCCTGTAAGTAGCTGTGTATCCTCTGTGGGGTTTGGATTCTGCTTGTGACCCTTTTCTTTCTCTTCTCTTCCTCCCTCTCCCTCTTTCCCCAGGGTTTAATGCCATGGCTGCAGATGAAAGTGCTACAGAAAAGCCAACGGGGGAACCAAAAATGGCAGTAGATGGGGAAACCAATGGTTCCTGTGAGCACAGTGAAGCTGGGAGCCACCCAAACCCAGCTAAAACCACTCAGGACAACACGAAAGCGAGCCAGCAGGACTCTGGTACTAAGTTAAATAGGATAGCAGAAAATGGCATTTCTGAACGAGATGGTGAGACTGGGAAGCAGAACCATCTGAAAGCTAATGACTTCACACAGACTTCTGTCACAGGGAGCAATGGATATATCCTAACCAAGCAGATGGCACAGGAGCAGCCTCTAAGGACTACCAGCACCTTTGCTTCTCTCACCGGCCATGCTGCAAAAACCCTTCCAGGAGGAGGAAGCAAAGGGAGAACTCTGGGCTCCTTTTCCCAGCTGCCTGCCACCATGCCAGCCAAGCTCGGGGAGGGCAGCAAGGACATGGATGCTAAAAAAGCCACAGCTGCTAACACTGAAGTCAAGGTCCACAGAGCACGGAAGACGATGCCTAAGCCCACGCCCAGCCTGGTAATGTATCTGCTGCTCTGATTGCTCCTGCCTTCCTCTGGGTGCCTGGGAGGGACCTCTCACTGCACGGGCACACACCTCACTCTGACATGTCCCACTGAGTCCATTGATTTCTAACATACATGTCTGTATTTCCACTCTGCCTGCAGAGAGAGGGTGGTGTTAAAATAGAATCATCTGGCCACCACCAGCTCTCTTCCCAGTTGTTTCTAAATATATAATTGATCAATTACCTTCTCCAGCAGTTCTGTGTGAGACAGTAAATGGCCTTTCTCTCTCCTCTGTATTGCTCATCAGCAGTCTGCTGAAATCCAGAGCTGCTCCTGAGACAAATTAGATTTCTTATGAGTTTGACCCAAAGGAAATTAAGCATAGCATGTTAACTTGAAGATTCTCCTAGGCTTGGAAGCTGTCAAGAAGCTGAGAGGCAACTGTTAGGCAACTTGATTGCATTGCCTGTCATTACAGTAGTAAACCAGGTGATATTTCCCTCTCTCCCTCTCCGAGTTGCCTGCAGTAATACAACTTGTTCAGAAACTTGCCCTTCAGAATCCTTAGGGGTGGATTTGCCACCACTGACTTAAGAAAACAGAGCTCTTCTTTTTGATTTTTTTTTTTGGGGGGGAGGCAAAAAGAGATGTGAAGTCATCTGGTGTGTTCATGTTACACTGGGGGTGAAGGAAAACAGAGCTTTCTTGGTCATTGGCCCAGTTTGGTTGTTTGGAAGTTCTGTTGGCACAGGTAGGGAATAGCTGCTGGAACAGGCAGATCCCCAGTGCCAGTGCTTGGTCTGCAGCCCTGGGACACTTGGTGTGAAGCCCCAGTGATGCTGTCACTGTGCTGTGCCTCATGTGGAGATGCTGGCCTTAAGATGTTCTGCACTTGGGTCAAGGAGGGGGTTTCCAGCCCTGCCTGGCAGTGTGAATCAGACCCAGAAACAGGGAGGTGCTGTGCAGGTTTCTGTGATGGGTGCCTCTTGGGTACCAGCACATGCAGAGTGATCCTCAGGTGTCACCCACACAGCACAGCAATAATGTGATGGGAATCACTGGGATCTAGAGCAGGGGAAGAGAGGAAAAAATTTAAAGAAAATTAAAAAAAGGAAGAGAGGTGGCACCTATCCAGCCACAGGTGGGGAAAGGTGCCCTTGGCTGTGGCACCACCTGGAAACAGGTGGCAGTCCAAAGAGCACATCAACAGTACAGACCTTGTGGGCACCCAGTCCCAGTGGTGGGGCAGAAACCATGCCTGCCACCCCTTCCCAAACTGATGATTTCCCCTCTCTCTTCCCCTGGTTCCATTTGAATTCTCTTGCACCTCTGCTGTGCTCTCTGGCCGGCAAACTGGGAAGCCCACAGGCAGTAGGTGCAGCATCTCCTGTAGGGCTCCTCTTGCCCAAAGAAGGCTTTGTAACCCAAAGTGTCTCTGGAGCTTTCCTCCAGCAGCTGATGTGTGCTCAGGGCAGGGCAGGAAACCCCCAGCCCTGGGTGCAGTTCCACACAGAGAGATCCCTTGGGGCTGAGCAACTGAAAGAGGCAGTTCCCTTCTTAAAAGATAACTGCTAGGTTAGGAGGGAGTGTTTTCCTCATTCATATTTTATGGTTTATCAAAAGAATATCTTCTCACAACCCCTTGGGTTTCAGGGTCTGTCCCTGCCAGGCTGTGGGGGTGCCTCACACCCATCCTGTGATGGTCCCATCCATCCCTGGGTGCTCACACAGGAGCAACTGCCTCAAAACCCAAAGGCTGCAGTTCTTGAGCCCCTCCAGGAGAGCAGAGCCTGTCCTCAGCACCTCTGGCTGCTTCCCTGGGGCTTAAAATAGGGAGAGGGAGGAAATTCACAAGAGGGGTGGTAGGAAGAGCTCAAGCTTCTGCATCTGGATGCGAACCCAAGGTTTGGTCTCATCTCTGCCAGACAATAGAACATCTGTTTTGTTCAGCCTCCCTGATAATTACTACCTAATTTTTCCCCATTGTCTTTCAAATTTCCACGCTGTTTTCTTTTGAGTAGTGGAGCCCTTCCTAGCTGTCATTTTTTAAAATCCTGATTATTTTGTGGTTGAGCTGCTTGTAAGCACAGCAGTGCTGTAGCTTTTCATGCACCAGGCTCTACGTTCACACCTTTCCCCCTTCAAAACCAACCATTCTTGCAAGTGCTGTTTTCCAAGGAATAAATTGTGGAAATCACCCTGAAGTTGATGTTAGAGGACACAATACAGTTGCTTTCTTGATAGAGTATTCTTGTAGACATGTGCCACCAGTGAAAAGGAGGGGAGGGAAGGTATTTTGTTGCCTGCAGAGTGTTTGTTCACCCTGGCATCTTCAGAAACCTGCTGGGGACCAAAAATTATTTTCTGTAATCCAGTAATTGTCAGGGGACCTTGGTAGCCTTTTCGTGCACATGTGGTTTGATCTTTGAAAGGAAGAAGATAATTGTCTCACAAATGTAACCAGCTTTTTCTCTGTTTAGGAGTTTCTTCCTGAATTGGGATCGAAGCTGAATCTGAAGCAGGTGACAACTTTAATTGATGTTGTTGTGTGGTAGGGTCGTTTCTGAACAGGGACCTCAGCAGCATCATTTCTGCTTCCCTTCTGATTAATGCAGTACAAATGCTGTGCCTTTAGCAGAATTTCTTTCTTTCTTTCTTATCCATTTACAACCTGATAAACCCAAAAGTTTCCAGAACCAGGCAGCAGACTGAGTGTGTGTGTGTGTGTGTCCTGAACTTGGAGAAGGCCCCTCCTGCTTAGAAACTCCAGTTTATGAGCTTAACACCATAAACTGGAAGGATAAAGGATGGCAGGTAATGAAAGCATCCCAGAGCTGTCTGTGGAGGCAGGAAGAGCAGATGGCTGGACTGGGAATCCCAGGTTACATTTCTGTTCAGTGCTGGGTGACCATGAGGCTGTAGCTTGAGGTGTGTGTCTCTGGTGGGATTTTCTTAGGCTGAGGTCAGGATTCTCTCTCTGCTGCCCTGAAATTCAGTACTGCAAACTCCCATTCTGCAGTGGAGGAGAAGGGAGAGGAGCACCACTGCAGCTCCTCCAGGCACTCTCACCTGCTTGTGATCAATTTTTTATAGCAGTCTTGTATTTCTTGCTTAAATTATCATTCACCAGTTGTTGGAGGGAGGTCCCCTGGGAGCTGCTGCTTTGTGCTGTTCAAAGGCAGTGCTGTGGCACCAACCTCCTTCCCTCTGCATCCCAGTGATGGGGGAGAGGGCAGAGGGCTCAGTGTGACAGCTGCTGTGTCACCCAGGGGCACTGCTGGTGAGTTTAGTCCTCCTGGCTACCTGGCTTTGGTTCCTAGCTTGTACTGTGTCCGAGATGAAAGCCCTGGAGAGAAATCAAACAGCTCATCCGTGTGAGCTGGGGATGGTTTCAGGTGCTGTGAGCACAGAGCTGACCTGTGATGCTCTTCAGAGCAGCCCTGCTCCCAAGCAGGACCTGCAGGACCTGTGCCATGTCCTTGCCCCAACACGTGGATGCAGTTCTGCTCTGGTTTCTCCTTGGCTGTTATTTGCTTGCTTGCTTTGGTAATGGGAAGCTCTCTGAACTCACCTGTGAGAGGAGTGCCACGTGTGCTCTGTCAAACCAGCACGGGGTTTCATTGGTAAGGTTTGTTTGGTCTGTGTGTTTGCTTTTGGAAGTTTGAAAAAGGAGGATATCCTGTCGTTTTGCCATTTTTTAGTAACTTCTCCCTGCTGCTGTAGGGGACTTCTGTGCCAGTAATAGGAACATGGTCAGTCCCACTGATATGTAGAAGGCACTTGAGCTTGGTTTTTATCAGCACATAAAACACTGTGGTTTTGCCCCAATCTAAGCACTTTGCTCAAAAGTTTTATTTTGCTTGAATGTTTTACTCACAATGGTGTTGGATAGAGCAGTGCTCATGGTTTTGCTGTTTTCAGACACAGCCATCTCTGGAAACCTTGGCTCAAGCCTTGGAATAGCTGTCCCCAGCTTCTTGACTATTCCTTGCAATGCCTGGGGTATAACAGTGACTGTGCAGGATTTTGTGTAGGATGAGCTGATACCACAGGGAAGCTGTGAGAAATAAAGCCATTAGCAGTGTACTTTCTTTCTCTATAATATTTGGCACAAGTTTTTGGTCCTTTCTTGGCTTCCAGTGGTCCACATGTGATGGTTAGGATGGAGGTGGGAACACAGGTTGCTCATACTGGTGTCCTGGAATTACCTCTGCATGGGATTCACCTCCTGAACTTCTCTAAATCTGCAGATGAAACCAAAACTCTGACTGTTCAAAATCTAAGTGTAATTAGAGAACCAGCAAAAAGACTGTGGCTGTTTTGGGTGGGGATAATGGACAGCAGTGGAGTTTATTTAGGGTCAGGAACACAGAAGTGTGTTTGGGTGGATAACAGGCACCTGCTTGGTGCAGTGTCCCCAGGAGGAACCCCCCCATCACGAAAGGGGCAGAAGGTGACATGTGGCAGGAGCATTAATCAGCTGTGCTGTGGGGTGGGAGGGCTGGAGGAGCTGCTCTGCCTGCCCTGCTCCTTCTACAGGAGAAAGAAACCTTCAGCTGAGGTTGCCTTTGGAACAGCCTTTTCCCTTTTCCTTTTTCCTTCCTGGCAGGAAGCTGGCTGGAGCTGAATGGGCTTTGAGGCATCCCCTGGTGGTGCTGGGGCTTGGCAGGCAGGTCTGTCACCTTGGGGTGTAAAGGCATCACTGGAACTTTGTGTTTCCAGTTCGCTTTGGTAGCAGCCCCAAAGTGGCTGTGGTGGAACCAGCTCTTAGCCAGCCTGGTGGGATTTTAGAGAAGTAATTTCCCAGCAGAGCAATGTGCTAGATTAGCAAAGCCTCTTCTGGGGGAGTTTAAATTTGGAGCAGGTTGAGCAGAGTGTAGGAGACCAAGATGGGCTGTACCTACTGGCTTGAGTTAAAGGACTGGTGGAATTCAGAGACATCAGAACTGTGAAAAGAATAAAATTTCATCCAGTAATGACTCTGCTTGCTGGAGGGGTAAAAGCTAATAAGAACAGCAAAGGTGTAGCTGTTTTATCTAGCTAACTATGAAGAAGGATGGTGAGAAAACTAAGTGTAAATGTTTTCAGTTCTTTGCTGATCCCTTTTATTACAGTCCTTAGATTTTATATATATATATACACACCCCCCCACACACATATGTCTCACTGCTGGCCTGTTCAGTTTCCCATGCCATCAGGCTTCCTGAGAGATCTGGTCACCTCTCTGCAGGAATTCTTGTTATTTAGCATTGCCTCATTTGCCTCCAAGTAATAACCCAGCTCTCACAAGGCTTAATTTGATTTAAAAAACTCTTTTACTGGAATTGCCATGAAAAAGTCACATTTAGCAGTTGTCACGCAGCCCTATTGAAGATTTTTAATTTATTTCCATATTGTAATTACAGGGGGAGAGAAAAACCCCAAGCTAATAAGATAGTACATTTTCATTTAAAATTTGATTATGTTCTTCCAAACATCCTGGCATGGTCTAAATGTGAATTCTTGATGTTTGGGAGTAGCAGCACGTTCTATCAGAGACCACTTGCAAGCACCCACACTTTAAGGACAAAAATGCAGCTTTTCTGGACACTGGTTGCAGGCAGCTCTGCATCAGATCTGCCTCTCCCAAGCTCATTTTTCTAATTTTGAGTTAAAAATGGAAAGCAGTGGATGTTCCAGGGGGCTTGAGAATTCTCAGAATAATTGTGTAACCAAGAGTTACTGTTAACCTTCAGATGGATAAACTGGGAACTTTTAAGATGTATTAATAGTATTTTTGTGGCTATTATTGGCACACTCTACCCAGCACTCCTGATGTGCATTTTCTAAGGGATGGAATAACTGGGAGCAGCCTCAGGAGTGATCCAGCATTCAGAGAATGATCCTGTGGACACTTAATTTGCTCATTTGATTAAACCTATTGAAGAGAGGGTTGTTGGGTTTGCTTTGTTTTTTTTAAAAAGGAGTAGTTGGCCACAGTCTGTAAGTATCTAGTGAGAGTGAGAGTTTCTGATGATACAGGGCTTTTGGCTTCTTAATTCAGCTGAAAAGCATCGTGCATTTAATGATTTGAAAGTGAGAGCAATTAAGCAGTGGAGCCACATATCAAAGGATGTGGTAGATTTGTTGTCTTTGAAATTGTTAATCCCAGACTGGATGCCTTTTAAGAAAAGACACAGCAATTCAGCCGTAAGTTATGGGCTTGATGTAGGAATCATTGGCAATTTGATGGCCTTTTTGTGCAGGTCATTTTTGATTATCATTCCAGCTTTTCTGCCTGAGCCCCAGTCCTCCCTTGCTGCCAGCAGCGTGCACATGGCAGGGCTGTAATTAGGAGAATCAGTCACTTCCCCCTTTGTTCCCAAGGTCACACCACTTGAAAGCAGTGTCTCAGAGTGCCTGTCTGAACCCGGGCTTTAAAGGGTGTTTTTATTGCTTACTGATTTGTTTTATTTCTTTCTTTTGTCTGGGTTCCTCTTTCTTCCTCTTCTGGTGTTTCAGCTGCTGCTTCACAAGTCCTGGAAGGAGCATTTTGCCTGCAAGTGGAGCAGCACTAAAACATTCCCAGCACAGGGCTTGTAGTCTGAAGTTTTCCTAGGTTTTCTAGAGCATCTCTGCCAACCCTGCCTCCTGCTCGACAGTGCTGGGGACAGCAGAGTGGAGAGGGGTGTGGATGGATGGTCATCTGGTCAATAGGAGGGCAGACAGAGTGTAAAATGTCACATCAGAGTGGCAGCATTCACCCCACTCTGGTAACACAGTGGTGGCCACAGGAGCTGCAGTGTCAAAGAGATGCTGTTTGTGCCTGTGCTTAGGGCAGAGGATGGAGCCTTTGCTGGGCTGGGTTGTGCCAAACCCCACCTGAAAGGAAAGATCCCTTCCCATTGCTGCTTGCTCTTCCAAACCATCTCTGCAGATCTCTGTTCTCCTGCTCTTGGGGTGTTTCTCAGGGAAGAGGAGTATTTATTGCAGGGCTCATCTTCTCCAGAGCCACCCAAATGCCTGTGGACAATGTGCCTGAGCCTTTCCTGCCCTGCAGTTGCTCTGGATCTGCCACTGCCTTTCAGCTTCAGGGCCAGCAGCCTGGGAGTGTTTTGCTGACTTTAGGCAAAGTAACATTATCATAAAATCACAGAATGGTTTGGGAGGGACCTTACAGATCATCTGTTTAGTGCCAGAGGAGGGGCTGTGTGCTTTTGCTTTGAATGTGTGGATCTGTCTTCAAATGAGAGTGAGAAATGGATTAGATTTACTGTCTTGGGGTTTGTTTTAATGCAGGGGCTCAATTTAACTGCATTTTGTTTTCCAGCATGCAAGTAAAGACCCCAAAGATGGGAGAGACAGCAGAGATCAAAAAGATTCCAAGGAGGAAGGCAACAAAAACATCTTGGAGTTTGGGAAGCCGTTGCCATTGCCCTCTCTCCCAGGCCTTCACCAGTCACTACCTCAGAACCAGAGCTATGTGGCCACCACGAAGTCGCAGACAGGTGAACAGAACAGACCCAGCTCCCAGTGTGTGTGTGGGGCTGAGTGGGAGAGCACAGAATCACTGTGGTTTCAGCATCTTTAAGATCCTTACATCCAACCATTAACCCGTCTCTGCTGAGGCCAGTGCTAATCCACATCTGCACAGCTTTTAAACACCTCCAGGGCTGGTGATTCAGCCCCCTCCCTGGGCAGCCTGGGCAGTGTTTAATTACCCTTTCAGTGGAGAAGTTTCTTCTAATGTCCAATCTAAACCTCCCCTGGTACAACTTGAGACCATTTCCTTTTCTCCTGTTGCTTGTTACCAGGGAGAAGAGACTAACCTCCCTCTCACTTCAACCTCCTTTCAGGGAGCTGCAGAGAGGTGAATAGAATCAGAGAAGGGTTTGGATTGGAAGGGATCTTAAAGATCATCTTGTTCCAACCCTCTGGCGTGGGCAGGGAAAGCTCCCACCAGACCAGATTGCTCCAAGCCCCAAAGTCCCTCCTGCCCTGCCTTGTTTTATGGGGTGCAGGTCCCTCCCAGGTGGTGTGGGCAGGTAGGTGTGAGCATCACTGCTGCTGAAACTTGGGTTCCTAGAGGAGACACTTCCATCATCCTGTGGGATCTTCTGAGGATGTTCTTGTATCTTCTGGAAGGACTTTGTGTGTCACTGCAGCAGCTGGTTACCACAGAATGCATCCATGTAAATAAACTTGTGTTAACAGATTTTTGGAGAAGTCTTTTCATAGCTGTTTGAAGATTTATCAGAGAGATGAAGAAATGCTTTTAAGGAACAGGCTGTACAGCTGCAAGCAGTAATAATGGTGCTGAAGCTGCAGGTTGCACTTAAAAGAGCCTGCACTAAGCATCCTTCTGATGTGTTCACCAAAGACAGCATCAGACAGTGAGGTGTGATGCCTGATTTGATTAGAAGGCCAGGAGGGAGACTTAGCAAATTAAGACCCAGCCAAAGTCATAAAAGCATCAAACAAACTTCCATAGTAGGTGTGAAATGAGGTTAAATGTTGAAATGAGATTAAATGGTAAATGGCCCTTTATTTAAGGTGCCTTTTCCCTTTGTGTTTTTAAGTTACTGTATAATCACTTTTACTGTAAGTTGGTATTATTAGCCTTGCAGTATCTATTTGAGCAAGTTGGATTCTGTTCAGCCTCCTCCAGCACCAGCAGTACTGCCAAACACAGGCTGATCTAAGGATCTGGTATTATGGGTGGTGGTTTAGGGGCCAGGAGGAGCAGAGGGGATACTCACAGGTTGGGTGGGTTTGCAAACTGGCAGAAAGTTCTTTGTGTGTGTGTGTGTGTGTGATCTTTTGGTTGACTTATAAATAAATCAATTGAAGTTACAAGCTTTTTACTCAGTGCCCTCCAATGTGATTTACCTCAGTACAGCCTCTGCTATCCCTCCTTTTTTTCATTCCTGAGCCAACCTTGGCTTTCTTTTTCTTCTCTTTTCCAGCTGCTGCAGTATCTCGGAAGAAAAAACGGAGAATGGGAACCTATAGCCTGGTTCCCAAGAAAAAGACCAAAGTGTTAAAACAGAGAACAATGATTGAGATGTTCAAGAGCATAACTCATTCCTCTGTGGGTGCCAAGGTGAGAGGAGCACTGAGCCCACTGGGCATGTTTGTTGTCACCATACAAGTCCCTTGTCCTGGCACACCAAAGCCCTGCAGAGGTGTGGGAACCTCCTGCATCTTCTGTTCTGAGCCTGCACCTTCTCTCTGGTAGCAGCACCCTGCCTGTAGCAGCCTTGCTGCTTTGGAAATGGCTTTCTGAGGGTGGTTATTCAGAGACCAGCTCTCAAACAATCATTTTCCAGTCAACCTTCCCCTTCTGTCCTCTGGAACTTGAGGGATTTCAAACATACCCCATGTGGTGACCTTTTTGTTTTGGTGTCCTCATGGTAACTGCCTGGTGTTGCTGCTTGAGTCTGTGTGGCCCAAACAGGGGGGTACTTGAAAAGGTTTAGACAGGGACTCACTCCTGATCAAATTCTGCTTTTGCAGCAGCACATGCTCTGGAACTTTGGCCTTTAAATTCAGTGCCAGGCTTTTGGGGAATGGAGTGAAAGGCTCCAAGCAGGGGGTGGTCGAGGCTGGGTTCATCTTCTCTGTCCTGGGAGTTGATGTTGTCTCTGTGGCTCATGTGCTTGGACAACTTTCAGAGTGACAAGGACCTGGGTGATGCCAGCCCTCACGTGAATGGGGAAAGCATTGATGTAGACTCTGAAGAGGAAGACTCTGATGAGTTGGAAGAGGAGGATGATCATGGAGCAGAGCAGGCAGCTGTGTTTCCTGCAGATGAGAACAGGGCCTCTAAAGACAGTGCATCTGATGCAGACAATGCCAGAAAGGTATTCACATGCCCTGTGCAGGACTTGCAGGAGCAGGATGGGACACTGCTTGTTCACGTGGGACAGGGGTGGCACAAATTGAGGCCATTTCTTACTTTTCCTGGCCTGCAAGGTGGCAGGAAAGCACAGCAGTGCTAGTGAGACTTTCTGATATCCTACCTCCCAATTCCAGCCTTGCTACATGAGTCTGTGGTCCATCAGACCTGCAGAACCCCCAGCTCATTTAGTCATGGAATTCACCAGACCAGTATGAAACATCTCCTTAGTCTTGCTTGTAGTGACTGGTAAAGCAAATACATTTAGTTCATTTTTTCCAGAATTATGACAGTGTAGACATTGAGGCTGGTTTTGAATAATCCAAGGGAGTTCAGATTTGGTTGGAAAACTTCCTTCCAGGGTCCAGGTTTTGGTTTTTTTCCCTCCTGTACCATTCCCATGGTGTGCATTAACAGCCTGGGAGGTCTTGTCCTGGAGAGAAGATAATGTCAGGGCATGTGGAGGCTGGGGCTGGGTGAGGGCACAGGAGGATGCTGGAGGAGAGAGCCTGGGGAGAGCTGACCTGACTGCTTCTGTTCTTGGGCAAATGGTGGCTGCAGATTGATGATGGTGAGTCTGAGGAGGAACAGGAGTCTGGAGAGTCTATGGAGGAGGAGGAAGATGGAGACGAGTCCGACCTGGTAAGTCTGGCTCCTAAATGTGCTTTTCAGTCTTTGCCCTGGTGATAATGATTTCCCCTTTGCCAGAAGGAGAGGGACTGAGAGCTGAGCTCTGTAGTTTCATGTCTCTGACCAAACTCCCTCTCTGAAGCCACCCCCACACAGGGTATTGTGCTTCACCCTGATCCCTGATACAGTTAATTGCTTTCTGATGCCAAGTAATGGGATTTTATTGTTTTCAACAAGGTGTTGACTGCTTTTAATCATTTGGATGTTAGTAGAAATATTTAAGGGTGCTTAAATTGGTCAGATGTGAACTTGGCAAGTGGTAGGAGGCAGCAGGGTTTTTGTAACCCCCTGAAGCTCTGCAGGGCTGTTAGGAGCTCAGTTTGTTTGGAAATCCATTGGCCCAGCCCACAGCTTAAACTCACCTTGATCTGAGATGCCACCTCACGGTACCAGATGAGCAGCTCTTACCAGAGAGACATCCACACAGCACACAGACAGACAGACACTCCCTGGGAGGTTGTCCCTGTAGTGCCAGGGCAAGACTTTCACCAGCTCTTTGTATTTTTTGATGGCTGGTTTAGAGAAACTGATTTTTTTTTCAATTTAAATTGCTGTTCATTGATTGCCTCTGTCCCCCATGCTCCTCTTTACTTAAAAATTTTGCTCCCTTTCCACAGCATCTCAAGTTGAGGAGCCAGCATTTAAGGCACCCCAACTCTTCAGTCACCTTGAGAACGTTTTTGGCTTCATTTTCTTGATGTTTTGAGCTGAAGGTAGAAATGACTGTACCAAATGAACCACTGACACTCTTTAGGGCTGACACTGCAGGACCAGTGAGGACCAAGCAGCAGGGGCTGTGGAGCCTTCCCCTTTCTTTGGGTGGCTGAGGCCACTCTGCAGCCTCAGCTCAAACCAAAGGTTGAGCTTGTAGTCAAGTCCAAACTCCCAACTCATAACTCCACATCCTAGACTGGTTTTTTTTTTTTCCTCTGCTCAGACCTGGTGAGTCAGTCAGTTCCCTAGAGGGACTGGCTCAGATGCAAAGCCTCTCCCCCCAGCAGGGTGATGCAATTGGGGGAAGCCACGTGGTGGGGCACAACTGAGCCCACACGTGGGGACACTTAGCAGGGGCAGAGTAGACACAGGGTAGAGCTGCCCTGGAGAGCCAGGGCTCAGCACCACCTCCCCTTGGCTTTACTCCCTCTGATAACTGAGCATGGTGCAGCATCATCTTCCTGGGAAGGTAGGGCCTGATCCAGGTGGTGGTCATGGTACTGGGAGGTTTTTCTCCTAGGCTTTGGTGGGAGGTGAATAAGCATCAGGAGCTGGAAGGTGAATCTTAGGACTGAGGTGCTGAAGACTGCCTTACAGGATTAGGGATTCTGGTTTCCTGTTGTTGACTTTGAAAAGCTTCTCCAGATAACTGCATCTTTTAATTTTAAACCCAAACCCTGTTTAGATTCATACCTTGTGTCTGAATATTTGCTGCTTGGTTGGTCTGTGCTCCCCTGTACCTTGCTGAGGGAAGGGGCTGCTCTGCTCATGTTGTGTTCAATTCCCTCAGGTCCATCCCAGTGCTGTCAGGTGGCTCTTTAGGTGCAAGGTGGGTTTTTATTGGCATTTTCTAGCACAGCTGTGGAGCAATGTGAATATTGCAGTTTGGGGAAAATAAAAAAAGCACTATTTTTTTCTTGGGGGGGGGGAGGGAGCAGCTAAAAAAGCACATGTGTGCCTGCATACTGTGCAGAGGGGCTGCTGCAATGAGTGTGGTCTAAGAGCCTAAATGGAAGAGAAAGTGAAGCAGGCAGTACTGAAATGACAGGAAATACACCCACACATGTGCTCCTGTTTCCTTCTTGCTGCTAGAGACATCTTAGCACCACTTGGTTGCAAAACCCCCCGGGTCCTTAAGGCCTTTTCAGATAAGTGCAGGTGTGGGAAGGCTCTGTGCCATGGGTGCTGGTGCCAACATGCCTTACATGCACCTGGCCTCTCTGGTCCTTCAGAGCTCAGAGTCCAGCATCAAGAAGAAGCTGCTGAAGAGGAAAGGGAAGATGGACAGTCCCTGGCTGAAACCCACCCGCAAGAGGAGACGGAGGAATAAAAAGAAACAAGCTGGTTTGCTAGGTAACTGAGTCTGGTTCCTTACCTTCAATGAGCCTTCAGGGAGGAAGGGTGAGGCCCTCTGAGGCCCCTCAGGCTCTGGCTGTCTGCAGAGCTCCAGCGTTTTCCATTTCAGGGTGGTCTGTGTGACAGAGCAGGGCCTGAGCTGGCATCTTGCTGGCAGCATGGGACCTGGGAGGTGGCTTCAGCCTTGGCATGCTGGGGGGATAATTTCTGTGTTCATGAACTCTCTTCATTTTGGAGTATCCAAGACAGACTTCATGTCCCACGAGCTTGAGGAGTTTGTGGTTAGCTGCAGAAGGGAAGGGATGAACCACCCTGGAGTGATGCTCATTTGCTTTGGTGCAACTGGATGGAAGGTGCAGCTTGGCTGCTTGTTCTGAAAGCCCCAGGGTGTTTGGAATGAGCTGCCTCTGGGTCATCTCGTGGTGTGGGAGTCATTGAAATGGTTTCTTTTGTTTTACCTAAGTTATCCAGCCCTCAAAAAATGCTTTCAGTGGCTTTTCTCCTCTGAAAGCTGTGGGGTGGGGAGAGCCAGCAGTGCAGGGTGTGACACTTCAGAACAGTGACAACAAGGGTAGAAAAAAGGGGGTAACCTCTGAGGGGAAACTTCAGCTTCCTTCTTAAGGTTTTGCACATCTGTTGCCACCAAAGGATTTATGGTTCTGTGCTTGCTAATTTGTTGCAAGCAGACCCTGTTGGGGTTTTTATCAGCAGATTTGTGGCTATTTGTGAGCTCAGTGACTCTGGTCTGTGTCAGGTTGGTCACTTCTCTGGGTTGCTCTTCTTCCTCCCAAGACATCTCCTTTCTCAAGAAAAGTGGCCATCAGTCCCCTTCAGAACAAGTCATGATTTCTTCATTGCAGATGCTGAGTGATTTCAGTAGAGGTGGTGCCCAGTTTTCCAGGCTAACAGAAGTCTCTTGGCTAAGCCAGAGTGAGAGCAGCAAACCAGGGGAGAAAGCAAAGCCAAGGGAGTGGGAAGAGACTGACAGTTCCCACCAAGGCTCCAAGGGGTCCCCACACAGTGTGTTCCCAACAAGGGATCCCCATTCAGTCTCTTCCCAGCAGCATCTTTGTGTTCACTTAGAACCAGAACTTGGCTTTTATGTTTTTCCCCTCCCATTAAGCTGGGTGTCCCCTGTCTCATCCCCTCCAGGAGGTCCATGGTTGCTCTGCAGTGTACCTGGAGCCCTTTGCAGCAGGTCAGAGCTGGGGGATGTGCAGATCCCTGGCTCCATCCCTTCCTTGTGCCATTCCAGCCCCTGCTGCCGAGGCAGTGCAGCAGTGCAGCAGCAGAGGTGCCTGGCAGAGGCACAACTTCTCTCGTTTATTGTTTGGTTGGTTGGTTTGTTTTTTGTTGCTCCCTACCTCAGTGGCAGTGGAATATCTGTCTGATCAGGCAGGGAGGGAAATAAGGGATCAGTCGTGCCATATGTGCCCAGATGTTGCATTTTCATAATTCTTCATTTATCTGTCCTCAAGGCCTCTCTGAGGAGCCTGCCTGCTGCCTTATACATGACCCTCTCACCCACACCTGCTTGCCCTCCATTTATTTATTGGTTTTCATTAATTTTGAGGGGTTTTTTTAGCCCTCTCAATCCTTGCCTTGTTTCCATCCAGGTGCTGAAGCCTATAAACCATCTTTGGGAGGCAGGGAAGGGCCTGGCCAGGAGAACAGCATGGAGTACATGGAGGTGTCCCTGGATTCCCTGGATCTCCGGGTGAAGGGCATCCTCTCCTCGCCGGCAGGAGGTGAGTGGGTGGGGGCCGGGACCCCCCGGGACCCCCTGGGACCCTCGGTGGGGTTCGGGGCTTTGTTCGTCGGGAGGCGGCGGGGCTGCTGCCCCCTGGTGGCGGCGGAGGGGATGGGATGGGGTGGGGTGGGGTGGGGTGGGATGGGATGGGATGGGATGGGATGGGATGGGATGGGGAGGGACTTTTGGCAAGGGCCTGGAGTGCTGGGACAAGGGGGGAATGGCTTTAACCTAGCAGAGAGGAGATTGAGGTTGGACATGAGGATAAAATTCTTTGGTGTGCCCAGAGAAGCTGTGGCTGCCCCATCCCTGGCAGTGTTGAAGGTTGGATGGGGCTTGGAGCACCCTAGGCTGTGGGAGGGGTCCCTGGCCATGGCAGGGGGTGGAACTGGGTGATCTTGAAGGTCCTTTCCAGCCCAAACCAGTCTGGGATTCTGTGGTGGGCTGGGGATGGAGTCTGGCTCAGGTGGAGCACGCTGGTTTGGGAAGATGCCCAGCATGGATTCCAAGGTGCTGCCTCAACCCACCTGTCCCACTCATCACCTCCCATCCCTCCCTTGAAGGATCCTGATTTAGCATCTCCCTATTCTCCTCAGCAGCTCCTTGAAGGAACCCAATTAGGATTTTAGACCTCCCCTGTGGCCCCTCAGGATCCTCTTGTTCAGCCCTGGGAAATCAAGGGAATAACATTGGTTCCTGGGTGCTCAGCCCCAGCTGCTGTTCCCACTGCTGAGCTTGCCTTGGATCCAGTGCCTGGATCTGTCTGTCTGTCTGTCCCCCCTTGTCACTCTGTCTCTTTCAGAGACACATCAAAGAGCAGGGGGGAGTGTTTGCCACCAAGGGAGGGTCAGGATGGATGAGGGATGTTTTCACCACAGAGTCTGGATGTCAAAATGATTATGAAAGTGACAGCCTGGAAGGCAAGGAATGAGCTCTGTGATTTGTGGTCTTAGAAAAAGCTCTTAAACCCTTAAGATCTTGACAGGATTTTACATGAAAACTGCAGGGCCTTTCCCCTCTGCTTGTATGTCTTGGGCAGGGAAAGCTGGGGACACTTCAGGGTGAAGCAGTCCAGTGGTAAATGTTTGAGGGTTTGCCAGGAGATGCTGTGACTCCTTAGGGTTAGGAGTGTAGGACTAAAACCAAGCCCTTTGCTGGCAGACCAGTGTTTTGCAATCATGGTGATGGAGTTGAATCCAGAGGAGCCACAACCACGTTCATGCTGTGCCCCCATAGCTGGCAGTCAGCCCCCTCCAAAGCCATCACCCACCTCTAAACTCTGAGAGAAAGAGATGAGGAGAAGGCATCTTGCTGCTTTCTTTTAGCTGGTTTGTTCTCTTTCCAAAATAAATAATTCTTGGTTGGCTGAGACTAAATAGTCCCAGGAATTTTGTTTTCCCATCTGTGTAATAAGCCTCTGCAAATAGAAGTTTTTGCTTTCCTGATTTTCTCTATTTATCACTCCACTAATTATTCAAATTTCCAACTCTGGGTGGCTTCCTACAAGTTTTGTGGTGCCAGAGCACAGTGTTTTCAGGCAGGTGGGGAAGGGAGACAGGCTGATAAAGATCTGTACCTCATTGGTGCTTTTCCTTGTTGAGGTTTTCTCAGACTTAAACTGAGAAACTGTGCTTAACTTATTATTCTCGATTTCATCACAGTTGCCTGGACTAAGAGAAGCACAGAATGCTTTTGCAGACTCTTTCTGGTTTAAGAAAAGGGTCTTTTTTACAGGGTTTGGATGATGTCTTGAAAGCAGTTCAGGACATGGAATGGGAACATTCCAGAGAACATGGGTGGTGTTGATGGACTGGTCCTATTTCCTGGAAGAGAATTTCAGAGTTCATTTGCTGGTTTTCTGTATTCCAGGTCTTTCCAATGGTCCTGAAGCAATGGAAGTGGATGGTCTGCAGGAAGTGCCCCTCTGCAGCTGTCGAATGGAAACCCCCAAGAGCAGAGAGATCACCACGTTAGCCAACAACCAGTGCATGGCCACAGAGAGTGTGGATAATGAGGTAGGAGCCTGTCTTGCAGCTTCTTGATGACTTGTCTGCTGAGGACAAAGACATACAGAATAAAAAGCTGTGTTGGGAACACATGTCAGGTCCCACAGGAGCTCTGCAGCCCTGCTGGGCTGGGAACCCCCTGGTGTGTGGGAAGAGCAGGGCAAACATCTTGCTGGGCAGGCTGAGGGCTGTGGCACTCTGTGTCTCACAGCCAGGCTGGAAGTCCCTCTGAAGGGAGGAGGTGGCTGCTGGAGAGGCAATGGGTGGATCTCTCTTGCTTGTCCTGGCCTGTGCAGCTGGATCAAGTTGATGTAACAGCCACACTTCAGGCCAAGTGGGCTAAAATACATGAATGTGCATCAAAGTGAGAAGATGCAATCAGTGGAAGCTTGGGGCTGGCTTCCCTTGACTAGGAAGGAGCTGATGCAAACCTTTCCAGAGCCAGCTCTTGAGTTTTGAGAATTTGTCAAGCCCTGAGCCAGCTCAGCCTGCCCCAGCCTTCCTTTCTCCTCTTCCTCCTCACCCAGGAGGCTTCTCTTACAAAGCTTCCCATGTCCTGGCAATGTTGTGCAGCCTCCAGGTCTGAAACTGGGTGCACTTGGTGCCTTTCAGAGCCTCACAGCTGGGCTAGCTGGGCTCCACTGGTTCCAGGAGGTAAAACTAAGAGGCAGAAGTGCATTCCTCCCAGAGGCAGGCTCAGCACATCCTCCTCTTACTGGGAGGCACTGGGGTTACTTTCAAGTTTCAGCTGAGCTGCAGACACACCCTGGCACTCTTGCTACTGGCTGGTAGTGGTTCAAGGAGTGAGGATGTCCCTGGTTCTCCTGTAGCATTCCAGGAGAAAGGTGGATGGAGAGGGAAAGGAATAATCAGGTTTGCAGCTCAGCTCTGCTTCTCTGTGCTGGTACCTACTGAGAATTTTCAAACATGGCAAAACTGATGCATTGGAGAGAGAATGCCCTGGAGATTTGTAGGAGAGGGGCACCCCAGTGTTTCTAAATAAAGAAAAGGTGTTTGAAGGATTCCTACTCTTGTATAGGGTGTTTTGACAGTCCTGTCCCTGGGTAAATCAGAGAGAGGAATAGCAAAGGCCATGCTTCATGTTAGATTATTTTTCATAATGGGATAAGTGACTCACAGATGTTGTAAGAATATTGTATGTGTGAATAGTGTGTTCTCCAGACTGTCATGTCCTTGGAGAATGTTATAAATAGTTGAGCACCCTGCTGCACTCTCTAATGGCTGGAAGAAAGCAATTAATAATTCTGTACTTTTTGGAGTTTCTAACAAATAAGATGGTGTGACATAATAACACAGGGACAGTGCAGCTTTTCATGTCTTAATCAAATTTCCTCAGGTTCTAAGTTAAAAATCACTGCATTGGTCCTCTCCTGCCCTCCCTGCAGCCCCTGGGGTCTGTGTGTTAGTGGTGATCAGTCTAGCCAGGGTGTCACAGCCAGAGGTGGATTTTGCACCTGGAATTTGGGTAAGTTTCAGCAGAGATGCTTGGGGCGAATGATGAGCCTCAGTTAAAATTGGTTCCCTTTTTCTGTAGAGGTGTTGATTCTGAAGGAGTAGTGGAGTTGGAAAAAAGCAGAGAGAGTCTAGTTCTGTTGAGAAAAAGCATCAAATCAAACCTCAGTTAAACCAGAGGGTCAGAGTTGGTGATGAGCAGGCAGCACACAGTAAACCAGGCAGAGGTTTGGGATGGTTTCCTTCTGGCAGCCTCTTAGATTTCTAGGGTATAAATGTCCTTTACCCAAGCATCTGGGAAAAGCAAGATTATTATCAAGAGGAACTTCCAGAACCCAAACAGTGTCTTGTCATGCTAGCAGGTGACAACTGAGATGTGGAAAGGTGATAGATGTGTGACTGGGGCAGCAGAAGGATTCTTCCAAGGCAGCAGAGCAAGTGCCACAGACTGGGAAAAGTAGAACCCCAGTTATGGAGCTGCTGTCATTAGCAGAGCAAGGTGGTGCACGAGGAGACAGCTTCCTGAGCCCAGAGCTATCCATGGGTGAAATCCTTTGGAAAACATGCTCAGAATGTGACTTGAGCTGAGCTCTCGTGGAAGCCTGGCTGTTGATCCCTGTGGTCTGGGCAGGGGCCAGTGCTGGATCCAGTTCAGACGATAACTTGTCTGGCAGTGCAGAGCAATTATTTTTCCCTTTATCTTTCCTGTGATTTAGACTTTTGAACAGTAACAAGATTTAGAGTGTATGGTCTTGTTCTCTTGGTCACCCACACCCACTCTTCCTGGCCAAAGGAGAGTGTGTGTTGTGTGAGTCAGGCCCTTGGGACTGCCCCTTCTGCCACTGCTTGGCTGTTGCCTGCTTCCAGTTATGAATTGATTTATTTATTTTATTTTTTTATTGTTGCAAGGAACACAGGACTCGGGGTCCAAATGCATGTTAGTCAGTAAATGATGCATTTCTTCCTGTGAGAGCAGCTCTCACAGCTTCCTGCTGCACTGCTAATGCTATCTGGCACAGGGCTGAATAACTGTGAAAAAACCAGGGCTCACCGAGGCAGCATGCAAAATCTTCCTCCTCACAAGCACAGAAGGAGTGTTTTGGTCTCCAGTAATTTCCTTTCCTTGAATTTCTCCTGTTGCAGCTGGGTCGATGCACAAACAGTGTGGTGAAGTACGAGCTGATGCGCCCGTCTAACAAAGTCCAGCTGCTGGTGCTGTGTGAGGACCACAGAGGCAGGATGGTGAAACACCAGTGTTGCCCTGGCTGTGGATACTTTTGCACTGCAGTAAGTCCCTGCTCTCAGTCTAGGGAAGGAGGGGGTATCTGCCACAGGAGCTGGAGGTGGAGATGGCACATGAAAGGGTTCCCTGACTTCCTCCACCTCGTCCCACAGCAGCACGTCAGGAGGTGTGAGAGGGTACCTGCAAGCATCACCTTCATCTTCCTGGAGACCCCAAGGGGTGTTGCTGAAGGGTTTCCACTGGGATTTCACACGATGGAAGTCATAGAATCATAGAATGGGTTGGGTTGGATGGGACCTTAAAGATCATCTAGCTCCAACCCCCCTGCAGGTGACACTGGGGCTAACAGCTGATTTAATTCCATTCATGTAGGTCCTTGCATGGTTTGTACACAGGTAGTTTTACTCCTGTCTCAAAACACACGTCTGAAGTTTTCTTTTCCAGTTCTGGGGTGTCCTTACAGTACACTGGCACTTCTGGAAGCAAGTGAGAATTTCAAATGTGAGAGGAAAGAGCTGGAAATTGGGACTTCTTGGTTCTGTTTCCCAAGCACAATTTAAAAAACCCAACCATCTTGCTTTGCAGTCCCTAACCAATGGAGTTTTCTCCCCGTTTCCTTGATTTTGTTCTCTTCTAAAGAAGTGGCAGAACTTGCTTACTGTATGGGAAGCACCAGGGACACGAGTGGTGATGAATGAAGTGTTTAAGAGCTCTGCAGATGAAGCATGTAGAAGGGGTGAGGCAGGTGGTGGCCAAGGGGTGAATTTCTCCTCTGTGGTTTTTTTAGGGCACTTTCATGGAGTGTCAGCCGGAGAGCAGCATCTCCCACCGGTTCCACAAGAACTGTGCCTCCCAGGTCAATGACATGAGCTACTGCCCACACTGTGGGGAAGAGGCCTCCAAGGCAAAGGAGGTGACAATAGCAAAAGCAGACACAACCTCGACGGTGTCACTGACCTACGAGCAGCAGAAACCAGCAGCTGTGGAAGGAAGGGCTGACACCACAACAGGGAGGTGAGCTCAGGAGCATGGGGTGATCTCCAACCTCGTGACAGAATGTGCTTTTTGTTGGAATGCTTGTGCTCCTCCTGAGCACCAGGGTGGTTTCTAGTCCTGCTCTGACAAGCCAAACTCTGCTGCAGGAGCCTCCAGGTTTTGTGTTGCTCCATGGGTTAGAGGAGAGCAGCCCCAGGATGAGCTGGGGCAGAGGCTGTGAGGATAAGGAGGGGTTCAGGGGCTAAACCCACCTTCATCTTCTCATTAGGAATGGAATAACTGTGGAATGAGCAGATGTTGCCAGGTCTGCAAAGTGACAGGGAAATTCACATCATACTGAGCTGCACCAATGGGCACAAGTGTAAAGGGGGTTGGAAACTCAGAGGGAAACACAAATGAACCATTTCTGCATCCAGCAGTGCTCCACCTTCCCATCCAATCCAGTCTTGTTCCAATGGCTTTTATGGCTGAGACCCATGTTTCTGGGTTTCCTGTAGCACAGAGTATGTCAAAATGCAATCACAAGGCAGTGCAGGTCCTCGTTAGGAGAAGTTCTTACCAAAAGGGCTGTAAAATGTATTGGTATGTTTTGATTTCACTTAATGCTTGTCTGTATTTAAAATCTATTTCCTTTTCTTCTTTGGGATAAGGCACACACTGTTGTGTAGTTTTAATGATTGTGCTTTTGCTGTCTCTCATTTTTTCTCTTCAGTGGCACTGGGACACGGTTGTCAGAGGAAGATAAGCCAGAAAGTTCAGCAGCTGAAGGGTTTGACATGGCTGGGTCTTCAGTTTTTCCAAAGCCTACTACTAGTCTGACCCAGGGACCAGTTAAAGAAACTCTGGAAAGTGCCCTGATTGCTCTGGACTCCGAAAAGTAAGAACACCCCTGGGCCTCTCCAGTTCCCTGTGAAGTTGTTTAACCTAACGAAAACTCAGACCTTTTTTAGTTCACTTCAGTCACTTGTCACCCCAAAACAGATTCCTGATTCAACAGAACAGTTATGACTCTAAACATCTTACTGAGTTACCTGGAGGATTTAGTTCTTCACTGGCCCTCCAACTGCAGCTGCAGCTCCTCAGAGTTCCCGTGTACTTTAAACACCCAGAATTTGTTGAGGGGTGGCACTGAGAAGCTGCTGGCTGCTGGAAATGTTAAAAGCTCTTTCTGGGGGCTTTTTCCTGTGCCTCTGGATTTGCCCCCTGTGTGCAGACCTGGTCACACACGTGGGGCAGCTGTGGGGTGGGGTGTTGTTCAGTGGATATTGATCTCTCCTCTTTTCCCCATTGCTGCAGACCCAAGAAGCTGCGGTTCCATCCCAAGCAGTTGTACTTCTCTGCGAGGCAAGGAGAGCTGCAGAAAGTTCTGCTTATGCTGGGTAGGTGGCTCCTTCCCAGGACACTGTGTCTGGCAGGACTCCCAGCTCCTGGCAGGCAGCTGCCAGAGTCCAGTTCCCAGCATGGCAGCACATCCTATTCCCCACTGCCCCTCGTGGGGGGACCTGGAGGAGAAAGCCACTTCTGCAAGAGATGTGTCATTGGGAAGGGCTTCATCTTTCTGTGAAGTGTGGACCTGCTCCCCCAGTGGGTCTGCATTTGGGCTTGGTTTTATCCAGAGAAGATGTTTCTGTCTCCAGATGACCTACCTGTGATTTTTTTTTTATCCAGTCCAACAGAACTTTCCTTCCCCATGCAATGGGGCAGTTGGGGATTTGCATCCCCTAGAGGGGTAAAAAGATGGGAGTCAGCTTAAGCTAAGAGCCATCTGAAGGGAAGAGCCCTTCAGTGCAGGGGGTTTGTTTTGAGGATTCATGGTTGTCTGTCACCAGATGACTTGGAGGTGCTAAGCCTGTTTCTATCAACAAGTATTCCCAAGGAATCTCCCTCTCTGAAGGACACAATGTTTCCTTGGCATCCTTTCCTTTCCACTCCAGTACTTTGCAGTACATTTTTAGATGCTTTCTGTTCTTTTCATTTATCAGATTCTTCTAACAAGCAGAAGCCTCATTGTTCATGTCTTCAATAGCACAGAAAATGTTATTCATTGATATTTAACTATGGCCTCATCATATGCAACCTGTTATCATGCCCAGACATCTTTGTCTGGCTGTCACCATCATCTGCCAGTCCTTGCACAGCTGTGAGAATCTCTGGCCAGATCTGAGCTCGTGTCCACTCCCTCCACTTTGTAGCCCTGTGTTTGCAGGGATGCAATGGGGATTGCAGACACTAATTGCAGATAATAGTGGTGAGACAAAAAGGCCAGGTAAGCACCAGCTCTTTGTTGTTTCCAACTCCAGTATTGCTGTAAGCAGCATTTTCCCCTTTTTATTCTTTTGCTGTTCATAGAATGGCTTGGGTTGGAACCATTAAAGATCATCCAGCCCAACTGAATGGACACCTTCAGCTACATCAGGTTGCTCACAGCCCCACCTAACCTGACCTGTGAGGCATCACACACCTCTCTGGGCAGCCTGAGCCACCCTCATCATAAAAAAAAAATAATTCTTCCTTATCTCTAGTCCGAATCTCCCCTCTTTTAATTTAAAACCATCACCCCTTGTTCTATTGCTACAGGTTCTGTTGCCAGTGGTGGTTTTTTTGCTGCATTGAGAGAGAGGAAATTATGAAGCTGCATGAGATGGCCTGGGTAGAAATTTTAATGCCTCCAAGGTATTAAATTCCAGGTTGTTTCTGAAGCTCCTGGTGTGTGGGCTGTTGCACATCTCAAGTCTCCAGGACTGCCTTGAGAGCTTTCTGGCTTGAATATGTTATGAGTTGTGAGAAGGGCTGAGGATGAGCTGGGAACCCATCTTTTAAAAGCTTTGAGTTGAGAACTCTTGTGCTTTCCTCTAATCTCTGACCTGTGGTTGAGAGCATCTGTGCTTTGTTTTTCAGTGGATGGAATTGACCCTAATTTTAAAATGGAGCATCAGAATAAGAGAACCCCTCTCCATGCTGCTGCTGAGTCTGGCCACGTGGACATCTGCCATATGCTGATTCAGGTCTGTCTCCACTTTTGTTCTTTTGGACAAGCAATTACTGGTGGGTTTTGGTTTCCTGCCCCACATGGCTAAAGCATACTTAGAAATCAGCACTGAAACATCTCTCCTGTAAAATCCTCCTTCTTGTCAGGGTTTGCTGAGGGAGGAGTGGTGGAGAGCAGTGTGAGAGTAGTGTGAGGTCTCAGAGGACGTGACAGAAGCTGTGTTTCTAGGCTGTTTTCCAAGCAAACTTCACTGCTGGGGCAATGAGTATGTGAAGCTTTGTTGTAGGGCACCACGGAGCATGTGGGAGCCTCAGTGCCTGGGCACAGCCAGCAGAGAGGTCACTGCCCAACACACCAGCACAGGCTGACAGCTGGCAGGCTGCACACTGCTGCCAAGTTGCTCTTTGTAGCAAAAGCAGGTAGGATCTGGAGCCTGGAAGCTAGCAGAGCCTGTCTTTCCTTCTGTCAAAGCCTGAGTAGCTCCAGCAGGATTTTCCTCCCCAGTGTAAATGAAGAGGGAAGAAGGAAAGATGGAGGTTTGGTTTATTGTCTGAGATTTGGATCCTAATTGAGGGAAGATGGTCAAAACCATAGGGGTTCTCTCATTGAACACATTTCAAAATAAGGTTAAGGAAAAGGGAGGTTTTAGAAAGTTACAATTCTTTTTTGTACTGGTCTGGAGTGAATGGAAGGATGTTCTGTTTACCTGCATGGCTGAAGGCAGCAATGCCACATGCCTGCTGGGATGGTGAGTGTCAGCATCTGGAGTCAGAGGCTTTCAAAGAGCTGTTTGAAGATGCAGCTGTGGGCCTGCCCTGCTGCTCTGGGTCACTGAAGTTACTGCACATGAAGGCAACAGAATGATTCCTACAAGTAAAAGGAGGAAAAATTGTGAGATGTGACAAACACTTTGACCTGAGTACCAGTAGGGTTGGTTTGTTTCCATCATCCTTCATCTCATCTCTTCTCATCTCATCTCTCCCCTGATGTCTGCCTCTTGCAGTAGTGCAGTGTTGGGCTGGGAATGTCCCCAGCTTGTTAAACTTGAAATGCCTCTTCCCTGGCTGGTGTAAATAGCTCAGGCTGTTTAAAACTCATCACAAGAAATGCATTCAGTGGGAGGTACCTGGATGCAATGGGAACAACTTCTTGTGCCAGGTGAGCCTGAGTCAGTCTGTAAGCAGGCCCATGCTTCATGCAGGTGTTGGTGTGTGTGGCCTGCCAGGAACTGGGCTTGCCTTGAGGTTTTCTTTTAACTATTGGGTGGGTTACAGAGCTAAGCCAAGGAGTTACAGCAGGCAAGGTGCAGGCATCTGTGGTGTTTTGGAAAAGAGATTTTGGTCTGAGGCATTCCATGTTGAACTGATGATATTCTCAGAGACCTCAGTAGAAATGTTACTGCTGACTTCAAGAGGAGAACCTAAGCCAGTTTCCAGCATTTTTCTACAGCTCCCACCTCTGCTGCAATCAGTGAGTTGTTCCTCCTGCTTGTGACATGGGGATGAGCTGATTGTTCTGCTCATTGTGTCCATAGAAATTACAGACCAGGGAAAACAAAGCTGCAAAGCTGCTGGAAGAAGGAAGAGGCTGGTTTTCCCAAACTGGTACACAAACAATATTCATAAGGTAGCAGTACAAAATACATTAATGACAAGAGTAATCTGATACCAGCTGTTGGCTGCTTCTTGCTCCTGTTACTGGCTGTAGAAGGCAGGAGAGAGGGCAGGCAGTGTGTGCAGCTTTTTCAAGTGGGACTGACTTCTTTCCTGGTTTTAATTTTTTCCCCACCCCCACCCCCCTGCTTAATATGGCTAAATTTCAGGAAAAAACCTTACTACTACATCTCTACTCCCACATCTTCCCTCTGCTAAATGTTTATAATTGTCCTTGTGTTTGCCTCTGGTCCCCTAACAGGCTGGTGCTAATATTGACACCTGCTCTGAAGACCAGAGGACCCCACTGATGGAGGCAGCAGAAAACAACCATCTGGAAACTGTGAAATACCTTATCAAGGCTGGAGCACTAGTAGATCCTAAGGTAGCAGTTTATTCCTTATCATTTTCTCCCAAAGAAGCCTCTATCCAGCATTTTTTTTCTCTATGGAGTCTCAGTCTTGGGTGGAAGCACAGAGGCAGAGGGGAAATGGACCTGCTTTTTGGGGTATGAAGGCTTGGCAGAGCTTTGGTTATCAGCAGCATCATTTTAATGCTGCAGTGTCCTGGCTGTGAGCAGTTTGGGGCAAGTGCTGCCACTTCCTACATCAGTTTGTGGCACAGAACATCAGGGGTGTTGGATTTCAGATGGGGCCACAAGCAGCAGTGTCACAAATCCATTGCCCTGAACTGGGAGTTTGATTTTCAGATTTCCTTTTCTATAGGCTCTAATAATGAGACTTTGGTGGTGACAGTTTCAAATGGGCTGGTAATTAGGTGCTTGCCAAGCCAGCAGAAATGGCAGGGGAAGCTTTGCTTTTCAAAGGCTTTGTGTGCAGTTCCTTGCAATCACCCCACAGTGACAAAACCAGACCCCACCTTTAAACTCTACCCCTCAATTTCAACAAATACAATAAAATGCAGCTGTCTGTTTGCCTTTAGCATGCTTTTGTTGCTTTGCAAGCTTGGAAGAATACCCAAATCCTTTATTAGTCCCATAAATCAGATGCTATTTGGAGCACAGGAAACGTGGATTTCATTACATCCTGGTGCAGTTGGCTCCCTACTCTGTCACTGCTGGGGAGGATGGGGCAGGGCCAGGGGGATTGCACAGGACATCAAGTGCTGCCCACCCCAAGCCTTAAATGGATCCTTGGGAACCTGGTTCTGAGTTGGGAAAGGACAGGATGGGCACTTGTGGGTTTGTGCTGGCCACTGTCCTGAGCATCTTGGAGCAATCCAGGTGCCTCTCACCTGATTTATTCGTGTGCAGGAGAAAAGAGGTGGGGTTTTTTTTGCTTCTAAAGGTAAAGGGAAGGAAAGAAATCCAGGGCTTGCAAAAGCAAATTAGAAGCCTGAGATCATGTCTGAAGTCTAGACTAGTTTATTATGTTAATTAGTTGCCTGCACCAAATTAGTCATCTTTGTGAAAGCAGCAACACTGCAATTTGAATTCATCTCCAGCCATTTTGATGAGAATTCTGGACATGAACTGCTGTGGGTGTGTGCTGAGCCCTGCAGGGCAGAGAGGATGCTGAGGACAGGGCTGGGGCAGGCAGGGGCTTCTCAGAGCCCAGGGTGAAGATCTTGATCCTGGCAATAGGACATGAAAACCCCATTCAGAACTGGCAGGAACATTCAAATATTAAAACACAACTGGTGCTGCCCTTGGCTCATGCTAACTTCAGGAAAAAATCATGGCAGTTCAGATGTGGCAGGCACTTCTGGGCAGTAGAAACCCTTTCTTTGCCCCAAGAAGCCCACTCAATGTAATCTCTGACCTGAGACATCCCCTCCCTGCTCACAGGGTTGCTCCTAATCCCATGCTCTCTGCCTGGCACCACCCTAAAGCTCTTGCCTCTGACGTTGCTTCCAGGGGCTCAGCAGGAAGGAGTCAGTTTGTTTTTTCAGTCTTTCATTTCCTTCTTATTTCCTGGTCTCTGGGCCTTTGCTGTCTGCTGAGCTCTTGGGATATAAACACTTGATAAAAATCAGGCTCCAGATCTTTGGGGTTAGTGTGGGAGTGTCTCCATCATGACTCACAGCCTGTCCAGCTCCACCAGACTCTGTATTCTCCGCTCCTAGAGGCATTTTTCCTTTCAAGGGGTTTCTCTCCTGTCTCTGCAGATGGGCTGCAGACATGCTGGGGACTTGGTTTGGGGGGCTTCTAGTAGCCCCTGTGCAGGACCTCCCTGTGCAGTGTTGGCTGCAGCTGCCCTCACTCCTCCTGCCAGCACCTTGGGGACTTTTGGAGTCTTCTCCATCCATGAACTGCTCTGCTGGCTCCTGAGCATTGCTGGGAGGGACTGGGAGGTGCTGGGAAGGGATGTCCCCTCTGAGCTCATTTTCTGTGGTTGTGTGCAGGATGCAGAGGGCTCCACATGCCTGCACTTGGCTGCCAAGAAGGGGCACTATGATGTTGTTCAGTATCTCCTCTCCAATGGGAAGATGGATGTCAACTGCCAGGTGAGGCCTTTGCCAGGGGCAGGAGCTGCTCTTTGCAGGTCAGGGACCTGTGTCTGGCTGCAGTGTGGTTACAGCCCTGCTGCTGGAGGAGACCTGAGGAACATCAGAGGGTGGCAGTGCCATGGGCATCCTGGTCTGCTGGAGGAGGTGATCCCTTCCAGTGACCTCCTGGAAACTTCCCTTCCTTGTGCCTCAATCTGCAGTTTCTCCTTTGCCCTTAATTCACTGGTGGAGCCTGTTCCTCAGTGGTGTCACTGTGCCCCTCCTAGCAGGGGGGTTGGGATCACAGACGTGCTGTGGGAAGCTTCACCCAGCATCCCAGAGCTTCTCCATTGCCATGGGATGAGGCAGCTGGGGGAAGGACAACTCCTCCAGGCTGCCTGGGGAAGCTTTTGGAAGAGCTTTTTGCTCAAGCTGAGTGTTGGTCATGCCTTTTGGACAGTCAGCTGTATTTGAACACCCTGGAGACCCATTGCCAGTGTGCTGAGCTGCAGCTAAAGCTGAAGATGGGGCCTGGAATCACCCCGGGCTCTGCAGGACCCTGAGGGACCTCTTCCTGCAGCAGTGCAGAGGGGAGCAGTGAGAGAGATGTGGGGAGGGAAGGGGTCTCTGCCTTCCAGGCAAGGTGCACCTTGCTGTGGCTGCCCAGGGGCTTGTGAAGCCAGCAGGAAACCATCCTGCCCCTTCTGCTTGTCTCACCCTTTCCTTTCCTTTCCTCCCCTCCCCAGGATGATGGAGGTTGGACGCCGATGATCTGGGCCACTGAGTACAAGCACATTGAGCTGGTGAAGCTGCTGCTGGCAAAGGGCTCAGACATCAACATCCGTGACAATGTGAGGCTCTGCCTGGGATCTGGTTTGGAAATGAGCCACAATCTCTCTTTGAAAACTGAAGAAGCCCAAGAAGGCAGATTTTTGGGCTGAGTGCAGGGAGGTGTGGTGGTCACTTGGCTCAAGTGCTTTGGGGCAGTGAGTGAACAGTGTGTGGTAGGAGAATTTTCTTCCATGTTCTGGAAAGAAGTTTACAAGATGGCAAGAAATCCTTCCGGCTCTTCTGCCATAGCTTATGAAGATACTGTACGAGATGCTGCAGGTGGGGGTGAGCTCTGTGCCTTGCTGGTTCTGATGCAGCTGGGTCTGCAGTGCTGTCACTTGGACATGGCACTGGGCAGGTCCCCCTCGAGTCCAGCCTTACCAGCTCCCCCCTGGGCTGAGGTTAGGGGTGTCCTGCATGCCTTCTGGAGGGGACAAGCCCATACTCATGTTTTCCAGATGGACTGGTCCCAGCAGGACTTTCAGTGCAAGCCTGGGTGTGAGATAATTTGATAACTGGAGGGTCACAAGCCTCACTGCATTCTGCACAGAGTCAGGACAGCAAGGTCCCCCCCTCATGGCAATGCATTTTCTTGTCCAGGGCTGCTAGTGCTTTTCTGACTCCAAGGGATGTCAGCAGCTGGTTTGTATTTGTCACCCTGAATGCCTCCTCCTGTGTCCTGGGTGCTGGTGGGGGTAGGTGTGGGCACTCTTGTCTCAGAAAGGCTCCAGGAGTCTGTCCCCAGTCTGAGAGCCCCTTTCTGGGTGGAACCTTTGTTTCCTTGGCAGTTTGTTTCCCAGGCAGGTCTGGATCTGCTGCTGTTGCTAAAAGCTAAAAGTCAAGGCAGAAGAGGTGGGTGTTGGGGCTGCTGTGTAAACTTCAGAGCCCCAGCACTGACCCTGCCCAGGCCTGGCTTGTTTGAGCTGTCACAGGTCACACCTTTGGCTACCAGGTACAAGATCACTCGGGAGATGATGAAAATCACATCAGCTCAGTCAACAGTTTTCTTGAAAGAAAAATCCCCACCCTGTCAGCAGCTGTATGTATCACAGATCTGTCAGCATCCTGATGTTGGGTGTCTCCTGATTGCAGTCATTAAGCAGCAGTGTCACTGGTGCTGGGAAACATCAGACTCTGGGAGAAATGGTTTTGATTGTAATTATGCTGCTGTTAGGCAGCACCAATGCAAGGCAAAGCCCAGGTGTCTGTAACCTGTCTGAGCAGCAGCATGTGGATGAATTTTCCCTCTGGGAGGGTACATGATGCTGATTAGGGGTTGTTTTTTTTCTTTCTAGAAGTTCCCTTAATGGGGGGTGGAAGATGGATAGAGAGAGCTCCCCACTATATCATAGAATCCTAGGATTTCAGGTTGGAAGGGACCTCAAGGATCATCTGCTCCAACCCTTCTAATATTATTGTTTATCTGAGATGTCTCAGCACCCCATTGGGCTGAGACTTCAAACTTTCCAAAATCCACCCCTTCCCCTGGTGTCAGACCATTCCAGTCTCTGTCTTCATGGAGAAAAATTTTCCTCTTGTGCTCAACCAGAATCTCCCAGGAGCAACTTGTGCACGTTGCCCCTTGTCTTGTCCATGGGACTCCTTGGAAACCAGGGGTCTCCATCTGCTTTGTAGCCACCTTTAAGGACTGGAACATCATAATAAGTTCTCCCCTGAGCTTTCTCTTTTCAAGGCTGAACAGACCCAATTTTCTCAGCCTATATGGCAATAGCCTCCCCATATAGGGATCCAAATTAAGTTGTGATGACTAAAAGACATGCTTTGGTTTTGCTTTAAAAATACATATATATATAAGAGTTGGGTGCCCATTATTATCACTGCACTCTTGTAATCGATGTCCTCAGAGCTTGCCACGGGGAAGGGTTCACAGTGTGCTGCAAATTGCACTGTAACAGAAAACAGAGTATCAGTGCTTAAAATATCTCCATCAAAAAGATGAGTGTTCAGCTATTTCTAGTGCTGCTAGTGAGAGATGAGTACATACAGTATTTAAGAGATGCCTGGAGTCAGATTGATTGCCTTCCCTGTGACTCCTGGTTCACTTTCCAGCCCTTCCATACACCTATAGCTTGGGCTGGGCTCTTCTCTTGAATTTTGCAGCTCTAAGAGAACTGCTGGCTTTGCTGGGCTGGGACAGTTCAACTTCCAGCTTTTCCTGGAGGGTTTGTTCATGTCTGTCCCCTCTCTTATGGATTGATCCAGCTTCTTTCAGGGCTTAGAGGCAGATGATTTGTGTGTCTGAGGGACTGCTGTGTGTGCAGGAGGGTGTGGAGGAGGCTGGAGTGAGAACTCCCTGATTTCCCTGCCTACCCTGGCAGTCCCAGCCAGAAGGAGAAATGTGCAATTATAGAATGGTTTGGGTGGGAAGAGACCTAACCATTCTATTCTAAATCTCCCCTCTTACAGTTTAAAACCAGTAGCCCTTTTCCCCTCACTACAAGCCCTTCCCAGCTTCCCTGTGGGCCCCCTTCAGGTGTTGGAAGATTGCTATTAGGTCCTCCTGAGCCTTCTCTTCCTCAGGCTGAACAACCCCAACTCCCTCAGCCTGTCTTTATAAGAGGGGTGCTCCAAGTAGGAAGGAGAAGGAGACTGCCAACCACGTGTTGGATGCTGCAGGCGTAGGAAGTCCCAAAGCAGGAGGGTTTCAGCACACTAAACGGCCTCTCCTCTCTTTTCTCTCCCTCCAGGAGGAAAACATTTGTTTGCACTGGGCTGCGTTTTCTGGCTGTGTTGATATAGCAGAGATCCTGCTGGCTGCTAAGTGTGATTTACATGCTGTCAACATCCACGGGGACTCACCCCTGCACATTGCAGCCAGGGAGAACCGCTACGAGTGTGTGGTGTGAGTACAGCTCCAACCCTGCTGCTCCTCTCCCTTCCCCTCTCACTCCTTCCTACCTGGGCACTGGCTGGCAAGCCTTTGAAATGGCTTTGGCACTGAAGCACAGAACAAAACTGGGCTGAAGGGTTTGTTTCTCCATCGCCCTGCTGGCAGGGGTGGTGGCTCTGAAGCATTCGCTGCTGCCAGAAATGGTGTCAAAAAGATCAGAGCACTTGGGGTGGTCCTGCAGTCTTGGGCTTGAGGGGCTGTGCTCAGGCTGGGCTTCCCAGCAGAAAGGTGCCAGGCATCCTTGATTAAAGCTTTTTAAATTTTAAAATTTATTTTACAACTAACGTGGCATAATGTGGTAACAGGGCTTTTCCTTTCCTTCCTCACTGCTATGAATAAAGTCATCATGTGTACTCACCAAAAGCTGGTGAGTATAAACAAGGGCCAAGTCCAATACCAGTTTCCTGTCGGACTCTTCCATTTCCAGCTCCCTCTTCCCACCCCATATCTTTCTCTGCCAGAGAGAGTTTCAAGCCTGTCTGAAGTTAGGCTGGTACCAGCAAGGTACTGGGCATGCCTGGAGCAAGGTGAGGTTTGCCCAGAGCTCTGGTGAGTGCCTAGAGCTCCAGTCTGTGCCTCCTGCCAGCACCTTCTCATTGAAGGATTCACTGAACCATGCTTAATGCAGAATCCTCAGGTGATTATTCACTACTACAGATTCTTTCTTGTCTGCTAAGGGGTGGCTCTAGAGGATTCAGCTCCTTTTGCCCTTCTGTGGTGTCTCCTGGGGGGTGCTGATCCTCTCCTGCTGTTTTGCAGTCTCTTTCTTTCCCGGGGCTCGGATGTCACTTTAAAGAACAAGGAGGGAGAGACTCCACTCCAGTGCTCCAGCCTTAACTCTCAGGTCTGGGTGGCCCTGCAGATGAACAAGACTCTCAAGGAATCATCTACTGAGAAGCCTGTCCAGATAGATAAGGTTGTGAACAGGTGAGGACGTGGCTGGTTTTGCTTCTGGGTCAGGAAATAAACCTCCCTGCTGGTGTGGGGAAGGGCTGTTAGGGCATGCTTGGCTTGGTGTGAAGGTCAGTTTGAGCTTAGCAGGAATTAAGCACATGCTGATTCAGGCAGTGGTTTGTAAATTCATCCCTCCAAATGGAAATATTTGCAAGCACAAAGAACAGGCTGTAAGGCAGGGTTGGAAAAAAATGAACTCTGTTCTGGTTGGAATTGCTTTGAGGTTTTGAAGGCTCAGTGACCAAAGGCAGTAATCCTGCCCCAGGGTGATTTTTGCGTGGCCCCTTGTTTGGAGGAGTATTTCTTTTGTGACAAAGGGGAGGGTGGTCAGGAGGTCAGGAGAGGTTCTCCTCCCTCTCTGCTCTGTCCTGGAGAGGCCACATCTGGAATATTGTGTCCAGTTCTGGACTCTCAGTTCCAGAAGGACAGGGAACTGCTGGAGAGAGTCCAGAGCAGAGGCACAGAAATGATGGAGTGGAAAATCTCCTGGTGAGGAAAGGCTGAGGGAGCTGAGGGGCTCTGCAGCTTGGAGAGGAGGAGAATGAGGGGTGAGCTCAGTGATGTTTATACATGTATGAAGGGAAAGAGCCAGGAGGATGGAGCCAGGATTTTCTCAGTGATGTCCAGAGACAGGACAAGGGGCAGCAGGTACCAGCTTGAGCATAGGAGGTTCCACTATATAGGGAAAAACTTTTTCCCTGTGAGGATGAGGGAGCCCTGGCCCAGGCTGCCCAGGGAGGTTCTGGAGTCTCCTTCCCTGGAGACATCCAAATCCCACCTGGATGTGTTCTGTGTGACTCTGGCAGGGGGTTGGACTCCAGGATCTCTCCAGGTCCCTTCCAGCCCCTCACTTTCTGGGATTCTCTTTCTCCTCCTGACAGAGACATTGCTCGGGGCTATGAGAGGATCCCTATTCCCTGCATCAACTCAGTGGACAGTGAGCCTTGTCCTAGCAACTACAAGTATGTGTCACAGAACTGTGTCACCTCCCCCATGGACATCGATAGAAACATCACTCATTTACAGGTACAGGGGCAGCCTCTCTGCCCATCTGGGTTTTTCCTGCCATGGTGTGTGCAGTCAGGGATGTTGCACCTCAGAATGGGTGTTGCATTCAGAATGAGGATGTCTGCTCTGAATATTGCCATCAAATTCCAGCTAGAGCTGAGCAGGAGTCCTCAACTCCCACTCTTACTGCAGGAGATGGGATTCTGCTGTCTGAGGCTGGAGCTGACCTCTGTGTTCAGCTGTGTGCTGTATCCTCAGCCTCCACTGGTCCTTTTCCTGTGCTCTGTACCTGGAGCAGTGAGCAAGTTGTTTGGAGACCTTTCTCCTGCTGTCTTCTTGCTGACTGCAGCATCCAGGCCAAGGTCTTCATTGGGATACTGGAAACTCTTGAAGGATTGGGTTGTGGGGAAGCACAGGGTGAGGGTGAGCCCTCTCTGACCTGAACTTGCAGTGTCCAAGCCCTGTTGTGCTGCAGCTGGTGATGGGCTTGGGGGATGCTGGGGAAGCAGCAGCTGGGAAGAGGCAAGGGGAGGATTCAGACATCATGTTGCATCATCTCCCAGCTCCTCTTTGGAGCTTTCCTTCTCCACTTGAGCATGGAGCACAGCTCATAGGGCATGGTGGGAGGGTGGTAACCCAGGGGAAGATCCTCTCATGAGAGGTGAAGGTGGCTCAGTGTGGGATCCCTGGGTGTTAATTGCACATGGGGTAAAGAACGGGGTGAAAATGCCACTGGGCAGATGGGGCTGGGTATCTTTCTGGCTAAGTGCAGCAGGAGAAGGAAAAGCTTGTGGTTTCCTCTCTGAGCCAGTCACAGAAGTTGCTCTTTCAGTTGTTGAAGTTAACCCCTTGTCTTCTCTTCCAGTATTGTGTGTGTATAGATGACTGCTCCTCCAGTAACTGCATGTGTGGCCAGCTCAGTATGCGCTGCTGGTATGATAAGGTGAGGACCCTGACCCTCTCCTGGCTCAGCCCAGGGGCTGTGAGCTGAGCTTTGCACAGCTCAGGGCTTAAAGGAATACCTTAAAACCAGATCCTTGCACAACTCCTCTATTTTTTAGTTTTAAAATGCCTGAAATTGCAGTCCCAGCTTTGGGATACGTGTGCTAATAACAAAATCTGAACTCTGGGAAGCTTTTCTGGTGTCATTTATTGTGTCAGTGTCATGCCAGCTGGGCCATTCATTATCCCCATGTGACAGAGAGCATTTAATAACCCAGGCCTGAAATCAGCTTCCAGTGCAGAGCAGCACAGAAAATGCTGTAAATGTGAATGAGGGGAGGGTGGTGAGAGGTTTGTTGCCTGCTTTTATTTATGTGATCCTCCTGGATGAAGGCAAAGTAAAGATGTTGTAACAACAGCATTGCCAGAAGCCTGGTTTGGTTTGGGTAAGTTGCTCCAATCCTCCAGGGAGGTTTTTGAGGTTCATATTTGGACAGGTTCTGCTAAGATCAGAAGCTGTGTGAATCTCTTGCACATTTCTCCCAGTGGGAATACTGGCATCTCTCTTTGCTTTGTAGCCATTTTATTTATTTGTTAATAAGTGACTACATCTTTCAAGCCTTAAAAGCCAAATTTGCTAAATATGATGAACTGTGTCTCTTCTTTAATCCCTATATGGTAAATAATTGAATTGCAACTTCTTGGGGAGTGTTATTTGGGCAGATAACGTGGTTCACACAAGTTTGGTGTGTTGGCCTTATAATCTGGAAGTGTAGGCTTTATTCCAGAGACAAACTGAGCATCTGCTCCTCCCATCCAGCTCTGCAAAACGATGCTAATGATGATGCACTCTGCTTTTTTGCACATCATGTAAGGTTTTTTTTTTGGTGGCGATGCGTAGGGTGCTGCCAGGCAGCAAAAATCTCTCTGGTCTCTTGGTGTTTGTCAGCTGTCAGTGACAGTGAGGAGTGAGCCACTGTCACTGTGGAAAACCAGTGTGGAAGCTGAGGTCTGATGCTGGTTTTGGGATGGTCAGGTCATGCCTTCACCTTGGGGGCTGTATTTACACTCAGGAATTTCTGCTCTTGGCCTCTGCTTTGGAGGGGTGACAGGGACAGAGAATTAACCCACTCCTGGACAATTAACCCACTCCTGGATGTCTCTCTTTTTCAGGATGGACGACTCCTGCCTGAGTTCAACATGGCTGAGCCACCCCTGATCTTTGAGTGTAACCATGCCTGCTCCTGCTGGAGAACCTGCAGGAACCGTGTGGTGCAGAACGGGCTCAGGTGAGGAGGAGGAGGAGGAACCCAACTCAGTTGATCTGAGCAAAACCAACAGCAAGCACATGAACTTCCTGGCTCTTCAGTCTCAGCTCACTCCCAAAGCCACAAAACCCAAATGAGACAGAAGCTGGGGTGGTCTGCAAGTGGGTTCCTGTGTGCTGCTGGGGGAGGGAAGCAGCAGTGGGTTCAGGAGCTCAGTCCCTGCACCCTGTCACTGGGAACTGCAGCATTCTTTCACATAAAACATAGAAGTGGTTTGTGGGTTTGCACAGACAGCCTAGATAGAACTTCTCATGTGGAGATCTGTGAAGATAACAGCAGCAAGAGCAAGTGCAAAGCTTTAATTTAGACAGTCTTGTAGTGAAATGAGGCAACCAGGTGCCACTAATTGCCAGGGAGTGGCATGAGCTTGTGTCAAGCCCACCTGTGCCTGGTTAAGGGGGGCCCCCACTGCTCATGAGCAGGACCAGGGGGCCAATGAAGCAATCAGTGGCACCTGGTTGCCTCATTTCACTGCACAGTCTTATAAATTAGCAGTCAATATTAGAAATACAGGCCAGCATGCCTGACTTGGCTGCTTAAAATTCCCAGATTGCTGGCATGGCTCCCCCTGCCCTGGATACCTGTTGGCCTTGGTGCTGTGGATTAGGCTGTTAGGATTTTGATGCCAGACTAAAAGTGTGAATGCAGAGGTTTGGAACTCTGCAGTGGAGAAGTTTGCTGCTGCACTAAGTGGATCAGGACAAACTTCAGAGGAATCCCACTGGAAAAAAAAGACTTTTGCTAATTTCTTGTAGTACTGAGAACTGTTGGCTTTTTTTGCAAGCTTTGTAGTTTCAATGACATTTTGCAATGTTAAAAATAAGTGAGGAAAAAGCTCAATGCTTTTTTTAAAATTTTTTTCAGCAGAACTTTACCCCTCTCTGGTTTTCCCTGCCAAGCTCCAGAGCTCCAGTGTGGGTGTTTATTTAGGAACTGTACAGCTAGAGCTGTTGCTTTTGCATTTTTTGCCTTGCAAAAGTTGTTTTTTCTGAAAGATGGAAAGGGTTGGAAACCCAAGGATGAGCCTGGGAGAATGGCTTTGCCAGAAAGCTGTCCCTGAGCTTGGCAGAGCTGTCCCTGGGGAGGCAGCAAGGGGAACCTCCTGCATTTGGGCCTCAGACACTTGGCTGCTCCTGCTCCATTGTGGTTCCTGTAGCAGATTTGTCCCAAATTATCTCTGCTCAGCAGCACACACGTTCCCATCCTGCCAGCAGAGCCAGCAAGGTGCCCCTGTGACCAGTGGTATCCTGGGGTGCAGTGAGCCTGTCCAGCAGGTCAAGGGAAATTCTTCTCCCCCTCTGCCCTGGGGAGACCACAGCTGGGGTATTGGGTCCAGTTCTGGGTTCCCTGGTTCCCAGCTTTGTGATGGACAAGGCAAAACATGGGGGATCTCCACCAGGCCTGAAAAACAGTTATAACTGTTTGGGCACTGGGTTTCTCTTGGTTCCAATAACAGCATTGCTGAGTGGGTTTTGGTTCCCTTGGGGACAGAACTTTCCCTGGCCCTGGGGACTCTTCATCCTGCACTTAACTCACCTGCTGGCTGAGCAGGAGGCAGATGACACACGGGGTTGTTTCTCTGCCTACAAAACTCCATCAGTAAAATTCCACAGAGCAGCTGTTACATCCAGAAGTTTCAAGCTGCAGTGTTTCTTCCCTGTCTTTCAGCCAGGGAGCTGGGTAGGATGGAGCTGGGTGAGATGGAGCTGCTAAATGCACCAACCCCAGCAGAGAGCAAAGGGATCAGAGCACTCAGCTCAAGGTTTTCTTCATTCACTGTAAGGTTCCTGCCCTCCCCTGCAGCATCCCTCCCTGCAGAGCTAAAGCTGCCTCAGGTCCCCTTCCACCTTCCCCCTGAGTGCTGGGTGTCTGCATGAAGGGAAAAGCAGCACTGGTGCTGGGATTAGGGCATCCTACAAGTGAACCATCAGCACTGCAGCCACACAGAGCACCCATTCCCTTCCCCTCTCCCCCCATCCCTCAGTGTGCACCTCAGTGGGTGTTGCTGGGCAGGAATAAGGGGTTGATGGGTGCCTCTCCCTCATCCCCATGCAGTTCCCACCTGAGTTTCTGTACCCACACTCTGGGAGCAGCAGTGGGGATGGGGCTGTACCCACAGTGGTGCTGGGGGGCACACCTCTGAGTTTGTGGTGGTGGAAGGTTGCTGGGTTGGTTTGGTTTGGGGTTTTTTTGTGTGTGTGGGTTTTTTGTTTTGTTTTTTTCCTTATCTCTGTGAAAACTCATCATCTTCCTGCTGGGTGCCATTACCATGGTTTCCTTTCCTCTTTTCCAGGACTCGGTTGCAGCTTTACCGGACACAGAAGATGGGTTGGGGTGTGAGGACAATGCAGGACATTCCACCAGGAACCTTTGTGTGCGAGTAAGTGAATTCAGCTCCATTGCCTCACCCAACCACATCACTTCCTGAGGGCCTGGAAGCTTTGCTCCTCTTCCAGGAGGGCTTTTCAGGCAGTTCAGGTTGACACCAAGCCCAACTGCTTCCCTCTGAGGTTTCCTGACTCCGTTTCCTGCTCTGTCCTTTGCCTTGTAGCATGAAGCTTTCTCTACCCCTTCTCTCTCTTCCTGGGCTCTGTGCTCTGCTCTCTTGCCCCTCTGAAACACAAGCAATGGGGAGAAAAAAACACACACTTGGGTTGGGTTGTGGCTGTGTTCACTGTGGGTATGGGACACTCAAGGGCAAGGCAATGTGGAACAAGTGGGGTTTTTTAATGTTGGATCTTTTTTCTCTTTCAATGCTGACCCTCTCCAGAGGTTTTCCAGTGTCACAGCTCTCTGGCTCTGGGCTGATTCAGCCCAACAGGGAAGCATTTGGCATTAAGCACATGTTGCAGCACTGATTCAGTGAAGTGCTGAGGAACAAAAATGTTCAGATTTATGGGAAACAAAAGAACTGCTGTCAGCCCCTGCTTTGGGAAGTTTTAAGTCTCAGCTCGACAGAGTGCTGAGACATCTCATATAAACAATAGTATTAAAAGGGTTGGACCAGGTGATCTTTGAGGTCCCTTCCAACCTGATACTGTACAGTTCTATGAACCCCAAGGTTCATGTGTGATTTATACACTTTATTAAACATTTTGGAAAGCATTTTCTCTATTGCTATACTACAGTGAGTTGAGACCTTCTAAATAAGACTGGACTTGTGTCCTTCATAGAAATAGTTGCTAGGGGGGTTTTAGAGCTACATATTGGTGTTTTATAGAATTGGGCACAAGGGCTGGGGTAGATTATTGCAGAAATAGAAGAAAAAAATTAAGGGATGCTGTAGCCATGGCTGCTGGTCATGGATGTCTCTGTTGATGCTGCAAAGAATATTTATTTGTATTCTGAATCCTTTGCTTATCACAGAATGGGGTTGGAAGGGGCCAGTCCAACCCCCCTGCCAGCTCAGTTACCCTGTAGCAGGTTGCACAGGATGGTGCCCAGGTGGGTTTTGAAAGTCTCCAGAGATGGAGACACCACCACCTCTCTGCTACCCTCAAATAAAGAAGTTCATTAAAGGGGAGGAAGACTGACACACCAGCTCACACAGGGAGTCTTGCTTCCAACAAAATGTACTTTTCCCCAGGGCTGTGCTTCCTTCTGCAAATGTCTTTGTTGGCCAAGATGAACACATCACATCTTGGCTCTCCTGTGCACCACTGCAATGTTTGTGCTGCTTACAGCACAAAGCAAAATGTTTGTGCCTATCCCTCTTGTATTTTCCAGGGTATTTTGACCAGTTACATTAAAAAAAAAAAGCTTGGTTTAAAAATGTTGCCCTGCAAAGAGTGAGTTTGGAGCCAGATTTTCAGCTGGTGTAAGATGGCCAAGTGAAGTTTGCCTGGGTGGCTCCAAAATGACCTGGATGGCCAAGGCTGTGGGTTGCCCCCTGTGGCTGGGCTGTGTCCCTTTCCCTCCTCCCAGAAAGAGGTGTTTTACCCCAAGCTTGTGATTGTGTGAGGATCTGATTTCTGCCCCTCTGCCCACAGGTATGTTGGTGAGCTGATATCTGATTCTGAGGCAGATGTCCGTGAAGAGGACTCCTACCTCTTTGACCTTGACAACAAGGTACTGTATCTGAAAGTGTCTGAGGAGACAAACCCAAGGTCTTCCCTCTCCAAAAGAGCAAATTTGTCTCCATCTGGATGTACAGCACAATCTGGAAGCCTGCAAAGAGGAGGATGGTGTTTTCAGGGCATTTTAGTCAAAATATAGAGGGGTTGAGGTAAGGCTTGGGGTTGTTGAGCTGGGGACAGAGCCCAGCAGCAAAGGCCACCACACCAGTTTGGATGCAGAAGATGCTCTACTATAAAAACTGGGCTGGATCCTCAGGTGTCTCTGCAGCCGTGCAGCTGGGGTGATTGGCACCTCTGTGAGTTCCTCATCAAAAGATAAGCTGAAAGACTGGAAAAAAAAACCAAACAAAACTAAGCAAAACACCTTCAGTTACAAAGGGATCTGTCAGATAACCCTGGCAGGGACTTGATGCTTGTTCTGGTAGTTCCTGTGCTGCTCTGTGGAGGGGGCTCAGAGCAGAAATCTTGCTTTGAAAAAAGTGTGATCTAAAGCTTTTAAGCCAGGCCAGTGCTCCAGGCTTTCCTTGGCAAAGGAGAAGGGAAGAAAGGTGAGCTGGGGACTCAGAGAAGTAGGGTGGCATCCAAGGAAAGCTGTAAAACAGTCTCCATCTTGTTCCTGTCATCAGCTAGTGCCAGAGAAGCTTTGCTTTATTGTTTTGCCCATTTCCTTTTTCCTTGTGAAGCAGCACACATTGAACACCCCAAAGAGATGGTGAGTGGTGAGTCTTGTGCTCAGCCTGCAGACAGAGGGCTCAGACTGTAATAAAGCTGAGAACCAGAAGGAACTTCCACCCTGGGGTGTGTGTGTGTGAGCAGGAGCTGACCTGTGCCCCTAGGTTAGTCCCTGGCTGGTGGCACTGGAGATTTTGGGTGGAAAATGGCTATTTTCTGTGTAGCCCTTTCACAGTCTCCTCTTTTGAGAACCCAGAGCTGGTTTATGATTTCTCCTCCTCTTTGCTTGGCACCCTGTGACTCTCCCAGTACCCTCCTAGCAAGGTGGGAAGCAGTTTGCTTGGGACTTGTCCTCCTCAGCAGCTGCACAGGGAGGATGCTGCAGGTGGAGATTTCCATCCCTTGCTCAAGAAACCAACCCTGGCTGACGTGCTGGAGAGCAGGGACCTTTGCAGGTGCTCACTGGGTGAATAGTGGGTGATGTCCTCACCAACCATGGCATTCCAGGGGTAGAAGTGGGAGGGTGATGGCAGTGACTTAAAATTGCAGTCAGAGGTGGTGACAGTGTGTGTGATGTGGGGTGATGCCCCCCCAGTCACCAGGACATCTTCCCTGCTGGGCTGATCTGGCACAGCTCAGCCAGTAATGGCTGCAAGGTGCTTGCCCAAAAGGGAGTTTGAGCACCACTAATGGATCCTTTTGCTGTTGGCCTCTCTGCAACTGAAATTAGCTTCTGTAATTAAAGTCTCTGCTTTGCACAGTCATTCTCTGCTGGAATAATTTAAAAAAAAAGGCCCTGAGGGGGAGTTCTTTTATTTTCAAGGAAAACAAAATATTATTCTTTGAGCTGTCTGGAAAGGGAATTTCTGTTTTCACTCACTTTTATCTGCAAACCCCTTGTGCTTTCTCGAGGCTCTTGTGTTCAGTCAGAGGTGCCTGTTCCCCTCTCCACTGCCTTTCACCCACAAGTGTTTCCACCAAACACCCATCCTACTGGGCCAAACTGGTGCTATTGGGAGACAGCAGAACTGGACACAGTACTGGAGGTGGGGTCTCACAAGGGCAGAGTAGAGGGGGACAAGAGCAGAGTAAAAGGGGAGTGCAGAGTACAGGAGGAAAAGTTCTTGGAGTTCTCCAGAGCAGGAGTGGAGTGACAGTGGCTGGTTATTTATTGAAACCAGCAGCAGCACCAAACACTCAGCTCAGGCTCCTCTGATGGGAGCTGCCCCGTTTCTCCTGCAGGACGGGGAGGTGTACTGCATCGATGCCCGTTTCTATGGCAACATCAGCCGCTTCATAAACCACCTCTGTGAGCCAAACCTCATCCCCGTGAGGGTCTTCATGTCCCACCAGGACCTCCGCTTCCCCAGGATTGCCTTCTTCAGCACCAGGCACATAGAAGCTGGAGAAGAAATTGGGTAAGTGCCACCCCCAGGGCTGCCACCACCTCGGGGATGTGGGAGGAAAGCTCCTGGGCTGCTTCATCCTGGGGTTGTGTCCTCAGGGTCCCCTGGGGGTCCCATAAACTCTTCATCCCTTGAAGCTCTACAAGACCCCCAGTGGTGGCAGCTCTGATGACTTCTCCCTCCCCCCTGCACTGTCCCCTCTGCTCCATGGCTTGGCAGTGACCCCAGCTGTGTCTCTCTCTTTCTCTCTCTTGCAGCTTTGACTACGGTGACAGGTTCTGGGACATCAAAGGCAAATATTTCAGCTGTCAGTGTGGTTCACCCAAGTGCAAACACTCGAGCTCAGCTCTGGCCCAGCGGCAGGCGAGCACCTCCTCCTCCTCCTCTTCCTCCCAGGACACACAGGAGAACGGGCTCCCTGACACCAGCTCTGCCACCACGGCACCCGGCCCCTTCTGAGCCTCTGCCCCCACAGACTGACTTCTTTTAGCCCCATAGATTCACAGACTGTCTGGATTTCCATTTCAAGAAAGGAAAAAAAACCAACAAAAACCAACCCCCCCAAAAAACCCAAACAAACAACAACAAAAAACCAACAACAACAACAAAACTTAAAACAAGCAAACAAAAACCCAACCCGCCCGCTCATGGAAAGCCAAGGGTTTGTAATGCTTCAGGCTGTGCCTCCGACTGTTACTGAGGAATAAGTAGAAGCAAACCCCACCTCTGGGGTGTCCTCCTCCCCTCCCGGGTGCTGGGAAGCTGCTGCTGCTGCTGCTTTTCACAGTTGCATGTGGAGGGGTGGCTGTTGCAGTTTGGGGTTTTTGTTTTCTTTTGCTGTTTTCCATCCCTGACCTCCGTTCTCTTCACGTTGCCAGAGCCAGGGGAGAGCTCACCCATCCTCCCAACGTTGTTCATGGAATGGATCCCTCATGCCAAGTCATCTCCAGTTCACTTGTAATAAACTTTGAGTACTTGATGGGATTTCCTTTCTCCAAGCCTGGGGGGAGCAGGGAGGGGGAAGGGAGGTGCTGGCCTTGAGCTTTGCTTGGCACAGCCCCGGGGCAGGTTCTGCTGGTTGGTTTTTGTTGCTTTGTTTGGTTTGTTGGTTGCTTTAAGGCATGAATTTTCTCTCCCAAGACATTGCAGTGGGGCCTTTCCCTAGGAGCTGGAGGACATTTCTAACAAACACCCTCTCCTTGCTCCCAAACCCACCGACTTTTTCCTCTTTCCAGTGAGAAGAAACTCACGGTCCTTACAAAGCCCTTTGGTCCTTGGCTCTCAGCTGAGCCAAGCAGAGGCTCTTCCCCTGGGCTCCTGCTCCCTCCAGGGTTCTCTCCATCACCAACCAGCTCAGCCCCATGACCCTCAGTGTTCAATTCACCCCTGGAAGGATTTTCCCTCTCTCCGTCGCATTGGTGGTTTCAGAGAGGGGAGGTTTGAAGGGGATTGTGCAAGACACTAACTTCTGAAGAAGAGCAGTTTTTCTCTCTTTTTTAAAAAAAAAAAAAATAAAGTGGATGATATATATATTATAGAGAACCTCGACTCATGGCCACGGGCTGGGGCAGCAGCAGCCAGGACCTGGCACAGTGAGAAGATCCCAGATGCCACCAGCTCGTCCCTTCCCATCACTTCTCCCAACGCTGGGCACCTTCGATTGATTTTTAAGCCACATGCTATGAGGTTTCAATAAACTGATTTATTTTTTACCATTACTGAACCATTGGGGACTTAGCATTAAAAAAAAAAAAAAAAAAAAAAAAAAAAGAGAAAAAATAAAAAAAAAAGAAAAGAGAAAAAGAAAAAACCCACAAAAAAACCAACAAAAAATGACAACAAAAAGAAACCACAAAACAAAAAAACGGTGCTGATTCTGGTGTGATTTTTGCTCACCACGTGAATATAAACTATCAATTGTATAAAAAGAACAAAGTGATTTTAGTATAAAAACGCAGGAAAAAAAAACACAAAACTTTTTTAAAATTGTTAGTATTGTAGTGTGAATAAATTTGCCATCACCTTTTGTGTGGTGGCTGGGCAGGTCATTATCTTAATTTTTTTTTTTTTTTTTTTTTTTTTTTTGCATATATCTTTAAATACTGTAATTAGTGCAGTAACAGGTTTTTTGTTTGTTTTTTTTTTTTGTTCATCTCTTCTAGAACATTCATAATGCCGTCATGTTTATTATTATTATTATTTTCTGTTAATGTTTTTGACAGTTTGGAAGGAGCAGTCTTTTGGCTCTGATCATTTTCTTGTTCTGTTTTCAATGAAATCAATAAAAAAAAAAAAAAGGAAAAAAAGTGCTTTAAAAGGTGTTTGGGCTTTTTGTCTGGGTGGGTGGTGGGGCTGCCATCAGATTGGGGCCTTCACAGGAAAATCAGGCAAGGAAAAACATTCAAGGATGGGGAAAAAACTGCTTTGGGGTCAGCAGGTGAGGTGTGGGGGGATCAGATCCCTCTGCAGGGCATCCTGGAGCTTTTCCCCGTGGAAACCCTCGGTGGTTGTAGAGCTGGGGAGGTTTTGCTGGGTCAGGACCCTCAGGGCACAGGGAGGAGGTGAGGGAGGCACCCAAAAGGCAGCACCCAGCACCCTGCAGCTGAACCAGCCTCAGGAAGCCATCAAATTACCCTAAAATGCTGCAGCTGATCCCAGTCCTCCTCTTGATGGGCTCTGAGCTCCCTCACTGAGAAGATGCCAGGCAGAGATGGGGATCCCACAGCAGCAGGAGCTGAGAGTTACAAAACCTCTGTAAGTGTACAAATTCACCCCACATCTCATCCCTGAGCCTCTGCCAGAGCTGGAACCATTGTCAGTTTATCTTGCTGATAGCAAGGTATAGGATATTGCTGATAGGATATTCCCCCAGTGGCCAAGGGGGCTCCTTATCACCTTTTTAATTTCCTCCCTGGCACTGGGTGTTGGAGTCATTACAGAGGAGGTGGCTGGGGGGGGTCATGGTGGGATGGGGTCTTGCTGGAGATCTGTGCTGGGACTGTGTTTTTCTGGAGGTCTGTGGTGGGATGATGTTTTGTTGGAAGTTCATGAACCCTGGAAGGTGGATGGATGGCAGAACCATGTCCAGAGGAACCAAAATCCCCCTCCCGGTGCTGAGGAGCTGCTCCTGGGCAGGATGGAGCTCAGCAGGATGCTCCCCAGCTCCCTGTGCCCAGCCTGGCTTCTCCAAGAAGCAAACTGCAACAAGCAAATGCCCCCGTGCCTGGAAAATTGGTATTTATAATGAAGAAATGCTCCTTCCAGCCCCTCTGGGATGGGTGGGGGAATAGGAGGAAGGAAACTCAGGCACTGACAGAGTCCCAACCACGTTACCCCTGGGCAGCACCTGCTCAGCACCAGCAGAAATGGCCAAAACCCTCGGGATTTGGTCATCTGCTCTTTGCCATCCTTTTTCTTGGAGGCCTGAGGGGTTTGCAGGAGGAAGGGCCCTGTCCTTGCCCCCCAGAGGTTGATGCCCCAGGGCTGTTGTTAACACTGGGATTAAATCCATCATTACAGCAGATTTCCTTAGCTGACCTGGGAGGAGCTGAGCGTGGGCTCAGGGAGCCAGGACCTTGTTTAAATCCTTGGAGCTCTGCTCCCTGACAAGAGCTAACATTAGGGAAAGAGGTGGCTATTTTAAGAGGGATCCGTTTGCCAACTTCCTTGGCTGCAGAAGTCTCCAGCTTCCCTGCAGGAATAGGAAGTGTTGGATCCATCCTGCTCCCCCACACCCTGGGGTGGGTTTGCAAAAGGCAGAAACCCCCCAGGCAGAGCTGAGCTGATCTGTAAGGAGGGGGCTGAGGAGCAGGGCAGGGATGGGGAGCTCTGGGGACACCAAATGATTTTCCCTCTCCTCAAAGGAAGGGTGGGGGTCACCAGCTGCCCTGTTATCTCCTCACAGGCAGATCAGTTCCCCTCCCACCCAGCTGCTGCCTCTCCAGGGATGCTTTAAATTATCAGTGCTGGGGGGGGGCTGTATGAGCTCTGGGGGTTTGGTGGATAAATAAGCAGGAGCAGAAGGACAGAGGATTTCATTCTCTTAGTAACATGGAAAATACAAAGGTTTTTGGACAAGAAGCCCTTTTTGCTGGGAAGTTGCTCACTTATTGCTCATCCCTCGGGAGCACAAGGTGGAGCCCAGCATGTTGGGGTGTAAAGCATCTGGTGACTGAGAACATCCCCTGTCCTCTGAGGAGCCTCTGGCAGTGCCTTCAGAGTGAGGGTCATTTAAATGGTGGTGGATTTGTCTGTCACTTGTAACCAGCTTAAAAAAAAAATTAAAAATCAGCAATCCTTGTTTGCAAAGCAGAGAAGCATGGAGGAAATCATTGAGGATTTTCTTCCTTCTTTCAGAAAATGTAGGTGCAGTGAAATAGCAGTGAGGGTAAATAATAAAAGCCTTCTGTGTGGCTCCCTCACACTAGATAAGGAATAAATGACTCCTGAGGCAGGGCTGGGGTGGGCAGAAAATATTTCACCTGAGCAACAGCAATTAGTGCACTTGGCTTTGTCTTTGTTGTGCTCTGTAAGTACAACCCTGAACAGCAAACAGGCAGATAAGCTTTGCCCAGACATAATAAGATGAATATCCTTTCCTCCTGCCTCTGCTGGGAAGTGAATTTCCCTCCAGTTGTGCAGCTGCTGGAGGAAAATAGCTGGAATAAATTGCTGGGGAATTTGTGAAGAGCAACCATGGGCTGCAATGTTAGCAAAATGTCTGTGCTAAGGAGGAAAAGAGGAGAGGGGAGAATATTCTCATTTTTGTTATGGATGTCCCTCTGACAGGGACAAGCTGGAAGAAGTTCAGGAACTTTTATGGCACGAGAGCATTTTGTTTTGCTGAGGATTTTCTGTGTTCTCCCCCTGCTTTCCTGCCCATCCTGCCAAGCTCCCAGGGGCCCGGGGAGTGGTTGGAGTTTGGCAGCAGGTGGGATGCTGGAGGCCTTGGGATGGGTGACCCAGGGGAGGGATCTGTGATGCTCTGCACCAGCACCCGATGTGTTGGTGGGAAGGTGCCACACTGCAGGAATTAACTGGGAGGAAAAATGGGTTCAGGCCACTGTGCTGATGCACTTCATGCCTAAGCTACCCCTGCATTTCACTTGGTACCAATCCCTGTGTTGAATCCTTGCCCAGCTCTGAGCCAGGGACATTCCCTGCTCTGCCTGGGGTGGCTGAGCAATCCTTGCCTCTTCACCCCCTCTGTCCTTGCCCCCCCCATGGATGTGTTAAGGAGTTTGCATGCTTTAAGTTGTGGTTTGGATCCTCCTACCCATCTCTCCATGCATTGCATCTTCTCAGGAGTGGGAAGATCTCTTTGCCTCAGTTTCCCATCAGGAAAATGGGCATAAAACTTCCCAGGGGATTGTGAGGTCCTTTCTCCCCCTGACTTGTCTCTGGGTGTTTGCAAACCTCCCCCAAAGCCACGGACAAGCACTGAGGGTGCTGCTGGGCTGGGTGCTGGGAGAGGAGACCCTCCTGGTCCTGTGTGAACATTCACAGAAAGCTGGGGCTCTGGGGTCTCTCTTGGGAAGGGATGGGGGGAGATAGTCTGCTGTAATGCTGGTTTATAGGAGGACCAAGCTTGGCCCCATTTTTTAAGGCAGATATATATTTTCAGATGGTTTCTCTGTGCCCAGTTTCAGCTTTTTACCATGATGTTTCAGCTCTGGTTTTTGGAACATCCCTTGCCAGGCTCTCTGCTGTTGCCTGAAGATGCTGTTTGCTGCCTGGGCATTTGCCCTGGGTGTGGAAACCCTGTGGGTAAACCCCCCCCTGGCCTTGGGTGGTGCTTTGCTTCCCAGGTCTGCTGGCTGAGGGAAAAAAATGATCTTTTCCCAGTTATTTGCCACATCTCCCTAATGCTTCATAGATGGCGTGGAATAAAAAAGTCAGATGAGGGCTGTGGGGGTTGGTTAAATGCAAATCTCCCTGGAAGATGCAGCTGCCCAGGGATGCTCTGGGTCTGTGCTCCTCTGTCCTTGCTGCTCTGTGGACAGAGTGAAGGAAACTCATCTGCTGCTGCTTTTGGGCAGAAGATGGGGTGAGAAAAGGGGTGGCTGAGAGCTGCTGCTCCCCCGGCCCCAGGGAGGGAATGAGCCAGAGCTGAGATGTTTCATTTCTCTGGAACAAGAGTTTTGCTGCGTATTGGATTCTGTTAAAGGAATTCAATTTAGAAAACATTATGCCAGGGAGAGGGGGAGAAAGACAAAACAATATGGATAAATAATTTCAATTAACCGTGTCCAGGCCTTTCTTGCTGATTTGGTTGCAGTAAGTGCTGCTTGGTAAAAGCTCTACAGAGCTGGGATGCTCTTGCAGCAACAGTGAGTGCTCTGTGCTGGTGACTTCTTCTCTGTGCTGCTGAACCTGGGGACATGCTGGCTCACTCCTCCTGAGCCTTATTTATTGAAGCAAAACAGAAAGAAAAATCTGGACTCTGAAATAGAGCCCAGATAGCCCTTGCACAGTCAGCCCTTGCTGCCACTTCACTTGGCACGTGTCACCAGTTTTGAGCTAATTCTGAAATCAGAGTAAACATCCCAGCCCTGCCTGGAGCTGGGCAAATTATCTCACTCAATTCTGCTCTGGAAAAACAACCCAGATCCAAATGTGGAGCTTTACCAGAAGTCTTTGGCACTCAACCATGCTTTTGAAAGCTAGCAGGTATTCAGGCTTGAGGACGTGAAATTCACTGTGCAGATTATTGATCATTTTTTGTTGTCCTTTTAAGCAGTTGCCCTTGGTATGAAGAGCCCAAGGCTGCTCTGCTTACCCAGCTGCTCTCCAGGCCACTTCCCAGATTTGGATGGCAGACGTTGTTCCTCATGGCTCTGAGTGTCAGAAATTCCTGGGATTTCAGCTCAAAACCCAAGGGAGCCCAAACACCAGAAGTTTGGGTAGGGCAGTGAAGTCCTGACCAACCTGTCTGGGTTTTCTCCTCACCACAGCTCTGCCAGCTCTGATTTCTGCAGGGAGCATCTGCCCTCAGCTTCCCAGCCACCTCTCACTCCTCCAGTCCCTTCTTTGACATCCTAAAAAGAAAAAAATTACACTGAAGAGTTGAACATTGTTTTGTTGGGGTTTTTTTTCCATGCCTGCCCCATTCACTTGCCTAACCAAGTCTTCTCCCTTGGTTATTTTCATTTCTTGTGCAGAGCTTGAGTTTTGCTGATGAATTATTTGGGTCAAGGGACTGCCTGGTTGTGTAAGGTCAGGAGCTGCTTGGAGGACACAGTCTGAGCTCTCAGCTCTTGCAGTGCTTGTCTCTCCCAGCACAGTGGGAAATGCTGATTTCCTGCTTGCTCACCTCGTCTTTCTCCACTTTTTTCTTATTTTTCTACTTTTTCTCCATTTTCATTCTCTGACTCAACATTTGTCTCACTCCTCTCACTGCTGAGGCTTTCTCCCTTTTGTGTTGGGGGGACACACAAAACAAGTTTTGGTTTTTCCCCTTAGCAGGAAAAGCAGCTCCCAGATCCAGGGGACTCAGACCTCACCTTGGGCTGCCGGGGCTCTGCGGGGGCTCAGTGTCTGAGGACAAACTGGGGCTCTTTTACAAACAAACCAAACCAAACCAACAACCAAACCAAACCAACCAAACAAAAAAACAAACAAAGAAACCCCAAGCCCCCTCCCAGCCCCCCAGCCTCAATATCAAGCCTTGGCATATGGCATTAGCTCTGGGTTTTTGCTTTCCTGACCCCCCAGCTCCCACCCCCTGCTCCAGGCTGGGTGAGGGGGTACCCAGATGATTGATTTCTTTCTGGGCTGTGCAGAATGGGGTTTTCTTTTTTTCCTTCTCTTTCAACAGTAGCAGAGCTCTTGATGTTGGTTCACGAATCTTCACCCTGCTGGAGAGATGCAGGCCTGGGAGCCATCAAGGAGGCTCTTTTATGAGCACTTTAAAGAAAAAAAAAATAGATAAATACAGTGGTGCCTGAAGAGTAGCTAGGACTAATGAAGCTGTTTTATCTTTGCCACGTGCATGTACACAAGTGGGGGTGAGGGGAATCCTATGGAGTGCAGAGAACACGTGTAGGGCAAAGCAGTTAATAGGATGAAAATGAAATCAATACCCAGGACTTAATTAAGGAGCTGGGTTTGTTCACATCCCAGGAGAAAGGCCCCCAGATCAGAGATGCCAAACACTTGCTGGATTGCAGGCTGGGTCCTGCAGCCCTCTGACACCCTGGCAGCCTTAGTAAATCTTTATTATCAACTGTGTCTTCAGTAGATAACAAGAGAAGGCGAGGAGGGGAGAAGCAAGGATGCAGCCTGATGGGATCAGCTTTGGGAGCTGCTGCTCAGCACAAAAATTTGGGCTTAGTCTGTGTGAGCTCCAAACTCCTGTAGGTGGTTTGGGTTTGGTTTTTGGTTTTTTTGGTTTTTTATTTTTTTGCTTTGGCAGAGAGGAGATTACCTTCTGAGCCAGGGAAGGTGGTTCAGTGGGACCTTGCTGAGCTGTTCTGTAGCTTCAAGCCCCATGGGGATGGAAGGTGGCAACAGAGCTGGGAGCTGAGCTGGCCACCCAGCTCACCAGCACCCCAGCACATTTCTAACATTTCCATTCCACCCGTGTGATGATCCCTCTAATTTCCATGTTCTAGGAGATGCTGTCGAGCAGATCCTAAATGCCCCATTCCCTGGCAGAGGATCACTTCCCTCCCCTGAATGCTCAGGAGCCATAATTACTGTCTTTAGCTTGTAGAGATGCCAGTATTTAAAAATGTTGGCTGTACATTTGAATTTCACCACGGAGTAACTGGAAGAGCATCGTTTGGCAGGAGGGGAGGGAGGGGGGGATGAGGCCATTGCTTTGCTGCACTTGTGCAACAAAACTGACCCTGGGGAGAGGAGCAGTCCTGGCTGCAGCTGAAGGTCCTGGATTAGTTAACTGAGAAAGGATTTAGGAGGTGCATTTGATCTGGTGATCACACGAGCTGCTTGGGTGTTAAAGGAAAGATGAAAGGCTGGAGATGAAAGGCAGGAGCCTTGGCCATGCCCCCCCCCAGCCCTCCCTCAGCTTTGAGGTTTGCTTCCCCCATGAAAGGTCCAAGTCCTGCAGCAGGTTGAGATGGGGTGATTTCCAAGGAGAGAGAGACTGTGGGGTCTGCCTTTTTTTTTTTTTTTTTTTTTTTTTTTTACTTAGATCATGAGAGATTTGATGTTTTTAAGACCATAGGCAATGCTGCTGAGCCCAGAACACCAAGCAATGGCACAGGGGTTGTTTTCTCATTGGGAAGAAGACAACCATGGGCTTAAATATATATATATATTTTTTTGCATGCATGTGACCTCCCTTTGGATTCCCACAGATTTTCATCATGACAGTTTATTTGTCTCACAAGAAACTCCCACTGGAAGGGATTCAACCAGCAGCACTGGAGGGGTTGCTGTTACCTCTGGGTTCTGTGTTGGGTGATGGGATGGCACCTTCTGACCCTAACCCACCCTGCAGATAGCAAATATGGTCCCTGTGCAGGCTGGATGGGGCCCATCACCCTGCCCTTGGTGTCACTGTCAGCTCTGGGGGCTGCAGCTCCATCCATGGCCCAGGTGTCCTCAGGGGCTCTGGGGATGAGAAGCACTTTGCAGGGAGGGCAGTGCTGACTTCATCAGGACTTGGGTGCCTCTTGCTGAGGTGCTTACGTGTATCCCACTGGGCTAGAAACACTTTCTGAAACTTTGCCTTGAAGTAATTGTTAAAAATGGAAATGCTTTAGAGATGTTGAGGGTGTGCTTGTGTTCCAGAAGCTGGCAAGAGGTTTAGTGCTCATGAAGAGCTGCCAGATACCTTCCAGGCCCCTTTGCTGACCACTGAACTCCACTTGCTGCCAAAACTCAGATAAAAAATGGGCCTCCTGGTCTTAAATCTACTTTGCTTTATTTTATTGATTATTTTTAACCCCTCTTCTTGCCAGTTCTTGATGTGAAATTCTCAGCTGCTGCTTCTTCCTCTAATTTCACACTTTCTTGCTTTGCTGCAGCACTGCCCATGTCCCAGCTTGTCTTCCTTCAGCCAGTTTCTCTTCTTCATGGGGCAGCCCAGGAAGTTTGGGCAGAGGCAGCTGAACCCAGCCAGGGTCTGGAATACAAACTCCTGAACCATCTGATGTTCTTTGTCATAAGTGTTTGGTTGTGGCATGTGCTCTGTTGGCTGATTAAAATAATTTTCTTGGTAATAGAAGCTCTGAGTAGCTCCTCTAATGTGAGGAGGAATAATTAAGTCCTCTCAGTAATGCAAATAAATAATGTTTGGAGAGTCCTGAGTGCATAAATCCTCAGATGTGCTCCTGAGCTGCCACCTCCCTGTGTCCTGATGCTGAGGGATCCTGGCAGGGTTTTATCATGTTTTATCCAGAGCACTTGCCAGTCCCTGGTGCCACCTGGAATGTCACTGCCTGAAGGGTCCGGTGACTCTGGTGTCCCCACTGCCTGTTGTGGAGCTGTGGTTGTTTTGTGGAAGCCTCTGGAACAGGAGTCATGAATCCTGGGGTTTTTGACTCCCTCTTTTCTCCAAATCTGTCATGGAGAGAAAAGCCACCACCCCTCCATTGGTGCTAAGGGGAAGAACTTCTGACATGAGGTAGCAAAGCTTTTCTTCCTCCCCAAGTAGTTGTTTCCTCCAGTATTTAAATAAAAAAAAAAAAAAAAAAAGGGGGGGGGAGGAAATAACTATGTTATAACTATGTTGGATGTCCAAGGTGATTCTGGAGGTACACAAAACTTCTTATCAGCTGTTTGATCCTCAGTCACCAACAAAGTGACCCTTCCCACATGGCAGCTGGAGCCATGCTTCCTTTTGACTTTATTTAAAACACTGCTCTGACAGAGCCCAGAGCCATGCTGTACATGTATATGTGCACAGCTGTAGTTATGTATAGTTGTCTCTAGCCAAGTAAACAGCAACGTTTGATTTATTCTACTGCTGTTAGAGCTGTGGGAACACAGGGATGAGGGGAGAGGGAAGTGCCTAAAAGAGGATCCTACAAGGCATCTGGGGGATCAGCTCAACTTCCCCAACCCAACAGGATACAGCTCTTGGGTTCTGAGCTCTCTGTCAGGTTTATTCTTCAGCTGTAACTTGCCTGCTCGAGGATGGACTCCTGGGTCAGAGGAGGTGATGGTGCCCGGTGATGAGAGCCTCAGGAGCTCCATTCCTGGGGGTGTCACTGGGAGGGAAGTGTCTGCTCCTTGGTGTTTGCTGCCTGGGATGTGGCTTGGCATTGCCTTGGTTTCAGGGATGAGCAGAGCTGGGTGTTCAGAGGTGTAGAAAAATCTGATGGAAAAGCAAAACCTTGAGGTGCCCCAGAATTCCAGGAGCATCTGGACAAGGGGTTTGGAGGTTTGGGTGGAGATGTTCACCTCTGCAGCATCACCAAAGCTGTTCCTGGGTAAGTGGCTGCACCCACTAGCATTTCTGTCTTGAAAGATTCTTAGAAATTTTGCACAGGGTTTCCCAGTTACCTGCATCAGGTTCCAGTGCTGGAACCCAGCACATGGGGGAGAATCTTCCCCTCATCCCTCTGGGTGTCTGGATGGACCCACGGTGGGGCAGAAATCTCTGCTCTCCTCCTTCGGGGGGAACCTCTCCTGTGCAGAGCAGGGAGGGATGGGGGCTGCTGAGTGCGGGCAGAGCGGTGGTGACAGATGGGGGGGTGGTGGGGACCCTGCCCCTGGCACCCACAGCCCTGTCTGGGATGCGGTGGGGGTGAGAGGAATTTCAGTTCTGACTGTGCTGGAACAGAGGGCGCTGGAGCCCCAGAAAAGTCCCGAGGCTGCGGCGAGAAGTTCCCGCAATCCCTCCCCGAGGCTCCCGCATCCCCTGGGTCTGGGATCCCCGCATCCCCTCCCCCGGGTTCCCGCATCCCCTCCCCCGGGTTCCCGCATCCCTCGGCCCTCGGATCCCCGCATCCTCCGGGCTCCCGCTGCTTCCCACGGGCGGGGATTCCCATGTGGGATGAGGATGCCGGACCCTTGCTGGGGTTCCTGTCCCTTGGCCACCAGCTGAGGGTCTCCTGAGTGGCTTTGCTGGCTCCTGACCTGAATGTTCTCCCAGCAGTGGGAGAGGGAACAGCCCCTTGCAGTGAGGCACTCCGAGATTAACCCCTCCTTCTCCTCAGTCTCTCTTCACCACCGTGCAAACCAAGAGGGAGATGTGATAGTGATTGCTGTATGGTGTCTGCAGCCACAAGAGATTAATTAAACAGTAAGCCCTAATTACTGAGGCTAAGGCTGACCGACTTATTGTGCCTTGTAAAATAGCTGAATACTTAATTTATGCTCGGCTGTGGACATAACTTTCACCATTAGCTGAATAAACAACGAGCACCCAAGCTAAACGGGTTGGTTGGACTGGAAATGGAGCTGGTGCAGGCACTGGGATGCCCTCTGCCTCGCTCAGGATGCCCAACAGATACAAAAAAACCTCTTTTTTTTTATAAAGGCAAGCTGCTTTCCAGTGCTCCATCCTGCCTCAAACCTGGGGGATTCCCTGTTTGTCAATACTCTTTAGCTTTCAGACTGCTTATCCAAACTGTTGTAATTTGCATTTCTCTGCAGGTTGGGGAAAAAAATGGGGAAGATATTGAAAGGCCTAAAAGAGAACAAACCCCCAACTCCCAGTGCAAGGCAGTGGAAGTAGGGCATCCAGCTCCTGGCTCTGCCTTTCAGTATCTTCCTTAATAACAACAATAGATTCTGAGAAGTGAAAGTTAATCTGCAGCTCCAGAGCTTTGCATTGTGTTCCTCCCTTTCTCTGTGCATTAACCTCTCAGATCTTAGCAGGCTGTGGAGCTTCCATTCCTTTTTTAAAAAATTCCTATTATTCTGGCTTGCTGCATGGGTCCTGCTCTGATCCTAATAGCTCATCCACCCATTAGCTGTTGCTCATTTAGCACTTCATCAGACCTTTAATCTGCCTCAGATTTATTTTTTGGCTGGATTGGAGGTCATGTGAAGGTCTGAAACTTTGTTGATCTGAGCACTCGACAAAGAGCATCCCAAAACCCATGGAGGTGGGAAATGACAAAAGGAAGGGGTAAGCAAAGCATGCCTTGGTGCAGAATGTTTCTAGATGGGGAAAAACAGTGATTTAAGGGCCTCAGGGGTTTTCATCTTAAGGATGAGATCTGAGGATCTTAAAGGTCTTTTCCAACCAAAATGATCTGATGATGTGCCTGGAGCAGAGCAGGTCAGAAATCCAATTTTATGTGGTGCAACAAGAAACCATCCAGAATGTCCTGAGGGTCCCTGGGAGCTGCTTTGCCAGGGAAAATAAGAAGTGCCCCTGGTGCTTGCTGTGATCCGAGTGTCCCAGTGGGGTGAGAGGTTCAGAGCTGCTCTGTGGTCCCATTTTCTCTGCCCTGTCTCAGGTTTTCCTGTCCAGATGGAAGTGCTGCTCCATTAACTCAGTCACCTGCCTAAGGAGGTGAAAGTCCAGGGGAGCTTTGGTTGCCTGGCAGAGCTGAGCAGGGAGGAGGAAAGCTCCTTGCTGGGAGCAGAGCTGGGTGATTTGCTCACCTCTGGCTTTGGGGCTGAGGAGGAGGAGTTGCTCATTACCAAACCCATTTTCTGAATTAGCCATGAAATGCTCTTTGCCCTCCTGCACTGGCAGATGAGAGATGTCTGACCCCTCTCACTGCTCTACGTTTGGAGCTTTCTCTTCACTCCCCTGCTCTTTTCATAATCTTAAAAAGCCCCTCTAAATCCCAACGCTTCCCCTTTCAAAGCCAAATAATCCTTGCAATTGCAATCTCTTCCTCGTGTTTAAGGCTTCCAGTGCTTAAGATCTGTGTGATCTTCTTTATGGTGTGAAAAAAGAACAACAACCCAAACCAAAACAAGCCCTGAGCATGCAGATTGAGCAAAGGGCAAGCTGATGCTGCACTGAGCATCCTCAGGATGTGCTCACAGAACTTTCTTGCTGTCACAAACACCCCCCCCTAACTCCTGTCTGTGGCCTTCACTGTGCTGCCAGGTAGGGGAGTTTGGACCTGGGGGAGGAGAGAGGAGATACAGGGCTCAGAGTCTCACCTGATTCTCAACACCATCTGCTGCAGGAGACAGCACTTTTTTTCCTCTCTCTCTTTTCTTTTTTTTTTTTTTTTTCCCTACTTTTCATCCCCGTCTCCTCCCCCATCTTGTTGTAAGGAAGGATGCAGACATGAGGATTTGTGGAAATCAATGTATTCTGATTTCCATGAGAAGAGCTGGGGGATTATTGAAAATGGCAATTCCCCTTCTCATGGCTACTGATGAAAAGAGCCAGATTTTGTTCAGTGCAAAATGTAAGACTACAGAATATATTAGATTGAGTGACCAGGAGCAGAGAAGTGAAGAATTTTGACAACTAAATAAATCAGCTCAGGGAAACTTGCTTTTCAAATGAAAAGATAAATTCATTATAGAAAAAATTGCAACGAGGATAAAAATGGGAATGTTTTTTAGGGGAAACTTGAAAGAGAAACCAGCATTTCCTAGAGAGAAAGGAGCATTCCCTGTTTAGGCCATCAGCTGTGGGCTCTCTGCACCCTCCTTGTCCCTCCATAGAATAAAGAAACTGCTTCTCTGGAGACCCAGCCGAGTGGTTCAGCTGGGAAGTGCTGGGGGGTGAAGTCTCACAGGAGGAAACACTCCTTTTAATCCCTGCCCAGGGTCTGCTGGAGTCTAGCAGAGAGCCTGAGCCTGAGCAAGCTGGTGGCAGCCAAAGCCTTCAGCTTCCTTTCCCTCAAACCTTCCAGTATTTAATTTAATCTGCAAATTATCCAAATCTGGGGTTCAGGGTGAGTCCTCTCCTATCATTCCCATCACCTCCACTGGAGGGGTTCCTACAGACTGGAGCTTCTCCTTGCTGACCTTGTCCCCAGGGTTTTTCTGGCTGGGTGGCTCTGCCCCTCAGGGCAGCAGGATGTGATCCACCTTCCTTTCCCATTCCTCGAGTTTGTGCTGCTCCTGCCTCACCTCAGCAACCAGTGCTGCCTCCGAGAGGATCTTGTGGCTGGGCTGCACTGTGAGAAAGCCCTTCAGATCCCAAAGGCCTGGGTAAGAAGCTGATTCCTTCCAGAGTCACCCTCTGGCTGTTGCCATCCCTTCCTGATGCCATCTATGGATGTTCCAGCCCTCTCCCTCTCTCCTGAAGCCAGCAGATGTTATTGCTACAGACTTGCCGAGTTGGTGGGTTGATTCTGAACTGAGACAGCTTGGATGACTAAGGCAAAAAACACATTAGCAGCAGAGTCCAGGGTTTCCTTACTGTGGGGGAAGTGAAAATGTCCCCCTGATGACAGCCCTGACTTCTCTGGAGTGTCCCTTGTGAAAGTTAATAGTTGTGTCCCAGATTTAGCCTAAATGTAAATATTCTCACAAACTCCTGCAGTGGCTGCTGGCATGAGGTGCTCCAGGAACAGGGAGGTGTTCGTTTCCCGACTTGTGGTGGATGGGAGCAACAGAGAGTGTTGGAATAAACAGGATTAAAGGATTTCATCCATAAATACAGGATTAAAGGTATCCAGTGCTCCGCAGCCATCATTCAAGCCAAGGAGAAACAAAGTAAGTTGTCCAGAAGGGCGCAGAGCTGCTTCAGACCTGCCCTGCACCAACCCCCTGTGCTGGGGGGGAATTGCATCCCTCTCCCCTTCCCTTCCACCCGCATCTGCCCCTCGGATCTGACCCTCTCACCCCCAACCCTCCTTGCACCCCAATTTCACTCCCACCCTCCCCCCACCTTATTGTCCCCAGCTTTCCGCGGGGCTCCTGATGGCGCAGCTCCTGGGGGGCTTCGGCAGCTGGGGTGCTCAGCGGCCCCTGAGACCCCCGCAGAGGTGGGGGGCTTCACACCCCCGGGGAGCAGCACCTCAGCAGCGCACATCTGGGCAGCGGTGCGCAGGCGCCGCCTCGCCCGTGTCCCCCCCCAACACACACACCTGGGGCTTTGCGCGCCCGCGGAGCCCTGCGCGGAGGGCTGCAGGGGGTGGAGGGGGCTCCATCCCTCCTTTCTCGGAGCCCCGGGGGAGTGGCCGCCGCTCCGCCGTATTTATTGGGGTGGGCGGTGGCCGGGCCGGCTCCATCCTTCCCTCCCCTCCCTCCATCCCTCCCCGCATCCCCGCCCGCCTCCCGGTGCCGGTGACTGGGGCGGGCGGAGCCGCGGTGGCCGATTGGCTCCGGGCATCACATGCGGCGGGGCCGGGCCGGGGCTGGAACCGGAGCCGGAGCCGGGGCCGGGCTGGGCTGGGTTGGGCACGGCGGAGCTCTCCGGCGGCGGGCACGGCAGCAGCACAGCCCCTTCCCAGCCCTGAACCCAGCCGGCCACCCCCCCGCAGCCCCCGCCATGAGCCCGGGCCGGAGGGACGGCACCTGTGCGGGGAGGTGAGCGGAGCCCCGGAGCCTTCCTCCTACCCCCGGGCAGCCCCCGCGGCGGGGAAGAAGTGGGGGTGGAGGAAGGGGAAGCTTTCTCTCTCTCTATATATATATATTTTACAAATATACCGGTATCTTTGGCTGCAATCGATCCCGATCCCGCAACTGAAGCCCCCGGAGGGAGAAGTGCTGCGCGCTGTGATGCGTCTTCCTCTCGCCTCGGCTGCCAGTTTGGATTGTAGCGCCCGGCTCCGTGCACTGAGAGGATGGCTCGGTTCGGGGATGATCTGCCAACCCGCTATGGAGGTGGAGGGCCGGCCGGGGCTGGAAGAGGGAGCAGCCGGCAAGGTGGCCCCCAGGCCGGCCAAAGGATGTATAAGCAGTCGATGGCTCAGAGGGCCAGGACTATGGCTCTCTACAACCCCATCCCTGTCAAACAGAACTGCTTCACAGTCAACAGATCCCTCTTCATCTTCAGTGAAGATAATGTTATACGGAAATATGCCAAGAGAATAACAGAATGGCCATATCCTTTCCAGGAGGGTGTGTGGGCACGGTGGGGAAGGTGGGGAGGGGGAGATTGGGGGATCAGACACTCCTTCAGTCACCCCCTCAGTCAGCCCAGAACGAGTGTCTGGTGGTGGTGTAGCCGTGTGATCCAGGGCGTGTTATGGGTGTGTGTGACATGGAGCCGTGTGCCTGGCATAACGCACAGCCATGGAGCTGGGGATGGGAGGGAATTTCTTCTGTGGGAGCAGCAGAGTGGGCTGTGACTCTGCTGGGGGGTGTGTAAGACATCACGCATTTTGGGGGGTGCTCAGGGCTGAGCCAGACAGTTGCATGGATTTGCATTGCCTACCAATTAAGCCAGTTGCAGAAGGGTTCTGTGAGGCTCGGGCTTAATGGATCCTGCTTCTTGTTTTCATCTCAGAGCCTTTGAACTCTACTTTCTCCCCCTGAATAGATGAGAGAATGTGGGATAAAAATGGTGACACCTTGGTGTTCAAGCTGCATAGATAGTAGGGACATCGATAGCCAAGGTAGCTCGTGAATGCCACTAACGCCATGGTTGCCACCAGATTTTTAGTACATCCCCTCCCAAAGCCATTAGAATCAACATGAATCTTGCCATTTTGACTGGGTGCATAGCCTGCACTAAATATATATATATATATATATAAATAAAAAAAGGAAAGCTGTGTGGCAGAGGGGGGAAGTATATGGAGAGAAAGATCATCTGCTCAGCTGGGAGAGGGGTTGGTGTCTCAGAACCAGTGCCTAGGCCGAGCAAGCTGCAGAGATCCTTCCCAAAGGAGGGCTTTGCTTGTGCTGCTGCACACAGTGGGGCTGTAAGCCATGAGACAGGGGGAGCAGACTCTCTGAGGTCAGCAGGGAGTAGGTACAGTGTGTGTGTGCATGCACATACGTGTGTGTGTGTGTGTGTGTGTGTGTGTGTACAGCAGTGCGTTACACCACCCATCTCCAGGGGCATGGTTGTTTTCTTTTCATTTGGTATCACACACCTATCAATCCTCAGCTCACAGCAGCAAGGCCTCCTCCCAGCCTCCTAGCAACACTTTCCATTGCCACAGCAGCCAGCTTCCCTTCAGGCTTCCCCAGTTCTCACTTCTAGAGGGGCTAAGAGGACAAAATACACCAGCAGAGTGAATGCACTTCCCTTCCCCTTAAACACACGTATTGATTTCTCTGGCTGTATTACAGAAGGAGAGGGTTTGCTGTACCCTCCTCAGCCATTTCTCCTTCCCTGCATTCAAGTGGAGGATAAACAAGCTCCCAAGCTGGGGTGGCAGCCAGCGGCAGAGCATCGCCTCCTGCCAGGCCAGACGCAGTCTGGGCCTCTCCTGCTTCTTCCCCGACTTCTCTGCGGCTTTTCCCGAGGCGTGGGGAGGGGACCCGGAGAGCAGCGGGGCACAGCCGGACCCTCAGGCCGGGGCGGGGCCGGGCGCTTTCCGCGGTGCTGAGCGGAGCTTTCCGCGGTGCTGAGCGGAGCTTTCCGCGGTTCTGAGCGGAGCTTTCCGCGGTGCCGATCCGAGCTCTCCGCGGTGCTGAGCCGAGCTCGCCGCCGCCCCGTCGCGGCTCCACCCTGGGAGCGCAGGGACTCGATGGTTCCGAGCTGGAAGCGATGGCGGGAGCAAGGGGGTGTCTGGTACCGGGGTTCTCTGCTTCCCCCCCAGTACAGCCCGGCAGGGAGCTGAGGATTTTGTTCTCGCCAGGAGTGGGCATTGCAATCCAGCAGGAATTCATGGGTTGGATCTGCATAATGCTCCGAACGGAACTTTTCTTGCCCGCTGCTTATCTGCGCTGTGTGCTCCAGTGAAATGTCAGGGAATTTCTGGAGAACAAGTCAGCAGATGGCATTCAGCTGTATAATATATTTTGGGGCAGTTTAGCTTAGCAATCTCATTTTAAAAGAATTATTATCAAGAATGTTTTGCTCTCTTGCTCCTGAATCCCTTGAGCAGCTCATAATCTGTGTAAGTCACTAACTCTATCAAATCAGAGAGCCAATTTCCAACTTTTCTTCCCAAGGCACCCCAGGAAGAACTGAGGAAGTCAGGAGGACTCAATGTCTTCAAAAAAAGATGAGAGAGATCTTGGAACACTTGGCTAATGTACCTGGTTAGGTAGAAATGGGGTTTGACTGTGGTTCTGCTTGTGTTGTCTGGTGTCTTCTTTAACTTCTTGTCCCCACTCCATTTGAATATATGATTTTAGCTACAATCATAGCCAACTGCATTGTGCTGGCTCTGGAACAACACTTGCCGGATGGAGACAAGACACCCATGTCAGAGAGACTGGTGAGTTCTCTTCATTTATTGACACTGTTTCTGCTCTAACACAAAAGCCACCACCCAACCCGTGTCGTCAGGGCTTGTGTAAACCCACGTGTAAACACAGGGACATTGACCTGGCCATGGGGAAAAATAAGTCCCTGACAACAAGTGTAAGTCCAACCTCCTGATCCCATCTTCCCAAGAATGCTTCATCACTCCAGCCAGCCCTGCCCAACTGCAGAAGTGATGGACCTTACAGTGTGATCAGAAGAGCAACAAACTTGGCTTGTCTAGGAGCCAAGGGAGGAAGGGACTGCCAAATGCTGAGAATTATCTGTGGCAGCAAATTAACTTCTGTGATATTTTCCCAGGAAGTGGTAGAAACTCAGCAACCTTTTAGGTTCATATGTCTTTCAGCTCTCTCATGGTAATGAGCACAATTCCCTTATTTCAAAAGAAAATATAAGAATAGCTTCAAAATCATCCTTCCATTTATCATGACTGTAGGAAAACAGGGTAATATTTGGTTTGGTTTTTCTTCTGCCTTTCATGGTCTGGAACACCTTTCAAGACTAAATGCTTGCTGCATATTCAAAGGATGTATGAATAGGGATACATGTGTTTTACCTGTAGACATTAAATTCTGCAAACAGAAGTCATATCAGGCTTGCTGCCAACAGCTCGAGCCTCTGAATGGTGGTTGCCACAGTTCCCAAGGTTGTTCCAGAGCTGTGGGCAACTCTCACAGTCTCATTCTTCAGAAATGGGGAAAAGTGTGGAAGTGACAGAACCAGACAGAGCTCCAGGGTCAGTGGATACTGATTGGAAATGGAGCTGTTGAGCCTGCCTGCCACCTCCACTGGGTTCCCTTGGCCTCTTCCTGTTGGAATTATTTTTGCTCAAGAAGAGAGGAGATTAAAAAAAATCAAAGCCATGTGTTTCTGTTGATCTTTCTGCTGGGAAACACATTTTGTGTGTTTTGGGATTGGCCAGCAAGGTGAGATGGGGGGGTGAACAAAGCCCTTGGGATAGACCCAGGGGATTGTGTGAGCTGGGGAAATGTCTTTGTTAATTATGGACCCATGGGGTAGTGAGGGGGAAAAGTTTTGTGGATGTTCTGGCTTGGTAAGCTTTTGGTGACAGGTTTTTTTTTGGTGACTGGTTATTCTGACAGTCTCAGCCTTTGCAGGACATGAAATCCATTTTCTGGCACACTCTGGGTGAAGACCCCAGTGGATCTGTAGGATGCTCCTTGCCAGGCCACTGTGGGGCTTGGGGGGGTTGGCTCCCCGGGGTGTTTTTGATGTGAGGGCAGAATGTAACTATCCTTAGGCATTCAGCATGACAGCTCCTGCATTTTACTAATGGATTTAATTCATGCAGACATACAGGAACTGTTCACATTAACCTTGGCATGCACAAAGTCTCACACACCCAAACACATCAAGGTTGTCACATCCAAAGGCCAAGGAAAGACACTAGGACATGGACTAGGAATAGTAATGACTTTCCAGACTCCGGCGTTGTTTCTGATCTGAAACATATTGATTAAATGTGTGTTTGGCCCAGTCTCAAGCTTTGCTGTGTCCACAGCAAACAACCTGCTGGCACAGCTCTGGCTGCTGCCCAAATTCTCCACCCTCCTTCCAAGCACACCCACTGATGCTCATCATCACCCACTTGCCCACTCCTGAACCCGGGCAGCAGCACAGCCTCTGCTCCAGAGGGCCTGCAGGGTGTCCTGGCAGCAGCACTGAGCCAGGAGCAGGATTTCTGAGCCAGGAGCAGGATTTCTGAGCCAGGAGCAGGGTCATTTCAGCACTGCACAGGCTGGGTCATCCATGGCCTTACCATGGGCATAAATTTTACTTTTCCTCCCATTGTTACTGCCCTGATTTTTCAGTGAAATCAATGTAAATCTAGGCAGGCTTTAGGTAGGACCTGCTTTCTATCCCCCCTCATTTTCCCAGCTACTCACTGCCAACCCTACAGGTGATGATTTTATTTTGTATTAAACACCCAAGCCCACCCGTGAGCCTTCCTGCTTCCCTCAAACCTGGCAAGAACTCCTTTGACCCACATCCTAGGAGCTCTGGTTAGTCCCAGCTTTGGGAAGAACACGTTCTAGCCAACCATGAAGCCTGGTTCCTGGTTCTTGAAGCCTGGGAGCTGCAAATGCAGAGTACCTGACCCAGATTGGGCCAGGGGGTGGGAGGAGAGTGGATATAAAGCTCCTGGGAGGGATGGAGTAAGGAGGAGTGGTGTATGGGGGAAGAAGGTATTTGTTTGTGGTTTTTTGTTTGTTTATTTGTTCTTGGCAAAGGTTTTGTAAGCTTGTTGGAGCAGCAACAGGTGGGTTGGGTGGTTGGGGTGTTCCTCTGTGGGGACAAAGGAGAGGAGCAGTAAGGTGACTTCTACAATCTTATGGGGTGATTTCTGACCCCTCTTCCCTGTCTTCTGTTCTGGGTTGGAGTCCAGGGCTTCCTCTAGCTGTGGAGAAGCTGCTGGAAGGTGACTTTTAGGGTAGGATTTCTTCTGAAGGTCATGAAAGGTCTGATAGTGTTGTTTATTGCTCTTTTTCTGGGAATAATTAGCAGTGAGGTGGGGAGCTGGAGCTGCCGCCTGTGACAGCTCCTGTGTTCTGAGTAGGTCTGGGGCTGTGGGGCAGTGCTGGGGCAAGAGTTGCCATGCTAGGAAAATAAATTATTTTAACAAAACTGTGGCTGCCAGACTTGACATTCATGTTCTTTTTGCATTAGAGAATCAAAATCACCTTTTGTCATGAGTAGAACTGCAAAATGTAAGCAGCTGCACATCAAACAGCAGCTGAAGGCTTTGGCTCTGCTGACCAGGGGGGCTGAAGCCATGGGAACAGAGGGTTCTAACCTCTTAATTTGGGAGTTTGCTTTCTTCTTTTTTTGGGGGTAGGGCTGCTTTGCTTCCATTGCCTTCAGATGAAGTCAGGGATCTAAGACATGTTTGGAAAGTGGTTACAGGTGCCAGAGCTAATTAACGTGATTCTGAAGCTGATGCTCATTGCTTTCACCTCTTGCTTTGTTCCCATTCCTTGCCCACCTCTTCGTTCCCAATGTGAATGCTTCTGTGTTGAGATTCCTACCAACAGAGTGAGGGAGCTGGTGCCATAGATGGAAAAAAAAAAAAAAAAAAAAAGGAATGGTTTAGTAAAAGTGTGGAGACTGAGCTGGTGAGCTGGGATGCTGAGCTGGGATCCCTTGGAGCCTGAGCCCCAGCCCTGGCTGCTGCTGGAGGGGAATGGGCTTTTCTCCTTCCATCAGACACACAGGGGGGGAAACAAAACAAAACAAAAAACCAAAATAATCAGGCAAGGCTGCAGCTGAGGCAAGGGAGAAAATGGAGGGGAAGGAATGAAGGCAGAACTGATGGAATAAGTGATAAATAAATAATTTCCTGCCAGTGCCTGCAAGCTTGCTGGGCTGACTGTTCCTTCCCAGGAAATCCTCCTGGTTCAGTTTCCTGGATGGGCTGTGAAGTGTGGGTTTTCTTCTGTGTCAAGAAGTACAGAAATATGTGATCTTGAGTTTAAATATATCCCCGGGGCAAAGTTGGAAGGGACCTCAAGGATCATTTGGTCCAACCCTTCAGGTATTATTGTTTATCTGAGATGTCTCAGCACTCTGACAGCTGTGAAACAACAAATACAGAAATTGATTCTGTTTCAGTATTAAAAGTACCTGCAGAGGACTGAGTAAAGGTGGCAAGTGTGGGGTGAAACCATCAGAATAAAGGCAAATAATTCCCAGTGTGAAAAAACAAACTTACTTTCAGGGAAATAATAATGAAATTCTTTGCTCTTAATTTCAGTAAACTTAAACCTTTGGGTTTCAGCTCTGCTCAGAGAGCCAGAAAGGGCCTGAAGCTTGTATGAGTACTGCTCTCAGAAGTGTGGGTGTTGGCCTGACACCTCTGTTGTTTCTCTTCCAGGATGACACGGAGCCGTACTTTATTGGGATATTTTGTTTTGAAGCTGGTATAAAGATCATCGCTCTGGGCTTTGTTTTCCACAAAGGCTCTTACCTCCGGAACGGCTGGAACGTGATGGATTTTGTTGTGGTCCTCACAGGGTGAGTCCTTCCTGCCTGAAATCTGAGGGCAACCTTGCTTTGGTTTGTGTTGGTTTTGTCTGTGGGCTGAGATGGGAGAGATTTTAGTGAGCTGATACCGATAAACTGCATGTTTGATCTTACTGTTGTTCAGTAATGGGTGTTGTGCTGAACGAGTGACTTCCAAAGTGGTTTTGACCCAGCTAAAGAGAGGTTTTGTGATTATTTATTTGTATGTCTGCTGGTGTGTACTTTGTCCAGGTGCTTACTGACTTTTCCTGGACTTTGTGGGTTCTCAGTACCAAATCAATTTATCTTCATTTCAGAAGTCAACATGGAGTGAGTTAACAAACCCAATGCAGCTCATTTTTAGCCTATTGCAACTGGTGGGGTTTTTCTGCAGGGATGGGTTTGGTCTGCTAGACATCACTTCTCCAAAAATAAATCAAGGGGGTGTGTGGGTGTGTGGCTCAAAAAAATGGAGCTGAAAACGTGGCCTGGGCCTTCTGTACCTGCATTTGAAATGTTAGCACTCGTTTCTGTCCTGCAAACCTCACAATTTGTTTGTTCTACGGTGCAACAGTTTCTAAATCTGGTTGTATAAATGTGTATAAGGAAAACACAAACCTTTAGTAACACTCGGGGTCAACTTGTGCTTTAAAACTCCAAAGGAAATGTTCCAAAGGTCTCTGTGGGGTCCTGATCCTGCAGCCTTCATTTTGGAAGGAATTCAAGTAGTTTTTTCCTCTGAAGTCTGCAGTCTGGCTCTTTCTATTGATATGCACTCACCTTGCACATCTTCCCTGCCACTCCGTGTGAGCAGCTGAAATGTCCCCTGTCAGTGGGGTGGAGTAGGTGCTGGTGGGCAAAGCTGCATCTGTACAGAAGTGTATTCATTAGCTGCATTATCACCCTAATTCTATTTGCATTCAGAGTACCATGTGATGCAGCAATTGAGATGCCAAAGGGAATTCTTTATGTATTGAGAGGAAGAAAATAAATATGCAGGGCTTGGTTCTCCTGCTGCTGGGGCTGGGTATTGAATCAATAGGAACTTGACTGGAGCCACGAGGAGAATGGGATTTCCATACTTGGAAGCATAAGGGGAGTATGAGGATGAAAAGAGAATGAGCACAGATGCTACAATTATTCATGGCAATGGTATGTTCTGGTTCTTAGTGTTATGCCCCTCTCTGTGTTCAAATATATATGTGTGTGTATGTATATATATATATATATAATGCAAACTCAAGGCTCTGATTCTGGGAAGGGCTTTGGCTTGTGCTTTGATTTATCCTTCAGCAAAGCATTCAAGTACACGTTTGAATTCAGCTGACTCCAGTGGTTCTGTGCTTAAAGTTAAGGTTATACATAAAAGCTTTCCTGAATTACAGCCATATTGCTATTTGTTTAGGCATGTTTTGGACTGGCTTTTTCAGAAACGCAGGCCAAGAATCAAAATAGAGTATTTTTTATTATTTTTAATTTTTATTCTTTTTCCCCCCCTTAAATTGCCCGGCTGGGACTGAGACATTCCAAGTTTTGTGGCAGTTTCCTGAGGGCTGTGTCTGTCCCACTGGTGGGATCAGCACCAGTTGTAGATGTGACGGCTGCAGAGGTGTGATACCACCATCTCCTGGTGGGGCTTTCCTTGGGCTTGCTGTTTGCAGCCTGGTTTGATCTACTCTTGGCTTGGTGAGGCAGCTGTGCTCAGGAACCCTGGTGCCACCTCCTTTTGAAGAGCCACCCTGTCCCTGTCACAGCTGCTGTTTCCAGGGCTGACACTCTCTGGGCTGGCTGGAAATCCTGTTGCCCACGGGGTCACCAGCAGGCAGGACACGCAGGGGAGGAAAGTGTCAGCTGAGAGACATCAGCTCCAGGAGTCATCTGAGGAACTCCACAGACCTCTAATCCTCTATTCCAGGGATGGATCTAGCAACTCACTTGAGCTGGTGCCCAGGTTTTGGTGGCTGGGGAGGTCCTGCTGACAGTAACTTGGTTATTCTTCTGCTTGGGTAGATAAACACCTTCCTGAACCTGGGGCTGTGTTTCCAAGCCCAGTAATGAGGGGAAGGGACCTGGAGTAGAGAAACAACCCCAAAAGCTCTGCAGCTTCACCCAGGGGGTTGAATTAGTGTTTTCTCTGTAGCTTGTTTTATTTTGCTCTGATTTTAATAAAGCCTCATTGTGCTCAGAGCTCACTCCTGTGTTGCCATGGCTCTGTGCTAGGAAGCAGGAGCTCCTCTTCCTTCTCTGGCCAGGAACCCTTTTCCTCTGCCCTCTTTTGGGTAACAAGAAGGGGGGTGTCTGAACAAGGCCTTTTGCTGGAGCCAGGCACCCTCCTGGCACCTCCACATCCAGATGTTAAGGGCAGGTCACTGAGGGAGAACATTTGCTGCTGACAAACCCGGCTGATTCCCCAGGAAAGGGCTGCACAGGGGGGACACACAGTGGGACCTTCATTTCTGTGGAAGGTGCTCTGAGATCTGTGTGTTTCAGGAACTGATCAAGCAGGCTCTGTAATTTGTTAGAGAATAATAAAGAAGGGCAGTGCTAAACTTGCACTTAATGTGTCCTTATAAATATAGATAGGTAGGACATCAGGTTTTGAGAGATCATTTTACTGCCCTGTCAAAAGCTTTCCTTTCCATATGTGCAAGACTTCTACTTGAAAATGTCCCTTGTGTGTCCCAGGCAGTGAGCAACATTCTGTACCTGAGCTCGGTTTCACACTGATCTTCAATATTAGAGGGATTTAAATGTCTTTTTATTCATTTAATCTTTTTTTGTGCAAACACAAGAGATGAGGGAAATGCCTTTCCTGATGCCCCACACAGGGCTGTGTACCTGCTCATCCTGCTGAGTGCACGTTTTTCTGAAGGCAAATGGTGAATGTCAGAAAATCTGATCTCATTTGCAGCTTTTAGCTAAAAACCCATAAGCAAAGAGCAGTTCTGCTCTCCTGAGCTGTCTCCATAGGAAGAAGGGCAGCCAGTGTCTGGGTGTGCTTGGGAGGAGGCTGTGGAAGAAGGCTCTACCTTTATTGCACTTGGCCTTATGTAAATATGACAGGGCTCACACACTAACCCTTTCCACCTCTTTTTTCTTTTTTTCTTATTTTTTTTCACTGCTCAGTGCCCACACACTGAGATTATTGCTAAATATATATATTTATTTCCCCGCAATGATGGACATTTTGTTTGTCAAAATCAGACAGCAGAACCTGTTAATCAGAAAATAAGCCAGGGCTGTGTTGCATGCAGCCAGGATCAATATCCTATTGAGCTGAACAGGAGCTGAACAGACAGAGGCCCAGAGATACCTTGGTTTGTTCCAGCAAACACTCCCCAGCAAGGCTCTGCTGTCTTTCTCTTGTTCCCTTCTAAGGCAACATGCTGATTTGCTCATAATAGAGGCCTGGGAAAATAATAGATTCCTGCTCCTTGAAAGAATTTCTTTCCTCTGAAATTGTTGTTGTCATTTCGTGGGAGCTCTTCCAGCTGCAGATGGGAGCTGGGGAAAGCTGCCCTGCGTGGCTGTGGCTGCTGTGGGGACACACGTGTGTTCTGTACCTGCTCCATGGCTCATGGTCACATTTAGATGGGATTGCATTCACCCCAGGGATGGCATCACCCATTAGCAGCTCTAAATCATACTCAAAAGAATGGAATTTCTCAACTGGCTGGGGACTGGATGCTCTGGGTGCACGTTTCCCAAGGGAGGAGAAAAGGGATTTTTTTTACTCTCTGACTGCAGCCTCTTGTGGGTGGAAACCTCAGTGCTCTGGGGAGCAAAGTCCTTCCTGACAACCAAAACCCTCAGGTGAGGGTGGATGGAGCCCTGAGGGCCTGGAGGGTTCAGACAGGTTTCTGTTGGAACCCATGAGAAAATTTCTCCTGGTGTCCTGGGCTTGGGATGCAAGGTTCTGAGGAGCTGCTGTGCTGGGTTAAACCAAACCTTCCCTCTGGCTGGAGCTGGTGAAACAGGGGAGGGATGGAGAACAAGGAATGGATAAAACCATCCTTGCCTTCCCAATCCCTAAAATTTATGTATCTATTTTTTTTGAGGATTAAAACCCACAGGTCTGATGGCTTTTAAATGATGGAGATGATTTCCATGGTTGAGTTTTTGAGCCTGTTTATACTTTTGGTTTTAGCACACCCTCGGTGATGGGTTTCATTTCATACCACAAGAAAAGGTGCTGCTTATCCCTTTTTTTTTTTTTTTTTTGGCTTTCAGTCAGCCTGGATTAAAGACTCTTGAAGAGTCCTGGTGTTTTCTTGAGCCAGTTGGACCAGCTGACTGGATCTCTGGGTGGGACAGCATGTGCCAGGCCTGGAGTTGCCAAATGATGTGCACAAGGTCTCTGCTGTTCCTGATGGCTCGGGCTGTCGGGAACAAAGTACAGGAGCTTGAATTATCTTGATTGTCTGGATGACTGAGAAATGTGCTCCCAGCTCCTGGTGATGTTAATAACTTGAAAGGTAACACATTTAGCAGGATAATAAAGCCCTGTTCATCCTCTCTGTTAGCTCTGCTGGTTACCAGGCTCATCTCAGCACGTGGGCAGCCCCAGTTGCTATTCCTGGGGTGCTGTGTGAGGAGCAGCAGCAGCCGTGGTTGCAGTGATGCTGGCAGAGGGGGAGGCAGAGGAACCACCCAGCCTGGGCTGTGCCCCAGCCCCAGGGCTCCTCAGCTTTCAGTTCCAGGCATCCCTTCCTCCAGGGTGGGCTGGAGGGGGGAGATGTGACCCTGGGAATATTGGAGAAGGGGATGTCTGCTTGAGGTTCTGTCAAATATCATAGAACCCCAGACTGGTTTGGGTTGGAAGAACCTGAAAGCCCCCCCAGTGCCACCCCTGCCATGGTCAGGGACCCCTCCCCCAGCCCAGGGTGCTCCAAGCCCCATCCAACCTTCAGCACTGCCAGGGATGGGGCAGCCACAGCTTCTGGGGGCACCCTGGGGCTCATCACCCTCACACCAAAGAATTTCTTCCTCATGTCCAACCTCAGTCTCCCCTCTGCCAGGTTAAAGCCTTTCCCCCTCATCCCATCCCTCCATGCCCAAAGTCCCACCCCAGCTTTCCTGGACCCCTCCAGGCACTGGGAGATGCTCTGAGGTCTCCCTGGAGCCTTCTCCAGGCTGAGCTCTACCCAGAGGTCCCAGCATTGTTTCCACACAGATGTTCCTCTGTGTCCAAAATCCTTAGACAGGGGTGGCCAAATTACAGAGTCCTGTGTGACCGACTCCTCCTTACTCCCCAAAGCCCTTCCAGCTTGCAACCCACAAACAGCCAGAGAAAGATAATTCAAGAAGCAAAACTGCAATGAAATAAACCCCCTCGGATGCCCTGCCAACATCACTTCAAACAGTATGCTCAGTGATTTTATTATTTTTTATTTAATACATTTTAGTTCCAGACAGTGAGGGAATAGGTGCAGGGATATGCAGATTTCCCTCTGCTCTTCCAAGGTGGAACATTCAGCACTTCTGTGCTAGAAAGCAAAGCTGAGCAGCAACAGGAGCTGGGAAAATGGATACTTAGAGAGGCCCCAAGCTCCTCCTGATTATCTGTCAGCAGAAGGAGGGAGGCTCTGTGCAGGGCTGTACAGTATGGGTGGTGAGGGATGAAGGCTGATTGCTGTGAGCATCCTGCATGAGTCATGCCAGGAGCAAAGCCTCTGTAGGTTTTTATGGAGCTAATCCTTGTTTTCAGTTTCAGTTATGCTCCCATGATGGGTGGATATCTGCTGGCTCAGGAAAGCTAAGGGTGGTTCTGAAACTCAAGCAGGTGAAAAAAAAAAATGGAGAAGGCCAAGAGAATTTCCCTGTTTGCAAGGCTGCAAAGTGTGAACCAGAGACCTGGCTGATGTGTGGGGCAGCAGGAGCTGAGGGGCAGATGGAGGGCAGGCAAGGAACCACTTTTTTTTTTCTTTTCTTTTGGAGGCAGAGAAAATGAGTGATTAGTAACTGCAAGGAAGAGGGCGTGTGAGGTCTCAGTTTGAACAGTCAAAAATAGTTTGAAGTTCTTCTATTTTCTGTGTCTTGGCTGTCTGGGCTCTTGGGGAGCTAAAAAAGCATTTTCCTTCAAAGGAGAAGATGCTGGACAGGGAGGAAGGATTGGGGGGCTCTGAATCCACTCTGGAAAATGTCCCCGTTTCTTTTTCTGCACCATCACAGCCAGCTTTGCTCAGTGGGGTCTCTGCAGGTTCCTTGAGACTGGAATTTTCTTTCCCTTTGGGCTTGTTCCACCCACCAAAGAGGGTTCTGGGCCATGCTGAGCCCATGGAGTGTTAATTAGGGCTGGGGTCTGGGGGGCAGGGTGACTTGTGGTGGCTTTTGTGGGTTGGTTTTGGGCAGGTTGGGTTGAGCAGGTGGGGGGTGGAATTGTGTGGCTGGCTGCTAAATTAAAAAGAGATTTTCCTGAGCAGAGGAGGACCCAGGGCTGTGCTTTGGGGCAGGCTGCAGATGGTCACAGAGCCTCAGAGGTGGGGACAGCTCTTCCCTGGCAGAAGTTCTCCTTGAAGCATGGATCTGCTCTGGTGGCAGCACAAGGGAAGGTTTCAGGTCAGGGTACTTCTCAAGGGCAAGCAGATAATGAGCTTGATGTGCTCCTCTCTTGCTTTGTTAGAAATGACTGCGAGGTATTGGGTACCTGGTAAGTGCACTGATAAATGATGGTGCAGCACAACAAGATGCCAGGAAGTTGAGGCATGGAAAAATAGCTTTTCTCCAAAGAAAGAACAGTTTCATCAGATTTCCACCTTGGGCCTTGTTTATGCCCCTCTGAAGCTTTTTGCTCACAAGGAGGGGGGTGCTGAGCCCCATCAGAGGGTGTTTGCATCTCCCAGCCCATGGACCCTGAAGCTGGGAAGATGTAAAGGTGCCCACCCCAAGGGAAGGGGAGTTGTGATTCCTTGTCACAGACCAGCCAGGATGACAAGTCCATTTGTCCAGCTTTTTGTGTCCATTTCCAGCTTTTTATGGCTCTTGAAAGGAAGTTGGTGCCAGGGAAATGCTGCCCCTTGTGAGGGGATCAGCTGTGCCATGGGGAGAGACTGACTGCAGGTAGGAAGGGGATTTTGGATGAGTCTTATCATGCCTTAGGAATTGGGTAGTGTGGACATCTTGCTGCTTGTTCTTCTCTGGAGGTGGGAAGCATTACATACTTAGTTGCTGTTATAGCTGTTATATATATATATATATCTGGTGTAGAGGTAAAGGAGCAAAGCTCAGAAATGAGCTGCTTGGAGGAGACCAAGATTTTTCAGCTAAAAAATGTCCCTATGCTGAAGAGCTCTTGAACTAAACTGATCATCAGAAATACTTAGCTGGATGTAGTTTGGTTCTGGTTCAAAGAGGACTTTAAAAAGAACTTGAACTGGAGAGCTCAGATGATTTTTCAGTTAAAAAAAAAAAAAGGAATAAACTGAAAGATAGTTCAATCTTTTGGCTTAATTCCCCATCTCAAACATCCTGAACTAGCACCCTTGAATAAAGTTTGGGCATGAGAGCTTAGATGGAAGGCTGTGAAAATTATTAAAGTATTGCAGAAATGTTCATTTAAGGAGAAATGAAAAAGCTGAGAGAGTTAAAATTGAGAGGGAAGTCTCATAAGGCTGAGATAGATAAAGAAAAAAAAGAGAGGAAATCATGTTTCCCTATCTATTCAGGCAGGATTCAAAAAGCATCAGTAAAGAAATTGAAGTTTTAGAACTTCTTTACAAATGGAAATGTAATTAACTTGAGAAACTCATCACAAGAATTTGCTTCAGCTGAAATGGTCTGGTTTGGGTCCTGAGACTAAAGGAGCTTTGAGATCATCTGCAGATTCACCAGAGAGGAAATGGATTTTTTGAAGGTGGATGATTAGGCCCTTTTCCTGGTGCTCCCTGCAATAAGTTAGGTGGAAATGTGACCAGGCTGTTTCATAATTGTCCTTTTCTCTATCTTGTAATTTCTTCTGAATCATGCTGGAGCCACGACTCCAGCTCCCAGCCAGACTGGGCCAGCATGACCTGGCAAACCCAGCACTGGATGTCAGGCCTCAACTTTGTCTTTTTGTACATGAAACAACATCACTGAAAAACTGGCATTCCATCATTTAATGTCTGATTTAAAGATCAAATGTCTTTTTTTCAGGCCCTGCTGACAGCTTGGAGAGAAACTTCAATCCTCCAGCTCTGTGCTAAATGTGCCCTCAAACCTGCACACCCAGCTGCAGGGAAAGGGCTGGGGTTGAAAACTGTCACATCTACAGGGGGTCTGAGATGGTTTTTAGCCATGGAGATGCCACTTTGATAAAGGTGTTGGTGTTTTGTAGAGGAGTTAGGTCTGGCACCATCAGGTCTGGTGCTGTGGAGGTGTTCCTGCTCTCTTCCCATGCTGGAACATCACGTTGAGCATCACCATCACTCTCCAACCTTTGCAGATTGGAAGAAGGTTCTGGGAGGTGAAATTAACTTGTCAGGGGGTGGCCCTGTCCTGAATGAGGTTTCAGCCAGGCATGAAAATGCATCCAGCTGCCAGAACCTGAGCACTGGAGCTCTCATGCTGGGTAGGAGAGTGAACAAACCTCCCTCCCCATGCCAGAGACAAATCTCTGCTGCTCCTCTGGCCTCCAGGGCTGGGTAAAGGTGGGAGCCAAGAGCCAGGGAAAGCAGCAGTGAGCTGGTCCTGAAATTTGGGCAGGTATGCTGGTGGTAGGTGGGTAGCACCTCTCCTGATGCTCATCAGAAGTTGGTCTGGGGAAAAGACATGATGAAAGCCTCAGGTTTTTGCTTGATAAAGAGATGAACCAAAGTATCCTGTCTGCTTTGGGCACAGACAAAGACTGAGGTCCAGAGAATTCCTTAAATTCTTTTTAAGCCTATTATTTGCAAGAGCTCCTAACAGTGTGATCCAAGTGAGTGATGCTCCATTAGCCCAGGCCATGCAGCTGATAACATCTACATCCTCATCACTCCATAGCAGATTATCTACCCTGACAAACATGCTGGAACAAATATTTTACCTTTCCTCTGGTGCCAACCACCAGCCTTGCTTACCCACTCTCTGACCAGAAGCACTACAAGTTCCTGAGGCTCTGTGATGGAATTTATCTCCCAGCTTGGGTGAATCCTGGGCCTGTGGCACAGTTTAAATCTTTTTCTATAGTAATGAATCAAATACTTCAATTATCTAGGGACAATGTAAGAGGATTTGGAAATAGTACACTTGGCTACCAGTTATGGATAAGATAAGACCACTCCACAATTCACTAAGTCTATTATTACAAGAACATTGCAGGTTTTTTCCACCCTCCCAGGTTACAGCATTAAAGCTAATTATAACAGGTATAAAATTATGGTTACCCCTGACTTTCACAAGAGGGGAGATGGACAAAGGAAGCTCAGCATGATCCAATTTCCTTGCATTAATTGGGAGGCATGAAAGAACATGAGACTAGAGCAGCTGATAGTGCTGTGTAGGAGACAGGTCCAGGATAAAACAGTTTCAGTTCTCTTGCCCAGCAGCTTGAGCACTGGAGTGGGATTTTGGGTGTCCTCTTTTTTCTTTACTTCCCATGTTGTTGACTAAGAAAGGATTTTAGGCCATAGCTTTTCTCTTTTGTATCCACCCTCCTATCTCTTTAAAACTGGGAATAACAATGGTGCTGAATTGGTGATGTGCTGCAGAAAGAGGCCAGTCGGCAGTGTTGAGGGGAGATTAAAATGTTTCAAAAGAAGTAAAAATAAGACTTTAAAAATGTTGAAATCCAGTGAGGGGAATTTGAATCAGAAGTAAAATAGATGGTAACAGCATAATCTCCTAGAAATGCAGATGCTCACTCACAGTGAGTGGGAGAGCCTTGCACGGAGCTCGGCGTTCGTGTTCCATGGGGAACGTGTTAGAGGCTGGCGTGCCACACGGGGGGAGCTGCAAGTGTGGGTGTCTGTCAGAACTTAACCTCAGGAAAGAGTGGCCCCTTGGGGGAGGTGACATGCTTCGAGTCAAAATGTCCACAAGTCTCAGCACTGATTTGCTAGGGAGTAATAAAAATAATTTAAAAAAAGAGTGGGTCTGCTTGTGCTGGAGCAGGAGTGACCCAGTGGAGAGAGGGGAATGTCACCCATGGCAAGGGCAGTCTTCAGGGTGACCTGGATTTAAGTTGCTTGAACCGTGGATAGAACTTGAAAATAGATGGTGCCTAGAGGACATGAATACAAGGGAGAAGTTGGAAGTCCTTGCCTGGTGCCTCTGGTGCCTCTGTCCCCAGGAGCTGAGGGCAGAGGTTCTCCTGGGTCACTGCAGCACAAGGAGAACCACACTGCTGAGCCCAGACACTGCAGCCACTTCCCAGGTTCAGCTGGTTGGGTTTCAAAAGCCTGCTCTGAGAAATCAGTCAGTGCCTGCTTGGTCTGAAGGAGCCCAGAGAACAAAAGTGAGCAGGAGATGTATTTTATTTTAATTTTTTTTTTAAATCTGGAAGACCTCCAGCTCATCAGATGGTACATATTACTCCTTCTGATCCCTCTAGGCCTGCCCTCTGGTTCTGCTTGGTTGGAAGGATGAGAAAAATCTCCTCTTGTAAATGTCTTTAACAGTGGCATCAATGTTGGGGGTGTGGAAGATGGGGAGTTGGTGTCCCCTTCCCCAGGTCCCTGTAGAACCTCCTTGCCCATTAGCAGGAATGGAAGAGCCCCCCTGCCTCTTTGGAAACCTTTGTTCCCAGGGAGGGAGGTTTGGGTGAGGCTTAATTTCAGACTAATAGCCTGTTAAAATCTTCACGTCATTTCCTTGAGAATGCCATTAAAAATCAATTACTTTAATGGGGCTCAGTTGGAGATGTTCTGAAATATGGATGGGCTGAAGAAAAGTGACTTTGCAAAACAGGGCCCATGGTGCTGCAGACATTTGCTCTGCTTCATCTTCACGTGCATGGACCCAACCTGATCTTTTGCTTCTCAGCCCTGCAGAACCCAACTGAGCTGACCAGTGGGAAATGCCATGTACCATTGCCCAAGCCCAGAGAGCTTGGGAGGGAGCAATTCTTTCACCCTCTTAGAGATGCTGCAGTTGGGCTGCTTGCCTGAAATAATCCCCAAATCCCCGTCAGCTCCAGGAGCTCCCTCAGGCCTTGCCCATCCGAGGCTCCCTGTAGAGCAGAGGTCTGATGCTCCTGGCTGCTGATGCTGCAGGATGTCCATGAGCTGCATGTGGCAAATGGTGCAGGCTGTGACTCCAGTCCCCACCAGAAGGACCAGCAGGCTGGGCTGACTGGAGATCAGCTGCAGGGCATCTGGAGAGGTAGCAAAGCTGCATGGGGTGGAGATCAGCTTCCCAGGCTGGGCTGTTTTGTCCCATCTGGGAGTTAAAAACACTGCCCAAGTGCTTCAGGGTGAAGGTGTTGGAGCATTCTTAATAATCATATCACCTAATAAAGGAGGTTGGGTGGGTGGTCAGATAAATGGGGCTGGATAAATGCTTCAGCTTTGGGGCTTTGGCAGCAGCTCCTGCAGGGCAGGGCTGGGCAGCTGCAGGGCCTCTTCCCTTCAGCTTTGCTTGAAGCAAACTCAGCAAATCCCACCTCTTGCCACTTCCCACTCATCCTGCACTAAGCCTGGTTTGTGTGGGAAGAGGAATCCCCCAACTTGCTCGAGGGTTCACCTGGTAGCTGAGAGATGGAGAGGGCAGTGCTGGAGCCAGCCCTGGTGCCACTGCCACCCTCCTGGAAGCCAGCTGAGTGTCAGGAAATGTATCAGGCAGCTGGGGATTTATAATTTCATATCTTACTGTTCATTTTCTCCTGGGAATCCTGGCTATGTTTGAGAGCACCTCTCAAACGTGGATGAAAGTAATTAAACCTCCTGGCTTCCTCCTTTTTAGACTTCTTGTAGTTCTTCAAACGCAGATTTTGGATTGGGACAAAATGTTGGAGCTGAGATCTGAAATCCTGTTCCAGCATCGAGCAGGGGAATGAAAGGATTCAGAGGTGCTGCCAGGTGCAGCCTTTCTTGCTGTTCCCCATAATTAAGCAGTTAAATTTAGCTGTCTGATAGGTATGGAAATGTACAGGGCACAACCAATTGGGCTGTGCAAATAACTGTTATTTTGGCACCCTTGTAGCTCTGAAAAATCAAGGAAATTGTTTCATGCCATGCACGAGCACTGAAAGAACAGAGCTTCAGATGAAAAGCAGCTCACAGAGAGACAATTGGGTGAAATGAGGAGCAATGTTCTTGTCTAATCTGGATTAAGAGAGTTTGAGGTTTTAACATTCTCAGTAACTTCAGTTTTGTGACGTGAAATGTAACATCCTTCCAAGTAGCAAAATAGCAAAGAACAAACTCTAAAAGTTTCAGTTTACCAATATTGAGCAGAACACCCAGAAGCAGAAAACTCTAAAACATAACAAGAGGTCGAAGGGTCTGGTTTGTCTGTGGTGAACTTTGTGCAGTTCTCAGCTCATGGTGAGCACAGGGAGAGGAAAATCAGGTAGGTGATGGAGGTGAAGAACACCTTGGTGGGCATTTTAGCTCCCAGCTGACAGGGTGTGCAACTTGTGCTGAATGCTCATCTGAAACCTTCACCACTCAGCCCAGCATTTCGCCCTGTTTGCCATCTGTAGGGAAAAGTGATTTTTAAAGTTGTTGGTGATACTGCTGAGGAAAGAAACTTGGTGGTATTATCTCTTGCCTTGATGTGTGAGTAGTTTAGGAGGAAAGTGTCCAAGAATAATTGAGATGAATCAGTTTTCTATATGTGGACTGTTTGAATATTTAACATCTGAGATCCTGTGAAGCAAAAGGGGCAAGGAACAAACACTGTTTATTTTTAGGAGTGGGAAGTGGATGGAGCTGCTGGCCTAGATAGTGTTCTCCTTCCAGGAGGAGCAGAGGAAAAAGCAGCACAAGCAGAGTGTGTCTGTGTGGTGGGGAAAGCTTCTCAGGATTGTTTACTGAAGCTGACAAACCCAGCTTGTGCTCATGTGGAATTGTTCCTACTTGGAGGGGAGAAAAGTAAGAAAGGACTCGTGTGGAAACCTGGAATAAAATCTCTTCCCTTCTTTTGGGACTGGTTCAGTGTGAGTTGGGGTGATTGTAACCCCCACTCGTTAAACAAGTCGGTGGTGTAGTTGCTGCTTTAGAAGTTTTACCCTTTTGTCCTGCTGGCAACAAGAACTTGGGGAGATTTATCTATGAATTCAAACACTAACCTGGCTTTCCACCCCCCTCTACCCCGTGTTTACTGGGGCAATCAAAGCCAACTGCTCCAGGCTAAAATCCATGCTGGGTATTTCCCTCCCTCCCTTCCTGCTCCGTGGAAACATCTTGGGAGTTTTGTGGGCACTTTCCCCTCACCTCCTCTCCCCTGTGCTGTTCCTGGTGCTTTGCTCTGATTCAGTGGAAGATGCACCTGAGCACTGCTGACCTGCTCACAGAAATGCAGCTGTTTGTCAGGGGGGTTGTAAATAATCTCCAAATTAATCCACAGTTACGTGTCAGGAAGAACTCTGTGCTTTTGCTGCACTTCTTACTTCTTGCTGTTACTTTAAAATTAAAAATAAGAGCGAGATATACCAAAAGGATGGAAATAGGTGGGGAGAAAAATTGCCTTTCAGCTGAGACTGAGAATGGAAAATTTCTACCCAAAAGAATATTTCTGGAAATGAGAACTCAATGGAAAGGTAGTTCTCTAATGCATTCACTTTAAGGTGAACATAATTTATATTGGAGGAAAGAAACACAACGTGACATATGTTATTTGGCTGCAAGCTTGAAAAGAAATGAAAGGAAATCCACGAGCATTCATTCCTAGTCTGCAAGTGAGGAGATGATTCTCTGAGAGAAAGGAGGAAGGCTCCAGACTATTGCTCTTGTAATTTGCATTTTGTTGGTGTGTATAAAGTTAAATTACAATTATATTTGCTTCAAGCAGAAGTGCTTAGCATGCATAGGAAATGCTGGCTGAAACATTAAGCTTATATCCAGTGAGTTTTCTTGGAATGGAAAAAAGTGAGTTTTCTTGGAATGGAATCATTAGGAGTAGATTGCTGCTCCTCTCTCACTGAGGTGGGATCATGATCTCTGCATTGTTTTAGCAGCCAGACTCAGGCTTCTGAGAACTTTTTTTGGGGAGGTTCTTAGCTGTGTGATCCTGCAGACTGCAGTTGTTTTGTGTTCATGCTTGGATGCTTCTTGCTCCAAAGGGAAGATGCAAACCCCACCTGCCTGGGGCTGACTTATGGGACTGGCAGAGGAATTCAGATTTTGGTTTTATTCCTTTTTCTCTTTGCTCAGCCTGTCTGAGGGTGGTTCATGAGGGGTGCTGCTGTTCCTGTAGCATGGGCTCTGGCCATGGAGGCAGAACCTTTTGTCCCTTTGACAGATAAAATATTTTCTCTCTGAAATGACTTTTTTTTTCTTTTTTCACTCCAGATTTATGGATCTTTTTCTGCTCATAAAACACAGAAGGTATATTCTCTGTTCTGCTCCAGCATCACTTGGGTAAATTTGAATCCATCACTTTGAAATGATATCATTGCAAATGGGGTGCAGGATGGATAATGGAACATCTTGAACCCTAGTAACTTCAGATCAATGTCCTTAAGGCAGGGTAATTACTGTCCCATAGCTGAAGCCTTTGTACCTCTGAATTAAGCCTTTCTACCCCCTCAGTCCTTCAAACTGTCCCTTTTTAAGATGGTCTGAACCAAAAATATAGATGGGCTCTAAGTCCTGCTAAATTTTTAGCTCTTTTAATTGGTTTTGTAGAAGTGTTTGAGGCTGGACAGGGGCTTGGGCACATCTCTGACTTTGGCCTGGGCACCATGGGATTTGCAGCAGCCCTGTTGCTTTTTAGCTCTCCCAACAGCAGGTCCATTTTACAGCTCATTCTCAGCCCTTTTGGAGCAAATAATAAATTACTGCAGTCATCTTTTGTTGCAAATATATTCTGTTCTGTTCTTATGTAAATAGATGCCTCTAGGAACATCTCATGGTAGGATTTTTGCTGATGGAAGGCAAGGGAAAGCTCCAATATTTTAGCCAGTATAGGCTCAGGTAACTCAGGTCCTTCAGTCGGTCAGGTTTGCTTCTGTCTCTTGGTGCCTGCAGCACAGTGAAGGAGAATCTGGACCCATTTATTTCATATGCAACTGAGAACCAGCCAATGTCTGGAAATTTCAACCAGCTCTCTTCCAGGAAAAGTCTTTTTTCCCACTTCACCAATGCTTTGTGATTGATCTTCCTGAATTCTAAAACTGGTTATAGATGAGGGGCTGACTTCAGTGTCTGAAAGCAGCCTCAGCAACATCAGGATATCTCCAGAGTTTTTAGGATGATAATTCTGTCTTGCAGGCCAACAGATTTTCCTTGTTTCTTCTTTGGTGTTGTGGTGCACAGTTCTGTTTTCAATTTCTGATTTTTTATGGCATTATTCAGTCTGCCCTGTGGAAATCTGGACCCTTTGACTGGATCTTTTGCATCTTCTTATCATTAGAAGCAGAAAGATCATGAGCAGAAGACAACACAGAGCTCTCTATCCCACTCCTGAGCCTCTAAGGACATGAAAAGCTGCACCTGAACCTGTTTGTGGGCTTCATAATCTGCTCCAGGATGTCCCCATTTCATAACTACCTGGTGCCAGAAGCTTCAGGAAAAACCAACTGGAATGACCACCAGTCTGTGTCATTGAACTGGGCCTGACCCAATCAGCCAGAGCTAGTAAAAAATGTCAATATAGCCTCTGGGGTGTCTGCCATGAATCTCTGGAGGCTGCAGATCTGTCTTGGGTTTTCTAGGGGAAGTTTTCCCCAAAGATTTGGCCTCTCTCACCCTTAGGATCACAAGGGTGGTGGCTCTCCTGATCTACAGAAATGAATGTGCTGCTCTTGGGCCACTCCATCTCCATCAGGGGCAGTCAGTGCTCATTTATCTTTTCTGCTGCTGCAAAGGTGAGGGTCAGGAAAGTGGGTGCAGAGAATTGATGCCATCCTCCCAGCTCTCCTTGCTGCCTGCCCAGCTTTAAATATTTCAGACACCCTGTGAAAGGCTCCCTGCAGGGCTGTGAGAACCCAGGATGAATGAGGATCCTTGGACTAAATGATGATGAAGTGGCTGATGAAAACGGATGAATGAGGTGCTGCAAGGCAAGAACTCCTCATTATACCAACTCAGCTTGGGCCAAATTCCCTCTATTTCCCCATCTTTAAAAAATGGGAGTTAAGGGTGAAGTCAGTGGCTCCTGAACCACTGGCTCTGGAGGGCAGGGATGACCTTGCTGTCCATAGCACCTATCCCAGTGTTTCAATGCTACAGATGATATTCAGTAGAAATTTGCATAGAAAGGGCTAAGACACGAGGCAAGTTTTTCCCTAGGCTGAAATCCTTTGTGTGAGCCATGGATCAAGGCAAAATGGTTCTGCTCTAAGCAAGTTCTCATGAGCCCTGCTGGAGCTGGTCCTGCTTCCAGCTCCTGCACAGCCTTCACTGAGGGCTTGCAGCAGCTGCAAAACCAACAGTTATCAAATATCTGATGAAATCTCAGAGCAATGTAACTGTTACCCATCTTCCAGGAGGGGAAATGAAGGAGGGAGACAGTAGAATAGGAATAAAGCACCAGAGAACAAAGCTGCAGTTGCCTGGATGGCTGATTTAGGCAGCTCCTGCTTTTTAAAGGCCAGGAAGGGGAGTGGGTACAGAGCATGCTGAATTACTCCTCCTCTAGAGCTGGGTGTGAAGTTCATTGCAGCTCTTCCTAGTGCAGATATAAAAGGCCCCAACCCAGCAAGGTCACTGAGCCCACACAGCACTTCTTGCTGAACCATTTTTTTGTTTGGCTTTTTTTTTTCTTTTTTGAGTCTTAGCATCCTGGCAATGACACATCTTAGCATCTGCCTCCATAAGCCTCCTTTGCACCTTTAATTTCATATGGTTTCTTCTTGGCTTCCTGGCTGGATCCTCTGAGCATCTCCCTGCCCTCCAGCCCATGGCTGCATCCATGTGAAGGTTTCCTAGAGCTGATGAAACACCCCAGGGATCATTTGCTGAGAGAGAGGGTCGTGGTTATGGAATCCAAGGTATTCTGCCTGCATGGTTTGGTTTTACAGAAAAGCAATTACAAACCTGAGCGATGAGAAAAATGGCCCATGGGAAGCTGGATGGAGAACCCTTGGCTCTTAATCCCTGGTTAAGGGCACACATAGGGCAGGACCATGAAGGAGGAAGAAATGGGATTTCTTTTTTAATCTGTTGATATGTTTATGGAAAAACAGGCAGGAGAGGAGCAGCTGAGCTGCCCATCCATTCCCCAATGCTTCCTTCTATACCTGGGATTACTTCTGTCCTCCAGTGCCTGCTGATCTACCTGTGTATAAATATTTACACAGATTTTTTGCTGGGAGGTTTGACAGTCTCATGCCTTTTTTCTCAGGGCTTTGTCTCTTCTTGTCCCACCAGTTTCACCCTTCTGCTGAGGAAAGACCTGGGCAGGTTTCATCTGCCTTAGGAGCAGGAATATAAAGTTTTGTTGATGTTTTCTCTGTGGTTCTTTTCTTGGGGTTTAGGCCATTGTTGCCCCACTCAGGACCAAGGGTTTCTTTCATTTCACATTGGCTCTTCCAAAGAAGAGCTACTTCTAGAGCTGATAAGATGGAAAAATATGCTTTTATATATGTTTCCATACATTTTTTATATTTATATCTATGTATACATACAATACCCTTACCCCCCTCCCTCTCCAGTATCTTGGAACCAAAGTGCTTTTTTCCAGTGGCCTTCACTTCAGAGCATCTGCAAGAAGTGCTTTTACTCTAAGTGAATTTCTCAGGATATTTCAACAGAAGCAGAGCTCAATCTTGGCCTTCAATTACCACAGCCAAAATATTTTTTTTCTTTTTAAATTACATACCATTTCATTTTATTAACCCATTTATCTGCCCTTGCAAAGAGCCCAGAGGATGATCCAGGTCTCCATTGTACCAGGTCCTATAGAAATATGAATTGGATCTGAAAGCAATTAGAGCCTCAGTTTCAGCATGTAGGTCAGTCATTAATCTCTGGTTTGCTGCTTTCTCCAGCACAAGTGTTACACATCTGTATTTTGGGAATGAGATTCAGAAGAAATGAAGCTTGCATGGCAGAGCATAATTGTTGCATCTCCGCCAGCAGGAAGCAGCAGCAGCAGCAGCTGTTTCAGCCCTGATGTATAATGTGCTTGCTAATGGGCCAGAAAAGATGCAAGGGTCAAAGTCTCCTGTAATTAGTGAGATTAGCCAAGACTGAAGGATTTCAGGAGGCGTGGAGCAAGCTGGCAGGATGATAGGAGGTGGAAGAGAGACAGCTGACTGTGTGGAAGGGATAATGTGAGCTCCTGGCATGATAACTGCACCCTCAGTGAGAGGAGGGGGAGGAAGAGCAGGGGGATGCTGGGGAGAGAGTGGAAAATTTACTCAAGGCATGGCAAGAGTGAAAATAGGAATAAACACATCTGGATTACAGAAGGATGAAGAAATAAGTGTGTCTTAATATCAGTAAAAGACCCTTTCCTGAGATGCTCTCTGATCTTTGAGTCTAGTGGAGTAAGTAGAGTAGAAATAGAAGTTGTCAAGATGAAAAACAGTAGAACTAAAGCAATATTAATGAAAAGTCTAGGGTCATTTAATGTAAAGAGATGACTAAATGGGGACATGAGAGATGTAAAATATAAGAAATGATAGGGCAGTGAATCAGCAGCTCCTTTTCCAACTTAAAAAGCTCAAGGAGATATTGCATGGAACTACTGAAAATCACAGTAATTAAAAAACAGATGCAAGGAAGCATGGTACTTGGAATTTTTGCAGAGGATGTGAGCTGGGGAGCTTAGTCTCTAGATACTACTGAGGCTGAGGACCTGCATACGTGATGTCTCAAGACATTTCATAAAATGGGAATGGTTTGGGTTGGAAGGGACCTTAAAAATAATATAGTTCAACTCCTCCTTCCATGGGCAGGGACACCTCCCACCAGCCCAGGATTTCCACTCCTGCTCCAGGTAGCAGTTCAGGGGCTCTGTCATCTGCTCCCAGTTCATTCCCTTCCTCCAGTATCAAAGGCAAAACTTGGCCAGGGGCTGGGGTGGGACCCAGGGGTGCTGGGTGGCTGGGCAAGGAGCTTTCCTGCCCTTAAGAATAAAACCTTGCTGGAGGTGGGGGATCTCCCCTCAGCACACATCTGCTCCTGGGCATCCTTCTCACCTACCCCACTCCAGCCAAAGTGTTTGAGCTCTCTGTTTGCTGCTGAAATGAGACCAAGGGAGAGACACTTTGCCCAGTTCCTCCCCAGGTTTCTATGGTGATGTTCCACTCATCTGTTTGCAGCAGCTCTGAGTTTATTTCCCTGTGGATGAAGCAGCCTGAGCTAACACAGCCCGGGCTCCAGGGCTCCAGGTCCTGGCAGCCACTGAGGGTTCAGATGAAATGGCTCTGGGTCCCGTGCTGGACTTGGCAGTCGCTGCCATTCCCTCCTAAAATCATCTTTTGATTGTTTATTGCTGCTGTTTGACAGCCAGAGCTGGGAAGCACGTGGAAATGGGAATTCTCAGCTTCTTCCTCTGTGCTCCCCAGTGCAGAGAGCTCAGGGTCTGACAGCTCTGTCTGAAACACAAATGTGTGGGGAATGGGGAGGAAAAAACGTGTGGGCAGCAGTGGGGAAGGGGCTGTGCTGGGGGTGCTGAGGAGGGGTAGCTCTGTCCTGACCCCAGGGGAGTGATGGAGCCAGGAGGATGGAGCCAGGATTTTCTCAGGGGTGACCAACAGCAGGACAAGGGGCAATGGTTATAAACTGGAGCAGAGGAGGTTCTGTATAAATATCAGGAAGAATTTTTTCCCTGTGAGGGTGAGGGAGCCCTGGCCCAGGCTGCCCAGGGAGGTTGTGGGGATTCAAATCCCACCTGGATGTGTTCTGTGTGACTCTGGCAGGGGGTTGGACTCCAGGATCTCTCCAGGTCCCTTCCAGCCCCTCACTCTCTGGGATTCCATGGAAAAGAGAACAGTCAGTCCCAGATTCTGAGGTCCAGGCCCTCTAAAGTGCCTCCTGGAGATGGTGAAGTAGCTGAGAGCTTGCAAAGTGCTGGGAACATGAGCACCACCTCCTTTAGCCCTGGTGCTGCTTGGATGCTGAGCTCACATCTTTCTTCTTCTCACTTCTTGTGTCCCCTGGCAGAAGCTTTCAGAGCTGCCCCTCTCAAGCAATGTCCTGAAGTCTCAGGAATGCTGACTCTTCCCAGAGTTGCAGTGTGAGCAGGCAGGGAGGTGAGGGTGTTGTGGGCTCAGACAGCATCTGTGCCTTTGCAGGAAATGTGGTGGCACCCTCGAGTCTCCTGCGACGTGACGCAGGCACTTGGCTGCTTCCCCCTGCACTTCACACCTCTCAGGAGTGGGACTGAGCTCACCAGTGGCATTTAACATTCCCACCACCAAAGCTCTGGGCTGACGTTTCCAGCAAGTTCTGTTCCTTTTTCAAAGGGCTGCAGTTTAGAGAAGACCTGTGAAAGCACATGAAGCTTTCCCTTAGTGGGCTGCAGATTTAAGCTGATCCCAGGCTCCTCCTGAAGATGCTGTGAGTGAGGGTCCATCATCCAGCCATGGGTTCAGCTCCTTGGACAACCCTGGCAGCCCAGGTACCACCCTGTGTGTGCACCAGGTAGGAGAACAGGTTTAGGGAAAATCCTCACTGTATCCAAAGTTACAGGAATGTTATGGAAAAACCACAGCACACCTCTAAGCAGCACCTGGACCTGGGGTGGCTCTCCAGGGGTTACATCCACAATCCTGTTCCTCTCTGTTTTGGAGAACAGAATGTTGTCTTGGACTCAAATAGAAGATCTTGATGTAACACGGGGTTGGACAGGTCAGGAAATCTTCTACGTGTACTCCACATCTCCTGGGCACTTATGGATGCAGAGCACTGCCCAGCTCTCTGTTTTATAAGGAAAATTTAGCAAGGTTATAGTAAACAGCCACGAAGGAACTGCAGGCAACTGACCTGTACTGCAACTAATTGTGCTGCTTGGGTTTATTTTTGTCCATCTCAGACTAACAGCTTGTATGTCTGACAGAAGCTTGCTTTTTCTTTTCCCCTTCCAGTGAAGGATTATTAATAGATGAGGCATCAACAAAGAAAAAGACCATTTGAGAAATAAGATGGGACACTTGCTCTACAGTGGGAAAAAAACCAACAGCACACACCCACATGAAACATTCTTGTCTTTTTAAAGAACACTGACAAGAAAGCCCTGGCTCCTTTGAGAGGCATTCATATTCCCCAGAGTTCATGATTCAGCCAGTGTTTCTGCCCTCTTCAGAGAGATTTAAATCTGTAGAACCTTCCCCACATCGTGCTTGAATGATTTTATCTTGGGTCAGATGCTGCCTTGTGAAAAGGCTGAGCTTGAGCATCAGCTCCTTTTAGCACTCCTGCCTGAGACTTCGTGGTCTCTCTTCAGACACCAAATAAAAGGGGGGCTAAACCTAATAAAATCTCATGTTTCCAGAACTGATATCTGAATTACACGGAAACCTAGGAATGTAATAGCTCCAAAAGCCCTGCAAGTATCTGAACTGCAGAGCTCTCCTGAGATCCCAGATTTCCTAGAAGTGCAGGCACCAAACCCAAGACCTGCTGGCCATAGGGAGATCTGCCCAAACAAGAGGGGTGACAGTGGCCACTCAGAACTTTGCAAACTGTGTGTTTTTGTGAAGTTAAAGCCTTAATTTTGTTAAAAAACCTTAATTGTATTCGAGTTTTATTTACAAAGTGCGTTTTTGGAGGTGCTTAAGGTGTCGCACAAGCTATGGAAATGTTCCCGCAGAGAAAGTAGTCTCATAAAAAGTATAACAATGAAAATACTAAAAGGCTGCTATCATGAGGACAGCAGCTGTTACAATTCCTATAGTGTTATTAAAACTGATGAATACTTTGCCAGGGGGAGCTCAGACCCCATGGTGATCTTGGGGGTCTTAGAGGTGAGGATCTTCGAGGGCTTTTCCAACTCAAGCACTCCTGTGGTTCTAGGATCTCAACTTCTTGCATGTACTTAGAGGTAGGAAATGTGTCACCTGCTCCTCTGTCGCTGTTGTAGTCATTCCCATCCCACAAGCTTCTGGTCCTAGGATCCCCAGAGGATCCCCAGAGGATCAGCAATGCTGTGCTGTGTGTGGCAGGAGGGATGGGTGGGCTTGGAAAAGGTTACAGAGCAGGGAGTCAGTGTCTGAGCCAGTCCTTCTGCTGAGCCCAGTGACAGCCCTGACTGCTGCATGACACTGGTGGCACAGCAAATTGTGCCTTTTGTAAAAAATTTTTTTTTTAAAAAGGGTTTTTAATCAGTGGGAATTGCTGTGTGATTTCTGAGAAAGCAGAGCAAAACACACCCCCACTTCCACCCCCACCTCCACTGCCAGCCCCCAGTTTATTCTGCCTGGTATATTTTTGACTTCCCAGAGTTACTGGGGGAACAGGATTAGCAACTGATCATTTATGCTGATTTTCTAAGCTCTGAGATGTTTCATTAAAACTGTCATTCAGGAGAAAAAAAAAAAAAACCAAAAAAAAAACCCAACCCAACAGCCCCACGTTAAATTGTGGCTTCAGTTCCACTGCAGGCTGCAGCTATGGATGAGGCTTAAGTCCCTGTTTCCAGAGTGGGATGGGAGGGGTCCCTGCCCATGGAAGGAGGGGTGGAACTAGATTTTTTTTAAGGTCTCTTCCAACCCAAACCATCCCGTGGCTCTATGATTACCTCCCCAAAAAGCTATCAGGTGGTGTTTAGGAGCAGTGCTGTGTGATCTCTGCTCTCATGCAGCCACAGCTTTATGGCCTGAAGAAAGCAAGGGCTTGTTTATCAGCAGTGTTGACAAGAAGAGGTTTCTTTTGCCTCCCAAAGCCACAGAAAGTGCTTCCCAGTGTCTGCTTTAGAGACATTTACTGTCTGAAGATAGGGATGTTCCTCTCCCTGGGATGGAGGTGGTGTTGAAAGCTTTCAGAGGGGCTCCCCAGGGCCCTGCCCCATCCTGCTGCCATGCTGGTGATGGCAGGGATCTGTCTGTCAGGTTTGGAGGGATCTGTCAGGTTTGGAGGGATCTGTCAGGTTTGGAAGGATCTGTCAGGTTTGGAGAGACCTGTGCTCCAGCTCACCCCATCAACCCCTGTGGGCTGGCTCAGGACCCTGCTCCTTCTCCCTGCCCCTTGGTGTTTCCTGGTGCTGTTTGCTGGTACCCAGCAGGTTCTCCCCAGCCTGCCCTGTCCTGCCAGCCTCTGACAAAGGCTCTGGGCTTGAACATGGGAAATAATTGATCCCAGGCTGTGATCACCTCCTTCATCCCCCGCAGTGCTGGGAGGCTGCTGCAATGCCCCAGCCCACCACCCACTGCTCCTCTCCCTGTGCTCCGTGCTGATCCATCCTTCCCCTGACACCTTGTACCATCACCTCCCAGCCCTTTCATCTTCAGAGACTGAAGTGTGTCAGAGGCAGCATAAAAATTGCATGGCATTATCCTTGGTCTGGGTCTGTAGGAGCAAGGAAACATCAATATTGATGTGTGACAGCATTTATGTTTTATGTCTGAGCCTGCATCTCCTCTGCCTTCAGCAGGAGTTCTGATTGCTGCCTGGGTGCTGCTCTCCTGGGCTGGGGTCTGGGGTCTGGATGCTGTGGGGGTCTCCAGAGCTGAGTGCAGGGATGGAGCCTGAGTCTGGGGGAGCAGCAGCAGCTGCAGAGAGAGGTGACAGCTTCCTGGGGTGGCTGTGCACAAGGTCTCTGCTCTTCCTCCTATTTCTGCACTGCTGCTGATGTGGATGAATAATTCAGGCTGGAAGATGTGTGCTCTCGTGGCTGGGAGAAGGGAGGTGGTGGGATGAGGGCAGCAGTGACAATCCTGCCATGGGCAGGCAGCTGTGGTGTCCTGGTAGGGGCAGATCCAGGGGTCAGAGACAAAATCCAGGGCAGTGGTGTCCCTGGAGGGAGCTGGGTCACCTCCTCTCCCCATGAGGGTGCAGGGGACACATTAGAGGGGAAGGGGTGGGGGTTCAGATTGGGGCTGGTTGGGTACACAACACCCCAGATGGCAGAAAATCCTCATTGAGTCTGGATCTCCCTGACCTGGCCTTAAATCCCACAGAACTATCAAGTTGTTTTGGTTGGAAAAGACCTCTAAGATCATCAGCTCCAACCCTTCCCCCAGCACTGCCCAGGCCACCCCCACCCCATGTCCCTCATCCCCACATCTCCAGGGCTCAGAAGCCCCTCCAGGGATGATGGGCACTGGGATTTGTGCCTGGGAATGGTGTTTCCCAGGGGAAGCTGCCATCTTCCTCAGACCTCACCAGAAAATGGATTTCCTTCCTGGCAGGGAGTAAACCACAGGAAAAAAAAAAAAAAAAAAAGAAAAAAAAATAGACTCTCTTCTGGTCACTCTGAAACTTGCACTTCTCCATTCATTCAAGAGGAGAATGGCATTTGCTGTGCTTGTTGTGTGTGTGGTCACTTTTAAAATGTCTTCTGCTTGAGATGGTTGTATAACTCTGACCCTCCTATTAACTACAGCACAGTGTGCAGTTAACTAAGTGTGTGGCCATGGTTTTCAGCTCCTTTTTGTTTCAAAGATTTTCCTAATAACAGTGAGACACCCAGAAACATCTTTTGTTTACCATCTCTCCCCTTTGCTCTGAGGAAGATAATCCAGTCTGCTTCAAAGTGAGGTTGGGTTCTTGTTGGTCTGGCTGTAAATTGAGTCCCACTGGGGCTGCTCACCTGGAAGGAGAGCTGAGGGTGGGAATTTTACTCTTGGCTGGACAATGCTGACAGCTTTCCTGGAGCACGTTGGTCTGCTGAGACATTTCCAAGAAACATCAGCTAATTCTCAGTTGCTTTGGAAGTGTAAAAGTTTTTAACGTTGGACTTTGTGCCCCATTTTCTGGTGGGAGGAGGATGGAGATCCAGGTGGGTGATCTCCAAAGCTTCCCTCTGCTCTCCCTGGTTCTCCTCATATTAATCTGATTGCAAGCAGAATGCCAATGAACTAGTACTGTTTCTGGTGGTTTTTTATTTTTATTTTTAAAGCCTTTCTTCTCTGAAGTGCATTGTTTTCAAGAAGATTGCAATTTATATTTTTCTGGGTTGTTTAAATCTCTAAAGAAATAACTTTTTGCTTAAAAAAAAACCCCACCAAACAGACAGCTACCAGCAGCTTTTATTTCCAACATATTGTAACCTACTTCTCAGTGCAGTTAAAAGCAGTCTCTGTTGCAAGGCACTCATTGAAACCATGACCTGGGGCTGAGATTAAACCATCATGTAGCAGATTTATCCCTATGTCAGAATATTTGATGTATGGCTGATCCAATTCAGTTTTCACACAGTGGCTGTATTGTTATGCAGGACTTACTGTTTATTAACCTTTCTTATGAGAGGTTCCTTCCAGAACCCTCAGCAGGTTGGACATGTGTTAATCTCACACCATAGAGAAGAAAAAGTCCCAGAAGGAGGTGAACAAAGCTCGACTCACTCCCTGGTCAGTGAAATATTAAAAATATACTTAAGCCTCAGGATTTATTCCTTTGGATAAATGTATGCTTGCAGGCTTGGACCAGAGCCTGTGCAAACAGGAACAGTAACAATGACAGCTGCCAACACTGTCATGATTGCTTTCCATAACTTAAAAAAACCCCAAAAAACAAATATTTTTCCCCCCCCTCACTGTTGTGTCTTGTAGCTGAAGTTTTTTGGCCTTTTTTCTTTGTTCTGTGGCATTTACCCTGGAGCAACTCACAGCAGCCCAGACTGATTTCCCTGTTAGGTCCTCACTGCCCTGCAAGAACCCCTGGAGGAATCCTTGGTTTCAGAACCAGTCTGGCTCTTAGCAGAGTGCAGAGAGGGGGTGAAGGATGTTGGACTCACCAGGTGCTCTCTCTGATGAGGAGCAAAAGTAAATAACTTCTTTAGACTTTACTCTGCTCTTTTGCTTTCTTTTTGAAATGCTTCCTATAGTATCTATAGGGTCTTTGGAGAGCAAACTGGGCTGGCTGAAAGAAGTAAAAGTTTGGAAGGGACTGGAAAAGAAGAGGGCTGGTCCCAGACTCAACCCACAGATCTGTAACATCATTTGGAGGGAATCTTCCTTCCTCTAGTTACCCCACAAAATGCAGATTATTAATTCCATCATACCAGTTACATTTATACTTTGGGAAGTTGGGAAAGAGGGGAAATGCTCCAAACACCTCAGATGCTCTTGGCAGCCCCCCAGGCTTCACAGCAGCCACCTCACAGCATCCTCTTCCCTTCCCCATCCTGTCCCAGCTCCTCTGTCACTCCCTGACCCTGCAGCCTGGGCAGCTCCTGGGGCACAGTGAACCCCACCAAGGCTTGGAGGGGCTTTGTGCCACCTAAGGCCCTACAGTTCTCCCAGCACTGCCTTATTTTATTTTATTTTATTTTATTTTATTTTATTTTATTTTATTTTATTTTATTTTTTATGCCTTATGTATTTTTAGCTCTTGAGTGACAAATATAGTTAATGCATTCAGCACTGACGTCAAAGCCAGAGCCAGTGGGTAGCTGGAATAGCTAACATTGTATTTAATCATCTTGGTAAGCAATTTTTTTTCCCCCTTCCTTTCTTTTTTTGGTTAGAGGAAGTGGAAATGGAAAAGCAGTTCAAGCTGGGCCAGACTTGGAGTACAGAAGAGTGTTTGTTTGTTTTGGTCTCCAGGAGGAACCTCATTCACTACTTTGTTGTTATTCAGGCAGCAATTTCTGCTGGGGATGGGATGGGGATGGGAGGCTGGGACATCACCCTTTGGGTCTGGCATCATCAAATGTTGCCCTTGAGAAGAGCCTCGGTTTGTTGGGTCCTTTTTGTGCCCAGCACACACAGGATCACAGAACAGCAGAACCATAGGATGGTTTGGGTTGGAACAGACCTTAAAAATCATCAGGATCCAACCCCCTGCATGGGCAGAGAGACCTCATCCCACTAGACCAGGATGGGACTTGGAAAGCAAGCAAATGAGCATCTTAATACTGCAAGTGGCAGCTGGAGGGGAATGCAGGAGGGATGTGTTTCCACAGGTAGCTTCAGAGCTCTTTAATTGTTTCTCCTAAAAGCAGCCTGGGGACTTGCTAAGGCTTTGGCTGTGCTGAGCACGTGAGCCATGAGTAAGGTTCTGGTGAGCCATGTAATGCCAGGAGACAACTCTGTAGTGCACAGAGGGAATGTCCATGAGGCTTCCAGGGCCAGCTCTTAGCATCCTGCCAGCTGGGGAGAAAACCTCTAAGTGGCTTCAGGTACTGGGTTGGGCTGGGCTGGTCCTGGTCCCCCGGGCAGCCTTTGCCTCTGGTTGTGCTGGAGTCACAGAATCCCAGACTGGTTTGTGTTGGAAGGGACCTTAAAACTCATCTCATCCCACCCCCTGCCATAGTCAGGGACACCTCCCCCAGCCCAGGGTGCTCCAAGCCCCATCCAACCTTCAACACTGCCAGGGATGGGGCAGCCACAGCTCCTGGGGGCACCCTGGGGCTCAGCACCCTCACATCAAACAATTTCTTCCTCATGTCCAACCTCAGTCTCCCCTCTGCCAGGTTAAAGCCATTCCCCCCTCATCCCATCCCTCCATGCCCCAAGTCCTTCCCCAGCTTTCCTGGAGCCTTCAGGCACTGGGAGATGCTCTGAGGGCTCGTTGGAGGCAGAGAGGCCCTGGCTGGGAGCCAGCTGGTTATTCTGCTTGCTGACCTGAGGTTGTTTTATGTTGTGTTTGGGAGCAGCAGAGCTCTTCTGTCCTTCTGCTGTATCCACAGGCTAAATGTGAGCCTGCTGAGCATCCAGGAGTCCTCCTGGGAGATGGACCACATTTCCTTGTCCCTCTGCCTTGCTGCTGCAGGGCAAAGCTGAGCCCATGAGGCTCTCTCATTATCTCAGGGCAGAGGTAAAAGTGACTCCAGGGACCCTTGGGAACCTGTGCCTGAGCCTTCCGAGCCATCCAGCAGCCCCTTCCCCTCCCTCTCCTGTTATCTCAGCTCTTCCTCCAGGCTCATTCTCCAGGTAACAATGTTCTTTCTCTGCAACAGTAAACCCAACATTTTTCTTAGTAGACAGGTCTCCTTCTGCTGTTATGGGATTTTTTTATTATTATTTTTTTCCTCTCTAAATGAACATTGCTGCAATCTGCATCAGAGAATATAGGAGGTTTTTGGGTGGACTTTTGAGAAATAAAGGATTAGGGTCTGATTTGTGTTGTATAGGGTACATTGATCCAGAGATAAGCCAGTCTTGTGATTTATGTGCAGCCCAGGCTAGATTCTGGACCCTGCCTGGCATTGATTCAGCCCCAGAGCAATGACTTTCTACCTGAAATTGATTCCTATGAAGGGTTCTGCTGGTGCTCCTCTTGTCTCTCTGCACATCAGGTAGGTGATCTCAGCTACAGCTTGCCAAATATTTTAATTTTGCCCTACTCTAGGTGTTGCAAAGCTCAGCACGTCCCATTCTGAAGCCAAGGTCAGCATTTGCCTGCACCAACTTTCTTCAGCTCAACTGAGACCTCAGATGCTTGAGGGAGGATTTGGGGTGATCCATTTTCCTCACACAGCTTCTCAGGTCCCTTCACCATCCTTGTAGCCCTCCCTTGGACTCTTTCCAGTAGATCCCTGTCTCTCTTGAACTGGGGAGACCAGAACTGGATCCAGTATTCCAGGTGTGGTCTCTCCCAGAGCAGAGGAGGAGGAGGACCTCCCCAGCTTTTCCTGATGCCCCCCAGCATCTCTCAGCTCAGACCTATGCCCCAGGGTTTGTGCCTTCAGCAGAGTGCTTAAATTCCACATACACCACAGAGTCAATACCTCCAGATCCTCTGCAGACACCCCCTGCCAGGGTATTTATAGCATACCTGCTGGTGGGTGGTGTGATTCTTGTATTTTCTTTAATTTTTCTTTTTTTTTCTTTTTTTCTTTTTTTTGGGGTGTGTGTGTGTGTGTAGCTTTTCATTCATGAAGGTTGAGCTGCACCACCCCCGTGGGAGCGATGCTGTCATCCTGAGCTGCTGCAAGCACAGAGCTCTGGTTCCTGCACAGAGCTGCCCACCCTCTGCTGGGAGCTGGGCCAGGGCTTCTGATGGGGGGGACAAAATCCCCCAGCCCCAAATCTCCTGGGTGTGGGGTCACAAATGGGCTGAGAGTAGAGCTGCTTCTGGCTCTATCAGAGGGACCTGGCTGCCTCTCCTCTCCCTTTCCCCTTTATAAATCAGGGCTGCTTTACCAAGTCCTGTGTTGTACACCCAGAATCCCTCTTGCTTATTTTTTAAAAAAATTTTTATTACTCCACCCCTTCAGCAGCTTCCCCAGCATCTCCAGCACCCACCCCTGTGATCTGCCTTCATCACCCCCTTCTCCTTGACAGTTCCCCTCCTCTCCTGATGGACCCTGATGCCTTCCTTGGTGCTCCAGGCCTACGCCACCTTCTTGCTTTCTATTCCATGTTAGGGTCTTCCTGGGAGGTGGGAAAAACCCTTCTTTGCTTAAGAAAAATAATTGTGTAAGCCCCAGCTGCTTGGGTTGCTTGAGAGGACTCCAGCACCTTCCTGAGCTGCCTGGGGAAGGGAGCTGGGACAGGTTCAGAACCTGCTGGGTCTCCAGGGAAGCTGGAGGTGTCCCTGCCCATGGCAGGGCTGGTTCTACACCATCTTTAAGGTCCCTTCTCACCCAAAACCCATCTGGGATTCTGTGCCAGCTGCAGTTTTGCTGCAGCTCTTTGCTGTTCATCTGGGTTGAGTTATGGGTCTGGACAAGGGATGCAACAGGAACTGCCTCACCCCCAGTGCACACAGAGCTGTGGCTTTCTCAGCACAAGGTGCCAGACTTGGAGCCCAGAGTCTGAGCACGGGGCAGGTGCCCATGAGCCTCCCTGCCAGCAGACCTCAGAGGACCTGGTCCTGCTGGTTCCTGGCATCCACTCAGGTTCTCCTCAGGGCCCTGAGACACATGGATACCTGCCCACCAGGACCTGGACCAAACCCACTGGCTTTACGCAAGCCACCAACCAACCATCAGATGGTGGTTCTGCCTCCCTGCTGCTCTGGGCTGGACTGGGACCAGCAGCTTGTGGGCTGGGCAAATGCCTGCCAGGCTGCAGTAGCCCCGTGAGCTCCTGGGGATGTGGAGGTGGATGTGTGCTGGGGGGCAGCACCAGGACCCCTGGCTCTGGATTCCCCATATGTATATCTGGACATATATACATATATATGTATATACATATATATATTGGGGTTTATATCTCTTGTAACCCCCCTGTTAGAAATAGAGCAGAGACTTCCTGGGAGGCTGATGGCAGCTGAGGGGATGGGATGTGGGAAGGGGGGGACAGAGCTGCCTGATGCTGGAAACCCAAAGACCTTCAGGCTCCAGTGGTGGTCCCACCCTCTGTGTCTCTGGGACATCTGGAGGGAAAGGTCCATGTGTCTCAAAAGCAGATGAAGGATGATTTGGCTGCTCCAGCTCCCTGCTGAGCCAGATGAGTGATGCTGGTGATACATGGGCAATGTGGGCTTTTTCTTTCGTGGTCCACATGTTTCTGCATCTCCCCAACCAAACTCCAAGCTCTGCCAGGAGCTTCCTACCAGAGATTGTGGGGTTTCCAACTGAGAAGTGGCATCTCTCTGGGCCCTCCTGACTGCCACCAAAGATTTGTTCTCTTAAAATATTTCCAGGTTATACCCAGCAGCCTGAGTTTAGGGTTTGTGCCTTGTTGGGTCCTTTCCTGTAGCTCAAACTGAAGGAAATGTCACAGCATCAGATGGGCAGTGATGGATTGAGTCCAACCTTGGGCTGGGTTTGATCCCTCCCTGGCCACCACAGGATCCTGGCTGGTTTTTCAGCCTGGCAGGGATCTGCTTTGCCAGATTGCTTTGCAGTAAGTGACAGCTCGGAGCCAGACGTGGCCACGTTCCCAGTCCTGACCCTGCCCGAGCAGGAGGCTGCGAGGCTGCGGTGGCCACGTGCTGTCACTTTCTGGTGACAGGGGAAGGTTGGGATATAAACCTGGGATGTCTACCCTGTTCCCCTCCTCCAGTGGGGTGATGATCACTCCTGTGACCCTGCTGAGTGCTTTTTCTGGGGGCAGAGGACCTGAATTTCCCATTAACTCAATGGCTTAGAAATCAGCTGTGACTTTCTGCCTGGAGCAGCAGGTTGGGCTCCTGTGTCAGAGCCATTCCAGTCTGGTACTGCAAATCCCGTGCTGTAACAGCACAATTAGCAGAGAGACAATAACCAGAGCAGCCATCCTCGATGCCACAGAACCCATTGTGTCCTTACAAAATGAATTTTTCCATTTCCTTTTCTAATCCCCAGTGACTGGGCTCAATGAGCCTGCCTGGAGTGGATTTCTCGATACAGTTTTCTTTACATCTATTTCTGATTTTTTGGCCTCACTCCAGCTGCTTGCTTGATGGTGCATTTTATTCTAGCTTCTTAATTTGCTCTTAGAGTTGTCAACACCATGGGGCCCCCTTGCTGCTTTGCTTAAGGAGAGTGGATATATTTCTCAGCTGAGTTTTAACCACTTGGTTGCTGCTGTTGAACCTTGGAGGTGGTACCAGAAGGTGCCTGCACTGCTGGGGTTTCAGCTGGCAAAATGGGGCTGCCAGGCTGAGCTGCTGGGTGTGCCAGGCAGGCAAGGAGCCAGGGATGTGGAGCTGAAGTTACAGGACTCATCCTCAGGTGCCTGCAGTTGTGATGATGTCCTCACACATCTCAGTGAGCAGCAGCTCTGGACGTTGCCTCTTTCCCCATCCCCACGCAGGAAACTGCATTTGGAAGGAATATCGTGGGATCACAAGCTGACAAGCTAACTGGATCCCTCCAGCCAGAGGTCTGAGGAGGTGAAAATCTCACCCTTTGCCAGTGGGTGCAGTTTTGTTGAGTGCTGCAGAACAGCACTGACCTACAGCTACCTGGGAGCTGGCTGCCTGCCTCTGCAGTTATCCTCCCTGCTGGGTTTTGTTGATGCAACAGAAAGCATTTCCATCTTCTCTTCATCCAAGGAACAGATATGATCAGATCAGGGTTATGATGAGACAAAATGAAACCATGAGGCATAAAACAGAAGCACAATTGCTTTCCTTCATGATTTCCTCCTTCCCCTTGGTGACTTGGAGCTTTCTGGCTTTATAGGAGAACTTTGCCAGCACGTTTTTCTTGCATGTACCCATTTACATTTTGCAGAGCTTGGTTACCCAGGCAAAAAGGAGCTGTTTTGCAGGTGTCCTGATACATTTTCACTTTTCCAGGAGATCTTTTTGACAGAGCATGTTCTCCTGGGCACCACTATGCTATTTCTAGTTGAAATGTCCCAGCTGCTCTCTGCTTACTGCTGCCTAGATGTAAAAAGTTGGTCCTGGAATGTGTGATCCCCTAAGGGGCTGATTTTTATTATTTATTTTTTTTTAAGCTTTCATGTCAGTCCTTGGGGTTGATGACACTGGGCCCATGCTGTTGCCTGGTGTCTCTGTAAGACATCTTGTTCCATTGCTCACTGGAGAATCATCATTGAGAAAATCAAGCACATGTTTGTAGCCTGTTACTCAAGCCCTGAGCTGCTGCTTTGGCTGAATCATCCCCCCCATGCACATAATCACTGTTTATTGTTTACCTTGCTTCCGAATTAATCAGTGAGTTCTTTCTAGAGGAGAAAGGAAGGAGCAGTTGTTTAACCTTGCTGGTGGCAAAATCTCTTTGGGTTCTCATTCATTACTGCAGCTCAGGCCACACAACTCCCCTGAGGGCTCCTGTGTGGGGCTCATCATCCAGGAGGCAGTTGTGACTATTGCAGCACTGGAGAAGGCACAATTATGACTTTTTTTGTTGTGCAGTGAGTGGGAATTGAGAAAAAGAAGCTTGATCTCATGGTCTTGTGTGATGTACTAAGGAAAGAGCCAGAATCACACCTCTGCCACCATGGGAGAGGTGAGCATGGGGGGGGATGTGGTTAGGCTGTGAGTAGCAGGAGAGTGTAAATGTAATGATAGAAGTGAATGGTGAATGATGAAATGATAGAGATAAATTGGGCAGGTTCAGCCTGTGCTCTCTCTTTTTTTTTTTTTTTTTTTTTTTTTTAAGCAAAGAACCAAACTGCAATTACTTTCTGTTTATTAGCCAAAAGAGGGTTTCTTGGCTGTTGGGTTTTTTTCTCCTTCAAACACAGACATCTGCAGCAGATATACAGCAGCCCACTTGTAGCTTGAATAGGAGAGGTTTTTTGAGCCTGATGGTGATGGAAAAAACCCAATGATGGTTATGAGCTTCTGGCTTTAATTCTCTGCTGGGTGCTGGAATTGGCAAAGGCTGTCCACCCTTGGAGGCAAGGGGGTGGTGAGGTGCATGGGAAAGAAGACGAAGCTGGGATGCAAAGTAGAAAAAAAAATTGCTATTAATGGGAGAAAAGGCTGTCTGCATCCCAGTTAACTTCAAGTCCCTGAATGATGTACCTGTTTTAGAAGAACAGGCATCACAGAGAAATGTCGCCACAGCTCAGTTCCATGCAGGGAAATTGCCTCCAGGGCATCAGGGAGGAGGAAACTGGGGGGTGGGTGGGCAGCTGCTGGGTTATGGGGTTACTCTGTCCTGATTTGTCAAGGAATGAGAGGTTGGGAAGAGGTGGATTGTATCATTTATGGTGCAGCCATAGGCAGGGAGCCACAGGCTGGTAGGATTGGGGCTTTCAACCCCATCCCTACAATTCCCCAGCCTGGCTTCCCAAATCCGAGGTGGCAGCCTCCCTGCCACAAGGTACATGAGGCCTGTGCCTATTTACATTTTTTTTTCTTATGCAGAGCACATAAACCACTTTTTTACAGCCCGAGGTAAAACTTTAATTGCTGTTTGATGGTAAATTTCCATGTCAGCTGCTCTGGAATTTGGTTTCAGGGCCGAGCCAGGAGAAGCATATTGTAGCGGGGGGATTCCTGGTTATGTGAGAGCCACAAATATGACCCGGGAAGGCAGAGATCCAAGAGGAAAATGCAAAGTTTGAATGATAACAGTTGCCTCATTCCAAGATGCAAATGAAACACCAAATGTTCAAGTTCATGCTGGGGTGGCAGCTTTTTTCTTTTTTTCCCCCCTCCCCTCTTGAAGGCTCTGGCCACCCCCAGACTGGGTCTGCTGCAGTTTCTTTCTTGAACATATTGAAGGCAGAATTCATCATCTTGATAACTTTTTCCATATGGCTTTTATTCCTCCTGGAAATAGTTTTGTCATCAGCTTCCTGTTCTCTGCTCCTCCTTTCCCATCTCTGGCTTTGTGGTTTTTTGGGTTGTTTTTTTTTTTTTTGCCTGCTTGCATTGCAATTGTGGGTCCCTTGCAGTGGTGAAGGAGCTGGGTTTGGGATGGCAGGAGGGACCAGTTGGGTGCCCACTGTGGCATCGTGCCCATCTCCAGCCCACATCCTCACTCAGATGTTCTTGCTCATCCCCATGGGCTCTGTCATCTCACACACGCTCACTCCCCTCCTTTGCCAAGTCCTCAGCTCCACCTCGGTGTCAAAAAAAGCAGGATAATTAAATCCCCAGAACTTTTGTGCCTCCTCAGAGTCGTCGTATCAGTGTGCTGTGGTGTGGATGCACCCAGCACAGGCAGGAGGTCAGTGGGACTTGGAGAGCTGATAAGATCCCCCCAGCAGCAGATTTGTTGGGTTCCTTCCCTAGAACAGCACTGCTGGTTTTGGCTGCCAGGCCTGGGCAGGGAGCTTTGCTTCAGAATCCTGATTCTTTGCAGTGAATCCTGATTGGGATCTCACAGATCCAAGCGAGCAGAGGAGGGGGAGGGTTTGCTGCTGGTGGTGTTTCCAAAGCCTCCTCTTTCCCTTGGTATGGATGGAACACCTGATGATGCTGGATTTGCTCTGTGCTGGATCAGCACTGAGGTGTTGTGGTGCTGGTGCCAGAGAAGTGCTCAGGGCCAAAATCTTTGGGCTCTGTTCAGCCTGGGGGGTGGCAGAATGGCATTTAGCTGTGAACATCGGGTGCCCAGGGATGTTGGGAGCTGATGCTGACTCTGGGAAGAAAGGAACAGAATCCAGGCTGCCTTCCTACACTGCTCAGCCCAACACCTGGATCTCAAACAACGTTCATCTCGCAGGGAAGGAGAGGATGAGCTCTTGCTAAGCAGCCTGAGATCCATCTGAACCCCCTGATGTTTTATTTGTGCCATCAGCATCCACTTCTCCTGCAGTGCCAGGCAGTGGGAGCCACCCCCTTGGTGCCAAATCCTTGGGACCTCTGGCATACCACAGGTCGAGCTCTGAACCTCCAGATGGCAGCAAATTGCCCAGTAGGTGAATAATTGGGTTTTCTGGAAGGGGACAGGACCCGTGCCTGAGCTGTGTTCCTAAGAGACACTGCTTGGAGGATGGTCCTGCAGCTGATGGCCTCTGGGGGATGCAGAGTCCTGGATGCTGGATGAACACTGGAGTCTGCTGCTTTCTCTGCCAGGCAAAAGCAGGTGGGGCATGGAGACCAAGGAAAACTTCATTTCTGGAGCTGAAGTTTTCTGGATAAATGCCTCCAGAATCCTGTGTAGGATCCCCTGGCCATCAATCACTGAGCTGCTCCCTGACTCCCTTCTCTCTGCCCTGAAGTCAGGAGTGGGGTTTGTGCTCTGGGGGTGGAAAGTGTTGGCTGTCACTTGGTGTTATCCCCACCCCAGGACTGATGCTGTATTTATTGTGTTGCTGTGATGGAGCCTGGCAGGAACATGGGCAATGGGCTGTCAAATATTAAAACTTGACTCTGACTCCTACCCTGGTGTGCAGATGTGTTGGCAGAGCTGGATCCCCTTTGCCTCTGAGTCCTTAGCTGGAGCACTGGGCTTTCCCAGGCTCTGCTCACCCTCCCCTTTGGTGCTTTTGTTTTGGACCATGCTCAGCTTTTACCCCACTCTTGTTAGACAGACAAAGGTAATATTTCAGGAACCTGCTAAGATCCCACGTTCCTCCCTGAAGTGTCAGTCTCAGCCATCTGTACCCCTCCCTCCCCCACAGCCCCTGCTCTTGCTTTGTTTGCTTTGCATCCCCCAGCCCAAGGGGCAGAAGCAGAAAGGCTCCAGGCAGCCCCTGGTTTGGGACAGGGACAATTCCCAGGGATTTCCTGTGACCCATCACACAAACTCTGACTGCAAGTTTATGGTGTGGGTCTGCAATGTGGGGCCAAAGCAGCCTGGAAAAAGCCAGCTCACTGCTTGCCTCTGAAGTAGCCTAAAACACCAGCATGGTGCCTCCTTCAACCATTTCTTGGCCTCCAGCAAGGACTAAAAACCATTTTCAGTGTCTCTAGTAACCATTGGAAGATGAATGAATAATTTAATGGAATTCTAGAATTCCAGACTGGTTTGGGTCAGAAAGACCTTAAAACTCATCTCATCCCACCCCTGCCATGGGCAGGGACACCTCCCCCAGCCCAGGGTGCTCCAAGCCCCATCCAACCTTCAACACTGCCAGGGATGGGGCAGCCACAGCTTCTGGGGGCACCCTGGGGCTCAGCACCCTCACAACAAAGAATTTCTTCCTTATTTCCAACCTCAGTCTCCCCTCTTCACATTTTAAACCATTGCCCTTTGTCCTCTCAAGGTATTCTGTCTCAAGCGGAATAAGGAAACGAAACTCAAAGCTTGGTTGGGTCCCAAAAGCTCAAACACCCCCTTGAAAGCCCAAATCCTGCTTTCAGCAGCCCCTTGCTGAGTGTCAGCAGGCCAGGGAGGAGGAGGTGACCCCATCCTGTCCCCAAGCAGCCCCGTGGTGACCAACCAAAGATATTGCTATTCCCTTAATACAGGAGGTTTCAAATAATCCTGTTTTATGCCTTCATTTACTTGCAGTTCCACATGATTCCCAGCTGAGGAGCTTAGGGGAAGCTGGGGCTCTCACTTTTCTGTGCTCTATTTCTTTTTCAAGCCCAATTGCTGCAGGGATGTTTTGTGTTCAGCCTTCCTCACCCCTGTGGGGGTTTGGCTTTGCCACCCCCGTGCTGGATGGCTGCTCCTGCCCTTTGTGGAACATCTGGTAGCCACCCCCACCCATGGAGCTGGCCCAGGGGACCAGCCTGGCTCTGGATATCCTTGCATAATGTGCAGAGCATCTCAGTGGGCTCTGCTGAGCCACAGCAGGGCTAAAATGTTGCCTCTCATCTACAAATAGAGTGAGTAGGCCAGCTTGCCTTGAGATGAGAATCTTCCCTCCCCCGAGAGCATCCTCAGCTCTCATCCTGCTGGAGCTGGGACTGCTAAAGAAACAGATTCCTGGAGAATTTAGGTTAGGATCTTCCTGGGGAGATTTAGGTTAGATATTAGGAAAAATATCTTCACCATGAGGGTAGCAAGACAGTGGAATAGTTCGCCCAGGGAGGTTGCTGCTGCCCCATCCCTGGCAGTGTTCTGGGCCAGGCTGGATGAAGCCTCGTGCATCCCAGGCTGGTGGGAATTGTCCCTGTCCATGCAGGGGGATTGGATATTGGTGATCTTAAAGGTCCCTTCCAACCCAACCCATCCTTTGATTCTTAGTCCTTGCCTTCTCCACCTGGAGCAGCACATTTGCCCTGGCCCTTTGCTGCCTTTCTGATACATGGTTTGGTGTTTGTTTAATTTGTCATGTGTCTTTCTTGCTTTCCTCCTCGTTTCTTTGCCTCCTGGGAACAGGACCTCGTTGTCCTTTAGGAGTTATTGCTTTTAGTTTGCAAACAGTGCTTGGTGTCCTCCAGACAAAGCATCTCCAGGATGAGATAGTATGGGTATTTATGTCGTGTTTCTTTCTCTCCAGTTTACTGACTTTGAACACCTTTGAATCCCACTGAATGATGTTTCTTGTCCTGAGATCTGGAACTGATTCAGCTTCCTCCTCTTTTGGTGGCTTTCCTCACTGCCTCATAAATCTCACCAAGCAATCCATGGCCAGCAGCTCTAACGCTCCCAGCTGAAAACAGGTCTGAAAAAAATCGATCTCTATAGAAGGAGCCAGATCATCCTTAGCTTCAGTTCTGATAGCCCAGCCCTGAAATCCTGTCTGGTCAGAGGGGGGAAGTGACGAGGTTGCTTTTTCTGCTGGTTTTGCTCTGTCATCCCATGGTGGATCTGCAGCAGTTACCAGAAAAATCCCCCGGAGCTGGAGATGAATCATTTCCCAGCCGAGGCAGAAGTTGGTGGCAGTGTGTGCAGCCCAGGGATGCCTGTGCTGCCTTCAGTCTCCTCTGGAATGGGAGCCAGGGGCTTCCTCTTGTGCCACTCCGTGTACAGAGCTGCAGCTCAGGGGACAGAGCATCCAGGGGAACCTCTCCTTGTCTTGAAGCTAAACCAGCTCCCTGCTTTCACTGCCCCTGAAAAACATTGATGTTTAGGGGGCTGGTCCAAGCACGGAGTGGGTTGGGAACTGCTTAGGGACCAGGAGTGTCCTTTGGGTTGAGTTTGCGTGAAATCAACTCTAAGGAGTCTGGAGAACCACAGGAATCTTGGATATTCTGATATAACTCATTTTTTCCCAAGTCTTTGCTGAAGGCTGCAGTGGATCTTGGGGGATTATTGCTGCTCCTGGTGCTGGACAGGTTGGACTCTGCTGCTCTCTTGGGGTGGGGGGTGTCTTCTCCCATGGCCAGGAGAAAGTCAAGCAGGGGCCAAGCTTTGAGGTGTCCAGGGCAGACTGGGAGCACTGGTCCTCAGGTGGGACACTCGGCAGTGCTGGTCACCCTCCTCTGCTGTGTCCCTGGGCTGGGGACAGGCAAGGGACTGCAAGTCATGAGATGGGCTGGAGATGAGGGACCTGCAGGAAGACATGAGAGTCCATGAGAGAGGCCCTGGGCATTTGCTGGGGGGTTGTGGGTGGGAATACTGCTGCTGAGTGACCAGGCACCACCTGGGGGGAAGCAGAGAGACAGAGGAACCCTGAGTGGGGCAGTGACTGCAGCTCAGACACTTGCTGGAAGCTTTTCAGCAGAATATGCCAACCCTTTGCTGCAGGGTGATTTCCTTCCCCCCTTTCTCTCACCCCAAATATTACTGTTTTTTCTCAGTTCATCACCTCCACCCCAGGTGCAGCCTCCGGAGGTTCTGGCTGCTGTTTCCTGCTCCTGGTGCAGACTCCATAGATCTTGTTCTTGACTCACCTCGCTGGAAGCAGCTTTGGGTGGCAGCAAGACATCTGCTGTGGTGATGCCGAGGATGGAAATGGGAGGGAGAGGGATGAGGGACTGTAACGAGCACTTGGGAACAGCAGAGGGAGCTTGGAGATGGGTGCAGGATTCAAGCTGGGGGAGATTTTGATCTTTGCCTGGTTTGGAGGCTCCATCTGGAGCTGGTGAGCTCTGCCATGCCCCGCCAGCTTCTCCCATGTGCCCAGGGACTGAAGGGACAAAAGAGCTGAGCAGACCCTTGGTGCTCTTAAGGTGTGTGAGAGGTTCAGACCTGGGCTGTGGGAGATGTCCCTGCCCATGGCTGGGGTGGCACTGGGTGAGCTTTAAGGTCCCTTCCAATCCAATCCAAACCATTTCATGATTCTGAGAAGCTGTTCCATTTTGCTGGGGTGGGTTGACATGAGGAATCACTGCTCTTGGCTCCAGGTTCCCATTTATCCTTAGGGAAAATCATCAGAAAATGTACCCTGTCTTTAAGGTGGAATAAGGGGAGGGTGAAATAAATTCACACAAAGCTTGCTCCTGGCTCACTGAGTGAGCTGGTTAGTTCTGCAGGTTGGTTAGTTCTGGCTTGGGCTGGTTAGTTCTGCAGGTTGGTTAGTTCTGGCTTGGGTTGGTTGGTTCTGACTTGGGTTGGTTGGTTCTGCCTCCACAGCAGTTTGAGCTGTGTTGGGAGCTGCATCCCCAGGGTGGAACCATTGCCCCCAGCCAGGACAGGAGTTTCTTGCCTTGTCCCAGTGAGCTCCACAAGGAAATGTCTCTTCTGGGGAGCTGAGGCAGTGGCTCCACAGCACCCGGTCAAGATCTGGGTGAATCTTGACTCCTGTGCCTTGGAAGCCCCTGGTTCCATCCTTCCTGTTGGTCACCCCATGGCTGCTTTAAAAATACAGAGCTAGAAAAAATTCAGTGCAGGCTCTGCCACAACAAAGCCCAGAGAGCAGAGGGGATGAGTGGACAGCTTGGACCTGGGGCTGTGTCCACAGCTTTCAGGTTCTGAACCTGGAGCCTGGTTAATGACCAGGGTTACCTGAAAGGCTGTGAGGGTTCCCCCTCTGTCTGGGCACTGTGAAGAGCAGGCATGTAACAGGATCAGGCTGGGGTTTTCTGAGGGCAGCCAAGGCTGATGGTGTGTGCTGAAGGCACCAGAATTCAAAATAAATGCTTTGAATGTCTGAAAAAACCAGAAATGAAATGAAGATCTTCAGAGGGCCAGAAGAAACAAGGCCAAAGCAATGGTGAATGAAATAAACTGTGTGATGACAGGAGAGATAAGGGGGAAAAAAAAGGAAAACCAGGGAAAATAACAGGATGGAGGAGGCATGAGAAATAATATCCCCAGCCTGGATCCATGAAAGATTTGTGATCTGTTTTCTGGCTTGCTTTGAAATCAGAAGTCAGATGTATAAACCATGTTGTGACTCTGGTCCTGGGGTAATTTGCTCAACTTGTGTTGCTATGAACACTGCAGTTCTTTGCTCCACTTCTGGCATCCTCTGGAAGTGTTTCCAAAAACCCTTACTCAAATTATCCTCCACCTCACCCATTCTCACGAGGGGTATGATTGTATCTGATCTCAGTTTAAAGCAAGTATTACCAATATTCTGAGAATTAGTTCATCCCCTTGGGTACAAACTGCTTGCACCAGTTCAGAGTCAGGGCAGAACCTGGAGTGGTTTGCAGTGTCAAAATCCACGTCTGAAAAGCTGAAATCTGAACCTTCCAGTGCAATGAAAATCTGGTTTTGGGGAATATAAACACTTCCTTTTGCTTTTAGATTTTATTTTTGGCATGAGGCTTTCAAAAAAGAAAGTGAGTGTGGTTTCCCAATAGGAACAAACATGTTCAGCCCAATGATAATGTGGATTGTGACTGTTCTCCAAAATTGTTTTTATGAGCTTCACCCATTCTAGCAGGAACTTTTGATATGATCAATTTGTCGTTTTCCTGTCAGAAAACTCTTCTTCCAGAAAATTGGCAGCCAGTTCTAATCAGTATTTTGCTTTCTTTGTGCCCTGGGCATGCCTGGAAATCGATGTCCTGGTGCAGTTCATTGTAATGCTTCTCCTACTCCTTGAAACATAATTTAGCTAAATTGCAGGTGGAGACAGAGGAAGGTTTATAGGTTTATAACCCCCTTCCTGCCTCCCAGCCACCTCCCCCACCTCCTGCTGAGCTCAGCAAAATTCCCCTTTCTTCCACCGGAGGAAGAACTCCGGCTTTCCAACCCTCTTCTGCTCCCTGCTGCAGGTCCTGCCCAGACTCCGATTGTTTTTTTGCACATCCCTCCCGGAATCTGGGGCAAAGCCCGGGAGCTGCCCGTGGTTGGGGTTGGCAGCATCCCGGGAGCAGCAGGTTGGGTGCTGGGTACCGGCAGGTGCCCCAGGGGCTGGAGCAGAGGGAGCTGCGTGGCAGAGCTCAGTGTGCTCCTTAAAGTCCCTTCCTGTCTTTGATCCAAAATTCCAGAGAGGGGTGGGTTTTGGTTTTTTTTGTTGTTGTTGTTGTTGTTTTGTTTTGTTTTGTTTTTTATGCTGGCCTGACAGCAGGAACACCCTGGCCCAGTTACAGGCATCTGGAGTCCAGCTCTGCCTCTGCCCCATGCTGCTGGAGACCCAGCTGGGAAATCCCAGCAGGTGATGGATGGGGAGGGGCTATTGGGGGAGTATGGGGACCAAGGTAAGGGCTACAGAAACTGTTCTCCATCCCCCATGCTCGGATGAGAGTGCTGGGTGGCTGGATCAGTCCCCAAGGTCCATGGGCAGGGACAGGATGTGCCCCTCTGCTGCCTGCAGCCCCCAAAGCATTGCAGCCCCCAGCTCCTTCCTCAGGGAACAGACTCCCCTGGGTTTTAAGGGGTTTTTGCATCATTTGGAACAGCTCCAGCTGAAGAGGCACAACTGGACTGAGAGTTCCTCTCAGCATCCTGCTCAGAGCTTTTGGCTTCAGGAGAGTGAAGCTCTGCTTGATTCCAGGGCAGGAAGGGAATGCAGTGATGTGGTTTGGAGTGCCCTGGTCCTGGGCTGCTGGGTCTTTGGAGTCCCTCCTGATGGATCAGCTCTACAGAAACCAGGGCAGGAGCTGCTGAGGCAGAGAGCAGGAGGATGATGCTCCAGGCACCCCCACTGCTGTACCCTGCCCAGCACAGCTTCATCTGCACCAGGTTAAGCAGCTTCAGGAGGAGGCTCTGAGGACCACTCCTCCCTCCTGGCACATCCTGGGATCAAAGACCCTGTCTGGGCACAAGTGAGCCCAGAACTGCTCACTCTGGGGGCAGTCCTGCCCTGAGCAGCCATGCCAGGTTCCATCAGTGCTTGGGCTTTCTCTGGTGTGGTTCTGGCTTCAGCCCTTCTCTTCCTAATCCCATTTTTTCCCCTAGCACCAAAATATCTGACCTGAGAGTCAGCAAACACAGCTGAGGTCAGTAGGGTCTCATTCCTCTAGGCAAAGGTGCTCAAAAACCCATCGCCTAAATCTGCTGAAGATTTCCTGCACACACAGCTTTTCCTTGTGAGTTCCTGAGGAGCTGCAGCAGCTGAGGGGGATGAAGAGCAAGTGAGAAGGGATGGACCAGGTGTGGCCTCCTAAATCCTAAAAAAAACCCCTTTTCCTCTTCCTGAGCCTTTGCAGGGAGGGACTTGTGGTGACAGCTCTGGCTGTTGGCAGCTCTGCAGATTTTCCCTGGGTCTTTGGGCTCAGCCACCTGAGGTAAGAGCACCCAAGGTGTCCCCAGGAGCCTGTTTGCCAGGGCTTGGGATGTTATTTTCCATTTCTGTTGAATAAGCTGAGAAAAGCAGAACTAAGTGTGCTTGGTGGACCCCAGGTACTGCTCTCAATGCTTTCTGTCTGCAGATGTGAAAGCACACTGCTCTGTTCCACTATTTTTATTTCATTAATTTATTTATTTTTATTTATTTTATTTTAAAGCTCACTTCTGCTGACATATGGAGCATTACTGGAGCATTAAACGACCATTTTGAACCACCTAATTTAGCAAGCACTGAAAGGAAATGTTTGATTACTCCTTCAGCCCTTCATTTTTCCTGGCTGAGGTTATTTCTGCATTCAGCCCCAGTGCTTTTGGTTTCACTCCACAAACATTTCCCTTCGATCAAGTACTTTCCAGAAGGAGTTTGCTCAGCTCTCTCTCATTCTCAGTGTTTAAAATGAGTGAAAAATGAGATTTCTCTTCCTGGGAGGCTGTGGAGTGAGAACCCCAGGTTACTGAGGATGCACACCAGAGCTCTTGTGGGTGTTGGTGGTGCACTGAACTTGAGTTTATTTTCCTCTAATCTCAGCTCTGTGCACACAAGCAGGGAGATTGCACGTGTGTGTGCTGGCAGCAGATTTTATGTCCCAAATGGATGGTTGGATGAATGAGACCTGGCTGGGGGTCTGGACATTGCTACCTGACTGGGTTTTCCCTGGGGCAGCTGTAGCAGAGGAACTCCTCGTGTTGAGGCTGAGTCTTACCCAGCAGCTGATGTGCATGTCAGTTTTTATTAGGGTGGTTACTGCAGAAGACTTGAGAGTCTTGCTCTGGTCTGAGCTGTATCAATTAATTAGTTTCCCCCCTCAGTGTAAGAGGATGGTGCTCTCCACCATCTGAGGTACAGGGTTTAAAAATACATTTTCCACTCCCTCTGCTGTGATAGGGGCAGAAAGAGAGGGCTCTTTGTGGAGGGCTTTAATTGAAACCCACTTAGCACACAAATGCTACAAATCCCCTAAGGTGGCAGCAGTTATGAGCTGCTCTGCATATTGTATATACAGGGTTGGGTTTGGGTTTTTTTTTTCTAGGTGTGGATGGGATGGTAGTGTTTTATTTTTAGGTGTGTTTTTCTATTTTTCTTTGGTGCAAGGTAGAAATCTCTGTGTTAAGCCATTACCTGTGTCTGGGGTGGGCAGGGGTACATCTGTACCTACAGCCAGACCTGTTCCCCTGGCTGGGGACTCAGCAGAAACAGCCACCTACTCCCTCGGGGCTTTTGCAGGTGGGGGGAACATTTGGTTTGCATGGGGGATTTCTGAGTGTTGTGTGGGGAGAAAGGAGGAAAGGTGACCTGCTGGTGGCCAGCAAAGCCTTGGTGGAGTTGTAAGCCAAAGGTTCTTCTGTAATGTCTGGAGGTGTTGGGGGCTGGATGGTTTCTGAGGGTTGGAACCAAAGTCCTGGGACAGCCTAGGTCCATCCTGAAATGAAAGTGGAGAGCAGCAGCCCCCAGACACCAAACCTTCTGTGCAGATCGTGGGGCTGGAGAGACTCAGCTGAAATGTGTTTTCACTTTTGGCTTTTTAAGATGCTGTTCCAAATCATTAGAGCATCACTTAGCAGTAAGGGAAAAAACATCTGAGGCAAGGAGTGCAAGCTGCCGTGCTGGCTGGGAACCCATCCTGCTGGGAGCCTTTGCAAAGTACTGTCCTACCTCTTAATTTGGGAAGCTAGGAGCCACTCTGGTGACAGCACTTCAGAGGACATCATATGGTCAGTTACACATTAGTAAAAGATGGTGATTTTTCAAAATGTTCCCCCAAACATTATAATTAAAACAATTAAGTGTCTCCAGTGGTGATTTTATTCTACTCTGTAATAGAACAAATCACAAACCACCCCTCTATGAAACAATGCACCCAGCACATGCAAGCCAACTTCTTCGTGTGGTGATCTGTACAATGTGTGCTTGTTTAAAATTATATTTAGCTCATCCAGTTCTGGATAATTTATTGTGTGCCCGAGAAGAGCCCTTGTGCTTCATCTCTGCTTAGAAACACGAGTGAGGAGGGCTCACAGGCCAAGAGCAGCTTTGGTCCAAATGCACAGAGAAGCTGTTTGGGTGGAATTGGATGTGCCTGGGGGCTGGGGACACACACAGTCTCCTGTGTTCCTTTCCTGCTCTGTGCCTCAGTTTCCCTTTTAATTCGTGACTCCCCAGCCAGCTGCATGAGGAGCCAGTTTGGTGATGATGGGATGGCCCTTGCACTAAGCAAAAAATGAAAATGTCTTTTTGTTTTGACATCCCCTTGGCCTTCCTGGTGTTCTGGAAGAGCAGGATCCGTGGGGCAGGTGCCTTGATGTAAACACAGAGTTGAGAGCTGGGATTTGGGGTGCTTGGGTCTTGTCTGTAACCAAGAACCAGAGGGTTCCTGTGGGATGGGCTCTGTGTGGGGCAGGGGCATTGGCAGCACCTGGGGGGGTCTTGGCTCAGGGTTTTCCTGCTCTGTTCTCCTTCTCCTCAGCTGCTCACAGGAGGAACTGTTCACTCCTACGTTGCCCAATGATTTTGTGGCAACAAACATGAGCTGGAGCCTTCCTAAGAGAAAGAAAACACAGAGTGGGGTGGCAGAGGAGATAATTACCTTTCTAATATAATTATGGCTGGGCTGGCGAGCCTTTTATCTCCAGCCCTGTACTGCTGGTGGTAATACAATAACAGGGATTAAAATTTACTGTTTTATCACTCGCCTGTGGCAGCCAGAGCTGTTTTCTCCCTGTGGTGGGGAGGAATTTGTCAGAGGAGATTTGAGGTGAAACGTCTGCGGAAGAGGAGGATTTTGGAAGAGGAAGAACAGGGGGAGAAAGCCCCAGAGCTGGGAGGGGGATGCAGGATGCTGGGTGTCAGCTGGGGGCTGGAGATGGTTCTGGTCCCAGTCGAGGTGTGACAGGATGTGGGGGATGGACTGGGGATGCAGAGCACAGAAAAGGTCCTCAGACTGCCCTGCCAGGGGGCTTCTTCCCACCCAGCAGCCCCCTTGGTGTCTGACTTGGAGCAATGTGGTGCCCTCTCCATCCCCTCCACTCTGCTCTCCCCAGCTGGGTGTGGAGAAGGGAAGAGGCTCTGGGCAGCTGGGGGTGGAATTGGGAACCACTGAAAAGGTCAGAGTGGTACCATTTGCTGTTAGCTTTCTCAGAACATAAAAGGCATTAAAATTCTGCTGTCTCCTTCGTGCAACAAGGGAGAGAATTGTAAAGAGAGGAAAATTATAACGGGAAAAAAAAAAAGTCTTCCCTCCTGCAGCTGGGCCAGGAGATGGAAGAGGTGCAGGTTGGATTCTGGCACTGAGCTGTGACTTCCAGTGACTTGCAGCTGCATTTGCAGGCCCAGCCTCCTCATTTCTCTGTAGAAAAGTTAAAATCTTGCTCCAGGGACATTCTGTACTGTAATGAATTTGGTGGCCTCAGCTTTCTTCTCGACAGAGCTGGGTCTCAGAATCCAGGATGTGTTGGGGAAGGGAGAGACCAATCCTGGCAGGTGGGAACTTCCAGGTTAAGATACTTTTTTAAAAATTTTTTTTCCTTAATTTTTAAATTTTTTTTTGTGTATGAAGAGCAGCATGGCCTGAGATAAATGCCAGAGCCTGACTCTACCCCAGTCTATACATTTTGCCATCTGCAAACCCCAGATGTAAGCTGCATCTCTCCAGCTCCATCCTGTGCTCTTGGCAAAGCCCTGCACTTGATGTTGCTCAGCATCCCCCACCTTCCCTCTCTGCTCCCCTCCTTTTCTTCCTCTCCTACAACCTGACTTGTCCTCATTTGCTGGAAACTTTGCTGGAGATCTGAGTCCTGTCTGACCCCCAGACCTCTCCTCTGGAGAATCCTTCCTCTTGCCAAGCTGCTCCTCCTGGGGTTGCCCTGTTTGTTCCCCACCTCCTCCTTGATTTGCTGGACCAAACCCCACCTGCACCCCCGTTTTCCCTCAGCAGGTTTCTGTGTTTGTGTTTGGCTGAGCTTTCCTGCCCTCATTTCCCTACCCTGGGGAACCTGACAACAAAACAAAGGGTTAGACAGAAATTCATTGCTTCTCCACCAGCTTCAGGGAACAGAGAGGGAGTTTCCTTGCCTCCCAGAGATGTGATTTACTGAGGATTGCTGTGACAAGCTTGTCTACATCTCCAAGTGCAGTCAGACATCTGAGCCAGCAGCAGCTGAGGGGGTGAATGGGTTTCCCAGAGCCCTCAGAAAGAGCAGAAGGAATGAGGAACCAACGCAGGGTCAGGGTCCTCTCCTTCCAGGTTTGAAGGATTTGTGCAGAGAAATTCAGATTCTTTCACCCTGATGAGAAATAATGGAGAAAAAATCCTGGTTCCAAATTTTTTTTTGTTTCAAAAGGAAGAGTTTCCCCTGGGAGGTTTCAACCTGGTTTTAAGGGAAAATGTTTGCTTTCAGACAGCTTTACAATACCATTGCAGTTAAAAACAGCCAAATAAAAATAAAATCTGAAGGCATATTTGAAGTCAAAACAAAACCAAAATGTTTTGTTATTTCCCACAGGAAAACTGAAATGGATGTTTCCCTGAAAAAAACCACACCTTTTTTTGGGGGAAAAAAGGCATTCTTCAGCACAAAACCCCTCTTTGCTGAGTTCTTGTTCTCAGAACAATTCTTTTTGAGTTGCTGGAGTTATTGCAGCTGAGGTGCCACCTATTTGCATTTTCCTGGGGGTGCTCCTGAGGCAGGAGTTACACAATGCTGTGTTTTACCCTTCCTGCTGCTCCCATCCCTGAGCCAGAGCTCACTCCCTGGAGCAGGAGGGAGAAGCCATGGTGCTGGGGACACTGGTTGGGAGCTGGGACCTGGTGGGGACTGGAGCAGGAGGACAGCAGAGACCCCAAAACAAACTGAGGCACTGATGGAAGAAGGACTTGACGTTTTTTTGGGTGCTTCTCACTGCTGGTGTCTCCCCAGACCCTTGGAGCTGTGGGTGCAGTTCTGTCACCATCCCAGTAACCAAATGGAGATGTTGCTTATGATGGGAAGATGGGCTGGGTGGTGATGAGGGGGGACGAAACCCAGATCCCCCCAGAGCCACCTTGCAGCAGCAGCCACATCTGGATCTGCCAACTGCACATCTGGATCTGCCTCCTCCTGATGTTTCCAGAGCTACTGGAAGAAGAGGATGGCTCAGGATCCCAAAGTGTGATGACAAAGCAGATGTCAGGAATGTTTACTCTGGAAAAGAGGCTGGCTCCTTCCTGCACCTTCCTGGATGGAGCTAAATGCTGGCTAGACCATGGGCTGCTCTGTGCAAGCTCACAAGTAGCATCATACCCATGGACTGCAAAACCTCTCACACGTCCTCCCCTGCCACAGTAGATTGGAAAAAGCTCTCAGAGGTCCTCTCCTGCCTTGGTGCTGCCTTCCTGGGTCTTCTTATTCTGCTCAGAGAGTTGCAAGCTGGGTGATTTCATGGAAAAGGGTCTCATGGCCAGGAGAGAAACTGAATGTGCAGGGACTACAGCTGGGTACTAGAACTGTCTGCCTGAAATTTAGACCTGGCCAAATTCAAAGCTTTTCCTCTCTAAAAATCCCAACTCAAGCAAGAGAGGTATGTCAGAGAAAAGAGCAGCAGGCAGTGAAACAGTGACTTGTCTTGCTCACTCAATGATTACACTCAAGTCAGATCTTGAAGCTTCTGTTGCTGCTCCTTGCTGAACCTGGCTCGTGCATTCTGGACACCAGAGATTGCCAGAGTTGCTTTTGATTTTTTTGGTGGTGTTTTTTTTGTTGTTGTTGTTTTTTGTTTTTTTTGTTTTTTTTTAGTTTTTGTTTTCTCTGCCTGTGCTTTCCTCCCTTGGCTGCAGAGGGTAAGCCTGAGGTGATTTAGCTCCAGATGAAACACTTAACTCCTGTGCAAGAAAGCTGGGAGGGATTTCTGGACCATTTCACAGCAATAGGCTGCATCACCAAAAAGCATCTGATGCTGTTGGCCTCCATCCCAAAGTCCTCAGTGCTGTGTTCTGGTGTCAGAAATTGCTGTGGATCACAGGATACTTCCCACCTCTCCCACAGCAAAGAAATTCCCTGCAGATCCCTCTCTGCTGCCCCATGATCCAGCTCTGTCTTCATGGCACAGGGAAAACCATCAGCAGTGCCAATGAACACAGAGCTGTCTCTGCTGGATGCTGCTCTCTGCTTGGATTTCAGAAGGTTGCAGCCCAGGGATGAACCTTCCAGCCCAGGGATGAACCTTCCTGCCTGCTCAGCAGAGGGAAATGAAGCCCCAAACCCCGCGACTGATGTGGGTGCAGCTGTCCCTGGAAAACTGCAGCTTCCATCTCTGCCCTGCCAGCTCCTCACTGCCCCATGGGCCCAAGGAGATTGCTCTGGAAAGTTGGAAAATGCCAAGGTTTGCTGCTGTGCTGGGATCTGGGATGTCAGGTGTCACCCAGAGCATGGATTCCTTCAGGGCTGGATTATACAGCCCAGAAATGTTCAGCTTAGAATGAAAATGCTGCCAGAGTTTTATCTGCAGCAGTTCCAGTGTTCTTAACAGCCCAGTGGAGAGCAAAAACCCCTTTTGTCTGAGACACCAATTAATTTAAGCACATTCCCCTGGTCTGGCCTCTGAGGTCCCCAGGGTCTGCTTGGTGGCACTTGGCTGTGCTGCCTCCTGGCACTGCTGGCTGGGGGGGATCTGAGGGCTCCTCCTGGCTTTGGGAAGGGGTCGTCATGGAAGGAAGCTGGGAAGGGGCTCTGAACAAGGGCCTGGAGGGATGGGATGAGGGGGAATGGCTTTAACCTGGCAGAGGGGACATTGAGGAAGAAATTCTTTGTTGTGAGGGTGCTGAGCCCCAGGTTTCCCCCAGAAGCTGTGGCTGCCCCATCCCTGGCAGTGCTGAAGGTTGGATGGGGCTTGGAGCACCCTGGGCTGGGGGAGGTGTCCCTGGGCATAGCAGGGGGTGGAATGAAATGAGTTTTAAGGTCCCTTCCAACCCAAACCAGTCTGGGATTCTGTGGCTGATTCCTTGATCCCACACCAGCAGGTGCCTGGTTGCATCCCCCTGCTGAGATTTCATGGGCAGGAGGCTGTTGTTTCTGCAGTTGTTTTTTCCAAGGATCTGGGTCTTTTTTGGACTCCTGAGCAAAGCAGCTGAGCTGCTGGGTTACAGGCACTGAGTTGTGTCCTGCACAGGGTGATGGGCACTTGGGTGCTGTGGTTCTGGCAGTGGAATGCAGCAGAGGAGAGTTTCTAATGATGCCTTCAAGCTTCTGGGAAGTCTCCTCTGGGATCCTTATCCTCGGGGGGGTTTGGGCACCCTGGGGAGCTGTGGGCATTCCTGAAATGCTGGGCAGGAAATGCTCCTGGGGCTGCTGGGCTGTCACCAGCACTTCCCTTGGGTCAGCTGCAGAGCTTGGGTTTTATCTGTGCAGAGAAGGGAAAAGTGGGGGTTTATCTGTCACAGGGATGAAATACTGTTCCCCAGGGACCCAGTATAGGAGCTGACCTGGCGAAATTACCCTAAAAAACAGAAGGGGGGAAGCTGCAATTTCTGGTTTCAGTTTGGAAGGAATAAATTCTGACTTTCTCGTGTCCACAGCCCAGCCTGCAACAGGTTTATGCATGGTGCAGATGGCTAGGCAATTATTGCCAACATCTCCTCATTATTTTAGATAAGGCCCTGGGTTTATTTAGCAGAAGCAGATGGAGGGAATACACAATATTTTAGATGTCTTGGCAAACTGTGTCTTCCTTAGAACAACATCGCATGTTTGCTGTGATAGTTCTGGCCAAAAATAAAAAAAAAACAACAAACCAAAAAACCAACAAAAAATTAACTGTAAGAAAGAGGGAGAACAATATCTTTTGGGAGTGTTGATGAGGTGTGCATTAAAGAAGAGATATTATACTGCAAGCCTTCTGATATCTGATGCCTTATATTAATCCCTGTGACAAGAGGAGAGCATCAACTCTTATTTGAAATTGAGTAATTTCTGTGGCTTGTGAGGCTTGAGCTTGAAAACTCTGATCCCAGCTGCTGCCAAAAGCTGAGGAGTCACAGGACTAACAGACAGCCCAATATTGGTGGGGGTTTTGTCACTTTTTGTTTGTTTGTTTGTTTTTTAATGGTCTCATAACTTTTAATTCAGCCTTGTCTATTTTGGAACTGTCTGATTGTGTGACCTCTGGCATCTCTGAGCAAGGGGGGGAAAATCCTTGGGTTCTGGGGCCCTGGAGGCAGCAGCTGTGGACAAGAGGTGGATGAGGAGCATCCCCATAGCACAACCTCCTTCAGAGCCCCCTGACCTCAGCAGTGAAGGGTCCTGGGGCTGGCATGGCTGGGACCAGCTCCTTGGCCAATCTCCCTTCCTCCAAAGGGAGGAAACTCAGCTTTGTGACCACCTGGAGAGGTGCCTGGTAACTCTCTTTTTTTTCTCTGTTCATAAAGTAAAAATACTTGAAATATTTTGCTGACCCTGAAATTTTCCTTTCCCCTCAAAGAATCTTTTTTGTAACTGAGTTCACCCCCTGGGGTGGGCTGAGTGACACCAGAAGTCTCCAGGAAGGTGTTCTGGGCTCCCAGCTCTTGCTCTTGCATCCTCTGCTGCCCATTTCCCAGGACAGTGAGCAGCAGTCTCTCTTTTGTAATGGTGATGCTCAAGGTGTGACCTACTTCCCAGCCACAGCCAAGCTCGGGATGGTTTTAACTCCTCTGTGCTCAGCTCTCCCAGCATCAGCTCCCTGGAGTGGTTTGGCCACGATCTGTCCCTGGCAGCTGCCCCTGCAATGAGGCTCCTCTGCTCTGCTCTGTGGTTTCTGTTCGTGTCACTCCTGCTTAGAAGCAACAAGGACTTATCTGAGTAATTGCCTCTTCACCAGAATGTCTCCTCCCTTCTCCAGGACTCCCCAAACCTCCTCCCTTTCTGTTCCAGTGCCACCCAGGGTTTGGTTGCTGGATCTCCCTGGAGCAGAGGTTTGTGGCTGCAGATGCTGCTCCCTGGCTTGGGAATTCCAGCCAGGAAAGTGGATTGCAGGTGGATTTAGGAGTGGGGTGGGATTGTGCTCTCGTTTTTCTGTGGCTTCTCCCAGGCCTCTGGAGCATTTCTGCCATGCAGTGAAAAGGAAAGGGTTTGGGTTTGGATCTGTGTGCTGCAGGCTGGAGGCAGATTCATTGCTGGGTACAAAAAGCCTCAGAAATGACAAGGAAGGAGCTGGCTGGTTCTGCCTCTGAAGCAGAGCAACCCTGAACAGTTGAATATTGTGATTTCCTGGGTGTGTTTTATTTTGCCCTCTGTTCCCTTCGTGTCAAAGCTAAAGAGAGGTTTATCCCACACCACAGTGAGGTTGCTTGGATGGCTGCAGTCAGTTTGGGGACAAAAAAGTTTATCTGAGCAAGGGGATCATCTTGAGCTGCTCTGAGAAGGTTGGTGTCAAGGAAAAGCTTGGGACCTGGGACGTTGGGTTGTAGATGTGCTTTGAAGGGAAGGAGAAGGCTTAGACACAAAGTGCAGGTGTCTGCTTGAGTGCTGAGGTTTGGTGCTGGTCATTCAGAGGAGACACAGAGCTGGCAGAGGGACACTGGACATGTAGCTGGTGGGGAAGTCACCAGCACGGAGTGATGGAGCCAACAGATGAAGCTGGGAGTGCCATCAATTAAATGGTGCAATTAACACCCCAGATATCAGCTCAGACCTGGTGTCTGCATGGCTTTGGGAGTCAAGAGAAAGCTCACCCACCATGAAATCAAATGGACTGGAAGGGGCAGCTTTCCAACTGCTCCTCTCCTTGCCTTCAGGCTTGTGCTGGGGCTGGGAGAGGAGGGGAGCAGGGGGCTGGCAGCCAGGCTTGCTGGGCTGAACAAAACCCTGCTACCTCCCAGGGGCTGGCTCACAGCACCCCTTGGCTGCTTGCCTCCAATGACCTGCCCTCCAGCCCAGGGCAAGGCAACCAGCCAGCTCCTGTCATCAGCATCAGGAGGAGCAGTGAGTGTGCTCTGGGGTCAGGAAGGTGAAAACTGCTCCTGTGAGGTGCCTCTGGGCAGGCAGACACCCACAGCTACTGCTGGGCATCCTCTTGCAGCTTCTTGTGTCTGCAGCTGGTGTGGTTCCTCCCTGGGAGGCTTTGCTCTGGCTTCAGCCCCTCCTCAGACTTTCTCTCTGTCTGGTGGGTGTGCAGGAATGGGGGGGTTGATTTGGGGGTGGTGTTGCCATGGTTGGAGCAGGCTGGTTGGAGCATCAAGAAAGACAAGACTGGGATGGAGCCCTCCAGCCACTGGACCATTTCCTGGCACCATGGGTCTAACTGATGGTGTCCCCCACTCTCTCCCATTTTTCTCTTGGAATATAGAAACAAAACACTGACTGTATGGAGCACCCCATCTCTGCCTGTCCCAGGCTGCTGATGGCAGCACAGATCCAGCTCAGCTCACTGGACACTGTGTGCTGTTAGTAGCAATGTCCAAGGTGGATGTTTAAGGTTATCTTGGGACTTGAAGTTATTCCCAGCTGCAGAGGTTTCTAGAGCAAGCAATGAAGCTGTGAGGATGGAGGGAAGGGAGAAGAGGAAAGAAATCACTGGCATGGATGTGGAAGATTAAATTAGAAGTCTGTGTGTGCTGGTTCTGGGTTTAACTTGTCTCCTGTTGCTTTTGCTCAAGCTGCACGGGTAGAGCTGATGTAATGTGATTTTTTTCTGGTGGTGACAGTGTTGGAGCAGGTGTCCTGTCCAACAGACACTCTGCTCCTCAGGTCCCTGGCTTGCTGCTGCCTCTCTCACCAGCCAACACCTCAGCATGACTTTTCCTGCTTTCCAGCCCCTCCTGCTGCTGTTTGGCCCTTTCCCCCAGCAATGCTGAGCCTGCTCTGCCCTGCCCTGGCCTTGGCTCCAGCTCTGCCCCAGTCACTCAGTCCCATCCAGGCTGTGGCTGAGGATGCTGAGGGACCAGGGACAGTGGTGAGGAAGGGTTGGACTTGGTGAGCTTCAAGGTCTTTTTCCCACCAAAATGATTCTGTGATTCAGTGGGGAGCTGGTGGGATTTTTGCTCTGAACTAACTGCATGGGTGACTTGTGTTAGGGAAGAAAATCAAGAATGTTTGTGTCAAATTATGAATGTTTCTGTTGAAGCATCCTGAAAAACTCCGCAGTAATTAATGAACTCTGCTTTGCCATGCTCTGTGGGGTGTCTTGAGGGTCCTTGCTTAAGGAATTTGCATCACTGAGGACACAGGTTCAGTATTTCTGCCTTAGCTGCACCCTAGGGCCATGAAGTCATTTAACTTTCTGTGCAGAACATTTACATTTTAAAGATTCATTCTGGTTTGCAGGCTGTTCTTATCAGTTACTGCAGCTTATCAGGAAATCCTTGCTCCCTGCTGTCTGGATATTCCCCTCCAATAAGATGCTCTGAACAAAAATTAATTTTGTACACAGAGGGGAAAATGTATAACTAGAAACTGCTTCAGATCTGAGGAAACACCAAACATCAGTACTTGAGGGATTTCTGATTTTATTACAAGGCAAAGCTCTGGCAGGTAATTCCTGGCATAACTGAGGGGTTTATTTCCCACTTACTGTCTCCTTCTGAAGAAATTGATGCCTTCTTCCCTGCTAGCACAGGGTGCTGCTCTTTAATGGCCAGAGCCAGGCCTGCTTGCTGGGTGTAAATGGCCTGGTAAGCAGCAGAAATTGTGGATTTTCTTCCAGCCTGAGCAAGGCTCACAGCACTGGGGGGGGGGGGCTGCAAATCATTGGTTTTCAGCAGACATGATTTACAATTTCATCACAGGTGTAAAGTTGGAAGCAGCTCGAATGTTTGCTGGTTTTACACAAGGCTTTCCTGTGCTTTGGAAAAGGTAATTTGCATTCCATCTCAGTTTCACACCTCTCCTCTCTCCTCTTTCTCAACCAGGATTCTGGCAACTGCTGGGACTGACTTTGACCTGCGGACCCTGCGAGCTGTCCGGGTGCTCCGACCCCTGAAGCTGGTGTCAGGAATCCCAAGTGAGTGCCATGGCCATGTCCTCTCCCCACCTGCTTTTGGGCTGTTACATGCTTTTCTGAGCAATACTCTCTTCCTGTGGTTCTTCATGGTCTGTAACTCCTGCCCTTGCTGGGTCCCACTTTGTGTGCAGCAGCTGATTGCAGCTTTCCTGAACTTGCAGGGGATTTATCCCAGGACTCTGTTGCCTTTGGGGTTGAATTGATTCTCCAGGTTGTGACAACGTGAGACCCAAATTTTGCAGATTTCAGGCACCCAACCCTGAGCTTGGATCTTCTGTCAGTTTTTACCAGCTGAGCATCCTGCACCGGGGATTTTACCCATTCAGTAAGGGAAAAAATGAGGGGAAAAGAGCAGAGAAGCCTTAGTCTTGCTTAATGGGCAACTTGATAGATTTTGCATGTTAAGATGAAGGATCCAAGTGCTCGGGTAACAGGCTGCATCCCGCCTTGCTGATGCCCTGAAGCCACCAAAGTCCCCACACCATTTCTTGCTACCTTTGTCACTCCTCACCAGCTGCCCTGCCCGCTAGCAGGGATGGCTCTCAGGACTGGATTTCGTTGCTGGATGTGGAACAGGGTGTTTTTTTTTCTTCTCCAGCAAAAGCTGGTGAAAGGGAACTGCTGTTCTGAGAGATGCTCTGCTCTTCTCTGTTAAACCCTTGGGAGCTGAGCAGCCCCCTCCTTTCCTGGGCATCACTCAGCTGCCTCCCTGGCTGCTTCATGACTGAAATGTTGTAAAATGCTGTAAAAATCCAGTGAGGGGTTATGCTTTGCAATAACAGCATCAAAGTTTCCTGAAATCAGCATCCTTTCATGGGCAGGGCTTGAAGCTGAATCCCCACACAGGAGAGGTCCTTTTCTAGGCTCGGGAAAGGTTTTGTTGCTAAGATGCTGATGCTGGCTGCTTTTGCATGGACATCTTGCCCGTGCAAGGTGACCTGGTGGTGTGGGAGGGACAGTCTGAGGATGTCAAAGAAGTAAAGTTGTTCCTCAGAGGTGTCCCTGTCCCTGGGATGAATTGTTCCCCCCAGGGGGATGGGGTCTCCCACCTGGTGATGTGTCCTGGATGAGCAGAGTCTTCCTCCAGAGCATTATCTGGTTTGGTTGGTGCTGGGAAAGCTTTGTGCTGTGGTTTTCATTCTGTTGTAAATGGATGGCCTTGAGCTGCAGTCCCACACTAGCACAGTTGGTACTTTTCTTCTGGGCTCTCAGTATTTTTGCCACCCAACAGCTCTTCATGGATTTTTGTTGTTGTTTGTTTGGGGTTTTTTTGGTGGTGTTTTTGTTTGTTTGTTTCTTTGTTTCCTGAATGTTCCTGTATTTACCTTAGTAATGCTGTACAAGGTGGCAAGACAATGCTGATCCTTTATTCTGCAGGGCAGGCACCAAGGTGGCCTTCAGCTGCTGCTTATCACTGAAGTGCTTTTGTTGTGTGATGTTATCTGGCACCTCCAGCTCTCCAACCTCTCTCACCTTCTCCCTCCCCCACTTTTAATTGAAAAGGAGTTGTTGTGCCAGTGGATTGGCCCTGGAGGCACCAGGGCTTTGTTTCTCCAGCAGAGGGGTGTGATGGGCATCCTTGGTGTCACCCAGAGGCAGCTCCTGAGCACCCCAGGGTGGGGAGGGACCAGGGCAGCTCCAGGAAAAGTCCTTTTTGTCTCTGAGGCTTAAGAGACCTTTTAATCTGTGCTGTGAGGAAAAGAAGTCAGAAGAAGATAACTCTCCTGGTTCTCTCTTGCACCTTAGGTGGGTTATGGCTGTAGTGTCTTTTTTTTTTTTTTTTTTTTTTTTTTTTGTAATAGCACTCTGGGACATTGCTTGGTTTTGCCAATCTCAACTTTCTAGCTAAATCTAAAGTCAGACAGCCCCTCTCTCCTACCTGGCTCCACCCCAAGCCTTTGGTTTCTTTCCTGCCTACTGAAATGTTTCCTCTCCTCCCCACAGGCTTGCAGGTTGTCCTCAAGTCCATCATGAAGGCCATGGTGCCCTTGCTTCAGATCGGGCTGCTCCTCTTCTTTGCTATCGTGATGTTTGCCATCATAGGGCTGGAGTTTTACATGGGGAAGTTCCATAAAACCTGCTTCTCCAACGAGACAGGTGAGTGCTGGGCTTTGCTGCCCTCCCTGCCCATCCATCCCAGTGCTCCCAGACCCCGTCCTGGGCTGCACCAGAAGCAGCACGGACAGCAGGAGGTTCCCCCCCTCTGAGATGCTCCTGCAGTGCTGGCTCCAGCTCTGAGGTGCCCAGCACAAGAAGGACACAGAATTCCTCCAGGGGAGGTCACGGAATTGAACTGGGAGCAGAGCTGGGGTGTGCTGTGGGTCTCTGCAGGGCAGCACCCCGGGGGGATGTTGGGGGGGGGGAGGTGTCCTGGCCATTGTCACCCCCAGGTCCCCTCTCTGGGTGGTCTGGGGAGGTGTTGGGGTTCGGAGGAGCTGACTCTGCCTTTCTCCAGGGCTAAGGGGTTGGTTGGCAGTGATTGATGGGGATCGATCCCTCCCGCTGGGCGGGAAATGGGGCGATGGAGTTTCTGGAAAGGAGGAGAGAGGGGGAGGATTCCTGGCGCTGCGGTCCCTGGTGAGGAGCAGCCCGCAAAGCCATCAGCTCAGCCTTTTAAATCCTAAGTGCTCATCATCTCCAAAGAGATGCATTAACAAGCCCAGGCCCGATACCACCGGCTCCAGGGGCTGCCGTGAGAGTGGAAATGTGAACATCATTAAAGAGAAACCTCTAGCAGGGCAGCAGGCTGGAGGAGGAGATGCTCATGTTTGTTTTCTCCCAAAGCCCCCCCCCAAAGTGACCAAATCCCTGGGTTTTTTCCTGGAATCAGGAACCACACGATAGGTACCAACTCCAGCTGTTGCTTCGGGGCATCATGGAGAGAACTGAGTAGAAGTGGCAAAGGCAAAGGTTGCTACAGCCCTGGGTACCAATAAACTGCTATGAAGAGGGATGCTGGGGACCAAAATATGGCAAAAGGGATTGTTCAAGACTTTGCCACTCAACCCAACAGACAGTTCTGAATTAGTGGCAAAGTTTCTCTAATGACAAACTGGTAAAAATGAATGGCAGCAAATATTCCAGGAGATACCTGACTTCTTTTCCTCCCCCTGCATCCTCTGTGCTGTCCTGTTCTGCTGATACAGGATTATTTTTATGTAGCTTACCCAGGAGAGGAAGCCACCACATTTGATACCCATTTTTCCTTGAGACTCCTGGTTTTTTTCAGAGCTTTACCTGGCAACAAAAGCCTAAACAGAGATAGAAGTAGATTCTCACAAAGTGTCTCCAAGAGCCATATTTGGTGTTTTCTTTTTGCAAGTTTGTCTCCCTGAGCCCTTGTGAAACCCTGGGGTGACCCATTTGGGAGCTGGAGAGAGATGCTCTGCATTCGGGTGTTGAGTCAACAGGAAAACCCATCACATGTGAATATCTATCCTGGAGCCCTAATGACAGTCTTGTTTTCCTCCTGCTTTTCTTTGCTCTGTGGAAAGATTATTCCTAATTACTGTTAGTGCTGATCTTGTTTTCTCCCAGTGGATTTGATTTTGTGCAGTTTGTTGCTCCATTAGCATAACGTGTCACCAATTGCACCTCTGTGTAAACAGGAATATTACTTAGGATATTTATTTACTTTGAAAACTCAGCACTTTAGTTTTTCCAGGCTGCTCTGGTTGGTGCTGGCAGCATCTCTGGAGGGCTCCGATGATTCAAACTTCCCAGTGAACCCTTCTGCCCATCCCCTGTGGTGCTGCACTGGGCAGACTCATTCCCCTTTGCTTTCTCTGGGTCTGAAATGAAACCTGGCAGAAAACTGCTGCAGCCCAGCTGACCCCTGGATGCTTTCCCTGCCACATCCACCTCTGCTCCTTTGGGGCAGGAATAAGAAGCTCAGAGATGCTCTGGAGCTCTTGGTCCTCCTCAGGCTGCTGTGGTGGAAGAGCCATGTGATGAAGCCAGGGGCTCCTATGCAGCTGTGGTCTAACATCTGTATCTGGACAATTCTGGGGCTGTCCAGAAGCACTGGTGAAGAATTTGCTCTAATGTTACAGTGCCAATATTTAGCAGCTGCTGTGCCCTGTGATGTTGGCTCACACACCATCCTCAAACCCTTGCTTTGACCACACTGATTTTTTGGTGGCATTTCTCACATGTGACATGACTGAACACTGGGGAAAAATATAAATAAATTATGGGCACTTCAGGGAGGGCTCTGTTATAGAATCATAGAATTTTCAGGGTTGGAAGGGACCAAGCCCCCTGCCATGGGCCACACTGAGGTCTCCTTGGAGCCTTCTCCAGACTGAACAACCCCAACTCTCTCAGTGTCCTCACAGCAGAGCTGCTCCAGCCCTCTGAGCATCCTCTGAGCATCCTCCTGGCCCTTCTCTGGACAAGCTCTTGCACCTCAATGTCTTTTTTGTCTTTCTGTTCTACCCTGCCACCCAACTGTCTGGTAGAACATAGAATATAAATGATTACCAGTGTGTAAAGCCTTTTCACATGCCCAGAGTGACCCCAGGAAGCCTGAGATGTAAACTGCATTCACTCAGCACTGCAAGGAGGATGCAGCACCTTGCTTGGCTTTGGTCTGTAACTCCTCTCCCTGCTGTTCTTCCCTGTAGGTGATGAGGTGGGAGATTTCCCATGTGGAGAGGAGCCTCCTGCCAGGCAGTGTGAGAGTGGGACCACCTGCAGGGAGTACTGGCAAGGGCCCAACTACGGCATCACCAACTTTGACAACATCCTCTTTGCTGTGCTCACCGTCTTCCAGTGCATCACCATGGAGGGATGGACTGACATCCTCTACAATGTGAGTCCACTGATGGGCTGGGAGACTCCTGGGGTGCTGCTGGGGGTTGCCTTCGTTTGGAAAAGGTCCTTCTAGAAAAAAAAGTGTGTGTGTTTTCCCCCTGCTGATTAGCACCTCACTCTGCTTTTTAAGAGGATTTGTTCCTATTATCTTGGGGTTGTTCTGCAGGTCCTGTAGCAGCCTTTGAACCACTCTTGTGGCCTGTGGTGGGCTGAGGCTGCAGACTTGCTTACCTGTTGCATGATGTCCTGTGTCAGCATGGTGTTGCCACTTGTCAGACTTGGTGTGTGTCCCTCCAAGATGCTGCTGTGCTCTGCTGTAGGCTGGGTGGGGGAGCAGGGCCATGCTGGGCTCTTTTGCAGACCTTCCTGTGAGGGTTTCTGTAGCAGCAGGAAAGAATTATTAATATTAACCACAGTAAATTGCAAAGTACAATTCTGCTGTGTTTGAAGCCAATATATCTGATTTATTACCTGCTCTGGTCACTGCTCAGTTCCTCCATTTCATCCCAGTTTCTGCCCACTTAAAGCCATCTTTAGAAGGGCCCATTTCCCCTCTGCATGCCCTCCCCTTGCCCTGAAACCTCATCACACAACCGGTTGCTCCCCTTCTCATTCAGCAATCCTGCTCCTTCCTTCTAGTGCCAGCTGTTGTAAGAAAATCCCATTAGCATCCTGGCTGGAATTGATTAATCAATATGTGGTGTATTAGATCATCTTCCTTTGTACCACATGCAAAAACCAGGGCTTACTATTGGGGTATTGATTTTGGGGGTTGCTTTGAAAACTATTACAGTATCATGCTAGAGTAGCCATTAATCTGATCAGCAACAGGAGCCAGGATAGGATGCTGCTGAGTGTTTGTCATGGGGTGTCACAGAGTCAGAGAATGTTCAGGGTTGAAAGGGACCTTTAAGACCCCCCAGTTCCAGCCCCTGCCATGGGCAGGGACACCTCCCACCAGCCCAGGTTGCTCAGAGCCCCATCCAGCCTGGCCTTAAAAACTTCCAGGGATGGATGGGGCTCCCACCACCTCCCTGGGCAACCTGTGCCAGGGTCTCACCACCCTCATGCAGAAGAACTTCTTCCTAACATCTCACCTAAATCTCCCCTCCTCTAGTTTGTTTCCATTCCCCGTGTCCTATCACTCCCTGACATCCTAACAAGTCCCTCCCCAGCTTTCCTGTAGCCCCTTCAGACACTGGAAGGCTCCTATAAGGTGCAGGTTTCCTACAGGTCTAGAGAAAACCAGCATCAAAGGTGAGGCTCTGCGCTGAGCAATCCGCCTTGCAAATATTCCCTCCTTATCCTGTGATAAATGGAGCAATTAGGAGGCCAGGGAGAATGCAGTTCACTAATCAGAGCCCATTTTGCCTTGCAGATCCACTGTTTATACTTTCACAGAGTTTCGTTTTAATTAGGACCAATGAAAGCTTTCTAGTAAGACTTTATCTGGAAGGTGATTTATGCTTGAAGCAAAAACACTGAGTCATCAATTGGGAGAGAAGCTTTGAGACCAAACTGGGGAGAACTCCTCCTGAATCAGCAGCACCAGAGCATCAGGGCACTTGCTTCAAAGCAGCACTTCTGGGAGCTGCAGATTTGTCAGCTCTGGCTTGGTTCTGCTTCAAAAGCTCCAAGGAGCAACAGGTGATTTAGGGAAGTTGTGGTGTCCTGAGGGCAGGGCAGGACCTTTCCCCACCAGCACGTCCTTCCTGCTGATTCCAGGCTTCAGCACGATCTGGGAATGCAGTCAAACAGAGTAACAAAACTGTTTTCCTCACCGTGGGAGGACTCAGTGGCACAATCTGATCTTGTAAAGAGTTTTCCAGTCTGATCCAGTGCAGATGGGGCAGAGATCCCAGAAGTATGGGCAGAGCATCTTCTGGATCATGAAATTAGGCAAAAGCTCATGGTGCTGATGTACAGTGTGCCCCAGAGGAGCAAACCCAACTTCTTTTTCTGCTGCTGGGACTATTTCAGTCCCAGGCTGGTCAAGCAGCAGGAGCTGTTGCCACTCAGACACTGAACCTCCTCCTGGACCAAGCTGATGCCTCCCTCCTGTGTCCTGGTTTGGTGATGCTGGCTCAGGCTCAGCTCTGGGCAGGAACTTTTTGCAGTCAGCAGCATTCACCTGGAGCATCACACCAGGGCTGGGGTGATGTGGGACAGCAAGGGCTGCTGTGTCCTCTCTGCTTCTGCCTGAGGCAGCCACTGCTGTGGTGACAACTGGTGATCAGGTCTTCTCTTGGGACCAGAATGTAAATTTATTAATTAGTTGCCATGAAGTAGCTCAATACACTAAGTGTTGCCATAGCTGCAGGAACCAGTGGCTGCTGGAGCTGGAGGAGGTGAGCACTGCTGGGGCAGGAGAACATCTCTGGGACCACCTCCAAGTTCTTGGCAAACTGAGGTGCAGGATCTGGGTGAAGAAAACTGAGGCTGAGTGCTGGGGATGATGAGCAGAGAGGTGGGAGGAAGAAAGGCAGGTGCTCAGCAAGAGAAACTGCAGTGCCTGGGATCTGAGTCCTTGTTTTCCTCCAGATCAAGTTTTCAAATGAAGCAGTGGTATTTCAGATCATCTTGTTTACATGCCTGGTGTTTGTGAATGACAGTGATTCAGCTGCTGCCTGTTGTTAATATAGGCTTTACTTGGAGGAGTGAAACGTACAGAGACAATAGTGTAATTCCCAGTTTTCTCTGTTGCAGCAGTGATTCTCAGTCTTTCTCATTCAAGAACCCTTTTGTCTGCTGTGAAACACTCTCTGCCTTGCATCCCAATTACCAAGGGACACTCAGCTTGTTTTCCCAAATGAAAAAATCCTAAAAAGTTTAGTGTCTGCCTACGAATGCCTCGATTAAACCAATTCTTTTGTTATGCCAAGTAGAAGAATTCATTACCCAGCCTGGAACCAGAGGAGAGACCCAGTGGTAGCCTTCAGCGAGATAGGTAGAGCAGAGCTCACCCTGTAGGTGAGGTTAGCTGGGGGTGCAATGCTTTCCATTTTATACTCAGGGGATTAGGAAGACTTTTGAGCTCCTTTCTGTGTTCCTTACACAGCCAGAACTGTTTAAGTTACCTGGTCTGTACCCCTCTGTGAGGTGCAGCCTTGCCTTTGCAGTGGAGGTGCTTAATGAGCTTCCAAGGAGTTCTGTGGAGTGTGGTTTGGGATCCCAGTTGTCCTACAGAACATCATGGGTCAAACTCGATTCATCTGAAGCTGGGAGAAGTCTTGATGTTGACTTTCAAAGAGCTGGGTTTTCACCTTTCATCTTTTCTCTGCAGGAGTTCAAAGCCACACGGTGGAATTTGCTTTGCAAAACAGGGACTCCATGCAGGAGAGGATGAAATGTCAGAGTGTACACTCACTCTCTTTTGATCTTAATGGCAAGAGATTTTCATGCTGCTTCTATTTTCTACTGACAAATATTAGTGTCCAGTGGGTATTTCATGACTCTGGAGTGGGCCTAACCTCATATGCTTGTAAGTAGGAATGAACAGTTCAAATAAAATGTAAGTCTACCCCAAATTGGATCCCAAGTAGACCTTTACCCTCACTGAATTTAAAATAGCTTGTGATTCACTTGGCATTTTTTGTTATTTCTTGTTTCCTGTGAAGATACAGAACTGGAAGGTTGGGATATAACTATTGTTCCATTTCCAGCCTGAATCAGAGAGGGTTTTGTTGGTGGATGTGTTGGGGCTCATAGGGGCAGAAGAGAATCTTTCTGAGTCACTTGTTTGGAGAGCTCACATGGCTTTCTGTGGGGTGGTTTTTCTATGAAAATCCATCCATCCAATGACACTTGGTCCTCAGCAGTCACAGCTGTGAGTTAAGGAATGGAGTTGGATGTGACTGGATCATGAGGTGGTTTCCAGAGCAAAACCCTCCAGGGAGGTGGAGGAAGGGAACAGGGGAATGTGCAACAGAAAGCAGAAGGGAAGTTGATGATTTAAAGCATCATCCCTCATCTTGGAGTCTTGGATTAAGGTTCACTTTGGCTTGTGAGATTCCTCCTGGGCATGAAAGCCCTCCCACACTCAAGCACCTTTTAAAACCTGCCAGTTAAGTCTTAAAGGTGACTTCAGTGGCTTTTTGGTGGCCCTTCTCTCATGATTGTGGTTTCTGTAAGGTTCCACACTTGGCTTCCCTGATGTGTGCTGGTCACACCTGCTTTGGTACAGCAGTAAATGCAAGAGCAAAGCTTGTGGGACTTGGAAGGTGGCCTTGAAATTGCTCTTCTCTCCAGATACTCCCAATGTGCTGCCTGCTAGGAGTGACACCAAAGCACAATCCATCATTTCTTGCTCTTGAGATGGGTGAGAGCAGCAGAGCTTTGGTTTGCAGTGTGTGCTGGGGCTGGCAGCCTGCAGGGGCAGTGCCTGGGAGGGGATTTCTGCTGGGTTTGGTGTCCTGTGGTTAATCTGGGTGTTTGTGTGTGTGTATCCGCTCTCCTTGCTCTGAATCCATCTCTTGAGCACAACTGTTCAGCCAGCAAAAGCATGAGCAGAGAGGAAAAAAGGGGGGAAAAATTGGCTGAAGTGCTTTCCTTACAGCTTGTTAACAGGAAGAGTGAGCATGAGGGAAGGTTCTGTTTTGGTGCTCTGAATCACACAGCACATTTCTGGTGTTTTTCTTTTACACTGCATCCTCTGCAGTGTCCAAGGGACAAGTTGGGCTCCCACGGGATGTGGGATGCCAGGGCTGGTGAGTGTGGTGCTGGCAGGACAGGCCAGGGCACTGCTGCCCTGCTTGGCATGGGAACAAGGCTGCTCTGCTGGCTTTCTGAAATGCTCTCTGGAGACACAGCACATGGCCAGGGCCTCAAGATTTGTCTTCACTGAGGTGGACATAGCCCTGTTGGAGATCAGGCAGTGCAGCACACTGTGAGAAGTGAGGAGCAAGCAGATGAAACAAAAAATTGTTGCTGATAAAGCCAGGGATGCTGAGAGATGTTAAAAGAAACGCAGCACCACAGCCTTGTCTGTAGCCAGAGCCCCTTCTGACTTCTCAGCTTTTTAGAGCATCTCAGCTGAGAGCACACAGCATCTGCCTGACAGCTGGGGCACCTATTTACTGTAAAATTTCCCAGAGCCCTGATCTCCTTTGGGACCTGATGTTCACTGGTGCTGAACTTTTCCACTGTGCATTTGCTCTTGGAAGTGCCCTGAGCCCCAGGGGAGATGCCTGGGGTTGCACATGGAATGTGCTGGTGTCCTGCACAGAGGAATTTGGGTTGGAAGGGACCCCCAAAGGTCATTTAATCCAACCCCCTGCAGTATCAGGGACACCCTCACCTGGATCAGGTTGCTCAGAGCCTCCTCAAGCCTCACCTTGAACATCTCCAGGGATGAGACCTCAGCCACCTCCCTGGGCAGCCTGTGCAGTCCTGGTGGAGATGGAGCTGAGCCCTGTGCTGTGCTGAGGTGCCTCGTGGCTATAATTGTGTTCACTTTCTCCTTGCAGCTTCAGAAAGAAAATCCCCTGATGTTGTTAGTGTTAAATTGCATTCACTATTGAGTTAGGATGACTTCAATTTGCTAATAAGCACCAAGCACGTGCCCAGGAAGGTGACAGCCAGTTCCCAGGCTCCTGCTGCTGCCGGGGGGTGGATGGATGTTGGGTTTTGTGTCACCACTTAGAGGAAAGTTGGGCAGGGTTAGGAGCAGGCAGCCAAGGATCTGGCAGCAGGATCCATGTGATAGTGAATAGCTGAGGGAAAAGAAGAGCCTGAACTGTGGGTCGGTGCTTCTGCAGAACAGGTACTGGAATTCTGTGGAATTCTGCAGAAGGCAGGGATTGGCTTAAGGATGACCAAACCCTTGCAAGAAAAGCACACAGCAGAGCAGCTGAGCTATTAATTTGAGCACAAAAACCATGCTGGAAGTTCTAGCTGGAGCTTGGCCATGTGTGAAACCCATCCCACAGAAAGAGCCTGGATGTGTCCTGGTGCCACATTGCTGTGTGACATTTATACCTCTTCTGAGGTCGTGAGTGGGTGGGTGCATAGACCTTCTTCCAGCTGGTTACAGAGGGGTGGATTTAATCCATGTTTCCCGCTGGTTTTAAACCTGCTTCATCTCATGATGTTACAACGTGTTTTGCTTGAGTGCAGGGAGGTTCATTATGTTGTAGAAAAATGAGTCTTTTAAGTTCAAGTTCATTCATTTAGATTATCACTAGCACTTGTGTGTGACCCTCATCTAATTCTCAGCATCTTTCCCATGTTTCAGAAATTGCCCTGGTGCTGGGCAGAATCCTAGGGACAGAAAATAACCAAAATCTGTGCCTCAAAACCCTCCCTGCAGGTCCATGCCCAAACACTTCTCTCTCATCTCCTCTCTTCCTAGAGAGAGGCCTCACACCAGGTTTTGGAGGGACATATTTGAGGTGTTGTCAGGTATCTACAGCACAGCACATCTCTTGGGGCTGTGGTGTTACCCTGTGCCAGGCTTTGCACTCTGCCTTGTCTGGAAGGGTTTGCAATCCAGGGAAATTGTAATAGAAAATGGGGAGCATGTCTAAGGCTAAAGTGGCTCAGATTTAGACACCAAGAGGTGTGCCACGTGTCTCTGACCAAGCTGGGGTCTCCATCTGTCTGGAAACACAGACTGTCTGACCCTGTGGCCCCATGGACATTCTCTCTAAGGCTGAAAGGACGGGGACATTTCAGCCCTAATTCAGCAAATTCCCCTGCTCAGCAAAGCACTTGAGCAAATGTGTAAAGCTGAGGAGGAGTTTAAGTGCCTTGCTGGATCTTCTGCATTTTATTTAGTGTCTCAGTGAAGGTGTATTTGAAATGACTGGGGGGGTGCCCACCTCCAGGTTTAATAGGAGACATTTGATGTATACAGGAGGAGAGCGACGTATATCACACAAACTCAAACCCCTTCAACAGAGCAATTGCTCTCTGAAAAGAAATGAAAATCTCTCCAAATGACAGCTTAATCATCAGTGCTTGCCAAGAAGTGAAAACTCCAGCTGAAGACATTCACTTGCAGCTTGACAACATTATAGCTCAGAGGTTACAAGCAGCTCTCTCCCGTGCCCAACAATTGCTTTCCTTGGAGGGATGAAAAGGCAGCTGTGAGCTCTCAGAATGTGCCAGGCTGCCTGTGCCATGAGTGCTGCATCTGGGCTTGGAGTGGAAGAGGATAAGGCTCTGAAGAAAGCCAAAAGCGATGACTTGATTTGCTCTCCTCGTTCCCATGGCAACCCAGCATCCTGTGGCCAGGTCCCCCCCCAGCAGAGGCTCTGGGAGGAAGGATTTGTTCTTTCAGCTCCAGGCCACAGGAGAGGCCCAAAGGCAGGGGGTGGAGAATTGATGTGAAGTTGTGTCTGGGGTGAGTGGGATTCTGGGTGTGTGGGTGCCGGGCAGCTCTGGGTGCTGGGCTCAGGAGAACCCCACAGGTGGGTGCTGTCAGGGCTGGGTCCTGTCCTGGGTCAGCAGCAGGGAAGTCAGGGGACAATCTGTAACAGTGGAGCCTCTTGCTCAGCAACACAACAAGATAAAGGGGGTGTATCTGGTGAGTTCGGGGCTGGTTTGTTTATCAGCTGCCTGTGGCAGAACCTTTGTTGTTTGGCATCAGCAGTCCCAGGGAGGGCTCTTGCAAGACAGAGAAGATCAGCTCCGGGCTATAATTTTATGCAGACTTAATGAATTAACACTATAGTAAATATTTTCACATTTCCCATTAAAATTGGAATTTCACAGACACTTTTCATGCAAATTTGGAACAATTTGGCAAGGCGTGTGCCTAAAAAAATTATTTTTTTTCCTGTATCAGACAGTCCTTTTCTGTTTAAAATGTCTCAAAAAACCTCACGAAACATCTTTAGATGGAGTTGAGAGGATCATGACCAACTGTTTTTAATTTTGTTTTGTCTGAGACAGGAAAATGGTAGTGAGGAGCAGGGTTTGCATTGACAAAGGGCAGTGGGACCTGGGGGCTTTGCTGTGCCCTGAAGCTGGTGTGACTGAGCACTCAGCTCTGGGAGCTGTGGATGTGTAGATGGTTCTACCAGGCTGGTGTCTGCTGATAATTGACTGGGGGAGAAGCTGGGCTGCTGGAGGTAGCCTCATTAGGAGACAAAATGAGAAGGTGGCTTAACCTAAATAGATGGTGCTCATCCAGCTCCTCTGCTGCAGAATGCAAGCATGGACTAGCCTGTTGTTAGGAGTTTATACAGTGGAATCAAGACCTGAATTCATTTAAATAGCTTTCTGCTATTGAAAATGTCACAGGAAGCCTTTGCCTGCTGTGTTTGGGGGAGAAAATCAGAGCTTGAAGTGCCCAGGCTTTGTTCTTTCTAGAGGAATCTAGACCTGCATTTCAGATGAAGAAGCCTGCACATTATTCTCTGTGCTGTCACTGGTTATGGGGATTTGGGGCCATGAGTCAGAATTTCCTGAGTTCAGAGGCAGAGGATGGTCGAGTGTTGGACTGGTTCAGAGTTCTGGGGGTTGGGGCTGGCTCTGTCTTGCTGAGTGAGGGGCTGCAAGGCACAGGCTGCTGAGGGAGAGGACAAGTTGATTCTGCATCCACTCACCAGACCAACAAACTCTGTTTTTATCTGAATGAGTCCTTCTCCTGATGTAAATCCTGAGTGTGTCTGTGAGCAACCAAACCTTACAGAGGTTTAAATATGTGTGTGTGTACAGGTGTGTGTGTCTGTCTGTGTGCCTGTATGTGTCTGTGTGTGTATTCCTCCCTCACAACTTCAGGAGTGTATTTGTGGGGGCAGCTTTAGCTCTGCAGTGACTGATTGCAGACACCTGAAGCCCTGCTGGTTGGCTTTGCAGTATAAAAAAAACCACATCCAGAGAGCACTGAATTTATTCTGAGTGCATCCTGATTTACACACGACTCTCCTCAAGCACTGGGTGACATGTAAAACACTCTTGCTTTCCAAGAATTTCCAGCTCAGAAGCAATGCCTGTGTTCCTAGCAGCAACCTTTCCTCAGACCCTGCACAGCCCACCCCCAGCAGCTCTGGGGGTCCTGGCACTGCTCTCCCCTTTCTCACGAGGCAGAACTTGGTTGGGTATTCAGAGAAAAGAAAAGTTGAAGAGAGCCACGAGAGGCACCTGCAGTGCTGGTTTGAATTGTCAAACATGTTGGGATTTTGCTGCACGGGTTGCTCTGCCCTCTGAGCATCTCAGTTTGAGTCAAATATAGGTGAAACTATTTGAATGACTTGGTGTTCCTGGCTGTCTGGTTTTTATGTTTATGCTGGATGCTGAAGGGGGGCAGGGCAGGTTTGTTCTTAGTTGGACATTGCTTTTGAGGGTGATGAGATGAAGGGGTCTGGCTGGGTGCAGCTGCTGGGGGGTCTGTGGGCTCAGTGCTCTGGTTCTCAGTCTTGGTCTGGTGTCCAACTAAAGATCTTTGGGTTGCAGGTAGCCTGTCAGCTGCATTTGGGTCCCTCAGGCCACAGTTTGGTCCTGCTGGGCTTTGTTCATCATCTCCTGGTGCTGCAGACCCTGCAGAAGGTGTCTGTGAAACTTGGGTTCCAGGCAGCCTCAGTGTCTCAGGTGCCCTGTGGGGCTCATGGGGGGCTGGTTGGGGGGTCCCTGGGATAATCCTTTCTCTTGGGTCCCTCCACCAGAAGTCTGACCTTCCTTACCATGAGCACGCATTGCCTGCATCCAACAGGAACTGCCTGGATTGAGTTTATGTCCATAATTAAAGCCCACAGCTGCCTACAAATGAAAGGAAGGGGAGGAGGGATTACTGGAAAAGATGAAAAAATAAAATAAAATAAAATGAGTAGAGTCACTTGGCCAGCCTGTAATTTGTGACAGAGGAAGAGTTTTCACTGCCTGGCAGATATGCTCATGAATAAGGCAGCTGAATGAGTCCACCCTAGCAAGGGGAAGAATGAATTTTTTATCAAGAAATCCTGTTAGCATATTTACCTATTGACTTATTGGTGCCATAAGCCTTTGGATCTAGACATAAAACATCAGTGGGTTTGCTTTTTCAGTCTTCTCAGCTGTGTAAGGCTGGAGGAGAGGAGAAACAAAGGGAAGGATTTGCTTCTATTTAAACTCTACTGAATTAACATTATCACTGCATGCTACAACTGCAGTTAAAACATGTTCAGACATGGCTGGCATTATTGAAGCAAAATTAAAATGCTGCCAGCTTCTAGGATTTTACTGAGAGGCTGCTGGTATTTTAGTTGATGTTGTGCATTTGAATGCTTTCCTCTGGAAGGTCCTGGGTTTATGTGCTTTAGGGAATTGCAGCTCCCTTCCTCTGTTGTTTGGGACTTTCCAACTCTTGTCACTGGAAAGAAAAGGGAGAAAATTTGAATGCCAGTGTCAACAAACAAAGGGCTCGTTACCCAGGTGTGTGTATTTGTATTGTGTTCTGCATGTATTTGTATTTCACTTTGCATTTATTTATTTTTCCTTTTGTGTTTCTATTTATTTTTCCTTTATTACACAATGATTTCCTCTGCTGGAGGCTTTCACCTGGATTTCCTGTCCCGTAGTAAGTGATGGGAACTTTGCCCCCTTGTTTGATGTCAGGATCACCCTTGAGCTGCTTTTCCCTTTCTGCTTTTGCTGCCCACAGTGACAGGGATTTCTTTTGCTGGAAGAGGCTGCACATGGCTCTGGTTTGTGATGGGGCAGATGTGTCTCACCGTATGCTTGGGTACCAGTGTGCAAACACTGCAAATAATTATGAGGCTTTCTTAATTAAGGAGTCAAAACTTACTCTTGACCTCAGTGTTGTTTCCAGGGATTTGGGCTGTGAGTTAAGAGTTGGATTTGATGCTATTAAAGTTCATGTGAAGTCTCTGTCCCTCCTCCTCCCCATCTGTGAAAGCACTTTGCACTTTCCAGAAGTGAGGATCAATACTTTGGGCTATTGTGGTGCTGAGGACTGTGCAGCAGCCCAGAAAAGTGCCTGGTGCCAATGTCACTTGAGTCTGTGACTGCTCTGTGAATCGAGTAGATCCTTTTTGATTCTGCAGGTTGAACTTGGAATGGCTTTTCTCAGCAATTCTGGATTTTTTTGCCCTTTTACTTGCCTGTGCAAGGTCTGCCTGCCCCTGACAAATTGCTCAGTTGGTACCTGAGGAAAATGGGCTGGATAAGGCAGGGCTCTGTGTGCTCATTGTACATGCTTTTAATTTTTTTTTTCTTGATAATTTCTGTGTTCACCTAATCCTAAAGAATAGGGATGGATAGAAATAAATCAACCATTAATAGCATCACTAATTAACAGAAGTAGCCAGGAGAAAATTGTGAAAAATCAGATGAAGGGTAAATAGAGTTCATCTCTCAAAAGCAGCTGGGAGTTTTCCCCAATGCAAAAGCACTTATCTCAGGGAAGATTGCACTTTAATTGCCCCAAATAAGTCAGGCTCTGCCATTGATTAAATTACAGGGAGTAAACTTGAGGTGTACAATCCATTTGGATTAAAAACACAGTAAAGAGCTAATGGTCTGTGGTGGTTCAGCTTTGGCTGTATCTGTCAAATTAGATCCCTTCTTTATTGAACCCCACTCTGGAAACATTTCCAAAGGGTTACGTGTTAGCCCATTAACTGCTGGTTATTCACAGTGGTGAGCAAAGTGCTGAGCAAAGCAATAGTAGAATTTCTTCCTTGAAAATCCAGGGCAATTCCTGTCAGAAATGGCTGAAGCCCATCCAAGGAGCAAAATGGCTCCTTCTTCAGAGGCATTTTTGTTTCTCTGTTCATGGAAAAGTAGAGCAACTTGAAGCCTAAATGTTTCTAACAGCTTGAGAGCATCTTTGCCCAGCCAGGACACCCGAGCTGGGGCTCTGCTGGCAGGACCACCCGTGACCTGCATGTGGTGCCCAGGTGGGTGCTGGTACATGGCAGGATGGTTTGTGGCTCAAAACTTCTGCAGATGCTGCCCTTAGGGTCCCATCTGAAGCTCCAAAGACAACAACAGATGGGGCTTTTTGCATGGGTGTGTGATAAGAGGACAAGGAGCTGTGGTTTAAAATGTGGAGAGGGGAGACTGAGGTTGGACATGAGGATGAAATGATTCCATGATCCCACCCTGGGCAGCAGCTTCCTAAGTGGAAGTCAGAGTCATCAGGAAGTCTCTATAATTTGTATTAATTAAAATTATGTTATTATTATAATTAATTTATATTAATTTATATTAATTATAGCCTTGCATTGAAGTCAGTGGCAGTGTGGTTGACGTGGGGTAGCTTTGTGTGTAGATGTCCCTCAACTCTCTCTTCCTTGCAGTATACAAATAAAGGAACACTTACACATGTACACAAACAAAGTGATTAGAGACAGCACTGATTCTGGAAAGAAGAGAATCACAGTGTTTTGTCCAGAAGCCTGGAAATCAGGAGCTGAAACGTGAGGTTTTTTTGCTCAGGTTCATTGCAGGCCAGCAGTCCCTGCTCAGAGCATCCATCCCTGCTGTGAGCAGCCAGCATTTCCTATGGCAAAGGTCTTTGTTGTTCTGCTGCTTCTGTGCTGCCCAGGAGGATTTCATCAGGTTCAGCAATATTTAATAAGTTATTTGAATAAGTTATTTAAACATGTGCTGTTGGTGCTTGGCTCCTCTGGTCCTTGGTGTGCATTGCTGGGGGGTGACAGGTCTGGGGTTTGCCTGGGCTGGGAGGAGCTGTCAGCTCTGGATCCATCAGGTCTCAGGTTCACCCCTGGGACATGGCCTTGGTCCACACTTTCCTGGCTGCTGCTGGATCTCTGGGAATCCCTTGCCACGTGAAATATAGATTTAGGTTGTGCTGCAGAAGCTGGAGTGGGAGGCTGCAGGCAGTTGTGCTCTGCTCAGAGAAAAGGGGAGCTTAGAAGAAAGGAACAGAGGATTTGGAGATTGTTTTGTTTGACTCTCTCTGATCTGTAGGCTGTAAATCTCCCCAGACCTCCACAGAAACCTCCATCCATCGACCAGAGGCTGTGTGTAAACCAAATTTCACCTAATTATTTGTTTGTTAGTTTGAGGTTCCAGAACCAGGGTCTCATCACTGATGCAAACTCTGACCAAGCATCCCTGGCAGAAACTGCACAGCCCCTCGGGGGCTGCTGGGGCTTTTCCTGCAGGGGCTGCCACAGCTTTCCCAAAAACTTCCCTCACTGGCAAGGAAATGCTGTGGAATCTTTATGTGCTCCTTCCCCTTCCAAACCACCTCCTGCTCCCTTTGACTGGCCCTGAGAAGTCAGTGGTGAGTGGGGTCTGGCTGGGAGCATCCCCTGGTGACACCTTGGGCTGGAGAGCTGGGGGTTTGCTGCTGGGATGGAATGGAATGGGATGGAATGGAATGGAATGGAATGGAAGCAGGGCACAAGAGCAGGGAGGGATTTGCTGATCACTTCATGGGGATGGGATGGGATGGAAGGAGGACATGAGAGCAGGGAGGGCTTTGCTGATTGTTTCATGAGGATGAGATGGGAGAAAGCTGCAAGAGCAGTCAGGGCTTTGCTGGCAGTTTCATGTGGGTGGGATCCAGCTGGCTGGAACAGAGCTGCTTCTGGTCTGGCTCTAGCAGCAAGAAGCCCCAGTGAGACGGGAAAGTTATCTCAGGACAGGCAAGGAACGAGGGCTCTGCCTCCCCATACCCCAGGAACATGGGCCAGGAAGGAAGATGAAAGGTGATGTAAAAGCATTTCTGGTCTCTGCAGCACATTGCAAGCAGCAGTTGGCTGCTTTCAAGTCAATTGTTTCAAAGCATATCTTGAAATGAATCAGTAATTAGACTCGGCTGCCATGTTGTTAACATAATGAAGCTGTGGCCTAAGAACTCTGAGAGCCAGCAGTGTCTGTCCCTGCCTTTCCCTGCTGGGGAAGTCAGGGGAAGGAAAAGAAGTGAACAAAGCCATGGAGCTGCTGGGGCAGGATGAGAGGGATTGCAGAAGACATTAAGAATTTTCATTCTTAATAAGAATGAGGCTGCACATCTCTCTTAATGAGAGATGAGGCTGCACAGACTTTCTCCTCTCATTTTCCTTGCCTGTTTTCCCTTCAGACTCCTTGGTCTGTCATGTGCTGGTGTTGCCTTTAGCAGGGGTGGTTTGTGGTAGGGTTAGTTAATCCCTGTTCATCTTGGGTGAGTCACTGATCAACTGACATGGGTATTTCTGAAGAGAGATTTGCTATTTGGAGAAACTCTTGTCATGTGTTTGATCCGGAGTGTGTTCCTTCAGGAAGAAGTTGTGCAGATAGGCACCCTGCAAAAAATGTCTTGGAAGGTATTTCCTGCATCAGTGCTACAGGGGGTATCACCTGGGAGAGGTGCTGTGACATTGGTGACCCACATCACACGTGTGTCTTTCTTATTTACTGGGTGACTACGTCTGCAGAGACATTCTGAGGTGGCATGGAGCACATGTAAAGCAGTTGTTACTGTGAATCCTTCTGCAAGAAGAACTAAACTTGCAGATGTGGTTGGGAATAGTGACCAGAGCAGCACAAGTAATAAGTAAAAGGGACCAGGATCAGTAGGAATGGGTGCATTTTGTGCAAGGTGATGTTTGTGCATCCTCCATCTGTGCCAGCCTCCAGGGCAGGGAGGTGAGCCCTGACTTTGTGGTGTTATTCATCCTCTGCAAGGGGAGGGAGGAGAAGAAGAGTGTCTGTGGCCCTTTTCCTCACCCTTACCCCCACCATCAGCCTCTCAAACTGCTGCATTCTTCACTCTCAAGAGAAGAATTTTCGGTTTTCTCAGCACTTGGCTTCAGTGAGCAGCCATGTGGCATTTCACTTCTCAGCAGAAACTTTGTCATAAACTAAACCACTCTCCCCTCCCCTTACTCTGGACTGCTGCTTACTCAGGGAGCCTCGGGTGTGTTCTGATGACAGCCTGAAGTGCTGAGTAAGCAGATGTGGAATTGCAGTGCCCTGAAGATGCCAGAGTTTCTTGCAGCTTCTTGTCTCCTGCCCTGGGTGTCTGCACAGAGCCTGGGCATGGTGCCACTCTCTGCCTGGAGTCAGAACACACCAAGGGGAAGCCTGGGGGTCCCTCCTGGGTGTCTGTCTCTGTCTCAGTTGAGATGTAAAGATGCCAGTGATGCTCAGCAAAGGGCAGGGGCAGGGGCAGGGGAGGGAGGAGGCTGGTGTAGAAAACCTTGCCCAGAGGTGGGTCACTTAGGAGAGTGTTTTGGTCCTAGAGCTGTGGAATTAGGTGAATTTTCTTCCTGGAACTTATAGCAAATCATGGTAGGGGTTGACAGCTTGGTTCACCAGTTCATTTGCTTGCATTTAAACCAAACTAAGCACATCAGTAGTGGGCAGCTCAAGGGCAAGCTGGGAGGAATTCTGCCCTTGCCACCTCCTTTTTCTCTGATATTTTGGTTTTGAGGCTGATTAACATTTGTTTTTTTGTTTTTTTCTCTCCCTTTCTTCTGGCTTCCAGACAAACGATGCTGCAGGAAATACCTGGAACTGGCTTTACTTCATCCCTCTCATCATCATTGGCTCCTTCTTCATGCTCAACTTGGTGCTGGGCGTCTTATCAGGGTAAGACTCTTGTGACTTGTTTGTCTCTACCTGGGGAAGGAAAGGGAAGCTGTGAAGCTGTGTTGTTTTAGCACAAGAGGATTTGTTTTAGTGAGAGGATGAAAAAGAGCAGTGTGGGTACCTCACACTCTGCCTGGGACCCCTTCAGCCATTTCCTGCCCTGCCCATTCCTGGCAGTGGGGGTTTCTTTAAGGCTATAGAGCCATAGGATGGGGGAGGACTGGTGAAAAATCATTCATTTAGATGATTCTGAATCCAGACCCAAGAGGTAAGTGAGCTCCCTGGAACTGCACTGACTTGAGGCTGTGCTGCTGACACTCCTGCATCATCTTGAAAACTCATCAGGAACCCACTGATGCTACTACAAATACTTCAGTGCTGAGCTGGAAGCCCAATATAATATATTTGGTCTAACTCCAACATGGAGAAATGTGAAGCTCCAAAAGGAGGCAATTAAAAGGTCTCAGGCAGTTGGTGTTGTTTTTAAGCCCCTGGCTGTTGAGGCCAATGTCTGGGTTTTGGGGACGCGGAGGTCTCTTGATGTTCAAAACCCAGGGTTCAGCCAAGGATATGTTTTTTGTTGCATATGAGTTTTGGGTTTGGGCCATTGTAGAGATCAGACTGCCAAGTCTGAAGCCCAGCTGGAACGTCCCCAGCGTCTGTGGAAATTTGATCTGGAATTAACAACCTGACTCATCTTAATGTTTTATGAGCTCTTAGACTTTGGCACCTCATTTTGCACAGTTTCTTGTTAGCCCCTCCAGGTGATCTCAATTATAGAGATCTAATAAGATCTAGATTTATTTCTGGCTCTCAGGACTATGGGAAGAAAGAAAGGAGTTAATGTTGCTGAGTGGGAAAAACCCCTCAGTGCTGCACCTTTGCTCTTCAAGTTACTACAGCAAGAAAAATATTTTCCAGAAACAGATTCATCCTCATTTTTATTAATTTGTCAAGCATCCCTGTCCTCAAAACACATGCTGGGTGCATGAGCCAAGCAGGGCAGTTTTGCTGGAGGCTGTGCTGCTCCCAGAGAGGGTCATGGAGAAGGCCAAGTTGTGCACTTTGCTGTTCCTGCAATCCAGGAATAATGATCTTGATCAATAACTGATCAAAGCCATTCCCCAGCCCTCCTGATGTATCAGAGGCTTTCTGAAGGAGAGCTGCTTGGCCATCCCTGGCTGACGTGTGATTTAAAGCGAGTGCCAGGGCTGAGTCTGGTTCATTAGGTAATTCATCTTCCCCAGCCCACACTGGGGTCAGCCCATGGTGCCTGTAATGATACTTAAGGTTTAAAGCAAAACTCAGAAGCCTGCAGGCTCCTTTCCCTTTGTGCTGGATCCCAACGTGTTTGGTGACCGAAAGATTGGAAACCTCTGTCTGCCTCTCCTGAAAGCCTCTTGTTGCTTGGGGCAGAACATGAATATTATATAAATCTGTGTCTCCCACATGAAAATGCAGCTCTGTGCATCAGGTTTCCCTTTGTTAGTGGTAGGGATGACAAAATCCTCGTCACGGATGGAAGCTTTTAAATTTGATCTTGCACAATGGTTTGATGTCCTTGTCTGGAATAATTCCTGGGGAGAGGCTGAAGACAATAACCACGGGAGTGGAGGTGCTGACCCCACTGCTCAGCCTGGGAGGGATGGAGGGAAGTGGGAATATGGAAATGGGCTGGGGCTGAGAAGGCACCAGAAAGATGGAAAACCCTCTGAGGGCAGAGAGTGTTCCCAGTATGTGCTCCAGCCTAAAGCCCCAGAGAAGTGTAGAAAAAGAATAAATCACATCCAGCAGAAATTTCTCCTTTGCTTGGCTGGCTGTGCCTGGGGAAAAGGGGTGATTGGCAAAGGGATGGGGACTTCCACACGAGGACATTGTAGCATCCACATCCCAGTGACCATGTCACCCCTGGCTCCTGCAGCAGAGGCTTTTGGCACCTTCCCATGTTCTTGTTTGAAGAAGACAAGGTTGATTTAGGGTTGATTTAGGGCTAGGGGTTCTACAGATAGCCCATGAGCAGGGTCAACCTGGTAATTACTCACCAGGTTCTTATTTTGAGGATCTGGGCACTTCATAGCCTTGAATATCGTCCTGGTTGGGTGGCAGGAGGGATGCAGTGCAGAGAGGGACCAGAGGGGAAGGCAGAGGGGATGGAATCTCTCCAGGAGACTCTTTAGGTCACTGCTTTCCTGGGTTTGCATGAGGAGTCCATTACTGTCCTCTTCACAAAAGCCCTGTTGGTTGGGTTGTATTTTGTTTTTCAATACTTTCCCATGGACATCATCAGCACTGGGGGGTTAAGCTTCAGCCTGACACTGTCCATACCTTGGCAAGCCACAGAGAAAGCTTTTACCTGAGTATTTTGCTTGGTTTTGAGCTATTTCCTCTCTCATATTTTTGTTCCTCAGTGGGCAGTAAGGAAGCTACAAGTTTCTGAAGCAGGTTTGCAGATGCTGTCACAGATTATGGCAATAAAAATAATCTGAAATGACAGCAGGCTGTTGAGCTTTTTACTGACTACTGGATTGTGCAGAGTTTTGCCATAACTCCTAATGGATTTTTCTGCCTTTCTGCAGTTATTTGTGAGCCTGGGCCAACACTGGGCAGATACCTGACATGAGTGGGCTTTGTTCCTGACTCTCTCTGAGCAGTGTAGCTGGGTCTGACACCGTTGGCCACCCGAGTCTCATCTGCTAGCAGAACGTGGAAGCATTTGCATTGCAAAGACTACAGAAGAGATGATACCTGGTTTAAAACAAAGAGCAAAGAACCTTCCTCCTCTGCTGATTCCTCTGTAGTTATAAAGAAAGCAAAGGCAGGGAGATGTGGTGTATGTGTTAGTGAAAACATGTATGTCTGTAAATATATATAAGATATATAAGAAAAACCCCAGAGTTTTGGGCCACAGCTGATATCTCAGCAGGCTGCAGCCCTCTGCCACCCTGCTCTGGCAGCTGTTGTCACCAAGAGATGGGAACCCAGCTCCCACCTCAGCCTCCTGTTCCTCTGTCCCTTAGCAGTGATTTCCAGGGTTGTTTTTCTCATCCTGCTGCTGGTCTCCCCCTCCTCTCAGCCCAGTTAACAGCTCTCTTCCATGGGCTGGTGGGATCATGGAGTTTTCTACTCCTTTGGCGTTGAGTTGGGAATTAATTTTCCCTGGTAAGGAGCTGGCTGATCCCATACAACACATTTATGACTGTTTTGATGTTTTGGATTACACAGTGCAAAGAGGATAAATGTTATCATGGGATGCTGTGAGGAAGCTGATTTCACTTATTGCAAGGCTAAGTGCATCTTGGCTCTGATTCAGGTGGGGAGTGGGGAGGGTGGCGAGACAGTGGGAGTGCTGGCCAGAGAGGGCAGTGCCCTGGGAGTGATGCCCTTGGATGCTGAGAGTCTGTGTCTCTGAAGTGTGAAAAATGCTGCTTGTCATGTCCTCAAATATTTATGGTGAAGCCTGAGGTATTTCCAGACCAGCCAGTAAAGACTCATGATCTTTTCCTGAGGTTTACTCGTCTGGCTGCAATAACCAAGTGTGGAGAGGCACAGTTTCAATCTTCCCTGCTTAATTATTACCAGAACGTGGCCCAAACCTGCTCTGTCCTGAGATGTGCAGCACCTGTGAGACCAACTGGTGTGAGAACTGCAGGGAGACATTTCCAATGGATGCAGCATCTCTGTGACAGCAGGAGCCTGGCAAGGGATACAGCCACAGACTGTGCTGGCCCTTTGCAGCTGAACAAGGAGAGGGATAAATGGTGCTTTGATTCTTTTCTGATGCACTCTGAGTTGTGCAGAGTGTGCTGTGGGGTGATGCTCTGTGGGGTGATGCCCTGTGGGGTGGGCAGAGCTGCATTAAACCCTCCCTGCCATGGGCCCCAGACTCCCTGGGGAACATCTGGTGCTGTGGTACCTTGGGTCACTGAGGTTTTGGTGCTGTTCAAGCAGCTCCCTGGGTCTGGAGACCCACTCAGTGGGTGAAGCAGCTGTTTCAGTGACTTGCTCTGCTGAGTTTCATGACATGTTTCCCCATCCTGAGGATTTTTGCCAGCTTGAGATCATAAAACTTCAGCCTGCGAGACGTGCAGGGGCTGGAGCAGAATCAGGCTGATTAATTTGTCATAATGGCAAAGAGTTCTTCTGTCCTCCTTCTCCCTCATTACAGAGACAATCATTCATTTTCCCTGCAAGTTTGTCCAAGTTCACTGTTAACCTGCTGGGATCTGACTTTGGTTGGTGTTAATTATTTGCAGAAGAAGAGCTGCATCATGAAAGGCTGAGAATTCTGCTTGCGTTTCTCATTCAGTCTTTCCCCAGCCTGTGCTTAAAAAGGAGGGGAAAGACAGGGCAAAAAAACCCTTTTCTTTCTTGTCATCCCTTGCTCATTCCCCTTTTTAACAAAATCACCATTACAATCAAGCAGTGTAGGAGGAGCCCACATGTTTCTTGCAGAAGAGGTCAGGGAGCAATGATTTTCCACACGAGCTTCATCTCACCAACCTAAATATCCTATCCAATGCAGATGCTTTGCTCTTTTCGTGTTTTGGGTTAGGACAGGAGAGATGGACTGCCTTGATTTGCCCTTCTGTTAAGCTGCAATGGGAAATAAAGGAATGATACATAGGAGACCTAAATCTCAATTTCCTGGGGTCTCTGCTTTGACTTTGGGGTAGAAACTTGATGAACAGAGCCAAGAGGTTCATCCAGCAATTGCAGTAGGCTGATACTGTGAGATAAATAGTGCTTTTTAATTCTTTATTCTCTCTTTGTTGTTGCCTCCTTCAAGTCAGGTTCCCCCAGCTGTGGCACTCACAGCATCTCAAATTGAATTAGGTGGAATCAAAGTGAAATTGGCACAAGCTGAATGTAAAGACAAAAGGAGGAGAGATGTATTGAAGGTTTCACCTCTCTGCTGTGCCTCTTTCTAGAAATACAAGACACGTCCCAGAGCTGGCTGGCATTTGAAGCATCTTCCTGCTATGTTCAGTGATAAAAGGGACTGTAAAGCCTGGATCTGTGCTGGGAGATCAATCTCTCAGGGATCCTTTCATCCGCTATCAGCTGGTTCTGGAGAGCTATTTTTTCCCCTCCTCTTTAGAGCAATGAGGAGGAAGCAGGAGCAGCCCCAGCTGTGCAGGATTGATCCATCCAGCAGAGATATCAGGATGGGTTCAGCAGCACAACCAGCTGGGTCTGTACATCTGGGCTCAGTCTGGGAGAGATGGATGTGCCCCTTCAGGACATGCCCAATGTCCTCTTGGCCAGCTGGAGCTCCAGGTGAGGTAGGAACATGGAACTTGGATGTCTTCAGGATTTCATGCAGCTGATGGGAGAGCCCAGGGCAGATGAGGAGCCCCAGAGCTTGGTCATCATCAACACAAGGAAATCTTGGTTTTCCTCTGGGCTTTCCTTGCTTAATTACAAGTTTTAAAACTCTGACTTCTTAGCAATCCACCTTTATGGGCAGGAAAATAAAATCTTAGAGGAGCCAAATGTCACCAGCATAAAGAAATTCATACTGATGGTTTTCCAGGAGAATCAGTTGCTCTGTTTCATCTCATTATAGCACTTTCCAGTGTGATCTCTGCACCCCTGGGATGTGCTTTCTTCCACCTCCCTCAGATTTCTGTGCAGGTGCTTTTCTGTGCTTTTTCTTCTTGCTCCAGACAGGCTTTCTAATCAGTATGCTTTGCCTGTGTTCAGTGCTGACCTGGGCCTGATTTTTAGAGGTATTTAAAACCCGTGATTTAACAGTTCCTGTGTTCCTATTCGTGTTTCCAAGCCAGTAAATCAGAGGACCATATTATTTTTACTTTTACCTGCACTTCAGGATTTGTTCTGTGAGTGAGAATAACCATCCCTTGGCTCATCCTGAAGTCTTTCTGGTGTTACAAACACTGAAGGTTGGTGTCTGAGGTCTGCAGGGCCTCTTCCTGGCAGGATTGCTCTCCCCCTGCTGCTGCCTCCCTGGCAGCCCCTTTATGGCTTTTGGAGCCCTGCTGTGGGCTGAGGGGGGCCCTTTCACCTCTCAAAGAGTTCCAAGTGTTGCTGGTGTTTCTGTTGATGATGGGTTCACCCAAGCACTGAGATTTGTTGGATTAGGATAGGGTGGCAAACCCCAGCCTCAGAAACAGAGGGCTGAGAGGGAAAGGAAAAATTAACTGAAGGCTCTTTCTCTATTTCCTTCTCAGAGCTGATTAATCAAAATAAATCAAAATCAAATCAAAGGAAAGGAACTTCCACCCTTAAAATCTATCAAGTGTTTCTGCTTGCATGTGGATGCTCTGGGGAAGCTGGGAGGCTTGGAGGTGTGTGCAGCAGTTCCCATGCTGGGAAGGTTCTTTGGAGCACTCTGGAGCTTCTCACAAGTGATGCTCAGCCCCTGAGTGAATGGTTGCAGCCTGACAAGAGCCCAGGAGACTTGGGTTTGCTGAGGAAAAGAGGATGTGCTTTGCTCAGCTGCCCTCTGTCATTTTCCAGCATGTTCCTAAGTCCAGGGTGCCACAAGTGTGTGAGCTCATCCCTGCCATCTCTTTGCAGCCTCTTAGGGAAACTCCCACCTCAGCCTTGCTCTTGCTGGAAGCTGATTGCAAACAAGGGGGGTAATCAGCACCAAGTTCCATCTGAGGCTCTTTCTGTGCCACCTGTAAAAGGGGGGAACTGGAAGTGAGAGGAATTTGGGATGATGCCTCTCCTCACCCAGGCAGCCCCCAAGCAGCACAAGACTCCTGATTCTGTACCACTGCCCCAGCACGTGTTTCCCACACGGATGCTGCTCCAGCCTGCATGCCAGAGCCAGAGGAGCTCCAGTTTTCCTTCTCCTGCCTCCAGCCTGTCCCTCCCTGCTCTGGAGTGACGTGGGCTGCTTAGCAGGCTGCTGACAAATACCAAGTCTGCTCCTGGGCACTGCTCCACACTCAAGCAACAAAGCTTACAAATTGAGCCTTCTGTCTTGGCCAATTTTGTTTCTCCACCTGGAGAATTCGTTTTGGCTTGTGAGTAACTCAAACATCTGCAGTCCTGGCTGCTCCTTTTGCCAGCAGCTCACCCACTTGGATCACCTGGCTCCTCTCCATCCTGCATTTCTCCAGGAAGGGCTCTGTCCCCAGACACCACGTGCCACCCAGGCTCAACTTTACTCATTCCTCTGACGTATTTGGACTGGAGATGAAGTCAAACCTAAAGCTGTTTGTTTTTTTGTTTGGTTGGTTGGCTTTGACTTAAAATTCTAAAAGGGCTTTGCAGCTGATTTCCTGATTTCCTTCTTGGAGGAGTCCTGAGATCTGTGCTTCTTTCTGTTTACTCTGGACAGTGCTTTACATTCAGTTCTCCCGTTTTAAGATCTGAGATGTCATGAGATCATCTGTAGATCAGTGGTAGAGTTCTGAAAGAGGAACCAACTCCCTGTGTTGTTACCATGAGTGCTGTTAGTGGTAGCAAGGACAGTGATGCTCTACCATCTCTCTCTGCCTCTTCCCTGTGAGGGGGAAGCATTTCTTTCTGCTTTCCAAGTAGAAAACCTGAATTGCAGAGGTTTAATGGTGTGATCAGTCTTGCAGCAGGCTGCTAGCACTGGCCCTGGGGATGTACCATGAAACCCCAGAGCAGGAGGTGCATTACATGATGCTCCATCTCAGCTCTCTGCTGTCATATAGGAAAGGTAATCAGAGACTCAGGGGATGAAGGTTTGCTTGGTACTTTCCCCCCCTTTTTGTTTGCTGTGACAGTGGTTTTAATTTAAAACTGGCACGGATAAAGTACTTGTAAGAATTTCATTTGTTTATAATCCTTTACTGACCCTGGTGGTTGCTCATGAGTTGACCCTGTCTCTTCTGTGGCTGGTGGGGCTCCTGAATTTCCCTGAAGTGGCTATTCCAGAGCATGTTTACGCTGAGATTTATTTTACTCTTCCACCCACTGAGGTGATAAGCAACAATCATCCATTTTCCTGATGACTTTAAGCACCAGCCACTCTTGAGAAGAAGGATGTGACACATTGAGCTTGGTATGGCATATGGTTTCCATGATGAATGCCCTTCTTCTGATTTCTCTTTGTTCCTGCTGTCTCTCTGGAATCAGTTATTCACAGCTGTCATGTAACTAAAATGCACTGCAGGCACCTCCCCAGCAGAGCTCAGCTTCCCCCAAAGCCAGATCTCCTGCTGCCTGTAGGAGCTGGGACCTCTCTGCCTTCCTCCTCCTGGTACCCCCAGACAGTGCTGGAAGATGAATGTTTGGGGAGGCTTGGGGGGCACATGATGGTTGATGAGAGCCAAGGATAAGGATGAGCATGAGCAAACATCTTTCAATATTCCTCATTCCAAATGTGGCCAAACTGTGGAGAACCAGCTGGGAAAAAAGTCCTGGAGATAGAGGTGGGCAAGAGGCAGTGTGTTTCCCTCTCAGGTTTCTTTTCTGATGATTTGTGAGTTCTTTTCATGAACAACAATTATGCCGGGCAAAAGAGGAAACTTATTTACTGCTGCCAAACATTCCCATGGGACTTTCAGAGTGGGCAGGAAAACTTGAGCTGAATTTTTTTAGACGAAATGAGGTATTTTGATTGAAGTTTCCCCCTTTTCTTTTATTATGTTCTGAAATTTTGTTGAAAAGCTCTCAAACAGAAATTCTGGGAGTTTTCTAGGTGCTGCAGTTGAATATTTCGGTTCCTGCATGGTGATGAGCGGAGTGGGAAAGAGAAACACACACACGCTTTTTATTGTTACATTTTGTAAAGAAAACCACAGTTTTTTGACAAGTTCCAGCTTCACCAAACCACTCAGATCTCCTGGGGTAGGAGAAAGACCTTAGTGATGCATTCCTCCACCAGGAAGACTTTACATCAGGACCCTCCAGTCTTTAACCTGGACTGTTTTGCTTGTGCTTTGTAGCACTCAAAAGACATTGAATGAACAGAGCTCCATCTCCTGAAAGTTTCCTTCCCAACTCCTACAACAGTGCCAGACCTCCAGAGAAAAGGAGGGAGAAGGTGACTTGAACCTCAGCAACATTCCTCACTGGTGGCTTGTAAAACCCTGCAGGCTGCATGGAAACTACGGGAGGTTTGAGACTTTGCACAGTTCTCCGTTTTCCTACATGTTTAAAGTCGAGATTAAAGGACCAAGTCTCAGGTAGCTTTTCCTTTCCATAGGCCGGACAGGAGCTGGCAGAGGATGAAAGGTTTTGCAAGGAAAAGTCTCCCTTGGCTGGTCCCGAGGGATGAGGGAGCTGTGCCATGGCTCACCTGCTGCCCTTCCTGCCTGCTCTGCTCCTGCAGGATGCTCCCCACCGAGCCCTGCCTCCTGCTCCCATCCGGCACAGCCCAGATCTAGGAAATCTGAGAGGACACAAGCCTGGAAGCACAGTCCTTCCACGTCTGGCAGTTTTTAAATGCATGTTGTCACCTCGTGCTGTCTGATCTCATTCCTCCCGTTCCAGAGAGAAATCAAACCCAAGAGAAGGTCCATGGCCCCGACCAGCGGGCGCTGAACCAGAAATGAGAACGTTCAAAAGGGAGCAGGAGAAAACGGGTGATCCTGCTGATCCCGAATCCCTGGCAGACACGTGCTGAATGTCAAGGAGGAGCTGCAGGTTCAGAGCCACATCTCGGCTCCCTCCTTTTTAAGGATGGGGTCACGGGCTGTGCTGGGAGGTGGGGGACAGCAGAAGGAAGTCAGGAGACCAGGATGCTGTGCCAAGATCCAGATAAGGGCTCAGCTGATGGCAGCTCTCAGAGCAGCCACTGGGACCTGTGTGTGTCGCAGTGCTGAGCCAAATCCTCCTGCAGTCCCTTCCCTGCGGGTCGGTCAGCCCTGCCAAGTGAAGCAAAAGTGTCAGCTCTGAAGGGTAAAGTGTAGGCACTGTGACTACAAAGCTGCCTCTGGCGCTCGCAGCTTTTTGTTTCCTCCCTTCTGCCTCCTTTCTCCTGCTCCTTGCTGGCTTCTAAGGAGCAGGTGTGGATAATGGGTGATTAAGTGGGGTTTTAGTAAATCCTGGTTAACTAAAGGTTTGCAACAATTAGCAGTTTGCTGAAGATTTGAAGGGCACAGTGAAGTTAAGATGTCAAATGTACATGAGGGACACAAAGCCTGGCCCCAGGTTTAACCATCAGAGGAAGCTGCTGCAGGAGTCCCTCGGGTGTGTGCTCAGAGCCAGGAGTTGCAGAGGATGGTTCTGAGCTCCATGGGTGGTACCTGGGCACACACAGCTCCAGGTGACTCATCAGAAACTTCCCACTGGTGATGCAGATGAGTTTGGGGAAAGCCTCAGAGTGGGTGCCTTGGGAGTGGGGGCTGCACTGACATCTCAGCACTGTTTCAAATTAGGCAGGGATTAGGAGATGTCTTCCAAGACAGAGAGACTGCTGGTGTGTCTGTGACATGATCTTGTGCTTCTAGGAAGTTCTGCTGTGGGATGAGTGGCATGAAGGGATGGAGGGCAGGTGTTAGTCTTGGGAATAGTAATTTGTTTTGCATGACTGGACAATTATTGGGGGTTGTGAATCAAGATCTCATGGAAATGGCTATGGTGTGGTCCCAAAAAAGAAGTGTAGCATGCAACAGTTTGCAGTCCTCTTTCAGGATGAGAGAGGAAGAGAAACAACTGAGTTGGAATCAAAGCAGTCGTTTGTTGGATGACAAAATGTAGTGTGTGGTGCTTTCCTCTCAGTGCTGCTGTCCCTGACTTCACAGGCTTCACTGTGAAAGACAAAAGAGGGGCTGTTTATTTTCCCTGACCACTTGTAACCTGTTCCTTCTCACTCTTCTCTCTCCTCAGTGAATTTGCCAAAGAACGAGAAAGGGTTGAAAATCGTCGCGCTTTCCTGAAGCTCCGGAGGCAGCAGCAAATTGAGCGGGAACTCAACGGGTACTTGGAGTGGATCTTCAAAGCAGGTAAGGTGGGAGATCCCTGCTCTCGGTTCAGTATGCTTGTGGCAAGTAGCATCTGGTGATGGAAGAGCAAAAGGGCCCCAGAACTGGTCCTTGGTGTTGCCACTGGGGTAACCCAAGAGTAGGGAGTGCTCAGCTGGCACTTGGTGGTTTTGTTGGGCTTCTTTCTGAGCAATTCCTGAAGTGATTGCAAAAGATCTCGGTGTGGTTAAGCAAAAATAAAGGAGCTTGGCCAACTTCATTGCTGAGACTGAAGCAATCGTCTTAATACAGTATAATATAAAAAGTGATACAGTGCATAAAGTCTCTACAGTGGGAAAACTGTTCCCTTACATGAGTCATTTATATTTTATTTACTTTCTACCACAGCTGTTTTATAATCCTCTCTTGCCATGATGGTAAAATACACCGGAGTGTCATTTTATGAGCTACAGAGATCTCGTTTGTGAAACTGGTGCTGGTACATATTAACATTGCTTTGCAGCTATTAGAACTGAGCACTCTGCTTTATTGCAAGCCGTGAGCAGCTCTAACAAGGACCCAAGCACACAAATTTAACAAAAATAGCATGCTTTGCTTTTCCTTTTTATCAGACAGTAAAGGTTACCAACAACCTTCCCCTGCTGTAGAACAACTGTTACATATATTGACATAACTATGGTGTAAAGTAGGAAGAAGTAGCAGCAGCTTAAGTGGTGTCTGGAACCCATTATTTCCCACAGCCCATATGGAGTGACAACCGAGTGCCACTTGTACTGAGGGGCTGAAATTCACTGTGACTGTTCAGCAGCCACTGTCCTCATTTAGGTAACCACATTGTACTCTGTGGTTCTCCAGAATTAGAAAGAAGAGCCAGAGCCATTCACTTTCCTTTCCATTTATAATTTGTCTTCCCAGTTGTTTACAGCTTTTGTATTGCCTCAAATTAATTAGTGCTTTAGCCAGTGGCTGGAGCAGAGTGTGCCATGGTTCTGTCTTGTCTCTTGTGCCATCTGGATTTTAAGGCTCTCGTGATTTCCTGGTCCTAAATCCTGGTTGCCCTATAGATAATATCAAGATGAGAATTCCCTTGCAGGGCTATGGGCTGCTTAATCTCATTTTGGTGACTCCTCTGCCAAGAGGAACCGTGCTGAGGTCATTAGCTCAATTTGCTAAAAGTTAAGGTAGAGAAGTTATAAAACATACAAGCAGTACCTGCTCCAGCTTTGCATCCCTGTGGGAATGACTGGCTGTTCTATTTCTGTCTTGCCAGTGTAGAATAAATGTCACATCAATCCAGTGCAAGACTTCTGCAAAATGCCCATCTTTTTATTTGTATAACAACACAAGATCTAGAAGGGCAGTTGTGGTTGAAACTGAAGCAAAAGTAGCTGAGGATGGTTTAAATGTGGGCTGTTTAATACAGGCAGCAGCATATCTGTTTGAGGGATCTGTGCTGAGGTGTTTTAAACACTGACAACCTTAATGTGCAAATGCTGGTGAGAGTTATACTTAGCAGAGGAAGCCTTAATTGATGAAGTGTTTAACAAATGCCTACTGAACAAAGGGCTGGGGAATGAAAGAGAAAGTTGTAGCAGAGATAATGTGCTGAAGTGTCAAACTGAGATGTGCATGACTTGAAAGAAAAACATCAACCCACAGTCTGACCAATTTCCTTAGGGTTTGAGTTGACTTTCTTCACTTAGGATTAGAGAGAAGGCAAGGTATGAAGCTTTTAGCTCTATTTCTTTCTCAGCTGCACGTTGCAGAACGAATGCACAGGGTAGTCAGGAGGCTTTAAATAAATTCAAATGAGATAACAGGAGATTTCATGTAAAGTTCCCATACCACGAGGCCAAGACTAAGCAAGGAAAATTGTAACTGGGTAGAGTCTTCCTGAGGCTGTCAAGAAGAGATGTCATGCCACCTTAAATGACTTTGAAACCCGTGTAACATCTTCATTCTTGTAAAAGTGGAGTGAGTTACAGGCCAGAAGCAATCATCAATTTTGATCATTTCCTGCATCTCACAGAATTTAGGCCAAAAATCATGTGGTAATTGCCATGTCAAGCTCATAAACATTGACTCTCAGTGTAATTTAGATGTGAATTGCATGGATCAGTTAGAAAAAGTCCTGTAATCTTTAAATTTAATCCTGAAGAATGAAGTGTACTGCCTGGTTTTTAGTGAATTCTGTAAAGGGACTGACTTCCTGCTGCTTTCTGCTTTCTCTCAGCTGATACAATTATAAAATCCATGTTTCTCACTGGGTTACTCCTCTAGACATGAGATGACAATTCCCTGCCCCAGACACCTCTTTTTCTGTTCCATATCAAATAGAGTCTTGTTGGTGATCAGCAAACCCTGCCCTGCCACTGGGTGCTGGGCCAGCTCCTGTTTTCTCTGGGCAGGCAGCAGCAAGGCAATTTGAAATTGTGCCTTGCAGAGGAATTAAAAAGTGGCCAAGCCAAGCAATGTAATCCATGCAAATGATTTTGCCACCGCTGTGTTCTCCATTAAACTCCTCAAAACTGTAGCAACTCTTAGGCTGTCATGCTGCAGTTCCAACAGAGAGCCAGGACTTCTCTGCACCGAGTAAAGAGCTTATAAGCCCACAAATATTCTTTTGAAGATGTTTCTCTTATCTTACAAGGACATGCATCATTTTGAAAACACTTTGCTGAGAGACTGGGAAGTCTTTCAGTTCAGAACTAATCAAGCTGCATGTCTTTTGCATTTTAATTCTTTCCAACACAGCACTGATTCCGAGTGTTTCTTTTCTCCTGGAGTAAGCAGGCTCTGGGGAGGGGTTTAACTTCTCTCTTCCAGCACACTGTAACTTGAATGCTATTCTTTGACACTTGTGAGCCTTAGGTTTCAGCTTTCTGTAGAAGAAAAAGAGCAACAAGCCCCTTGATATCGCTTGGAAAAGACACCTACATCAATGAAAAAGGGCAGCAACGTGTGTGAGATGGCAAGGGAGGATAATTGCCAGGAAGACAAATTAGAACCCCCCTTGAAATGCTTCTAAGGAATGAATTTTGATTCACTTCTATTTAATGAGTCTGAAGCTTCAGCAGTTAAATTCAGTTGTTCTTCCTTTTCTACCCTCTGTCCCCTGTTATACACAAGTTATTTCCTGCCATCCACTCCCTGAACCCGCAGTGTCCCTCCTCCCCGTGCCAGAGTTCCCTGTTCTGTGCAGCTCAACAGCTCCTCACTATAAGGTTTGCCTTCATTTCCAGTCCTGTAACGAGCTCTCAGTGCTTAATGACCAGCAATTAACCTTACTGCTGAGGCACCTCTCCCTCTGCTACCCTAGCAAAGCCCCTGTGCCTTTGTTTGGAGGCTCCAAGTTTCTGAGTTGATGCAGTCTCTTTGTTGAATATTTCTTCTACTGTAGAAGCACTGTTGTTTCAGGGTTGTTTTTTTTCCAGGCATCCTAATTATCTTCTTCCAACCTCTGTGTTCCAGTGGTGACTAAAGGCAATGCAACTTCTGATCTGCTTGTGGTTAAAAAATACAAATCCCAGCAATGCTGCCTGGGCTGCTGAGCTGTCTTTTTAGCAGGCATTAAGGACCATGTAGAGCCTCCCTAAGGGTAGATCTGGTCCTTTGGCTTTGAGTGACATCAAGGGAGAGACCTGAGGGGCAATGCTGGAGGGAAGTCAGGCTTGAGGGAGTTGTGCAGCTGAACCCCGGGGTTTCTTTCCTGCAAAGGAACAGAAGTGAGCCCTGCTGATGTGTGTCTGTGGATGGAGAGATGCTTGGGCATCAACTCAGGGTCCTGAATCTGCAGCAAAGGCTTAGCTGGTGTTCAGAGTTGTGTTGAGAGAGTGTGTGCTTTGGAGCTGAAGGTTTGTTGGTGTCCAATTGGCATACTTGAAAAATTCTGAGGTCCCACTGGTGTGACACTTATCACTCTGGTCTCTGCAACCTCAGGATGGCTGAACATTTTTCAGCTTCTCCATTTGTTGTCTTATTAATGTATCATTCATTCTCCCTCCCAGATGATTAATAAAGAGATTATATAAGGCTTGTGTGGTAGTGCTGATCCCTCTAGTATTCTTCCAGACAGCTTTCAGCTGCACACTTTGATGTTTGGCCTGTGGTTTGGGTTTAGTTTTTGGTTTTGTTTTTTTTTTTTTAGTTAGCCTTCCATCTAGGCTGGCTTAGGTGGACTTCAAAGCAAAATTTTGCAGGAGCAAGGTGTCAGATGATTTAGTAAGATCCCAAATTAAGTCCACGACAAACCTGTGAAAGAATTTGTCATTTATGATAATACAAGGAAGCACGAAGTTTGCCAGCTGAAAGCTCAGTATTTTGTTTGCTTTAGTTGTCCTTTGGAAGAAAATCCTTACATAATTTTACAACAGCAACTTGAAATCCATGGTTCAGACTGGATGAACTCTGTATGGTTTCAAATACTGGCACAGGGTGGTGTGTGCTGCAGATTGACTTGGGGGTGATGACTTTTGCATTGGGAAGCCACAGGAAATCTGCTTATCTTTCATGAAAAAATTGAGTCAGGTTTTGGGGGTCTTCTGGGGGAGCAGTGGGGTGGGGATTGATGATTTTAGTATTTTCTGGATTCTTTTACTGCAGAAAAGTATAAACTTTTTGCAGATGAGTTTTACAGCAATGGAAAACCAATGGTGGTGATTTTGCACATATGCCACAACTTGAGCAGTGCTGGCCAGAGCTCTTCCTGGCTGCTTGGCTGTGGATATTACTTGGACAAAGATTTGATCCAGTAGATATTTGGTGACATTCTGTCCACTGTGATGTGCAGCAGCCAGATCTGCTTGTCTTACTCTGTGCCATGAGACAGAGATTCCCTTCCCCTGGGGTTTAACTCCTCATTTTGTTGATGGAGGCAGAAGAGCAGTAATGGGTGTAGAGCGTCCTTCAGCCCCCAAATGTCTCTCTGACATGGCTGAGCATGAGGGATCATCATCCTTTGGCTTGTGGAGCCCTGTGGTCTTGCTTGGGTCTGAAGGAAGGTTCTTGCTCATCACATAGCTGGGTAAAGAAACTGGAGTGGGTGGTTCATTGCCAAGAGAAAGACCAGGGAGGAAGGGATGCAGCCTCCCAGTGGCTTCTCTGCTCTTCTCCTCCCTGTGCAAAAGGGGCCAGGGTAAGAAACATGTCTCTCTGAGCCATCCTTCCCTCCAACGACATGGTCTAATGGGGTGACACGGTGAGGTGATGCTGGTGGCAGCTGGCACAGGCGCCTGCTCCATCCAGCTCTGCTGGCTGTGGAGCGGGAAGGGGATAAATCTGAGGCTGAACCGTGTCTGGTTTTCCTTTTACAGAGGAGGTCATGCTGGCAGAGGAAGACAAGAATGCAGAAGAGAAATCTCCTCTGGACGGTAGGTCCTTTTGCTGTGGAATTTGCTCCCGTGACACCAGAGGCTCACCTGCCGAATGCCGCCGTGCAGCCGGGGGGTGTGAGGAACGCTCTGGCGCCTGTGCTTTTCTGAAGCCGGGCTAAAGAGTCCCTGTTCTTCCCTACGGGGCCTTTCTGAGGTTGGAGGTGGCTGCCGAGCAGTTCTGTGATGCCCCAGGCTGGGCTGGGGCTCTGCCCTTGGGGTCACTCAGGCCCTGTGCCCGCAGTGTGCCGGGCTCAGCCGTCAGCCTGGGCTGGGCTGGGGCGGGGGTGAAGGCTGCAGGAGAGGAAAGCAGAGACCGGGAGAAGGCAGGGCTCTGAACCGAGGTTACTGAACGGATTTGACAAAGAGACTGAGACCCCTGTTACCTGTAAGCAGTAAGACATAACAGGGTGTGGTGATCCTACCTTCCAAGGAGTGACCCTAGCGCTGCAGGACAGCTGGAGGGACCGAGCTTCGGACAGGGACCCCGCTCTCCCTGTGCCCCCCAGACCCATCAGCTCTTTAGGGTGTGAGAGGCAGACAAAGTTCAGTTGAAAGATTCTTCCCTCTCCCTTTTCTGACCATCTTTCGTCCTCCCATGTCTCCTCCTTTCCCCTCCCCTCCCTCTCCCTCCTCTTTTGTTTTTCTCCTCCCGTTCACTGTCAGGGAGGGCCGCCTCGGAAGGGCCGATCCACCAAGGCACGGCAGCGGCAGAGACTAGCAGCGGCAGCAGCTACAACAGTGAGTGGATTGCAAAATCACCAGGGGCTCAGGTGGCACAGCGGGGCAGAGCTTCTCCCCCGCAGCCCTCCCTGTGCCCAGGTCCCCACTGATGGTTCTCTGGGTGGTTTTGCCCCTTGCTCCGAGCCACGTGGCTCCTGGGACCATCAGGCAGCTGGACCAGCTGGGTCGGCTTGGTGACCTGTGCTCCAGGAGGGACTTGGGGATGGAAGAGCTGGGGCTGCAGGAGGTCAGGGCTGAGGTGTGCTTGGTGATTCTTCGTGTGGGTACGTGGGTATGTGTGAGCTGGGGAAGTTGGTTCAGCACATGGGTGCAGCCAGGGCTGTTAGGCTTGAGCTGAAGTGAGCGTCTGGAAGGAGTAGTCTGGAAATCTGAGTGTTGAAGAGGGGGGACAGGACATGGAATAAAGACCCAGGTATACTCAGGATAGCCTGTTGATATTCCCAGCCTTGAAGCCAACGGGTGCAGAGCAGCCCACATCTATGCTGCTAAATTATCATCAAATCATAGAATGGTTTTGGGTCAGAAGGGACCTCCAAGATCATCCCATCCCACCCCATGTCCCTGCCATGGTCAGGAACACCTCCCCCAGCCCAGGTTGCTCCAAGCCCCATCCAACCTTCAACATTGCCAGGGATGGGGCAGCCACAGATTCTGGGGGCACCCTGGGCCAGGGGTTCAACACTCTCATAGTCAAGAATATGATAATTACAACTAGCATTATCTTAGTCCCCAAACCAGAGGGTCATAGCAGACAAGGGGCTTGGAGAGGTGGCATGACCTAAATGCTAAACAAATGCAGGTGTTAGGTGGGTGAGAAGAGAAAGAAGACAGCGCACAATTCATGCCAGGGTGCATTGTAAAGTTTCACTCCCAGGGCTGGTCATGTTCCAGTGCTGGAGATGGCCCTGGACATGCTGGAGTGTACTGGGACAGATGCAGCCTGAAGGACCCCAGAGCTGGCACTGCTGGTACTGAGGATTCAGCCTACTGCTGGGTGGGAAAGACAAGAGACAAAGAGGTTATTTGCCAAAACTTGGATCCAGATCACAGGTTCAGAGCTTCCTCTCCTCTGCGAGTCTCTCCAAACCTGGGTGATGTTCTGGGTGTTTCCTTGAAGTGACAGCAGCACTCACGCTCTGCCTTAGCTGCGGAGGAAGAAGCACATCTGTTTCTCTGTCAAGGCAGGGAAATTCCTGTAGAGTGAGGGGATCTTCTCCTGCAAACCTCCCCCCCCTGGGCAGTCGCTGCAGAGTGAGTGGCTTTGCTGTGTGTGCCTACTGAACAGTACGTATCACCACACCGTGGGGTGTCTTACTGCTGATAGCAAACGGTGCTTAGTTACTGTGTGTCTTGAAGCTGTCTCAAAACTGTACCAACGTACCTTTTCCTGCCAGTTCTCCAGGGTTTGCAGGTAGGTGGTGGTGGGAGCAGCATCTGTGGCTGTTCCTGCCTTTGCCCCTGGTGCACTGGGTGGACAGTGCAGAACCTCTCCCAGCCTTAGGCTGCACTTCTCTTTCCTTGTCGAGTCAAACGGTGCGGTGGTGTTTGCCCTCCCCACAAAGGATGCTGTTGAACAAAGCGTGTTTTCAAGGAGTTATGACATCCCTGGAGGGAAGGAATTGTACAGTGGGTGCTATTAAGATGATGTTCACTGATTTGTGGCCCTTGCTTTCGACATGGCATTTCTGCTCCTTAAGGCATTGCTCTGTGATAAACTGTATCCGAGCACCGTGAACGCCAACTTCTTAATGGTGCACACTGTAAACAGCATTAATGTTTTTAATGGCTAGAAGCACTCATCTCCTAACCCACGGGGGCTCAGAGAGATTCAGTGTCCCTGCCCAGCCTTCCTGCTCTGCTAAAAGGTCCAGCAGCTGCAGTGACTGCCCCCCTCCTGCCTCTGCTGGGGTGAGGTGTAAGTGTGCAGGCTTGGGGCTGGCAAACCTTGCAAGGTCTAGAAGGTTAATAAATAAATGACCCAGGCACTGAAGCACGTGGAGGCCCTGCAAGGCTCTAGGTTGCCTGATTTGGTCCAGCTTCCCTTTATGTGAGAGCTTGAAGCTGGCACTGGGAAGTAAATGCTGGTCCTGGAGAGTGAAGGGGGAGGGGGAGAGAGAATCCACTCCGAATGCTCACAGGGAATTTTCTCTTTAATTTGCACACAGTGTTGAAAAGAGCTGCAATAAAGAAGAGCAAAAATGACCTGATTCATGCTGAAGAAGGTGAGGACCATTTCACAGACATTTGCTCCGTTGGTGAGTACTGGCTTCGCATTCAGAGCTCCACCAAAACCTGTTCATGCCATGTTTCCTCTGAGCAGCTCTTGCTCCAGAAGCTGCAGGTTCAAGGAGGAGAATTGTCACTGTTCCTGCAGCAGCATTCAACTTACCAAAGCAAATGGCTTTGTGGCTTCACCCTCTCCCCATGCTGTCCTGCTCAGCTACTGCATGCTGCACCCATTAAAAGATCCCTGGTGGAATGCTCGGAGAACCCTTGCAGTGTTTGGGCCAGGCTGTGGGGCTGCTTGGAGCATGATCATTTGGGCTAACGAAGCCCCAAAACATCAAATGATGCTGCTGAGCATCATCTGTTGTGGGGAGGAGAGGAAGTGGACATTTAAGCCACGTCTGCCACTGAGGCACAGTTTGTGGGCTTGCAGCCTTTGCTGTGTGGGCAAATTAGGGTGGTGGCCCTGATTTATCTCATTCTTGCCTTGGAAAAATGTCTTTAAAGCAATTCACCACGTTTCTAAAGCCAGATATGGAGATAAACACTTGTGTGCATGCAGGTAGCTGAATCCCTCCAAAGGAGGGTATGGCATCCTGCAGGGTGCAGCTTGGATGGTCCAAATTTGGGATCTTCAGCCCTGGAGATTGAGACAGTGTTGGGATACAGAGGGACTTCTTGTTCTGCAGTGCAACCAGTAGAGAGCTGGTCCCTCTGAAGATGTTGTCAGGTGGAGAGACAGGAGCAGGTCTGGGTTCTCAGGTTCTGAGCACACAGTAACCTGGCCAAGGGGAGCTCTTTGGACATCAGCAGACAGACTTTTCAAGTGTGGGTTTTTACTTGCTGCCTGGGGAGGCATCTTCCTGCCTGCCTGGAGTTAGCTCTTCTGCTCATTCCTGTCCCTGTTGTTTGAGGCTGGATTTCTGTTTTGCTGCTGAAGCAGCAGATGTTCTCATTATCTCCCAAAGAACTGTCTTGGCACCCCAGTTACCACAAAGCAGCAAATCCTGGATGCAGAAGAGCAGCAGCACAAATAGTACTTCTGAGAGTACATGTCCATATATCCTTGCAAGCATGAGTGCCTCAAATGCTCTTTGGAATTTTGTCATTAACATTTTAAGAGACTACAGCTGCTGCTGGGTGCTTTTTTCCCTTAAAATGAAGACCTGGTTGCAGGAAAGGAATGCTTCTCAGCACATTGCTGACACCATCACCCACTGTTTTGCTGCCACAGTCCCCCAGGATGAGCAGGCTGCAGGGTTTGTGACTTCTGGCACTTCTGTGAGAGGTTTGTTGCTGAAAGAGGGCAAAAATGCAGCACCCGTGTGCATTTTTGTTGTTCTGTTTTTCTGGGCAGCTCGAATCCCTGCATGGATAACAAGGAATGGCCATTTTTTGGAACATTTGATCATGGTTACAATAATTATGAGGTCTTTGCATTCACATCCAAGTCCCTCCAGGCTCTGGGCACCCATGCCACGCAAACAGATCTTTGGATTCAGTGTTTCAGGTGGCAACGGATGATGGAGCATCTGGACTCATGGATAATCTGATGCAGAGCTGGGAACTGTCTTGGGAGCATATGGCAGGGGAAAAAAACAGCAGTGCTTTCCACCTTCTGTGAGTGGTTCACCCACTTAGGAAAAGTGTTTTTTATTTTGGTTTGTGGAAATAAGGCAGAAAAGAAGAACTGGGTAAAGCAGAGACTGCTGCAAGCTCCTGAAAAGGCTGAAACTCTGCATAACACAAACAGCCAAATCATATGGCCAATTATGCATAACGAATATGTTTTTGAGAAGAGGTTTTTTTGGATGGTTTCCTACAATGTCTTGCTGATGGGAGCATAAGGACTGTGGAAGAAGGAACAATATAATTACTGAGTGCAACGTGAAGATGCAGACCAGAGTGGTAGAGACTTTGACAGGTCTCTTGCTGGCCATTGCCTGAATATGTTGCACTTTAATTCAAACACAAGTACCTCAAGGAGCCTTATAATTGCATTATAAAGCTCTACAGTGGTAAACACTTGCCAGTGTATTCTCTGGAGTTGTTCTTAACATCTATTCTTTCCTTTTGCCCCAACTCTCAGCCTCTCCCTCTCTGCACTAAGAAGTGTCAGCAGCAAATGAGAGCTCCTTCTGCCTTCCCCTCTTGATGCTGTACCAGACACTGGACAGGGTCTTGATTGCCAGACAGAGAAGTCTGGAGAAGTGGGTGTTTTCTACATTTAGATCAGTTTAAATACTGCTGCTTTTCTTTTCTGGAAGATCAGCAGAGAGGGTACAAAACCACACTAGACTGTTCCCATGCAAATCTGAGAGGATAGACTGGCTTGAATATCTGAGAGGCCTTAACCTGCTATGATACAATGCAGCCTATATCTTAACCTGTAGTTCATTTTGGTGTCTTAAAGCAGCAGATAAGCACTGTAATTTTTTATTTATTTATTTTATTTTACGCTGCCAAAGAGGGGATTATTCACCTAACAGAACTGGCACACTGGGCTTTTTCTCAAGAAGTTTGTTCTGTTGGTGGGTGGCAGAAATGTGAAGTGAAGCAGGGAACTTGCTTAACTTGCTTTCTCCTGGGGAGATGGCAAAGCATCCTCGTGTGCAGCTGTGAGGCTTGGAGAACCCACTGCTGTCACAGCTGGGTGCTTCATCCTTTCTGTGGGTGCTGGGGTTTTTGTTATTGCAGGAGGAAACAGGGAGATTGCTCCAAGTGTGGAACAAGCCAACACACCCAAAAACTGGGGCTGCTGCAAGCTGGAACAGTTTGTTCATGTAGCTCAGCCCCCTTCAGCAGCAGCCCCTGCATATCCCCTGCTCTCACCATACTTGGCCCAGGACAGGACCTGGTGTCCTGGTCAGCCCTGCCAGCTGGGATTCTCCATGACATTTTGCTTTGCCACAAACCATCTCCAAACCAGGTTTGCCAGCAATTTCTGAGGGGTGCCAGCCCAGCAGGACACAGGTAGTGGACAGCCTGTGGCCATCACGATTTGCCCTGCTTGCAACAGTGTCTGTGGATGTTGCAGAGGGCTTCCCAGGGACGCAGGGGTTTGTTACCAACGTGTGCCCATTTCTCCTGCCTCAGCCCTGGCCGGAGATTGCCTTTGCATCGCTGGTTTCAGCAGTGCCTGCTACTGCAGGGAGAGAGCTCACATTAGAAACAATTTCTTCCCTCAGCTTCCTATTGTTAAAACAGTTGACTCTTTTCCAGGATCTCAGTCCAGACTCCAAATGTAGCTGATCTAGGCAGAATTGAGACAAATGAGTAGCTGTGCCCAGAATATGCACGGAAGCAGATTGAGGCCTCTGCTGTAGGAATGCAAGACATCTGAGAGTAAAACCAGGAGAGCAGTAAGGGCTGGGACTTTGCCTGGTCCTTGGAGCAGGGAGAATTGGCAAGAGGAAAGCCAGTGCCTGCTACCCAGCTCCACGAGGATGTGCTCCACACCACGGGCAGAAATACCACTGTGCCTGGTGTCCTCCCAGTCATCTGCCATCCCACACGTTATGAGTTAAAGGGGCATTCAAGAATGTTTCAGAAGGTTGGAAGCCCAGTTTCTTTCGATGGTGGAGCTGGGCATTCATTCATGAAGTTTTAAACGCCCAACTTTCATCCCTCCCAGTGTCATTGCAAGCAAGGTGCCCTTGCTCAGCCCATGCTCCATGTACCCAGCTTTCTTGCTCAGCTGTGTTGCTGGTGCTTGGGAGAGGGCCCCTGTGCCTGGGAAGATCCTCCAGCCTTTTTCCTGCTGGGATGTGGCGTGGTGACTCTTTTTTCTGTCCCAGGGTCTCCTTTTGCCCGTGCCAGTCTGAAGAGTGGGAAGAATGAGAGCTCATCCTACTTCAGGAGGAAAGAGAAGATGTTCCGGTTCTTCATCCGCCGCATGGTGAAAGCTCAGAGCTTCTACTGGGTTGTCCTCTGCGTGGTGGCCCTCAACACCCTCTGTGTGGCCATGGTGCACTACGACCAGCCAGAGAAACTCACCACTGCCCTGTGTGAGTACCAGGGACTTGACTTTTCTTCTAACAAGGTCTTGAAGTTTTGATCCCTCAGAGCCCTGCTATCACATCCCCTTGAGGTCTGGTTTTCAGCTTCCTGTGCCGCCCCCTGAGGAGGCTCAGAAATGCTTTGGCTCTATTAATTCAAGAGTAATTGAGTCAAGCAATTCAGAATAAGTCCACCAGGACTTTATACTGGTTTGAGATGGGTGTTTAACCCTAAATGTTAGCTGAAACTTCAGATTCAGTCACATTTAACTCTTGTCACGTGGCAGGAGGATTTGTTCTGGAGCAGATTTTATGAGGGAGGATGGGTCTGCACTCAGGTAAAGGCAGGTTTCTGTCTGATCACCACCTGCCCAGACAGCTGTGGAATTTTTGCCACTTTGCAGCTGACCTGCACCCATGGGTGATTTCTGTGGTGGACAGAGTGCCAGTTCTGGTGTCCCTGGGATAGCAGCATCTGCTGCCTGGGACATAAGAGTCTGTCCATGCCATCACGTGTAATTCTCTTCAGTCAGAGCAGCTGTTGCCACAGTCTTTAAAAGGTGACAACTTTGCAGAAAGTCCGTTTTGATAATCGTGCCTTCTTTGCTGGCTGTGTGACTCCTTCCTTAATGGTGGTGTGATTAGATGGAGGAGATGTCATGGTGCCCTTCTGTGAGAATATGTGCAACAGCCACAGGAATAATACCACACAGAAAATTATACTGTATTTGTGCTAAAGCTTTTATTCCAGCTTTTATTCCAGCTTAGGCTTTGGATAGTTTAGAAGTGCTTTTGAAGTATAATTTTTCTTAAAAATTGCATCTTGTTTGTGCTGTGATGAGTAACTGCAATCAGAGCCTTCAGGCATCACGGCGTGACACTGGGGTTGCAAAGTTGATCACAAATCCTGTTTTAAAAAGATGTGGAAGGTCAGGGTCAGAGTTTTGGTTTTTTTTCCTTTTAATGAAGGTTGTAGGCTGCAACTCAGCTGGAAAACTTGAAGAAGTTGGTAAGGTAAGAATATGGTGACACTGCAAGTTTTTCTGAAGCAAGGGAACAGAAGACTAGGAGAAAAAATTTCATGCAGTCCAACTTAATAATTTTAGTCTAAGTTATTAAAGATAGTTAGCTACCTGATATTTCTGGGTTTCTATATAAATTAGATACTTAAATTCTATCCCCAGATCCCCAAGTCTACCTTATTATAAAGAAGCAATCTTTTGAGGATTTCTTTTTTTAATAGACCTAAAAGGTCAAGAACACTGGCTTCTCTAACTCCAAAAAACTCCCTATTGTTTGCTGAAATGTTTAATACCACCAGGTAGCTGGAGCTATGATGAGAGATGCATAAGAAGGACAGAAACTTCATTCAACTCTGGATTTAGTTTTCTTTTTTTTATGGCTTAGACTGAAAAGATAAACAGACAACATAGACAAGTCAGTCTTGCTTCTTAATTTCCTAAATTTAACAGAGGATATGATAAGCCAGATTGGCAGAGTAATCAGAAGGTTGAGGTTTAGGATTTCCTCTTGAATTAGGACTAAATGTCTAGCAAAAAAATACCCACTTGAAGTCTTTCAACTCAAAAAAAAAAAAAAAAAAAAAAGAAAAAAAAAGAGGTTTCAGATTAATGAACTCATTTCAGGAGCACCTTATTCAGTAACTTTTCTGAGAGAACGTGAAGAAATCCATGAGGCAGCAACTTCAACTTAATGTTCATAGGCAAATGAAAGGTACATCTCCAGGTGTACATCTCCACTAAAAGAAGTATCAGTGGATATGGAAAAACACTGCTGGAAATGACACTGTAATTTGTGAGGGACAGCACAGGGTTGAGACAAAATCAAAATATCTGAGGAGTTTTTGTGGATGTTCTCATATAGGCACAAGCTCTGGGTCTTTTAGTGGAGCGATACAAGATTAGCCAGTGTGACACAGAGGATAAAAGCCAAAGATGCAGAATGAATGGTTGTCATGGAAATTCTTAGATACTCCAGATAATTTTTTTTTCCAAAGTAGTTTTCTCCAAGACAAGAGAAAGAGGTGCTGTGGGCTCATTCTGCAGAGGATTGTGTCGGGTCTGCCTTAGTGTAATGGAAACTCTCAGAAGAAACCTATTTTAGTGTAATTTTAGAACAAAGAGCTTCTGAGAATTGCCCACTGGAAAGCCCTACAACTTCCTCCTCCTAAATCACACGAGTGCCATACATCCTAACCCTCCCAGCTTGTCAGGATGATGAGATGCAGCAGTATATCCAGGTGTGTCCTGGTGTTGGCAGTGACCTCGAGGTTTCTGCCTCATTTCCTGGGGATTCTCTAGTTTCCATAGCCTAATTTTTCCTACTAGGCAGAAGTTTAATATCAAATGTAGGGAACATTTTTATACCTTATGGTAGGGGGGCCCTTGTGTGGATTTGGCTGGTTGTTCTGTTGCTGGAGTCATGGTAAGAGTGGCCTTGGCCCCTCTCCCTCCTGCATGCACCAAGCCCTGGTTAATTCTGCACTTTTATGAGCCAGCCTGGTGGTGGTTTAGCCCTCGAGGAGTGCTCCTTGAAAGCCCTGTTCTGCCCAAGATTTATGCAGAAATCCATTAGACAGAGGCAGCACAAGGTATCACAAACCCAGGGGATTTTAAACAGCTCCTGGAAATACTTGGCAAAGTCTTTAGACTGTAAGAGTGACAGAGCTTAAAAATGGCTTGAAAGTTAATCCCTGATGAGTGAACTCTGCCACGGAGGAGCAGGGCTTGGCTGGGCTGATGGGGAGCAAGAGGGAAGTGGCCAATTCTAAAGATGTTGCTGCATGGAAGCTGCTTAGAAATGAACTGATGGGAAGTTTTGTGAACTGTAGCAGCAGCAAAAGTCTGTGAGGATCTGCTAAACCCTGAATCTCTGCCCAGCCACCTCTGATTCAGTTATACCTGTTCCTCTGGGGAAAGGTTTAATTACATTACAAATTATTTTTATTTAAAGAATGATTGGTAAAAGCTTTGGGGTCATCATTGATTTATTTTTCCCTTTGGTCTTTTCTTTTGCTGTTCTTGAATTGTTCTGATTTGTTTTCTTGGCTTGATATTGCACATTGCTGCAACTGCTTTGGAAAAGGAACTTGTAGGAGCTTCAGAGAGGGGTTTGGGCTTTCTTTGGTCCTACTGAAAGAATTGATGAGAAATTATTTTAATTCTTGGGGTATGATGAATTCAGGGCACACTTTGTGCCCCACATAATTATCCCCAGATTAGATCAGAGATTTTTCCCTCTCTGTATGGAAAGGACCCCAGTGCCAAACTGCAATAGGAGTTGGAATCCTGGTGTGGAGGCATCTGTGGGCTCTGGGATGCCAGAGAAGAGGAGGTGGTTGTGGTCTCCTCTGCCTCTGGCTGATGCCATGGGGAAAGGCTGGAACCAGATCTCTCTTGTCTCCATCCCTGGTGGGCTTTAGGGACCGTGGTGAGAAGGTTTCAGGACTGGGTCAGTAAGGTTTCACTTGAGAACCCTCTCATCAGGCTTCCTCTGTGGCTCTCTCCTTGTTTCTCCAGTGAACACTGGAATGATCCTTAAATTACTCTGTCTTAAATTGTATCTGTCTGAAAACAAGATCCAGAATGTCTCTCTTCTCATAAACACAATGTTTGAAAACAGTGTTTTAGCCATTATGGCCTGGGAAGATATTCCATGTGTGCTGCACAATGCTGAACCCGGGTGTTTGGTGCAATTAGGCTTCTTTGGATGATGATGTGTTTGCCTTTGAAGTAGATAGCCAGCTCCCTCTGGATACAAATATGCAGCATTTGCAGTTTTGAGGAAAAGGCTGTCTGAAGTGAGTATATTTATTTATGTCTGCCAAACATTTCATGTCTGCTTTGTCCAAGAGGAGGAAGTTGTACTTTGCCAAGGTCCTGCTCTTGGTTGGTTTAATGTGTGAGGAGAAGGAGGAGGAGACGTAGCCAGAGCATCAGGCTCAGCACCTGCTCCTAATGACATTGGACTTGGAGACGGGACAGAAATGTAATTAATCTGTGAGTGACTGACAAAAAAGAGCTGCTAACTATCTAATGCAAACATACGGGGCAAAAAAACGCTGGCGTGGCCTTTGCCAATAGCACAAATTTGAAATTAAATAAGAGTATTTGTATCAAACTTCTTTTCCTTCAATCACATTACAAAATGCTTCTGCTTATAGCAGATTAAATTACACGTGGGGTCTGAATACCAGGAGGTCCAAACAATGAAATTGCATTTTCAATTATCTGGACAGGGCCATGTCAGAAGAAATCGTGTGTCTGATCTGTCCACTGGAGGAGCTGATTCATTCTGAGTCAATTCCTCCTGCTCAAGGAGTTCACTGTGTCTGTATTTTCCTGCCTTCATCCCTTGTCCTCACTGTGTTATGATTTGTAGCATCTGGTACCTGCTGAGATAAAGCTACTGCTGCCTGATTGGAACTCTGATCTAGATGGAAATCATCAGCTGTGACAGGACAAGCTGGGTGGTTCTTTCAAGAGCAGCAGAAGGAAGTTGTTTCATGGCTGTGCTGAGTGTCTCAACATTTCTTGATTCTGTTTTACTTTGAGAGGACACTTGCTAGCTTTTTTTCTCCTGTAACATTCTGGTTTTCCATGTGTTTTTGCAGGATGTGTCAGTCTGATCCTGGGAAGTTGCATTTGTTGATAACTGGGTTTTATTTGTATTTCTGCTGGATTGTTGTCTGAGCATTAATCCTTGTTTGGTTCTCTCCTTTTTCTCCTTTTGAAATGATGACAACAGTCTTGACAAAATACACTGAGATCACAATTTAAAAAACCCTATCTGATATTTTTGTTATTCTGTGAAAGAATATGTGGCATACCTGAAGTGTACCTCTTAAAGGTGAGTCTGATGGATAGATCAGAGGAGAAGAATCTCCTTGCCAGCCTGAGATGTGAAGCAGGAGGAGATTGTGTGATGCTTTCTGTAGGACTGGTCTACGACCCCTCAGTACAATTTGACATTTTGTCTGCTAACCAAACAGGGCCACCAGTTCCACAGCACTGGTCTGACATCCACCCTGGTGCTAGGGAGACTTTCCATTGAAGTTGTTCCAATAAGCACTGTGGAGCTTGCTGAGCTCTGCTGAGTGTGCAACCAGAGATGGGAGTGATGAGTTCCCAGCAAGAGAAAGACAAACGTCAGCACAAAGGTTGGTGCAAGCTTCCCCCCAGGTAGTGACTGCAGTAAGGGACAGCAGCAGCAGCACAAATTCCTCCAGTCCCAGAGAAGATGTGTCTGCTTTATTGGGAGAGTTTTGCCTTCTGTTTCTTATAATTTTCAAAGTACACGAGGTGAAGAATGGATGTTCAGGATCTGTCCTGGAAGCAAGGTTTAAGTTTCTGATTTACAGGACAAGCAATTAATACTTAAGGATTTTAACATCCTTACTAGTTCACAATTGTGAGCTTTTAAATTACGTGCAAGGCATTTCTATAGCACTGACTACATGTTTTTTTTTAATACTCTGTGTTTTTATATTACTGGACTTGTCAGCCATCTCAGTTTATGCCTGTCCTTGGCTCACCTGGTCCCTTTCTCACACCTGCACTCGTACAGCCAGGGGTTGCCTGTGCCTGTGGATAAAGCCTGACTCTGGGATCCCATGTGTTGGAAACCAATTCACTCAGTGAGCTGTCGTGTTTGGTGTTGGAAAGGAAAGAGAAGTGGCAGCATAGTGCAGGTGTTAATATATGAGTTCCACATGGAGACCCAGCCAGTGGAGTCTGCCTCTTGGTAGGAAAAAGGCTGGGAAATCTGCAAACCTCATACTTCGTCATCTTCTTCCTCAAATGTGTCATCTTTCTCCCTCATAGTCTCTGTTAATGATATGCACCTATTTTCAAGGACAGTAGGTATTATGTGAAACTCTCCTGGTGTTTCCTCTCCTATTGCCAGTGTTGGCAGAAATGTCCCTATAGCTCCTCACTGCACTGTTAGAATCTTCTTCATCTAGTCAGTGCTTCCTAGATTTCAGCCAGTTGTATGCCTGTGATATTTCAATGCTGTCTTTCACTGAAAATTATAAACCCCATTTTCTTTTTTGGAAACTGTAGTTTTCAATTTCAAAAGGCAAGCATCAGTGTGAGATGGAGCTGGGCCACCCACAGTCCCAGAGTGCCAGGCAGTGAATGCAGTGGAATCCACACAGCTCGGAAGGAGCCTCCTTCCCTCTTCTCCCTTTCCCAAACTCAGGAGCTGAAGCCACATGTTGCAGGTGTGGGAGCACCTGGCATTCAGGATTACTTGAAATTTTCCTTGTTGCATTTTGCATCCGTTTTCCTTTGTCTGTGGGCACCTTTGACAGAGTTTGGCTCCAGCTTGCCTTTAGCATTCCTGGAATTGTAAAACTGAAATTACAGAGCAGGACTTTGCTGTAGCATCTGCTCTGCTGCAGCATCCCAGAGCATTCTGTGCTGTGCTGAGCAGTGGGATTAACATCCTCCATTTGAAGTTCAATTCTTTTCCTAATCTTTTCTCTAGAGGGAAATGTTTGTTAGGCTGTTTGATTTGTTTTGGTAACACAGAGGTGTTTTGCCCTTTTTCATGTTTGTTTTTAGCATTTTGTTGTTCCTGTTGCTTATTGGCCTCCAGATCTAAACTTGCATGATTTAAAATGCCAAAGGCAGTGGTTTTTGTACCTTCAAGTCCTAATAGCTTGATCTGGAAACTGAAGTCTCCAGGTATGTTCTTTCTGCCCTCTGTTTGATCACAGGTGATAAATTTTCCCATCAAAAGCTTCACAGCCTATTTGCCTGTGATATGTGAAGCAGAGGGAAACAGAACTTGTTCTTCCATAATTACATGGTGATACAGGCATAATAAAAATAAATGTGGCTATGTGCTAACAGTAGATACAACACCTCTGAAAAGGAGCTCTCAGGGGCAGCAGTTCTGTGGGGTATGAAAGGTATTTTTATCATGAGGGATGTTACAAAAGCTTCCCCCCCACTCCCAAAAGTGCCTGTCTCATGTAGGTACTGAATACCCAAATATGTATTTGCAAAGCTTTGTCTGTGCAATTAAGTGAGACCTTTAGAAATACTACAGCCAGAGCTTTATTTGGAGATTCCTTTACTATTTAATGCTCATATCAATGTTCTCACAGTACACATGAAATGCTGCCTTCACAGTTCTTGAAGGCTAAATACAGCTCATGTGCATATAGAAATAATTATGTCAAACTGTCCTCGGGGTCTTGTTTGCCACTGCAAAGGAATTTCTTTTAGCAGGAAGCAGTTTGTGTCATGAAAAATCACCGTTGTTTGCCATGTGAAGAGATGAGCTTACCAAGGTCTTGTGGGCTAATTTAATCTCTTTTCCTGCTTGCAGATTTTGCAGAGTTTGTTTTTCTGGGTCTGTTCCTTACCGAGATGTCTCTGAAGATGTATGGGCTGGGGCCAAGGAACTACTTCCACTCCTCATTCAACTGTTTTGACTTTGGGGTGAGTAGGGTTCAGCCGGGCAGGTGAAGTGTGTGCAGCTCTCCCATTATCCCGTGGGGTTGGACCTTTAAGGGTGAGCATGGAAATCCTTGGGAAATGGTGCTGGGAGCATGTTTGCTGCAGGGAGCAGTCCTGGCAGAAATTACCTGCAGAGAAAGGCATTAAGCTTCCCCTAGTTACCATCCTTTTGTAAGAAGTGTGACAGCTGGGGACTGCATTGCCTCGCCAGGACACTGGGTGTTCACAGCAACACCAGTGGATGCTCTGATTACCCAGAGATTCTCTCTCCCATGTAAATGAGGTGATTGAAAGAGAAAAAACCCAGGCAGGTTTTTGCCCATCTCCCCTCTCAGCCGTTCTGTGGCCTTCACCTGGAGACACCTGGGCAGCACCTGGCAGAGGGGAATGTCCAGCAGGAGAGGGCTCAGCACAGGATGAGGTGAGAGGGAGGCAGGAACTCACAGCCCTTGGTTGCAGGAGCTCCAGCTTGGAAATGGGAAGAGTGGGGCCAGTTTTGACTCTAACCCAGGACTTTGCCTGCAGATGCTGATGGGGGGGCTGACACCTTGGCTTTCAGTAAGTTCAGAGCATGCCCAGAGACCCCAGCTTCTGTAAGATGAGATGAAGACATCTGGTGGGCAAGCACTGCTACCTAGTTAGTCTTGTGAGGGTCTCATTGCTATTTTTGCACTGTCTGGGGACACACCAGCTCCAGGTACTTCACCAAAGGATTAGGTAGGCTCCAAGCTGCTGCCTGTTTGCCCCCATGGTGGCTTCCCATCTCCCTGGATCCTTGAACCAAGGATGCTCCTTCCACAAAAAGAAGAGCTCGTAGCTGATGGTCCAGGCAGGTGATTTGGAGATTGCACTAACCAAGAGACAAACCTACCAGGTCTGCTCACTTTGTGCCATTGCAGCACTGGCAATAAGATTTGCTGAGTGTTTCCCAGGAGGTAAAGCTGTTGATCTGTTTCTATTTTTTCCTCCTTTAGAGAATCCATAGGGATCCTACTTCTATCTGTGTCTCTTCCTCCTCACCCACCTTCCAGCCTCCAGAATTAATTCACCCTCAGTGGAACATCACACAGATCTGTAGCCAGTTTAGTTTGACAAAGCATCCTGATGAAACTGTTCAAATGCATAAAGGGAAACAACAAATCAGAGCAACATCAGTCTTGGGAAACAGAGTCCAGTGGGGTCTGATGTGAAACAAGTTCCCAGGAGGCCATGTGGAGATGCCAGGGAAATGAATTCTCAGTGTAACACATGGAGGGTGTAAGGAAAGGTTTGTGCTTGTTCATGAGGGATTCTCAGGAGTGGTAGACAGTGGGAAAGCAGTCTTTTTTCCTTCTTCTTCTGATGGGAGAAACTGGATGTGTTACCTCCCTTTGTCACTGCCTTTTCTTAAAGTTCAGGGCAGTTTTCAAAAGGCATCCAGGTTGCTGTTTGTGAATGGGTTTCCAGGGTGCTGAGTCCCCCAGCACTGCTCAGGTACTCAGACACAGCCCTCCTGGTCCTGCCTCCCCATTAACATCCCCTCTCCCAGCACAAACCAGCTGCTGACTGGACTCTGGTGATCACATCTTTATGGTGTGCTCTGTACAAGTGGGGACCACGGTCCACGGGAGCTCAGAAATGCTGAGTTAATGCAAGTAATAACAGCAAGTGGCAATGAAATGCCTGATCTGTTATTAACCATGCACTAACCTACATACATGTATAATTGCCCTGTCCAATTGTGCTCAACCCAGTACAATTTTGGCCGTTTTGTTAAAAAGGGATTTTGGAGGAGATTCCTTTATCACTTGAGGTTAATTCTCTCCCGGTCTGAAAATAGACAGTCAAAACTTAAAAAGACACCTTGACTGGGGAAAATGTTTTTCAATGACCTGAGGACTGGATGTGCATGCTCAAGGCTTTGCAGGATGCCTTGATAGCTGTTGCTTTAATGGCTCTGCTAAAGAATTCTCAGTTGCCAGAAGCTTCTGTTCTCAGCCTCTCTGGAAGCACCAGAAAATGGAATTTTTTCCTCCTGTGAGATGAGCTCTTCTTGCAGGTGATCGTGGGCAGTATATTTGAAGTGATTTGGGCTGCAGTGAAGCCGGGGACCTCGTTTGGCATCAGCGTTCTGAGAGCACTTCGACTGCTGAGGATTTTCAAAGTAACAAAGTAAGCCCAGTTTGGGTCAGGATGGTGGGATGTGACCCCTGGATGGCAGCTCCTGGAGAAATTTTTCTCCCTGTCGTCTCAGACTCCAGACTTTTAACAGAGGACACATAAAATTGCTCTAAATCCCACGTTTTCCTCCTGCCTGTTCCAGCCCTGTTGTTCCACATGCTACTCTGTCCAAAAGGAGATTGTCAAAGGGCTCCTCTGCTTAATTCCACTCTCTGCATTTTGGGATTCATAGTTTTCCTAATATAAATGCTCCCTGCCTCCTCTCAGCAGGGCAGCAGAGCCAGGAGGGAGTTGTTTGGGAGCAAATCCCAGCACACTCCATGTGCCTGTGAGCCAGCATCATCCCAGGGGATGGGGGATGGAACCAACCTCACTTCAGCATCTGGCCAGATGTGACCTGGATGGCTCAGCCAGGATTTGGGCTGAGTGTTGGAGTTAATGTCCTGGATTTGTTTTCATCTGTGCATGGAGATGTGTACTGAAGGTCTACAGAGATGGTTAAAGCTGTGGGAGTGTCAGACCCCTCGTGAGTGGGGCTCAGGGCATTCCAGACATTGGAAGGTTCTTCTCTCCCTCACATTATCTCTGATCTCCAATGCAGGTACTGGAATTCCCTGAGGAATCTGGTGGTTTCCTTGCTGAACTCCATGAAGTCCATCATCAGTTTGCTCTTCCTGCTGTTCCTCTTCATCGTGGTGTTTGCTTTGCTGGGGATGCAGCTCTTTGGAGGACAGTAAGTCCTGTTAAGCTGAAACCAACCACCTGAAGTATCCACTGGGGAAAAGGGGCTGCCAGGCTTGGAATATTCACCTTGGGATGCAGGGGTTGCCTGTCTGGGCTGCTGAGATGCAATCTTTGCATTACAGGAGGATAGTTCCCGTTCTGGTGGTTTTCTGGTTACCTTAATTCAGAATTCCTGGGTCATTCCATGGTCCCCATGAGCACCCAGACCTCTGGGTCTCTGAGGGGAAGGGCAAGTTCTTCCCTGACAGCCAGAGAAATAGGAGACTCTGTTGGGTTTTGTTTGTTCATTTGTTTTGGGGGGGTTTGTTTGGGTTCTTTTGTTTGTTTTTTAACTTGGAATATTTTTCTGCTGGAAAACATACTTTGTTGAATCTTACTTCTTTTCACTAGGAAATGGCACTTGTGGTGAAAAAAACTATCACTATATCACCATTCAAACTTCACTATAATTTTAAAAATTAATTACCTTTTTTTTTTTTTTTTTTAATCAATCACTATTTAATCTTAAAAAGAAAAAGCAAAGTGAAACTATGCAGTAAGAGGCCAATTTTGACTATTGCTCATGAGAACAAAAACTCTTTGGAATGGCTTGTTCCACAGAGGACATTTGAGATTGTGAATGTTCATTTTAATTGTGGATGAAAATGAAGTTCAAAGCATCAGAATTTTCTCAAGGAAGAAAATTGAGTTTCTGCTAATAGTTCTGTTGAGCATCTTCTCAGAGACGCCGTGTTCCCCGCTGTGGCTGCCTGGGGTGTTTTTGCCAGGTGGAACAAATGTTGGTCTCTGATTTGGGTTACAGGTTTTTTTTTGAAGCTTCATGAGAATCTTTTGTCCCTTACTGCTCCTGGTTTTATTTCTTCCTTCTCTCCAGGTTCAATTTCCAAGATGAAACACCAACCACAAATTTCGATACCTTCCCTGCTGCCATCCTCACAGTATTCCAGGTAAAGCCTTGTCCTGGGTGAGCATTAGAAAAGAAATTCCTGGGCATCTCTCCTTGCCTGTGGAGGGTGAAGAGATTGCCCAAAATCTGTGGAATATAGGAAAGGGGAATTCTTTCTTGTATGTTTTGCCACGCTGAGTAATCAAAGTGTCATTAAAAAGCAATACTGTGGAATTATGGAGACGTAGAACAAAAGGTTTTTGTTCAAAAGGAAAAAATAATGATTTAATAGGCTTATAGATTTGATTTCTGTGCTGAGCTTAGCCCAGGCTGTCCCCTCATGGGCGCCCTGCTCAGGGTCACACACTGCAGTGCCAGCCCTTGCGTGTGCCCCCTGCATCAATCCCTGCCCCGAAACCCCAGCCAGCCAGGGAGTGCTTGACCTCTTCCACTTTCCTCCTGAAGTTGCCATAATTTAATGAGGAGAGAGGCCTGAGCTAGCTCGAGGCAGTAAGGAAATAATGCAGCATTTTGCAGGGCAGCAGCTCAGGAGAAGATAATGCTGGATAAAAATGACAATCAGTGGGGGAGCACGGGGAGAGGCATCAGCCCTGGGCAAGTTCCTGTGATGACAGAAGAAGCCACAGTTCTGGCTGCCACAATATTCAGATTTAAGAGCTGAATTTTGCAGCTCTTGTCTGCGTTCCTTTTGCAAGCAGGGACTTCAGGGGTTGCAGTGGAGAGCTGGGCTGCTGCCCCCTGCTCCTGGGGCAGGTAACACACAGCCTGCTGAAAGCTGCTCAGCATCTTCAGCCTTGTCCTGCACCCACTGCTCATCTGGGCTCAATCTGAGCTTCAAGACCTCAGCAAGGCTTGGATTATGTATTTCAAATTTTGGATTAAAACAAACAAAAAAGAGTCTAAATAAAAATGTCCTCTGACCTCTGCATAAGTAACTTCATATGGGTCTTGCTTCCCTCCAGATGGGAAGCAGGTTTGGCAGCACTTACCTCACAGGATATTGCAAATCATGGTGGATTAATATTTGCATAGTATTTTAGAGCTCAGCAAAGGAAGGGCTTACAGAAATGTAAAGGTATTGCTGCAGAGCTGGGCCTGAACCTGAACCTGAGTCAGGCTCTGGATCTGAGCATCTGGAAATGTTGATGTTATTTTACTTAGGGACTATAATGATCTCTTGAGAATACTTAGCTGAAATAGTTCCTTTCTGTTCCTGAGATAAATACCCCTCCAACATCGTGGCTGTGGGATGAAGTCAAACTCTGCTGGCTTTATGACTTTAGAATGTCAGAATTAAAACCAGCAGAACAGAAGCAGCAGCAAATATCCTGAATGCAGCCTCACAGAGGTATTTCAGTACCCTCTGCTCTGCTCCCAACCCACCCCCTCCTCCCCTGAATTTCCAATATCATGTCGACTTTTCTTCAATATGGGCTTTGGATCCTTTTCTAACCTCGTCTCCCAGAGGCTTGTTTGCTGCTCTAATGAGCAGAGCAGCATCTTCCAGGGAGTGCATTTGATGTGCTGAACAAATATAATAAAGACACAGCTACACCCTGGCTGTCTCTAACCCCTTTTGGAGAGGCTTTGTTTAAGAGACAGCCTTGAACCAAGTCTTCCCTTAGCTCAGCAGACCTGCCTGGATCAGGAGGCTCTCAAGTAACTCCCAGGACAGGTTCATCCTCCTGACAGCCAATGGGACTCAGTGTTGGGTGCAGGTGAGCCCAGTTGTCCCTAATTTTTTTTTTTTTTGAAGAGCATCATGTGTTTTTTTCCAGCAAGAACTTCTTGCACCATCCATGAACTGAGACTTTATAGAGCAGAGAGCCTTTTATTTACTGTATGTGCTCCCTTCCTTGAGGGCTGCTACCTAATTCCTTAAGTAGTTCCTGCAGCTGATGGGAAGGACACCAGTTCAGAGTGCCCATCCTCTTGCCAGGGCACTGGATCCTCAGCACAAGCAGGCTGTGGTTAGTTTGGAACATTTATCTCTCTGCAAAAATTCCATAAACTCTTTTTTTTTTTTTTAAGTTTTTATTCCACCTCCAGTTTAAGGCCAGTTGGATCTTCAAACCCAGCCCCTGACCTTCTTGGCTTTTTTATGTGCAGCCAGTATGCTGTGATACCAGCAGCTCCTGCTCTTCTGCAAGACACAAGAGTTTTCCCACCAATTGCCCTTTCCATGAAAGTTTGTGTGAAGAGAAATCTCTTTATGTTGGTTCCCAGAAAGCAGGAGCAGCTGTGGGTTCATGGCCATGTTGTGAATCCAAGTTTGTGAACAGCACTTTGCATAATTGAACACCAGAGCTGAAAGCCCAGTGCCCTGGTTCCTGCTCTCTGGTGTAAATCCAGAGTAACTCCAGTGGTGGGGATTCGACTGCACAGAGTTATTTGACACCAGGTCCTGCATTTAGGAACCAAGTTTGTGTATGCACCCTGTGTCCTTCTGTCTGTATTTCCTCTCAGCCTATTGCTGTCATCAGCACCAACCCTGCAGCTACAGATATTCTCTCTCTCAGCAGCTTGTCTGACTTGTCTGGAATTTGCAATGGTTTCCAGCATCCTGGTACACACATGGGACTTGACCACTACAACACACATCATGATTTGGGCTTCTCTGGTGGTTTTTTATCTTTATTTATTTTTTTTCTTTATTGCTTCTACTAAACACAAAGACAGCTGCCTATTTAGGAATCTGAGCTCCCCATCACAGCAGGCAGGTTGTAATTTCACTGCTGTTCTGCCCAAAGTGTGGCTGTGCTGGGGTCACCAGGGATCACCAGGGACCAACAGCAACTCTGGCTGCTGCAGGATGAGCAGCCAGCATCACCAGGCTTGGTGGAGCCTGAGTTGTTTCCATTTGTTTTGATTAGTTTTTCTGCTCTTGGTGTGTTTTCTAATTAGCCTGAGGTCAGCATCCCCAGCCTGCAGCTGGGCAGCTCTGCAGAGCCAGGCTGCAGCTCTGCTCCCATCCCTGCAAGGACACAGGAGGAACAGAGCTGCCAGCTTCCAGCTGCCTTCATCTGTCCTTCCTCAGACTTTTTTGATGCTGCTTTTTGGTTTTTTGTGGCTGAGGGGTAGCTGGGGCTCCTTGTGACCTTGGGAACCTGCAGAGGAGCCTACTGTGGTTCTCCTGGTGATGCTGTTCAGGGTGTGCACCAGCTGTAGCAAAGCTCTGCGCAGGGGAACGGGGGCAGGGGCTCCAGGGGCTTCTCCTCCTGTTATGGGGTCACTCCATGGGTGCAATGTTTGGTTTGGGGAGGAGCTCTGCAAAACCTTTCTGCAGGGGGTGAGGCAAAGGAGTTGCCACTGGCAGAGCCCACTCAGGGCACTGAGCTGAGAAGTCAGAGTTTTGAGGGGTCTGTGGGGAATGCTGAGAATGGAGCTGTTGAAGCTTGGTATCTCTGCATGACTTAAAAAAGAGAGGAGAAGGAGGGGGAATTTTTCTGGGGTGAATGCTGGAAGGAGGCTTTTAGGAAGGAGGCTGCAGTTGAAGGTGGGCAGCAGGCACAGAACCAGGTAGAAGCAGGAATTTGTGCATCAGTCCTGTCCCAGCAATGCTCCTGACTCCTCAGCCCATGCCCGAGGAGAAGCTGCAGGCAGCCCAGGGGAGACATCCAGAGATGAAGGCAGAAGGTCCAAACCCCTGGGCTGCTGTGTTCATATGCTCACCCATTTACCCTCAGAGCCCATCCTGGATTCCAGTCGAGCTCCCTCAGACCTCTCCTGCTTTGTCTGTCCTCTGGGTCACCTTTTCTCCTCTCTTGGCTGTGTCTGTGCAGATCCTGACTGGGGAGGACTGGAACGCAGTGATGTACCACGGGATAGAGTCCCAGGGTGGAGTCCACTCGGGGATGTTCTCCTCCATCTACTTCATCGTCCTGACCTTGTTTGGTAACTGTATCCTTGCACGGGGCTGGTGGCAGTGGCATGGGGGGGCTAGGGAAAAAAATAGGGGAGTTTAAATTCTCACACCCTCTCTTAATGCTTTTTAAAACCATTTATTGCTATAGCTTTGCTCCTTACAGCATCCAGGGGAAGAGACATAAAGAAGGTGTGCACGTTGGTGTCACTTTTCTGATGGCAGTGTGGGCATGGTCTTCATTCATTTTCACATTTTAGCTGGAGGATGTCCCACTGTGGGTTAATTTACCTTGTAAAAAAAATGATTCAAGTCAAGCCGTGGCAGCATCTCTGTACTTTGAATATCCTTGGAGATAATTTGCACTAGGTCAGGGGAAGACTGGGCTGGAATAGCCTTGGTGTGTAGAACAGGGCTCAGTCTCTTGGATCCTCTGTCTATGTGACAGCTTAAATAGCTCTGCCATCCCAAATGCTTGGAGTTGTCTTCTCTCCATACATTGCTTAAAACTTAAGTCCAGGTCTTTGGCTTCAGGCTCTGGGAGTCTTTGATCTCGTTGCAAGACTTAACAAGTGAAGTCTCTGAAAGCATTTTTTTGAATTTGTCAGGAAAGTCTCCTCAGGACTACTGGAAACTGGAAGCAGTCACATGGAGCTGGGGTTTGGAAAGGGAGACTTTATTTTATAGAGAAATGAGCAAAATGGTTCTCAGCCAGCAGAGTGTAGGAATTGAGATGGCTCCATCCCTGACTCCTGCAGGAGGCTGCTGGTGTTCCAGAGTGTTGCTTCATTAACTGGGTACCAGGTTGTTGGTGTGAGATGTTTGCTGGGTTCTGTCAAACAGAGCAGCCTGAAGAATGGAAACTGAAAAACTCTTGGTGCCTGAGGCTGCTTGCCTGGTTTGTTTGTTCTGTCAAATAGGGATAATAACTCCGAGCATCACCACGATGCTTGGGAGCACTCTGGAGGGTTTTCCCAGCAGTGTAGAGCTCCTTGCCAGTTATTCCCAGTGTTCATCTCATCCTAGGAGTCCTGTTTGGGATGGCAGCATTGGCTGGGTGACTCGGGGAAAGATGATGGGGGGAGGTCAGTACTCGTGCTAAAAGTTTTTTGTTGTTATTGACATGAACCCCTTCAGCTGGGGCTCAAGGTGAGAAGAGCCAGGACAGCAGCACCCATGGGCTGTGTGCCAGGGCTTGGCTTTACCTGAAATCTCTCCCCACCAGCACAGAAACCCAAGGAGCAGTGGGGCAGGCAGCGTGTGAGGGGTCTCTCTGGGATTTATCCCATTTCCCTGCACTGCCAGAGCTGCCCTGGTGCCCGGGCTGGTTCAGCAGCTCTGCTCAAGCCCCTTCCAGAAACAGAAAGGTTTGGAAAAGTGGGTCAGTGGAGAGCTGGCAGGGAGGGAGGGAGATCTCAAAGTCCTCAGGGCTTGGCCTTTGAAAATGGGATTAAGCCATAATCAGGCTAGACAGCAGGGCTGAGAGAGAAACTTTTAACCTTAGAGCAGCAAAGAGTCAGTGATTTTGAGGAACAGGATAAAAATTCCCATCTTGCACTCAAAGAGGAGGCTTCTCCTTTGTCCTTTAGCTTTCATTGAAAGGGAATGAACAGGAGATATTAAAGAGTAGGGAACAGTGACCAAGTTCACCTCCTGCCACTGCCACGAGTTTTCTAATCCAGAAACTCTGTAAATTGGACATCTCTCATGCTACCTTCCCTGTTCTGTGTGCAGCCAGACCTGAGATGGTTTTAATCAAAGTGGTATGATTTGAGGAAAAGCAGGATTTGGCCCATTTTCTGGGAAATGACATCAGGCCTGTGTTCATTGTGATTCAGGTAATTGTTAAATGGATGCATCTGTTGAAGGAGGAGGGGGGGGGGAGAGGGAAAATTAATGAAAAACTGTAGAGGAGCCTGAAATGAAAAGCAGGGAATGCCTGGGCTGTGCTGCCCCTCTCTGTGCCCCCAGCACCCTGCCTGAGCCATTCCTGGCTGCCTGGGGTGCTCTGTGGCTCTGCCTGGAGCGTGGGAAACGTTTGGGAATCCCTGAGCTCTGCAAAAAGGGCTGAGTGACCTTTTTTGGGTCAGAAAACCCCAGGTCTGACAACTTATGTCTGCTTAGAGATGGATCAAAACAACCTGATCTGTTAAAAAAAAAATAATTTCCAGTGGCTGATTATGTTGCATGAGACATTTCAGCATCTGTGTGTAGGAGGCAGGGGCAGGAAGACACTTTTATCATTGGGCCATTTATTCCCAGAGCAAGAGTTGGAAGTGTTTCCAACATGTTGGAAGAATCCCAGAGGAAGAAATCCAAAAAGCTGGCACCAACCAGCACCCCAGCAGTGCTGTAAGCTGTGGTGCCCCTGCCTGCACCCCCAGTCCATAACTGCCTCTCAGCTAAAAGGAATTCAGTATCTCTGGGGATGAGAAGCTGATGGAGCTCTGGATGCAGTGGGGAGGGAGGTGACCATTGCAACATCATCTTCCCCATTTTCTTGCTCATTTTCTGCTGGGCTGGGTGGGATTGAGGTGCTCCTGCCCCACGCTTCCTTCTGGCCTGTAGGAAGGAGCCAGTGAGGGGATCACATCCAAACCTCTGTCTGTCCCAAAGGAATTATCCTCACACGATGAAACCCTCCATCCCATCTTACAGGACACAGGGAAAAAACTGATGGACAACCTGGCTGTTTCCTGGAGAATCCCCAAGGCTCTGTGTCCCATCCCAGCAGGGTTTGGTGGTCTGGATGCAGATGCATCCTAAGGGATTAAACAGGGCTCCTGTTTTCCAGAGCCACAAGCAGAGACTGTGGTGCTGACACTCAGGCTCTGGGGACCCTCACCTCAGGGGGAATCAGAGATGGGAACATCTGGTTCTGAAGTCTTGGCTGAATTATGTTTGATGAAAGCTCTCAGGAGGGGAAAGCAAAGAAGCCTGGAGCCGTTTGGGCTCCAGCTTTGGTCCCTGGCTGTCCTGGGATGTCTCCTGAAGCCATGTGCCAGCATGGGGTGATGGCTCCAGAGCCAGGAGATGGTGTCCTAGAGCACCAGGAGCTCTTGGCCGTGCTCCTCTTCAGCAGAGGTGGCTGCAGCTGATGAAACAGCAGCTCCCGGCTTTCTGTTTACAGAGAAATCTTCTCTGCTGCCTAAATTTCCTGCCATCATTTCCCTCAGCTTTTGGGGACCTGTTTCTGGTCCCAGGCTCCTGCTTGGCTCTGAGGCCAGTGCAGTCCCAAGGTGGTAGCAGTGTGATGCTGTGAAAGTCTTTGGGAATCTCTGGAGGGGCAAAGAGAAGTGGGGTGAACTTGATTCTCACAGACATTCATATTTGGAGGAGCAGCCACAGCTTTACACAGCTATGGACCAAGTGGCTCTTCTGTCCCCAGGTAATGTGCAAGGGCAAAATACATTTTCTTATTGAAGATGAGTTTAAATTTGGTTTTCCTTTTTTTTTTTTTGCTCTCCTTCCACACACAAAGGTATCTGATTTACAGCTGCTTTGGGGCTGTTTTGCAGACAGTGTAGCTGGAATAAAAACAATAAAATATAGGAAGGTAAAAGTAATAGCTGGAATCATTAGGTGGAAAAATGAAAATAAAATAGGAATAAATAATTAAAGGGAACTGTTGTGCCTGAGTGATATAATGCAGTGCTCTGCAGAGAGAGCTGGGCTGGTGTGGGCAGTGGGGTTGTTCAGCCAGGGCTGAGGGGCTGTTTCCCAGCAGAGCTCATTAGCTGGGGCTGGGTGTCCTGATAACAGGCTCTGCTCTGCCTGGTGCTGTGGCCTTCAAGACTGATGTCCTGAGGTGTTCTTATTGTCTTGTTGACTTCAGTGTGATAGTCAGGATAGTTTCCTCCCACACATGTAATGCAGCAGTGACCTGAGCTTAACTTTCTCCCGGTGCCAGAAGCCTTTATCTGGCAATACATCCACATCATGCAAATGTTGGCTGGAGGTATTTAAGAAACATGTAGATGTTCTTAGTGGCTGAGATCGTAGGGGGTTTGGTTTTGTTCTGTATTTTCTGTGCATGTGTATCAATGGACTTGGTGATCTCAGAGGTCCTTTCCAACCATGACCATTCTGTGATTCCGTGATCTCCAGCTCTGCCAGTTGTCCTTTTAAAAAGAGTTGGGGAGATGACAGTGAAGTCCTCTGTGTATGTTTGTCTGGGGAGGAGTGTAGCTGTGTGTCCCCACCAGGGTACCTGCTGGGGAAGGGACAAGGGGTGCCCAGTGCTTGCTGTGCTGCCCAGCTGCCTCCCAGCAGAATTGAGTGAGTTGCAGATGAAGAAAAAGAAATGGTGTAAGGGGTCTGATGACTGTGGGTGGGGAATGGCAGCAGAAGGGGAACCTCTCACTGTATTTGTTGTGTGAAGCTTTTTTCCCTCAGCTGCTCCCACAGACACTCTCCTGAATGTCTTCTTGGCCATCGCTGTTGACAACCTGGCAAACGCCCAAGAGCTGACCAAGGTATGGGGGAGATTTCTGCTTCTTCAAACTTAGGTCACAATGCTGGACGTGGAGGTTTATTCTTGTTTGGGTTTTTCTCATTGGAGGTTTTTGTTTCAGCCACCTCTGTCACGTTCCTCAGTTTCCTTTTACCCCAGAGCAGGCAGTGCTCAGCTCGGAGCACAGCTCTTTCCAAGAGCAGAGGCAAAGCAATTACCAGGTTTTGGCTGACTTGAGGCTTTTGGGCATGGGGACATGCAGGTGTTGGATTGCTGCTTTTGCAGCCTCACAATAATGTTTCATACCTTGCTGAGTTTGGGGACGAATCAGAGAATTAACATTCTCTAATCAACTCCCTGGAAAACAACTTGCAGAGCCTGTCGTGAATATTCAAGTGAAGATGTTAGAATCTTCCTGCCTCTCACCAGGTGCAAGAGCAATCTGAGGCACCCACCCGAGCACAGGCAGAAAGCCAGGTCCTGGCAAAAACTGGAAATGACACTGATGTAACTCTACTGAAGGAGCAGGTCTGTACTGGAGCATCCCCTGTGGAGAAAAACTTACAGTATTGCAGAGGAAGGATCCCAAGTTTGTATTTGTATTATTCCATCCTTTTGCTTTCTCACTGTAGCATGTTTGGGTGGAGTTATGAGGCAGAATTAAAGCTGACGAGGGACAAAGTCATGGAGTGATGGGATGAAAGGGAATGGCTTTAAACTGAAAGAGGAGATGGAGAAGAAATCTTAGGAAGAAATTCTTTGGGGTGAGGGTGCTGAGCCCCAGGGTGCCCCCAGAGGCTGTGGCTGCCCCATCCCTGGCAGTGCTGAAGGTTGGATGGGGCTTGGAGCACCCTGGGCTGGGGGAGGTGTCCCTGACCATGGCACAATGAGATGATCTTTAAGGTCCCTTCCAACTAAACCTGTCTGTGTTTCTAGATGATTCTATGATTTTTCAGGCTTTAGTTCCTGTCCTTCTTGCAGTGTGAGGGCATCACTATCCATGTGCTTACACAGCAGCTGCCAAACATGCTCCTTCTGGCATGGTAGGAAGCTGTGGAAGTTCATGGATGTTCAGGAGCACAGATACTTCCAGGAGTTTCCTGCCCCACTTGAGCTCCTGAAGACCAAAGCAGCCAACCATTCCCAGTTCAGACCCACATCTTCTGCAGCTGGGTTTGTCTTTCCCAGATCTCTGCTCTGGAGCTGTGTCTGGAGCCTTGTCTCCTGCCAGCTGATCCCAGCCCAGCCCCCAGGGAAGGCTGAGGGTTTGCAGGTGAACAAGAAACATTCCTGTGTCTCTGACACCAAGTTCTGCATCTCATAATGCACCTCAGGGATGTGTTTCCCTGGTGGGAAACTCCTGGTGGTTTTTTTCTGGCCAGTGTTTGTCTTAGAGCAGCAGCTCAGCTGTTTCTGTGCTGTCTAAAGCCTGCAGAAAGCTCCAGCCTGGAGGCATCTTCCCAGCCTGGTCAGAGATTTATGGGCATCCCCTGCATCTGATAGGAAGAAAGATCAAGCCCAGCACAATTCCTGGATAATTAATCTCATCCTAGTTCTTCCTTAATCCTTTTAGTGCTTTCTTGTGAATTTTTCAGCAGCAGACTTGGGAGGGTTAGAAACCAGACTTTGCTGATGTTTATAAAGTATTATTAAATATTGATGGATTCAGCATCATTGCCAAATCATAAAGCTTCTTGGGAAACTTTTTTTTATTATTTTGACTATAATTTTATTTATGAGCCCCCCACAAATCATTAGGGCTTTCAAAAGATAAGGAAAAAGATAAAATCAATTCAATTATATAGCATACCTGGAGAATGGGGGATTTATTGCTAAGTAAATATGATAATGCAAAACAAAAAACTGTCCTGGAGCTATAATTAAGTTCCTCAGGAGTCAGCTAATCTCAGGAGACTTTCTTGACATTTATTCTGTAAAACTAATCGAGATCAGTGCTGCTTATAATGTGGGAAAACCATAAGCATTTTGAAACTATCACTGTTTTAGAAAGACAGAGCTTTCCAGCTCACCTTCAGGGCTGAAACATTTCAGCCAGCATTTCCACTTCTGGATGCTAATTTGGATTATTTTTTTTTTTATCATGGTTTTTGAACATTTCTTGGTAAACTTAGCTGGGCCTGGTGACTTGCAACAGATATTCTCAGAATGGTGACTGTATTTAACCTGAGCTTGATCACCCAGTGTCTGTTATAAATCTCACCAGTACTTTGCAATGAGGGGAAGGGAGGAGGGGGAGAGAGAATCACCTTCTTTGCTTTGAATGTCTAAAGAACCTGCTCTCCAGCCTCCTCCTCTTCCTTCTCTTCATCCTCTGCTTGTTTCCCTTACCACTGCCTTGAACTCTGCCCACTGAATTTCTAGTGTTTTCTCAGAACTCTCCTGCATCTCTCTGGGTTGCCTGCACTCCATTTCTCTTGACATAGTGTCAGGTTTTTCTTCTTGTTCACTTATTCACAGTGGAAGGTAAAATTGCCCTCAAAAATTGGCTTTTAAAATCTTTGCTGCCCATCCCACCACAGCTCCTTCCTCATCCTCATGAAACTGCCCCATGGAGCTGCCACAGGAGACCCTGACTTTCCTAAGTGTCCTGAAACACAAAACCTGATCTCTGATCTCAGTGCACTGCCAGCTGCCCCTGGGGAAACAATGTGAAACAAACCAAAGGCAATATGGGATAGGAGGGATGTGTGAGTTCTATGGATAAATAGATAAAAATGCTGGAAAAATGTATTGAAACCTGAGGAATCCTCAGGAACGATGGGCTGGGTGGGAAGTGGGATGGAAAACAGAAATATTATTAAGGAGTCGTCTGCTAAAGGGTGTGCTTGTTCTGAGCTAGGGACATCTGCCTCTATGGTGACAATGGAGATTTTCTGTTGTTATGTCAAGATATTGAGTCCTGGTGCACCAGGGAGGATGGAGGAGAAGCTGCAGATTTTAAAGAGATGATGAAAACTGCACGAGGGGCTTTAGGTGCAGAGAAAGAAAAATCAAGACCTTTGAATGTATGTGACTTTTCAGGCTTCTAGAGAGCCCTCAAGGGAAGCAACAACTTGAATATACCTGTGGAATGAAAGGGAGACCTTAAAAGCCTTCTAATTGTGAGCCTTGTTCCTCAAAGCTTCACATTTGGCAAATAACCTTGATTTACAGCAAGCTTATTGCTTTTTTTTTCATGACCTGCCTCAGGTTCTTCATTGACTACAGGAAGAATTGCTTGTTATAGACTGGCTGATAATTGGAAAGAAAAGAAAACCACACTTCAATGGCAGCAGATTTTAAAAAATATTTTTCCACCTTTTCTTATTCCTTCTAAAGGAGAAAAAGAAAGCAGTTTCCAGATGAGTTTGGTTTGAGCAAACAACACTGAAGTCAGAATAAGGCATTGCTAATGCATATGGTATGCAGGATGGATAAATCCAGATGATTTGCTCTGTCACAGTGAGATGTCTTGCTGTCTGCTCTCATTATTTGGAGCATAACTCCTGCACAGCTTTGCCCTTGGAGAGCAGAGGTAGAGCTGGGATGGTTCCTAAGGTCTGACAGAAGAGCCTTGACATGTGCTTATTCCCTGAGTGTGTCTGATGCTGATGTTGCCATCATGCCATGGGGGTATCCTGAATGATTTCACTATTGAATTTGACTGGCTAGAAAGTTTAAGTAAAGTTTATCCTACATGACAACCAAAGATGAACCAGGCTGCTTCTTTGGTTTTTTTCTTCCCTTCCTCTCATTGTTTAAGATCCTGCAGTTTGAATCTGAGCAGTGTTTCTGGTGTCATCAGGAGGAAATAGATCCCAGTTATACTCTGAGGGAATTAGCAATGCCAGCAGAGGTTAAAAACTCACCTGGTCTGGGGGTTTTGCAGAAAGCAGGATGATAACCAGCTTGCTGATCTATGCTTGAGTCCAAGGATTATGCTTTAATCCAGCTCCTCCTTTCTGTTTTCACCCTGTGAGTCCTCAGTGATTCATCTGAAATAAGTGGAAGTATCTGGAGTAAACCCCTTGTGAGCAGAAACAGTCAGATCTGTTGCTGTTTATTGGAGTTCCTGTTTATTTGGCAGGTTTGTTGTGGTTTTGTATGGGCTTTTTTGGTTAATTTTTTTGTTTGTTGTTTTTTGTTTTGTATTTGTTTTGTTTGTTTGTTTGGTTTGGTTTTTAAGCCCCTTTGGCAAGAGGTTCTGGAGGGTTTAGGAGCCAGTTACATTTTGGTAGGACATAGGAAGGTCTGAGATAAATGGGGCTCCCTTCACCCCAGCAACCTCTGACACGTGCTCAGGTCTCTCCTCCTTCCCTGATGCTCAGTGATAAAGAGGAGACCCTAGAGGTAAAAACCTGTGTGAGGGAGCTGTAATCCTGTAAAACTGCACTGAGCACTTCACCAAGCCTCGTGTTTCTCATCTCAGTGGCTGCTGCTGGCACCAAGACCTCACCCAGAGGTGCTGGGTGTGAAGTTCTGCCCCATCCCAATGTTCCTGCTCTCACAGCAGTGACAGCCACGTCTGACTCCTACCTTGGGGAGCTCTGGTGATTGCTCTGATTTCTCTCCATTTTCTGCACTAGGATGAGGAGGAGATGGAGGAAGCCACCAACCAGAAGCTGGCCCTGCAGAAGGCCAAGGAAGTGGCAGAAGTCAGCCCCATGTCTGCTGCCAACATTTCCATCGCTGCGTAAGCATCCTTTTCTTCTCTGGGGTCTCTGTCATTTGGTGTCTGGTTTTCAGTGTCAGTCTGTGTCTGTTCAGCTGGACATCCCATAGCACCCCGTGAGCACTTTTATACCATCTCTGTTACAGACAGGTCTTCGGGTTGATGCTTCCACGTTGATCACTTTACCATGAATTTAATGCAGCCCTGATTTTAGTTTGGTTTTCTTTTATTGCCTCATCTTTCACCTTACTATGAATAACTGTATTGTTGAAGGACTTTTTTAAGGTGTCCTGGGATAGATTTCACCAGGTGAAGTGTTTAATGTTTCACTTTGGATTTTTATTTATGGGAAACATGTGGGCACAGGATGTATAAATATTTTTTAATGATCTCTACTTCCAGAATTTTAAGTGTAAAGGCACCCTCCTAAATATCAGGCTGAAAACTATGCTTGAACACTTTCTCTTTGCTTGAATAAAATCATGTATGTGAGCAGTCATTAGTTTATAGCCAGAAACATGAATTTGCATTTTCAGGTGCTTTTCTGCATGGGTGTGGACATACCCACTGATTCTGTGACACCAGATTCCTCAGAAAACCTTGCTCAGGGGCCACACTGCTCTAAGCTGAAATGAAAAACTTCTCTCTAGGTGGCAATACTTGTCTGGATGTCACTGAGGTCAGTGAGGAGTTCTGCCATGGGATGGTGAGCCTGTGTTTGAGGCATTCCTGCCCTGAGTGGATTTACTTAAAAGTCTGTTCTCCATTAAGGGTTCTTTTACCAATTCTGGAATTTTAGCACTGGGACTTCCAGGATCAAAAAAATGGTTCATCTGTTTTACTGAGAGAGGCTGATATTTTCCAGCTCCCTTTTTTATGGGAGACTTCCAAGAGCTGAAGCACAGGAAAAGAAATCTGCTGCCCAGTTTTATTCCAAAGTGTCTGAAACAGAGCAGGATCCCTCTTTGTTCTTTCAGTGCAAATCTCTTGAGACCCTTGTTAATGGGTGTTAAATCCACTGCATCAAAGACAATAGGCCAAATGGAGCCAGTTCATTAAATGTGAAATAAAAGAATATTACTAATTTGACTATTTTATTCTTCTTAGCATTTAATTTTGCAACTGCTGCTTTAATCAGCTCCTATTTATGCCATGTCTTTTTGCTGATTTTTAATTCAATCCTTTTCTAACACTGGTTTCCTGTCCAGACTTGAAAAGGAGTCAAGGGAGGATACTTGCTCTTGTTCTTTGACATATTTTCTGGTACTGTTATTGAAAAATACAAGATAATGACACTTATTTTCTTATTTTTTAATGAAAAGCATTGTGCAAGCAAAGATTTCTTAGAAATCAGGGAAAAAACCCCAAACCACTTCAGTGGAACTCAAACTTCACACCACATTATTGATCGCTCAAAATTAAGCTTTATTCCATCATTTTTCAGTGGTTTCACCTGGTATTCAATATCAAAGGGCCAGAGCACGTGGTGCTGGGAGCCATCTGCTAAAAACCCTTTCCTGGCTTCTTGTTATCTCCTGTTACCTCTGCTTTACTGCCAGGGAGGTGCCTACAAGGTCACTTCCAAAGCTCACAGGACTTTAATTTGGATAAAGAATGAGTTTGGGTCAGGAGACTGGTGACCAAATGGATCACGGAGTGGAGGAGAAGGCAAGGGAGAAGTTTGATGTTTTACAAGAAATAGGTGCATGGATGGATTGCTGTCTGATGAGCCAAGAGATATTTAATGAATGCTTGTCAGAGCAATGTGTTAAATACATCAATACATCCAGAGCCAGCTCCAGAGGGGCTCAGCAGCTGCAGCGTTTGGGTTTGCAGCACCTCTCCCTCAGATGTCTCTGAGCTGACCCCAGATGTACCCCACTGCTTCATTTATTATGGGATTAAGCTACACAATGGTCCTGAAGGTGGAGCAGATGCAGTGCTGATGGGAAGACACGTCAGATCAAGCTTCTGATGCAGTTCAGAGCCAGACATGACTGAAACAGGATTTTTGGCATAGGAAAACATCCCTGCAAAAAGCAAATGCCTGTAGAACTTTTTTACCCCTAAGTGGGTGATGAACAGGGTCTGGGAAATACTGGTACTCACCTACCAAAGGCCTGCTGCTAAGGTGGATCTGTCCTCTCTCTTTATATTTTCACTTTCTCCCAAGGAATAATTTTTTTGGGTTTGTAGTTTGACTTTATTTCCATAATGTGTGAAAATGAAGTTCTCTAACAATAGGCAGCTCTACCATGGATCAGTGCTCTCAAAACACCAACATTTCCCCCACCTGCATCGATCAGACCAGGTCTCTCAGTGGTTACCAGAGGGCACCAGGACTTGCATTTCCTTACTCATGATGTTCCTGTTCCCAGCGTGCTGTCCACCTCCTGCAGAGGTGATAAAATCATCCTGGGGCTGGTCTGGTGAGAACTCCTGTCAATTGTTCTGCTGTTTCACCAGCCAGATGCTGTGCTTGCTGCTTTACTCCTTCCCCTTGTCTGCACCAAGGTGTCTCTTGCCCTGAGTCTCCTTCCAGGCCATTCCATATTCCCAAGCCCTGTAGCTGCTCCTCCACCTCTGGTGTTGGGGTTCTGAGCTCAACCTGTGCTCCTGCTTTCCACATTCCTGGCCCTGCAGTTGATCTGAACTGGTTCTCCTGCTCTCCTCTGCCATCCCAGCCTCTCTTCCTGACTGAGCTCCAGGAATATTCCATGTTGCAAAATGGAATTTCTTATTTATGGGTTACTTATTTAGGAAGTCAGCCTTGTGGGAAGGTCCAACCTTCACCCTACACCTGCAAGAGGCTGCAGAAGCCACAGATTGGTTTGTGGTTGATAGATGTGGTGTCATGGGGAGCTGTTTTAATAATATATTCACTGTTTCAGGGGTGTCAAGAGATCATCTGTCTTGCAGCCATCTCAGAGTGCTTTATTACAATATTCTACCTGCATCTGGTTTATAGCTTCTGCTTCATCCATCTCCCAGGATTTCTATGGTTTGGCTTCTGCTCCACCAAAGAGACTTAATGTGAACAGATTTGTCCAACCTCTGTTTCATAGAGTCATAGATAGAGCTGGAAGGGACCCATCAGAACCACCAAGTGCAACATTTGGGTTTTTTCACCTGGTGAACTCTATCCAGAATGGTTCTTTTTGTTTTGTGGTTTTTCAGGACTCAAAGCTGGGATGACATGTTGGTTTGGTCATTGTTGCAATGTCTGGTTTAAAACAGAAATCTGTTTAACACCTGTGACTGCTTTTTAAGTTGAACCCATTGTTTCATTCTTGTTTTTGTGATTTTTTTTTTGTGTGTGTGTCTTTTCTGTTTAGCATTTTCCTTGCTTTAATGTTTCTGGAGGTGAGTTTCTGGGTTTTTATAGTTTGCCCAGCATTGTCTTTAAGACCCTTTGTTTTGTACAACATTAGAACCACTCAGACTTTTGAACTGAGTGGACCTGAGAGGAAAACCATTGGTGCAGCTGCCTTGGTGGTGAGAACAGAGGAGGGGGGGGAAAGGATGCAAATGCTCAGGCATTGGATGTGCAAAGCACTTTGTGATCCCTCTGGGGAGGTGCCAGGGAAGGGAGATTGAGCCACCAGACTCATCCCATGGCTGGCACAGAGACCCCAGAGCAAGCACAGTTTTACTTTGCCTAAGGCACAGCCTGAACTCCCAAATGTTTGGTTTCCTCCTCCACCTTTTTGGTTCCAGGCAGAGTTGCACCAATGGGATGTACAAAAGGGGCTGCACACCAAGCCCAGCTGGGCCAGCAAAGCAGAGAGAGGACACAACCTGTGGCATGCAGAGCCCTTGGATTTCCCAGTGGCCTCTCTTCACCTTCTCTTGGAGAAAACATTAAGTTGTAATCACAACAAGCAAGCAGACACTAAATTTGTAAGAACCTGCTTGAACATGATCCTGAAGTCATGCTGAACGAAAAGCCGATTTTGTGCTTTGCTACTTATGGTTTTTATTTTTAAACTGCATGTAGTAAAGGGCTGTGGTTGTAGCCAGACCCAGAGGTTTAAGTAGATGTTACAGGGTGAGAGTTCTGAATGGGAGAACTTCCCAGATGTGGTGGATGAAACTTTGTAGAACGTGGCAGAGAGAGTTCATGCAGCTAAGAGCTAAACACTGCCTGTAGAATTGCCCACTCTGTGTTCAAAGTTACACCTGCTTCCCAGGACAACTTGCGAGCATCTCAAGACTCCTTCCTCTCTTCAGGCTCTGACTGGGTCCTGCTGGTCCCTCACATGGCTGTTCAAAGCAGTTTATGTTTTAATTGCACACCCAGGGGTGGATACTGCCTGTTAATGACTGAATTAACCACTCATTAGAAAACTGCCAAAAGCAACTGGTGGTGGCACATCACTTCTCAGAGGTGTCTGTCCCTTTTGTACAGGTCTGGGGATGTAGGGTGGGGAGTTGCTCTGTTTCTCTAGGACATTTTCCATCTCAGAGGCTTCATATTTTCCTTTTGCCTTGGGAATACCGTGGTCTGTTTCCAAATCCCTGTTGGGCTGTTGGTACCCAACAGGACCCAGCAAAGAAGTGTGCCTGAACACCCAGCCTGTGGAATGTCCCATGTTGGGTGATGTGTAGACTAGAAGAGGTGTTCTCTTGCTGGCTTGTGACTTCTTCCCTTTCTTTCCCTCCTCCTGAGCTGTGTGGATGTGTGAGGTACTGTCATTCCTCCTGTTAGCTCTCCCTGCCCTTGCTGTTGGTGTAACCCCACAGACACTCTGGTGTCCTCTGTCCCTTCTGGATGGTAAGTAGCAGTGAGTAAAAGGAAAAAAAAGTAAAAAAAAAGTGAGTAGAACTCAAGTACTTCTTTCCTTTTGGTCTGGAAAATGAGCCGATCTGCTCTGTGGCTTTACACCCCTCAGTCCCAACCCAAACTTGGTCAGATTGATGGTATCAGAAAACCAGAGCTGGACAACGGGAGGAGCGGAGCCCGAGTGCTGCAGGACTGGACAAGTGACAAGGACATTGTCAGGCTCAGAGAGTGGTCTCTGTCCTGCACTGCACCCAAAGGAGGCAGGGATAAACATCAGCCTCCTGCTGAGGGATGTGGAGATGGATCCAAAGCAGAATTCCTCCAGGTACTGCCCGAGGCTGGTGCAGCCTCTCAGGTAAATGAAAGCAGCCCCGTACATTCTCCTCCATCTCCAGTTTTCCACTTGTTCTTCACAAGCAATTCCCTACCTACATTTCTGCAGTCCATGGGTTTCTTCCCTACAGGTTTTTGTTGACATCCTGAGTGTCAGCATCCAGCCAAAGAGGAAAAAGGGCTCCCCAGCCTGAGAAACCTGGAAAAAGTTTTCCTGGCAAACCAGCAGGAGATGCCAACCCCACTTTGCCTCCTGCTCCCATTTCATTTGGCACCATACAGATGTAGAAATACTGAAATTCAGGCAAAATACTCTACCTGACCATTCATCAGGTTATTTGAGCCAAGCAAAACTTTCAGAATTTCATTTATGCCTGATTCAGATTTCCTGACCTCTGCATTGTTGTATTATATATTTTACTTGAGCCAACATTTCTGTTCAGAATAATCATGAAATTTAAGTAAATGTCTATTTAAACTTTGCCTGTGTGATATCCAAAGAACATTAGATTTTATCTCGACCGTCTGGCTTGCTAGCACTGATTGTTAACAGATTAAACCTCTTGTGGAGCAGGAAAAAAAATGCTGCTAGTGAAAAGGCAAGACCAGGTAGTGAGGCAATTTTTTTTCTGTGTCAAGGAGAGTTCTTTGGATAATGTAGATTTATGAAATTATTATTTCTGACCATGAAAAAGTGCCTTAAGCCAAGCTCTATGAAGATATTTCGAATCCTGGTTTTCTGTAGATTCCCTGCCAAAGGAAGAATTCACTGTGTAATGCAGTAATTTCCGTATTTAGAGCCCCCCACGTATAACAATGTTTGTACAAACACTGGCTGGAGGAGAATCTACAAAACCACTGTGAACTGAACCAGGCTCCTTCCAGTAACGTTCAGTCCCCTGCCTGAGCTGCAGCAAGACTCAAGGACTGAGATCTGGTGACCCCAGGCACATCCCCAGGCTGGTCAGAGGAGAGGTAGGTGGCTCTGCAGAGCAAACCCCCAGGCAGGGAGGGAGCAGAAGCAGCTTGGAACCATCTGCTGGGGGTTGGGTGGATATTGGGTCTCTGGATGTGGCCCAGGGTGCTCCCTCCAGCCCCTGCTTTTCTCCGTGCTCAGGCTTCTTCCTGGTGCCACAGGGCCTGAGGAAGAATTAGCATCCTGCTCCCACTTGGAATTAATTTGCAGGGCAGCTGTAAAAGCAATCACCACCTGTAAAGACCCCGAGGTCCTAAAGATGACCCTGCGGAGGACTTCGATTGTGTGAGTACAGCAGAGGGAGGCACCAAGTCCTTAATATCATTGTGTGGCTTTGGCTCACCTTTTGATTTTTTTTCCCTTTTGGTTCCTTTCTTGATTCCTTGGTTGGTTCCTTGTTAACTAGAGATGGTGTCTGTGGCTTCCACACTCTCTGAAGCTTGCCTGGTCTCCTACCAAGATGCACGCTGCAGTCTGCATTCGATAGGACACAGCCTGTATGAGTCTCCTCCCGATGTCTTTTATGGTTTCTCTTCTCTTCCTTTATAATTTTTTTTCCTTTCTTTTTTCTTTTCTCACTTTTTGTTTTCTTTGTTTGTTTTGTTTTTGCATGTGCAGTTTTGTAAAGCAAACTCGAGGTACTGTATCTCGCAGCTCGTCAGTCTCCAGCGTAAATTCACCGTGAGTTGCTCTCTGTTACAATATTCAGTAAATGGATTTATATCTCTCTATATTTCTAACACCCCCCCATCTTCCCTCTTCTGACGCCTTCATTCCCCCTTGTTTTTTTCCAAAAACCATTCCCATCATTGTGGAAAGCCTCCAGACCAACATATGGTGGAAGGACTGGGAGGTGTGCGACATTCCCATGTAACGCTTGTGATTTGATTGTGAGCAACTCTGTAGTGTTTCACACATTGACAGCAGTCCCCACCACCACCTCCTTTTGTTTTCCTCCTTACTTATTTTCCATTATGTTCCTCTTCCCATTTTCCTGTTTCTTCCCTCGTTTGATGGTTTGTCTTATTCTCACTTGTGTTTTTTGTTCTCTGTGTTTATTATGTGCTGGGCTGATGGCTTTGATGTTCCACCAGTGCTTGCACTTCTGGTTCAATAGGAGAACAGGGCCCCACCATGAGTGCACTCCTTAAGTGAAAGCTGGAAGAGAACTTTGAAATAAACTTCTGGAAATTGGACCCAAATGGAAAATCCTGCATAAACATCTTTGGGAAATTTACAAGAGCACTGATGATGTCTGTGCCCTCCAACCTTCTTGAGTTGGAATTAAAGCTGCAGATACTGTAAAAATGAGGCACTCAGCAAGCTCCTATGTACCTGTGGTTGAGCAAGCACTGTGGCAGACCTTCCATTCACCCCACGCACTTCCTAACAAACCAATCCTGCTGGCTTTGCTGTGACTCATGGGTGTGCTTTGACACCAATGCAGGTTTGTAGAAAATCCCATTATTCCCTGCTGACTAATACAACAAAACTCCTCATCAGCTTCTCATCAACACATCTTGGTGTCTGTGCTTTGGGTAATATTTTGACCTTTGACATTGTCTTTCTTCTTTAATGCTTTTGGAGACACAAGTAAGTGCAACCAAACACGAGTGGGTTTGTCCTTATGTGCACACCAGAGCAGGTACCAAAGGCACAGTGAAGATCTTTCCACCAGCTTCCTGACATTTTCCTTTTTCCCTAGGTGTTTTGGGATTCCTTGTCCACTGGTGGATCTTAGGCATGTTTGTGTTAAAAATAATGGTGACATGATGGGGGAGTTTAGCTTCTGTGGTCAGGACTGGACTTTTGTGACTTGCAGGATGAGGTGTGATATGTGTGTTGTGAGGTCTGAGACCTCTTGGGGTTGGGACAGTGAAAAACAGGGGAGCAGACTAGACCCTAAGGCAGCTTTTGGCTCCTTTCTTCCTGGCTGCCAGGGCTCTCGACAGACAGAAAGGTTTGGACAGAGGTCTGCTGCCCATTGGGTCTCTCCTCAAGCCCTCCTGCCTGGCAGGAGGGAAGGGATGGGTGGAGGTGGTGGTGGTGGTGGAGGAGAGGTTCTGCCAACCTCCCCATCACTGGAATTCACTCCCGTACCAGTAGCACCACACTGGTCTGAAGCAATGTTTGCACAATTAGGAAGAGAGTCTGGAAGAGTGAAGAATTTGGTCCCTTTTCCAGATTTCCAGAGGCAGAGCTGCCTTTTAGCAAGGTGAAATCAAACTGCAGCTGCTGAACTCCCCATGGGAGGGGGGTTTGCCCACATCTGGAGGCGTTTGCTGCTCAGGTTTGTTGCTGACTCCCCACCAGCAATGAGACAGTATAACAGAGGCTTCTTTTGCAGATCTGACTCACATCTGTTCTCTGAACAGAATAAATTTTTACTGCAAAAAGCTGTTGCTGAGGAGTCTCATCCTCTTGAACATTTCTATGCACTGTCTGGGCAGTGATTTGATTTCCTATGCAAACCAGGATGGTTTTGACATGAGCTGAGTGTGCATTTTTTTCTCTGTGGGTGTCTAAAGAGCATTTCCCCAGCAAAATCTCTTGTTTTGATTAAATTAATGACTAGACCCCATACGAGTGTGCAATATATGCAGGTAGCAGCCATCCCAGAGCAGCAGTACATCCCCTCTGAATGCAAAGATATCTGAAGGTCTCATTTCCTTGGTATAGAAGTCATTAGAAATTTGTTTTTTATATAAAATCCAAAGAGATAAAGTGGAAAAATGGCTCTTAGGAACACACAGGTGCAGTGGGCTCCCTCTCCCTGTCTGAGTATTTGTACAGGTTCAGGATGCCTTTGTACCACTCTTTTTCTGCCCTCTGTGAGTGCTGGTGCTGTAATTATACTGAAAGATAAATGGTCTAATTTCTGTGCACAGATGGAATTTGAACTGCAATCTACTAATCTAAAAGAGCTTTTAACAGGTGCACAAAATCCCTGTGCTTTTTTCCTCCCTTAGGTTGCTCAAACAGCATAAATTACTGTGTGCCTGTAATGTCAGTAAGAAGCAGGATCATCAAAACCACAGACACCAGTTCTGAAAGAGCAAAGCTGATTAAAAAATCTTTTGAGATACAGAGGGTTGGGTTTTTTCCTTCCATATTATTTTTTGATTATTTAAAAAAAATCAGTAAGACACTAAAGATAAAATATTGGAGCTATTTTTATATTAATAAATTTAAAAATAATAAAGAAAACTATCAAGGTGAGTCATTTTCTTGTGCATTTGTGCTCTAACAAATTTATGATACAAGCAGTGCACAAGCAGAATGAAATTGTAATTCCATTTTCAGCTCACTGAGGAGAGGTAATTAAATAGATATCCTTTATTCTTTAAAGTAGACCAGCATTTATCTAAGATATATACTGTAGTTGGGGACTAATTTAAATGTCCATAGGTGGTGACACACTGCAAAGTCAGTATGTTGTATTTTTCCAATACTAAGTATTAAAGAGCAATGAGATGCTGAATTTTCCTGTGAATCCAAACCCTGACATTGCAGTGGCTGATGAAACTCAAAACGATGCATCTGAGAACTTGTGGTTTTTGTATTGCAGTGTGTTGTTTATTTCTGAGAGCATCCATAGGTGTCAGTCACTGCCATGGTCCTAAAGCATTCTCTAGAATAAAACTTTTGCTAACTAACAGCTTTCCTGTAGGGTTCCTGTAGGGATAGTCAGGTTTTCAGTCCCAAGATAATAAATATACACTAAATGCAACCTGTGGTGTTCAGTGAACATCCTTGATCTGGGAAGTTGGTGTCTGTGATGGGCTAAATTGCTAAATTACAGAAATTCCAGTAGCAAGTTTCTGAACGTGAGGATGTGACACACGTTGTCTTTGTGTTATCTTTGGTTTCCACCACATTCAAACTCCTGAGTTGGTAACTAATGCGAAATACTATGAAAAAACCCAGCAGTTTTCTGAGAAGCTGCAATATCAAAAGATCTAATACCTAAACCCAAAATCACATTACAAAATAATATTGGAAGAGGCTGCACCAGTCCCTGTTATTGGCATTTCTGGGGTGCCCCAGCTCACAGGGGGAGCACCCAGCATCTCCCTGGGGAGCTCAGGCAAGAGAGGGAGCTCAGAAAGAAGAGAAGGAGCTTAAAGCATCCGAGCAGCAGCTCCCAGGGTCACTGGTGAAGCAAATTTAAACACTAGTTATGCATTCAGCTGAGAGAAAATTGTTTTATTGAACCAGAGATAAAACATTCTGCTTTGTGCATGCCTGTCTTCCCAATGGAAAATCAAAACAGGGAGAGAGCTGCTCCAAGTTTGTCAACAGAAAATAGGATTTTAGTGGAAAGGTTTTGGGCATTTTCTGTCGAAACTTGTATTTTAACCAGAAATTCCATTTCCTCTGTGATCAGAACATATTCTTTCATAGCCACAGTCTAATGTGTAGGTATTATTAACATCAAATGATAATGTTCATAGCCAGCTTTCACTCACTGTTTACTAAAGACCAATTTTAAGGATTGCATTTATGTGGCTGATTAAACCAGTAGGTCTGGGAAGCCAAATACTATTAACTGTGTTAAAAGGTTATGATAATTAAATCTTCAATCATTAAGGAATACCCTAAGATTAGAAAATAACTAAAAGTATGCTTTCCTTTCTTGAACAATCCACACAGTGGTTGCATTTTATTTATGCCAGTATTAGTCACTGTGTCATTAATATAAATTTTATTTGATCCTGCATGGATGGTTTGGTTTTCCTTTTAGCCACAGGCAGTTGTTTGGCTGCTGGCTTCTCTAATCCCAGCCAAATCAGTGGAGCTCTTAGAGAAGCACATTGGCAGTAGTAACTGTGACAGCATTTCAAGCTGAGGGGATCTGAAAACTGAGTATATTGCCTGTACCCTTCAAGGAGTCTGAAACATTCCGTGGACAGAAAATAGAGGTGGGAAGTAATCATGAAGTGAATTAGCATTAATCTTTGTACCATGGCTGTAAGTCAGAAGTGATGATTACAGTTTGCTTAATGGATTCCAAAGAGGTTTATGAAGTAAAGAGGGAACAGGATTTCAGATAAGGAGTTGGCTTCATAAGTAGATAGTTTTCTCTTGTGGCAAAAAATATTTGTTATCACAAAGGTTCATTTTTTTTATCAGTTTGGACAAGTCCTGCTCTGCTGCAGCCTGTGGTGCTTGCACTGCAGATGGGTTGTGTCTGCACTGGTAATTGACTGGACCAAAGGCTGGAGGATGTGGAGGAAATGGTTTTGCCCTGGTTATTTTTTTCCATCTCTTCTGCTATTTTTCATGTAGTTTGTGGGCACGGTGTCCTCACAGGCATCTGTAATGAAGCTGTGAGGTGACATTCCTGTTGTGCCAGCCCTGAGTTTAAAAGCTCTCCCCTGCAAGCAGCACGAGAGAAGCTGTCACACGTGTGCACATGCAGTTCCTGGGGGAACGTGCAAAAAGTGAATCAGATGAATTTATTTGGACAAGCAGGTGACCCATTCTCTCCCATTGCTGCTGCTTTGGCTCTAGAAACTCTAAAACACCATTCCCAGAGGGACCAACCTGCTCAGTTGCTTTACCTCCCTTTCCTACAGCTGACTTGATGTGCACTGGCACTTGCTTCTGCTGTTCCTCACTGGTTTGAATCTGACCATGAGCTTGCAGGCAGGTTTCCTGCTTCCTCATGGTGTTTTTATTGTGTTTCAGGTTTTCTGATTATTTTTTTTTTTTTCTGATGTCTCCTCATGTAGAAAGAAGGGAGAATGCAGTTGGTACCTCTGTTAGTGACCAGAGCCAGGGGGTGGCCATGTCCTGTAGTCTGGCAGTCACTGCTTGTGTCAGTGTTAAGGTTCCATCACTTTTTCTAGGTGCTGAGAAACTGGTGTCTGTAATGTCTGAAGGGATTTTGGCAGAATAGGTGTAGTTAATACAGGTGTTACCTGGTTTCTCCAGGTTCTAAGTGGTGTCTGTGCCTGGCAGCACCATCCAGTTAGCCATGAGTGAATTACAGTGGAAGCTTTAGCCCCTCAGAGATATATTAAAGGCTGATTTATATTCTTGGAGTAAACAAAAAACAACTGGAAAAGTGAGACCCCTGTGTCAGAACTATCAGGTTCTGTTTCCTCTGCCCTGCATGAGGAGCACCAGCTCTGCATCCTCAACCTTTCTCCTCACCACATCCAATCCTATTTAGGTGTTTTTCCTTTTTTCTTGGCTTTGATGGGCTCAGCACAGGCACTGATGGGGAGGGGCTGTCTCTGTGGAAGCTGCCTGTTGATTTATTGTGTGCTTTATGTTGGATACTCCTGCAGGGAGACTGGGGCTCTGTGTCCTACCCCTGCTTGGTGCCTGTCCCATGGAAACAGAGCATGGGATGGGGCACAGGGAGCACAAGGCTGTGTTCTGCTCTGTGCTCTTGGCTTGGAGATAAATGGAAGGCTTCAGTCAGCATAAGGGCACTTTCCCAGCTCTAACTTGGTATTACTCGTTCTCCCTGCAGTGCTGACAGCTCCCTCTGGCTGTTCAAAGCACAAACCAGCAGCTGGGCCCAGGCTACCAAAGGGTAGGTCTGGGCTTTGCATGTTACTCAGTTCCCTCTAAAACCAGGGGGATCAGCTCATGACAGTAGCTCAGGCTTTTGTAATGCTGAACCAAAAAGAAATGACAAGTTCTTGCCCAACCTGGTGAGGGGGGTGCAGCCTGGAACAGGAGGGACCCCTTGGGGGTGGGAAGGGGCTGGTGGCAGGGTGCCAGGTCCAATCCTCAGCTCCAAACACACATCTCCTGCTCGCTGCTGATCTGCTCATCCAGAGGTTTCCAGGTGGGGAGGAGGAGGATGCTGCTCCTTGTGGGCTGCAGGAAAGCTCTGGCTGTGCTAGAGGGGTTTTTGTGTGTAGAAACTTGAACCCTCCAGACCATCCTCAAGGTTTCCAAGGGGGGATGGGAGTGTTTTAGAAATCAAGATAACTCCTTTCCAGAGGGCCTGTTCCATAGTGCCTAACATCTGTGGGAGCAAACTAACACTGATGATCCTGCTGGCTTTCCCTGCTCATGTCTCCTGCCAGCCATTCTCTCTCCATCCCCTACGATCTCTTTGGCTCAGCTGCTCCCTGACCCCCCATCTCCGATACGAAAACAAAAATTCCTTTTTTAAATTTTTTGTTGTTGTTGCTTTTTAGGGACTTGTTGCAAAGTTGCATGCTCACTTTTCCCCTTCTTCCCCTCCTCAGCAAGCAGCAGAACTCCTCCAAATCCAAGTCTGTCTGGGAGCAGAGGACCAGCCAGATCCGGATGCACAACTTCCGCGCCAGCTGCGAGGCGCTGTACAACGAGCTGGACCCCGAGGAGCGGGTGCGCTACGCAACCACCCTGCACATCAGGCCAGACATGAAAACCCATCTGGATCGGCCCCTGGTGGTGGAGCCCCGGAGCGAGGGCAGGAACAACATCAGCAAGCTGAGCCCTGGGGATGTGCAGGACGGGGAGCAGCCCAAAGGCAGCTCTGCCGACGGGGCGGAAGCTCCACGGAAGCATCACCGGCACCGGGATAAGGAGAAACTGGGAGAGCAGGAGAAGGGCGATGGGACCAAAGAGGAGAACGGGGAACCCGGGGTCGGCCACAAGGAGGAGAGGCACAGGCAGCACCGCAGCCGCAGCAAGGAGGTGGAAGGAGGGATTAAGGAAGGGAAAAGCGACCGCAGCCGGGGGCAGGAAGGGGGGAAGAGGCACCACCGACGGGGGTCTGTGGAGGAAGGGGCTGAGAAGGAGCACCGCAGGCACCGCGCTCACCGGCACGCTGCCGAGCGGCAAGGCAAGGAGGGCAACGGCACCGCCAACGGCACCAGGAGCGAGCGGCGCTCCCGACACCGGGGAGGGTCCAGGTCTGGGAACCGGGAAGGAGAACCCGGATCCAAGGGCGAGAACGGAGAAGAACCTCACAGGAGGCACAGGTTCAGGAACAGGGCCCTGTCGACCTACGAGTCGGTGGAGAAGGAGAACGGGGAGAAGGAAGGGGAGGCTGGTGAGAAGGAGCACCGGAACCACCAGCCCAAGTGAGTGGTAGGACTCATCCTGGGGACAGCATTGGGGGTGTGGGACCCAGGACACGTTTCAGGAAATTGTTTATTCTCCTCTCCATGATGTCCCTTGCTGTTCTTGCACTCACACCACAGCCCCCAGGTCCGCTGTGCTTGATTCACTAACAGCCTCCCAAAGCTGATTTTGGTCCGTGGTGGCCCACAGAATAACTTAGGATGAAGGGAGGAGATATCCTTGCTGTAAATACCAACAGACCCTCTAGGAGATAATGTGGAACAGGGAATTTTACAGCCCCTGAAGGAAGTTTCTGAGGGACATCTTTTTAAGTGGCATCCAGTCTTGCTTATCCCCCTTTGGGTTTCTTCTTTTTTCAGCCTCTCAGCTGCATCACCACTTGTTACAGCACATGGCTTCTTCCATTAAGAACGATGATGTACCCCACTTGGTTTAATTCTTAGAGAAGTCAAGTGAGAAAAAAAATAGTGCTTGTGAAGCATTAAGAGGAGTTAATAAAGAAGGATAGATTGCCTTTTCAGCATTATTAGTCTGATGGAAAAGAGATCTCAGAGGGATTTTTTAGAATAGAGTTCATGTCACCTTGGAGAGCTGTGAGTGGCTCTGAGATAATAATTTTCCTGTCTATATTATCTTCATTTCACTTGGATCTCAAAACACTTTGCATGCTCTATGGTTTGATCATGGGCCCAGGTTTGCTTTTCTCCCCACTGAAACGCAGCAGAGGAGTGCAGGAGCTCTTTAGCTGCTTCCAGCAAGATGACAGAGTGGTTTAGGGCTGGAAAACACACCACCAAATTTAAATAAGGCCTCAGGAGAACCTTAAGAAACAGAAATCAGACCCTGTTCAGACAGCAGCTGATACTGGAAAGCTCATGGCAGTTACATGCAAGTTCCATGTGTCCTTGCTTACGAACCTCAGTTCCAAGTCTCATTAAAGTGGATAAGTTGAGATTTGGTGGCACAGTTTTTCTCAATTCTGTGTTTGGATGTGGGAAAAGAGGAAAAGGTCCCATTCTATGTTCTCTAAGTTGTCCTGAAGTCTGTGACTCTTCTTTCCATGAAAGAAACAGCCTGTCAGACCTAGCATGAGGTTCTAGACGCTCTCTGAATCCTTCTGAAGCCATATTATTTAATAAAATCTGTTTTTTCTGCCTTAGGGAGAATCAGTTTGAGATTGAGGCTAGTGGAAGTGTGAGTGTCCCCGTGCACACCCTTCCCAGCACCTATCTGCAGAAAGTGCCAGAGCAGCCAGAGGATGCTGACAACCAGAAGAATGTGACACGGATGATCCAGCCCCCTCTGGACAAAACCACCACTGTGAACATCCCTGTCACCATCACTGCCCCACCAGGGGAAACCACTGTCATACCAAGTGAGTCCCGTTCTCCTCCTGATTTTCTTGCTGAGAAATTGCCAGAAATTTTACTGTATTGCAATACTCAGCCCCTGTCAATCACGATTTATCAGTCTCCTTCTTTCCCAGCCATTTCCTGTGTATCTGGCTTGAGATAAAATAAGGACTTTATTGAATGTGTCACTCACTCAAAATGAAATGTCATTTTGTTGCAAAATAAAATAAAAAGTAATAAACCCCCTGTACCTAAGACACTAGAAGTGGGAGGAGTTTTTGGATTCTAAGTCCTGTGAATTAATAGGTAAGTGTAAATGTACTGCTAAGAAGAGAATTTGCAGCATAAAGTGTTTTCCAGTTCATATAATGGAAATTATTGTAAGTAAATTATCCTATAAACCCCTGCAAGTAAATTTAGGATGGAAACCAGAGAGAATGTACCTCTAGCCTTTGGGACTGAAACTCAGAACAATCTTCTAGAAGAGGATCATGTAAGTTAAAAACCTGATGAGAGATGGAGCTTGACACCTTGAAGCACGGGGAGCTCTGCCAAAGCTGTGCAGGCACAGAGCTTAGGGGGTCCAGGGAGTCCCTCCTGAGTCTCTTTTCCTAGTGCTGGGAAGTTCAACAGCATAAAAAATTGTTAAAAATTATTAAAATTCTGAAAGCTCACCTATGAGTTTGCTCTCTTGAACATTCCAAATCCAATTGTGCTGCTGATCTATGGGAGAGGATACAGAATGATGTGGCTGCTTAGACTTGCTCTTTTTTTTTCTTCTTCTTCCCAAGAATCCCCAGCTGATCCTCTCTCCCTAATAATTTCTGGTATTTGAACCAGGATTTCCATCCCCAGTTTGTTTGCTGTTCTATAAATAAGAGTTAAGGTTTCTTTGCTGTACCAGGCTGTTGAAAGGAGCTGTGACAGTAACCAAATGATTGCTCATCACCTTTAATCAACACCTCCCAGGGCTCTTTGCTGAAGATTTTTAACTCTCTTGTTTCCCTTTCCTTAAATTCCCCTTCCAGTGAACAACGTTGAATTTGAAAGTAAAACAGAGGAGAAGAAAGACGTCGATGACTTGACAAAAAATGGGCCTAAACCAATCTTGCCTTACAGCTCCATGTTTATCCTCAGCCCCACAAACCCGTAAGTCCTCTGACTCTTCTGACACCACGTGTGGGTTACAGGGGTTCTGGGTGTGGGTATTCACAGCACAGTCTGAGCTTCATCTCTGCCACTCAGACACTTTGGGAAACTGAGTCAGAGCTTGTGTAGGCTGCAGAGCAGATGCTGCCTTTCAGCTGAGCTTTCCTGGGGGGGTAAATTGCCAAGATGAGGACAAGGTGACCCTTCCAAACTGCCCTGTGGATGGCAATTGTCTGCTTGGCTGTAGCTCACTAAGGGTGGGAGCAGGGACAGTGACTGGGAAAAATTCTCCGCAGAAGCAGGTTGGGAGCTGATCTTGTTGCTGACCAATCCTGGGCAGGTTCCTCAGCTGGAATTTCTTCAGCTTTTTTCTTCTTCATACCCTCACATCACTGAAAACTTTGTTCTTCTGGGAAAAACATGAATATTTTTCATTTGCCAAGGCAGAGAGTACAGCCTGTGGGATCTGTTGGGATTACAGCATTTCTTCTGCTTCAGACATCTCTGCCTCCTGGGGAGCTTTGTACTCAAAGCCTGTAAATACTGAATATGTTGTTCTGAAGGGCTGCAGGACTAGACAAGAGCAGCAGGGTTGTAATAATCATAACATGAAGGCTTCTGAGTCATTGTAAGCAGTAACTGAGGGCAGTGGAGGGCGTTGGTGACTTCTGCCAACCCAGGGACCTGCTGGGAGCAGATGTGATCATTTCTCTGGCTCAGGTAGACTTGGGCAGCTCCTTGCTCTTGCTCATGGAGGTTTTACTCTGCATGTTCAGATTCCTTCAACACTGCCAGGGATGGGGCAGCCACAGCTTCTGGGGGCACCCTGGGGCTCAGCACCCTCACACCAAAGAATTTCTTCCTCATGTCCAACCTCAGTCTCCTCTCTGCCAGGTTAAAGTCATTCCCCCTCATCCCATCCCTCCAGACCCTTGTCCAAAGTCCCTTCCCAGCTTTACTGGAAGGTGCTGTTGCTTATCTCTTGCTAATCTGTTGCTGACATCTCCCAAGCCCAGTCCCTCTGGGGATGCATGACCCTGGCACTGCTGGTGGGCAAAGCAGATTTGAGAAGCATGAATGCAAAGTATTCCTTTACAAGTGCCACCACCTCCTTAAAGCAGATTTGCATTTAAAATGATTTCTGGAGCACCACTGGCAGTTTACAAATGCTCCCACATCTCACTGCTGGTTATGAATGATGAAGATCTAAAAATAGGGACTTGTTATTTTTCAATGAATTGAGTCTGATGTTATTACAGATGTTATTGAAAATGTTGCCTTTCACTTGCATGGATTTATGGAGCACAGAGATGATGATCATCATCTGTCAGTTTGATGACCAGAGTTCAGGGATTCACAAAAGCACTTTTCTTCACCTTATCTTGTATCAAATCTGTTTCCTTGGTATTTGGTACTCTTTCATTCTGAGTCCATTAGCAATCCAGAGAAAAGAAGATATATAAGTAGATGGAAAAGATGCATTTTAATTCTAGTGGCTCAGAGAAAATGTGATGTAGTTGCTTAGAGAAAATGTGATCTAGTATCTGAATTGCATTCTCAGATAACAAAGTTGTTTGCAATTTACACAAATAAATCGATTGTCAGGCAGAACCCAAGTCCTTTATTCAGCTGACAAATACAGTGCAGGTGTGGAGTGCCCTGTGGAGCTGAGTGTTTGTGAGTGCTGAGTGTTTGGTCAGGTAAGTTATTGGCTGAAATTTGTGAACAGTTTCACATTGCTTGGAACTTGAAGCACTTGTCACTTTTCTTGGCCACAATTTAGGAGGAAGGGTCCTAAATAGGGAGATAGGGTCAAAGTAATCAAATACATTACTGTGAAGTATTTTTGCAGCTTACAGAGCACATCTTAGAATGAAGTGCAGACAGGGGTAGTTGGCAAGGGACTCGTAGAAGTAATACTCATAGTTACAGAGCCAGTTTGAGCTAAGAGTCTCAAAGTTCATAGCCCGTATCTCAATTTTGAAGGGATTAGTTGGTATTAAAAGGATTTCAAACCTAGCTTGAAACTTAGAGGACTTTAGCCTGTGGGTTCAAAGTGGAAAGGATGGGGGAATATGTAAACAGAATTTGCAGAGCTGAGTCTGAGTGCTGGGAAGCTCTCAGTGCCCTTCTGACAGATGGATGGAAGTCCCTGCTTTGCAGAGGGGCTGGGGAGCAGCGCAGGGATGCTCAGTGCCTTCACATCTCCCCACAGACCTGCTGCAAACTGGTGTTCCAAGCCATTGATCTGGGGCTTTGTAGCAGGAGCCCTAAGGGTGCTGTTTTCCCTCTGCTGGTTGGTCACAGCCTTCTCCTGACCTGCAGCCCCTGAGTTGCCCTCCCCTCTGCTTCTCTGGGTTGCAGGATCCGGCGCCTCTTCCACTACATCGTCAACCTGCGCTACTTCGAGATGGTGATCCTCATCGTCATAGCCCTCAGCAGCATTGCCCTGGCTGCAGAAGACCCTGTCCAAGCTGAGTCCCCAAGGAATGATGTGAGTACAAACACACACAGCCACAGCCCACTTGTTCTGCCTCTCCCAGCAGTTTACGTGTGATGTGCCCACTCCCAAGGAATAACTCGGGGCACTGGGAAGTGCCAGCCTGGAGCTTCCTTTGGCTGCACACCCACAGCAGTTTGTGCCACTGACAAAGTGCTCACAGTTCCTGTCCCTTTTTGCTGTTTCAGCCAGACCTGAGTTTGAGAACCTGGGCAATTACTGATGGTTTGGGTGATGTGCTTTACCTGGAGGAAGGTAAACATCACTCAGCAGTGGGAAGGGCTCTTCAGCCACAAGCCAGGGCTGACCTTGTCCTAAGATCCCTGCTCCACCCTTCATGTATATGGAAGGGTGCTGGTGGGAGCAGAAGCAGGAGGGGGACACCTCTTCTGTGACAGCACAGAGCCCTGGAGCAATCATGAAGCAGAGATCTGAGTGTCTTTTCAAGCTTGTTCACAGGAGGACATTGGCACAGAAGTTGGTGACCCTTACATGGACAATTCAGATACCAGGGACTACAGAATTGAAGACTAAGTGTAGAAGTTGCCAGATGCAGTTGCCTAATTTTGGATGTGTAGATACTCACAGTATGCAGATATCATCTGATGTTTATACTGACTTAATGTCCATTCCCTGGGTATAATCATGTGGATCTGATGTGGGTGGGAATCCACAGAATTATTTTAACATTTCAGAGCTCTACAGATCTTGGAATGGACTGGTATTGCATTTACCAGGATGTGTCCTGAGGAGCTGGTGTCCATCCACCCCTTAAACAGATGAAGGAACTGATTGCTTCAGAGCATGAGAGAGCAGACCAGGAGAGAGCAGGAACTGCCTGGCCTGGCCTCCTGCTCCTGAATCTGGTCACTGATTTTTTTCCAGAGGAGGATCCACCAGTCCCTGTACTGGTAATGAGCTGAAGGAGCTGTGAGCAACCTCTCCTCCTCCTCCTTCACAGCTGTGGACTCAGCTTTGCTAAAGGGATTTTACCACTCTCACACTATCCTGAGCTCTTTAATAACACTGCCATCAGGGAGAGCCAGGCTGCTACACAGACACTGCAGATAAGCTCTTTAGAAAAGGATATTCAGATATTTCAATTTGCAGTCCCTGTTTTGCCTGCTTAGTGCAGCCAAGCTCCAGCAGCCCCCGTGCTGCAGTCTGGCAAGGGCTGGGAAAAACACTGCTGTTTAAATCAGATGATTCGAGTTTGTGCTTCCCTTGAGATGAGATTTACCCACTGTAGCAAATAGCCCATTGCTAGAACAGGCCTGTTTATTTATTTTTTTTAATCTGCAGTTTATTTTAGTGCGTGCTCTCCCCTAACACCCGTTTCTCTTTTCAATTTAGGCTCTGAAATACTTGGATTATATATTCACAGGTGTCTTTACCTTTGAGATGGTGATCAAGGTAAGGATTCTTTCAAGCAAAAAGGTTCAGATTTACACTCTTTCTGGGAAGCTGGAGAAAGAGGTTGGAGTGTGAGACATCCCTTAGAGCCTGGGGAGGTGGTGATGCTTGAGCCGAGGAACAGGCAGTGCACAAGAGATGCCTTTCTGTAGCAGCTCTCTTGATTTCTTTAAACTCTTATGGAGGAAAATAAGGACAGCTTTAGTAGCTGTGGTTGTGTAAGAGGATAAGAAACGTGGGTGCCTGGTGCAGAAATATCTGTGTGTGGCTAAGGACCAAGAGACCTTACTGAGACAGCTGATTCTCCTCTTTTCCTTTAATGCTGATCAGGATTATTAATAGCAATTGATTCGTGGTCTGCCCTGTTCCAAAAAGTTGAGGATTTCTTTTGCTACTTTACTCACAGCAGAGTGATAAGTTTTGCTAAGAATGTGGGGCAACAACTTTTCAGAAAGCACAGTTCTGGGAAACTCAGAATTTATTTCTGGAGTCGTGAGGGAGTTTTTACTGTCAGAGCAAGATGCAAGAGGTGATGCAGAAAGGAGAAACTGATTTTTTCCTTGTTTGGTGAATAGAAGGATTTGAAGCTACGTGAGGCAAGCAACCTTACCTAGGCTCTCAGAAGCTCTCAGAAAATCAGATAGAATGTCTGGCATGGACTTGGAAACTCAGTTTGGGAAGATCTTTAGCAGCCCCATAAGGAGAGACTCAGCCATCCAGGCTGCTGTGTAGAGCAGCAGCTGCCAGCAAGGGCTCTGCAGAAGGAGAATTTCTTTTTTGTGTTTTGTTGTGGGTCTTTTCCATCCTTTTTTTGTGTAATATCTGGTGCCTGTTGTTCTTTCCTACTAATCTGGTAGGGTTGGGGTAGAATTAAATTGAACTCTTTGGGCGCCTCACACAGAGACTGGGGGGGGAAATCAATAACTGAATGCATGTCTGTGCTGAGTCCTCTGCAGCAGGAAGTAGTCTCATCAGTTGTGCTTTTAATTGTGTTTTATTGACTCCAGCTTTAGGTTTGAGAGAGCTCTGTGTGCCTGTTCGAGACTGAGTGTCTCAGTGATGCCCTGAGGAAGAGTTTGTGAAGGGTCTTTTGCTCAAGGACATTCCCCTGTGCCTCAGGGGTGTTGATTTGGTACTTCATTTTATTCAAACTCTTTCTTTTGATGTGCTTTCTCTAAAGATGATTGACTTGGGGCTGTTACTTCATCCTGGCTCTTATTTCCGTGACCTGTGGAATATCCTGGACTTCATTGTGGTCAGTGGGGCCTTGGTGGCATTTGCCTTCTCGTAAGTACATTTTTCTTGGACATCCCAATCTCTAGGAAATAAGGTGCATAGGAGACAGGAACCTGGCACAGAGCTGGTGGAAGCATAGAATTTGTGGCTCCATTTCTCAGTGAAATGTTCAGTTTCTGCCCTTTAACATCTTGTAGCTGGGAGGAATTAAAAAACCCAAACCTCTGTTTGTGTTGCAGAATCTCTTGAAAGTTCTCCTAGCTTTAGGATGGTTTCCTTTTTTCTTCATTCAAACACAGAACCAAGATTTTTGTGACCCCCTGACCGACTTCTTTCCAAGGACATATTATAACATTTTTTGGCAGTGTCTTCAGGCACTTGTTTTAAAAATTGTTGTTACTATGAACACAGTCAATGAAATCAGCTGATAGCTGAGTGAACTCTTTACAAAACATTACTTCCCAAGTCATGGATATTTCTGGTTCATGTGCCTTTGGTATTTCTCTCTCCTCCTCTCCTGTTCAGGGTCCTGAATGTTTCCAGGGAGTTTCACTTCTAATTTCCTCCCTCCCTCAATCACAGCTCTCTACTCACGACATGAAATAACGTCCCATGTGCTTCTTTCATGTAATGGAGGATTTTAAGCAACAGACACAGAGGAATTGCTTTTAAAAAATGAAGATGGAATGGGCTGCCCAGGGAAGTAGTGGATTCTCCATCCCTGGAGATATTTAAAAAGAGACTGGATGTGACACTCAGTGCCATGGTCTAGCAACCGCAACGGTGGTTCAAGGGTTGGACTCGATGATCTCTGAGGTCCCTTCCAACCCAGCCAATTCTATGATTCTATGAAGATTAGCTTCTAGTCTGAGCATTTTTCTCAGAAGAGACGAGAGGAAAAGCAATGAAGATTCTTCAGAACTTGAGGAGCTCAGAGTTGGATGAGGGAAAGAAATTTTCCACAGCCTTAAAGCTGTGTTAGAGCTGTTTTCCTGCAAAATTCGAGGAGGTGACTTGGAAACAGGCTACAGGACCTGGCCAGTTGAATCCCCTGCTAAATCAGCCTTAAGTAATTACAGCAACCATTTAGCAGCCTGGGCCCAAGCTGCACTCACCTCTTTGCTGAGCTGCTGATGAGAGAAGGCAAAGAAATTAGCAATGTTTTACTAATGATAAAAAGCATTCAGCTTTGCAAGGAGCTGTGGAAGTGTGTCCTGTGTGTTCATCCTGACAGCAGCTTTTAGGCAGACAGACAGAGCCATTGCTCCTCTGATGAGAAATGCTGCCATGGCCCTTGCAGCTTAAAAAATTCCTTTCTGTTGAAGTTGGCCCAGAATATTTCTCAGGATCCTGTTTTTGATTTTCTGAGGTGTCAAAATTCCTTTCACACAATGGCTGTGAGATGTGTGTTTTAGAGCTTCTCCATAGCAAATTCTGCATAGGTAAAAAAAAAAAAAGTCGTGGCTAGTTTGATCCTGGAGTGGCTGGACAGGAGGAGGGGGATTGACATTTTTGATGTGACTTTGAGTTGAAGAGCCATACTTGGGGACGTTTTGGTTTGGGCTTTCTGTGCCCAATCCTACACCAAAGAATTGTCTAGATCTTGGACCAATTCATGTCCAAAAAAAGTTTTTCAGAGGGATGCTGCCTTCCCCTCTTAAAGGACTTCATCACTGGAAATTTGTTTTCCAAGGAGCTGAGTGCTCTGTTGGAACCAAGGCTGTCTTGAGATGGAATTGCTGGGCTGGCATGATGAATGCCTCGCTTACCTAAAATTGGACATCCAAAACCAGGTTGCTCTTTAAGCTTGACCAGACATGTATGAAATACTTGAGCACAACATCTTTCAGAGCTGCATGTGATCAGACTGAGTTAAGACACTCATCAGCAGTGTCACTGTAAAAAATATCTTTAATGTGGCTGTTTTACCAGCTCCTGTTTGCAGGAACACACAACTGCCACTCCATGGGAGGGATTTAATTCCTGTGCTTGTTCTTGACCTTGCTGGTGTCCTGTAAAGGTGATGTGCAACAACTTCTTCCTGAACACACACGTCACTGAAAACCTGGGAGAGCCAGAGCTCCCCGAAATGCTTCCAGCTGGGCTATTGCAGCAGCCTGTGTTTGTTTAGGCACACAAAATGGTATCTGTCCTTGCTGAAAGGTTCATGAAATCCATCTCAGCCTCTCAAACCAGCTGTCAGGCTGCATGTAGCTCTTGCAAAGCTATTCTTTGCTTGACTGTCATTGAAAAATAAATAATTTTTTTAAGCAAGTCCCCCATTGAGATACTAGAAACAGTAATGGTGATGATGATGATGGTAAAATAATGTTTTCCATTTAGCAATGGATTCCAATGTGTTTCCCTTTCTTTTCCTAGAGATAAACATGCCACAAACATACAGACATGTTTTAGTCTTTAAGGGAATGGAAACAGAGAGGAGCCCAAAGCAAGCTAGCACATTTGTCATCCGAACTTACCAGCCCCAGGTGTAAAATCTGTTTGTTCACTAGAAATAGCCCACAAGTAGCAGCAAAGGGGAGTGGTGTTTTCCCATTTTCAACAACAGGAAGGTGGCTGAGATGCACAGAATTTCACCTTACTGTGGGAAAAGCAACCAGGATTTGTCAGACAGTCCCAGCTCTTACCTCTCGACGTGTCAGGAGGAGGAGGAAGGTGCATTTTCCCTGCTAACCCATGGGGGATGTGTGGTTACCTGGTGCTGCTGGTTCATTCTGATGAAGGTGGAGTTGGTGGGTGTGGGACAGGGGTGGGATCTCTGCCAGCACACATCTGGATGTGTGTGGGGGGCACTGTATAGCCTTATGTTTCTGTTTGTCATTGACTCTGCTCTTTCTTTGTCTTCTTCTTGCTGGAATCTCTCTCTAGGAGTTTCATGGGGTAATATGTTATTCCTGTCTCTTGCTGCACTGTTATGCCTGTCCAATGTGTGTACACACACTCACCGCCGTGGAACCCAACCATGTTACACCCATTGCATTGACTCCTTTGTCCCTGTAGTGCTCATTATTCAGTGAAATGTATTTTTCCTAAACAGTCCTCATTCATCCCAGTTTTCTTTAAGCAGAGAAATGAAGCAGACTGGAAAGCCAAATAGACCAGAAAGTGTTGACCAGAGTGTCAGAAACCATACAAGCAGATCTATTTGTACCAAAAGGATGGGAGGAGACCCCTTAGTGGGTAAATTGCAAATGTGTGGGTTGCAGGTCATGAAAGTCCTAGTCACTAGGTTTGAAGCAGCAGTTTGTTTTCATTCAGAGGATTGGGCTTTTCAACAGCATTGTTATTTATTGTGATCAACAACAGGACAAGGGGCAGTGGTTATAAACTGGAGCAGAGGAGGCTGAGGGGAGACCTTGTGGCTCTCTGCAACCCCCTGAGAGGAGGTTGGAGCCAGGGGGAATTTGAGAAGAATTTCTCCCTGGAAAGGCTGCCCAGGGCAGGGCTGGAGTCCCCATCATCCCTGGAGGTGTTTCAGGTCCTGGAGATGTGGTGCTGAGGGACATGGGGGGTGATGGCTTTGGTAGAGTTTGATTAATAGTTGGCAGAATTAATTTGTGGTTGGACTCATGGAAAAATCTTTTTCAACCCCAGTGATTTTGTGGTTCTGTGTCTCCTGCTGCAGCCCTGGGCAGGTGCTCATGGGGCAGGGACCCAGAGATGGAGCAACAAGGGAGGGAGAGAAGGGCTCCCGTGTGGTCCAGGGAACTGGGTCCTTGTTTGGTTCTCTGTCTAGGGAATCAGATCATTTAGGGCCTGGAAGAGGGGGGCTTTGTGCTTGGGCAGAGTTGCGTGACCTCATTTACTCTGCCCTGGAGGAATTCACTCTCTGGCAGGCAGCAGGGACTCCACCCTGCCCTGAATATTTGATGCCAGGACTCTGAGAGGCCCATGTTACACGAAATCAGAGCTGCTGGCAGGAGCTGCAGAAACAAGAAGCTTCCATTTAAAAGAACTATTAATTTTTAAAGGATTTTTTATTTATTAAAAGGAAAAAAAAAAAAAAAAGGCCATGCAAAGCACTCTTACAATATTTTGAATGTTTTAAATACATGTGCAAAAAACTGCCCCAGAAAAACCCAGAATTGGCCAAATTCAACCAGAACTGACCTAATGGTTTTTTTTTCTTTTCTTTTCTTTTTTTTTTCCCTTATGGTGTCTTTTTTTCAAGTCACTGGGCTTCTGTTTGCTGTCTGTCTTTATCCTGCTTGCTCTTCTGTAGCTCTTTGGAATTTTGTAGCTGTTACTCTGCAGCTCCCTCCGATCTGGTCCTTCCATAGCAATTAATTTTTGTTGTGAGTAAATAGTCTGGTCAAACGTGTGTTTGTTTATACACTTTTTTGACTGAATCCTCGTTCCATCTGGACCTTTTATTTTGTGGGACATCTGGCTTTGCTTTGGAGAGGTGTAAAAACCAATATTAGCAGAGGGGATTCTTAAAAACCCTGAAAACAACCCTTCAGGTTTTATTTGACAGGCTGAAACTGTCACAGAGGATTTCTTTAGTTGAGATGCAATTTGCATCACTCTAGTTCAGAGCATCAGTCTGTTGAAAAAGCTTTCTCCTGGAGCAGGAGCCTTGCTGTGACAAGAAGTAAGGAGGATTTTCAGGATTCTCTGTATGACTTGGGTCATAAATCTCATTAATGTTTAATTGGCTCACGCTCTTCTTCAGCTTAGGTTCCTGAAAACCTTAAAAGAAAAAAAAAAAAAAAGAAGAAAAGAAAAGAAAAAAAAGAGTAGAATCAAGCCTTGTTAGTGTCCTTTGTTCAGGCAGAAGGAATTCTGTAGGACTGGAGCTTTCTGCCCCTCAGCTCCAAGCCCTCGGTGCAGCCTCCTGTGCTGCAGACCCAGGAGAAGGATTTGCTGAGCCCCCCACCCCCTGTTCACACATCCCCAGGAGCTCTGCTGATCCTTCTTAGAAATCTGAAGTCCACAGAGGTTGTTGATTCAGGCTTGGAGCCAGCCCTGAGCCCTGAGATGGATCTTCCAGAGCCTGGGAAGTGTCTGTGCTCTCCTCTGGAACTTCACAGCTTTTACTTGCCCCAAATTCCTGGCAGGGGGGTAAATAGGTGTCAAGATCTAGGATCAGGAGCACTGGAAGGCACCATTCAGAAGGATTCTGGGGTTCTGCTTGACCCCAGGTGAGGTCTGCTGATTTGAAAGCAAGGATACAAAGCTAGACATGGGCCAGATCTTCAGTTGTGCTAAAACCTAGAGACAGCCAATAGAAGAGGATCTGGCAGTGTCTGCATCATCCAGAGCAGATTAAAGGCTCCCTAATGAGAATCAAAAATGATTTCTATTAAATACATAATAGTTCTGCTGTGGCTTTTAATCAGGCCTGTAACTCCATGAGTATTAGCTCAACCACCTGGATTTACAGTAATGCTAGCAGTCAGCATCCACCTGAGGCAGCTGAAAATGGCCCTAAAGCATCCCTGAAAGGTGAGAGAGGGAGAGGGCAGATAAATCTCCATCCTGATCCCTCTCTCCTCCATTTCCATTCTATTCTATTCTATTCCTCTATTTCTATGTAAGTCACATACAAAGGCAACTTGTGTTTAACGTGTAAATCATTAGATCACAGCCCACAGCCCTCCCTGAACTCCTGGGGTCTCACTGCTTCTTGCATTTCAGGACAACTGCAGTGAGTGGGAGATGGAGAGAGGAGGGGAGGCAGCACTGGGGGCTCCCAGGTTGCAGATCCTACTCCAGTGGTAGCATTGAGTAGTACAGTGTTAGTATGGAGTTATTAGTCCTTTAGAAGTGGTTAGATTGCAAAAAGACACTTTCCAGGGCTAAGCAAGGTCAGCCAGCCATGAAGCTTTTATCTCAGGTCTCCTCTAGCAAGCGCCGGCTGTGAGCAGGGGGTGGGGAAGCTTTGGTCTCTCCTACCTGCACACACCTCTCCCAGGTTTCTGTCGCTTCCCTCTTGGAGAAGAGAAATGTTTGGAAAGGGTAGGTACAGCAGAGTCTGCTCAACATGTTCTTCATTCACACCTGTGTTACCTCAGTAGAGTCTCAGACCCAAACCTACAACTGTCATGGCTAAAAATCTGTTCAAGATTTTCATCCCATTTTTCACTTCATGCAAAATGAAGGGGAATGTCTGGGCTTGCTGTCGGGTTGGAAGGAGAAGATGTGACTGTGTTGGAGGTGGGTGGGGAGGAAACAATTCTTGTTTATTTGGGAAGTGCACGAGGGAAGGAGCTCTGCCCTTCCCCTAAAACGAACCAAAACCTCTTGATGGTAACAAGAGGAATGGTCTTGAGCCTCACACAGAGTTTTCACAAAACCTAAACCCAAGGTGTGACTTCCAGCACCCGCATGCCTGGGGAGGGAGCTGCCCTGGGCATGTAATATGCCTCTATATTACATGATTCCGCATGGATTTGGCAGCATGATTCCTAAGAGAGACCCAAGGATGAGGGCACAGCAAGGAGAGCATCTCTGGTCCCCAGGAGAGCCCTGTCTGTCCCTCACCACCAAGGCTCCCCCTGCTCACTGCCTGCTTGTCCAGAGACAACATCCCTGCCAGGGAAGTGCCAGAAGCACACAGAAATGTTCTCCTGTCTGACCCAGGAGCCTGGGAGGAAGGAGAACCACGTGTGACTTTCTCACTTCTCCTGCCCAGGGTTGGGATGGATGTCCTGAGCCTCCTCTCCTGGTGGCTGCATCCCAGGGGTGCTGCTGGCCCAGCTTTGGCCACTGACTGGGAAGGGGGTGCTGGGGTGGGGAGGTCACCAGTTCCTGGGTGATGCTGGGTGAGTAGATGGGGAGCAAGCAAAGGCTGGGGAACAGCAGTGGCTGAATGCTGCCAGGACCATGTCCTGCTCTCAGCTTCCCTCCTGTGCAGGGATTAACACCAGGCAGGTGTTGATCTGCAGCCCTCAGCAGTACTGCCTGTGCCTGTGGTGAGGATGGCACCCAAATCCTATAAAAAAACCTCCAAACTACCAAAAAAAACCCCAACAAAACCCCAAAACCCAACCCACAAGCAAAAGCCTACTGGATGTATCTCTGTTACTAAGGTGAGGACCAAACTATTGCCTCTGTTCTTCTTGTGCCTTTTATCCCCTGCAGAGGAACCAAAGGCAAGGACATCAACACCATCAAATCACTGCGAGTCCTGAGGGTCCTGAGGCCCCTGAAGACCATTAAAAGGCTGCCAAAACTAAAGGTTAGAGAGCAACCACAAATCTTTCCTTCCTCTGGGGGTTTGTAGCCAATGGGAGTGGAGCTGCTGGAGTAAAAACTTCATCCAAGTTATTTCTGTCCCTTTTATTTTGTTGCAATTAATCTCTCTGCCAGATTTCTCAAAATAGCTGTGCAGATGTTTGGCAAATTCCAAGCATTTCTTCAGCAAACATCGTGTGTAATATTATGAATTCTTGTGAATCCATGTTAAAATTAAACTTCTAAAAACAGAAAATTTAAAAAAAAAAGTGCAAATAAATTAAATTACAGTCTGTAAGTGTGATGCTCTTGGAAATAATACAGAAGAAAATAGGTTTTGGAGTGTTTGACTTTCCCTAGAGAACTTAGTATGAATATTGCAAGGTTTTCCACAGTCTGTCTAAAGAGAAATGTCAGTGCTGTGTGAGGACTTGTAATCTGCTCATCTTTTCTATTAAAGAATGTATCTGTAGAGGAGGCTTTCATAGCAGCTCCCTTTCATCTTGAGACTATGAAGTTAGACAGTGAGATCACTGTAATGTCCAAAAATGACTTATTCAACACCATTTCAAAAACATTTTGAGATAGAGCCAGTCCCTGGAAGAGCAGAGGAGGCAAAGAGTTACAGGATCCAGTAATTTCTGGGATTTTTGGGAACTCTTGGGTGTCTGATGGAGAATGGCTCCATGAAGCATCACTGCTTGCAAGCTCGTTTCTGGGAGAGGTGGGGGAAAGCACTGGGTGAAATGTCTGACAATTCCTGTGTTCATAGAGTAGCACCAAAAAAATCAGGTTTTGGTATTGTATAGATTTGCTTTTGTCCTTAGCCACGATTCATGCTTGCATAATTTGGTTTCATTTGATTGCATTCTTATGAGCACTGAATTTGCCTCAAAAGGTAAAGAAGAGTAATGCTGAACAGTGTAGGAAATGGTCATTATTTGTTTAGAAGTTGGAATTGTGCAGCTCTTGGGTCATAAACCACTTAAGAGCAGCTCTGTCCTGCAGCAGGATGCTGAGCACTCGCTCTCGATTGAATGTCTTCCTTATTTTCAAGCCATTTCACAGTAATTTTACCACTTCTAAGCAATTATTGAGAAATCTTTATGTGAAGCAGAAGTCATATTCACATGGTTTATCTTCAGACTTCTTTCTATTATATTTTTCCCATGGATATGCTCTTGTTTGCACCGATCAGCAAAATCAATGGTGTGATTTGAGATATTTCCAGTGTTTTAATTAAGGATTTTTGGGTTGTATCAGGGGTGTAATTTTGTGAATTATTCACTTCCATTCAGAGGAACAGGAACAGCATTGTACAAACACTGTGCTTGGGCAGTGAGACTGCTCAATTTCTGGTATTATGTCAAACTTCTCAGACTAAAATTAAACTACAAATTACTTGGAACAATGAATCAATGAATCAGTGACTAATAACCAAATAATAATAATAAGTGCATTTGAGAAGTCCTTTGCTGGGAGTTCAGAAGTGACATGTGCTGACTAAATTAATTTTGATAGACAGTTCATTAGAAAAGAATTATTCAAAGCATTTGGTTGTTTTGCAGCTGGGATATTTCCTTACTTTTCAAACAGTTCAGATAATGATCAATGAGTAACAAATGTGATCACCTTTTCCCTATCTACTGGGAATTAAGGAAGCACAAGCCCATTTTTCATTTTGTAATTGGCCAGGGAAATATTTCCTCAGGACCAATATTAATCTCAGTGAGCTCTGATTATCTCTATAAATTTTCTGAGCATCACCAGAACAACTCAATGGCACAGCAAAACTCTCTGGGAAAGCAGGAGGAGGAGGCAGAGGAGGAGGCAATGGTGTTTCCTGGCCAAACACTTGGTGTGCAGGTCTGTGGAGCCATCCCTGGGTTGTAGGCTGGGTAATAATAATATCAGTCCAAGATCTTGGATGTCAAGGTGTCAGATGCACTTCTCCTTTCCAGCCCTTAACCTTCCTCTCCTCCATCCCCAGGCTGTCTTTGACTGTGTGGTGAATTCCTTGAAGAATGTCCTCAACATCCTCATAGTTTACATGCTCTTCATGTTCATTTTTGCTGTCATTGCTGTGCAGCTCTTCAAGGGCAGGTTCTTCTACTGCACAGACGAGTCCAAGGAGCTGGAGAAGGACTGTAGGTAGGCTGGGGACAGGGGCTCTGGGGGGAGTTGTAATACCCCAAGACTTTTTCCCAGTTTTCTCTGGGTCAGACAATGTAGGGGACTGTTAATTGCTGGCTTTGCCTAAAGAAGAAATGCCCTGATTACAGTTTCTTTCATTTCTCAGAGCAGGGGTGGAGTCCCCATCATCCCTGGAGAGGTTTCAGACCCTGGAGATGTGGTGCTGGGGGACATGGGGTGAGGGTGGTCTTGGCAGTGCTGGGGGAAGGGTTGGACTTGATGATCTTGAAAGTCTTTTCCAATCAAAACAAATCCCATGATTCTATGTTTCCTGTGGCTTAAAATGGCTGAAAAAATGACCTTAACTTGTGTTGCAAACCTAAGGGCTGTGTCTTCATTTGTCTTCAATACAGAGCATGGTTGGATTCTGCTCCTGGGGCTTTTCAATGCTCCTCAGTCAGTCACAGAAATGGCTGATTTGGTTGAATTCTCTCATTTGGTCCAAATCTCTGTTTTTCCTAGGGGTCAGTACCTCGATTATGAAAAAGATGAGGTGGAAGCACAGCCCAGGGAGTGGAAAAAATACGAGTTCCACTACGACAACGTGCTGTGGGCTCTGCTCACCCTCTTCACTGTCTCCACGGGAGAAGGGTGGCCCACGTGAGTACACGGGGCTGGCAGGGGCCATGGGCTTTCCCCAGCTCTGAGGGACACACAAATAGCAGGTGACCTGTGCAATAAGAGCAGGATTTTATCAGTCAAGATTTTTTCCTTTGCCTTGTGTGATCAGTGGGTGAATCACTGAGCTCTGCACTTTCCTTGACGTTCTCTGAGCTTGCACCAGGGATGCTCAGGAAGTTCTCAGTATTCAAGCTTGCTTGCTCCAGTCTTTTGGGCTTGCACACCTTTCTCAGGTGTACAATTGATAATGAAAATGAGAGGAAAAAAGTACAGTGACCTATGCTGAAAGTATGCTGGGTATGACAGTCCCAAAATGATATTTACTGTTCAGCATATGACTTTATTTTGGCACACTTTTCTGCTGGGACATGTGGAGTACAGTCCATGCTCAGGGTTTCTCCATGGCAGGTCTTCCTGTCCTCCCTGTTTGATGTTTATTTTGTAAAATCAAAGAATAAAACATACAGCATCAGCCTCCCTTTTCCAGTCCCTCGCTGTGTACCTCTACTTGGAGATCATCAGTCCCTTTCTTTTCCCACCCTCCCTTCATCCCTGTTGACTGGAGAAGAGAAGCCAGATCTGACTGTATCCTCTCCCCTTGGCCAGGGGGGATCAGTGGATCTGTACCCAGCAAATCTGCATCATTCTGCAGAATGGTGAAACCAGGAAGGATTTCCCTAAACATCCTCAAGGAAAACTTCTTCCCACTTTCCCCAAAAAGCTGGGAATGAGTTTGACCTGAGCATATGTGGAAAACCCTCCACGTGAGTGAAGGCCAGTGAGTGACTCTCGGGGTGGCACTGGTGCTTCACACCGATTTCATTGACTTTTCTTCTCTCTTTGCCCTTGCTTGCAGTGTGCTGAAGCACTCGGTGGATGCTACCTACGAGGAACAGGGTCCCAGCCCTGGCTACAGAATGGAAATGTCTATCTTTTACGTGGTCTATTTTGTTGTCTTCCCTTTTTTCTTTGTCAACATCTTTGTGGCGTTAATCATCATCACCTTCCAAGAGCAAGGAGATAAAGTGATGTCAGAGTGCAGCCTCGAGAAAAACGAGGTACCAGAGCCTTCTGAACATGGAGTTGGCACCTGGGGGCTCAGGGCACCTCGATGCTGCTGGGAGCCCAGTCCTCAGCCCAGTCCTCATCCCTCCTGTGCCCTGGGAGGAGCTTTAGAGCAGCCCTTACCTGAGGGGGTGTACAGACCATACAAGTGACAGATTATTTCAGCTTTTGTGGAAAAACAAGAGCAGGGAGAGCCCTGGATGCTTGACATTCGTGAGCACTGTCACACGTCCCTGGGGGCCACAACTCTGCTTCAAAGTGAAGACAGATTTGCAAGTTAGCTTAGGCATGGACGGGTGAAAGGAGATGAATTTTTGGCCTTTTAGAGGCTAGAGATCAGAAATCAACCTGAGCTGCAGTGGCTCTGGCTCCCCAGAGGAAAGCTCCTCCAGCCAGGCTGGAGATCTGGCTGAGATGATGTCCCCTTGACAGCATCCAGAAGTCGGTGCCTTGGGAAGAGTGTGAGATCAGGGCAAGCACTTTTGAGGCTTTTCTTCAATCCCCTAACAAATACCAACATTTTCAGCTCAGGAACCTCCTGATTTGGAGATGTTTTTTCTGTAGTTGGTGACATCTGTGTATCTTTCTTCCATGGATGGGTCCAGTTTCCTCCTCAACCCATGCAGATTTTTAACATCTGCAACATCCTTCATCTGGGGTCCCAGAGCCTCAGTGACCTGTTCTGCAAAGAACCATCTCTTTTCATTCCCTTTGCAGCTGGAACCTGATTTTTGATGAAAAGAGATGCTTTTTTAATCGATTAATAGTTAGTGCATTGTTTGTCAGTAGGAACAAAAAAGTCCAAAATAAAGCAGAATATTTAGAGATGTTTTGCCCACGTTATTTTTCAACTGAGAAGAAAATACTTCTGCTGTAATTTAAGGCTGCATTCCTATCTAATCTGAGATGAGAAATGCTCCAAAATCAAAATCTCTTGTGGGTAGAAACCAAGTTTTAATGCAGCTTTATAGTATAATAATGTGAACAGGAATAGGCACCTGGGGGGGGTTGGAGGTCGCCCAGTATTATTTGTTGGATAATTTATTGGTTGAGGTCAGTTCACATTTTATGAGATGTTACTACCTGGGTGGGTTTTGCTGTGGGTGAGAACACGCCTGAGCTTCACGAAACTTCTTTTTAAACACAGGTAACAACTTTACCAATCCTCTGGGTTCTATAAATATGTATCAGGAGGATCTGGCAGTGGTTTCAGAAGTGAACCTGTGGATTTATGTCTCCCTTCCCTAACCAGGGTGGGATTGGGTCCTACCAAGAGCTGGGATGGAAAGTGATCTCCTAGGGGGCCATAGGAGTGCTGTGGGATTTAAAATGTCAGCAAGTGTCCAAAAAGGGTCAGAATTTGGGGATCCTGTGCTGCATTTCACAGGGGTAGCCAGGACTCTCCTTGTGTGTGGGAACACTTAGAAATACCAACTCCAGTACATGCTCTGCTCGCTCTCCCAGCGATGTCCTGACTTACAGAGACTCCCAGACCTTCTTTTTCTGTTGCTGTTGTTGTTTTGTATTCTTTTCATCCCCTTTTTGTTTTTTAGAGGGCCTGCATAGACTTCGCCATAAGTGCCAAGCCACTGACCCGCTACATGCCTCAGAACAAGCAATCCTTTCAGTACAAGATGTGGAAATTTGTGGTGTCCCCTCCCTTTGAGTATTTTATCATGGTCATGATTGCTCTCAACACCATTGTCCTAATGATGAAGGTTGGTGGGCTGCTGCTGAATCTTTGCCATTTTGGGCTGACAAAGGTGGTGTTTGCTGGAAGAGGTTTTGTGCTCTCGGGGCAGAGCAGCAGCAGCTGCTGCCACCTCCCATCTGCCTGAGGTCTTTTTAGATGCCCTTTGGGATTCCTTCATCCCCAAAGGGATGTGGTTTCATTGGGATGAGATGGGATTCCTTTGCACGGTGCTGGTTCAGCCCCTTCAGTGTATGGTCAGCAGGGTGGGAACCTGGGCTTCCCACTGCAGAGCAGGGGCTTTTCTTGAGGGTGCTCAAAATCCAGGGAGTCTTCCAGTAACAGCTTTTCTTCCATCCTGATTTAGTTCTATGATGCTCCCGAAGCATATGAAGAAATGTTGAAATGCCTGAATATTGTGTTTACATCCATGTTTTCAATGGAATGTGTGCTGAAGATCATTGCCTTTGGTGTGCTGGTACGTGCCCTCCTCTTTTCCTTTCAACTGATTCCCCTACATGAAATGTTGGGATTGCAACCAAAAAAACCCCCAAAAACAAACAAACAAACCAAGCTATGCTGCAAAAAGAAAAAAGCCCTTTAATCCCTTCATCCTCTTTGTGTTTTCCTTTGGCAGAATTATTTCCGAGATGCCTGGAATGTCTTTGATTTTGTAACAGTGTTGGGAAGTATTACTGATATTTTAGTAACAGAGATTGCGGTAAGTACCGTTTGCTCCAGGATGCTCTGTTTAAAAAGAAAAAAAAAGGAAAAAAGCTGTTACCCTGTCAGGATATTGCACCTTTTCCCTTCCAGCCTCATTCCCTCCAGCTTTCCCTGGGACTCACCGTGTGCTGCTGGCTGGGCTGTTCCTGCAGCCAGTTTCCATCAGCTCTGCACTTTCCAGGGAGATGAGCACGGCTGGCAGCCCCAAAAAAGCTCTAATGAGGACCACAGTGACTCTGCCAGGAAGCTGGGGCTTTTCCTTGTTCAGCAGATTACTCTAAACCCCAACCATTTTTTGCCTATTCATGGAAAAATCCGATTGAATTAAATAGAGGGGAAAAATCAACAAGATTGGGTCGTGGGGATGCTGTGCAAGACACGCACACAATCTGTCCCTTGGGGCTCCTGCCCAGTCTGGGGAAGGTGATGAGAGGGGATGGGAATGGGGGAACAGCCAGAAACCCAGCAGCCTGCACAGTCTTGTTGGGGCATTTCTCTTAAGTGCAGAAAAACCTTGGTGAGACAATTGTTCAAACAAAGCAACAACTTCTCAGTGACTGTTGTCTCCCTGCTCCTGTAGCGTGCATCAAGTGTGCAAACTTGCCATTAAATTCTAGAGGATTTTTCCATAAAGGCAGCAAATGTCTGCCTCAAATTACTTCCCCACTTAGAAACTGCTCCTCTCCTCTCCCAGTGCATGTTTTAGATGATGTTTCTATACTTGTGTGATGGATTTGAAGTTGACCATGACTTTTTTTTCTCAGTCCCAGGGATTTTGCTTATAGCTCTGTTCTGGGTGTGCTAAGAACTGTGCTCCCAGGCTTCTTTTCAGGCCATTCAGCTGGTGGTGAGGACCTAACCTTCTTGGTACAAAAAAAGCACAGAAACCCCCAAGGTTGTCCTGCCCAGATGAATGGTGTTCATTTAACAGTTGGTGAATCCTATCTCCTAGGCTTTGGTTAACATTCTGGTTTCAGTACATGGTTTCCAGCCAGGGTAACACCACTCAGAGCAAACACAAGCTTTGGCTGCCACTTCTCTGGGTGCTCAGGAGGTTATTGCCCTGTGGGCAGGCACTGGGTGTCCACCTCTGGTCCCTCTGCCCTGAGACCCTCTTGTCTAAGTCAGGCACCCAAGCTTGGACCTTGGCTTGAAAATTTGAGAAAACCTTTGCAAGTCAGCCCCAGACAGAGCCTGAGGCTTCTCTCCCACCCTTCCTTCTGCCACATTTGCTGGCTCTCCAAGGCTGGTATGTTCTCTTTTAGGAAGGCTTCTCCTTCACAGCTCAAAGCCCAGATGCTTCTTAAAATCCTCCTTTGTGCAGCTGTTCTGTCAGCACTCATCAGCTGAAGCCATTCCCTGCCTGGTTTACAGACCTTTGCCTTTCCCTGCAGACCCCCAGGGTGCCAGAACCTTGGTGAGGGTCCCTGCTCCCCAGGATTTGGTTGTGGACTGATCAGGAGGGGCTGTCACATGCAAAGCCACAGCACCTCTAGGGCTGGCTGTGCACATTCCCAACATCTGGAGGCAGTAGCTGTCCCTTGGCACTGCTGTCAGGGGGAGGAGAGGTTCTCTGATCCCTCTCCAGCCCGTGCCCACCTGCAGCAGCATCCCCAGCCCCACTGGATGGCTTTTGCAGCCACCCTTGGGATGCTGCCTTCAGCCTTACACATCATAAAGATGTGGATCCCACCGGACCAGACTGCTCCAAGCCCCATCCAACATAACCTGGAATGTCAGTGTCCTGGCAGGGTGCAAGACAGGGCTGCAGCAGCTCCCTGCCTGCCTTTGGAGCTGAGAATGACCAAAGAACCAAAGGTCTCCACTCAGCACTGCTCAGAGCTGTGTCCCCAGAGGACTCTGACCTCCTCTCCATTCATCCTCCTCAGCTCCAGCCTGATGGGCAGTGCTGGGGACAGGTGGGTGACATCCCCCTTTAACCTGTACCTTCAGGAGGGCTTTTTGGGCTGGGAAGCCCAGGTGACACCCAGCAGGTGATCCTGGCCATCATGTCCCCAGAACACCCACCCGTGCTGCCCCCAGCTCCCAGGGGAGGAGATGCTTTCTGGGCACAGCTTTGGGATCAGGCTGACAAATAGTTGTAGGAGCCTCACTTTTCTCCAGGACTGTGTTTTCCAGCTCTGAGTGTGCTCCAAGGTAAAGAAACCCACTCACCTGGGTGGTCTCATCTTGGGAGACTCAGCTTCCACCACCCTTCCTGCAGGGATATTTTTAACCCACTGAAAAGTAAAGATAAAAGGAAAAGAAATGTGTTGTTGATGAATTGCTTTCTTTTACTTTTCTAGTCATGTCATATGTAATTTATTTTGTGAATGCAGTAGAATATCTCTATATTTTTCTATTTCCTTAGGCAAAAACATGTATGTCAGTTTTTTACCCTCTCAGTATTTGAGGTAAAACAGGAGCAATAAGGAGAAGGTGTCCTTGAGGACGTGGCTGCCCTTGGGAGGCCAAATGGGTGTGTGGCAAACTGACATCTATTTTTATGCCTGGAAATATGAAAAAACCCAAACAATATACTGAGAAGTGTTTGTGAATTGTCCTCCCTCCCAATTTGCATTACAAAATGAAATGCAAATAACTCCTGCACTGTCTGTGTTACCTTTAGGATCTCAGAATCTGTTTTGGTTTGAAGCATTTTTTAATTTATATGATTACCATAAAATAACACCCCCCAACCCACCCCCGAGAAACCCAACAGTTTTTTTCCAGTGAAATTTTCAGAGTTTCCTTTTTTGCTTGTCCTGATTACTCATTTTCTCTTTTGTTTCCTGTTTTGTTCTTTATTTTCCTTATCTACCTGCTGAATCACGCCATCCAATCAACATACAATGCGAAAACCATGTCTCCGTCTGTATGTTGTGCACCTGCTGCTCAAAAAACCCCAAAAAACCAAAAAAACAAATTGTAAATAATCTTGCCAATACCCATCCATGAAAACATCACATATAGGACACGGTTGGTTTCATTGAATTTAAACAATTCTTTAAATTCTCTTGCTTTTATTTTCTCTCGTTTTTCTTTTGATTTAATTCGTTTTGATGAGATTTCCGATTGCACTGGTGACAAAGCCTCACTGCAGCGTGCCTCAAATCTGGCTTCTGTTCTGCACCTCCTTCCTTTGGCTAATTGGTGACGTGAGGCCAATGCAGTTACCAATAGCCTGTTCTCTGCTGTCTGTCACACCTGCCCACGGTAAAGGGGAGACTGACACTTGCTTTATTTTGGTGCAAAATTGAGGGAGGGGAGGAGGGGAGGAGGGGAGGATGCTTCTGGATGGCCTGGGGTAGAGGAGATTGGAGAAGATTGGCTGGCTGGGAAACCCTGCAGTTTGTAAGTGGTGGTACCAAAGTCAGCTATCAGAAATGGGATTTTTTAAATTATTTTTTTTCTGATGATGAGCTGCATTGAGCTTTCTGCAAAGGGGAGCAGGACATCTGAGCTTCCTCACAGGTATTTTAAGCCCATGGTGTGCAATGTATCGCAAGGAAAAAAAAAATCACTGATGTGATTGCAGACTGGCTTCCCTCAAATCAAAAGAGAAGTCAAAGGAAAGAGTGGATTTGATTCAACTTTTATAGTTTTCATCATGCCAGCATATAGAAGTCGTTTGCCACCACAGTGGGCACAGGGTCCCTGGATGCAAAAGCAAACATCTCCAGTAAAATGCATGAACCTTGTCATGAACAGGGCTGGAAAGAACTGGGAACCAGATCTCCACAGGAATGTAGTGTCTGATTCCAAAGATGCCTTTGGAAATACTGGCCTTTATCTTTGAAACTCATAAATAAAGCAAAAGTGGATGAAGAAAGAAAAATACAACCCAAAAAGCCATGACCCTGTGCAAGATTCAGGAGCTTTTCTCCAGTACTGGCAGTGCCATGGACACGTCCATGGGAACAAAACTTTTTCTGGTCAGTTCTTGTGGGTTCCAGCTGCAGAGACCTGCCAGAGCTTTCTGAGTGATTCCATTCCTGGCTTGGTTGGATTCCTCTATTCCTCTTCACACAGTTCTTTGCAACTTTGGGTGAGCCAAAGCCTTCATTTTGAGGACAGAAACCTGAAGTTTCAAATGCAGGGACTTCTGGTTGTGTTCTGCAGGTGGGCTGCGGGGAGGAGCAGCTCAACTTCTGCCAGGTTGTCACCTCCTGCTGTCACCTCCTTCACTGAATCCTGAAGACTACATCCAGAAAACCCCATACTCCCACTGCAGGCTGAAGGAACTGAAACAGCAAAACCTGATGCTTTGCCAGTGGTGCCCAGCACAGGAACAGAGCCCATCCTGCATTCCTGAGGTCACAGCTCCCATGCCGAGGAGGAAACCTCTCAGCTGCTGGAGATGCTGGAGGAGCAGCCCCCAGCAGGGGCTGTGTGCCCCATTCTGCACAGCTTTGCAGCTTTTCAGTACGGAAAACACCTTGAGAAGGGATTAAAGAGCAGACTGCCCAAGGCTAGCTGTGAGATCTGTGAGATCTTTGTTTGCCTCCTGCTCTGCAGGTTGCTCCAAGGATGCTCTCCCATGGGGAGTGGTGGCTGTGCCCAGTGTCCCCAGACCCCCTTGTGGGGGACACCAGAGCTCCCTCTTTTAGGAAATAGTGAGAGGCAATGTTTTTTCTAGCCATCATTTGCTCATCCTCAGATGGATCATAAAATCATCTATCTGTGGTGCCTCTTGTCAGCATCTGCCAACCTTCAGCAACAGCAAAGCAACCAAAAACCTGGAAGAAAGGGAGGAAGGAAGGAAGGAAAGTCCTTGATTACACAGACAATGATCATATATATGTGTGTCCTGTTCCAGAGGTGGCTAAGGGGGGAGAATTGATGCAAACCATTGTTTAAACAGAAGAAATATTGCAATGTGGAGTTTCCCCTTTACCTGCATGCAATTCTAATACCTGCCTGGCCAGCTGTGGGCTCAAAGGATGGGTTTCTATGCCATGTGCTGAGGGTTGCACACATGGAGCTCTTCCAGCCAGCACCAGCGTGTGGGATTTTGCTTCCATCTGAGCAGTACAGAGAACAACAGCCCCTTGAAGGCTCTGCAAGTGTTGGGGCTTGGGGATTTTCCTGGGTTGAGAGTGATTCCCCCCTGGAGCTGGGGCTTTCCCCGTGCTTTAGGAAATGGCAGCGCAGGAGCCAGGTTGGGGTAAAAAAAAAATAAATAGAAAAAGGTCATGGATTGTCTGTCCCTCCAAATCCCAGGGACTTAAGGGGGTTAGAGATGTATATATAGAGATGTAACTGGGCAGTCCTGAGCCTCCTGGTTTGTCCTGCACACATCCATACTGTCCTGGCCAAAGGGATGCCCTGTGCTCAGTGTGGCCTTGCAACCCACCAAGACCAAAGCTGATGCTGAGCACCATGGATCAGGAGATGTTGGCAAAGTCTGAGGGAAGCTACATTCTTGCTTTTGAGCTGCAGGAAGGTGGGAAGAGGGAGGCGAGGCAGGTTGTTCTGCAGAGAGGTGGATCCCAGAGATGCAGGCTGGGGAACAGGGAAGGTCTGGCTTGGGTGTTGCTCTGAAGCTGATCCTGGGCACAGAGCCCAAGAATAGAAACATTTCACATAGGGTCTGATCCAGTTTCTGCTGGTGGGGAGACTTTCCATGATGACCCTGGGCTTTGGGTTAACCCTCTGCCCTTCCCAGCATGGGGCACAGGTCACCCAGGACCAGGTTAGGGGTGATGACTCCTGGTTATCCAGCCACCACCTGGTTATCCAGCCACCACCTGGCTCTGCCCCCCCAGGTCTTGTATCAGGTGAGTTCGTGAAGGGAACATCAGTGATGTCAAAAATATTCCAGCAGCTGATGCCACGAGACAAGTGTGGGGTTTTTAGTGCCTCTTTTCCTGACCTTGAACAACCCAGGGGGATCCTGGCCTGCGTTTTGCCTGCCAGAGCTGATTTCTGTTGCTGGCTGGAATGAGCCCAGTGTTGTCTGCTCTTTCATTGAACATACCTTGTGCTTTTCTCTTTTCTCTTTATTTGAGGACTGAGTCTGATATCTGGTCTGTGCCTAACTCTGAGCTGCTTGCGTTTTTAACCTGAGAGAAACCGAGTGCATGCCTGAGACTGATTTCTTGAACTCTTTGATGGGATTGGTGGAATGTGATGCTAATGGCCCAAAACTGAGCTGGCACTGAAAAAAAATTAATAGATCCAGCAAGCCCCCCAAATTCAGCATGAGCTCTGAAACCAAATGAGCAAGAAATGTGGGTCAGTTCAATATGACTGGGTGTCTTCTGGTAAAAATAATACAAGGGAAAGATTATTTTTGCTCATCTTTACCAACAAGAGCTCCTTATGATTATATTTTTCACTCTGCTGCTTGATAGCTTAAAGTGGGGTTCTTCCTCTCTTTTGCAAACTCAGTCAAATGAGTGGCTGTGAACAGAGATTCACAAATAAGTGAATTGGAATCAGTACAGAAAGGGGGGAATATTTTTCATCTCCTTAAAATAGGAGGGCAAGAGGGATCTGGCTTTTGCATGTTTTGTTTCGGAAAGAACCCTCTCTAGATTAGCTCATTGGGGCAAGAAACCTCTTTTCCCTGAACGAAAGCAAAAAAATGGGGTGAGGGGTGGGGAGAGTCAGGCAAAAATGGCAATGAGAATCTGTCTCTTCTTCGATCCACCTGTGAAGGCACGTTTAATAATAATTTAAAAACCCAGCAGGTTCCTAAGTCACCCTGCTGCTGTTGAACCCTCAGCATCCCCAATTGATTTGCTGCCCTTGATCCATCTTCCAAAGAGTCCTGCTGGTGCCATTTCTCCTTGAGGAGTCTGTCCAGTCACACCTTGTACAAACCTTTAAAGCCTCCAGGTTAGAAAACATCCTCATTCTTTAAAGGATGTTTTACTCTTCACTGGACAAAGCCTTTCTTTGTTGCACAGCCCTTGGTGACTGTCTTGGCTTAAGTTCAGTTCATTGAGCTGCCCAAGGCTTCAAAACAACCTCGCTCTTTACAAAACAATAACCTGGCACCATTGCCTCTCCCCGAGTCTTTGAGGGGAGAAGATCTGCCCTTACTCAAAGAAAACAAGAGCTCCATGGACAGCGTGAAAGGGCCTTTTCCTTTTCTATCACTGACCCAGTAGCAGAGGGGAGGGCTCTTGTGGAGAGGGATTTTCTCATACTTGCTGCATGTGGAGTGATCTGCACTGACGAATGTTTCTTTTGGAAGGTTTTCTGGTGGCCGATTTGCTGCTTAGATCGTGAAGCTGGTAATTTTAATTTCTTTTTTGCGGGCTGTGGTTTCAAATCGCGTTAATTTCTGAAGGACACACAACCTTTACTTTCCACAGGACAACTTCATCAATCTCAGCTTCCTGAGGCTCTTCAGGGCAGCCAGACTTATCAAGCTCCTTCGCCAGGGCTACACTATCCGCATCTTGCTCTGGACATTTGTGCAGTCCTTTAAGGTGAGTGGCAAGGCAGGGGAGGTGGTGAGGCTGAGCACCATCCTCTGGTGACCATCAAAGAGTTTGGTGGCCAAGGGAACCTCAGCAAAGTGATGAGAGGAACACGAACCCTGCAGGAGAGCTCCCTGGGGGGCACTCAACATCCCCTGAGCACTTTGGAAGGTGAGCCTGAAAGCTGGGTGGCTCCTGAGGCTGGCAGCAAGCCTGCAAAGCTTGGGTTGTCCTTGAAACTGCCACAAAATCCTTATGGCAAAGGCTTGAGGCTCAGGGATTTGCATTAGGAAATGGGAATGTGCATTGGTACCCTCCTGCCTGCCCTTTGCCTGCAGCCAGACACCAGGCAGGCAGCTGGTGCTTCAGTTCAGCTGCTTCAGCCTTACATCAGGTTTTCTCTGAGGATGGATGAATGGATGGAGGGATGATGGATGGAGGGATGATGGATGGAGGTCATGTTGCTACTGTTGTTCTCACTTTGTACCTCATGAGGAACATTGCAGCCAGGGGAGCCTCAGCCCCAGGCTGAGATGTGAGATGTTACCACTCTGGAGAGTGTCCCTAGGCTCTGTGGTCGTGGCTGGACCTCAGGAGAGGTGCCCAGCCAAGGTCCTTTTCAGTATAATCCTGACCCACGCCAAAGTCCATGCCCCTGGAGTGGAGCTGGGATGGTTCCTGGGTTCCTCAGGGAGCTGTTTGTCTGTCTGCTGCCCCAGCACTCAGCTCCCAGTCCCTGTCCCAGGGTGTCCACCAGAAATCCCCGCAGCCCTTTCAGCCCTTTTGTCCCCTCTTTCCTCCTGGGCTCCCTGTGGGCTCTGCCACCCCTCTTCTGCCCTGAGCAGCACAGAGTCTAGCCCTGGGGCAAGACGTTCTCATTTTTTCACCTATTCCTAATTAAGAAGCAGTAATTACCCATTCGTTTAGCCTGAGTGGAAAGCAGCTATTCCTCTCAGCTTGGGTGACATAATTATGTTGTAGCCTTCACTGATTCCTTGTTAAAACTCAGAGATTTGTGTCCTCCTGGGATTGCAATCTGTGCTTGTTTGAGAGCAGGAACCTTTTTTTTTTCTTGGCACTGTATTTTTTTTTCTCTCAAACTAAATTTACAGCAAGGTCATTAAAAATTAATGTTTGTACAACTATGCACAGAAGGTGCCAATGCCAGCCCTGCAGCTCCAGTGCTCACTGCCACAAACACTGATTGTGTTTTCCCTGCTTTACTGCTGATCTGCTTCCAAGGGGGTACAGAGAGCCCAGACTGTGTGGTGATGGATGAATACCTGCCCCTAGGGCTTTGTCTTCTGAAGGCTGCCAGAATTGTTCTCACTCTCTTCCCAGTTCCTTCAGCTGAAGGGCAGATGCCACCAGACACAAAGCTGCCCAAGACTTGAATGCTATGGGCTGATCTGTGCATTTGCTGTCATTAATGCCACCTTCTCCCTCTCCACAGGCCTTGCCTTATGTGTGTCTCCTCATTGCAATGCTCTTCTTCATCTATGCCATTATTGGCATGCAGGTAAAAAACTGAGCGTCAGTAGCCTGGTTTTGTCCTGCTGGCTGGGGGTACAAATGGGTTATTCCCTCCACAGTGGGATCAACAACTGACTTGGGGTGAAAAGCTCTTCTTGTCCAGTGTTAGCTAAATTAGAAGTGCAAAAAAAAGCCACTTTTTCTACCCTTCTTTCCAGGTGTGGTGTGGAATGTGTCCCTGGGTGTCCATAAGCAGGCAGAGCATCATCTGAGGGCTGGTGGGCAGCCAGGTCTCTGGCCCTACCTCTGGGTATGGCATGTCCAAGAGCTGGGAGCAGGCTGCACCAGTCTGAAAAGAAATGAGGGATTTTCTTGATAGACAAAGCACATTAACCTTGGTTTTTACCCCATTTGATCTCCACAACACCTTTCCATCTCCCCCTTCAGCACAGAAATCATTCTGGCTTTTAACATCCTTTACACCACAAGTTATTTTCCTGCCTTTTTTTCTGTCCCAACTCTACTTGATCCAACTGTATTGCCAATGCCCACATGAGGATGAGTTTGGCCTGAATTCCCTCTGGTTTCTGTGGCAGGTGTTTGGAAACATTGCCCTGGATGATGAAACCTCCATCAACCGGCACAACAACTTCCGCACCTTCCTCCAGGCCCTGATGCTTCTCTTCAGGTACAGGGAATATTGAACCAGCTCTGGGTTTTTGCATGTGCCAGTTCAGTTGCTGAGATTTCGGCATCCTCTGAGGAAGGTGTTTGGAATAAAGCTTCTGTCCCTGCTCCCTCCTTGTCCTCAGCACCAAGGGCTGTCCTGGCACATCCCCAGGGGTGACAGATCTGAGCCAGCAGCATCTCCAGAGTGACCCCCAGTGCTGTGACCCCCACATCAGCTCAGGCAGAAGCTTAATACCAGGCAGAACTCCCCTGCTTTACCTGACCCATGTGCTCACTGTCAGGAAACTTTTTTTTTTTTTTTTTTTTTTAAGTGAGAAGTGTTCTCTGCTTCAGAAAGGAATGATGTAAACCCTGCTTACATTTCCTCTGGCCATGTTTAAATCACTCTGGTTCCATCCTCCATAAAACCAACCCAGCTCTACCTGAGCCCCTTTGGTTTCTTTTACCCCTCTTGTAAGAGAGGAAAATGCTCTTTCTCCTCTTTTTCATGTCAGCAGGCTGGTAGCTCCAATTCCTAATGTAAATACAGTCTCCCTGCCTGGATACAACCTCCCACTTAATTAATTTAGTTAATTGGGTAATACACCACCCTGGGTCTGTGATGAGGAGGGGCTTGGCTGAGCTCATCCTTTGCCCTCCCCATCCCCAGGAGTGCCACAGGGGAAGCCTGGCACGAGATCATGTTGTCCTGCCTCAGCAACAGAGCCTGTGACCCTCTCTCTGGCCTCACCAAAAAAGAATGTGGCAGTGATTTTGCCTATTTCTACTTCGTGTCCTTCATCTTCCTCTGCTCCTTCCTGGTAAGTCGGTCCCAATCTCCCTCCCCAGGTGGAGGTGTTGGTGTGATTCCCCCCCCCCCAGCTCTTTCTCCCCTTTTCTCCCCACTCCCTTTTCCTCCTGCTCCTTAATTATGATTTAGACAACACTACAACCCAGCTTCACTGAAACCTGTTTATCATCCTGCTGATAAAATCCCTTTAATCCCCACAGAGAACATTTAGTTGTTAGTTTAAAGGGAAGGGGTTTATCTTTCTTCTCACGGGGGGGGAGAGGTGGGAATCTAATGTTGGGAATTATGAATTAATCTGTTTTGTCTTGATCTGTAACATGGGACTTTGAAGAAGAAGACTGGGGAGGGCAGGGTGGGAAGGGCCAGGACAACAAGTTCAGAAGCCCTTGTAGCAGGCAGCTGGGAGCATCACACTTATTTTTGAAGCCTTGTGATTTGTTATGTTGGTCAAACAAACACAGTTATCATTTTTTTTCTGCAGTGGTGCCAGGAAAGCTTTAGCCAGAGGACCCAGAGCTGTGGTGTTTGGTTCTCTGGCCATCCTACAGGGCTGGGTCTGAGCTTTCCTAGGTGCCAGCATCCTCCCTCTGGATTGTGTGCAGAAAAAAATCTCTGCTCTCAGGGCTTGGGTTCCTCCCCTGCACCATGGGGACAGAGGAATGGAAAATCAGGGACTGGGACCCAATGAAACTGCCAGTAGGAAGAGATGAAAATCCCAGCTCTGAAGTGTACCAAAAGAGAACGTTTCAGACCTTCCTTTTCTTATCCTTCTGTTTCTTCTTCTTCTTTTTTTCTTTTTCCCCCATCCCTTTTCTTCTTTGTTTTGTTGTCTTTCTTCTTGTCTTCTTGTTTTCTTTCTCTCTCCATTTTCTCCCCCTAACCACATTATTCCTTCCTCTCTGCAGATGCTGAACCTGTTTGTAGCTGTGATTATGGACAACTTTGAATACCTGACAAGAGACTCCTCCATCCTGGGGCCCCATCACTTGGATGAGTTTGTTCGTGTCTGGGCAGAATATGACCCAGCTGCCTGGTATGTACATGGTGCATAAAGGATTTACATTGTGTATAAATACCAAACCTGTGCACACAGCGTGTGTTTAGCATGAGTACAGCTCCAGATGAAAAATGACTCCAAAAATGTGATTTTTAAAAAAAAATCAACAGATATTTCTCATCCAACCTGATGTTTTGATCTTGGAAGCCCCCTTGCAATGACATCAAATTGCAGAGGGGAATTGTGTTCTTCTGGATCAAATATTTTAGCTTTTGGACGTTCTGCAGTTGAAATGTTAAGATGTGTGAAATAATGAGAAGAAAATGCAGGAAGCTTTAACTTTGGAAGCCTTTCAGTTCTCAGACAGCCTCTGCTGAAATATTCCATGAGTGTGTTAGAGGAGGAAATGGCTTTCTGACAGCCAGAGGGTGAGGTGGTCAGGTTTATGGTTTTGTCTTGTTCAATGGCACTGGCAGGGGAGCTGCACACCTGGGTGGATGGGGGGGTTCAAGGAATTTTTTAAAAATGAAGGAAATGCCTCTGAGCAGCTGCTACTCTCAGAGCAAGAATCTCTTGAGCATTTTGCTTCTCTCCATTGCCCAGAGAAATCTCCTGCCCAGCAGTGGTGGTGTTATTGTCATTTCCAGAGGCTCCGGGATGCAGGTCACAGTAATTCCCTGGATATTCAACAGCTTGGGAATTTGCCTGTTGGGAGGCATTTCTTTGTTTAAAGTATGAATTTAGCACCCCTCATCCTCCCCACAAGTCACTCTGCAATGAGTCTCCTCTACGTTTTTAGCAAAGCTGCCTCCAGCCCCTCCAATCTTGCCACTCTTTTTTTGTTGCTGTTTTGTTTCCCTTCAGCAGGGACAGATGCAGAAAGTCTCTGTTTAATCAACATCTCAAACATCCCTGCTAGGATGCAATTAAACTACTTTTAAATCTCACTTAAACTGATTTAGTCTAACTTGAAGTGTAAGCCCCTTCCAAACCCAGCTGCCTTTCTCCGATCTGTGTGGGATTTTAACCACCTCCAAGCTAGGAGCCTGCAGAAATACTCCACACATACTGGCAGCTTGTAACCTCCAAGCAGATTTCATTACCGTGGGCTCTGTCACACAGACAAGTCCTTTGTGAGTATTTGGCAGGCAGTAAATTGCTTTTTTTTCCCCTTTTCTTTTCTTTCTTTCTTTTCAAATCCATTCCTATCTCTTACCATGAGAAAAATCTCAATGAGACTGGAAACTTGGGAGTGCCTGTTCCCTCCTTAGAAAAACAGTCTTGGCTCTGGCCAGCATCTGTGGGAGGAGTAACAAGCACACCTGGAAGGGAGAAATGAGTGTCAGTGTGCTTTGTAATGTCTGTGTGCTCAGGAACTTTCCACCCATAAGAGGCAGAGGCACAGAGTTTACAGGAAGATTTTCTCACTCGAATAACTCTGAGCTCAGAGGTTACATTTTGTGAGGTGCTCAGGGACCAAACCTTTTCACTTCTGGAGCTGTTAATACAAAATATGTCACATATTAAGATTCTAATTCTGGTTTTCTCTAAGCCTGGTTCTGTTTTGCTCTGGAGTGAAGCTGTTGATGTTGGCAGGGTGACCAGGGGCAGAATGCAAACCAAAGGATGGCCAAGATGATGCTCAAGGCTTCATCCTCCTGCACGTTCTGCATTTTCCATGTGTGAACAGTTCCACTGAAATCACAGATATTTCCATGAATGGGACCAATAGTTCCTCAATTTAAAAGTAATAAGTAAAAGAAAATAAAAGTAATCTGTCATCCATTTATAGCTTAAGGCCAGAACAGATCTTTTGGTCATTTAGGCTGAGCTCCCATGAAGCTCTGGATGGGGTAATTCATAGCAACAACCCATGGGCTGAGCTGAATAATTTGGTTTTTAAGGCCCAGCTCCCAGCAGAGCCCCCAACTGGTCTGGAGACACAGGGCTTTAGAGGATCTAGTTTATCTTCAGCTTCAAAGTCACTGAACAAAAATGTCTATCCAATATTTGTTTGCCATGTCAACCACCTCCTTTAAACACCTCAGCTCCCAGATGGGGAGTGACAAATGATCACCAGAACCTGATTTCTAAGAAAGACACTCCCAGGCAGTGCTGCCTTCTGCTCATCTGCAGAGGAGCTGCTTCCAGCTTCTGTATTTCACTGAGGGCCTCTGGAAAGGTCTCTGCTTTGGTTATTCCAAGGAACAGGGGATGGAAGTGGTTGTCCCCTTGTCATAGCTCAAGAGCCTCCATGAAAGAGTGGGCAAAAAAGTGCAGGTTTTGTTATGCTTTTGTTTCCTAGATAATATTTGAACCCTGGGCTTCATGTGTGTGTATTTAGCTGCCTATTTCCAGTGTCACCCGTGGCTTGGTTTTTTTACACAATCCCCTTTGTTTAAAATTTGCTGGGGGAAAAAAAAACCAAAAGTGTTCAAAAGGAAGTAACCAAAGCACCTGGGAGCTGTGGTTTGGGCTGGGTGCCCCCTCAGCAGGGGTAAGTATGGGGAAATGTTGGGTTTAGGGGTTGGCAGCAGAAGAGAGAGAGAGAGAACTGGGGCACACACAGCAGTTTGGGTAAGATTCAACTGGGAAAGGAGTGGAAACATGGAACTGAAGGATGGGCTGAGAAAGGGCAGCAAATTGGGTTTCTGTGAGCTTCGAGATACATAAAGTGGGAGCTTTATCTCTCTTGTACCTCCTTTCCCAGTGCACACCCCTTGGAGATGCTGGGAACTCTGGTCCTGCCATCCCATTCCCAGGAGATGCCACTGGCAGCACCTTCAGTGGTCAGGAGGAGCCACAGGTGCTGCCACTGGAGAACTTTTTTCTGCCTAGCTGAGAAAAAGGGCTCTGCTGAAAATAAATAAACCTCAGATAGGTTTAAACAACCCCAGAAAGAATCCCTGTTTATCCTAATTTGTCATCATCTGCTGCCATGATTTTCCAATGCAATCCAGCTGCTGGTTTTCCAGCCTTTCACAGACTTAAGAGCTGAGGGAATTGCTCATATGTATTTTTCTCCACACTGATTTTACAAAACCATTCTAAAATGTCAGTAAACTTCTTGACTCACTTAAACCAATCGACTTTTTATAGCTATGATTAGGCCTGCAGCCAAGACTTGTACAGTTCCATTTGATCTTGTTTCTGAATTAATAGTTTTGAGTTGATGCTGAAGGTTTTGAATAGACCTTAATTTCTCACAGCCAGAAAAGCAGTAATATTGAAGGCAATATTCCAAAATATTCCAGCCTTCTTTATATAACTTACCAAAATAAACACAGGGAAGCCAAACCATCTCGTTTTTCCTTAGAGGACATTTTAAAGTTCAGTACAACTGGGTTTTTTGTTATGTGATTTGATTACTCACAAAAGTTAAGAAATCTAATCCTGCTGTTAAATTAACTGAGAATGTTGCTGGGAGTTAATGGGACTGGGGATAAAGCTACCTGGAGGTGTCTGGTTTAAACTGGTAAGGCAGGCTGGGGTTTCCCAGTGCTGCTGGCCAAGACAGTCTCCTGGTGGCAGTTTCTGGACTTCCAGCAAATTGCTCCTTGCCCACGCAGCAGAGCAGAGCCCTGCTGGAGTTCTGTGGGTGGGAACACTGGGAGATGGAGGATCCTGAGCTCTTCTGAACCAGCTCATTGGAATCCCAGCCATTAAAGTGTGGATTTGTGTGCTGCAGGCTCTGGTGTTGTTGGGCCAGGGGATGGGTCAGGGCAGATGTAGATGGCACAGGGAAGTGAAGTATTAGTGATACCCCCAGGGAATGGTTGGGAATTGATAGAGATAACCCCAGGGAATGGTTGGGAAGTGATAGAGATAACCCCAGGGAATGGTTGGGAAGCACATGGAACTGAAGGTTTCACAGCAGAAAAGTCCAGGCATGTTTGTTTTATTGAGCAGTAGGAAGTGTTTTCTCTCTCTCTCTCTCTCTGCATTCTGGTTGCTGTCAAACTAATTTTGCTTTTTACCGTGTTTTGCCCTTTCAGATTCTTCTGTTTGCCTGGGGTAAAGCTGAATCCTCTCTAGTTTTTTTTTGCTGTCATAACTTCTGATGTTTTCTTTCCAGTTGCAGGATTCATTATAAGGATATGTACAGTTTGTTACGTGTAATTGCTCCACCCCTGGGCTTAGGAAAGAAGTGCCCTCATAGGGTGGCTTACAAGGTTTGGAACTTCGGAGACTCCCTCCAGCATTTTCAGTTCTGGTTTTGTTTCTTTTTATGCCCCTTCCCCAAGTGCAAGTGCAAAAAGTACAGAAAAGAAACTGGAACTGAACTAACCCCTTGCCTGAAAAAAAAAAACCAAACCACAAAAAACCAGAAAAAAGCCCAGAAAAGGAATGATTGACTGACTGCCTCCTTGTCCCTCTTGTGCATCTCTTCCCTATCTACTCCCACACCCCAGCTGGCTGGAGACAGGCAGCTTTATGAGACAGTGAACCCTCCAGCTCCCATCCTGCAGGTTCCAGGTGGGAAGTGTTGGGAGAGAAGCAGCACAGATTCTGAGCCTTTTCCCATAGCAAAGGGAAATGTCATCCTGAGATTCCTAAGGAGTGGCAAGTCTGGGCTTTTGGGGGCTTCAGAGCATTGTCCTTCAGTTGAATGACCAACACTGGGACCCTTCCCTGAGCTGCAAAGAGACTTGATGTCTTGATTTGATGACAATTGATGATGATGGGTGTGGAGCAGCTGAGTGGGGTGGTTACTCAGGCTGGAGAGAGGTGAAGGGATGAACTTTCCATGATGCAAGAGCCAGAGATTGCCCCAGGAGCTGTGATCCCAGCTCTGAGATCATGAGCCATGATGAACATCCAGGGACATCCAGGGAAACCTCAGGGCAGAGGAAGAGGACATGTCTGGGAGGTGGGGTGGGGAATTAGGGACAGATCCTGCCCAGAAAGCAGCAGAGGGTGACACAGGGGCAGTGGGATCCCAGGGATTTTCCTGCAGTGTGTGGGGAGCAGGAGGAGGAGGAGAAGGTGAAGGAGGGAGAAGTGGAAGGTGCCAGCAGGGATCTTGCTCTTTTCCTGCACTCCATCCTGGAGGTTTTCCACACCCCACTGGGGATGAGGAGTCAAGGAGCTCTGCAGAGAGGGTGTGAGGCCCCACACCTCCAGCCAGGGAGCAGGGGAAGAAGAGTGAAAAATGGGCCCCACCAAATGTAAGGGAGGACCAGGTCCCCTTTCCCTCACCCTCCTGCAAACCAGGTGCTGGGCTCTGGTCTTTTCTGACCTGAATTCAAGCTAGCTGAGGTCTGGCAGAGCTACACTTTTGGCTCGGAGTTGGAGCAGCTCCCAGGATTGCTGTTTTGCTTCCCTGGGAGCCCAGAGTTTAACCTCAAACCAAATTCTTCATTCCCTGAAGGCCAACAGAATATTTTCTCCAAGCCCCAGCTCTCCCTGTCCCATAACTCTGCCTACCAGCTCTCCTGGCATGGTGAACACAGCCCCGTGCTGGGCTGCCTGCAGACCCCAGCCCTCCCCACACCCCCCCATCAATCATTCCCCGGGGACCCGTGGCAGCGATGGCCTCGGGAGGTCCCTGCGGGGAGGAGGAGACCTCGGGCATCGAAACAGCAACGGAAGTGGAGAAACTTTCCTACTTACCCACCTCTTGGGTTTGGCTTTGTTTTCCTGAGAAATCTGATTAACCGGATCTCTGTTTTCTTGTCTGCTTCCCCTTCTCTCTCCTCCTTTTCATTTGCTCCTTTGTGTTCCCCTTTTCCCCCATCCCTTTCTCTTGTTTTCTCCCCCTTCCCTTCCCGGTCTGCTTTGGTTTGGGTCTCCTCTTGCTTTTGCCTCCCTCCCTTTGACTCCCAGCGGGCGCATCAGTTACACAGACATGTATGAGATGCTGAGACACATGTCCCCACCTCTAGGCCTTGGAAAGAAATGCCCTGCTCGAGTTGCCTATAAGGTAACCCCTGGAGAACCTCTGCCAAACCACCAGCTTTTTGTGCCGTGGCTGAAGCGGGTGCTGGTTTTCTGTGACATTGGTGTTGTTCTCCTGGACTTTGCTGGTGCTTTCTCTGCTTTCCAAGCAGATTGGATTTTGGATCTTCTGCTTTTTCTATACCCCTTTTTTTTTTTTTTTTTTTTTTTTTTACCTTTGGTCTTTGGAACTATGGCACATCAGTTTGTCTTCCTGACTTATGTCTCTGCTCTTTCTCTCTCAGTGTTTCTCTCCTCTCTCCTTCTGCTTCCATTTAGGCTACTTTGGGGAGGGAGGGTGCTAGTGAGCAAATTACCCCACCAATATGATCCCCATTTATCTTTCTACAGTCCTTTGACTATCCTCTCTCACCAGACTGTTGGTGGGTTTTTCCCCTTCCCTCCTAATTAGATTGGAGTAATTAGAGTAGGCAGAGCTGTAGGAGTTAGCAAGCTATTAAACAGAGGCAACACCAGAAGGGCTCCTTAAATACCCTTGTGAATGACATTATTTTCCCATAAAACACTTCAGACTGATAGCAGAAATCACTCAAACTTAAGAGTTCATTTTGAAAAAGACTTCTAAATTGAACCCCCAAAAGGCATTCTGCCCAAAAAGCTGCAGCTTTTCAGAGCCCTTCCCTGGTGCAAGGAGGGAGCAGACCCAGGAACCATTCACACCTGGAACTTGGGAATCTGCATTTGCAGAGGTGATTCCTTGGAAGCTTTTAGCACAGAACCTCACAGTTTTCAAGGGGAAGCACTCTCTGAGCTTTTAGCTGGGCTGTGATCGAGCACCCAGCAAACTCCAGCAGGCGTGGGGCTGCTGACCTCACTTTGGCCACCTCACCCAGCCTCCCTGCTGCATCCCAAGGGTTTGGTGCTGTGGATCCATCCTCAATAATGCTTTTTTTTCCTCCCCCTGAGGCCATATGGGAACAAGATTTTGCAGAGACTCAAGCTAAACCCCAGCCTGGGTCTGCCTTTGTGCAGCTTGGAAAGGTTCAGATACAGCTTCCTACAGCATCCCAGATGATGGTTGTGCCTGGGTCATGGCATCCCCCTGCCCTGCACCCCCTGCCTGACCCTTTTGGTGTCCCTGGGTGTCCTCACACAGTTGATGGGAGGCTCTGGGAGGACAGGGCAGCCCCCCAGGCACACGCACACCTCCCTGCAGAGCATCCACCCCTCCTCCTACAGCCATAGCTGCCAAACGTCAGGAAAATTATTTCTTCTGAAAACCTCACCCTCCTCTCTGGCAAAAGCTCTTTTGCCCCACGTCTCCCCCGTTTTCTTCCCATATATATATTTTCCTAATCCTTTTTACAAAGTCTTTGTGTCTTTCCCCCTGTCTCTCTGTTGCCTTCTCCATACCTGTGCACGCTGGTGTTTTGTTTGGATTTTCTCTTTTCCCCTCTTGGCAGCCCCCTGGGTTGCTGACCTTCCTTTCTGCTGTTTTCTGGTTCCCTTTCCTCAGCTGTTCTCCTTGGTCAGCCTGGCCATGCTCTGCAGTCCCTGCGTGTGGTTTTGTGCTTGCAAGGAGGTGCATGCAGGGCTCGGGTCTCAGGAGAGCTCCATCCTGCACTGGGGGGGGAGGAGAAAAGACCAAAAGAAAATTAATTTTAAAGTATCTTCTACCCAGTCTGGTGGAAAGAGGGAAGAAACCCACTTTGTTTTGCTCTGGTGTCTTGAGATCTGATCACTGGCCCACTGTCAGGTGGTTTTACACAGATAAAGTCAGATGCTGAGACTTGGAGGCCTCTTAGACCCAGCTTGTCTGTGGTGAAGGGGTTTGGGTTTTACATCCACCTTTGCTGTGTCCTGGAGTCAGCCCATCCACTGGGGAGGACCTGGGATGTCTCATTCCCCAGACCTGGCTTTTGGCACCGATTTGTGTCAGGACAGAGCTCTCCTGCTGGGAATTGTTTCACATCTGCTTGTTCTCCACTTCCATGCCCCTTCTTTCTCTCTCCATCCCTTCACCCTCTGGGCTTCACTGGGACTCTCTGGGTGCTAACTGGGGGCTCTTGTCCATAGGATAATTTTGCTGTAACTTTTTGTGTGCTGAGGGCAGGAGCCTGAATTCAAACCCTGTTTTGTTCAACACAAGTAAGCAGAGGAAAAAAAAAATTGTTGTGGTCCTGCCAGCATTTGATCCTGTCACTGAGTTGTAAAAGGAGGAGAGTCTTGGCTTTGATTTCCCTGTCTCTCAGGCTTGTCAGACATGGAAGATAACCTCTGGGCATGCTTTAAGGAAGGTCTTTGAGATTACAATGGTTTGTCTCAGCCTTTAGGAGCCAGGGTAGGTTGTTACAGGAGTCCCTTGTCCCTGCAGCATGCAGCTGAGATCCAAAGACATGTATTAAGATAAAGAAAGGAGGTTTTGGCTCCTCTGGCTGTCAGCTCACTTCAGAAGCAGAATTCTTGTACTGGACTGGTGCCCTGTGCCTTCTGTCTGCCTCACATCCCCCCTGGGTGGGGGAGGGCATTTTCTCCTTGGCTGGCAGAAGGTACCAAGGCTGAAGCTCTCCTCTCAGGGCTGTTAAGTTCATTTCCCTGGGAGATTGCACACTGGAGATTCCTCTCAGCAGGGACTCACATCCCAGGGGTGTCCAAGGATTCTTTCAGCAGGCTTGGCTTGGCTTTTTGGGGAGCATAGAAACAGGAATCAGGGCTGATGCTGAGCTCTCTGCCCTGCTCTGCCTTTCCTGGGGTTCCAGCCAGGTCCCTGCTCTCACCTCGCCCTCTTTCCCTTCACCAAGAATCTCCCCAGAAGCAGGGAAATCTCCCCTGCACCCCTTCCCTAGGCCAGCCAGGAGGGTGAGGGGGTTGCTGAGCCACTGCCATCTCATCTTGAGGGTTGGACTGATGATCTTGGAGGCCTTTTCCAGCCTTAATGACTCCATCATCTGGTGTCAGGATTGCACCAGCAAACCTGCAGCTCTGAGAAAGTCAGAGCCATTGCCTGGTGTTCCACCCTGTGGAGCCAAAGGGGGACCTGGCCTCATCCATCTCATCCATGACCCCCCTGCCAGGCACCCCACTGCCACCAAAGGTCTTTAGCAGCATATTGGGCTGTGGTCAAACAAAGAGAAGGTTTCTGGAGTGTAACAGGGATCAAAATAATGACCCTAAGCAGCTTTCGGATGTGGATGAAAGTCCCTCCTGAGCAAGGGGCCCCGGGTAAGCCAACACGAGGTTTTCCAGGCTCTGTCCTGACAGATTAATGCCAGGTCACCTCCTCAGGTTGCACAGACCCTGGGAGATTGGAAACAGGGGACTTGTGTGATATGGCTCTGCAAAGGGAAGTTTCTAAACATTTCCTGAAAGCTGAGGAGCTGAGAAATCATTAGGTTGCTGAAGGGGGAGAAATCCACCCTTCCAGTGTGTTGCTGAGGTTATCAGAGAGTTCCTGTCCTGTCTGCTCTCTGCCAGCAGCATTAGGGGAGCCACAGCTTTCCAAAGCAACCTCAGGAGCTTCACTGCTTACAAGAATGAGGAATTTGGCCCAGGTAATCCTGGCGGGTGATGGGGAAGAAGTTGCTACCAGGTCTGAAAACTTCAGAAGATACTGATCCTGAGGGATCAATATTCCATGTCCAGTGAAGGTCACTGGTGTAGGGAAGGATGTGGTGGAGGTGGTGGGATGGTGGGAAAGGACAGTTCCTATCTCCTGAAGATGCTCCTTTGGTGAGGGTGATGGGTACCAGCCATGTGTCTGGAGGCTGCAGATGTGGTTGGAGGTTCTCAGGAGACTCTGGAGTGGGATGAGAGCATTCCCACTGCCTGCTTTTGCCTGGACTCTTAGCAGTACAAATGCTGGCAGATCGATGGCTGGAGCACTGGAAAGCAGCTGCCATCTGGAAGGAGAAGATGGGTTTTAGCTCAGTGCACAAAACGTTCACACACAATTTTAATCTGGTTATTGGTGGTGGTTATTCCTCTTTGGGGGAAGGGAAGCAGAGGTTGGAAGGGGGGGGATGGATCCTGAGCCAGGCTCCCAGCCCCCTGGTTCTCTCTCCAGCGCCTGGTGAGGATGAACATGCCCATCTCCCCTGAAGATCTGACTGTCCACTTCACCTCCACGCTGATGGCCTTGATCCGCACAGCTCTGGAAATCAAACTGGCCTCAGGTGAGAGGGAAGGGATGTTGTGAGGACACGGGAGCTTTGGGGACAGGCAGCAGGAGGGGTGCTGAGCATCACTCTGTGCCTGGGGCTGCATCCTGGGTGCTGGGACAGGGAGAGCTTTGGCCATCCCAGCTGGGAGCTCTGGGAGGAGGTGCCTGTGCACATTGTTATGGAATAGAAATGAGTTTTCACACCTCTTTTCTTTTTTTCACACCTTTTTTTCCAAACTATTCCGGGGCAAACCAGCCCTTCCTCTCCTATTGCTGCCTGCAGGGAGCAAGGCAGTGGCTCCCTGAGCCTTGAGATAAAATTTAATTATTTAAGTGTTTAATCAGGCATTTGCTTGACTTGCCAATTAAATATTGCAATGTAATAAAATACACTGGCCTTTTTCCTGGGTCATTGCACTATTGAAACAAGCTGGTTGGGGTCAGAATCAAGGCATGACCAGCCAAAGCACTTTTACTCCTAATTTAAAAGCTAACAGGAGGCACCAATGCTCTGACAAGCCAAGGGCAGGGCAGGGTTAGCATGTTGTGTGTTTCCTAAGTGGTTTTAGGCCAACCCTTCAACCTTTCTGTACTAATCACCTCCCTCAAACATTGTTTAAACTTTGGCTTTCATGCTTTGGGGAGGTGCTGGATAGAGACAAAAAGCTGAGGTTGCTGGGGCTCCTCCAGGATCAGGCACTCTTTTCTGAGGCTGCATTGAGGCACTGCTTGAGATTTTAGGGGCCAGCACCTTATTTTAATAATAACCTCTAGATAAGGATACTGCGGGGTTGCATTAATTTGGGAATTCAGCTGCCTGGCAGCAGTGGTAACTCAAGAAGCCTTTGTCACCTGGAGAAGGCTCCCCAGCACCCACACTTTTTTTATTTGCCTCACACTGGAAGGGACCCAGAGCAGAGCTCAGAGGAGAGCACTGGCTTCTCTCTAAGCTTTCTCTCTGGGGTGGGTTGTGAGTTTTTGACCTGTCTTGTTATGTGCTTGGTGTGAATACATTTAATTGAGTCTTTAGTGAGCCCAACGGGCCCTTAATAAACCCTCCCTAATGAGCTGCTGTGTGGGAGTTCAAACCACCAGGTATCAGAGAGCCCAGAGCCTCCTCCTGCTCCTTTACTCTCATTAAAATCATCTCTCTTATTTAGATGAGCTGCTTAATTGCCAGGAGTGTGATGTGTTCAGCTGGGAGCTGACTCCTTGGCTTCCAGAGGTATCCATCCCATCTCATCCCATCCCAGGGCTCTGCCTGCTGGAACCACGCAGCCACATTCAGCTCCTTCTGCTTCCCCTGGGGCTGTGGTGCTGGTGCTGACCCAGAGCAGTGGGATGAGGTCTTGGTACCAAAAATCTTCAGCAAGAGTGGCTCTGGAGAGGGTTTGGGATCAGTCATGGCACTGCTCAGGGCCTTGGTATCACACCCAGGAGGCTTCTGCTGCCCTCAGCACAAGAAGGACACAGAGCTGCTGGAGTTAGTCCAGAGGAAGGGATTAAAGTGATCCAAGGGCTGGATCCATGGGGAAGCAGAAAGGTCTGGAGCCAGGCTGAGACCTGGGAGTGTTCAGCCTGGAGAAAAGAAGGCTCCAGGGAGACCTTAGAGCACCTTCCAGTGACTGAAGGAGCTCCAGGAAAGCTGGGGAGGGACTTGGGGCATGGAGGGATGGGATGAGGGGGAATGGCTTTAAGCTGGCAGAGGGGAGGCTGAGGTTGGACATGAGGAAGAAATTCTTTGGTGAGGGTGCTGAGCCCCAGGGTGCCCCCAGAAGCTGTGGCTGCCCCATCCCTGGCAGTGCTGAAGGTTGGATGGGGCTTGGAGCACCCTGGGCTTAGGTGCTGCCCATGGCAGGGGGATGGGATGAGATGAGTTTTAAGGTCCCTTCCAACCCAAACCAGTCTGGGATTCTGTGACTATCCAGCTGCCCAGATGAGCTGTTTGGTAGAATTAAGTCTGAGCTCCAGTTTGAGCCCAGAGTCCCAGCAGAGGGGCAGCAGAGGGTCCCAGCAGAGGCAGCAGCTGAAGGTTCTGCTGAGCTCACATGGTTGTGTCACCAAGTCCCTTTGCAACAGCTGGCTTGGTGTCCTCAAGGAATGGGAGCTAGGAAAAGCCTTCTCTGCCTTTGCTGCGTACATGGGACATGCTGGGAGGACAAGAAAAAGGTTTTTGCCTCTTCTTCATGTACCTCTTTCTCTCCCCTCCCTTTCTGCAGGGGGTGTTAAACAGCACCAGTCTGATGCTGAGCTGAGGAAGGAGATCTCCCTGGTCTGGCCCAATCTGTCCCAGAAGACTCTGGATTTGCTGGTGCCTCCTCACAAACGTAAGTGGTTTATCAGCAAACATCCAACCCATCCCAGCCTCCCAAGAAGCCCAGAGGTTTTTTATCCCTTTGTGCCTGCTCTGTCCTGGGCCCTGTGGTCACCTAAGAGGATGCAGCAGAGACACCAAGTGCAGGTCAGCTTCTCTGTGGGGTTCAGAGCCTGCATCTCCATGCCATGGCCACATCAGGAGCAGGGGAGCTGAGGTCACACCTGGGCAGGTATTTCATTGGGCTGCAGTACATTACCTGTACTTAGGAAAAAAAAACAACAAATGACCCCATGCCAAGGAGGGACCAGTGCCCTATGCAGCCTCTCCCAGAGCTTTTTCATACTCCAGCCTGTGCCTTGCAGGATGGCAGAGCAATTTCTATCATCTGGGCTTCAGAAAATCAGTAGAAGAAAATAAAATTTGCTGAGAACATACAGAGTCAGAAGTGAGGGATTCTGGGGCTAAAGGGCTTGGTGTTCCTCGATGTGATGTCCTGGGCAAATGTGCTGAGAACATGGAAACTTTGCCATTATCTTGACTGGCCAAGAGAAGGGCTCTGAGTTTTTGATTAATGAGAAATGGGGCAGAGCAATAAAGGCTTTCTTAATTAGGAAAAATGAGGGAGCTGAGGAGGTGCAAATCAGGGGGTAGTGACTGGCTAAGTCCTTCCCTCGCCTCTCTTTAACTCTTTGCTCCCAGTGGGTGTGCAGGGAAGGGCTGGGCACGGAGCTGTGAGGCTGAGAAGACATCTGGAAAAATGAAATACTCCTTAAATCTCTGTGAGCCCATTATGCCTCAGTGGACTGTGATTCAAAGAAACAGGAATGAGGTTTCTCTGACAGATAAAAAAACCAAACCTTAGCTGTGGCTCTGGTATTAATTTATCCACTCATCTGTGGGTGATGCTGACAATGCTGCTGGGTTTCCCTGCCTGCTTCTCTTCTCCGTGGGCTCTGTGAATATTTGCTTCAGAACTAGAGGCAGGGGCCACCCTTCTCAGATACGCAGAGCAGCAACAGGCAAAGATCCAAAAAAGTCAGTTGTAACTTTGCTTGCCTTTTTTTTTTTTTCTTTTAATATCCACAACTTTTCTGTGTCTGTTTTACCTCCTTATCCTATTGTCGCCTTTTCTTCCTCTTTTTTTTTTTTTTTTTTTTTTTTCCCACCAATTGGTTGTTTTTTCTTGTGCTCTTTGACTCACTCTCCTCCTGATCTTTTCCTCACCTGAACATCTCTGCTGTGTTTCACCCCCTGGGACAGCTGATGAGATGACTGTGGGGAAGGTCTACGCAGCGCTGATGATATTTGACTTCTACAAGCAGAACAAGAACAGCAGGGACCAGGTCCACCAGCCTGCCGGGGGCCTCTGCCAGGTACCCAGCCCAGAGCTGTCCCCTCCTCTCCTCCCTTGGGGTCAGCTTCTCCTCCAGCATTGGGCACCTCTCCTGAGCCTCACTGGCACCTTTTGTCTGGCTGCTTCTCCAGGCAGGATCTGAAAAAATGCTGTCAGGGAAATGGAAACCTCTCCTGAAAGTTTCTCATTCTCAATAAAATACAATATAAAATAAAATAAATGGTGTAGGTCCGGAAAGATCTTATCCAAGAAATGTCAAGTGAGTTGGCAGTGTAAATCCTGTGTCCAGAAGTGGCCCAGGGACTGGGGGGCACTGAAAGGTTTCCTTGGAACACCAAAGAGTTATTGAAAGCTGATGACTACTTGGCTCTAGAATGTTTGCTTTGCTTTCTAAAATGGGAATTATTCAAAATCATTTTGGCTCTTGTAGATCTGAAGATTTTTACAATTTCTTGAATTTTTTTTGCCATGCAGCTGGTTTGATACAGAAACCCCAAAGGCTTCTAATAGGATAAATATGTATGGATTTCAGAATGATCACCCAGCCCATCTCCAGCAGTGTTTATCTGTCTCACAGGTGGGAGGCTGAAGCAGACCTGGTGTCACCATGGGCCACCTGAATTGCCCAGCCCCTCTGGTCACACTGTGTGACTCTCTGGTGGCCTGGGCAATGCTTTCTGGGGACAGGGCCTGCAGCACAACTTTTTCCTGTACAAAGCTTTGTCCTCCTGAGCCTCTCCAGTGATGGGGATACTGGGATGTGCATTCTGCTGGGCTGAGCTTCCAGGGTGACATTTTATTGCCTGGAACAGGTACTGCAGTCCATCTTCTCCATACTCAGCTCTGACAATGACAGCCTTTCCCTCTGCTTTGCAGCCTGGACCTGTGTCCCTCTTCCACCCCTTGAAGGCCACCTTGGAGCAAACCCAACCCGCAGCGCTCAGCAACGCCAAAGCCTTCCTGCGCCAGAAGAGCTCGGCCTCGCTCAACAACGGGGGTGCCTTGTGAGTACCTGTGACCTCCCCAACAAACCCGGGGTGCAGAGAAGGGGCTGCTGGTCCAGCTGCTCTGGAGGAAGCCCCTTCCTGCCACAGATGGGACAGTTTCCCACCAGTGGTCTCCCTGTGTCCCTGCTTCCCACTGCTGCCTCAGGTGCATCTGCACAGGTGAAGATGTCCATGGGGTGGGTATCGTCAGAGCTCCATGGTTTATTAATGGTCATCCCTGACTCTTAATTGGAGACCTTTCCATTGCAAGTAGTTGTAAGGGTGGGTTTACTTCCAGGAATTTGGGATCATTGCAAAACCACCAAGGGAGCCCCAGCCTAACAACTCCCAGTGAGCTCTCAGGAGTCAAAAGCTCCTTGGGAACAAAGCTCTCAGCACATGGTAACAGCAAGAGCTCCTGGAGATGCCCCAGGACAGAATCTGGCTCTTTCTTCTTGGGCAAAACAAAAGCTCCACAGAGAGGTTGCCAAACAGTTAGAGTAACTGTGATCCCTGATCAATTCCCCATTTCCTGCTCACCTCTGGGAGACTTTCTCCTGGTATGGATTTTTAATGATAACCCTCTGAGGTCTAAATGTCCTGAATAACCCTGGGGAGCAAACCAACATCAGACTCAGCAGTGAAACCCAAGGCCACCTGTACCATGGTATCTTAGAGCTTCACCAGAAGCTGTGCTTGTCCTGCAACAAGGTTCATAAGTGAAACCTCAAAGGGTACCTGGGTGCTTCATCTTCACCACAGTAAGATCAGCAAAATCTTTTTGCAAAATAATCAATCTTCTTTCCTCTCTTCCCTCTGACAGGCCAGCCCCAGAGGGTGGGATTAAAGAATCCAGTTCCTGGGGGACCCAACGCACCCAGGATGTGTTTTATGAAACAAGGACACCAGCTTTTGAGCGGGGCCACTCAGAAGAAATCCCCATTGAGAGGGTGAGCAAACAGTGAGAGGTGCATGGACAGCAGGTCTGTCCCTAGAGACAAGCAACATTCTCTCTCTTATAGCCCAAACTTTCCTTGGATGTTATGGAGGAAACTCAAATCTGGTATCTTCTGGTGGAAGAACCTGCCCCACTCTTGTCCTTGTGAAAGCAATGCTGTAACTGGGACAGAAGGGAGAAACTGGGACATCCCACAGCTCTTCATTTATTCTTTTCCCTCCCGGTTCCCTCCCAGAACCAAACTTTGCAGAAGCCTGCACAGAGAATGGCTTCAAAGCTGATGTTCATGTTCTCCCTACTGAAACCATTCCTTGTTTGGATCCAGGTGGTAGAAATGAAAGAAATCAGCCCCACACTTGCCAACGGGGAGCCCCAGCCAGGCCTGGAGAGCCAGGGCCGGGCAGCGTCCATGCCTCGCCTGGCTGCCGAAACTCAGGTGAGCGAGGGGGCTTTGCTGGGGGGATGCTAAGAGGGGGTCAGGGGCTCGGCATCCTCCTCTCTGCTTGCTGTCTTGTTGGAAGTTGCTGGTGAATACTTGTTTATTTGCTGAACCACAAACCTTTGTGCTTGAACAGCAGGGATTCGTGTCCCCGGTTTTATTCATCCCCGGGTGCTGCAAAGAGCAACAAAGTCAAATCCCTTTGTTTGGGTAGCTCACTGCTGGCTGCCTACCCAAGACTGTCTGCTCTGATAAACCAGGGATGATGTTGTGATGTTGTTTCCCAGCCTGTCTTTCTGGAAGGTGTAATTTTCCCCCTGCCAGCTGTATGTGTGTCTGGACAATCAAGGCACAGTCCTGTGCTGCAGCCAGAGAAGCCTCTGGAGATGTGCTGGGTTCTCCTTGATGGATGCAGGAGGTACAGCAGCACCAGGGAGCCTCTGCCTTTGGGGGCTGCATCAAGTCACTAAACATCCTCCCTGTTTTGTGGTTTTTTTTTCTCTTGTAGTATTTAGCATGTCCTGTCTTGTGACTTGGGTGGGTGAAACGTTGTTGAGGATTTCCCTTGTTTAACTTCTCCTATAGAAATCTCATCATTAGAGCTGACTTTTACAGCAACTAGTGGACACTGCTCAGTGTGTAGGATGTTGTGGGTTTCACTGCTCATTTCTTGGGCCATTTCACATGTTCCATGCTTAGCTGGTTGTCCTGGGTGCTCTCCAGCCCACCTCCTGTGTGTCAGAACATCTCACCCACAGTCCTGTCTCCCACTTGGAGGGCCTGATTCCCCTGGGCTCTTCTTGCTGCTCTCCAGAGGGAGCAGAATGTGAAAGAAATTCTGCCCCCTGAAACTAAAAGCCCGTGTAGTGCACACACAGCAATAACTCCTACAGATACCATCTTTTTGCTGATGTGCTCAGGCTGGCACTTCATCGGGTAGCAAATTTCCCAGCTGACTTTGGAAACTGCAGCCTTTGTATGTGAGCTGGGATGCTCTGCCTTATCAGGAGCACTACTCAACATGCTTAATAAAAGAAACAGACCCCTACTCCCTCCCTCCCCCCTTTCCCAGAACAAAGTTGTCCTTTATTCTAGACCACTGGTACCATCCTCCAAGGTGATGCTGCTGGCAGCAGGAGCCTTTCCTTGGGAAACTCCTCTCCCTCTGGCAGAAGCAGGGGATGTTGCTCTGTTGGCCACAGCTCTCAAAGCTCATTATGGATCAGGCCCTTGGTATCTGTGTGGCTCTCACCTCATTTAATAATACGATGGTTTGGGGGTTTCAGTAGTTTCAGCTGAATAACTGATGTCCTTTCTGTGTGTCTCCCCCTTCCCCCTCCCTCTCACGTGCCGCTTCTGCTTCCCCAAACTTTGAGTTCTTTACACCTCTTCTTTGCAATGCTTTCTGTTTCTGGGTGTCTCCCTCTCCCTTCGCCTGTCATTCCTCTGTCCTTTTTTTTATGTTCCCACTTTTTAAAAAAAATGATTTTCCTCTGCTTTCAATCTCACCTCCTCCCTCCCTCTTTGCTCTCCTCCTCCCCCATCACCTCCTCTCCCTTCTCCTCATCGTGTCTGCTGCACATCTGCCGTGGTGTCTGACAATGGCTGCACTGTGGGGCTGCTTCAAATAATGTCTCATCTTGTCCGAATTGTTTGCAGAGGAGCAAAGCACGGTCACCTGGGAGTTACCTAGCAGTATGTAGTTTGCACTAAGTTGTATCCTATTCAATTCCTCTTGAGAAATAATTAACCCTCCTTAACCCTTTACTTTTCTCCTCCCTCCCACCCCCTCCCTTCTCATTTTGGAGGTCAATGTTGCACTGACACAGCTGCCACCTCTCCCCACCCCTGCACGCTGCATGCTGGAGCAGCAGGGACTTGTTTGTTTGTTTGTTTGTTTGCCTTATTTATTTATGGGTCGGTTTCTTTTTTCTTTTTTTTTTTTCCCTTTTTCTTTTGTATGCCTTGTTGCACAGGAATTTAGGGACTGAAAACAATCGGGTTTGGGAATGAAGAAGCAATTAGTAACTCTCAGGAGGGTGATGGTGTAGCCTCCCGGGGCTCGTGGGGAGGCTGTGCATGCCCTGGTGACATAACAAGAGCATTGTGGGGATGGATGGAAAGGGTATTCAGTGCTCTGCCACTTCCCATTAGTGTCAGGGGGGACTTCAATCCCTGGACTAAAGCACCAACTCAAAGTCCAAAGAAAAATGTTAATTCCTTACTGATTTAGCAGGCTGTGTTGGGAAATTTCGCCTTTCATCTTCTTTCTGGTGGCTCCTCTGTGGATTTTGAAAATCTGGATGAGTGTTTTTAGTGGTGAATATTTTCACTTTTCACTTGTCTGGCCCACATCTGTCAAATCCTGAATCTGACTGCTTTATGGAGCACTCTGCCTTCCTCCATCTCCAGGAGGTGAAGGGGACAAACAGGAAGGTCTAGAGTAGGATTCTTCTGCTCACAGAAATTGCATGAGAGGCACAGGAAAAGCCAAATGCAGCAGAAGCTGTGCAGGGTCAGGGGTGCAGCAATGCTCCCCCTGATAAACCTTCCAGCCCTGGCTTCCCTCTGGTGGGAAGCACCAAAAGCAGGGTGAGTGCCTAGGAAGAGAGGGCAGAAAACAGGAATTCAGCCCAAACTTGCACCTCCACTTGCCCTTTTTCTGAGAGCCTGTAGTGATGGGATGTGGGGAATGGCTTTAACCTGGCAGAGGGGAGACTGGGGTTGGACATGAGGATGAAATTCTGTGCTGTGAGGGTGCTGAGCCCCAGGGTGCCCCCAGAAGCTGTGGCTGCCCCATCCCTGGCAGTGTTGAAGGTTGGATGGGGCTTGGAGCACCCTGGGCTGGGGGGAGGTGTCCCTGACCATAGCAGGAGGGACACTGGATGAGCTTTAAGGTCCTTTCCAACCTAAAACTGTGATTCTGGGAAAATAATCCAGCAGCAGAAGCCTAGGGGAGGGAGAGCAGCTCTTTCTCCTCAAAATAACAAGCAGGGCTGGGAAGCAACCAGCATTGTGCTGTGTAAATACCACGAGGAAGCAGAGATCTGAATTTTGGGGTAAGCAAATAAAATGACAGAGACAGGAAAAATGATACAGGGCTCTTTGGAAAGGTTACAGTGAACTAAGTAAATGTTGCCTGGGAACTGTTGTTGGAGGCAGATATTGGATTGTGAATCCAAAGATGATGAAGGGCTGAGGATGTCCTGAGCTCCCTCCCTGCTGGGCTGGATCACCTGGCCCCAGGGTCTGTCCTCTGCAATGCAGCTTTGGAGGCTGGATGGAGCCCTGTCCCCATCACAGAGCCATCTGCAGAGTAACTGGAAGGCAGCAGTGTGAAAGATTCTCCTCGTTTTCTGAGCTTTAGACCTTTCCTGGGCAGTAGGGAAGGGAAAGGCTGTGAGAACAGCTGTCCTGTACTCCACTTGGTTTCTGGAGAGAATCTCTGTAAGGTTTTGAACCCCAAGGGAAGGGAACAAAGCCTGGAGCTGCCATTGGTGTGGGGGACAAGACCCAGCAGTGTCCATGGGCGGCTGTAGCACACAGATGGTTGGCTCTTAAGCCAGAGGTGATTGGAAAGCAGCAGCAGCAAACCCAAGTAGTCATTTTTGGTGATATCCTGGTAGAACTGTAGGACATAGATCCTACCTGATTTTGCCAGCCACTGGGGCTTGAAGGAGTGATGATGGGACCAGAAGAGATGTTTAAATGCTGGACAGGAGTTGATTCAATTGCAAGGAGAGAGAAGTAGTGGCTTGGCCTGTACCTCCCCACTTATTCCTGATTTTTCTCCCTTTCCATGTGATGCCCAGCAACCCTTTCATGCTTTCCCTTTCGGAGCTGCTTTGGGATGACCACAGGCCCTGAAGCAGCTTTGGGTGCAGCTCGTCTTGGAGAATTACCTTTGTGTGAGATGCTTGGCTCCTGTGCTGCCCGATGGCCCCGCTCTGACCTCCTGTTGAGTCCCATGCTGTGTTTGGTGTCAAGTGCTGCCTCTCGCTCTGCACCCGGGGTACCTGTGGACTGGCACTCTGCTGAGAAATCAAGCCCATTTTCAGCAAACAGAGATCACCATTTGCTCCTCAAATTTAGCACTTAATCCTACCATTCCACAAGTCCTTCTGCCCGTGCCGGTTATATCCAAATAACCATTTTTCTCCTTCCCCTCCTTGCCCTTCTCTCTGGCTGTTTGACCCCCCTGTCCCCATGCTGGGTACCGAGGAGCCGGGCACGGTGCAGCACCTGCCCTCACCCTGCTCCATCTCCTGCCTTCTGCCTTGCAGCCCATCCCAGACACGAGCCCCATGAAGCGTTCGGTCTCCACCCTGGCCCCGCAGCGTCCCCACGCCATGCACCTCTACGAGTACTCCTTGGAGCGGGTGCCACCAGAGCCAGGGCATCACCACCACCACCACCGCTGCCACCGGCGGAAAGAGAAGAAGCAGAAGTCCCTGGACAGGTCCCCCCATCAGCTGGCCGATGGAGAAGCTGGTGAGTGCTTGATTTGTCTCTTGTCAATTGTAGAATCATTAAGGTTGGAAAAGACCTTCGTGATCATTGAGCCCAACTAAAACCCAACTACCACAACCACTAAACCATGTCCTGGACACCTTCAGGCATGGTGACTCCACCACCTCCCTGGGCAGCCAATCATAGAATTGTTATTGGAAAAGACCTTCAAGATCATCGAGTCCAATCAGTAACCCAGCACTGCCAAAGCCACCACTAACCCATGGCCCTCAGCACCACATCTACATCTGATTTTAAGGACCTCCATCACCCTCCCTTTAGGATGAGCAGGGATCATCTGCCATGAATCAGGATCTCATCTCATGGGGCATGGCAGGACCTCCTTGCCCCACACTTGAAGGTTCCACTCATTTTGGTGGCCCTCACCCGGTGTTCTTCTTTCAGTGGCCCGTTCTGGTGAGTCTTCTTCCAAGGACAAGAAGCAGGAACGTGGACGGTCCCAAGAGAGGAAGCAGCACTCCTCCTCCTCCTCCGAGAAGCAACGCTTCTACTCCTGCGACCGCTACGGCAGCCGGGACCGTTCTCAGGCCAAGTCTGCTGACCAGAGCAGACCCACCTCACCCAACGGAGGGCCAGAGCAAGGTCCACACAGACAGGTGAGGAGTGCAGGCTGGGAAAAGAACCCTGAGGTCTTCCAAGGATGTGCACACCTTCCCCATGTTCCGTTTAACCTGAAGGAGATAGAACAGGAAAAGCTGGGAAGTAGGAGGGAAAATCCCGCTTGGTCCCCCACATCCAGGACAGGGATGGAAATGTCACTTGATGGCTTTTTAGTGGTTACCTACAGAGTGACTGTGAGCATCTCATCCAGACACCACTGCTGTGCTCTTCTTCTTGGAAGAAATTGGACACCTTTCCCTGGATGGTGGAACACTGGAGGTCAACATCCAGTGCTGGGCTGATGGCCTCCAGCACTGCTGCCCTGCCCTCAGAAATGAGCTGGAAACCCAGGCAGAGCACAGCAAGCACTTGACTGCCAGCCCAACACAATATGGTTTTAATAGGCAGGAAAAACTACTCTGTAAAAAGTCATGGCCTTGTCTCCAAATATTAGGTCACAAAAGTCGGGGTTTTCTTAAAAAAACGCTCAAAAGGCTGTTCATGTGCTGCCCTGGGAGAATGTAAACAGAAATGCCAAAACAAGGGCCTGTTCCTCTCACTCATGGCATTTTTTTAACTTTCTGTAGCTTAGTTCACACCCACATGTCACTATTAGTAACCTGGGAGGCTGCCAGACTCTCCTACCACTCAAAAATCAAATATGTCATATTGGAGAAGGTGAATGCATTTCTGTTTGAGGAACTTGTTAAAACCCCTCCAAAAAGCCTTTTGTTGGTGGCTTTTCAGAAAGTGCCTATTAAATCAGAATGCATTTCATCCCAAAACTACAAAAAAACCCAGCCTGCCCCAAACCACCTTTCCACACAAACCAATTCTGAGCACAGAAATGATCCCCAGCGTCAGCACTCACAGCCCTGGGGTGAAGTTCTGCAGCGATCTACCCCAAAGCCAAGGGTGCTGCTTTGCAAAGTTGTGTTTGCCAAAAAAAACCCCAAAAAACCAAAATAACCCAGTGCAGGTGGCTGAGGTGGTCCCCCTGGTGCAGGTAAGGTGCATGCCAGGCTGTGTGCGGGGTGGGTGGGTGGGTGCCTTTCCTCTGGGCAGTGTCCCCTCTGTTGGAGCCGTCTGCCCGTTCCCGTCCTACCGATGCTCGCATCCTCCTCCTTCCTCACTACCCCTCGCAGAACTTTGGTTCTCGGGCTCTTTACATCTCCTGTTGAATGACTTCTCAAGAACCTCCTCCCCCCCGACTGTGCTTGTCTAAACTCTCTCTTTATCTTTCTTTTCTTTTTTTTTTTTTTTCTTTTTTTCTTTCTTGCTTTTCTTTCCTCTTGTGACTCGTCTCTCCCTTCTGTTGCTTCTCCTTCTGTTTGACACCTCGCCTGCCTTTGCGTTTGTCTGGTGTGGCCCTTTTTTTATTTTTTGATTTGCTTTGTTCCAATTTTTATGTAGGGCAGTGGTTCAGTTAATGGGAGCCCCTTGCTGTCGACATCTGGTGCTAGTACCCCCTGCCGGGGTCGGAGGCAGCTCCCACAGACTCCACTGACCCCACGCCCCAGCATCACTTACAAGACCGCAAACTCCTCGCCCGTCCACTTCTCCACTTTCCAGCCCTGCCTTCCCACCTTCTCCCCGGGACGCCTCAGCCGCGGTTTGTCGGAGCACAACGCGCTGCTGCGGGGGGACCAGCACCCGGTCCCGCCGGGGGTGGCCCGCATCGGTTCCGACCCCTACCTGGGCCACCGCGACGACGGCGACAGCCCCTCCCGCGCCGTGCCCGAGGACACCCTCACCTTCGAGGAGGCGGTGGCCACCAACTCGGGAAGGTCCTCCAGGACTTCTTACGTCTCCTCCTTGACCTCCCAGTCGCACCAGATCCGCAGGGTGCCCAATGGTTACCACTACACGCTGGGGCTCAACACGGGCCCCGGGACTGGCACCAGAGGACGCGGTTACTACCAGGAGGCCGATGAGGATGACTGGTGCTAGCGGCGTGGCCAAACCCTGCCAGGTGTGCATTTAAAATCGATGAGTTTTATCATCTGGAAGGCCACGCGCTCCCGCAGGCGCCGGGCCCGGAGGGGGCCCCTGGGGCAGCCCCCACCATGAGAACTGCTCTGCCCCCAGGGCTGGAGATGTTCCTGCAGCCTCGCTCCTCTCTTGTTCTTGAATTTTTCTTTTTTTTTTTTTCTTTCTTTTTTTTTGGCATTAGACCAATCGAGGAAGAAGACTCCCTCCTCAGGGGGAGGGATGTGCTCCCTCCTCTGCCCTCCCCTCCTTGCCCACCTCCCCACTGCCTTGTCTCCTTCAGACACCCACCAGATGCCAAACCCATGACACACGTGAGAAGAGCGCACTCCTCACCTTCGATGGCGGAAGAACCAGACTGTTGATCCTCTTCCAGGCTTTTTTTTTTTTAAACTATCCTTCATTAGTTTATTATTTTTATACTATAATTTTATTTTTCTTTGCCCCAGTCAGAGTGGGAGTTGGGAGTTGCAAAGGGACACTCACGAGCAAAGCTCACCTCTGCGTTTTACCCCACTCACCGCTCAGAGGGAAGAGATCTGCCCAAGGAATGGGGAGAGGAGAAACCTCCCCACCAGAACAAAGGACAGTCCCTTGGGACTTGATGTTCAGCCACAGCACCCGTTTTTCAGAGGAGCTGGTGGCATTTCCGAGCTGACCCAGCGGCCGGGACTCTGCTCCAACTCTGCTGCCGCCTGGATCTCGTTTCTGTTCCTCACCATCTCGGGTCCTTCACACCCACACACGATGAAGCCACAAGAGAGCTACTTTGTAAGGACTGTTTCCTTGCTGCTGAGACTTTTCTTTCCATCCCTCTCTCCTGTCGAGCGCAACACGCCCTCACTGTTTTGTCTTGTTTACAATATAAGCTTGATTTAGCAAAAAAACCAACTAGACAAAAAACAAACAAAAAAATTCCAGGAAAAAAAAAAAAAAAGACGAAAAAGCATAAGGGTGAGAAGAAGAAATGTTATTGGTTTTATATCAAGCTATTAGATAGAACTTTAACTTTTCATTGTGTGCATTTTTGTAAATTGTACAGTAAAGAAAAAAAAAAGAAAAAAAGAAAAAAGGAAAAAAAAATACTCTTTATGTAGAGAATTAGTCCAATTGTCATTCCAGGTCACGCCGTTTCTACCGAATGCTCCAGTTGTTCACTACTAAGTGCCTAACCTTTGAAATCTTTCACGGTGATGATGATGCAACCTCTTGCTTCGATGCACGGGGCCTTGGGAGAGCGTGGGGAGGGTGGAGGGAGAAGGAGGAGGAGGAGCTGAGGGGCACCCAACAAATGCCCCCCAGTCGTTGCTGGGCAGGGTGTTTGAGTACCAGGCTGGAAGCTCACAGCGGGGAAGGCAGACGTGCTTTGGGGTTGGTATGGGTTCTATTGGCCTTCTTTTTTTTTTTTTTTCTCTTTGATTTTTCTTATTTTTAGATTTTCTCTGTTTTTATCAGTGGGAGAGGAGTGATGGCAGCAAACAAAGTGTCCTCTGCTCGTTGCTTGCTGTTCAGGTCCTGCAGGAGAGGTGCAGGTGAATGTGTAGAGGCTCTTGCAGGAGGAGCATCACCTTTCAGGCTGCAGGGCAGGTTACAGATGGTGCAGGGAGCAGGTCCCACCGTGCCCAGCTTGTGTTCAGGGCAGGTGGAGAGCATCTGGCTTTGGTGGCTTGTTAGGAAAAGTCTTATTTAAAAAAAAAAAAAAAAGAAAAAAAACAAACAAAAAAAAAGAAAAACCTCTAACTCTGATTCTCAGGGATGAGATTTCTGTGTTCGTGCAATGACTCTTCTGTTGGATGGTTTCTTTCTTTTGTGCACGTGTGGGGTTCTGCACTTTTGAGCCTGGGAAGGGAGCAGTGGTGATGTGCTGGTGGGGAGGAAGTGCTGGCAGAAAATCCTGGGCAGGAGCGTGGGTCCCTGGGTCTGACCAACCTTTGCAGAGCTTGTCTGGGGCACAGGGAGGCTGGAGGACACTGCCAGAAGGTCGGAGGAGGAAGGGTGAGAGGTGCCAGGTGAGCACATTGCTAAAAATGCTGATAGGAAAGAGGGGAGTGTTGGACAGATTAATTTTATCAGAGGATTTACCAAGCCCCAGAACTGTGAAACTTCTCTAGATGGTCACTTAGGATGAGTGGAGATCCCACTGGACCCTGGTGATTCCTTTTGTCACTCGGGTGCTTGGAGGGTGTCAGATGCCACCAAACCCCTCAGGAGGTCTCGTGCCCTCAGCAGAAGTTCCTGAGCCTCAGGAAGGAGCAGTCTGCTCTTGGGTGGTTCTTCACATCTCCTGTAGCTCTTCTGTTGAGGAAAGTCAACCTGTTTCCATCTCCTTCTGTGGTTATTTGTGTGTGTGTGTGTGTGTGTGTGTGTGTTCTGTTAGGAATTAATAATCTCTGGCCAATCTCATCCCTGGATTCTGCTGATACTCCTGGCTCTATCTCTGTGTTTCTGTGCACTTGGACTTACAGGAGGTGTGGTAGCCAGAGGACCACCCCCCCGGGTGGCTGCTGGGCTTTGCAAACGGAGGGCTATGCAACAAGATGACACGTTGGGAAACACCCACCCAAACCCCCAAGAGTCAAAGATCTTCATCCATTCTGTAGCTTTGTCTGATGGATTTTCCTGGTTCCATCTTCAGCATGGTTGTGACCAAATGTTTTATACATTTTTCCTTACCTGGAAGGCACAAATACTTGATTTGAAGTTTTAAAGAGAAATGTTACCATTTTACTCCAGGAAGTAAAGTAGTTTTTTGTTTTTTTTGTTGGGTTTGTTTTTGTTTTTTTTTTTTGGGGGGGGTGGGGAACCCACTCAATCTCTCTATCAGTGCATGTGAACATTGCCCCCACACTGGACAGCAAGAGAGATGTCTTTCTGTGCTGAAAGATTTTGTCTGTCTCTCCACCCCACCTTGCCCCTTTCCTCCCCATTTTAGCTCCTCAATCCCCCCACAACCCCCCCACAACCCCCCCAGCTGGGATGTGCACGGCCAACCCATGCCCTTGGGTTACTTCTGTTCTTGGGTAGAACACCCAGAGAACCTCAACTTGTCCAATCCTCCACCTGAGCTGGTGACAGTGAGAGGTGAGCCTGACCACAAGTTGTTCATAACCCTTTTCCTACTGTTTTGGGGTTGTTTTATTTTTTTTTTTTTAACAGCCTCTCTGCTGTCTCCTCAATGCATACATGATATTTCCAAGAATCCTCATAGTGAGTTGCCAAACTTGAATTGCACCGATCAGTTTTCTGCATCCAAAAAACCAGTCTCATAGTGGCTGTACTTTGAATAAGTAATGTTTGCATGTAAAATATATACATATATACATATATATAAAAAGGAAAAAAAAAAAAAAAAGTATGTGCATGGAAAATGTTTATCTTCGTACTTTTTTGATACAATGTATTCATCCAGTTGTTAATTTTTAAATATATTTGATATAAATTGGGGGTTTGTTGCAAAACTTTATATTTAAAAAAACAGTGTTAAAAATTATAAAAGTTCCAACCATGCAACACAAGTGGAACTTTACCAAAAAAAAAAAAAAAAAGAAGGGGAAAAAAAAAACCAGAAAAAAAGAAAAAAAGGTTCTGCTGTGATTGCCTAGTTTGCTGCCTGAGTAATATTTATCAGCCAAACTTTGAATTCTGCAGTTGTTTCTACAATTACATTTTGTATGAAGCAAAGTCCTTGAATTAAAATAAAAACTTAGTAAAAAAAAAAAAAAAAAAAAAAAACAACTAAACTAAAAAAACCCAAAGCTGACAAATTCCAGCTGGTGTGTGCAGTGTGGCTGGTGGCAGGGACAGCACCAGCCGGGGAGCAGCTCCCACCAGGGGCTGGACAGGAGACTTGGCTTGGCTGAGCCACAGCCTGGGAGTTCTGGGGGGAAACTGGGTTTAGTTTGGCCCAAATTGGGATGCTGGAAGAGATTGGCTGTATCTGTGTTTGCCTCGGGGGAGGGGCCCTGCAGGGAAGCTGGAGAGGGATTTTTGGTGTGAACACGGAGAGATAAAACAAGGGGAGCAGCTTGGAGCTGGCAGAGGGGAGACTGAGGTTGGGCACCATGAAGACATTCTTGGTGTGAGAGTGCTGAGCCCCAGGCCCAGGGTGAATTTCTGCCAGGACTCACATCGTGCTGGCAGAGACTGCAACTTTTCTGCTCCCTGTCTCTCCACTCCCAGCCTTTCAGATTAAAATCTGGATTGGTATTTCCAAGGACAGCACCTCCATGCCTCGGGTTACCATCAGGGGGTGGCATTTCCAGGGTTTTCTTACTTCCTAGGGAAAGGAAAAAAACTGGGAAAAGGCCGATGCCTCTCCTGTTGCCACTATGTGAGGATCAATCCCCGAAATACTTGTCTGAGGATGCAGAAAACTCAAGAGTGAGACACTGAATACCCCTGAGCCCGAGCACCGCAGGTAATTTGGCCTTTTATATTCCCTGGAGCAGGAGAGCTCAGGGTCATCTGGCTGATTCTCCATTCCACCAGACTCCTTCACATCCCCCAAGGTGATGAATTACTCATCCCACTGGAATTCATCCCTCTCCATCAGCCCCAAGCAGCTCTCGGGATATTTTCGGGGCTGTGGGAAGCTCCATTATCAGAAGTGCCTGCTCATACTAAACAGCCTCAGCTCAACAGCTGTCCCTCAGCACATTCCAAAATATGTCTTCAAAAGAGGCTGGGTTTGCATCTTCATTTGATAAAAAGAAATGGAACCTGAGACACCTCAAGGGGAAAAAAATTGCCCAGGGTCACCCAGCAAGTGAGCACAGAACTAGGGGTGAGGTCCCCTGAGCTCCTGCATTTTACTCTCTTAAATCACTGTTGTGTGTGTGATTTTTCTACATCCACAGCCTCCTACTGGGGTGCTAGGGAGGTGCCACTGGGAATTTGGCATCTCACCTAGAGGATGTGATGATCTGTTGGAGGGAATGCAAAGAAAAGGAGCAGGAACAAAAATGCTGAGAGGTTGGGGGCTGCTGGTGGTGGTGGTGGTGAGAAGCTCTGTGGGGTGGTGGAGAAGGGGGGCTCTGATAAGGCTGTGCAAATATTTTGGGGGGGTGAAACCCTGTGGAGGGTGAGGCAGCTGGAAGGAGCTGCTGAGGCTGTTTGAAAGGGAGGGATGAGCAAAGCAGCTCCTGAGCCAGGTGATGGAAAGCCCAGGACAGAGCCCCTGTGCTTGCAAAGGAAGCCTGGGGTATGCTGATGGGGCAGAGCTGGGGTAATTCAAAGAAAACTGTGTCTGTCATGGGAGTTTGTTCATTTTCCCCTCGTCTCCACTTTCTGTTATTGCTCTGAATCAGAATATCCCATCACTGGCTTTGTCTGTGTCTGTTATTTCTGTTTCTGGCAGCCTTTTCTTTGCCCAGCATGGTACAGAGGAAGAGGTTCAGTCCTTGTCCAACTGCTCCTGCAGGAAAGTCCAAAATACCCAAAATGGTGTAAAACCCCATTTTCTCCCAGGAGGCTGAGGAAGGGGAATGGATGTGGCTGTGTTACTGGATGGAGTGTTTCAGGAGGCGATGGAGCCAAGCTGGCAGGACTGTAGCAGGATAAACATCCCTTTTCACAAGGTTTTTTTTTTCCATCCTCATGAAGGGGATTGTGCCAAGGAGCTGGTTCTGCAGGTGATCCACCCGAAAGGCCTTCTCCTGGATGGTGGGATGTGCAAGGAGAGGAGATGGTGGCTGCGTGTCCCATGGCTGAGAGCAGCTGCAGGACAGGGCTGAGGGATCACAGGGGTTGGAAAGGAGCTCTCTAAGATCACCAACTCCATAATGTGATGGGAGGAAGATGTGCTGGGACAGAAAGTCACAGCCCTGGAGATCAATGGGATTCAGCAACATCTGAGAAAGGGAAGCCAAACCCATGTCACGTGTTATTGACAAATAAAATCTTCTACATAGCAAAGCAAATGTCTCCTGAGTGTCTCTGACCTTCCTTCCCTTGAGAAGAGGAGGGAGGCTTTGGGTGGCAGGGCAGGGGCTGGTGCTGGGCAGAGGGGTGAGCACAGCACCATTGGCCCTCAGCTGGGCTCTTGTCACCCCAGGATCAAGCAGCAGTTGGGACTGAAAGAGAGGACCCTAAAGAAGCCTCATTTCCCACTCTGCTGGTGTGGCATCCAGGTGTAGAGAAACAAGATAAACCAGGTGCCTCGAGTTGCCAAAGAGTGGGTGTGAGTCCACCTGTGCCTGGTTAGGGCAGGCCCCCTATTACCAGGGGGCCAATAAAGGTGGGACACACACCCACAGAGAGAAGCTGAGCTCACTCTGGTGTGAGGCGTGGAGAGGCCAGCAGCTCATCGAGCCCCAGGAGCAAGAAAGGCTCTTCCCACTACATCCAGGTGACCCCTTGAGCATCTCCTGTGCTCTGGCAGGGACACCAGCTGGAGGCTGACAGGTCTGGCTGCTCCTTCCTGAGGGTTCCCAGGTGTTTTGAGGTCTCTGGGAGATTGCTGCAGAGAAGATGTTCACATGGACTGGGAAGGAGTCTGCCTCCTCCTCCTTGGTCTGAACCAAGACCCCCCCAAGGGCTTCTGTGAGCATCCCTGGGTTTGTCACCCAGCACAGAGCAGGCCTGGGGAGTGGCTGTGGTGGCAGGGTCGGTGCCACTGGTGACATTAGGCAGCTCAGCACCCTGCACGGGTGGGATGGTGACCAGGGAAACTCACTTCTGGGTTGCCTTGTCTGCAAACAGAATGAAGAATCAGCCAGGTTGGAAAGGACCTCTGAGACCATCAGGTCCAACCTTTGTCTCCCACCACTGTGGTTCCCAGACCATGGCACCTCCCAGTGGGTGCTGCCTGGCCCAGGAGTTGGTGTGGTGCCCGGGCAAGGTGAGGTTTAACCCATGTCATGCCAAGAACGGGATAAGCTGGCCCGGGCTCTGAACCTAAACCCCTCACAGGAGACTTGGGGTCCCTCACCCACCCTGAAACACCACGCAGGAGGCTGCTGTGTCCCCAGCATCCCGGGGAAGCAGTGTGTCACTGCTTGGGGCTGGGGGCAAAGCACCCTGAGAAGAGCTGAGAACAGCTTTTATTGGGGTGTGTAGGGGAGGATCTCTGTCACTTAATGAAGGCCAAACCAGCACATGGGGGTGGGGGATGTTCACTAAACCCTGCAGCAGCCAGAGATACAGTCCGTGTGTCTGTCTGTCCATGTTACCCAGTGCAGCTCCGTACACGGGGCTGGGAGAGGGGATAAGGGGGGGATGGGGGATGATTGCCCCCTCCCCAAGCCCTCCGGGGGTCTGAATGCGAAGCGGGGGGGCGGGCATTAACCCCTGCAGTGCCGCAGGTTGTGCTGCCCGCCCCGCAGCGGTGCCTGTGGGAAGGGGCGGGGGGTGTGTGCGTGTCCCCCCCCCTTCCCCCGGGGTGCGGGGCCGGGGCGGAGCGGGGCTGGGGGCTGTGCCTGTCCCGGTGGCGGCGGGGCCGGGATGCAGCGGGGCCGGGGCGGGATGCTCGGCAGGGCGCTGGCGCTGGGGCTGCTCTGCGCCCTCCCCCTCTGCCCGCAGGGGCTGGAGCCCCCCGAGCCGGGCTCCGGGATGCAGCCAGGTAAGGGGGGGGGGGGGGGGGGGGGGGGGCGCGGAGGGCGGAGGTGGGGAAACCCGGGAAGGGTGGATGTGTGTGTGTGTGTGTGTGTCTCATTATAGCCTCCCCCTTCCCTCCGGGAGCTCTGAGAGGGGGCAACAGGGGGAAGGAGCTGGGGGGAACATGGGGGTCCCTCCTGGTGCCCCACATGCTGGCTGAGGGGGGTGCTGGCTGGTTTGGGGGCCAGAAAGGCTCCCACCGCACTGCCAAAGGCATCCCCGTGGGCTGAGGGGTTGGGGGTGGCAGGGGAGGTGTTTGGGGTTTGGTTTTGGGGGGCTTTCAGTGTGGCTGGAGCAGGGGATGGTGTCCCCCTCCTTTTCTGCTCTGTAATGTCACATCGTGGGTTTGCGTGGAGCACAGCTGGAGCTTTTCCTCTCTCTGGGACACTGCAGGGTCTCACCCTGTCCCTCGGCTGTCCCCAAGTCACTGCCCTGAAACTTTTCACCCAGCTTTTGAGACCACTGGGTCCCGTCCCTCCCAGTGGCAGTAGCCCCTGGCTGGCTCCCCCCCAAACCCGGGACAGACCCCGAGGGCTCCTCACCCTAGAAAATGGGGCACGGGGCTGGTTTACCCCTGGGAAACTCCAAGAAAGTCATTCCCAAAGTTCGGTGCGTGGGGCTGGGACTTCTCCCTGGTCAGTGATGGGCTGTGTGGGGCATGGTGAGTAAATTAATGAATGACTCTTAAAAAAAAGGATTTATCTTTTGAAGGAGGCACCAAATGCTTCCCAAGGTTCCTCCATTTGCTTTGTGCTGTCCCATCAGAGGTGGAGACCCCATGCTCCTGCCCAAACCCAGGTGGTTTTGGGTGTGTCAGGTTTCAATGGAACTGCACCGGTGGGAATTGGGTTGTGAGAGGGGAAGCACTGGTTTATCTCAGTAGAGCTTAACTCCACGTGAAGCTTGGCTGGGGAACAAGGCTGGAGCAATGATGCAGCTCACAGCCTGGGAAACTGAGCTGGGAATGGCACGGCAGGGGCTGGAACTGGAGCAAAATCCAAGTTGGGGTGAGGTGTGGGGAGGTTTGGGCTCAAACTGTGGAACTTGTAAGGTGGCAACTCCAATGAGGGTATGGGGCTGTGTGGGGAGGAAGGGCAGAGAGGGGTGTCTGGCATTACCCCAGGCACAGCAGGGAAGGGAAGGGCTGGAAGCTGGCTGTAGCAAAAGTTTTTGCTAGTTAGATATTCTTATTTCTTGTGGGTCACAGCCCTGAGGAGGATTTCACTGAGCATCATCCAGGTGGGTGGCTTCACCCTCTGTCACTGCTGCCCTGTCTGGTGCAGAGCTCAGGCAGGAAAATTTTAGAAGTTCTGGAATTTTAGATCCTGGTGGTGAATGGGGCACTGAACCCCCCAAATGTGTGAGTTTCTCAGGCTTGGGTATGAAACAAGATGGTTCTTTGGGGTTGAGCGTCTTGTCCCCTCCTGATGGAAGGTGTGTGGAGGTGGTTGTACCACAGGAAATTAGGATCCACTTCTGAGATGGGCCCATCAGGAAACTGGGATCCCTGGCTTCTTTCCTCACAGCAGCTCAGCCAGGGTTCAGTCCATTTGGTGATGCCTCCTGCTCTCTGGGGAGCACCCATTGGTGACATTTCTGCAGTATTGCTGTCACAGGGGTGGCATCAGCCCTTGTGCCAGGTTGGAAGGGAGGTTTCTGGGGCTCATGCCTGGGAAAGGACAGTTTCTGCAGTTTCTGCTGTTTCCACAGCAATTTCACAGCCAAACGTTTGGGTTGTAGAAGCAGGAGGTGAAGCCACCTGGGAGGGAATCTGGGCTGTCCATTTGTTGTGTTTGTAGCTGTTCCCAACAGGATGCTGGCTGGTGATCTGGAAGTGCAAAAATGGGTGTGAATTGACCCCAGAACACCGGGAATGGGACTTGATTTAGGGGAGGGTATTTACAAGGCAGAGGGTGGGAACTGGTGCTCACTGGTGTGGCAGAGTTGTGCTGGGCAGGGGGGTAAAGCCCCAGGTGCCTCCTGCCAAGGCTGAATTATTGAATTTGCATTTATTTCTGATGGTTTGAGCTGCACTGATTCCTGAGTGAGGCCCCTGGAGTGCTGTGGGTCTGGGATGGCAGGGGAGAGGTGGCACTGGGAGAGTTTCTCTGAATTTGGGGGTTGTGGGGCTGTGTGAGCCCTCTGAGCATCCCCTCTCCGTGTCCCCAGATGTGCTGGCACCAGGGGGCACAACATCCCCATCATTTTGGGGGATGCTCTGGTTAACAATGAGAAGAAAGGGGGGGATCTCCCTGGTGTAGTGAGGGTCTGGAGCTGTTGGGTGGGGTTTTTGTTGGGTTTTTTCCCCCATAGCCATAATCACAGCCCCACAAAACTCCCCAAACCAACCCAGAAAAGCTCTGTGTGGGAACGTGACCCAAAAATGAATGCGCACGAACAATTTGCCCTTAATTAAAGCTTAGAGTTGCCCAATTAAAATCTGCTTCATTAAGGGATGCATCTGGAAATGCAAGGCTTGGCTTCTGCAGATGGTATTCCTTGCTGGAGGCTTGGTGAAAATGGTCTTTCAGGAACTCATCCTCCTGTAGGTCTGGTGCTTGGGGATGCTGAGTCCAGCGTGGTGCAGGGAGGCTCCTCCTCTGGTGCCTTGGGATGAGGATGTGCATGGAGGCTTGAAGTGAACATTGAACCTCCTGTGAATATGCAAAATGATACAGAATGGTTCTGTGTCAGGGCTGTTCATGTGTGTGCAGAAGGGTATGGTCTATATGATGCAGCTCACGGGGCTGGGTGGATCTGTACAGCTTACAAAATGATGGGGAGTTAATTAATTTCAAGTCACACTGGCTGGAAAAAAAACAAACTTGGACTTTTAACATCATCTCCACTTGACCACTCCAGTGCATGCAGGTTACTTTGGAGTCCTCAATCAAGCAATTATTTGGGGATTTTTTGTGTGTGTGTTGGTTTTTTTTTCCTCTCGCAAGACCCTAAATTGTGCCTTTACAGTGGTGTAAATACAGGGGTCACTGCCTCTGTCCCAGGGAGCATCTGTGCAGCCTTGTCCTGTGTCTCTGTGCCCTGTGTAGGCAGAGAAGGAACAACTGAGGCTTCAGGGCCTGCAGGATGGAGGAGACCCCAGACAGAGCTCACCAGGAGTTTTTTTACAGTGCAGCTTTTGGGCTCTCCTCTTAGCCAAGGTTTTCTGCCCCAGAGCACAGAGGGGAGAGGCAGCACGGGGGTGTTTGTCCTTTGGGTCTGGTGGAGGGGGATGAAAGGATGGCTACAGGAGACCTTCCCCCCCTAAAATCCTCAGCTTCCTTTGTCCAGGAGTTGGAAGGAGGTGGGTAGAGGCAGGAGCTCTTGCTGCTCTCCCTTGGTACAAATATCATCACTTGAACTTTATAACTCCTGGTTGGTTGTTTCGTGTCTGCCTCATGCTGAATTATGTGCAAGATTTCAGCTCAAGCTTCCAGGCAGCTCCCAGGCTCTCCCTCATCTGTGTGTCTGTGTATTCCTGTGAGCTGGGGACTTGGAGCTTGGCAGCAGCCCCAGGAGAAATCCTTCCAGATTGGACCAAGTTAAAAAAAATCTTAAACCTTTCTGCAAGCAATGGGCCATATGGAGCCTCATTCCCTAAAATTCCCTATCCTGGGCTGAGGGGAGGTGTCCCTGCCCATGCAGGGGGGTTGGGCCTGGATGATCTTGAAGGTCCCTTCAGTCCAAACCACTGTATGATTCCATGATGAAAAACAAATCCCAGAGGAATGCAGGATCCCACACACCACAGGGCTGGGGTGTCCGGGCTCTTCTCCCCACAGATGAGCTGTAACCTCCTGACAGTGGCACCATCACCACCAGTGTCCCTGCCCCACACAGGCTGCACCCCAGCCCCACTGTGACCACAGGGCTTGTGAGAGCAGAGACTGATGGGCTGTGTATATATATATGTACACATATACATATATATATATACCACATGGTGAACATACACAAAGAGCTCCATATGCCTCAGCCAGGGCTGGAATGACATTACATCAGCCCAGAGATCCCAACCAGGAGCAGATGGCAGCTGCCCCTGCAAGAAATTAGGAAATTTTTGGGAGCCTGCCATGAGGCAGTGGGCTGGGACAACCACTCAGAGCTGTTTCTCACACCAAAATCCCTCCCCACCTCGCTGGACACAAACCTAAACCCAGCCTAGCTGAGCTTGTGCTGGAGTTGGAGGTGCTGGCCTGCTCCTGCCTGGCACCCTGGAGATCAGAAACCTCATTCCCTTCCCTTCAGCTAAAATAAAGGGCAGAAAGCTGCTCACCCCTCCTGCCATCACGTGGAGAGGTTATTATCTCTGGTTTTGTGCTTTGCTCCCTGTTTTGAAGCAGGCAGGGCTGGGTCTGTGTCCCCACGGCACAGGGAGTGTGGGAGCACTGAGCATCCCGGGGAGCAGCATCCTGAGGAGCAGCATTCCTAGGAGCAGCATCCCGGGCAGACCCGATCCTGCCCCTTGGCTGGGGCAGAGGATGAGGCTGTCAGAGTAAAGTGTCTCCTGATGTCCAGGCAGGTGGCAAAGGGGCTTCTTGTCCCCGCAGTCCCTTCCTTCTGCAAAGGCTTCACCCAGCCTGAGGCTTCGCTCTCTGCTCAACAACCACAGAAAGAAAAAAACCTCCCCGGGACTGAATCCCCCTCCTTCCCTGCCTTATCCCACTCCGGGAGCTCAGGAAAGCAACACCGTGACTGGAATCAACTTCTGTTGTGGGCATGTCAACCTTGACAGTGCATCTGCTAATTAGTACCGTGCTAATTACCCACCTGGAACGGTGCCCAGCTCCCCCCTCCAGCCCGTCCCCCCCGGCAGTGTCACCCTGAGGGCTGCGGGGCCACCTCAGGTCACAGCGCTGATCCCGGGGCTGATGGGGACACAAGGGTGACCCGGCGGGGGGGATGGGAGGGACACGGGGGGACAGTGTGGGATGGAGGGACGTGGGGGGACAGAAGGACGTGGTGGGATGGAGGAATGTGGCAGGGTGGTATTTATCCCCTGAGGATAAAGATGCTGCTCATTGCCAAACATGGGGAGAAAATAATATAATTTCTTCTTTCTCCCTCCCCCCAGAAAACCTCGGGAAACTGCCTGGCTATTTGAAAACACCTATTTATTTATTTATTTATTTACCAGCAGGTTTTCTCTGCTCTGAGACAAGATGGATGGGGCAGGGGTATTTCAGTGGGGAAATTTCAGGGGTCTTTGTGCATTTGTTTTCTCAGGAGAGCTCTGGTGGGTGGTGGGGACCCAGCTCTGGGGGGAACCCTCTGCTGCTGAGCAGCACCTGGTGGCCCTTGTTGTGGTTATTGGGTCCATCTGGCAAGTGGGTTGGGTTCACCCCCTCCTGAACCTGCTGCTGGGGAATTACAGGGGTTGGGCAGAGGTCAGACAGATTCAGCTCATGGAAACCAGTTTAATTTTGTTACTTTTACCAGAGTGTAAATGAAGGTCAATTTTGTAATTATTATTTTTGGTCCTTTAGAATCATTCAAATACCTTCTAATTTCTGAAAGGGAAAACGAAACAAAAGCACCTTACAGAAAGGTAATTAACTTTTATTTGTTGCAAGCTGATTACCCTCATAATGCACAATGAGCATTATGCAGATCTTCTTCCCCACTTGCAGGAGATGAATGCCTTCTAAGTTGCTGCAGTTAGATAAAACATAAAATATTTCCACTGGGACTTGGAGAAATAGGAACAGTGGGTAGGTAATACATTGCAGAGACAGTTAAAGCACTTCAGAGCCCCAGACTCCTCCAGGAAAGATGCAGGGCTGATCCCTCTCACTGCTCCATTTGGGCAGCTGGGGAGGAGGATGCAGTTGATGCTCATCCAGCCAGGCCCAGCTGCACATCAGGGGAGCAGGGGATGAGGCTTTTCACACCAGCTCCTCTGGTGCTTTTGGTTGGAGAAGCTCTTTAGCATCCCTACTTGTTTGGCTTTTGGTTTGTTTCTTTTTGGATGAGATATGAGAGATACCCTGCACCCCAGCTTGGAGAGCCCTTGGGAGCAGGTGGCTGGGGAGGAGCTGTGGACCAAGCAGGCACTGAGCACTCTTCCCATGGGAGAACTTGCTGGGCAGGAGGGCATGGCCTGAACCTGCCCCAGGGGAGGCTTAGGTTGGATGTCAGGAAGCAATTCCTCATGGAGAGGCACTGGATGGGATGGACTGCTCAGGGAAGTGGTGGAGTCCCCATCCCTGGAGGTGTTTAAGGAAAGGTTGGATGTGGCACTCAGTGCCCTGGTCTGGCTGATGTGCTGGGGTTAAGTCTCATGTTTTTCCATCTTCCTGGTGGTGGTTGTGCCACTGCAGTTGCAGCAGAGCCCTCTGCATCCTACAGAAGGAATGCAGGAGGTGATGGGCTTGGCTGGAGCAGATCCCACCCGTCTAGAAATGTCACGTTGCAGGGTGAGAACTAGGGACAACATGGCTTGTCCCTGAAAGGTGTAAATCAGGAGAGTTGTGGCTGCCCCATCCTTGGAAGTGTTCCAGGCCAGGTTGGATGGGGCTTGGAGCACCCTGGGCTGGTGGGAGGTGTCCCTGCCCATGGCAGGGGTGGGACTGGATGAGCTTTAAGGTTCCTTCCAACCCAAACCTATGATTTACAGGCAAGAAACCCACAGGGTTAAAGGGAGAGGAGAATTTATTGGGATATTTGTGTGTGTAACACCCCTGGACCCCAGCCCTGGTGCGTTTGGGGCATTTCTGTGCTGACTTGTTCTACCAAGCTGCATGTCTGCTCAAGACTGAGGATGAGAACATGCGCCAGATGAAATATAGCTTTTCAGAGTGACAAAGGCAGATTTTATTCTGACTTTTTCTGCCATGGAACCTTTGTTTCTAAGGCACATTTTAACGGCAGCTTCCTCTGGGAGTGGGAAATGTTTGATTAAAGAGGCAGGAGAAAGGAGTTGCCATCCAGCGGAGGCATCTGCCACACAGGAGTGAAACCTTTAGTTTGACAGAGCTGCATTATTAATAGTTTTCTGAATCCTTTGAATGGATCAATTAAACAGCTGGATTCTGCCTTGTGGAAATGCTGGGCTTTGTTTTGGCAGGCAGGGATGTACCGGGGCTGAGCGAGATGTTCTGTAATGAGAGCCATTAAAAGGTCGTTAGCGATGCAGAGGAGTTCTGAAGTTGGATCTGGCTTTCTGGCAGGGAGATTTGCATGAGCAGATTTAAACACCTCCTGGGCTCTGGTATTTTTCCCTTCTCCCACCCCTTTACTAGAGCTTTTTGATTGTTTTAAGCTTTGAAGGGGGCAAAAAAAGATTTGGGTTAGAGAAGGGAGAGAAGATGGAGGAGTTAGTCCCCATCACACCAGGGCATCCTCCTCACCTGGCTGGGTGAGGTGCAGCACACGAGTTGCAGAAGTTGAACTGAGCTGCAAAGGGAGAGGGAGAAAGAGAGAAAACCTGTGGGTGCACGCTTTGTATGGAGAGTTTGAGTTGAAGGGTTTTGGGTGAGGCCTTGCTCTCCTACATCTCTTGGAAGCTCCTATCTGCACCCAGCCAGCTCCCGGGTGCCTCTTTGCTGTTTTCCCTCTGGGTTTGAACCCAGGTGATGCTTTGTAAGATACTTGGCAAGACCTCGGGAACAATCAGCTGAATTTGGGGGTCTTGGTTTCTTCCAAGGCAGGGTTGGACCTTCATTCATTCCAAGCCCCATGGAAATGGTTTGTTTGCATTTTATGAAGTTCATGTTTCCTCCTCGTGGCCTCAGAGCAAGGCTGAGCAACCAAGCCCTGAGCTCCCTCCAACAACTTACATGAAAAAATTGTGCAATTTGTTCCTGTTGTGTTAATAACTCTGAGGGTTTGTGCTGATTTGTGAGAAGTGCACAGGAGTGTTTGAGCAAGACTTGAGAAAACCAAACTTGCTTGGAACAACAGCTGTTTCTGGAGGGTCTGTCTAAGGAGCAGATCAGGGACTTGCCCAGGGTAGGCAGTTTTCTGATGGGTTCCTTTTATAATGCCCCACTCATGGTGTTCTTCTCCAAATGAGTGGACTTTTGGGAATCTTCTGCTGTAAAAGTGCTGTTAATTTTCTTCCACAGCTCTGCTGGTTTTAATTGGAACCTCCCACGTTAGCTGTAACCAACACATGTGTTGACTGTATATATTATTTAATTCACTGCTGATCTACATCAGGGCTGGGTTGTGGCAGTTTCAGTTGCTGGGAGGACTTTAAATCTAGATGAGATGTTTTTCCTATAAGGAAAGATGATTTTTAATTTTTTTTTTTTCAAAATTCAGCCACAGCTGTTGTTCCTAAAGTGGAAATTAAGTTGTTCCTTTGGCACATTCTTTGTAGAACACCAGATCACGGTTTGTTGTTTTTTTTTCTGGCTTGAAAATGCAAAAATAGGAGCAGTGACCAGTCTCATGTCACTTGACAGATGCTGATTGAACAAAAGTGACCCAAAATTAAATGAGCAAGAATGCTGTGCCTCAGTGTATCTCCCAGGCATGCTCCCTTTGGAAGGCAGTGCTCAGAAGTCATATCTAAGGTTCTTGAGGTTTGATGATTTAGATTTTATATTTTTTCTGCCTTAAATATACAAGGCAATCATGGTTTCAGGTGAGCAGGGTGTGAGTGTGCCCCAGAAGCATTACTGGTGTTACTGGGGCTCTCTGGAAGAGCCAGGATGGAGAGAAATGGAGTTCTGTGGCTGTGGGGATGCTGTGACTGTTTCACATCCTGTGGAGCAAGAGGAGGCTTGGCACCCACTGCCAGGAGTGGGAGATGGACATACCAAAACTTTTCTATGGTTCTAAACCCACACCAACTCCCCTTGTGGAGTTCCTGGAGTGCCTGAAGGAGATCCACCCAGATCCAGGGCATTGAAAGGGCCACCTGGAGGAGGTGACCACTGCTGGGTGGCCACCTTCCTGCACGGCCAAGAGTGGCACTTCTCAAACTGTTCCTTTGTGTCTGGGCTCCTGTTTTTTCTATGTGCCATCTGGTTTAGGTTAACGTGGGTCTTGAGCCTTGGAAAGAAAGTGTCTGGGGCTACATCAGAGGCCCCAGCTTTCTCCTTTCAAGTGCAAGGTGCCAACTGATAGTCCAACAGGAAAGGGGAGACAGGGCTGACACACTCCAGGAGCTCCAAGCCTCCCAAGTGTGGGAATCACAGCTCCCAGTGCAGCATTTCATTCCCACAAAGAAGGGAAGGGGGGAACATCCATAGCTGGAAGCTGCTCCTAACCTGGGGGGCTGCAGCTCCTGGAGGGATTCAGGAGATGGAGGAAGGAGCATCCCAGCCTGTCCTGGTGTCTCACCCTCCTCTGCCTTCTGCCCAGCACTTTATTCCAGCTGAGGGACCTCCAGGTCTTGCTGCTTCCTGCTTCTTCCTGAGCCAAACATGTGCAAATGTGACCATGAATCCCACCCTGGTGGTTTTAACTTGCTCAGGATGGTATTTCCTCCCAGCTCCCTCTCCCCCTGCATGGCCCCTTTGCAAAGAATGGAGTCAGGCATTGCTTGTGACCTTGACCTCTAAACCTTCCCTTCCCAAAACGTGGAGCATCTGGCAGGCATGTGCTGCCTGGCTGGGGCTGGTGGAGCTGCAGGGATGTTCCATGGGCTGTGCTTTGGCTCCCTTGCCCTGCACACCCTCTTGGGACATCACCCCAGAGTGGTGCCTGCTCTTGGCATGGCTCTACCTCTCAAAGTGATGCCCAAGAAGAGGGTTGGCCCCTGCATCCCTCCTCCTTTACTGTTGCTGAGAAAAAGTTTCCTCCTGAGAAAGAGTCTGGTGGCTGCTTTGGAAGTTACCAAAGGTTTGACCATCACAGGACAAGGAGGGATCCTGAATGACTCCAGCCTATGAAGAGTGAACCAGATCTTTTGGTTCCTGTCTGCTCCTGGCTCCTGGATGCAGAGCTGTACAGGACCTCTTTTCAGAGACCAATCTGAAGAAGGATCTGGATGGTTCTGGTTACTCCTCTGATCTTGTGAGACCTCCCCTGTGGTGCTGTGTCCAGCTCTGGGCTCTTCAGCACCAGAAATACACAGAGCTCTTGGAGGGAGTCCAAAGGAGATGCCAGAGATGCTGGGAGGGCTGGAGCAGCTCTGGAGCCAGGATGAGAATTTGGGATGTTGAGCCTAGAGAAGAGAAGGCTCCAGGGAGACCTCAGAGCACCTTCCAGTGCCTGAAGGGACTCCAGGAAAGCTGGGGAGGGACTTGGGACATGGAGGGATGGGATGAGGGGGAATGGCTTTAACCTGGCAGAGAGGAGGCTGAGGTTGGACACGAGGAAGAAATTGTTTGGTGTGAGGGTGCTGAGCCCCAGGGTGCCCCCAGAAGCTGTGGCTGCCCCATCCCTGGCAGTGTTGAAGGCTGGATGGGGCTTGGAGCACCCTGGGCTGGGGGAGGGGTCCCTGACCATGGCAAGGGTGGCACTGGGGGGGCTTTAAGGTCCCTTCCAACCCCGAAAATTCTGTGCTGGGGAAGGCAGCAGCTCAGGGCACCAAGGAGCTTGTGGTGAAGCTGGAAGGCTCACAGGCACCCAAAGATCCTTGGGGTGTAAAAATACCAGTGGAGGGGGCGAGGTGGGAGGTGAGGAGCTCTGCAAGGAGTCAGACATAAAAGACTTGGAGGAGCATCCAGGAGCTGAGCAAAGGTTGAAACCACAACGAGTCACTGAAGGCAAATTGGCAGCAGGGAATGAATCACAAACCTGCACATGTTTTGCCTGAGGTGAAAACTGGAGTACTTTTTGGCTGCAAAATGTCAGCAAGTTAGTCTGGGAAACACTCATTTTTCATTTTTGCTTTATTCTTGTGATCTGTGTTGAAGGTCAGGGCTGCTGCTCCTGCCCAGCTCTGCCCTGGGTTGTGCTGCTTTCTCCCTCCCATTCCTGCTCTGTTCCTGCAGATCCCTGGGGGCAGATGGTGCGTGGTAACTAAATACAACCTCCAGAACATTGTTCATGATCAAATAACTTTTAATACCAGCCTGAGCCCTGACCCTCAAAACAACACATCTGAAAGTGAAGGAAGCAGAAATAGATCCCTACCTGCAGCAGGAAAGTTCCCTTTGCTTTAGGTGCACTGCTACTAATTTAGGTTTGGGTTTTGGTCATATCCTGAGTGACAGGAACTGGCAGAAGCCTTGGTGAAGTGCAAGAACAGATCTGGCCTCAGGCACGTCCAGCTCCTGTAACCTGTCTGACTCCTCTCCCTCAGCCTGGGACCCTCGCTGCCCTGCAGGGAATGTCACAGGGATGGATTGCAGCGTGAAGTGGCTGAGTCTCAGCTCAGGTAAACCATGGTCTGACCTATAGTTGTTCTTATCCAGGGAAAAAAAAAATATCTTGGATGAGAGAAGGCACGGCCAGAATCCCTGGCAGTGTCTCAGCCCAGGTTGGATGGGGCTTGGAGCAGCCTGGGCTGGTGGGAGATGTCCCTGCCATGCACGGGTGGCACTGGATGGGGTTTAAGATCCCAAACTTCCAACCCAAACCAGTCTGGGATTCTGGGATTCCCTGAGCTAGGATGGGTTTGGACAGAGTTTAGAAATTTGCCAGATGTTTGTGCAATAGGAAGCCTCCTGCATTAGACCTCAAAAGCCAGGAGCTGCCTTTCCCTGCCAGCACTCGGGACCTTGAGTCTCCAACAATTTTCTGGGAAGTCTCCCCGGTCCCTGTGCTGCCGGATGGGGACTGGAGGAGCCTGGCAGGCAGCAGACCATGCCCAGGAACCCTGCCATGCCTGGGGCCTGGAGCTCTGCCCACCAGGCTTGGCACAGCATGAGAGCAGAGCCCTGGCAGCCTTGTGGCTGCCCCGTGTCCCCTGCCTGTCCCCTGCCTTTTGCCCTCAAGCTCTGAGTGCCAACTGCTCCCCAGAGCCAGGTCCTGGTGAGCATCCATCCTCCTGCCTGGAACTTGTTCTTGCCTTCTGCTTTTGGGGCTGTTGATGACTCCAGGGGAGTGGCATCGAGGTTTTCTCTGCAGGCTGATGTGCTGGAAACCAAGGCAGCTTCAAGGAGGCAAGGAGGTCTCCTGCCCCCCAGGGGCTTCTGCCTGGGACACGATCTACCATGAGCAGCTCTGCAGCCAACTTCTGCAAAGCCTCTGCACTCTCCAGCTCTGGTCACCTGGGAATTTGTCACTTTGTCAGGACAGGGCTGAGGGGAGGTTTGTCAGCTCCTGGTGTGTGATAGGGCAGATCCTGCCAGCTCCTCTGGCAGGGATGTGGTGAAAAGGTCTTGCCAAGGGTGAGCCCAGGTAGGACTTGAACAGTTGCCTTGTAGGGTTTGTCCCTCAGTGAAGTCCTCAGTGCTTATTGAGCTGAGGGCTTCACCTTCCTCCAGTCCATTCCTCTCCTGGGCCACTGCAGGGCCAGGCCAAGGTAAAACACCTTGGTCAGGAACATCTCAAGAGGCAGCTGAGGAAGAGGGTTGGGGCTGCCAGGGTTTGATGTGAGGAGCTGAACTGGAGCTCTGCCCAGAGCACGGAGCTGGGGGAGCTTTGGGAAGATGCTTTCGGGATCCCCCTGGCTCACAGGGATTTTGTCCTTCTGCCTGCTCTGCCCGAGCCTCTTGACCCTTTGCTGGCAGCAAAGTTGAGGGGGAAAAATCAGCCAGATTAAGGAAAATCCGAAATGAAGCCGTGCTCCCAGGTGCTGCCATCCCACCCACCCTGGGGACAGCTCCTGTGTTTGAACAGAAGGTTCCTGGGAAACACAAAGATCTTTCACTGCTTTACTGCTGCTACTTCCCCCAAAGGTTTTTGATTATAACTTGGAAACCAGGAGCTGCAGAGATCCTGAGCCAACATGTGCTTTTTGGCAGGGTGACAGATGGCTGCTGGCCCCTGATCAGGCCCTTTCTGGGTGCCTTTCACCAGTGACTAACACCTGGGTGTATCTCCTCGGGTCTGCCTGGCCTTGCACAGTCAGATCAGGTTAAAGCTTCAGTTTTTCAGTTTTGGCTTTGACATTTTGCTGTTTAAAAATCACTGAACCCAAAGAACCCGTTCATCCCTGGAGCCAGGGAACCCAAACCAGTTCATCCCAAGTGGAAGGAGCAGGAGCAGAGTTTGGTGGAAGGGTTTGGTTTTGGGGTGCCAAGCCCTGATTTAGTGAAATGAGAGGAATTCCCAGGAAGGGCTCCCTGGACATATTTATTTTTCTTTTCTCAGGCTGTAATCTCTCCCAGATGTGCACGGCTGCAGCTGGAGATAACACCAACCCCAGAGTTTCCCTTGTTACTCAAGACATTTCTGACATTGTTGAAATAATAGCTGGAGCTGAACCTCTGCCAGACTTTAAAATAACTCATTCAAGACAATGGGAGGTTGGGCTGGAGAAACAATTGTGAAGATCAACGTGTCATAGGGAAGAAGGGGACTGAGGTATTTCCAAAGCAGGGATTTCCTGCTTCTTGCTTCCACAACTCTGAAGTTGCATTTCCCTTTCTGCCTTACTTCTACCTCCTCCTTCTGTGTTTGTACCTTCTGCTGATCCACCAGGCTGCAGCTTCCTCGCCTACCCCACAAAGAGCTGATGAGATTTTAAAAATGCTTCATTCTGCCTTGGATGGAGGGGAGGGGTGGAGGTTAAGGCTTCACAAAACATCATGAAAGATCAAAAGGGAGAGACAGCAAGCTCTGTTCCTGCCCTTTTCCTCTCCTTCAAGCACCTGTGGCTGGAGCCATGGCTGGGGGCTGGGGGGGGGGACCTGACCTTGAAGTCTGGGTTCTTTCTGGAGTATGTTAATAAGATGAGATTTTCACATCATCTCATGGTTTGGGCAGTTGGGATTTGCAGAGAGAAGACATGGTGAGGATGGTGAAGCTAAAATACCCACCAAGGCCACTTCCCCACTGAAACTCTTTACTTTCCTCCTCCTTCATCTCCCCAAAGCTCTTTCTTAGACTCTCTTCTTTTTCTGCCTCTTGGCCTCCTTTACCTTGGAGCCAGCTTGTCCTTATTCAGGGTCATCCTCAACTTCCAGCATCCCTTCCTCCTCTCCAGGCTTTGTCCCCAGAAGCCCCATCCAGGCCGAGCCCCCGTGCTGGGGCAGCACAAAGGAGCAGCAGCACTCCTGCAGATCTGTGGAATGAGCTTGAAAAGAAACCTGTGCTCTGACTTTTCCTGTCCAAACAATGTGTATGGCTGGCTCTGTCTTCTGAAAAGGTTTCTCTTCCCTGAGATTTTCTGTCCTCTCTGTGGGTGGGTGGTTGCATTCACTCTTCCACTAATAGGTACAACATTCACCCTGAGAAATGTGCTTTTTCTGGGGTTTTTTCTTCCTTCCTTTTTCTTCCTTCTTTGGCTTTGTCCCTTTCAGCTTGCAGCCATTGGGTGAAACCCAAATTCTCTCTGCTCTCCCGAGCAGGGAGGTGAAGGTTGAAATCCTCTTGCATAACCCTCTGGTTGCAGGTCCATCCCTGCCAGATGCTTGCCCAGGGCTAAAACCTCATCTCCTTTGGGTTGTGGTGCCAGGTGACAAGGGGAGTAGGAACTGTGGGAGATGAAGGTGGCCCAGGAGGTGACATGGATGGCTGCAGTGTAAACCCCTCTTTTTTTTTTTCCATCACTTAACATGGAAAGCCTTTATTATTATTGAATTCTAGATGTGGTGTAGAAGGCTCCCACATTCAGAGTTTGAAGTGCATTGTGTTCACAAGGAGATTTCTGCCAGGATATTTTTCATCAGATTTCTTGGGAAGGTGTGGATGCTGTGTCCAGCTGGGGAGCTGGGGAAGCCCCAGATGAAGTCCCAGTTCCCCACAGATGTCCGTGTCTCCTGCAGGACCCCATTCCCTCCCCTCCTGCTTAGCACAGGGCTCTTCCCCTTGCAAAACCCTCCTGGGGAGGTGGTGGCAGAAGTGGGATCTGAATGGGATCAAAGTGGTGTTCTGCTCAATTGACTTGTTATTTTTCAGAGCAGCAGACCTGTACCCTGTCTCTGTCTCCTCTGGGGTCTGCAGCATGCCCGAGGCTGTTCAGCTGCCCTCAGATAAATCTCACACCTCATCAGCAGTGGGAATTAGAGTCAATTCAGAGCCTGGATGCTTCCCAAGTGACGGCAGATGCTGGTGCAGCCGGTGCTGGCAGGATTCCCATTGACAAGTCACCAAATGGGATTTTCCAGACCCTCCCAGGAAAGGGGATGTGGGTCTGGATCATTCCAGACCCTTCCTGCAGGGCTGGGCCCATGGGAGGGCTGCTCTGGGTCTGTCCCTTGTCCCCAGCCCTTGGAGGTGACAGGGTTATTGTCACCCTGCCCAGCAGCTCGGGGGGATGAGAAGGGCCCTGGCTTTAGGTGCCTCAGAGGTTGTAGCAGTGTCTGGGCAGAGCCAGGTGTCTGCAACTAATGTTTCCCTAATGGGAGGGAACAAGAAACTTGGTTCTGAACTATTATTTATTTATTTATTTAAATTCAGGTATTTCTGTAGTTGAAGGAATCTTTATTTAAAGTCTGAACTTGGGAAGGGAGTGTTTCTGTTCACCAAGGGGGATAAAAGCTCCTCATGGGACTGAAGTGATGGTGCTGACAAATAGCCCAGAGCTGAGGCTCTCACCTGCTCCAAACTATTTGGTGTTCACAGCAGAGCTCTGAAAGTTGGGTCCTTCACCCTCTGGGGTAGGGACACTGTGTGGCACTGCTCCTGATGGGCTCCTGACCATGTCACAGCAGTGAGCCCTGCTTTGGGCAGAGGGGAGGTCAGGACACCCACTTTGGTGAAGGACACGGTCACTTCATCTCACTCCTTGGTCTAATTCTTTATTGAAATTGGGCAAACTTTGATGAGAAAACTTGGGAAAGGGCCGAGAAGCGTTTTCTGTATCCAGCTGATCCAGGGTTTGTGTTTTAGGACATTTGTGTCCCAGGCTTTGTGTTACAATCCTGAATATCCCAACTGTATGGTCATAAAGGTGCCCCCACTGGTGGGGAAGGAATGGCCCTTCATGTGTTTGGGACACTGACCTCAAACATGTTTGGTTTCAAAACTATCACCTGGCTGCTTCTCAGGTTATGTGAGTGACTGGCGTGGTCTGAGTTTCATGAATTTCTGAATTATTTTAATTTCCCCAAATTGCATTCTCTTCTTCCTCCAGGTTTTATCTGTTGTCTGATAGGAAGAACAAAGAGATCAGAGGCCTCTAATGAAGGTGTCTCAGCTACTGAGCATCTCTTTCTTCTCCCCCAATGCAGATGAAGTTAACTTGATGGACAAAATTACTTCCCATGCTCAGGACCTCAGCAATATTTCCTTGGGCCATGATCAAGCCAACTGCAGGATGCTGGAGATCGGGCAGTATGCTACCCTCAACATCCCCACCAGGGAGGCATTTGGGGACAGGTAGGATGCCCTCAGGGGGATGGGGTTGGGGTGGTGGTGTCCAAAATCATCTCCTGCATGCTTCCAGGCTTGGGGGATTACTTTAAGACCCATTCCATAGTGACGTGAAGGTCACACACCCACCTGGTGCTCTGATGAGCTCAGTGCTTCTTCCTTCTCTTCCATCTTTCTCGTTGAGTGCAGGGAAGATGGTGCTTGGCTGACCACTCCCAGAAATGGGTTTTCTTGGTGTTCCCATGAGGAAGACCTCTCTGCTCCAGCAAGTGACTGGAGGGAGCAGGAAAGGCAGCAGAGCCACATCCATCAGCATTATTGATGCCAAGGCACAGCCCAGGCTGGACCTTGACATGGGGCTCTGGCTGGCTGTGGAGAGGGATAATGGGCTTGGGGAGAGAGCTGGGTCACCACCCAGGTGAGGGAGCTGGGTCACCATCCAGGTGAGGGAGCTGGGTCACCATCCAGTCTCAGCAGCAGGCAGGGCAGGAATCCCATGGAAAAATCAGAGACAACCCCTGCTGAGGTGGTACCCAGTAAGGTTACCTGGGCAATGCTGATTTTGGCTGGGTTGCTCTTCTCTGACCTGGCAGCCTGGGTGGTTTTTTGCTCATGGTTTTGTTCTAGGTTGTTAAATTTATTCTTTGTTCTTGCTGAGTTCATCTGTGCTGTGACTTGTGGGTTTTGTCCAAAGAGGGTTCATGCAGCTGCTGCAGGATGCCATGTGTGGCTTCTTTCTGCCAGGTTTTCAGAGGAGCTGAGTGTGCTGATGAAGCTGAGGTACTCCCTGCAGGAGGACACCAGCCTGGTCACCATCCTGAGCCACCGAAGCCAAGTGCTCTTCCAGATCAGGATCAACCCATCTGCCTTGGTCTTTGTCACCACCAGGAGGAGGCACTATGAGTAAGTTCCAGCTCGGGGGTGGGGGGTTTCTGCCTTTTTGTGCTTCCTTTTCTAGTCCCAAGACCAGAGTTGAGGGTTCCAACCATGGGCTTTGAGCAGTTCTGCTCTAACCTCACCTTGGCTGAACTGAGGCCATGTCCCTCTCCTGAGACCTGGTTGCCCAGGTAGTCAAAATGATGCAGAGCAAAAATGTTCAGATACCTGGAGATAAATCAAGCAGGGAGAGACACGAATGCCAAGAACTTCCCAGAAGTTGGGAAGGTAGCTGCAGCTGTGCTCAGATCCGTGGGCATTCCCATGCTGGAAGAGAAGTGATGGTTTTTACTGTGACAAGAAGGTAGAGCTGATTTCTCCAGTTCTGTCCTAAAGATGGATCCCTGAGGGACCCTGGGAGCTGGTAAGGGTGAAGGCTCATCCTGCTCAAGGCCCATATTTCATGTTGTGCCTCTTCTTCTGCCACATGCAGGTTCCCAGTTTCCTTTCTTGGAGATGGGCACTGGCACAGAGTTGCCCTCAGCATCTCCCTGGAGAGGCTGGAGCTGCATGTGGACTGTCGGCTGGTGGACAGAGTGAGCTGGTCCAATTATTTTGGGATGGGAATCAACACCGAGGGGCTGATCATCATTGGAGGCCTGATCCAATCCTTTGAGACCCCCTTTAAGGTGAGAGCTGGGCAGATGGGCTGCTCCAAAGTGAGGCTGCGAGGGAATTCCATCCTTTAGGAAAACACAGCTTTTACTTTCATGGCTGGGGAGGGTGAGCTTCATAAAGGGTTTGAATTGTGCCAAGTCTTTGCTTTTGGGTCAGGGCAACACAAGAGGCAGCAGTAGAGACATCTAAGTTAGAGTTACGCTCGTCCTTTCTGTGGGCTCTGACTTCTACATGTCTGGAAATCATCTCTGCAGTCAGCATGCAAAGCATGAAGCTGGGTGTGCTGAAGAAGAAGTCCCTTCTCTGAGGACTTCACAAGCAAAGGATTCCCAGTGGATCAAAGCCTTGTGACAGTGCCTGCAAAGTTCAAGGCTCTCAGGTTGTGTGGGAACATCTGATGGTCAACCCCAAACCTGAAACTGAGGGCATCAACAGACTGAGCTCTTACAGATAAAGCCCAAGAGGTGTTTCTGAGCCCAGCCCCTGGTTTGTGCCATCAGTCTGAAGCTCTCCTGCCTCTCTCCTTGTCCCTGGTTGGCATGTGCAGGCAAGTTCCAGCTCAGCCATGCTCAGATGTTCCCTCTGGGAAGTTGTGTCATGCAGAAAAGCTGCTTGAGCATCAGTGGGGCTGTGCTACTCTCTACATCTCCTGAGCTTAGTGAAGAAAATGTGAATACAGCTTAGGGAGGCAGAGGGGCCCTTTTTTATCAGTTTGTTTTTTTTTTTACCAGTTTTTATCCTGAGCTTCCCTTCCTCCTCTGTCTGCTGCTCTGTGCTGGGAGCCTGAGTCTGTCCTTCATCCCTGTCTCCTTTCTAAATCCTCTCCTGTTATTTAACCTCACTGTTACTGATCTCCAGAAGATCTTGCACACTCCTGGCTCTGACTCTGAGCCTTTGTTCCCAGGATCTTTGCATCCAGCTCTGGAAGATGGGAACTGAATGTTGATTGCCTAAACCCCCCTGTAAAGAGCTCCCTGGTGATGAGAGGCTGGAGGCTCCCACCCCAGACCTTTCCCTCTGCTCTGGAGGAAGAATGTGGGTAAATTGTGGTTTCTGTCTCTTTCTCTCCCCAGGGTGCTCTGCAGCAATTGACCTTTGTGATGGGAGACCCAGCAGCTGCCAATGAGCACTGCAACACCTACAGCCCAACCTGTGGGCATCCCCTCAACCTCAACTCCTTTGGTTCCTTGGGAGAACTTCCACCAGCCTGGCCAAAGGTGTGGATGGAACATCTGGGGGTGTCAGGAACATCTGGGGGTGTCTGGCACAAACTTCTCTTTGGTGACATGATTTGGTGTAAGACATCGAGGCTCTGGAGTGTGTCCAGAGAAGGGAATGGAGCTGGGGAAGGGTCTGGAGCAGAGGTCTGCCCAGGAGCAGCTGAGGGTCCTGGGGGTGTTGATCCTGGAGCAGAGGAGGCTGAGGGGAAACCTCCCTGGAAAGGGTTGTCAGGGCCTGGCCCAGGCTGCCCAGGGCAGGGCTGGAGTCCCCATCATCCCTGGAGGGGTTTCAGAGCCCTGAAGATGTGGGGATGAGGGACACGGATTTGTCCCTTGGCAGTGCTGGGGGAAGGGTTGTACCTCATAATCTTAAAGTTCTTTTCCAACCAAAATAATTCTGTCATTCCAATGAGAGGACCAACCCAGGGCATTAATGCAGCCCGGAATCATTTGTGGCTCCAGTTTGACTTGAGATGGTGGCCAGCATATGGGGTGGTTCTTCTCGATTCACCCAAATCCTCCCTTCAAGTCATAGATGAGTTTGGTGCAAAGGGAGAATGAGTTAGAGGGAGATTTTCTGAGCCCAAGTGAGCCTGGGGTGTGCCTGGCTGCATGTGCTCATCTGTTTAACACAGGAAAGGTTTGAGCAGCTCTTGAGTAAAGCTGCAGCTGCAGCTTTGCTTTTGGGAGGAGGTGAGATCTGTACTCAAGGATTACCCATCCCTTTGGAATCCTTGCTTGCTACCAGCAGGATTCCTGCTTGCACCTTTTGGGGCATTGTCCTTCCCAAGGTTTTCTCCTCTGTCTTGTCAGTGTGGCTGCAAAATGGAACTTCTGGAGACCTTATTTTTAGGATAGTATTTAGGATTTTTTCAATACCAATATCTGCACCAAAAAGCTGAGGTCACACAGTTAATCCTCAAAGACATCCAAGCTTTCCTCGGGAGCTGGTCCAGGGACACTCCTCATCTCTCCAGACAAGGTGACTCCAGGGGCTTTGTAGCTTCCTGGGAAAGGGACAAGAGCCTGACCTCAGTGTTTGGCATGAACCTTTCTGGTGGTCTGGTGAGGAGCTGGGAGAGAGCAGAGTCAGGGGAAGGAACTGGGAGTGGGAGGGGATGGGTTCCCAGCAGCTGGGATGCATTCCCTGGATGCTCCCCATGCTGTGGGCTCACAATCCTGGAGCTACCAAAAAGCACACACCTGGGTTCATGCAGGTCCCTGGGCAGTGATGCTTCTCCTCTTTCCCTCCCCAACTCTTTAGGTGCCAAAGGAAACCAATGAGATCCAGGACTCCTCTGCACAGGTATGGCTCCCAAGGGTGTCTCTCACCACCATCACATCTCCTGGGGAAATGGGCTGGCAAGGCTCACAGTTTTTATCTTCTTCATTTCAATATCTTCCAGCTCCAGTTTTTCAACTCTCCCATGATCAAACCTCTCCCAGGGGCTTGATGCTTCAGTATGCTGGGGAGAAAAAAAATAGTTTAAAATTCTCTTTCTCTAAGCCTGAGCTTGGAAATCACACTGGAGCTTTGTGTGCTGGCTAGAAGAGGCTTCTAGTAACAGAAATGTGTTTCCTGAGAGGAGACACTAAGCTTGGAAACACATTTTACCCAACCTGACCTAGCTGCAAAGGAGGACAGAGCATCATGCTGATTGTTTGGGCTCCTGCAGGCAGCTCTGCTCCAAGCTAGGATTTAACCTGGTTGTCATTTAGGAAGTTTTTGCCTCAGCAACTGGAAAAGCCCTGCAGAAACCTGGGATCATTGCATCCAGGCTGTTATCTTTGTCAACAAACCACTCTTCATCTCCTCAGGCAAGATACCAAGTTAGTTACAAGGCTGCTCTTTTCAAAACCCTGGCACTAATTACATTATCTGTGGTTTCTTTGCTAATGAGCCCCATATCGGTTGCTCTATTCTTCTGCCTGGGCTGGGTTTGAGGGAACAGGTCTGTAATTACTCAAGGCCTCCTGTTTGCCTTGGTCTTGGTGTTGTTTTTAAATTATTTTATTTTATTGCATATTGGCACAGCATAAAGCCTTTTCCCAGCCCCCTGGAGCTTCCCCAGATTTCAGAGCCAAAGTCAGCTCTCATTTTTGGGAGAGCCTCTGATTTTAACACTTCTGAGCTTCAATGACAGGGGTGGGATGGGATGAGGAACCAGACTTCCTGGGCATTTCTGGGATGGAAAGGAATTTGGTGTCATCTGGCTTGTCCCCGACATGGACAGAAATGTGGCTCTGTCCTCCCACCCTGCTGTGGTGGGGACCTGGTGGGGTCAGAGCTCCCTCCTGGATCTATTTTCCGTGTCCAAATCGATGTGGAGGGGGGGGTTGGACTTGATGACCTTTTGAGGTCCCTTCCAACCCCTAACTTTCTGTGATTTTTCTATAAATCATAAGACTCTGTGTTGTTTCTCATGTGCCAATTCCTTTTCTTTTCCCCTTCCCTTTTCTCATCTTTATTGGCTCCTTTTAGTTTGTGCAGACCCAGAGTCTGGGGGTGTTCTTAAACCCAGAGACCTTCTGCCTCAGCTCTCAGGCTTTTGACAACTCCTGAGCTGTTTCAAGCACTTCACAATTTGTCTTTCTCAGCTGGTTCTTCTCCAGATTTGGCCTATTTAAAGGAGCAAGTCTGCATGCTATTGATTTTGGCTTTTTGTTCTGTTTACACAGAAGCAATATAATTCAGTCGTGATGACTTGTGCCCAGGAGAGCAGTAACTCCCAGCTTGGAGACATCTGCCCTGAGCTCACCAGGGGAGAGTTGCCAGTACAGCCCTTTCCCATGCCAGACATCAAAGTTGAATTTAAAAAAAAAAAGCAAACAACCCCCCCAAAACCCCAAACCTCTTATCTGCAGTGTGTAGGAATTTAGAGCTGAGTTGATGGGACCTATGAAGCCTCTTTGCCTGGGACTTCCAGGTACGTCTGGGCATCAGGTGGTTCCTCTTTTTGAGCAGTGTAACAGCAGAATTACAAAAGGCTCCCATGCAACAGGCCATTGATTTTTTTATTTATTTATTTTTTTGTTTTCTGAGCTTTTTTGCTCCAGGCATTCAGATGGCAGCCCAGGGAAAGCTGAGCCAGTCTCCATGGCAGCAGCCAACACTGCAGATGAGAAAATGTCCAGAAAGCCTGCAGGCATCTCCTGGCTGCTGGCCCTGGGGAGCTGGACAGGTCCCTGCCCACCCTGGGGATGCTCCCTGTGCAGAAAACTCCTGGACACTTGGTCCTGGTGCTGATTTCAGAGCTGGGTGTCTATGGGCAAAGCATGAGCTCTGTGTGTCTGGTGAGGGGGTTGGGGGTAGAGCTGAGGCCACCTCAGTCTGTGGAGTCTCCAGGTCTGCCCCAGGCTCAGCTCTGCCCTTCCTGAGCTGGAGGTGAGCAGAGAATCAGCTCTGCTGGGCAGAGGGGGTGACCCAGCTCCCTGCAGGTCCCTCTGCCCCCCATGCACAAGGGGTTAATATCTGTGTTTCCCTGGAGATTTGCATCCTGTGTTCAAATCTGGGGGTTTCTGGGTGTCCTGCAGGGTTGGAGGAGACCACGGCTGGCAGGGCTGGGATGGTTTTTGTCCCCCTGGGCTGTGCTCCTGCCTTGGTTATTTTCTACCCTTTGGCACAAGTTTCAGTGAAACTCTGCTGGAAAAGCACTGCTTTCTGGATGGAGTTTAGTATCAGCTGATGCAGAATGAACCACAGTCTCCCAAGGTCCCCCAGAAGTGGGGCTTGGACAGACCCTGACCCACCAGTGCTCCACTGGGTTCCTACCTGCAGAATCCCCATTTCTGGCAGGGAAATTGCTGTTCTTCCCACTTGCTGTCCCTGCAAATCCACCTTGGGTGCTCCCCAGCAAGCACAAACCTTGGGTGCATGGTGTGGAGTAGAACTGGACCCAAGAAATGGATAGGAATAAAGAATGGACAAGAAGAGACAGAATAAAGGGTGGGAAGGAAGAGAGGAAGGATGCTCCATGTCTCCTTACACCTCTCTGCTCCCCTTCTGCAGCCCAAGGCAAATGTGGGGCTGCATCTCCCTCTAGTGACTCCTTGCAGACTGTCACCAGCTGAGTGACACCAGACAGGGCTCAAGTCCCACCAATTCCTTCTTGGTCCCGTGATCCGGGTTGTCCCTGCCCCATGGAGCTTGGTGGGAGCGTGAGCAGGGGTGGTGAACGTTCCAGGCTGATGGAAATGCTGCCAGTACATCTGAGAGAGGTGGAGGAGTTCACAGCAACCCACCCCTGGGGCTCTGTGGTTTGGCCTCCAAGTATCTGACACGCAGGGGGGTGAAAACTGGGGGGGGGTGGGAGGGGTGTGGTGGGGCTGTGAGAAGGAGGTTGAGTCCCTGTCCCACCCCCACAGCTGGCTCCTGTCCCTCGAGAAGGGGGAATTTGGGGTTCTTGGTGGCTCAGGATTGCTGCCTCTTGCTGCAGGGCTGCCCCAGGGCTTGGGGGTCCTGCCTGGGGCTGGTGGTCCCTGGGTGCTTTGTGCCCCACAGCAGAGTTTGTGCCCTGGTGCTGGGCAGGGAAGAGTTTGGGGGGGATGGAAGTGGCAACTTCAAATTTTGTTGGGTTTTTTTCTTCTTTTTCAGCACTCCAGGCTCATGAATTCTGATTTGGCCCTGGGGCTGCCTTGGATGGGGGAGGATGCCCAGGAGCCCCCCAACCTCCAGCCTGATGGATCCACCCTGACTGCAGCCTCTGCTTCTGGGATCCCATCAGCAGAGGAGGAAGAGGAAGAGGAGGAGGAAGAGGAAGAGGAAGAGGAAGAGGAAGAGGAGGAGGAGGGCAGCCTTTCTATTGAGGATGAAGGCTTTGAGCTCTTGAACTCCACTTATAACAAAATCACCAGTCCTGGCAGGCCAGGGCTTGGCAGGAGCAGCCCACGGGTGGCTGGGAGCTCTGGTGAGTCCATAATTATGTTTTCTTCCATTTCTCCTGCACAGCATCACTGTGCCTGGGTACCTGATGGGGCTTTTGTCTGCCTAGGACCCTTCCTCAAAACACAGCGAGCAGCCAAGAAAGGGAGAGCCTCTGACCCCCAGGAGGAGAATGTCACCACTGAGAAGCTGATGGGTGACACGGGCACCCAGCGTTGGCTCTCACCTGGAAAATCTGGTGATGCCATCACCCACCTGGACTTACCCGAGGCCTTGGCCAAGCTCTCCTCAGCAGCACACCAAGCAGCTGCCCCCAAAGGAACCGTGCCCAGAGCATCCCTGGGGACAGGGCCAAGGATGGGTGTCCCAGAGCATCCTTTGGTGGCAGCCAGCACTGATGTCACAGGGCTTGGGGATGGTGCTGCCCACCCTGGGCACCCCGACTCACTGGTGGCACATGGGAAGCCAGGACCCCCAGGGCTGCCGGGACCCCCAGGGCTGCCGGTGAGTTGGAGGGGCAATGGCTGGAGGAGGGAAGGGGTGGGTGGGTGGTGGGCACAGAGCTCACCCTGGGCAATTGGGCAGGGAAACCTCCTCAGAGTGGGCAACCTGGGGTTGTGCACCATCCTGGCCCTGCAAGAAGGTTTTTTGATGTCCCTGAGGAAACTTCACTCTCAGCTGGAGAAGAGGAGGTGATTCCCTGCTCCCCACTGCCCTGGAGATGCTCTCAAGCCATTTGACCACACTGGTGCTTTCCATTTCATCCTGGTCCTGCCCAGAGGGGCTCAGAGTGGGACCAAACCATCTCTTCCAAACCTTGGAGGAGGGGAAAAAAAGGGAAATTCAGAAAAATGGGGAACTTAGAGCAGATAAAGCTGTGGTCATCAGTCTTCATTGAGAAGTAGCTTAAAACACATTCTTGCGTGTTTTCCCATGGTTATTTCTTCTGCCAAGATGATTTTCTTGATTTGGTTACATTTTTCTTAGTGGTTCCTCTAGAAAATTACATTTCATCTACCCAGGACCAATGCCAGGAGTGACCACAGGCACCTTTTCCTCCCCCTCTGGGCAGGCATCTGCCACCTGGGATGCCCCAGGGTTCAGCTGGGTGCTGCAGGACAGGTCTGGGATATCCCAAGGGTCCCTTTGGGCATTGCAGGACAGATCTCCAGACCCAGCTGAGGTTCCAACTCTGTTTGAAGGGACCTGGCACTAAATCCATCATCACTGAACCAGGCTTTGTAGGGTTCAGTTTAGGATTGCTGGCATCCCTCTTGAGCCATCCCCTTTCTGCTGCAGCTATTGCCTGCAGAAATAGAAGAAAATGGCAAAAAAAAGAACAGAAGCTGAAGGATGAAAAAATTCCAAGAGTGGAGGAACCATCAGGGGCTTTGAGGGGAACCTGGCCAGGAGGGAATTGCTTTTCCCTCTGGCAGAAAGCATCAAGATGTTGGGTTTTTTCTTGGTGGTGGGCATCCTGGGTGGAAACCCCAGCACGAGCAGCTCTGGCTTGACATGAGGAACTTGGATCTGAGCTGCTGGTGCCAGGTGGTGTGGGTTTGTGAAGTTCTGCTGCCAGAGCAGTCATTTTACTGAATTCTCTCCTCCTTCTCCCCCTTCCAGGGCTGTCCTGGGAGACGTGGACTGGTGGGACCCAAAGGAGACAAAGTGAGTATCCAGGAGAACATGGAGAGGGATGGGATGGGATGGGATGGGATGGGATGGGATGGGATGGGATGGGAAGGTAGGGGGCAAATCTCATGGATGGTTTGGGTACCAAGCTCCTTCCTTCTGCTTCCCCTGCTCCTGGGGTTACTGGGATCTTCAGAGCTGGTTTGAAGCCAGGGCTGTGCCCTGTCCCTGCTCAGAGCTGTTGTTGGCTGCTCCCCCCCAGCTGGTGCTAAGGAGCTGCCCTTGTCCTCCTAGGGTTACCCTGGAGCTGTGGGGAGGATGGGACCTCCGGGTGACCCAGGCCCTACAGGCATCCCTGGGGTCCCCAGCATCATCCTCTGGAGGAACTCCAGGGAGGATTGGCAGATGTTCATGGTGAGTGTCAGGGGGCTCCACCAACACCTCCCTGCCAGCAACTGGGCAGACTGGTAGGAGAGATGGAGGGAAAGGGATGGAGGGGAGATGGAGGGAGGGATTTTTGGGGTGAACATCTGTGTGACAAATCCAGATGTATGGTTCTGCCCTGTGCAGATTTGCTGATGCTCCCTGCTTGCTCAGTCAGAACTGCATTAATTTTTTTCCCTGCCTGAATTTGAGAAGGGACCTCAGGCTTTGTTCTTCCCCAACTTCCATACCTGGGGATGTGTCCATAGAGCAGGATTTCTTTCCCTGCTGCTCCACCACCTTCCCAGCTTGGGTGCTGGGAATGCTGGGGGGAGCAGGAGGTCTGCTCTGCCTTGGGAGGGATTCTGGGAGGGGGGGTCCTGGTCCCCAGCTCTTGGCTTTGTTGGGCTTTTTTTTCTTTCTTTTTTTGGCTGCTGGCTCTTGTCCCAGTGCTGCTGGCCAGGTGCCAGTCTGGAGGGGAAGGCAGTGTCTGGAGAGGAGGACGTGGGGCACCCCACAGCCTTGCTGGGCCATTGTGTCTGTGTCTGTATGACCCCAGCAGCAGGAAAAGGGGAGTGTGAACCATGGGCTGGGCTGGAATCTTTGGGGAGATAAGCAGGAGGGTGAAAAGCTGAGCCCTGGCTGCTGGGAGGATGGGGGGCAGGGGGTGGGGGTCTGTCTGCTGCTGCAGCCCCCCCAGAATTTGTTGGTTTGGCACAGTGCTGCTGGAGGGGGAGCCAGGGATTGTGTCCTGGGGTGTCCTGGAGCCTGGGGTCTGCTCTGGGCTCAGCCTTTGGAGATGAAAGTCAGAGGAGCCACCTCTGTGTCTGGGGGCTGCCATGTGGGGTGATGGATGGGGAAAGAGAGGGACTTGGGTGACTGGCCCAGAGAGGTTATGGGTGCTGGGGGTGCTCAGCAGCTTCTCCCTCTCCTTCCCTCTGAAAAAAGCCTTGGCTCTTCCTGGGAACTCAGCAAAATCAGCTTAAGGCCGCTGCAATCCTGCCCCGAGCCCTGTTCTGCTCACAAGATGTTAACAGAGAGGGCTCTGCCAAGAAGCTGTCTCGGGGCAGGAGCTGCTCAGGTTCTGGCTGTGTCGGGGAACTCTGAGGGAGCTGAACCCACAGCTCTGGAGTCCTTTTTATCTCTCCCAACACCTTGATAAGCAGGAGGCCAGGCTGGGAAAGGGGGATGGGAAGTTCAGAGCAAAAGGAAAACATGGCTGGGGGCAAAAAGGAGAAAAACTTCAGGGAGCTGCTGATGTTTGAAAGGGCAACAGCTGAGCATCTCGGGACTGCTTGGTGGCCACGGGGGGGGCTTGGTGGCCATGGCCAGGGGGTGGGTTTGGGGGGGCAGGGGTCACAAGGTGGGCTGGGTTGGGTGTCCAGGACCATGCCCAGGACATGTCCTGCCCTCTGCAGAGCACTGGGAAGGGTTTGCTGTGCCCTGGGCTCTGCTGGAGCTCCAGAGGAGGTCAGATCCATCCAGGGATCACTCCCTCCCCTCCTCTTCCTCCCTGTGCTGCCCATCTCCTGGCCAGGATCCCACCACTGCCCAGGGCTGGGGCCAGCACAGTGCTGACCATTCCCCCCTGAAATTGCTAAGGGCAATTAATTTCTCTCCCTTCTCCTTGGCATCTGGTGCTCTGAAACATGAGTTCACGTCTCCTGTGGGATTTCCCTCCCCCTCTTCTTTTTAAAAGGTTGGATTAAGGTTTTTTTTTTTATTTTTCAAAGCTTAATGCAATAATATCCTGTCCCGAGTGAATCTGAGCTCACTGATTCCTGAGACAAGGCAGAAGCATTGGCCACGCTCCAACACCCACTCCCCCCTCCAAATGAAATTTTGAAAAAAGAAAAGAGGTTTTTGTGAGCAGCTTTTCTGGGAAATGAGAACTGGCTGGAGGAGAGGAGCATGGCCCTGGCCGGGCTGCCCACATTTGGGCACTGTGATCAACTCATGATCACCTTGACAGGAACAGAGCTGCCTGGTCAGGGGTGGTGAAATGCACCCATCCATCCCCTGCTCCTCACTGGGAATGTTCCCAGCTCTTGACAGAGTTGGGTTTATTTTCCTTAACAAGAGCCTTGGCTTTTCCCCTTCCCTCTCCTCTGGTATCAGAGGCAACAGGAACAAAGGATGTTGAAGCCAGCAAAAAGGGATTTAGGTTGTTATTTCTCACACTTTTCTCCCCTTGTCCTCATTCTCCTTTCAGCAGTCCCCCTTCTACCAGCTCCTGCAGGCAGCCTGGCCGGTGAGTGTGGCTGAGAGCATCTTCCTCCACCCCAGCTTCCCCTCCCTCCAACCACTTGGTCACTGAGATTTCATTTTACCAAGATTTCTCTTTTTAATCCAGAAAAAACCTGGAGCCCCCGGGCCCCCAGGACACCCAGGGAAAACAGGAGCACCTGTAAGTAAGGAGAGCCCCAATATCCCCTCTGTTTGTCCCCACTGCCACCCCTGCTGGCCTGGGGTCCATGTCCCCAACCTTCAGCTCTCTTGGGCTGCCCCAAAGGATCTGCTGCCCCAAAAGGATCTGCTGCCCCATGGCATGGCTGGGGGTTGGGTTTCAAAGAAGCCAAATTTGTTTTTTACCAAAACGAAGTGATGGGATGAGGGGGAAAGGCTTTAACCTGGCAGAGGGGAGACTGAGGTTGGACATGAGGAAGAAATTCTTTGGTGTGAGGGTGCTGAGCCCCAGGGTGCCCCCAGAAGCTGTGGCTGCCCCATCCCTGGCAGTGTTGAAGGTTGGATGGGGCTTGGAGCACCCTGGGCTGTGGGAGGGGTCCCTGACCATGGGTTGGGATTGGGTGATCTTTAAAATCCCTTCCAACCCAAACCATTCTGGGATCCTATGATCCCCAGGTGATGCTGACACCAGCTCCCTGGGCTTCCCTGGATCCCTGCCCCTCTGTTGGATGGGGACAAGTGAAATGAGGATGAGATTGCCCATCCTGACCTCCTGTAGGACACCAAAAACAGTGGGGAGCAACCTCTGTCCCTGCTTCCAAACCTGCCCTGGCCATGGAGCCCCTGGAGCTCTGCGGGGTGGTGGCAAATGCAGCGTGGGGCAGGATGGAACCCAGGGGTCCTGTTTGCTGACTTTGGTTCCTGTTTGTGTGCAGGGACCCTGTGGAGATCCGGGGGAGCCGGGAGAGAAGGGGCAGCAGGGGTACAGGGTGAGTGGGGTGTTTGGGGGGAATGCAGAGCCCACCCTGGGGGGGTGCAGGCTGTCCTGGGGGTGTGGGACAGGGTGTGGGGCTTTGGACGCAATCCCCAGACCCAGGAAGCAGATGGAGAAGGCTTTTGCTTGACCTCCTCTTGTTTCCTCCCTGCCTCCTGCTTTTCCTGGGCCTCTCCTGTGGCCATGGTTGGAGAACCTGAGCAGATCCATGAGCCCAACACTTGCAGAGCCTCAGGAGCTTCTCCTTGCACCCCAGATCCCCTCCTCAGCTCCTGGGTGTTCAGCAGACGCTGCTGCAATGAGCTCAGAGATTCCTTTGAGGGTTTCACAATGAGGTGGAGGTTTTAATCCTATGGGTTTGGCTTTTTTCTCCCCAGGGTAAACCCGGGCTCCAGGGCTTGCCAGGACGTGTGGGTTACCCTGGGTCAGATGGTTCCCCTGGCCTGGATGGCAAAACTGGGCCATGGGGGCTACCAGGAGAGCAGGTGAGCCATGGGCAAGCAGGCAGGGCCAGGAGATGGCCAGGATTGGGATGAGGAAGCTGCAGCCCTGAGCTCCAGGCAGGAGAGAAGGGTTCCTAATGGTGCTGCCCTTCGTGTCTATGTGTTTCCTTTCACTAAAATATTCTTCCTAATTCTTCCTACAAACCCAGGCAGCCCTGGATTACTGCCTCGAGGTTCATCTCTTCCATTAAAAAAAAAAACAAAAACCAAACCTGTAGAACATCACACATGTGCTTTGAGGTGCAATGGGGATGAGCCCAGGGCTGCAGGTCCTGCACTGTGGTGGGACTGAGCACCTCAACCTGCTCCTTGTGTTTACAGGAGAAAATGGTTGGGGAGGGTTGGGGAAAAAAGGAAAATGAGAGCAATTGTGGAGTGCCTGGAGAGCCTTCAAGCTCTGGAGCTCTTGGTGCTGTGGTGGTCCCTGGGGTCCTCCAGCCCCATGGCAGCAATGCCCTGATGCTCCTGGGTCTGGAAGCTTTGCCAGGGGTCTTTTGGAGGATGGAGACAGGGACTGGACCATGCTGGGGGGTTTGGGGCTCCCAGCATCCCCCCAGCAGCACACACTGGAGAGCTGGAGCTGCTGGAGCTGGTGGGAGATGCTGTAGATCCCCCAGTGCTCACCCTGCTCCTTCCTCCCTCTCTCTAGGGGCTGCAGGGCTTCCAGGGTGACCAGGGGATGGCTGGAGAGAAGGGAGAAGAGGTAAACTGGCTCTGACTGAGGGCACCACTCAGTCCCAGCCCATCCCAGCACCTACACCTCATGCCTAGCAGCCAGAGCTGGGCTTTACTGCTTTAACCCCCTTCATGGGGCACAGCACCCACCTTCAGCCTCCTGATGGTCCATGGGCCCACTTGTCCCTGTTGTTCCTGTTTCAGGGTTTCTTGGGTGACCTTGGAGCAGCTGGGGAGAAAGGAGAGAAGGGAGTGAAGGTGAGGGTGCTGCCCTTGCCCTCCACAACCCCAGCAGGGCCAGGCAGGGGCTTTGCTCCTTCCCAGCCCAGGGGATGCTCTCCTCCATCGCTCAGGATGCTCTTGGCTTTTCCAGGGGGTGAAGGGAGAAAATGGGCTGCCAGGTCCTGTTGGGCTGCAGGTGAGTTCCCAGGGATGTCCCACACCCTGCCAGGATTGCTCCTTCCTTCCATGCCCTTTCCTTGGCTGTTCCAGGAAACAGCCTCCATCCCTGGCTCCATCCCTGGCTCCATCCCTGGCTCCAATCCACATTCACCTGGCTTTGGGAAAAACCCTCGTGGTCTCTGCTTTCCATCAACCTCTGCCAGGGATGGGACAAAGGCAGCTGCCACCTGGGGTTGGGCACCTTGCTGACATCCCCTCTCCTGGCTTTTCCCCCAGGGGATGTCGGGTCTGAAGGGGGTGATGGGCTTCCAAGGCCCTGTGGGGCTGGAGGTGAGTGAGTGGGTTTGCTTCCTCTGTGTCCCCAGCCCTCACCAAAAAGGTGCAGGAGCCTCCTGTTCCCACTGGGAATGTGGGGCTGAGGAGGGAGGACTTGAGGGAGGTCACTGGCACCACTCCATGGTTTGCTCTTAGAAAATACCTGTTTTTATTCCTTTCTTCTGAGAGCTGGGCCTAAACTATGTCCCTGTCTTTGTCCTTCTAATAATGGGGACATTGTCCCAGAGCAACGAGGCACATGTCCCTCTGCATGCTGGTGGCAGGAACTTCCCCTTTGCTTCCAACATCTCCCATGTGGACATTTCCATCCCAGCTCACTCACCTGGCTGGTGATGAAGGAAAATGAACCTTGCTAGAGCAGGTTGCATCCTGATTTATTTTAGGTGCCCACCTCCAGCCAAGGTGAAGCCCAGGGCTGAGAACACTTGGGTTTTTCCATGCTGCTCTCAGCATCCCGATGGCTCCACTGTTCCTGGGACACATCCCAGCCAGGGAAGGGTTTGCTCTGGGTTTGAAAGGAAAATCCATGTGGTTTGGTGGTGGTGAATGGAAGCATCAAGGACGGGGGGTGGCCAGGTAGCTGCTGGAAGTGTCTGGTGGGGAGAAAAAGAGGGAATTTGGGATGTGAAGGCTAAAAGGAGAGAATGGAAGCAGAAGTGGCATTCTGTCTGTCCTTCTGCAGGGTGAAGGTGGCTCCGTGGGTCCCCCGGGCTGCCCTGGCCCCAGGGTAAGTCACAAGGAGCTGCTGGAGCTGTGGCTGGGATGCGGCACCAGCTGCTCCCCAGCATCATCCCTGATTTTCAGTTGGGAAGGATGTGTCTGCTCAGCTCCTGGGGGTGCTGACTGTGGGACAAATGGTGCCCAAACTCCCAGATCTCAGCAAACATTCCCCTAGTCTTGTGCTGCCATGGGGAATGTCTCAGGGGGGTCTGTCCTGGCCCCTCCTGCGTGGTGCTGGTGGCCACAGGGCTCAGCACCCTCTTGCATTCCAGGGAGAGCCGGGCCAGCCGGGAGCTGTGGGGTGCCAGGGGGTAAATGGATCTCAGGTGGGTCTGACCCTCTTCCCATCCTTTGCTGTTTGGGATTTTCCAGCCACTTGGCTCATCCTACCCCACCCCATCCCACCCATCCCATCCCATCCCATCCCATCCCATCCCATCCCATCCCATTCCATCCCTGCTCTCTCCCCAGGGAGAAATGGGTCCTCCTGGCTTGCCTGGCCCCCGGGGTCCCAAGGTAGGTTGGGATGTGCCTGTTCCCAAGAGATGAGGGAGGTTTAGGTTGGAATTTGGGAACAATTTCTCCCTGGAAAGGGTTGCCAGGGCCTGGCCCAGGCTGCCCAGGGCAGGGCTGGAGTCCCCATCATCCCTGGAGGGGTTTCAGACCCTGGAGATGTGGGGATGAGGGACATGGGGTGGGGATGGGGGAAGGGTCGGGTTTAATGATCTTTGGGTTCCTTTCCAACCAAAACTGTTCCATGAAACAACCTGGCAGTGATGGTGTCAGGAGAACTGCTGGGGGAGCTGGAACCAGAGACTGTCCCAGGTTTCTCCCAGCCTGGAGGGGTCTCTGTGATCTCATCCCACCCCAAAGGGATAAGGTGTGGGTGGGAACCATTTCTGTCCCCCTTGCTGAGGTGGGGGTCCCATTGCACCATCCCTCTGGCAGCCCTGGGGAGGGTTTTTTTCACCTCAGGCATTGCACAGGGCTGCAGGGATCCAGTTCTAACTTCTCATCCTCCACCCCTTTGCAGGGACCTCAGGGTCTGCAGGGCAGACGTGGCCCCCCTGGCCCCAGGGGTGTGCAGGTAAGTGGGTGCTGCTCTGGATGTCCCCGAGGTGTGGGTCACCCTCCATGTGTCTGAGTGAGGAAGGAGCTGATGGGGTTGTCCCCCATCCATGTGCCTTGCAAGTGGACTTGAAGTCCCTGACCCTGCAGGTCCTGATGTCCCAGGACTGCTGGGCGGGGGGGGGTGATGGGGACATTGTCCCTGCAGCGGGACATGGAGCTCCCGGGGGGCTGGGCAGGGTTCCTGTGGGATGGAGTGTGAGAGCATCCCATCCCTCTTCTCCACCCTCTCCCACCACCACCTTTGCTTTCCCCAGGGCCCAGCAGGGATGGAGGGATCTGCAGGTCCCAAAGGAGACCCCGTAAGAACCTGATCACCTTGGGGGAGATGAACCCGGGGACTCAGAGCTTTCCCTGGAGGGACCTGGGAGAAGGGGGGATGAGGTGTCCCTGCCTCTGCTTTTGGTGCCCGCAGAGACCTCATGGACAGAGCCTGGGGGGTCCCTGGCAGCCCTGGGGAGGGGACACGGGGGGCTGGGTGGTCTCTGCCCTGCAGGACACAAGCTGATGGCAGCACTGCTCTTGCAGGGCACTGATGGTGTCCCTGGGCTGAGGGGACAGCTGGGACAGGAGGGTCCTGGGGTAAGTCCATGGGAGGGGTGTTTGGGTGCTCCCATCCTCCCCCTCACAGCCCCCCAAAGCTGCTCCCCCAGCCACCCCACCCCCTTCCCCCCCGTGCCTGGGGGGTGATGGCCACGTCCCTGTGCCCACACTCCTCATCTCCAACTTCCTCTGACTGCTGCTTGCAGGGACCTGGTTTATTTTTTTATGGATTTATTTTACTTATGGAGCTGCTCCATCCTTCTCCCTGCATCCTCAGTGCATCCCTTTGCCCATGGGATTTGGGTGCTGAGCTGCCCTTTCCCAGGGGCAAGGGGACCATGGCAGCTTGGCCTTGTCCCACCCCATCCCATCCCACCTGAGCACAGCCCATGGAGCCTTTGCATCTCCTGCTGAGCAGATCTTCCTCTCTGGTTCTTGCTTTGGTTCAGTTGGAATTTATTCTTTTTCCCTTTCAACCTGCATTTGGTGTCTCCCTCTCTCTCTGAAGGGCTTTGTTGGTCTGCCAGGTTCCAGAGGCACCCAAGGAGAGGGGGTGAGTGGTAGTCCCGTGCCCATCCCTGCCTGAGGTGCAGGGGAGCAGCCTTGGAGCATCCCGGAGGCTCCAGCTCCGGGTTCTGTGGCTGCATTTGGAGCTGGGGTTGGAATGGGATGGGACCTGCAGGGGTCTGGGGGGGCAAAACTCCATTTGCTATGGTACCAGGAGCTTTCAGACCCCCCAGGGCTGTCCTGGCTGCTTGGGGAGGGCTCCAGGGAAGCAGGAAGGTGGGGATGAGAGGCTCATCACCCTGCTTATCCCAGGACAGGGCTGTTGGGATGCCACCACCCATCCTGCCTGCCTGGGACCTGGGGTGGGATTGTCACAGGGAGCTGGGGACACGAATTGTTTGGTGATGAATGAACCCAGGAGGTCTGGGGCTGCCCCCACCACAAGATGCAGGTCCAGCACAGGTCTGTTCTCAGCTCTGGAAGGCAGGGAGGAAATCCTTGATCTAAACTGGGCAAAATTGGGCAAAATAAACATTTATTTGATGCCAGAATCAGCTCACAGCATGCTTTGCAGTGGATTACTGTGGCTTTCTGAGTTTGCCCTCCAGCTCTGCTGCCCTTGCAGGGTTGTCGAGGTCCAGAGGGAGCAAAGGGAGAGCTGGGACCCCAAGGAGAAAAGGTACCCCCCACCCAGGCTGCTGCTGGGCATCCCTCCAGATGATTCCTCTTTTGTTGCTCAGTTCTGCTCTTTTCCAACCAGTGGAGAAGGATGCTGGGGATGTCCATTTGCTTCTGGGCAGCCAGGCAGCTGGTACTGCCCCTGATCACACTGCTGCCTGAGCCCCCTTCTCCACTCTGCCTGCTTAAACCCTTCCTTTGCCCCATTCTTGGTGTCCTGGGAACCTTCTGGGGGGAGGGTGCTGGGGTGTTCACCCAGGGTGGGTGCCCCATGCCAAGGGATGTGTGTGCAGAGGGGGAGGGAGTCTGGGGTGGTTCCTGCCCACAGCTTGGGGACCCCCAGGCCCTTCTGTCCCCCTTCTTTGCAAGTCCTGATGTGTCATCTTCCTCCAAGGGTCCCCGAGGAGCACAAGGAGCCAAAGGACCCCCAGGCATGCGGGGCCATGCTGGCTTCCAGGGATTTCCTGGACCTCGTGGGGCAGTGGGGTCCCAGGGACCTGATGTAAGTGTCAGGGGTGGTGTGGGATGTGGTGTGGTGGGACAGCCCTGGTGTCACCCCCAGGGCAGTGTGGGCACTGCTGCCTGGTCAAGGGTCACCCCAGGTTTGTGGGATCCCTGAACCCAGATGTGGGGGGGCTGGGATGCAATCCTGAGGCTCAGAGCCTCACAGAGCATCACAGAATTATTCCGCTTGGAAACAGACCTTGAAGATCATCGAGGCCAACCATGAACCCAACCGAGTCTTTGTCCCTCAGCACCACATCTTGGCACCTCCAGGGATTTGGGGGTTCAACCTGTGCCAGTGTTTAATAACCCTCCCAGTGGGGAAGTTTCTTCTAACATCCATCTCTTTGCCAACTCCTCTCCCCCTCTCTCCTGGCAGGGAGAAGAAGGTCAGATGGGTCCCATGGGGCTCAACAGCAGTGAGGGACCCAAGGTCAGCTCCAGGATTTGCTGCAGTGTCCCCTGGTTCCTGCCTCACCTGGAGGGCAGGGATGGGGACAGCACCCTGATGCCCCCCTGGGAGAGTCCCCAGGCCCCTTGTCCCATGCAGGGCTGGATGAGGGGTTCCTGGGGACAGGGGGGGTCTGCAGGGTGTCCTCAAAGTGACTGTGCTTCCCTTCCTGTGGATTTTAGGGAAGCCGTGGACCCGATGGCCCAAAAGGGACCCCAGGACCACGGGGAGCCCGGGTAACTCGGGGGGTGCTGTAGCTGATCCTGGAGGGGCTTTGGCATCAGCTTCACCTCCAAACCTGCAGCTTTGCTGCTGGGGAAAGGATGATTTTTTTCTTCCCTTTTGTTGTTTTCCAGGGCCGTGTGGGACAGCGTGGGCTGGCTGGAGTCCCTGGGCTGCCTGTAAGTAGCAGATGTCCCCTAATGTCTCATGTCCCAGTGCTGGGGACATCGGGACTGGGATGGGGACATCAGCTCTTGGGGAGCTGTATCCAGGTGGGAGGGTTGGGCTCTGCCGGGGACTTTGCACAGGAGAACTTGGGGATCAGCACTTTACTCTTCTGTGTGGTGCAGGAAGGGTTCTGAGAAACCACCTGCCCAGCACCACAGCTTCCATCTTAACCTGCAGCAGAGAAAATTCAGGAAGTAACAGCTCTAAAAGAAGAAACAAAAAAAATCCCAAAAAACCTCAGAAAAGCAACTCTGTGATTCAGAGTCTTGTTTGGTGAAGGAGCCAGGCAAAAACAGCCAGAGTGAGAAGGGAAAATCCATGGTCAAGGAATGGGTTTCCTTCCACACTCCTGCTGTTTCCCAGCAATGACATCCAAGGGTGGAATGGAGCAGGAGGAGCTGCAGGAGTCTCCTGCTGAGGAACCACTGGCTCAGTCCAGAGCATCCCAGCACCCTGGGGATGGGGTCACCTCTCATCCCCCCCCTTTCCATGCTGGAGGGAGGCTCCTGATGGGGGCACCAGGGTCTCCTTCCCTGAGATGAGCCTCTCCTTCCAGGGCTCACGGGGCATCTTGGGAGCAGAAGGTGCAGAAGGAAAGCCTGGTACACAGGTTCCCATTCTACACTCTGTACTTGGCTGTGGGTGAGGGCTGGGATGGTGGTTTATACCCAGAGAGGGGGCTGAGCCCAAGGAGGGGGCACTTCCCAACTCCCCCATCCCCATGGCCAGACCTTGAGCCCATGTGGGACCTCCCCTCCCCATGATGTGCAACTGGGATGATGTGGTGGGACTGGGAGAGGCTGCTCCTTCCTCCCCATCCTCACCATCACCTGCCTTGTCCTGCAGGGCTCCCCAGGGACCATGGGCAGCCCAGGCAGGAGGGGAACACCTGTGAGTAGAGCTCTCTGAATTCTGTCCTTCCTCCCCTGGAGGATCTGCCTCAAAACCAGGGGATGGGGTGCAGGTGATGGGCAGCCCTGGTGCTCCTCTGGGTGGGGGTGCAGGCAGGACCTGAGGGGTGCAGGGGGGGATGGAGCAGTGCATGGTGCTGGGGATGATTCCTCAGCCCTGGTGCTGCTGTCCAGAACGGGCCCAGCAACCTGGGCTGGTGGCAAAGTTATCCCTTCTGCAGGATTTCTAAGATTGGGTCATCTTTGCTTGGAAATGTAACAGGACAAGGAAAAGGAATTAAATCTGGTGTTTTGCTCCAAACAAAAATAGGAAAAATGTCCTGCTCTGGGTGGGAGAGGTGCCCTGAGGTTGCTCTTGGGTGGGTGTTGTGTGCGTGGGTGCTGGGGTGGAGCTGGTTTGCAGTGGGAAGCACCAGCTGGGATGCTCTTGGACCACTCACTGCATCCCTTCTTCTGCCTTCCCTCCATCCCTCATCTTCTGCCCTTTCCTCCAGGGTTTTGCTGGCTTGGAGGGGAGCCGTGGGCACACAGGACCTCCTGGATCCATAGTAAGGGGAAGAAAAAAAAATTGTTCCTTCTGCATTTTCTTATGTGGGAAGTCAGCAGGGCTGGTGGGAGACATGGGACTTTGTGAGCCAGCAGGGGATCTGTAGGACCTTCTGATCTTCTTGTTAAAAAACATTTTAAAGTAGCAGAAGTAGCTGGGGAAGAGCAGAATCATTTTCCTGGGGCATCACCCTGCCCAAAGGGGTTTGCAGCTTCCCCAGGCCTAGCAGGGGGCCTCCTGGGGGATGGCAGCCCCTGGAAACCCTTCATTCCCAACTGGATCAAAGTGTTTTCTCCATCCGTGGGTGATGCAGGTTTAGGAAGGACAATCCCATGTCCTTCCCCACTGGGATGGAGACTCAGAGCAGCCCAAAGAACTCCTCCTGCAGAGCCTGCTCTCAGCTGGGCTTGGTGATGACCCCAAGAGTGAATATTGTCACCTCTCCTGGTGACAGCCCTGCCAGAGAGCCAGCCATGGGGTGCTGGTGTGCAGGAGCCACAGGATGGGCAGAGGTGTCCCCAGAAACCTCCTCTGGACCTGGGGACACCTCCCTGGGAGCACAGAGGCAGCAGAGGAGGCTCAGGGGGGGGTTGTCTCATCTCAGCCCTTTGACTGACAACCCCATCCCAAATATTTCCAAAGGGCTCTCTGGGAAAACCTGGACCTGATGGAGACCCAGGTTCCCTGGGCCCAAAGGTGAGAGCTAGGGGGTGAGGGGACCATGAGCATGCCAGGGAGGGTGGTTGGGGCAGTGATGGTGGGAAACAGCCCTGAGAGGCTCTTGGCTGCCTTGGAGAGAGCTGGGGAGGGTCCTGTGGGTTCAGAGGTGGGGACCAAGGACGGGAAGGTGCCTGTCTGCATCCCAGAAGTGGAGGTTTGTTAATTCCCTCATCTTTCCTGGCAGGGACTGCCTGGGAAGCCTGGCTCAGAGGGGCCACAGGGACCTGTGGGCACCCACGTAAGTGATGGGACCTGCCTGCTGGGGGGGGGATGCTGGGGTGGGGGGATGTTTCCTGGAGTATCACTGCCTGCATCCAGGACCTCCCCCTCCTGCCATGGCTCCTGCTGTGCCAGGGTCTTCCCTGGTGGAGAGCTGAGCCTCAACACCTTCTCCCCAAACCCTGGAGACACGAGGTGGCTCCTGCTGCCTCCTAACACTGGGATTCTCCCCAGGGCTACCCAGGACCTGCTGGTGACCATGGGAGGCCAGGGCAGAGGGGAGACAAGGTATGGGTGGGAGATGCAGCAGGGCTGGGAGTCCAGGTGGTAGGGATGCTGTTGGGTTGGGGCTGTTGAAGCTGAGGGATGGGTTTGGGTGGTTTGGGCTCCATCAGCCATGCCAAGGGGGTGGGAGCAGGAGAAAGGATGGAGGGGGCTCCCACATTGGGTTCTTCAGCATTTCATCTGCCCAGAGTCCTGGAGCTTGTTGTAAGGCACCAGGCACCTGGTCTGGGGTATGTTTGGTTTGTTTGTTTTTTTAATTTAAGAGGTGACTAAACTAAACGAGAGGAAAGGAAATCCTTCTTGCCTTCCCAACAGGGAGAAAGAGGAGTCCAAGGCCCCCCAGGATTTCCAGGGAAACCTGGTCCCAAGGTCAGTGCCCGGGCATCTCTGAGGTCTCTGCTGGGCTGGAAATGGGGAGATGGGGAATCGAGGGGCTGAGCTGGGGAGGGGGCTGTGACAGGGGGTTCTGATGATGCTCTCCTCCCCACCCAGGCCCTGCCAGGTCCCCCGGGTCCCCGAGGTGCTCCCGGATCCCAGGTAGGGTTGGATGTGCTCAGTTTGTTCCTATCCCCTGGGCAATGCCTGTGATAAAACTGTGAGCTCCTGGGGAGGATGTGGAGCTGCTGGAGAGAGTCCAGAGGAGGATCCAGAGATGATCCAAGGGCTGGAGCTGAGAGAATTGGGGGTGTTCAGCCTGGAGAGGAGAAGGCTCCAGGGAGACCTTAGATGGCACACAATGAACCATCCCCCCAACCCCCTTCTGGGGGTCTCCTGTCCCTCCTGGCTGTGTCCATGCTCCTGAGCATCCCTCTTGTTTCAGGGCAGAGTGGGAGAGCCGGGTCCTCGAGGGCTTCCAGGGCTGCCTGTAAGTGGGAGAGCTGCACCCTGCTCTGTGGGGTGGGGATGGGGATGTCCCATGGGGTGGGGATGGGGATGTCCCATGGGGTGGGGATGGGGATGTCCCATGGGGTGGGGAGAGGTGCCTGCTCTGGAGGAAGCTTTTGGGGACTGAGCTGTTGGGGAGCAGCAGAGGGGAAAGGGCCCTGAGGGTAGGACCCAAACCCCTCTGAGGTGTCTGGTTGGTGACAAGCTGGGTTTGGGGACAGCAATGCCCTCCTACACCCATACTGGTGACACACCAGCACCCACCAGTCAGAGGTGGCACCTTGCAGACCCTATGGTTGCCTACATGGGGGTCCCACCAGCATTGCCCTCTATGGAGCTGCTTTTTGGGGTGCTTCATTGTCCTTTTGGTCTTGCAGGGTGTTTCTGGTGCCCGGGGCCTGGATGGTGTCCCTGGGAAGCATGGCTCAGCAGGAGAAATGGGAGCTCCTGGAGCAGCTGGTGCTGCTGGACCCCAGGGGTACCCGGTGAGTGCAGCTGAGACCCCTCCTCACTTCACTCCATGCACAACACAGCCCCCTGCCCCAGCCAGCTGCTCACTGCTGGGAGGACCCAGGGCACCACTTCTGCTGGTCCAGCACTTCTCAGGGAGCTCCCAAAAGCACCTGCAGGAAGAGAAGGGTCAGGGAAGCTGTGGATGGTTTCCCTGCCCATGGGGATGTGGCCACCCACACGTGGGGGCTGCAGAGACCTCGGGGTGAGATGCTGCTGATGTGGGCTCTGTTTCTAGGGTCAAGAAGGTCCCAAGGGGCCTGAAGGGTCTTTGGGGATGAAAGGAGAGAAGGTAAGGTCTGAGAAGGTGAGGTCTGAGCAGCTCAGGTGGGCAGAGTCTTGGGGTCACTCTGCTTGCCCAAAGTGGGGGAGTTGAACCCCACCTCCCAGTTTGTCCCCTGGGTTTGCCCAGTGGGATGCAGATGGATGTCACTGGTGGCAGAGCCCTGCAAGAGGGGTCTGTGGGGGGACATCTGGAGGACAGCCAGGGCTGCCTGTGCTGACATGGGGTGTCCTTTGGCAGGGCAAAGCGGGGGACCCCGGGGATGCTGGCACCAGTGGGCTGGATGGGGAGCAGGTAGGTGACCTGGGGACCCTGTCCTGCTCTCCAGCCTGATTGTCTGGGGTGGGAAGAGAGGTGGGCGTTGATCCTCAGCTCACCCAGGAAGTTAAAGCTGTGCCCAAGGTTCTGGGTGATGGTTCCAGTGATCTGGGCCAGGGCCAGCCTCTGTGTTTCCTCCCCAGGGACCACCAGGACAGGCAGGAGCAGAGGGGCAGCCAGGACACAAAGGAGAGCAGGTGGGTGCTGAGGGTGACAAAAAAACAACACAGGAAGGACATGGAGCTCTTGGAGAGTCCAAAGGAGACCCCAGAGATGCTGGGAGGGCTGGAGCAGCTCTGGAGCCAGGCTGGGAGAGTTGGGGGTGTTGAGCCTGGAGAAGAGAAGGCTCCAGGGAGCCCTTAGAGCACCTTCCAGTGCCTGAAGGGGCTCCAGGAAAGCTGGGGAGGGACTTGGGACAAGGGCCTGGAGGGAAGGGATGAGATGAGGGGGAATGGCTTTAAACTGAAAGAGGAGATGGAGAAGAAATCTTAGGAAGAAATTCTTTGGGGTGAGGATGCTGCCCCATCCCTAGCAGTGTTGAAGGCTGCATGGTGCTTGGAGCACCCTGGGCTGTGGGAGGGATCCCTGATCATGGGTTGGGATTGGGTGATCTTTCAAGTCCTTTCCAACCCAACCCATTCTATCAGATAATGGGGCTCACCTGGCCCTGCTGCTCCAGAGGCTGATGGAAACCTAAATCCACCCAGATCTGTTTGAAATCCCCCCCATCATCCTCCTGCCTGGGCTCTGTGTTGCTGGGTGTGGGAGGGGGGTCCAGGTCTCCTCAAAGCTTGGGTACCTGTTACAAACAAACCAGGGGTGGCTGAGTTGGAGGGCAGAGCCAGAGTCAGCTGGGAAAGTCAGCCCAGAATGATCCTGCTCATCCTTGTCCTGTCCAGGGAGAGCCAGGAACCTGTGGAGCTCCAGGCAGCAGAGGGGAACCCGGGGAGCCAGGGGACAATGGTCCAGAGGGGCCACCAGGGAGGCCCGGGAGGCATGGAGAGGAGGTACGTGTGCTGGTGACACTGTGGTGACCACTGCTGCCCAGCTGTGTCCCCTGCCCAGGCACAGGGAGCAGCTGCTGCTCCTGACACTGCTGCTCCCCTCTGGGCAGGGTGACACTGGGGATGCTGGGGACCTGGGGGAGCCAGGACCACGGGGACAGAAGGTGAGGGGTACCCCTAACTCTATGCAGCACCTCGGGGATCCTGCTCAGCAGACCAGGGTGTCCCCAGGGCTCAGACCTGGCATCAACACCTCTCCTGAGCATCCTAGTGAGGGGGTGCAACACATCACCCCCACTTCACTGCCATCCCTTTTGCTGCTTCTCCATCCCTGAGCAGGGTGATGCTGGCCCCAGGGGTCTTCCTGGAGCACCTGGTCCTGGAGCTGTGACAGGGGAAATTGGGGAGAAAGGCCATAAAGGAGAGAAGGGCCAAGAAGGTTTGCTGGCAAGTACAGAGAGGGGTTCCTGGGGTGCTGGGTGCCAAGGAGGGGGCTGCAGGAGCTGCAGAAAAACACTGGGAATTGGTAAATCTGCAGAATTTGGGGGTTTTATGTCTCATGGGCATGACTCCAGTCTGGGTTAAGGCTGCCTCTGGGCAAGCTTCAGCCTCCTGCCCCCCAGGCTGAATGTCCCCTCTGTGTCCCAGGGCCAGGTGGGTGTCACAGGCACTGCAGGACCTGCTGGAGCCAGGGGATGGTTTGTAAGTCACCTCATGTCCCTTGTCCCTTTCCTGCTGCGGTGGGGTGTGACTGGGAGCACTGGAGAGGGTTGGATCAATGGGGCTCCTTTCCTTGTCCCCTGACCAGGGTGGGACAGGTCTCCGAGGTCCTCCTGGGCTGGATGGTCCTGAGGGAGTGAAGGTAAAGCCAAGTGATGGCTCCAGCTCCTCATCTCTGGGTGAAATGGGGCTTTAGGGTTGGTTTTGGTTTTTTTTTCTAGTCTTTTCCCCACTCTGCTTTCTGCCTCTGGCTGATGGGGAATGTGGTGGGGCTGGGGTGGAGGAGATGGGGCAGCCCCCTGGGGCTCCTGCCATGGGACACCTGAGATCCGAAGTCAACAAGGCAAGGAAGGATTTGCCAGGGACAGAGCTGTTTTCCCTTCCTCCCCAGGGAGATCCAGGGCCACGAGGCATGGAGGGACCTGCTGGTGCTGCAGGGATAGAGGTACTTGTGCCCAGGATCCTGTAGAACTGGGAATTTCTAAAGGTTTCCTCAGTGCTTCACCATTTCCAGCACAAACCAAAGCCCAAAGGGGTTTTTGCTCCTTTAATTGGGGGGCTTGGGCATATGAGGAGGGGATTTTGACACCTTGTACATTGACATTGGGTCCCAGGGGGTACTTACACGCCCCCACCCCAAAATTCAGACCATGCCAGGAGTGCCTCATGGGAGACCCACAGGCCCCATGGGCAGCCCCAAGTGATGCTCTTGGGTCTCTGATCCTGGTGTGAGGGAGGGGGTGCTGAAAACACAGGCAAAGGGCCTGAGCATAGGGCAGGGGGTGGTGAGGAGCTGCTTCTAAATCCCCAACATCACCCCAGGGACTCGCTGGAGATGATGGGGCCAAGGGAGACAGCGGCAAGCCCGGTCCCATGGTGAGTACCCCCCTGTCCCTGGGTTTGTTTGGTGGCATCTGGTGATGGAGCAGCAGGGGACACACTGTGTCACCCGGGGCATGGCTGCAAAGCTGTGACAGCCCCAGTGCCAGGCTGGGTCTCCTGGGTCCTGCCCTGCAATGGCTTTGTCACCGGGTTGTGTCACAGTGTCACTTTGTCACTTTCCCTCCAGCCAAAGCTCTTTAAAGACATTTTGATGCCCTAATTGCAGACCCTGACAGTGCTGGGGCTGCTCTGCACTTGATGTTTTGCTCTCAGGGTCTGCCCAGGGCAGGTCCAGGGCATTTCCCTTCCCCTCCTCCTGTTTTTCCCAAGCAAATCCATAGGTTTCCAGGTCAGAGAGCACCAGGACCATCCCTGCATTACCCTGAGATGGATTTTCTGGTCATGAGCCTGATGTGTGCAGGGCCATGGACCTGTGGGACAATTCCCATTTGCACCCAGTCTGCCCCCAGTGCCCTGCCAGCCGTGTCCTGGTCCCCTTGCCTTTGCTGGGGGAGGTGGGGATGGGAATGACCTCCTGGGCAGGGGATGGGATTTGCAGAGCAGGCAGTGGGAGCTGTCACCCCTCGGTCCCCAGGCTGGGGGTGAGGGTGGCCCTGCTCTGTGCACCCCAGGGTGCAGCGGGTGCCCGGGGCTCGGTGGGTGCCCCCGGGCTGCAGGGATACAGTGGGCACGGAGGAGCCAGAGGAGCTGCGGGCACCAAGGGACAGCCAGGCCGGAGGGTGAGTCCCCCCTGCACGGGGACAGGCAGGGGACATCCCTGGCCTCAGCACAGCCCCAGACCTGGGGGTCTCTGGGTGGAGGAACGACCCCAATCCTGACCCTGGAGCTCTGTACCCACCCTCCTGCCTTCCCCCATATAACCCCGAGGTGATTCCAACCTCGTGTTTTGTCCCCAAATGAACTCAGGGTCCTCTCGGGCCACCGGGTGAAGCTGGAGCCACGGGGCTGAGCGGCACCGAGGTGGGTGGGCTCGGAACCGAGGGGGTGGGCTCCGAACCCAGGAGGTGGGCTCCTGTCCTCCCCTGCTTCTCCCAGCTCTGTCCGGGGGCTGGGTGAATGAATAACCCTGGATTTATTGGATTTTTTTATTTTCCTTCCCAGGGTCTGGTTGGTGCCAAAGGGGAGCTGGGCAAGCCGGGAAGACCAGGACAGATGGTGAGGAGGAGTGGGATGGAGCCATACTTGGTCCTCCTTGGCCCAGGGATGCTGTGGGGTCCGGGTCCTGCTGGAACCCCCAGACAATCCCCCTCTGCCCATCCTGCTCTGAGAGGGGAAAAAAACCTCAGCTGGAGACTTGAGCTTGGAGCTGCACACATGGGGAAGGGGTGTCCTCAGCATCCTTACCCAGGGGGTTCCTTCTCCTTTGGGATTTTAGGGGTCTCCAGGACGAACCGGTCCTAAAGGGTGGAAAGGTCGCAAAGGACAAAAGGTACCTCCAGAATCCCCCCCAAAGGGGACCTGCAGCACTCAGGCATGGGGGGGTTGAACCCTGCTCTCTCCATGGAGAGGAATCCAGGGGGATTCCCCCAGGGAGGGCTGTTTATCCCTGCTGTACACATCCCTGCCCAGCAAACACAGAGCCCTTGGGTGCCCTTGGCTGCTTTTTGGGTGGGGGGTTGGCAGGTCTCCCAACCCATCTCACCCCAGGGCTGCCTCCATCCTGGCTCAGGTGCCGTTTGGAGTTGGGAAAAGTCCCTCTGGGACCTCTTTTTCACTGCCCAGCTCTGTGCCACAGCCTTGATGCCCATCCCCAGGGTCCCACCCCACCTGAGCTCTATCCCTCCCCACCTCTCTGCCCCTTTTCCCCACTCCTGCTCCCACATGGGGCCAGGCTGCTGCTGACCCACATCTCTTCTTCTCCCAGGGTGATGTGGGGCAGGAAGGGGAAGCAGGGGTCCCTGGAGAAGCTGGCAGACGGGTAAATGTCACCGGTGTCCCCACACCCTGATGCCCTGGTTTGCTGGGGGGTGGGCAGCCAGGGGGGGATGTTGGGCAGCCTGGAATTGCTCCTGAGTCTTCCATCTGCTGTTCCCAGGGCAAGAGAGGCAAAGTGGGGCACAGGCCCCCAAGAGGCCCCCGGGGACCCAAGGTAGGTGGGACCCAAGGGATGCTGTAGCACCCTGGAAACTCAGGGGTGCTCCCACCTGCCCCAGCTCTCCTGGCTTGGAGATGAATAAGTCAGTACAGGGGCCTGGGGTGGGGGTCTGTGTCCCCTGTCCCTTCCAGCACAGGGGGGGCTCTCTTGCACCCCCAGCCCCCGTGGGCTGCTCTCCCTGCCTTTTTGCAACACTGCTTTTGCATTTCAGGGCTACCCAGGTGACGAGGGGCTGCAAGGACCCCAGGGACCCCAGGGACCCTATGTGAGTATGAGCCTGGGGGTTTCAGGGTGCTCCCTGTTTGGTCCCTGCAGGTACCAAAGCCATGGAAGTTTCTAGGTGGTCCAGCCACCCACCCCATCACTCACTCACTCACTCACTCACTCATCTCATCTCAATCTCATATCTCATCTCATCTCACCTTCTCCTCCCTAATTCCCACCCCAGCAGGGTGTGTGCAGTCAGGCAAATCAAACCATTCCCAATGTCTTGTTCCAGAGGTGGAAGATTCCCTGTGAAGTGTCTGGTGCCTGGCAGTGCCCAGTGCTTGCACAGGACTATGTCCACCTTCCCAGAGAGCTGCCATGGCTGGAGGGATTGCTCCTAAAAAACCCTACTCAAAGATGTTTTAACTAATAGAAATTGTTTTGTTTTGTGTTGTTTTTCTCCCTTTCAAAATAAAAATCCCAGCTTTGGAAACTTCATGAAACACAGCTGGGGTGTTCTGCAACCAGCCCAGGGACCTGAGCTCCACCTCTCACAGAGTTTGCTGAGGGATCCTCCTGAAAGGGAAAAAAAAAATAATAAAAATCAAAGATTTCTACTTAAAGTTTCTAAAATTGCCTGAGATTCTCAAAATCCTGGTGGCAGCCTTGGTGGTGGGGAGGTCCCTCCTGGCCGGTGAGCTGAGGGCTGCAGCCCAGCTGCAGGGTGATGCAGTGTCATTTTTTTCATCTCCTAGGGCATCCCAGGGCTGAAGGGCATCAAAGGAGACCCTGGAGCAAAAGGCCACAAGGTGGGTGACATGCACCAGCCATCTGAGGCCCCAGGCACAGGGGGGACATTTAATTTGCTGGATTCCAGCCCAGAGAGGTGGTGGGAGCCCCATCCATCCCTGGAAGTTTTTAAGGCCAGGCTTAAGGATGGGGCTCTGAGCAACCTGAGCTGGTGGGAGGTGCTGGCAGGGGGCTGGAACTGGGTGAGCTTTAGGTCCCTTCCAACCCTGTCAGTTCCATGATTCTGTGATCCATTCTCCAGTCTATGAACCCCCTGCTCTCAGCCCTGAAGCTGGGGTGGCACCAGCACATCCACTGCTGATGAGCTGAGGGACTCAGCCTTGGCCCCAGGAGCCAAGCACATCCCCAGGGTCCCATCCATCAGCCCCAGGGCTGGAAATAAGAGTGACAAAGAGTCCCTGGCAGGGGGTAGTTGCTTCCAGGAAAACAAAACCCTGGTAATAAAGCTTTCAATTGACTGCAAGCTCCATGAGTGACAGCTGAAATTGAAGTTGAAGTCCACTGTGCTCAGCAAGGCCAGGGAGCTGGGCTGGGGTTCCTCCCACTGTGCCAACAGATTTCAGCATGCAATAGATTTTTCTGTGTTTTAGTGTTTCCTGGGAACTTCTTTCAGCCCGGGGTGCAATGCTGGCAGCCTGGCCTTGCAGGGGGAGCAGAGGCTCCATCCCACTCCATCCTCCTGCCCCAGCCACCTGGGAGCAGTTAATTCCCCCAGATCACAAGGTTCTTCATCTTCTCTGTTCTTTTGTGGTTTTCATAGATTTTGCAGCCAGCTCTAACTGGGACTCCCCCATTTCCAGCTGCTTGCTGGAGGCCAGGAGGTGTCTGTCCTTGGGAAATGTCCCCAGGGGGGGCACCTCCTGCCAGGCTCAGGCAGCAAAAGCTCTGTCCCTGATGGAGTGACAGGAGCAGTGCTCCCCATGCACACCCTCCAGGGCAGGGTCTCCAGCCTGGGTTGGTGTCCCAGAGGGTCTCTGGGCCACCAAAAGTCCCCCCAACTCTCTCCTAGGGTGAGAAGGGCAGCGTGGGGGAGCGGGGCCAGCAAGGGGACGATGGCTTCAAGGTGGGTGAAGGGCTTTGCTCTTTTCCTCCCTCCCCTCAGTCCCCTGTCACCCTCTGTGACATCCTGCCACATCTCCTAGGGCAAACCAGGACCCCAAGGTGTCCCTGGGAGGCTGGGACCCAAGGGACAGCAGGTAAGGGCAGGGTGGAGGGGGAGACCGAGATGAGTATTTGGGGTGAATTCCTCAATTTTTTCATGAAAAAATACACCAAGGGAAGAGGTTGGGGTGTAGAAGGACACAGGGCTGGGGGGGTGCCCCGTCCAATGCCCTGACCCACTCTGATGTCTTTGCAGGGTGACAGTGGCCCCCCTGGCCCAAGGGGACACCCTGGCATCCCTGGGACACTGGTGAGTCCTTCACCCTCTCAGGGTTTGGTCCTGGGCTGGGGTTGGGATCCCATCTGCCCCTCTCTTAGCTGAGGGATGCAGACCTGGAGAGGGTCCAGAGGAGGACACAAAGGTGAACCCAAGGCTGGAGCAGCTCTGGAGCCAGGCTGGGAGAGTTGGGGGTGTTGAGCCCGGAGAAGAGAAGGCTCCAGGGAGCCCTTAGAGCACCTTCCAGTGCCTGAAGGGGCTCCAGGAAAGCTGGGGAGGGACCTGAGACAAGGGCCTGGAGGGATGGGATGAGGGGGAGTGGGGAAAGGGGGATTTAGGTTAGAGATGAAGAATAGGTTGCCCTGGGAGGTTGTTGCTGCCCCATCCCTGGCAGTGTTCCAGGCCAGGCTGGATGAAGCCTCATGCATCCTGGGCTGGTGGGAGGTGTCCCATGCAGGGGGGTTGGATCTTGATTATCTTCACGGTCCCTTCCAACCCAACCTTTTCCATGATTCTCTTCCAGGGCTTGTCTGGACCCAAAGTAAGTCAGGGGAGCCCTTGCTCCTGCCTTTTCCCTGGGTGCAGGGTGGCAGCTCAGCCCCCACAGCATCTCAACACTTAGTTTTTCTTCCCTCCTCCTCCTCATCCTTTGTCAGGGTCTGAAAGGTTTCCCAGGGCTGCCAGGACCTTGGGGTGCACCCGGTCTGCCGGTGAGTGGGGTCCCCAGTGTCCCTCCTGACAAAATTTGGGTCCTTTGCACCCCTCCCAGTTTGGCATCCAGGTCCCATGATGCCACACTGGGGGGGTTTCAGGGGGATGTCAGAGGAGCATGGGAGGGCAGGGGGGGACTGGTGGGCAGCAGCCAGTGTCACCAGCACTGTCACTGTCACCCAGGGTCCTGCCGGTCCCCCTGGTCCCAATGGACCTGTGCTGGTGCTGTCCAGGGAGCAGCTGCAGGTGAGTTTTGGGGAGACAGAGCCTGGGGGGTGCCAGCTGGGTGGACAGGGGGCTGGCAGCCCATGGCAGGTATGGTTAATCCCTCTCCCATCACCTCTGTCCTTGTCCCCTGCCTGTCCCACCCCTCCCTGAGCACCTCCCAGCTGAAATAAGATGGAGGGTCTGGGGGGGGGCTCATGTCAGCTTGGTTATACTGACCCCCCCTCTTTTTTCTTCTAGCACATGATTTATCCCTCCAACCACCTCAACTCCTCAGCAGTCCAGGCTCTGCTGCACACCCTGACCCAGGAGCTGCAATCCCTCCTCCAGCAGCCCAATGGCACCAAAACCAACCCTGTGGCTACCTGCAAGGAGCTGCTGCTGGCCCACCCTAGCCTGCCCGATGGTACTGGGGTGCCCCTTGGGTGTTTCCCCCACTATTGCCCCCAGATCCAACCTGCTGGGGGGATGGGCAGCTCTGCTATGAAGAGGGGCTGAGGACTTGGGGAATGGGCTCAGATGGGTTTTGGGGGCATCCCTGGAGAAAAAGGATGGAGGTTGCAGCCAGGGATGTGCCATGAGCTGAGCTGGGGTGGTTCCATGTTGGCATCCTCCCCATGCTCAAAAAAGTGGGTGCCAGGAGCCTCCCCCCTCTGCCTCCCTCCAGGGCAATACTACATCGACCCCAACCAGGGCAGCCCCCAGGACTCACTGGTGGCCTTCTGCAACTTCACATCTGGGGGTGAGACCTGCATAGCCCCCATCCACAGCCAGGTATGAGGTGGCTTTCAGGGGCAGCTCCAGCCCTGGGTGAGGACAGGGGTTGGAGGGCTGGAGAAGGGACAAGGTGGCCTGTCCCTTGCCCTGGTGACTGCTGCTATCTCAGGGAACTGTTGGAGCAGTCTGGAGTGAGGACTGTGGTCGCTGTGTGACACCAGGCTGCAGGGACAGGTCACACACAGGGCTTGGTGTAGTTGTCTCATTGTCCTGGTGGTGCCACCGTCCCCTGCTTGGCACAGCATGACACGGTCTCTGCTCCCCACAGGTCCCCATCAAGGCTTGGCTGAGTGCCTACACCTCCACGGACACCTTTGAGTGGTTCAGCACCCTTCCTGGGGGCTTCCTGGTGAGTGCCCAGCCCTGTGAGGGGACACAGAGCCCATCTCATGGGGTTGGGGGTCTCCTGGTGCCTGTCCTGCTCTGCCTGGGGTCCCACAGGGGATCCCAGTGGGATGCAACACCTCCTCCTGCAAGGAAACCCAAACCAGTGCTGAACTCCGCACAATTTGGGAGGTGAGGGGCACAGAGCCCTCCAGGCAGCCCCCAGGACCCTGTTTTTTCCCTGCAGCTGGAGTACTGGGGTGCCAGCCCAGTGCAGCTCCGCTTCCTGCGCCTGCACAGCCACCGGGCCACCCAGAGGGTCTCCTACTCCTGCACACCAAGCCCCCAGCAGCTCCAGCCCCAGCAGGAGAAGGAAATCCATTTCCTGGCTGACTCCCGGGAGCAGAGCTATGCAGCCAGCCTGCCGGGATGCCTGGTAAGCCTGGCCATGGAAAAAATCCCCCCGGATATCTGCAGAGCCCCTTGGAAGGTGCTGCCACCCCCAAAGGGTTTGGGGTAGACCTGATGGGTGGTGGGGAGGGGATGGAGAACATCCTCTGCCTAAACCCAAGGGATCTGGGGTGAAATGGGGTGGGCTGTAGGGGACACAGGGGAGGCCACCACCCTGGAGAAACCATGGAGGGCAGAAGGTGGTGACCTGGTGGTGACCCACGGGGCTGCTGGGTGATCAACCAGCGCAGAGGTGCTCCAAGAGGGTTCAGGTCCCATTCAGCTGCCCCTGGTGCTTGTTTCAGCCAGACAACGAGTCCTCCATCACTGACACCATCTTCCAGTTCACCACGGAGGAGCTCTCCCTGCTGCCCCTGAGGGACATTGCTGTCTTTCACAACGGGGACACCTCCCACCAGTTTGGGTTCACAGTCGGACCAGTTTGCTTCAGCTGAAACTGGTGACACCCAAACCCAGCCGTCTGGTTCCCTCCCCACCCAGGGATGGCCCCTCCTGGGGACACGTGGGGGAGGCTGGGGGTGGCAAGGGACTTCCCCCCCCTCTCCCTGGAGCTGCAGATTCTCTCTCTGAGATGCTGAGTTTGTAGCTGCCTTATGCCACAGACCACACTTCCTTCTGGAGTAGAAGAGTATTGTTTACAAAAATCATTTCTCTATAAATTATATGTATTATTATAATTATTATATATATATATATGAAAAGGTGCTATATTAATGACTGATTGGGGCTGCTTGTATAATTAATAACCACCAGGAACTGCCAGCCAAAGAAAAAAACAGCAAGCAAAAATACAGCCAGCCTGGGAGAAGGGGAAGGAAAGGGCCTTTTCTTTTTCTTGATCAACTGAACAAATCCTTGGAGCCTTGACCCACCAGGACCAGGCTGAGCAGCAGCCCTGGAGAACCCAGTGACTGCAGGCTGCTGCCAGCCCCCTGAAAAGGGATGAAGGATGCAAAAAAAAAACCTCCAACAAACCCAACTCCTGGTTCTGTTGTGTGTCTGGGGGGTCAGAGGACCTGGAGGTTTGTAGAGCCAGGGGCTGGAGCAAGGCTGAGCTGCTGGCAGCGTCCCTCGGGGCGGGCAGGGACAGGAATCCTGCTGTCCCTGCTGTGCCCTCTGTGTGTCACCAGCTGTGCTGGCCAAGGGGGGGGACATGGGGCAGGGTTGAGCCACCAGCCACCTCCAGGCAGGGAAATGAGCCTTGAAAAGGGTTTTTTCCACTCTGGCATTTTAATTTCCATGTGCTGCACTATGCTGGTTGTCACGTCTGCTGTAAAACCCCCCCCAGCTCTGCCCTGCCAGGGTGTGATGCCAGTCCTGGTCCTGCCAGCTGGGTCTGTCCTCCTGGCTCTGGTTCCTGCTCGGGTGGGCAGGGAGTTGGCAGCCCCCAGAGAGACCCTTTGCAGCAGGGTGTGAAGGGAGATGGAATTCCAGCTCAAGCAGAGTGGGCTGGTACGTGACAGCAAAACCAACATTTTTTTTCAGGGTTTTGTTCATAGTTTTATTTTTTAGCAGCGTTTTCCGCTGTGGTTTTTTTTGTAGAGGAGGAAAGCAGCACAGCCCACCCCTCACCCCTAGGTCTTGCTGCCCACAGCCCTTCAGCTGCCTCCCCCCAAAAAAATTATGTGTCTGTTTTTGTTGGAAACTTTTGAGAAAAGATTTTAAAGAGAAGACATGCTCGACTTGGCTTATCCGGTATTTTTTCTTAATTCAAGCAACAAACACACCCTGAAAAACTCCAGTTCCACCCCTCGGACTCCAGGGATGAAGACATTTCTACCAAATGGGGGGATTTGACCCACCCTCCCTGTTTCCTTCCCAAGCAGGGATGGATCTGCTGCAGGCACAGTGCCACGGTTGGCATCAGTGCCCGTTAGCACTTGGGGAAACTGAGGCAGGGGCTGCTCCAGCCCTCGCTGGCCCTTGCTGTGGTGCAGATGCCCGGTGTGCGGGGCCGGGAGATGCGGGGGGGATGTGGGGGGTTCCCCATGTTCCGCCCATCCCAGGCCCCGCTCCGGGCCCGTCCCCCCCGCACTACAACTCCCGGGGAGCCCCGCGCCGCGCGTCACCGCCGCGACGGGACCGGGACGGGATCGGGACCGGACGGGTCGGGTCGAGCTGCACCGCACCGGGACGGGACGAGCCCCGCACCGCCGCCATGCAGGTGAGCTCAGCCCAGCTCGGCACATCTGGGGGTTGCTGAGGGAAATCTCCCCCCAGACCCCCCGGTTCCCTTTTCCCCCCTCCCCCCGTCCCTCTCCACTCCTCCCCATCTTCACCCCCGTTTCTCCTCTCCCCCTCCCGCGGTTCCTCTCTCTCCTCTTCCCTTTACCCCTCTCCCCTTTCTCCTTCTCCCCCTTCCTCGTTCCTCTCTCCCCGTTCCCCTTTTCTCCCCCCTCCCACACCTCCAGAGTCTCCGTTTTCCCTCCCGCTCCCCAGTTCCTCGTCCCCCACCCCGTGCTTCGTCCCGTGGCTCTGGAGAGCTGTGCTGGTGAGCTGTCTGTCCACCTCTCCATCATCTCTCCCTGTTCCTGTCCGTCCCTCTGTCTCTCCGCTTGCTCCCGTTTCCCCTGTGCTGCTCCATCCCCAGCCCGGGGGCTCTCCCGTCCCCCTCTGTCCCCTTGCCCCCGTCCCCCTGTCCCACGGAGGGGTTCTCATGGCTGCCGGGGCACCCACAGCAGGAGTTCAGGTCACAGCAGGGCTTCAAACCCTGGCCCTGCAGCTCAGACCTGGTATTTAATGTCACCAGATGTCCCCCCCATCTGCTGGCATCAGCCCCTCACAGCACACACACCCCCTCCCCTTTGCGAGGTCCTGGGAGGGGGCGACTGGCACCAAGGAGCATCCCGGGGTGGGGTTCACCTCCCCAGGCCACTGTGTCCCCAGCGTGGGACTGCTGGCTGCGACAGTGTCCTGTTTGTCACGTTGTTCTGCAGACTGAGGGGTTTGCAGGGTGTGCTGCAGGCTGGGTGTCCCAGTCAGACCGGAGCAGCAGGTTGGGATGCACCAGGAAGCCTGAGACTGCTCCACAGGGGCAGTGCTTGTTTTCCACTGAATGGCAAAGAGTAACCCCAAAATTGCAGCAGACTGAGCTACAAAGTGAGGGAGGGCTTAGAGAGCTGGGTTTGTGCAGCCTGGAGAAAAGAAGAGTTAGGGGAGACCTTATTGCCCTGTTCTAGCATGGCTACCAAGAAGATGGAGACTCCCTTTTTACTTGGAAAAGGTGAGGAGTAATGGGTGCAAGCTACTCCTGGGGAGATCCCAGCTGGATGCCAGAGGAAAATTTTTCCCTATGAGAACAGTTGGACATGGGAATAATCTCCCCAGGGCAGTGGTGGACTCCCCAGCACTGGGCACTTCAAGGTTTAGCTTGGCAGGATGCTGGGCCAGCTCATCCCAACCATGGAAAAGGTTGGCACAGATGATCCCTGAGGTCCCTTCCAACCTGGGATTCTGCAGTCCCAGTTGTGCACCTGAGCAGAGGCAGCACAGGACATTTTTTTACAGAGTTTTATTTGGGTGTGGGAATACCTGAGGTGTGGAGAAAGAGCTGGGTGCAGCCTTACCCAAGCTCCTGCTGAATCACTTCTGTGTGGGCAGAGGGGTGAGGACAGGACTGTGTCCCTCCAACCCTGGCAGTGTCCTTCCCCTCTTCCAAAGAGCCCCAGAGGTTTTTAGGACTTGCCCTCTTGACCTTCACACTCTGCATCTCACACAGCAAGATGCTGCAGCAGGAGAAATTGAGCTGTAGGAGAGGAGCAAGGAGCCTTTGGCCCGAGGAGCATCATCCTGATCTTACAGCTCTGCTGGGTACCCAAAACTACGTCTTCACCCCAAGCTGGCAGAGCTGGTGCAGAGAGGGGACCCTTCTGCTCCCCTGGCCCTGAAACAGTTACCTGCAGCCTTGTGGGTGAAGCCTGGAATGGAGAAACAGCTTCATTTGAAGACTAATTATAATTAATCTGTTGCCAAAGGAAGCTTAAAAGCATGAGCCAGTTACACGTGCTAATGTGCTTTGGGTGAGGAGCAGCCAAGGGTGTAATTAGAGCCCATCTGGGGGTGGACGCTGGGGCATTGGGTGGTATTTCTGTCCAGGGCTACATCTGCTAGTGTCAGTGAGGATGGGTTGTGCAGTCAAGGCCAGGCTGGTGCAGCAGAGCAGGGGGGATGAGCCCTCTGAACACAACCTGGGGAGATTCACCAAAGGGAGGAGGAAGAAAAACCCACTTAGATTCAATTTTTTTGTATATGTGTGTGGTGAAACGAGGCAGGCTTGGCAGCTGTGGTGCCAGCTCTGGAAGTGAGGTCGTTGCACAAGAGGGAACTCCTTTTTTCAGCCTGATAAAGGAGGAAGGTTGATGTCCTTCCAGGTGCCAGCAGCCCCAGGTCAGGCAGATGGACTGGGCTGGGCCTGATGCTTCTCTGCCAGGGAGACATCATAGTGAAGCCTTTATAGGTTTCTCTTTATAGCAGGGGTAAACTCTGGCTTTTTCTTAGCCCAGACACATGTGACAGCTACTGCTAGAGGGGAAAAAAGTTCCTGCTAGGGGAAGTCAAGAGAAGAGCTAAGCCTGATCATCATGACTGGGATTTTCAGTGCAAGTTCCTCTTCCCATTTCAGAAATCAGGGGGGGAAATAAAAATTGCACCATTTGGTAAAACCCTGGCTGAGCACTGGCAGCGTGGCTCAGCCCTCGGGGGTGGTGGGTACAGAGACCTGCTGAAGATGTGGGCACCCCAGCCCTGGTGCCCCATCACCCCAGCTGGTTCCTAGCACTTTGCTTTACCTCTCTTCCAGATGTCCTTCTACTTCTCGGACACGGTGGTGCTGCTCTTTGACTTCTGGAGTGTCCACACCCCCACAGGTAGGCTGCCAACCCCCCTGGTTCTTAGACACCTGTCTGTCCATCCTTCCTTCATCCATCCATCCATCCATCCATCCATCCATCCATCCATCCACCTCCAGCTATGCTCTCCACCAGGGGAAGAAGGCACAGGGCAGAGACATGAGCAGTGGCTTTGCAGTTCTGGCAGGAGCAGTGATGGGAGGGGGCAATACAGGACCCCCAGCCCAGCATCAACCCTGGGGCACTTTCTGCATGCAGGGTGGGGGCAGAACCCAGTGCTGGGCCTGTGTTTCCTGCAGGGATGGCCCTCTCAGTGCTGCTGATCCTGCTGCTCTCCGTGCTGTATGAAGCTGTGAAGATGGGGAAGGCAGTGCTGCTGCGGAGGGCACTGCAGGCTCTGCCCCGGAGCCTCAGCCAGGAGGAGCTGGTGGAGCCCGAGGAGGGGGACACGGACCCCGGGCAGGGCAGGTACCACCGGGACCCCTGGCCACCCAGGGAGATGGGGGGTTCTGGGGACAGGGACAGCCTGGGGAGGTGGCCCCAGGGACATCCCAGGTGCTTTGGGAAATGTCCAGGTTGGGTTTTTGGCTGACTCCAATGGTCACATCCCCCCAGGATGGGCTGCAGGAGGGTTCTGGGGGATGGGTACAGGAGTTCCCTTCCCAGCACAAGCCACTGGAGCCAAGCTCTGGGTTTTTTCATCCTGTGTTTAATCCCAGACCATGCCCGAGGCTGCTCTGACTGCCAACCACTAATACGATCCTCCCAGTTCCTTGAGAGCACCATTTTCTCCCATGCTGCTGTTTGCAGTCCCCATCCCAAACCCATTTTGCAGCCCCTATCCCTCTTCTCCAACACATCTCTGGCTGCTCCAAGATGTTGATCCGGAGTTGGGGGGGGGAGATTGGGGTTCTGTCTGTCCCAGCCCCACACTGATGGGGGTTTCCCCATCTTCTTCCCCAGATGGTTTCAGTACCACGTCTGTCAGACCCTGTTCCACGTGGTGCAGGTGGTGCTGGGTTACATGGTGATGTTGGCTGTCATGTCCTACAATGCCTGGATCTTCCTGGGGGCCATCCTGGGCTCCACCCTGGGCTATTTTGTGGTGTACCCCCTGCTTGGACGGGGTTAGGCACATCCCCCCCCTCCTCCCCCAGGGATGTGCTCCACACACCTCCTGCTCCTTTGCCTGGAATAGCTGCTGTCCCTTTTGCTGGGTCTGTCCTTGTCCCCGTGCTGTGCAGGATGCAGCACCCCAAGGGACGTCCTGTGGGGACCCCCAGTGCTGGTGGGGAAGGTGACCCCATGGCCAGCACCCTGACACTGTCCTGGGCTGTCCCCCCCAGCTCTCAGGGAGCTTTGGCCAGGTGATGATGATGATGATGGTGTGTGTGTGTGTGTATGTGTGTGTGTGTGTATTGGGACTCTCCTTCCCCCCACCACCACTTTTTGAAGGGGTTCATCCTGTCTGGAACAGGTCTGGTGAGCTGCCAGCAGTGTAGGGGACAAGCTGGGGACAGGCTGGGGACAGCCAGCCCTGCCCCACACCAAGCCCCTTATCACACAGTGCCTTCTGGGGATAACGGGGGTCCTGCTCTCCCCCATCCCTTCCCCCTCTCCCCGTCCTGCTCAGAGCTTCAGGGATGGCGTGGGAGCAGCCCCCAAGCCCCAGGGGGGGCCATGTCAAGGGGAAGATACTTCTGGAGGTGCCTCTTGCTGCTTCCTCCCTTCGAATAAAATCACCTCAGTGGATCAGCTCCTGGCTTGTGTTGCAGCTTGGGGGTGTGGGGGGTCAGGTTTGGGGTCCCTACCCCTCCAGCATAGCCCCAGGGTGGCTGATGAGGATTAAGGACAGTCTCCTCTGGCTTTAAATAAAGCTTTTCCATTTTATTATTATAAGCATATTTTTAAACATTTGTATAACTTTTTATATATATATATAATAAAATATCCTGGAAGAGACAGGTTTTTAAGATCCCAAAGCAAGGCACTCTGGGGGGGAGGGGAGGGAGAGAGATTCTCCCCAAGTGGGTTAGGCTGGGCACCCCCCTTTAGAGGCAGAAACAGTGGCACCTAAAGTAGAGGCGAGGGTGGGGGTGCTGGGCTCTGCTCTGCTGCACCCCTGGGTGCTGCCAGCCCATCTCTGCAGGGTGGGGGGCCTGGCACAGCCCCCTCCCCAGGGTAGGCAGGGCTGCCCCAAACTGCTGCTAGGGCACCAGGTAACCCTGGAGCCAAAATCCTGCCAAGCCCCAGAACCATAGGAACCATCCAGGCAGGGTGCTGGGGAGCTCCAGGGGGTCATGAGCTGAGAACCCTGTGCTGGACAGGCAAAGCTGGGACATGGTGGCAGTGCCACCTTCCCTGCTAAGTTTTCATTCTCAAATCCCTGCTAGAAGACCCCAGGGTGAGGGTGGCTGGGGGTGGGCAATTGGTGCTGTGAGCCCCCCCTGGCTGCTGTGAGCCCCCCTCTGGTGCCATGGCCCCAGCCTGCCCCAGCTCTCCCTCCCCCCCGGCAGCACCCGAAGCCACCCAGTGTCACCGTGCCCCTGCCCCCCATCACATTTTCCATCCTCCCCCCAGCTGCTCCCAGCACCCCTGGGTGGTGCTGGTGCTGGGCAGGTTCCCAGGAGACCCCCCCAGGATTGGGGCAGGGGGTGACCCCCCCAGGACAGCCCCTGACATTTGTGCTGGGTGGGGAAGTGGGGGGGCCAGCTAAAGCATCTCTTCAGTAGAAAAGAAGAAAATAAGGCAGAAGAAGGACAGAACAGAGTGCAGGGGCTGCCCTGGGCTGGGGGGGTGCCCTGGGCTGGGGGCCTCCCCCACACTGACCCAATAGGACCACTCGGTGGCTGTGGGCAGCCCCACACAGCAGCGGGGACCTCCCCGGCCAGGTCTGGGTGTTCCCCATCCCCTCCCTCTCCATCCTCTTCCCCCGACCCCAACAGGGGGGCCAGTCCATGGCAATGGGGGGCCCGGGACTAGAACTCAGTCTGCACCCCCTCACTGCTCTCTGTCATGTCGGGGGGGGCCACCTCCTCACCCGTCTCCTTGTCACTGGGCTGGAGGCAGCTGGTCCCAGGGGATGGTGAGGGGACATCGGGTGCAGGTGACGCTGGGGTGGCGTGGGGCACCTTGGCCTCGGGGGGGGCATTGGCTCCGGGTGTGGGTGGTGTTGGTATGGGGTGCTGCACGCTGGTCCCTGATGGGACAAAGGCTCTGGGCAGGGGGGATGGTGGCACTGAGGGCGCTGGTGGCATGGGGGATGGTGGCACTGAGGGTGCTGGTGCAGGCTGTTGCAGGACCTGAGCTCCAGGGACAGAAGGTGCTGGTGCAGGACTTTGTTCTTCAACCCCTGATGGGCTCTGTGCTCCAGGGACAGGGGGTGCTGGTGCAGGACGTTGTTTTTCAGCCCCTGGTGGCCTTTGGGCTCCAGGGACAGAAGATGCTGGTGCAGGATGTTGTCCCCCAGCCCCTGATGGCTGCTGAGCTCCAGGGACAGGAGATGCTGGTGCAGGACTTTGTTCTTCAACCCCTGATGGGTGCTGAGCTCCAGGGACAGGGGGTGCTGGTGCAGGACGTTGTTTTTCAGCCGCTGGTGGCCTTTGGGCTCCAGGGACAGGAGATGTTGATGGAAGACTTTGCCCCCCAGCCCCTGATGGGACTTCAGCTCCAGGCTCAAGCGATGCTGGTGCGGTCCCCTCACCTCGGGGGGGGGACACATCAGCTGAGCCACCCCCTGGTGCCACCGCCACCTCCTGGATGTCCCCGCTCTCCTTCCTGCCGTCCGTCCCGTCTGTCCCGTTGCTCAGCCGCTGCTCGGCACCATCCCCCAGGCTCTCCATCGCCAGTGCCTCCCGGATCACCTCCACCCCATCGGGGGAACTGGGTGGTGCTCCGGGCTCCTCCTCCTCCTCCTCCGGCTGCCGGGGGCTGCAGCAGCCCCTCGCTGCCCACCCCCCCCATAGGGCAGGACGCCCTCCTCATCTTGGATGACCGACACCACTTGCTTAGCCCGACGGCGCTTGTCGGGGGGGGGCTGTGGCTGTGGCTGTGGCTGGGCCCCCCCGCTCTGCTCCTCGCCCCAGTCGATGGGGATGCCCTCACCCAGGAGGTGGAGGTTGGGATCGCTGTTGTGCAGCACCATGCTGTCCCGGTACAGGTTGTGCTTCCTCTGCACCGCTGCCTCCTTCACAGCTTTGGGGGAGAAGGGAGACAGACCAAGAAAGAGGGGGGGTCAGATGAGGGGATTTCAGGCTCCAGCACCTCTCCCGTGCCCTCCCTTTGGGTGTAGGGAGAGGGGGCTGGAAGTGGGGAGGAAGCTCAGCAGGCCCCCAGCACTCTGCAGGGGGTCACCCCCTCCTCCTATGGTTCTCCCAGCACCGATCATGGGGTCACCCCCTCTTCATACATCCTCAGAACCCTGCAGGGGTTCACCCCCTCCTCATAAAGCCCCCAGCACCCTGCATGGGGTCACCCCTCCTCCTGTGATCCCCCAGCTCCCTGTAGGGCATCACCCTCTCCTCTGGTCTCCATCATGGGTGATGCTGAGCCCAAGCTGGGTTTACACTGACCCTGCCCAGCACCCACCACACCACCCAGGGTGCTGGAGCCCCCCAGGGCTCACAGCTGAAGGGTGTCCAGGCTCCCACGACCTTACCCTGCATGATGTCTTTCATCACTGACTGCAGCACAACCTCCTCATACGTGTTCTCCACCAGGATGAAGTTGGCAAAGTCCTCAAAGATCAGCTCCTGGAACTTGGCTAATTCCTGCCATGGGGGGAGAAGCAGCTCAGCCCGGAGGGGTGAGAGGGGAGGGATGCTCCAGCCCCTCTGGGGGGTGTGTGTGATCCTTCCCCCCCCACACTTTGACCTTCTTACCCCCTTGCAGGTTGGTGCCAGCTTCTTCAGCAGGAAGGGGATGGTGATCTGCAGCAGGGCCTCTCTGAAGAACTTCTTCCTCACAGTGCTGCTGTCATAGTCGTATTTCTGCAGGAGATGGAGGTGCCCCAGGTCAGGGTGGGCTTGGCAGCTGCCCCTGCCTATGGGCCACAACCTCCGCAGAGGCACGAGCAGGTTCCTCTGCCCCTGGAACCCATCTCTGCAGCCAGTCCTGAGGGTGTCTGAGCCCAGGTATGAGCCAGGTCCCTGCAGCACTGCCTGCAGAAGGGGTTTTTGGGCCCCTCTGAGCCATGGTGGCTTTTGCAGTGATGAATGTGGTCAGAGGGGACCTGGCTCCTCCAGGTGTTTCCCACATCCCAGCAAAATGCCTGAATCTCAAAAACAAAGGTATAGAATCACAGAATCATCTGGGTTGGATAGGACCTCTGGGATCATAAAATCCAACCCTTGATCCACTCGCCCTGTGGTTCCCAGCCCATGGCACTCAGTGCCACATTCAGTCTCTTCTTAAAAACCTCCAGGGATGGAAAATCCACCCCCTCCCTGGGCAGCCCATTCCAATGTCTGATCACCCTCTCTGTAAAGAATTCCTGCCTAATATCCAACCTAAACCTCCCCTGGCAGAGCTTCAGCCCATGGCCTCTTGTCTGACAGATAGAGCCCAACCCCCCCTGGCTCCAACCTCCTTTCAGGGAGTTGGAGAGAGTGATGAGGTCTCCCCTGAGCCTCCTCCTCTCCAGCCTCAACACCCCCAGCTCCCTCAGCCCTTCCTCACAGGACTTGTGCTGGATCCCTTCACAGCCTCCTTGCTCTTTCCCAGAAGTATTTCCCCAGAAGCCCTTTATGAAAGTGGTTCCTGTCCTCTTCCCAGGGACCCTTTGCAGTAAGGCCACCAAAGACCCCCCTCACCTTGAGCACCCTCTCGAGGATGCGCTGGATGGATTTGCACAAATCCTCCTTGCCCTGCAGCTTGCCCAGCTCCTGGTGCAGCAGTGTCTCAAAGGTGTACACAGCATCATCCATTTGCTGTCAGCAGAGGCAAAAGGGTCAGGGGGACCCAGGGGGATGGGCAGGGGGACTTTTTTGGGCACTGCCACCCCAAGGTGAGCCTTCAAGTTCCCCGGCATCCCAGCGTGGCACCCATGGGCTTCACCCTGAGGAGCAAGGGTGCTGGGGGAGGAGAGGACCCACAAGTAGTTTGCACCTCTCCCTTTGACACCGTGCTCCAGGTTGGGCTGAATCAGACCCCAAAATTGGGGTGTAACACCCAAGCCTGGGTGCTGAGTACACATTGGAGGGGTGCCCTGAGCTGCTGCCCACCACGGGGTCCCTCTCAGCTGGGCCTCCAGCCTGAAGGTGATGGCCAAACCCAGCACACATGAAGGTGCCCAGACAGGACAGGGATGTCCGGGAAGGTCCCTCAGACTGTCCCAGTCCCGGCTCTGCCCAGGAGGACATGGGGGGACCTCAGCCCTCTCCCACCTGTCTCATGTGGATCTGGGCCCTCTGCTTGAAGACAGATGTGCTGGAGACATCAAAACGCTGCTGAAGCCCCTCCAGTTTCAGGTGATCCATCTTTTCATAGCATGACTGCATCTTGACGGGGTGGAAGGCCAGGTGGGACAGCTTCTCCATGTACTGGGGACAAAGCTGAGCTCAGGAGAACAGGACAGCACAGCCCCTCCAGGCACTTGGGGCTGGGACATGCCAACCCCACCGGTTTCATCCCATGGATATTCTCTGCCTGGGGTTCCCTGGGTGCTGCCCACACCGAGGGTGGCAGCAGGGCTGACCCTGACACCCCCAAAGCCACCAGCACCAGGTCTCACCTCTGACAGCTTCTCCAGGCCACCTTCATTGATGACGTTCATGTTCATGTCTGTCACCTCCTTGAAGAACACCTCCCGCACCTCAGCAAAGCCCTGGCTTGTGGGGGTCATCAGGGCCTCCAGGATGGAGGGGATGTAGGGCTGGACATGGTTACGGACACAGATCTCTGCTTTTGGAAGGACAAAGGCTGGGCAGAAAAGGGGGGGTAAGCATGGTGAGACTCCTCTTCTGCCTTCCCATCAGGTCCTAATCCCACCCCAGGGAAGGGGACCTGAGCCTCTCCCCAAGCTCCTCCAGGAGAGGTCTTACAGAACAAGCCAAAGGGTTGTACTGAACCCACTACTGCCCCCTTGCCTTGGTGGAAAGGTCACTGCCCACCTTGACTCCCACCTTCTGGGACAGTGCTGGTGAGGATGGGTCCATCCATGGCCCCAGCACCCTGGCCAACCCCCCCAGCTGCTGGCATCTCCCCAAGGATTCCAGGCCACGCTGGTGGGAGCCGTGCTGACCCCCAGGAACAGCCACCCCTTGGTGACTCAATGATGACACCATGCCAGGAGCTGGTCCCAGACACAGCTGCACCCATGCATGTCCCCACATGCACCTCGGATCTTGCTGGCCAAGTGCTCCTTGGAGGTGATGATCTGGTCCATGTCTGTGCGGATGGTGCTCTCCATCTGGGCCCTCTCCTCCTCACACTTGGCCATTGCTGCATCATACTGGGCCTTGGTCTGCTCATAGACCATCCTGTAGACAGCATCTGAGATCTGCCAAGAGAGGGGAGGGTGGTCAGCTGCCCTCCCCCTAACCACTGCCTTCAGGACCCACCAAACCCTCACCCAGGTCCTGACCAGACCCCTCCTCACAGCCTAGCAGGAGACTTCCCCACCAGGCTCCCCCCAGCTGGGTGAGATGAAGTTCCAGTGGTGCAGAAGCTGGTTCCAAGTGGTGAGATCCATCAGCCCCAGCTGGGGATGCTGGTGGTTCAGGGGTGCTGGTGGTCTGGTCAGGAGACCCCCTGGCCCCATTGGAAAGCTGTGCCCTGCCCCCCCAGCCATCCCGAGGTCTCCAGAGCCAACCCCACGAGCAGGACAGAGCCACTGGCTGAGGCTTCCCCTTCACTTTACAGCCAAACACAGCGATTTGGGGGCTGGCAGGAGACAGAGCCGTGTTCCCCCTCCCCTCCCTAGGGCTTCCCAGCTTGGCAGCTACAGAAAAAGCCGTGTTTGTGGTTGTTCTGGGTTTTTATAGACCTCTCCAGCAGCTGGGAGCCTGGTGGTAATTATCTCCTGGCTTTTCAGGTTTGAAGCAGCAGCTCTGCAGAGCTCTGGGTCTCTCAAAAGGCTGGATTTAGCCAAAGCTGCTCTAAAAATGGTTGGCTAAAAATATCCAGGACGGGCCCTGCTCCAGGGCTGGGCTTCCTCCCGTTGGCGTCCCTCACCCCAGGGACTCGGCAGTGCAGGCACGGGCACATGGAGGAGCTTGGAAAAAACAGGGTGGAGAATAAGGATGGATTCTTCTGGGGGCCACAGGGAGAGGGCATGGGTACAGATAGCTGGGGAGGGGCTTTTTGCAGAGGGTGTAGTGAGAGCACAAGGGGAACAGCTTCAAACTGGAAGAAGGGAGATTTAGATCAGAAATTAGGAAGAAATTCTTTGGGGTGAGGGTGCTGAGCCCCAGGGTGCCCCCAGAAGCTGTGGCTGCCCCATCCCTGGCAGTGTTGAAGGTTGGATGGGGCTTGGAGCACCCTGGGCTGTGGGAGGGGTCCCTGACCATGGCAGGGGGTTGGAATGAGATGATCTGTAAAGTCCTTCCAACCCAAACCATTCTATTATTCCATGACTCCATGATGCTGGGGGCTCTGATCATAGAATCCCAGAAAGTGAGGGGTTGGAAGGGACCTCGAAAGATCCTGGAGTCCAACCCCCTGCCAGAGCAGGGTCACCCCCAGCAGTTACACAGAACACATCCAGGTGGGATTTGGATGTCTCCAGAGAAGGAGACTCCAGAACCTCCCTGGGCAGCCTGGGCCAGGGCTTCCTCACCCTCACAGGGAAAAAATTCTTCCTGATATTTACACAGAACCTCCTCTGCTCCAGTTCATAACCATTGCCAGGAGAAACTGATCCCTAGCTGATGGCCAGGAGAAAGGGTGGGCACTGAGCCTGGTGGGAGAGTGCCCTCCAAAGCAGGAGGGCAGGTGGGAGGTGATGTCCCCCCCAGCAGCCCCAGCCCCACACCTGGATCCAGGTCCTCTGTCGCTCCTGAGCTTTGCCCTTCAGCCGGGGGCCGATGTTGCTGCGCAGCTCGGGGAGCAGCTCCTCCATCACCAGGTTGCTCAGGACCTGTGAAGGGAGGAGGCTTTGGGTACCCTGCTCAGCCCGCACCTCCCACCCCCTCAACCACCCCAGCCTGGTCCTGGTCCCCACCTGTGTTTCGGTGCCACACAGCATGTCCCAGGTGCCATACTGCTCCTTGGACTGGCGGTACATGCGGATGGCATCCGTGAAGGCTGGAGCCTCCACTTTGGAGTCCTCAGAGATCCCTGGGGAGAGGGGTTGGGAGGAATTGGGGTGTTGGGGAGGGAGAAGGAGGAAACAAGGGGCAGCCCAGCTGCTTGCTGCACCCCAGACCAACTTTGCAGGGGTGACCCCCATACCCTCAGAGCCAGGGATGGCACCAGCACTGGGGGTCCCAGCACAAGCCCTGGTCTATAACGGGGGGGGGGGGGCAGCAGTGGTTGGGAGGTGCTCCTATGCTGCCCACAGGATTGTCCCCTCCAGAACCAGACCAGGAGCACAGAGGCACCCAGGGGTTCAGCATGATGGGAGGGGTGCTCATGGCTCCCCAATGGCATGTGGGGACCCCTGTGATCCCCAGTGTCCCAGTAGGATGGGGGGGTTCAGGGCCCCCCAGTGATGCTGAGGGACCCAGGTGCTCAGCAAGTACATGAGGAACAGGTACAGGAGGACAGGAGGGGCTCAGCAACCCTTGGTGCATGGGGCCCCAGGGTTTTGGTGACCCCTAAAGGTCCTGCAGGGGCTCAGTGACCCTCAGTGGTGCAGAAGGCCCCCCGAGCCCACCAGCACCCCAGGATGGAGTGGCCAAGGGGGTCCTGGAGGAATCAGGGGGCTGCAGGGAGAGAAGGAGGAGCAAAGCAGCTGAGAGATGTTGGGGTGGGGTCAGTGAACCCCTGGAGCTGGCAGCAGGGTCCCCCCCATCCCCTGCTCACAGGGATGTTGGAGATGTTCAGTGACACCCAACATCTCCCCATCACTTCCTCCTCTTCATCACCAGCCCATCCTGTTTGGCCCCCCAAAACCCAAACCAAGCACCCCAAGGGGGTCTCCAGCACCCTTTCTGCAGCACAATGATGCTCTCCCCACCCCAGAGCTCCCCCTGTGCCCCCCTCAGCCCCAGCCCAGCCCCTCACCGTTGTTGCAGTGCCGCACGCAGTCCTGGAACACTGCCCTCCACTTCTCCTGCTCCTTCCCTGTCATCACACAGAAGTAATAGTGCCGGGCATAGGGGTGCCAGAGGATGAGGGGGAAATCCGTGGGGCACTTCAGGATGGGGGATTGTCCCGACTTGGGTGTCACACCTGCAGAGGGGGAAGGATGCATTGGAAGAGTGGACGGGGCAGGAGATGGGATGGTGGAAGGTGGCAGCAGCTTGGGGCAGCTCTCATGGACACATTTTCCTTCCTTGCCTGGTGACCTGAGCAGCAGACACCTCACACTGCACCCTATACCCCATGGGGGAACAGGGCTGTTCTCCTTCCCTACAGCCCTACACCCTCAACCACCCCTTCCAGAAGGTCCAAGGGGATGCTACACCCTACACCCACTTTTTTCTTGCCCCCAGAGACACCCACATCCCCAAATCACCCCTTGCCAAGCAGCCCCGGGGTGCAGGGAACCCCAAGCATCCCTCCTGACCCCACAGGCACCCCACTCACCAGGGAGGCTGCTGTTCACCAGCTCCAGGTACTGCTCCACGGAGGTGAGGACCTTGTAGCCAGCACTGTTGATCAGCACACGGGGTGCCAGGTCCCTCTCATAGGCCTGAGCAGAAAAGAGATTGTCCTGGATGATGGGGACCACCACAGCACTGCAGAGATGGGGTGTCCCATGGGGTGGGGATGGGTGGGTGATGCCCCTCACCAGTTTGTTCTCATAGAGGACCAAGCCATAGTTGTGTGGCACCACACAGAAGCGGTTCCTCCACTTCTTGTTCTCCTCAATGTACTGGAAGAGGTTTCCTGAGTAGATGACATGGTCCTCCAGAGGGACCTGTGGGGAGCAGACACGTGTTGGGTGCCCCAGGGGGAGCAGGAAAGGGGGATGGGTGGGCAGGCTCCATCCCAGGGCTGTGCTTTGGCACGGGGAGGTCAGCAAGGTCCATTCGAGGTGTTCTGGGTGGGGTTTCTCATGCTAGGGCTCTGCTGAGGGTCTCCAAGTTCACCTCCTGTAGCTCTGCACATTTTGGAGCCTTCATGGGTGCATCTGGGTGACAGCTTCAGGGGGTTCCCCATCCACAGCCCTTGAGACCCTCAGGGGGGCTGCTCACCCAGCAGCAAGGTGGATGCTCGTGGTGGTGGTCACAACTCCATCCCTGGGAGATGCACCCAGCTCAGCTGAGGGACAGGAGCATCAAGTCGGAGCAGAGCTCTCCAGGAGCTCCATCCAACCTCAACCACTGCAATTTTCCTGGCTTGGGTCAGGCAGGAGCAGGTGTGGTGGTGGCCATCAGCCTGAAGGTCACAGCAGGGTGTGGGGCAGAGGCAAGAACCAAGCCCTGCCCTAGCTTGGTCTCCAGATAGGACATGGGACCAAGAAGCCATCCCAAAGAAGCCACCACCAGATGATGCTGAAACCTTCTGGACTTGCTGGGGAAGCAGTGCCAGGACCAGGCTGAGGCCATCCCAGACCCTTCCAGCTGAGTAGCCCCTGGCTCCCCAGCCCCCTCTGACACCATCCCCAGCACAGCCTGCCTGAGCCAGCCAAGAATTCAGCCCAAGAATTTTTATGACCCCGGGAACATAAACAAGAGCTGAGAGCTGTGGTGAGGGTGTGAGTGTGGAGCAGCCACCTCTCCTGCCATGGCCACCCACCACCACACCCCGCTGTCTGGGGGGGTCTGAGAGCAGTTAGGGTCAGCAAACAAGCAGAGGACACCTCACTGCTCCCTCCTGCTCTGGAAGGGGGGACGAGAAAAAAGGAAGCAAGTCCTGATGGGCTGGGAGATGGTGGAAGGGATGGGAGCCCCAAGGCCACCAGCAGGGACAGGGACAGAAAGGTGGGATCAGCTCCAGGAGATCAGCATCTCATCCGAGGAGAATCAGCCCTTATGAACCTGCTGACCCATGGCAGGGGGTGAGGGGGTGGAGGTTTATTAAGGAAAGAAAATCCAAGCTGAGCTCCAACATGGGACAGGGGCACCCTCAGCTCATGGCCATCAGATTCCCAGGGTCCCCAACACAGCCATCCCCTCCTTCCACACCTTCCTGGCCCTGGGGAGGCACCACCCAACCCTGACAAATATTTGGGACAGGCAGGTATGTGCCAAATTGCTGGGCTGGGCTGGGAGGAGGCTGGGAGCAAGGTCTGGGTCTGGATGGGTCAGCTCTAGGGCTTGGCTGGAGGAGCTGTCAGGATGGGCTGGGGACACCTGGGCTGGGGACACCACGAGCAGACACTTTTATCCCTTATTGTCAGTGCTCTTGCTCCTTGCTGGCATTTCAGGTGACCCACCCAGCTTCAGACCCCAGCCCAGCTATCCCCAACCTGCCCAGCAGGGCTACCAGCCCCTGGGATGGCTGCAGGAGCTGCCCCCCCTGCTGAGACTGCAACAATAAAAAGAAATAAATACATAAAATGTATTTTAAAAACCCAGCCCCAGTGCTACATCCCAGCTGGACCTGTTGGAGGACAGGGAGGACACTACCCTGCTTCCTCCTGACATCCCCAGCTTCTGGGCCACAACCACTCCACCATTCTGAGGAGATGCTCTCCCAGCTCCTCACACACAGGTCCCAGCAGAGTTTGGAGCCTCAGCATCTCCTGGTGGCCCTGCCAGCCCCCTGGCAGAGGACAGGACATGGCTCCTCAGGAATGTCCTAGTTACACCCTGGTGTTTCCCAAGCCTTGCACGGTGTCCCTGACCTCCCCACCTCCCCGCCGTTCCTCAGACATTCCTGGGCTGCAGCCAACCTTGAGCTGGAGGTACCCCAGGGGGCTGAAGGCATCTGTTCCAATGCCCCCACCATGGGCAGGGACACCTCCCACAGCCCAGGGTGCTCCAAGCCCCATCCAGCCTTCAACACTGCCAGGGATGGGGCAGCCACAGCTTCTGGGGGCACCCTGGGGCTCAGCACCCTCACATCAAACAATTTCTTCCTCGTGTCCAACCTCAGTCTCCCCTCTGCCAGGTTAAAGCCTTTCCCCCTCATCCCATCCCTCCATGTCCCAAGTCCCTCCCCAGCTTTCCTGGAGCCCCTCCAGGCGCTGGAAGGTGCCCTAAGGTCTCCCTGGAGCCTTCTCTTCTCCAGGCTGAACAATCCCAACTCTCAGCTCCAGCCCTTGGATCATCTCCGGATTCTCTCTGGACTCTCTCCAGCAGCTCCTCGTTCTCCCCTGGGATGGGTGCTGGATGTGGATGGAGGTCCCTGCCAGCCCTGGGCTCTTACCTTGCGGTGCAGGAGCTGTGCCTGGGGTCCCCCCGTGCCCTCGATCTCATAGCGGACGCTGTTGAAGAGCGCGACCCCGAGCTGGTCCCGGTAGCAGCGGCAGAACTCCCCCAGAACCTTCCCCGTCCTCTCTGTGGGGGAAGCAGAACCGGGTCAGGCTGGGACTGACCCCACCCCGCCCGACACCCTCCCACACCCACCCCACCCCCTCCCCTTGCCCCCTGGTGCAGGGCCACACCCCCAGCCCAGATTTGGGGTCAGGAGGATCTTTTTTTGGCTTTTTAACGTTAATGCCATGGATTCCTCTCCCCAGCAGGAAATTCCTGGCGTGGAGCTGATTCCGGCCACGCTGACGCCTTCCCGTGCCTCACATGGCCCCCCTGGACCCCCCGGACTGGGGGGCAGCCCCCTCCCAGCCCCACTCATCACTCACACTCACCCCACCCCAGCAGTGCCACCCCACAGAGGCTCAGTGGGGACACAGAGGCAGCAAGGAGAGGATGGATCAGCCCCCACCACAGTCCCCGTGTCACCCCCACCCCCCTGAGCCAGGCAGGGACCCCCAGCAGGACCTCCAAAGCAGGGGGGAGCTCAGGGTCCTGCTGGGAGAGCCTGAGCCCACTGGTGGCCACAGCACCCTACACAGGAGGAGATCCCCTCTGTCCCAAAGCAGCACCCTGACCCACAGCACCCTGACCCACATGGAACCTTTCCCCACACACCCTGACCCACATGGAACCCTGACCCACAGGAACCCTGACCTCCCCCCTCCCCACCCCATCTCAACCCCACGTTGGGCTCCAACCCCACGAACCCCAACCCAAAGCACCCCAGGCCCAGAGATCACCCCCACCCCCAGCACTTCCTCCAGCACATGGATCCCTCCCCCTTGGAATTTCACTTTCAACTTTGCCCCAGAGCTTGTGAAAAGGAACAAAAAAAAAAAAAAAAAAAAGCAAACAAAAACCCAAAACAAAACAAAAATTGAGTCTCCTCCAACTATTTCTGACGACTCAGCCCCTGCCAGAGGGAGGGGGGTGGATGGGGTGGATGGGATGGATGGGATGGATGAGATGGATGCTGTCTCCACATCCCCAGCGCAGCATCCCACATGATGCTGGGGGGGAGGGGGAGAGGGGCGCTGGGGTTAGGGTTTCCCATCACACACACCCCCCCCGAGCCATGCTGGCAGCCAAGGTGACACAAAGGGACAGCTCGTGGCAGGGAGGCTGCAAAGCCCCGGGGGAGGAGCAGCTCGGATCAACAATGCCACCCGAAGAGGGGATAGACAATCCCCCCACCCCAGGAGCTGCCAGCACTGACCCCCCCACTGCAACAGCAGCAAATGTGCCCCCCGGTGCCGCGGCTGGAAATCCCTTAAATTGAAAATAATAATAATAATAATAATAATAATAATAATAATAATAATAATAATAATAATGATAATGATAATGCCATAATTATATACTATTATTATTATTACCATCATCATCCCTATTTTTTCTTACAGCACAGGAAGAGACCCCTGCTCTCCTCCAGCAGAGCAATTCCCCACCATTTTGCCAGTTTCTTCTGGAAGTGACCACACCCTGCCCCGCCCTGCCCTGCCCTGCCCCGCCCTTCTGTCGCGACTCCCAACTGTCGCAATACCGGTCGGGGCTGAGAGCTGAGGTTTGAAATGGACATTTGGAGGTTTTGTTTCCTTTCAGTTCATGGGGAAAAAAAAACCAAACAATCAAACAAAAAAACCCCAAAAAACAAAACAAAACAACAAAAACCAAAACCAAACAAAAAATATAAAAAAAAAAAAAAGAAAGAAAGAAAAAAAAAGGAGCCACCACCACCCCCCGTCCCCGGGGCTCATTCTTTGCTGATTAGCGGGGGCTAATTAAGAGGGCTTAATCAAGGGGAAAGCAAAAGTCTCTGACTTGCAGGCCCTGAAACAAAACCTTTGCAGTCAAATGACCGAGGTCACCACCTCTCCCCACCATGGGGTGCAGGGAGGGTGCTGGGGGGGCACCGATGCTTCCATTGTCCCAGCAGCTGCCATGCTCAGCCCCAGTGGGACCCACAGGTGCTTGCGCGGTGGGGCAGGGTGTCAGGAGGAGGTGACACTGGTGACAGTGGATTTGGGAAGACCTAATGGTGGATTTGGCTCTAATGGTACAGCTGGGATTTGCAGGAGAGCAGAGGATGGCAAGCGCACGGTGATGATGGAAGTGGGGGCCATGAGCCCCCCTACAATAGCACCCACAGTCCCACGTGGGGACTGGATAAGCCCCCCTACTGGTTCCTTCACCAGACTGGAAAAAACTGGTGGTGCTGGGAGCTACTGAGAGCAGCTGAGGCTGCCCAAGTCCCTCCAGGAGCCACTTGTCCATCCAAGAGCTGGAGGGGTTGGGGACTGGTGACAACCCAGGGACCTGTGTCCCGTGCCTCCCCTTCAGCCCTACACACTGGGGAAAGGGTGGGATGGCCACCAGAAGATGGGGATGGCCACCAGGCAGGTGGGGTCAGTCCCTAAGAGCCAAGGTTGTCCCCAAGCAGCCAGGGCTGGCAGAGCAGTGCAGGCACCATCCCATCCCTCTGGTCCCCGGGGAGGAAGGGGGGGGGAGCCACCAGCTCTGTGGTGGCAGGAGCTGAGTGCTGGCACCTCTGATCAGTTTATCTGTCCCCCGTCTGTCCCCATGACTAAGCTGCACATGGTGGCTGTGTGCTGAGATAAAGGGGCTCTGCTGTGGCCAGGGCTGGATGAGGGGGGCTGGGGACATCCCAGACACCAGGCAGAGCCCCGAGGCCAGGCTGGACACCAGGCTGGGTGGGATGCTAGGAACAAGGAGCTATGGACACCAGCTCCACACCCGCAGCCACGCTCCCCAGGGACCTGCCCACACTCCCTGTCACCCACTCAGGACCTGGGCATGGAGGGCAAGCAGCTCCTGTGGGGACAGCCTGGCAGGGGACAGAACAGGCAGCACAGGTTTGCCCTTGTCCTGGGTGATGCCTGTGGCTTCTCTGGGTGAAACCAACTCCTGATCCAGCCCCTGCTCACCTCCCCAGCTGGCCGTGCCACCACAGCAGTCACCCAGCTCAAAGCAAAGCCAGCACCATGGGCAAGGGCTGGCTGGGGAGGCAGAAGCCTTGGTGGCATCAGGGTGGACCCCCAAAGGCAAGCACAGGAGGTCCCAGCCCTGGTCCAGTTTCGGTCCCTTTGAACTCCAAAAGCCATAGCAGGACACCCAAGATGGCCACATCCTGCCTTTGGAGGCATCTCAGCACCACCACACAGACCAAGGCATCTCCAGCTCTTCTCAGCCCCATATAAGCAGGGTCAGTCCCAGCTCTAACACTCCTTAGGAGAAAGCCAAGGACAATAAAAGAGCCATGAGCTCCAGGTCTTGCCCAGAGACCTCCTCACCTGGAGAACACCTTGTCCACATCCTCCCCTTCACCTGCATCCCCCCTCCCAGGCATTCCCTGGTTTGCCATGAGCCCACAGGAGCGTGTGTCCACAGCTCTTTTCCCTCATTACCCTCAAAATCATGTGAAAATGAGAGGGAGGCTTTAAATAGCCCCGGCTGTGGGTGGTGGAGTCAGCAGATCCAGCAGTGGGGGGGTCAGACCCTGCCCAGGTTTTGCTGCAGTTTTCTTGGCCCTCACCCAGCAGCCATGCCCCTCTTGCTCCCCAAGGGGGGGAACAGCCTTGTGGAACCATTTGGGCTGGAAAAGAACCTTTCAGCTCATCCAGTTCTGCTGGAGGAGGAGGAGGGTGGAGGAGAAGACACAGCTGTGACCTCTGGAGGTACCTGCAGGATCAGGGCACAGCCCAGAGGGGACAGAGTCTGATGGGGACAAGGAGATGGCTCAGTCCAGGTGGTTCCCTGGGGCTGAGCTGCATCCTCTGCCTGGGGGATCCCGGGATCCCAGCTGCATCTTTCACCAGGGATGCTCAATAATGCACACACATACATGTGCCCACACACAGACATGCACAAACAGACACCCACAAGTATCCACATGCCCTAACACACATGCACACACCCTGTGCACACTCCTGCCCACAGCCCATCTTGCAATCCCCAAGCCACGTGTCCCTCTCTCCTGTCACCCCCTCCAGAGCACCTGCCATCCCTCCCAGGTTACTTTTTTTTTTTTTTTTGGGGGGGGAGGGTGGGTGAGGGGGCCTGACCTTCCCTATTAGCAAACCCATCACCACCACCCTGGGTTTGTGCAGTGGAGCTGAGTGGGAGCTGGAGCAGCAGCTGGGTGTGGGATGCCACAGGGATGTCTCACCAGAGGCAGGGAATGTCCCCCTGGGCTGGGAAAAAAAAAATAAAAAAAAAAAAGGACAAAAAAGCTCATTGAAGCAGAACCCCCGGGCCGGCTGAGCCCCAGCCCCCGCACTGGTGATGAAACCTCTCCTGGCTCATTTCCCCTGGTCCCCAACCCTCCCCGGGACAGCCTGACTCAGAGGGGACACAGGAAAGCCCCAGATTCCCCATTTCTCCCCCCCAGCCACCACCCAGGCATCCCGTGTGTCCCCTGTCTGTCCCTGTGTGTCCCCTGTGTGTCCCCTGTTTGTGCCCTGTCTGTCCCCTTGCTGTGGCAAGGGGGTGGTGGCACCAGGAGGTGTTTGCAGGGCACTGGAGGACACCAAGTCCCTTTGCAGGCTGTCCCTACCCTGGGAAGGGTCCCTCTGTGCCATGACAGCAGGAGGACACCCCTGGAGGACACCCTGCTGGCAGGGGACCCATGAGGAGCCTGTGGTGGCCCAGCCAGACTCCCCCAAGCTGCTGGGGAAGGAGTTAATTACTCATTAAACCAGTAAATAATTAGCTACTGGGGGAGGGGTGGGGGTTGGGGACATGTTCAGGTGGGTGGTGCAGGTTCCCAACAGCCCGAATGGGTGGCAGTGACAGGGACATCCAAGGTGCCACCAGCCCAGCCACCCCACCCCTCAGGGAAGCACGAAGGCACAGGAGCTGACATCTCCTGGGGCAAGGTGGTGGGACACTGCTCACCAGGACTGCCCTGTGGTGTCCCCAGACGTCCCCAGTGTCCCATGGTTCCCGTGTCTGGTGGGTGAGGGGTAACAGAGCCAAGTGGGATGGGAAGCAGGAGGATGAGGATGGGAATGGCCATGGTGGGACAGAGCAGGACAGGCACAGCTGCCCAGAAAGCCACCCAAGTGCTGAATTTCCTACACGGACCCTGTCTCTTCCACAGCTCTGGTCCTTCAGAGGGGGAGGAGGATGGCTCTTCCAGCAAGGGAAACTGAGGCCAAAGCCACCACACAGAGGTCAGTGCCACCAAAGGGTGTCAGGGCCATCCCTCACGGCGGGGCTGGGGGGTTGCCTGTTGCCCCTCGGCCACCCTTGTGTGCCCCAAAGCCTGGGGGTAACCACAGTGTGTCCTGGTATCCCCCCAAAAGGTGCACACTGGGGACGGGGTGCACAGCAGGGACAGGGTGAAGGGCATGGGGGGGGTGGGGGGCACCCAGGGATGGGGTGCACAGGATGCTGTGGGTGCTTTGGGGTGCCCAGCACATCAGGAGTGGGGTGATGAGCCAGCAGCACCCTGTGACCCCTGAGCTCCACCAGCTGTCCATGGACACAGGTTGTCCCCCTCCATGTCCCCCCACTGCCATGCCACCAGCTGGCCCCCCTCCACACCGGGCTCATCTCTAGGATGTTTTGGGACAGGCAAGGTGACAGGGCACAGGATGGCAGTGACAGCCAGCAGGAGGGACAGTGCAGGAGGTGCCACCATCAGCAGAGCACCAAGAAGAGCCAGGAGCTGCTCCATGTCCTTGCAGGGAGCCGGGTGAGCACCCAGGGGTGAGCACCCAAAGGGTTAAGCCCCAGCCGGCTGGTGAGGGTTTGAGGAATTGGAATCTGATTTCATTTCCACCCAGAGACACAAAGTCCTTCCCAGGGGCCTGACTCAGCCCGGCTCAGCACCTCTGCAGCACCCTGGCACGGGGGGGTCCAGCACTGGGGATGCTGGGGTGGGGGGGGGGAGAGGTTCGGTCACCACTTTCCCATCAGGTTTGCAGGGTGGGTTTGTTCCTGACCCAGCAGGATTCCTAAATCCCCCTCTCCTACAGCCCAGGGGAGACAAACAGGGAAAAACAAACTGAGGGGGGGAAGGAGGGAGGGAGCAAAGGGACAGTTTCTTCCCCAACCTCCCAGCACCCAAACCCACCCCAACCCAACCCCGGGATGTTTCTGCTGTTGGGATTTAGACGGAGCTTAACCGGGACAAAGGCTGCTCCCCCCAGCCCGCCCTCCCGTTCTTTATGCCCCCGGGGCACAGGGGCAGGACAGGGATTGCTGCCTGGCTCCAAAACTACTCCAAAAATCCACCGGGAGTATTTTCTGCTACAAATCAGCTCAGAGGCACGGGCTAAGCTGCAAGGGGACGGTCACATCCTGCCCCCCACCCCACTGGGACAGTGCTGTGTGGTTTGGGTTGGAAAGGACCTTCGAGATCATCCATTTCCAAACCCCCCTGTGTGAGCAGGGACATCTCCCACCATCCCAGGCTGCCCTCTGACTCAGGGCTTTGGGGAAGAGTGGGTGGGCAGGATGGGGGCTGAGTAGCAGGAAGGGATGATGCAGCCGAGCTCCGGAGAAACAGAAACCAGCTGGGCCCAGGAGCGAACCGGTTGGTCCTCCCGCCCTGCCCGCGCACGGCTCTGCCCCCGGATGACTCAGAATTGCCCGTGGTGCCAGCTCGGGGTTGGGGCACCCCTTGGGGACAGGGCCCGGCGAGGTGGCACCCTTCACCAGCACCCTGCGGCATCACTCATGCCCTGATGGGGCCCTGGGGATGTCCCGGGGATGATGCTCAGGGGGGCTGTGTCCCCCCGCCCCATCCCCCGGCAGCACCCAACTCCCCACCCAGCCGAGGTGGTTGCACCTCACATCAGTGATCCTCAGAGCAAACCGACCTGCAGGAGGAACTGAGGCAGAGCACAAAATCCAAGGGGACAGAAAAGAAGGAGCACATTCTGCAGCAGCTCCTCAGTCTACAAAGAGCCAAAAAAACCTCCAAAACACCCAAAACAACAACAACAAAACAACCAAACAAAAACCAAACAAACAAAACCAAAAAACAAACACACCAAAAAATAAAAACGTTCAACAGGGCTCTCAACCCCCGCACCAACTGCTCCTATTCCCCAGTCCCAACCATGACCCAAACTCAGCCCTTCATCAGCCTCGATCCTTCGGCTTGGGGCTACATCCAGCCCAGAGGCTGAGGGGCTGGGGTCTGGCTCGGTGCTCTCCCGCAGCCTGGATGCCGACCTCCCCGCTGCTCATGGGAACAAAGCTGCTGCTGCTGCCTGCGAGGAATGTGCATGTGAGAGCAACAAACAGCATGCGGGGCCTTTGAAGGTCTCTGGAGGAGCTGGGCAGGGTTGGACCGAGCCCAGCACAAGGTATCAGCCCTGAACCTCCCTGCCCAAACAGCCTCCGAGCGATGGGGGCAGGAGGAGAACCTCTGCTGCCCACCCAGCCCAGCAGGGTCCAGGCGAGACCCTCCTGCCCTATCCCTCCCCCTTTCAGCAGCCTTGTCCTTAGGGATGATGCTCCAAAGTCACAGGGTGCAGGTGCCCACCCTATCCCAAACCCACCCTATCCCACAGTGCCATCTGCTCAGGGACACAGGAACCAGGAGGGGTGGTATCACTTGCAGGACAGTCAAGGGATGTCCCATGGGCAGGGAGGTGGCTGTGGGGAGATGAAGAATCCACACTGAGCAGCTTGGCTCCACCTTGCTACCACCTCCCAACCCCACCCTGGACCAGGACCCACTGCCCTCATCCTGGCTGCAGTCACACAACACGTCCTGTGTCCCTTGGGGTGCCACCAGTGCCTGGTTAGGATGGGGAAGAGCTGCCCAACCCTTTGGTGCTCACCCGAGGACAGGCACTGACCCACAGCAGGGTGGGACCCAGTATCACCTCTCCCCAGATAAGCTCTCACTGATCCCTCAGCACTGGCCCAGCAGCATTGCAGCTGCCCTGGCATGGTGCCACCCTCACCACAGCTCAACCAACACTGGTGACACTGATGGGTGATACTCCAGCGCCAGCACCCATGGGGCACCCACAGCACAGGGGGCCTGAAAGACCAGAAGGGTCCCCCAGGCCAAGAGGACAGATCAAATTTGGGCATCTCCAGGTTTCTCGTGCTCTGGGGACAGCAGGGTTGGGTGGTCCTTGTAAATGTCCCAGTAAATGCTTCTGCACTTGACAGAGGACAAGAAGCCATCCCCCTCGTGTGCCCCTGTGCCCAGCCCCAGGGAGAGGAGATGACCCTGGCAGCTCTCCTCTACCGAGCTGGTTGGTGCCAGCAGGAAACCCAATCCAGCAACAGGGAGGGGACAAAACAAAGACTTTTATGTCTGACAAAAAAAACCCCAACAAACCAACCAACAAAAAACAACCAAAACCCAAGAGGTATTTGAACAAAACATCCCTGAGCCTGTTCCAGGTTCTGGGCAGCCCCTGTTGCTGGGGGGATGCCTGTGCCTGGCTCCCCTGTGAGGCCTCCACCTGCCCCATGGTGCCCATCCCACACCATGACCCCCAACCCTGCTCCTCCCTCCCCACAAGGGACAGTGGCCAGGCCAAGGGTGGCCATGGGCTCAGTGTCTCCCCCAGCCAAGGATGCTCCAGGAGCACCATGGCCCCTGGTGAACCATGGACACCCCATCCTGGTGGGCACCTGCCCCATGGGGGCACAGAACACCATTGGGGTCTTCCTCACTGTGGGAGGGTTGGCAGCAGCTGGCAGAGCAAAGCAGTTCCCAGGCAGAGGCAGGGATGCTCCCAGGTGTCCCCAGGGCAGGGATGTTCCTTAGGTGGAGGCAAGGTCTTAGGTGATGCCCTGCATGTGTCCCCAGGTCCTCTGCCAGCTCCAGGGCATCCATCCCTGCTGCATAGGGACATCCCATCCTGGGGACACCCAGAGCAGAGGGGTCTGTGACCCCTGGAGCAGCGATGGGTAGGGCACAGAGAAGATCTCAGTGCTCCACTAGCCAGAGTCAGGAGCTGCACTGAACGCTGCTGCCCTTTCCCTTAGAAAAGGGGGAAAAGGTGGAGTTTTACTCCTTCCTCCCCCTCTGCTCTGGGCAGGCTGGGAGGAAGTCTGCATGTGAGGAGCTGCTCTGCTCTGCTCTGCCCCTTCCTCTCCTCCCGGTCCCCTGGGGACATCCAGGTAAGGGACAAGGCCCTGGGGCTGGGGAGGGGGCACAGCTGCTGCTCAGGGACCCCACAGCCACGCACTGGGGGCTGCAGTGATCCCTTCTACAAGTGGATGGTGGGACCAGAGCTGGGTCCTGCAGGAACAAAGTGGGTGCTGGAGAGCTGGTGTTCACCTGCCTTCAAACCTGGCCTCCTCCATCTCCTGTGGATGGCTATCCCTGGATCCCTCCTGCCCTTCTGTGTTGAAAAGCTCCAAGGGTCTCCAGGGTCCCCCTCCATCTTCCCACTTGTCAGGAGCAAGGGCAGGAGAGCTGCTGGCTGGGTGGTGAGCTGGAGCCTGGTCATGGGGTGATGGGATGGGATGGGGTGGGATAGGGTGGGTGGGTCTGACATTGGTCCATCCTTCCCCATGGGCCAGCAACAGATCCATGAGGCCAGCTGCAGGGTCAGCCCATAGGGACCCCCCCACCCATTGCATCCCCCTGGACCAGGTTCTATCTCTGAGCTCTGCTGGGGGCTGTTTTGGTGACTCTCCCCATGCCCAGGGAGCACCTTGGCTGTTCCCAGAGTAGGGTTGGACCAGCAGCACCCTGGCTGTGGCAGGGCCATGGGTGGGAGCCAGCAGCTTGTTGCAACCTGCCCTGGGGCTGAGGCAGAGGGATGGGAGCCCTGGGTCCCCAGGAGGGTGGGACAGAGCTGACAAGGGGTGTGCCAAGAGGCACCCAGCCTCCCTGGGCTCCCAGCCAGATGTTGCGGAGATCTGGGGGTAAGAGGGAGGAAAAGGCTTGAGAAATCCCAGCTCTTGGCTGTGCTGCCCTTGCTGGGTGCCTGCAGTGGGTTTGGAGGTGTTTGATCCTGCAGTTGGAGGTGCGAGGGGGCTGTCCTGGTTTGTGGCGTGCTTTTCTCTCCCTAGGCCGACCCGAGGGTCCAAGAAGAGCTCTCAGCTGTGATGCTGCCTCTATTCCCCCAAGGCACAGCAGGGATACCCTCCCTGCCTGCCCCAGTTTGCTCAAGGCAAAGCCTTCAGATGAGCCCTTGCTGGGGGAGGCAGGGAAAGCCCCCCCCCCCCTACCTGGGAGGGAAGGCTCCCACCTCCTGCCACCTCCAGGGGGAAGGCACAAGAGGCTTCCAGGGCTGTCCATGTCCCCTGCCCCGACACGCTGGCTCCCAGCGAGCCCCATGTCCCGACACGACGGCTGCAGGTAAGCCCCAGCTTGCCAGGATCAGCCCTTCCCTGCTGGCAGGGAGCCCGGGCATGCCAGGGGAGGGCTTAATTTCACCACGAAAAGAAGACACACACACACACACACACACCCAAACACACACACTTGGTTAGGAGAAACCCCATCTCCAGCACGGAACCCTCAGAGCCTCCCTGCATCGCTCCTCCCCTCGGGCTGGGTGAGAGTTTCAGCCTCAAGGACCAAGCCCAGAGCACCCACCACCTCCCGTGCTGGCCGGGGTTGAGCTGTGGCCACAGCTAGGAAATGACTGTCACGCTGGAGGAAGCCACAGCAAACCTCTTCCTACTGCCAGTAGCCTCCCACCCCCCCAGACCCCATGGCACATCACTGCCAGGAACCTTTTGGGGTTTACCAGGCACCTCCAGACCCAACTCCCTGGCAGAAGGATGCTCCTTGGTGGCATCAGGGATGTGCAGCCACCAATGCCTGACAAGGGGTATTGGAGCAGAAGGGCTGGGGGCTGGCACTGGTGGCACCTCTGCCACCACAGCGTGGGCTGGTGGTGTAGGACATCCCATCCCAAATTAACAGATGGTTTATTCAGCAATCAACGGGCTGGCAGCTCCCTGGAAATGCCAGGAGAAGATGTGAGCTCCACCCAGGGACCCTCCCTGTGCTGCCACCCACCTCCCCATCCCTCTGGCCATGGAGGCACCAGGCAGGTCCTGCTGTATCCCAGGGCTCTCCCACCCACAGGGTGCCCAGGACCACCTGCTCCACGGGGCAGAGCCACCCATACTTCCCCTCAGCTCCCTGGGGAAAGGGTCTATGGGGCTGGGATGCAGTAGGGAAGGAGTTACTCCAGCACAAGGGAAGAGCTCCATGCAGGCCCTTGCTGAGGCCACTGACTGCCCCAGACCCAAGGTACCCAGTGACACCTTGGATGTCCCTCAAGCCCTGGAAGGACTCTGTGCTGGTCACGTTCATGTTCCCAGATGATGGTACCCATGCTGGGCATCCTTGCCAAGGAGGGGGGCAGTCCCTGCTCCAGCACATGGAGCAGCTCTGGAATAACTCCCAAGCCACATTTGGGAGGAAGAGGAGGAGGAAGGCAGCTGAAAGATGTTGACAAACAAGCTGGGCGACTCAAGCCAGGATCATGTTTGAAGCAGGGTGGCAGAAGGAAGTGCTTCCCTGCTGCCCCTGTCACCACACCTCTTCAGGACCATGTGTGGTCAGAGAGACCCCAAGAAGAGTGATGGATTCCCCCACTTTGGAAAGTTTAAAGTCTCAGTATTACAGAGTGCTGGGACATCTCGTATAAACAATAATATTAGAAGGATTGGACCAGATGATCCTTGAAGTCCCTTCCAACATAAACATTCTATGATTCTCAGACCCCTGGAGACCACCCTGGTGTAGATCACACCCCCATGGCTGTCCTGTCAGACCCAGAGCAGGGGAACATCCCCAGTGCTGTCAGGGATGCTGCCTGCACACCTGCTCAGGAGGAAAGACCCTGGTCCTGAGACACCAACATGACCTCTGGGAGATGTTGGCATCAGCCACACTTGCACAGGCTGGGAAAGGGCACGGTACCGTGGCAGGGGGCCTGAAGCAGAGAGGACCATGCCGTGCATGGCACGGGAAGGCTTTTTGCCACTTCCCTCCTGCCTTTGCCCCACCTTCTGTGCTCAGAGCTGTGTTACGAGCAGGGGGGAAGGATCTGGTCCAGGCTCTCACCATCAGCATGCCCAGCCTGCCCATCAGCCACCAGGACCATGGCCAAGCCCAGGCAGCTCCCATCCCTGCTTCCATCTGAGGCCACATCAGCCTGGGCAGCTCCTCCAAACTCCCCACAGTTGGGAGGACAAGGGGGTAGAGTTGTCTGAGGGGTCTGGAGGGGCCTGGATCCCTCCCCAGGCACCAGCAGGAGCAGCAGCAGTGGGGAACAGGCTGAGCTGAGCAGGAAAACCCGGAGTTTTCCCCGCCCGCAGTGCTTTGCATGCCTGACAGCAAGTTGTGCCTTGCCTGCTGGGTTACAGCTGCCCCTCCCAGCTCTGGGAGCTCTTCTCCCAGCCAGGAGCCGGCTGGAAATGTTCTTAGTGAACCCAGTAAGCTCCAGTCTCTGCCAGGGAGGTGTCCCTGTCTAGGTGTGGGTCCTCCCTACTCACCCCAGAGCTTCGGCACAGCACAGGACACCTACCAGCCCAATCTCCAGAATCCAGTTTCACAAGATTCTGATTTTCCCCATGAAAACTTGTTTGCAGCCCACCCCCCCTCCTGATCTTGGGTTGAAACCCCTTGGACTGACAGCTCAGTGCCTGCCAGGGTGCAACAATCCCTCCTGGCCTTGCTAACACCTGATTTCTGGCCCAGCAGAGACAGAACTCCCGCAGAGGAAATCCAGCTAGGTTTTTCCTTGTTATTCCTTGGGATTAAGATCACAAACCCTGGATGGGGAGCAATCTCTGCACAGAGAAGCAGCAAGTTAGAAGTCGGTGCTTTGGACCCACAGGTGCCTGCAGCCAGGACCCGGTGGTGTGGCCTGGTGGATCAGCAGCTCTGTCCCACGAAAACCCCACGGCACATTACAAACTCTCCTTCAAAGCTCTCAAAAACCTGCTGGCGTCCTGTTCGGCTGCATACCACGTAAGCATTCCTGCCAGCCCGGGCCTGGCAGCCATCAGATGGGCTCCACTGCTCCCCACCAGACACCCACCCCGTGCCTCGGCACCGCCGCAGCTCTGCCACGGCTGCTCCATCCACAGCAGCTTTCCCACCCCCCAAAAAAAAACCAAACAAACAAACAAACAAAAAGCCCTTGTGGAGAGGGGAAAAAAGGGACTTCATGGTTTTATGGCGGCGATGAGGGAAAGATACGGCAGAGCCACCTCCAAATCGCCGGCACTCCCCGAGCCCTTGAGCTCGCCGCAAAGCGCACAAGGTCCAGCCCGAAGCCGGCCCAGTAGGTGCGGCTGTGCGGGGGGGTTGTTTCACCCGCCCGGGAGGAGGGTTTGCCAGCCTGGGGAGCTGAAACCCAAGCCGGAGCACGAAAGGGCTGGGAGGTCAAGCCCTGCCTGCTCGGGAGCCCCCAGGGAATGAACGCGAATGATGTAAGGCGGCTCCGGGGGAAGGATGGGGAGGAGGGGGGCACAGCACCCCGACGGAGGGGTGACCCCACTTATGGGGGTCAAGCATGTCACCCGCAGGCACCAATTAGCGGCCCTGCCCTCGCTCTCCCTCGCACAAACCCGGGTCTGTCAAGCCCTAACCCCGCGTCTGGCCATTCCCAGACAACACCCACCAGACACCCTGTGCCGGGCAGACACTCCCGGACAGCCGGGATCTCAATAACCACATTGTCACTCTTCCCTGTCCCTCGGTGACAGGGGGACAGCAACCCGGGGCAATCCTGGGGCAGCCCGGGGGCTATCCCAAGGGTCCCCCAGGCGTTCAACCAATCCTTCCCTCCCACCCCAGAGATCTTGGGGGTTTTATTTTTGTTTTCTCTTTGAGAAATAGTTCTCCCCCGAACTATTACGGGGGAGAAAGTCGATCTATGGGCGCGGCTCCGGTAACCCCCGTGCTGCCAGGACCGGCTTGCCAGCATCCCCGCGGAGCCCGGCTCCCCTCCTTCCCTCCCCGCAGCCCGGGGAAGCTCAGCGAACCAACTGCGCTCCCCGCAGCCAACACAAACACCCCCGGCACAACCCAGCCTTTCATTTGGGAGGCAGACAGGCACCTCGGGTGTTCCCCCCCCCCCCACACACACACACACATACACACACACCCCCCGCCCTGTGCCCAGCCAAGGGGGATAGGCAAAAAAAACAAAAAAAAAAAACAACCCACAGCGAAACTGCAACGTAGGGGAAAAACAATAAAAAAGAAGTTTGAAGTCCGGGAGATGAAAGGAAGAGCAGGCGCGGAGGGCATCACGGGGTGTGTGTGGGGGTGTGTGCGTACCCCAACCCGGACTGAAGAGAGGGATGGGAGAGGCCGGTTGGGATAAAGGGGAGTGGGAATCGTGTCCCGGAGCTCACCCGCGATGTGCTGGCGGCGACCCTCGTCCAGGTGCGTGGAGACCACATCTCCCATGGCGAGCGGAGCCGGGCCCGGAGCGGCAGGAGGAGGAGGAGGCGGAGGAGGAGGAGGAGGAGGAAGGCAGCGCCCGGGGCGGTCCGGCAGCCCCGGCCCCTCCGGCCTCCTCCAGACACTCCCCCTGCCCCGCCTCACTTCAGCTCCCGGCCCCTGCCTGTGTATGCCCCCACCCTTCCCTTCACCCGGTAATTAGCTGTTCTAATTTGCTCGCTAAAGGATGGGGGAGGTTCGTAGAGAACGGTTCTGCCCCCCCAACCCCCCCCCTCCTCCCTGCTTCCTCCCCAGCCCGAGCAATCCCTCCAACCCCGCACAGCATCGCTGTGCCCCCCACCGCACACATTGTGGGGACCACCCCGCTGCCCCAGAAACCGGTGCCAGCCGAACCACCTCGGCTTGGCACCGGCCTCCCCCGCCCCTGCCATTGCTTCACGGGGGATTGCAACACCCTCCTCATCATCCCCCCCCCTCCCCACGTTCCCACAATCGCACTCATGCCCAGGCCCCGCCAGCCTCCACCCAAGGCGGGGAGGGGGGGGCGTGGGAGCCGGGTGGGCAGGGGGGGGGAGGCAGGCGAGGGGCCCCAGTCCCTCCCCAGCCTCCGGGCAACGTGTGGGAGAAGAGCTTGGAAAAGATGAAGTTGCCTTCAAACAGTCTCTCCGGCCACTGATTTTGGAACAAGAGTTGTTTGGCCTCCATTCTCCCACGGTGGGGGAAGCCAGGAAGGGGTTGGGATCTCCCAGTTCAATCAGTATCGCTGGCTAGTTCAAAGTGGGATAATGGACCAGTAACTCTCCAACAATCCATCTAAAATCTCCTCGCACAAGCTTTGCCGGGGCTGAAAATTGCCCCGGTGAGATCCATGGGGATCCATTGGGGGTGAGCTCCTGGACCTGGAGCTCCTCAACCAAGGAGCGAAGCTGCCGAGGCTGGGGAGCTGCAGGAAGCGGTGGGAAAAGCTCCTCCTTCCTCTGCTCTTGCTGCAGCTCCTCTCCCAAGAGCAACAGACGGAAACAGCCCTGGCAGGATTCTCCTTGTGCTGCTGGGGCAGGATCCGGCCGGAGGAAAAAGCCTTCCCAGAGCCCTGGGCACAGACAGCAGCTGGGGTGTGACTAAGGGAGGAAGAGGAGGAGGAAGGAGGAGGACGTGGCAGAGTGACCAGAATGTTCAAACTGTTCCCAGCTGCTGGGAGGCCCCGGGGACTCGCTGTCGAGGTGGATCCATGATTTGGGATAGCTCTCATCTCTGGATGCTTCCAGGCCACTGGGAGCTTGGGCTGGGTAAAGCTGGGCTCAGGTTGTTTTAAGTCCAGGCCATCCAGAGTGGAAACGGCTCCGAGGTTGTGCCGTGAGTCTTTTCCTGGGCTGGACTGTTTACTCGGCAGCAGGAGGGAGAGAGGAGTGGAGGTGGCCAGCCTCGGAGTGAGGCATCCTGTTTATCCTGCCTGAAATAGCTCTTCTTGGCCAGCCGCAGGCAGCCAGGATGGGGAAGGGGACAGGAGGTTGCTCACACCTCTCCCTGCCAGCTGCCACCAGCCCTGCCCCAAAACACTGCCCACCACCCACCCCGCTCAGCCGAGGGGCTCTGCCCCCCCACCGTGCCAGGGGCCAAGCATCCTCCTGAGCAGGGAGGGATGCAGGTGCTCCCACGTCAGGATGGGCTCTGCTAAAGCTGAACACTCAAAATGAGGCCAAAAGACATCAGGACATCAGCTGGTGTCCAGATGCCACCCTGCACCTGTCTCAGCACCCATGGGAGTGAGGATGGCTGGGCTGGGCTGTAGGGGCTGGGGTAGCCCCTGGGCTGGGCTTGCCCCCTGACGATGCTGACCAGCCACAGGCCTTCCCATCGTGACCCCTGCAAAGTCATTTGAAAGAGAAAACTATTTCAAAGCTCAAACATTTACATTTTTTCCCCTTTGCAGAGCCCCCTCAGAAGGTTTTACCCTCGCTGTGGTTTGTTTGCCTGGCCAAAATGCTGTTGAAATCAAGGTATTCTCATGTGAAATTTATCTGCAGCAAAACCTCGTTTCCAATAATAATAATAATTAAAAAATTCATTCCACTGAAGGCTTTTAAACAGTTTTCCCAGTGCTGATCCCTGAGGAGGCTGGCTCTGAATTAATTTGAAAGTTTGCCTTAGTGGGGTGAGGGTACATAAAAGGTGGGGAAAATGCATCCATCTCCCTTAAATGGGGAAAAATTAATATCTACCTGTGGCAATAACTTCATTATTAGAAACCAAGCTTCATTCCTTTAAAAGAAGTAAGGTGTGGGGTACACACAGTCCTACTAAATAGGCTGAGTGAATGGTATAAACCTCTTATTTAAGAAAAAATAAAAATCAATCCACATAACCACTGGAGCAGTACATACCGAGCCACTACTTGTCTCTTTTGCCTGATGACATATTTCTCAAAGAGAAAAAAAAAATCCACCAAACCCTAATTAAAAGGTAAAAAAAAATAGAGAGCATCAATATTGTAGATTTGCCAGCAGGAAGGTTATATTTGTGGCATGCAGAAATAGTGTGTCAACAGAGACTGGAGGCTGTGAGGCAGACACGGAGGATGTTTCTGGAGGGGGAAAATCACCTGAAGATGAGCACGGACAGCTCGGCACCCCTTAGTCAGCTCTGGGGGTGACACAGGGCCCAGCTTTTGGCCCAACAGGGACAAGCTGGGCTGCTAGAGCCTGGAGGGTGGGAAAGTGAAGGGTTTACCTGCAGGGTTTTGTCATGAGAGGAGACTTTTGGGAGCTTTTCTCCAGGTATTCCCACAAGGCCATGTGCAGAGATTGCCCCCAGCATGGTCCTGGTCAGGACCCCCATTGCTGTGCTGGGTGCCAGAGGATGGGGATAGGGATGGGGATGGTTTTGTCCTTCCTCTCTTGCTGCCAGTTTCTGGGAGCACGGGGCAAAGCCCAAGCTGTCCCTGCTCTAGTGCTGAGCCCCATCCCTCCATGGCTGGGATGGGCTTTCCACCACTTTGGACATTCCATGCAGTTATTGCCAGGGTTTAAAACCCAACCCCTGGCCATCAAAGATGGTTGATGCACCTGCAGAGCCCCCCGAGCAGAATGGTCCCCACCTCCAGCACCTGCTGAATTCCTGCAGCCTCTAAACTCAGGAATGCCTCGGAGGACAAAGCTTTCAGCCCGGTAAATATCAATTTCCCTTTCTCTGACATAAGGAGCAATCAGCAGAGTTTTCCTTTCACTCTCGGTGACCTCGGGGACACAGATCTGTTTCCACCTCAGCTGGATCACCTTGGAAACCAAATCGCTTTGGGGGGGGAGGGAAGGGCGAAGGGGGGGGGGGGGGGGGCTGGGGTTGCTTGCAGGCAGGAGGCTCCGGGTGTCCCCTGCAAACGGAGCTGCCCGCAGCCCTGCAGTGACCCCAGCAGCCAGGCTCAGGTCCCCATCCATGGGGGGACAGTCACATCCCCGCCCCCCCCCCGGCGTCTCCTCGGAGGGGAATAAGATGTGACCTTGCCAAGGGGGCTTCACTGCGGGGCCTGGGCAAGATGGGGTTGAGCAGGAGGCAAAAAATATCACCCGTCCAACAAGGGTGTGAGGGTGTGCTGGGGGGCTAGGGGCTCGGGAGCTGCTCTGGGTGCAATTAACAGCCGATTAATCGCAGCACTAAATCGTCTTTCTGCTGATACAGGCGAGGGCAACCCTGCCCGGCCCCACGGTGCCGTGCCCGTGGCTGCAGGGTTGGGCCCTGTGGGCTGGGGCAGCCTCATTCCCACTGACTCCAGCGGGATTTGCTGTGTCGGAACAGCTCTCCGAGATAAGCGGGTGATTAAGCAGTGCTGAATCAGGCCTGACACGGCCCCGGCTTTTTGCTGAATCAGGGCTGGTGCCCCGGGTAGGATCAATCACCTCCAGGTATGGGCAGGGAACCTGCCGGCAGAGGGATGGAGAGCACCAGCTCCAGACTGGGCTAAGCTGGAGAGTGACTGGGGGACCCTGCAACCCCCTCCAAGGCAGCCCCAGGGGGTTCTGGCAGGAGGCACGGGGGTCGGGGGGTTCCCAGGACGGCCACCCCCACCCATCCATCCACTCTGGTGAGGGAGCACCCACCCCGCCTGCCAGCGCCTCGCTGCAGAGAAGGGACCCCCGGGGCCGAGGGACCGCAGCCCCCCGGGCGGGAGGAGGGCGGCTCCTGTGGATCACCATTCCCCTCTGCTGGTCGGGACTGGGATAACTGGTGGCTGTCAGCCTGGGCCTTGGCAGAGGAACCTGCGGAGGGTGCCGCAGCCAGGATGTCCCCGACACTGCCACCCGCATGGCGTGGATGGGGCATGGGTTATGGGATGGGATGGGATCGAGATGGGGTGGAGATGGTATGGAAATGGGGCACTGGGTGGGCATGACATGACATGGGGCATGGAATGGGATGAGGCATGGGATGCGATGAGGCATGGATTGGGATGGGGATGGGGCATGGGATGGGCACGGCATGGGACTGCATGGGCATGGGGCATGTCATGGGCACTGACAGTGTCGTGTGGCATGGGGATGGGTTCCAGCATGGCATGGACATGGTGACAGCCCATCTGCCTCGGGCAGAGGCACCAACATGGGCAGGAGGGGATGGGATTGGGCACCAGCACTGGCACGGGCAGAGACACAGGCATGAGCACCAGCATGGGCATGGGGTACTGGCACCAGCATGGGCACCAGGATGAGCACAGGGAAAGGGCATGGAACACCAGCATGGCATGGAACATGGCAATGGGAACCATTTATGGTCCTGGGGGTGTGTTTGTTTGTGGGTTTGAAACATGGGGCACAGAAACACAGGGCATGGGGGTAGGAATGAGATAGGGCATGGGGATGGATCATGGGCATGGGTCCCTGCTTGCAGTCTGCTGCAGGGACCCAGGAGGGGCTGGGGGCTCTGCCACCTGCCTGGATCTTCCAAAGAGCTGGGACATCACATCATGCCCGGACCTGCAGCCACCACTCCTGCCTTGGCACCAGAGAAAGGAAAAAAAAATATCTCTGAGTAGTGATGAGGAGCTGCAAACAGTGGGAAAACCCAAAGCACAGAGCCTGAAACACCGGATTAACCCTGAGCAGCTCACAAAGCTCACAGAACAAAGCTTTTGTCCTGAGCAGGGACAAAAAGGGACACTGTGCCTTCCCTGTCCCTGCAGCCACCTTCCCCTGGGACAAATTCCTGCCCCGGGGTGAGTCATTTGGCTTCAGTGTCACCCGCTTGGCTCTGCCTTGCACTGAGGGTGGGAGCAGCCTCCCTGTTCCACACCCTCTGATGGTGAATGGATGCATTCTCCAGTGGGAGAAAGCCTGGGTGTCTCTCCTCTCCCAGGGGCTCTGGAAAACACAGGGGACTCCAAAAGGGCCCAGGGAAACTCTCACACTCTCCTCCGGCTGCCCCACGGATGCCTCTGAGTTCCTTTGGAGGGTGCCTGGTCCTCCTGGAAGGCAGGCAGGAGGTCAGCAGGATCTGTTGGTGCTTCCCCCCAGGGACTCAGGGGGTTGCAGGACATCTCCATTTCTCCCAGTAGGACACACCTCCAGCATCTCAAACATTTCCAGTTAAACTTTTAGGGCTGAAAAATCCCAGAGTGAGGTCTTCCAGTCCAGAGTCCTTAGGAAAAAACATCAGGATGTGGCATCATCTCTCCCCCCTTCCCCCCCCTCCCCAGTACTAAAGACATCCTCAAACTTGTCTTTGAAGAGCACCAGGTTCAGCAAGCTCCCTCCAATTTCTGGACCCCAAGACTGGTCCATTGTCTCATCTTCCTAGGCTGTTCAGGCAGGGTTATATCCCAGGCACAGAGAAATGATGCTCAGCCTGGCTGAGAAGATTGATGGGGAGATGGAAAGCAACACAACCACCTCTCTCTCCACAGCCAGATGGTATTTATAGCCTGGTGTTGGCAGAGAGTCCAGCAGCTCCGACAAACCCAGCTCTGCCTCAATTTTTAAGGAAGTGTTGAAGAGAACAGGAACCAAAGCAAAGGACTGAGGTGTTCGCCCCAACTGGGGGCTGCTGGGGAACCCAAGTGTCCAGGCCTGGGACCTCATCACCCTGCTGTCCCTCCAGGTTCTTCTTTGCTGTCCCCAGGCAATCCTTGTCCTTCCTCACCTTGGAGAGCCATGGGGTGAACATTTATATGGCAATAAATATATATATCAAGGAATCAGAGAATGGTTTGGGTGGGAAAGGACTTTTAAAATCATCCCATCCCCCTGCCATGGTCAGGGACACCTCCCACAGCCCAGAGTTCTCCAAGCCCCATCCAACCTTCAACACTGCCAGGGATGGGGCAGCCACAGCTTCTGGGCGCACCCTGGGGCTCAGCACCCTCACATCAAGCAATTTCTTCCTCATGTCCAACCTCAGTCTCCCCTCTGCCAGGTTAAAGCCATTCCCCCTCATCCCATCCCTCCAGGCCCTTGTCCAAAGTCCCTCCCTATATAAACATATAGGGTACAGGAAGAGGAGCATACGGGGTGCCCGGGGGACACCCGCTTCCTGGGGGCACCCTCCCCCGCGGGCGGGCTCTGCGTTGCGGCGGGGGGCGGTGCGGGGGCGGTGCGGGGCGGTGCGGAGTGACGCGTATCCCGCCCCCCCTGCCCCTCCCCTCCGCGCAGTCAGCTGAGCCTCCGCGGCCGCCGGAGCCCGCGGCCCCCCCGCCCGCTCTACCCCCCCCCCCAATCCACGTCCCCGTCCCTCCCTCCGCATCCTTGAGCCGCCACCCGCAGCCTCGCCCGGGTCTGTGTGTGTGTGTGCCCCCCTCCCCCCAAATCCTTCCCCATCCGCTGCGGACCCCCCCTGGCACGGAGACATGGCCCCCATCGGACTCAAGGCCGTGGTGGGAGAAAGTAAGATCCGCGTCCGGCCGCGCTGCTTGCGCACCCCGCGGTGGGAAGGGCGAGGGGTATGAAACTGACCGGGGAGGGGGACACACGCACAGGAGTGCCCAAGCTCCGAACGCCCTTTGCGGGGGTGGGGGGATGCTGCGGATGCGCAGCCATGGACCCTCGGGGTGGCATCAGCCCCCGGCTTCGGAGGAGCGGGGGGGCGGGACCCCCTCGTGGGGCAGCCAGCAGGACAAACCTGGGGGGCTTTGTGGGATGGGGGAGGTGGTGCTGGCGGTGGTTGTTGTTGTTCCCCTCTGCCGTTTTATTTATATCATTTTATTGGGGGGGTTGTTGAGGCTCTTGGGATTTTTTCTGCAGTGCTGAGGGGAGGAGAAGGGGGGGCGGTGGGTAGGGGGGGGATTAAGGGTGAAGTGTGACACGTTTGGGTCTTCCCCCCCCCACCTCTCCCAGACTCCTAAACCGAGGGGCGATCACCGCATAATGGTGAGACCGCAACCGGGAAAGCCCAATCGCCCCCGCGTCGGGGGGTTGGGGCAGGGGGCGACTGTCATAGGGATGCCCGTGTGTCCCCCCTAAGCCCCTCGGCGGTGCCAGGCCGGCCGCCCCTCGCCTTTGTCTGCAGCAAATCGCCCTTTAATGGTGGTTTGTTGGCTTGGCTTATTTTTATTATTTATTTTCATTTTCCCGGACGTGACTTCGCTTCCTTGATCCCAGGGAGGCCTTGGGCCCCCCTCCCTTTCCCTTCCCCTCCCCCCTACCCCAAAATCTTTTCCCTCCCGGGGTATTTCGGCGCCCTTTGGGGTCGCGATCCGCCAATGCTATTTTGGGCGGCCGGGGCGAGGGGAGGGGGGGCAGGCATGGGGGGAAGGGAGCAGCCCCGGGTTTGCTTCCTCCTTCCCCCGGCTGTTGCAAAGCGATATTTTCAACGTCTTTATGGCGCGGGGAAGGGTGTGTGTGTGTGTGTGTGTGTGTGTGTGTGTGCCACAAAACGCCGGAGTCTGAGGTGGCGGTGGTGTGAAGGGTGGGGATTCCTTTGCCCGCCGCAAAATTAAAGCAAAAAATCCGTATTTGCAACATAATAATTAAAAAAAACAAAAACTAAATCAAGAGCAGGAACCGGTGGAAACTTCCCGCAGCCATGAAAAGCCTTCCTCCTCCCTCCCCTCACATGATTTATTTCCGTGGCACCGTGGCCGGATCTCCTGTTTTTTTTTTTTAGTCTTGGGGGTGGTGGTGGTGTATGTTTGGTGTGTAATTTGGCGAGGATTTGGTGGTGTATTTTTTTTTTCCGTCATCCCCCGCGTTGTGCATCGAAACCCTCCCGCGCAGGCTGCGGATGGTGCGGCCGGGGCTGGTGGTGTGATCGGGTGGGTGGTGATGGACATAGCGGGGGGGGGTGGGATATGATGTATCCCCCTGGATTCATCTCCCTAGATCCCTCAATCCCAGGATTTGTTCCCAATCGTCACCTGCCCCGGCGTTGGGGGGGGGAGGTTTGCACCATCTCTGCTCCATTCCCCCCCAGCCGCCCCCAGCATCCTGCATGGGGGATTAGAGCTGCAAAATGAAGGGGGAAAGGGCAGGGGAATGTTGTTTTTCTGCTGCAGGATCAGTTTGAGGGGGGTGGGGGGTGGTATTGCTGTGTTTTCTTTTGGGGGGACTGCATATTTTTCCCCAGCTGGGCAGAGGAGGGGGGAAGATGGACCAGACCCCCCGGACAGGGTCCCATCCTGTGCCCTGTCTACAGAGGGGACAGAGACCACTGCCTGTCCCTTATTTTCATTGATTGAAATGAAAATTTCAGTGCACTGAGACAGGCTGGGAGGGAGCACAGACACACACACACGCACACAGGAAAATCTGGCTCAGTCCTTCCCTTCAGGCTTTAGCAACAATCCGCTCGGGTTTTGGTTTGTTTTTGGTTTTTTGGGGTTTTTTTGTTTGCTTGCTTGATTTTTTCCCCTGGAAAATGCTGTTGCAGGCTGGGAACCAGGAATTGGTCTGTGGACATGGGTTCTGTGGGGGAGGCGTGGGTGTCTGGCAGGAGGGAGCAGGGTTTGGGCAGGCAAAATGCTGCATAGGATCCTGCGGGGTCCAACCCTCCCCTCTCACCAGGGCTTGGAAGCTCCTGGCCTTGGTGTGTCAGCTCCTTTCTTGAGGTGCTGTCTGCAGCTGGAGCTGCTCCCCCAGGTAGCCAAACCTCCCCCTTTTCCTGGCCACCAGTGTGGCTAGCACAAGATTTTCCTCTGCTTTCCCTCACTGCACCAGCCAGGGAATCCCTGAAGGCTGACCTGCAGGAGAAGATGCTTGCTCAGAAGGAGCAGGAGGTCCAAGGCTGGGGCAGGATATATCTCCACTGGGCTCCTTCCCGAGAAGGGAAGGAAGGAGGGAAGGAAAGGATGCTGCCGGGTTGCCATGGCTCACTCCACCAGCACCCCTCCCCCCCAAGCTGCATTCTGTCCTGGCTTCCCTCCAGACCCGGATTATTCTCCTGACCAGCTGGTGCCATAACAGGACAAGTTTGGGAGGCCCCTGGGAGAGGTGGGCAGGGGGGTGAGGTGGATGAGTGTTGCAGGAATTGGGCAGAACTGGATTGTCACACACACACACTCTGAGGAGCTTTGGGTGCATGCTGGGGGGCTGTCCCCACCATGCCCTGCAGTGTCCTGCAGCCGTGGCTGCATCCCTCCGGGAATTGCTTTCATCTGACCAGGGCTGGAGCTCAGTTTGCTTAGCCCCAGGGGGGATGTCCTTCTGGTGTGTCTTCTGCTACCTCTCTGGCCACCTCCTGGGGAGCCCCACTGGAGACCCAGTTGCTTTGCTCTGGTGCTGGATAGAAAAAATTTAACTAACCCACCATCACTTGGACATTCTTCCCATCCTCTCTTGTCCCAGCCGTTTCCTTGGATCTTCTTCTCAGGGCAGCCTGCCCCAAACTTCTCCTGCCCAGCCTGGTCCTTGCTCTCCTGCAGCATCCTGCAGTGGACAGGAGGAGGAGGATGGGTTTACTTCACCCAACCCTCAGCAGCAAGGCAAGGTGTGCCATGCTGCAGAGGTGACACTTGCACAGTTCCTGTCACCACGGTGGGATGGTGCATGGAGGGTATGGAGGTGGCACCTAGTCTGGATCTGAAAACTCTTGGACCCCTTCACCTGGAAGAGGAGAGGTGCTCAGGGCTTCCTTTAGCTGGTCTCACTGTCATGGACCAATGGTAGAAGCAGAGGAGCTGCAGGACAAGGGAGCACCCTGCTCCCTCCCAGAGGCAGCAGGAGAATACCTTCCCCCAGGACACCATCTCATCCTCCCATGGAGCGTCCTCCACAGAGCTGACCTGTGCCACTCCAAGGAGCCCCACCATTAAATCCCACCTGGATGAGGTCCAGTGGGCCCTCAGCACCCATGTGCAGCACTGACAGCTGTACCATGTCACCCAGTGTCCCCATCTGTACCTCTCTGGGGTTCACCCTTGCCAGGCCCGTGCTGAGATGTGATGACTCAGGGACCCAGCTGCACCTTCAGGGACAAGGGAGGTGGCATGGGCAGGGCTGCCAGCCTGCTGCCAGCCTTGGGGCACAGCCAGGGACCTGGGGACCTGCTCCTGGGTTGCTGGTGCCTGAGTCACCCAGGGTGCTGGGGCACCTCACAGCTCCCACCACCCCTTTGCTGAGGGTATGGGGAGACTGAGGATGCTGAGGTTGCTCCAAGCCCATCTTGGGGTTCAGGGCACAAGGTTTGTGTCCTTCCCTAGAGCCAGGGAGCAGAGGGAGAAGAGGCACAAGGATGGCTGGTCCTGGTGGGACCATGGCAGGGATGCACCCTGCACTCTCCAGCCAGCACGGGGAGCAGAGCCTCCACTGGAGAAGATGAGTGAGGAGGAAAGGGTTTCTGCACCTTGTCTCCCATGGGTGGGAGGTGTTTCCTGGGCAGCCCATCCTCCTAATCCCCAGTTCTGGGAGTCCTGGGGGTGCTGTGGTGTTGCCCACCCACCCTGTGGATCCAGGAGCAGGCTCCTGGCAAAGCTTCTGCTGGGGCTGTTAACTTTGTCACCAGGCTCTGTCTCGCCTCCCATGTCAGCTCAGAATTGGAAAAGCCTGAAATAATACGTGCACAACTCAGGGCTCATCTTCCCACGCAGCACAGAGCAATTTCAGTCACCAAACTGCAGTCTGCACCCGGGGCTGAGAAATCCTTGCCCATGGAAGGTCACCAAGAATGACAAACCTCACCTTGGCAGCAGTGCATCCACCCTCGTGTCTGCATGGGCAAGAAGGCTGAAAAAGCCACTGGCATAGAGGGTTTAGTCTCTTCCCTGTGAAAAAAAAAAGCAGAACAGGAAAAGGAAAAGGAAAAAGGGAGGGGAAAAAAGAAGAGAAGGGAAAAAGAAAAGGAAAAAGTAAAGGGAAAAGAAAAAGGAAAAGGAAAGCAAAGCAAAGTCTGGATCTAATTCCTCTGCACCTGTCAGGGAAAACATCCCAGGAGAGATCTGTTCCCCAAAAACCCAACACATTTCAGAAGAGAAGCATCGTCACATGGTTTTCAGTTGCATGCTGAGAAGCAGATGCTGCGGCCACCAACTCCCCATGCAGGGAAGGAATTTGGCTCTTGGCTTTTGGAGAGGGCAGAAACAGAGCAGGCTGCAGGTGCATTCATTTGTGGGCTCCCACATTGCCCACATACACACATACGCATGTCCACACATGTGTTGCAGGGTGATGTCCGGAAGCCATCAGGTGGTTTGGTGTTGTGTCACCAGGGGAGCAGCAAAGGCCACTTGGAGTTGGAGCAGCTCAGCTGCACATCAGTGGCTCCCTATCCCATCCCATCCCATCCCATCCCCAGCATCTGTGTGGGCACGGGGCATCAGCCCAACCTGGATTCAAGGAATCACAGGATCATAGAATGTCAGGGGTTGGAAGGGACCTCTTGAGATCAAATCCAACCCCTCTACCACAGCAGGATCACCCCAGGCAGCCAACACAGAACACATCCAGGTGGGATTTGGATGTCTCCAGGGAAGGAGACTCCACAGCCTCCTTGGGCAGCCTGGGCCACGGCTCCCTCACCCTCACAGCCAAGAAATTTCTCCTCATGCTAAGGTGGAAGTTCCTATGTTCTTTGACCTTAAACCCATTATTCCTTGTCCTATTAGTGGGCACCACTAAAGAAATTGGCCCCTTCCTCTTGTCACCCACCCCTTAGATATTTATATAGACATTCCCACCAAGCCAAGCCTGAAGAGCCCCAGTTTGTTGCTGTTCTTGCTCCCTCTTGCTTCAAGGCAGAGAGAAATCAGCTCAGAAAGTCATGGTCACGTGTAGGGGAGAGTGACTTAGCCCTGGGAGAATGCCCCCCCCCCCTCCAGGATGCTGTGACACCCCGTGTGTGCCATCCTGCTGCAGGAAAGCTCTTGGTTCCTCTTGGCACTGACAGCACCTACAGCTGGGTGCAACATCTCCCCTGGGGATGGGAACAATCCCTGTGGATTTTACCCCCTGTCTCCAGTGAGGTCAAGGAGAGCCATTTATGAGTGCGATCATGCATTTCCCTGATTTTCTTTTGGGAGTTGGAGGTCTCCAGGTTCTATCCTCCTCTCCAGGCTGGGATGATGTCCCATGGTTCTGGCCAGCAGGTGGAAATCCCTCCATCCTTCATGAGAGCTGTGCAGAGAGGAGGAGGAAATAATCAGGGTCATGGTGATTACAGTGACTAATCCTTGAAGCCAGAGTCCCACACAGCTCCCCGGGGCAGGAGAAATACTGCTCAGTGTGGCTTGGACATGTGGCACCTTTCACCGGCAGCTGTGAGGGAGATGTGGCCATGCTCCAGATGTGAAAATATCAGAGTTCACCTGATGCAGTGGTGGGGAGGAAAGGGTGAAGCTGAGCCTGGGTGATTGTGCCCTTTTAGGAATTATTGCAGCTGGATGGCTGCACCTGCAGAAGGTTTCTGTGGGAGAAGATGTCCAAGGCAAACGTCTTCCAGGTGGGCACCAGAAATAATCCAGTGATAAAAAGACGTGTTGAGGGTGTGAACTGCTGGAGGGGAGATGGTTGAGATTTGCTTGGTTTATGGACATGGTGGTCTCCAGACTCATCTCATCCCTGAGACTGCACTGAAGGACATCAGATGGGCTTTGTCTCCTGTAAATGAAGTTATTCTCTATGTCTTGAGTGGGGTTGATGGCCTCCTTGCCTCCTCTGGTCCATGAAGCCTATTTTATTGAGGACTGCTTGGAGATGGTACACTGGGACCTAGAGATGCCCCCTGAGGGTGTCCAGAGGTAGATCCCTGCTCTACTACATCCAAGCCTCGTTGTATCTGTGTAACATTCACACTGCTGTAAGCAATTAATTAATGAACCAGCACAAAAGCAGTTGTCAAGCCAACCCAAAGCCAAACATGTGCATCTTGGAGATGCAGTGTGACAGCTTTTTAAGAGAAGTGGGTCTGGAGCAGACCTCACCGTGGATTTCAGTGATCTGGTTCCCCAGAGCTGCTCTGGGATGCTGGATCTCAAACAGAGGATGTGTGAGGAGAGTGAAGGACCTGAGTCCTGCTTGGGACAGGGAAAAGCCTATGGTTAGCACAACCCTGTAGGACCTTGGGCAATTCCTGCAGCCTGCTGCCCAGCCATAAGGCAAATCCATCTTCTCTTACCTCAGGCCAAGGTGTGAAGGTCCTGGGATATGGCAGCAAAGGAACATTTCTGAGCAGCAGGACTTTGGCCTCCTGCATTGCTCCCGGAGGGAAGAGCTTGGCCATGGCTGCTGGCACAGGCCAGGCTTGGGTCTGAAATATCCCTTGGCTGCAGCATCTCTCCACCCATCCTTGTGCTCCAGGATGCCGTGGTGGCCAGAACGAGGTCTTGGTGCTTCCACTTAGTGGTGGAGGTCAGGACTCATGAGGTTTCAGGCTCTTTTGGAAGCAGGATGCTGGGCATCCCAACAGGAATGTGTGTCTGCAGGCTGCAGTGGCTCCCAGCTCTGTTGGTGGGGGTGCAGGGGATGGCAGCGTTGGTCCCTGCTCCTCCAGCAGCAGTTGGAGGCATGGGCTTGGTTGTCTTTGCCATGAGCAAGTGAGGCAAGGCAGGCTTGGAGAAAGGCAGCTCAGAATAAATAACATGAGCTAAGCCTCTTGGACTGATGGATGATGGGCTTGAGTCCTACTAGGCCACCATGTCACCAGCTCCTGGCCCTCCTCGAAAGCAATGCAGGGGGTGATTCTCATGCCATGTGTCACCCCAAGAACCTCACTGCAGGCAGAGTCTGGGAGAGGGGGTTGCTCTCACGCCTGCATGGTTGCACTTCCAGGACCGTGTTATTCAAGAGGTCCTCTGTTGGTGAGATGAGCTGCCTTGTCCATGGGCACTGATGTTGGAGGATAAGCCCAGAGCTGTCTGCATCATCTGCTCAGTAGAAATTGTCATTCAAGTTCTTCCAGCCTGAAGGAAGTCAATGTGTCAGGTCTAGAAGAGCCCAGTGCTGAAGGCAGTGGAGGACCATGGGGTCCCTGGGGACCTGCTGGTGGTGCCATCCTGGCTGGTTGCATAAGATGGATGGGATTGAGGGGATTACAAGGAGGAGGCTGAGGGCGCTGGGTTCTTGTTTCTAAAAGAAGCTCTTAAGCTGCTGTTGTTTTCCTGGCGCTTGGGATTAGGGCTGAGACATGTGGGGTGGCCCCCAGAGACCCCCCTGACCCTCCCTGTCTCCCCACCAGCATGGACACCATCTGTTAGTGCCAAGCAGAGGGGGAAAACCTGGCTGGGGGGGGGGGTAACCATCCCTTCCTGGGGAACCCAGAGCACCCCCCATCTCCTCCCCACTTCCCCAGGAGGGGCACTGGGAGAGCAGGGCTGGATGTGGCCCCCAGGATGGGTGGGGGGTTTGGTGCCCTGGGTTGGAAGGGGACTTAGGGTGTTGACACCCCCCCCCCCCCTGTGCTCCCTCTCTTGCAGAGATTATGCACGATGTGATCCGGAAAGTGAAGAAGAAGGGGGAATGGAAGGTGAGCCCCAAACCCTGGGGAGGGACCAGGAGAGGAGGAAGAGGAGGATGGGGAGGAGGAAGCAAGGAAGGGGGTGGGCAGGGAGCCCCCAAGGGTGAGGAATGGGGGTTGAGGGGACAGTTCCTTGCCCTCAGCTCACAGCCCCTCTCCCCAGGTGCTGGTGGTGGACCAGCTCAGCATGCGGATGCTCTCCTCCTGCTGCAAGATGACAGACATCATGACTGAGGGCATCACAAGTGAGTGCAGCCTCTCCCAGCTCACCCTAGAAAACTGCTGTAGGAAGGGCAGAACCTCCCTTTTGGACCCCAAAGGCATCTCCAGGCTGGCCCAAGCCAGTTGAGTTGGTGACACGGCCCCCACCCAGCCCCATCTCACCTTGGGATGCAGACATTCTACCACTCACTGCTCGTGGATGGGTATCTTGGTGCCAGATTGATGTTTCCCACCCTCCCTTCCTCCAGCACCTTGTCTCCTGGCAAAATGTCAGTCTGAGGAGAAAACCAGGTGTTCCCTTATGTCAACCCTATAAATAGCTCCCTGCAGCACTCAGAAAGGAGAAAGAAAACCCAGGCTGGGCATCAGAAGGTCTTGGAGCTGTGGGTACCACTAGAGCCTCAGCCATGGGGTGTCCCCTCCAGCAGTGGGGTGTGAGAATAGACCAAGACAACAGTGGGACAGGCTGTGGCTGACCCCAGCCCCAGGATGAGGACAATCCCTGCCCCAGGATGAGGACAAGGACAACCCCTGCCCTAGCTCCTGGTTGGGCAGAAACCAGTGGTTGGGGACATTTTAGATGCAGAGGGGTTGGCAGGGCTGCCTTGGGACACCCAACAGCCCCATGTGTAGCTGAGTGCCCCCACCCACCCCCATCCCTGCCATGGCCCCTGCTTTGTCCCCCCAACAGTTGTTGAAGACATCAACAAGCGTCGGGAGCCCCTGCCCAGCCTGGAGGCTGTCTATCTGATCACCCCCTCTGAGAAGGTGGGTACCTGGGGCATGGGGCATGGCCTTTGGCTATGGGGAGGGGGGGTGTCCATGGGAAGCGTCTGGGGGACACAGCAGAGCTGCAGAGCTTCCCCTGTGACTGAAGGGGGGACACGGGGTGACCCTGCAGAGGTGCCCCTGGTGCCACCATGCCCAGCCCAGCTGGTCCCTGCTCTCTTGCAGTCCATCCACTCCCTCATCAATGACTTCAAGGATCCCCCCACCTCCAAGTACAGAGCTGCCCACGTCTTCTTCACTGACTGTGAGTACCCAGAGGGGAGGGGGAGTCCCTGGCACTGAAACAAGGTGGAAGGAAGAGGGGATGGAGGGATGATGGAGGGATGATGGAGGGATGCTGAGTTCCCTCCCTTGCAGCCTGCCCTGATGCCCTCTTCAACGAGCTGGTGAAATCCCGTGCTGCCAAGGTCATCAAAACCCTGACAGAGATCAACATTGCCTTCCTCCCCTCTGAGTCCCAGGTGAGGCTGGGCTGGGGACTGTCCCCACACCACCAGGGTGGCCCAGGGTCTGGGGCAGCTGGGGGGATGCTCCAGGTCCTCCTGGGGACCTTCCTCTGGCCTTGAATCTGGTGGCCAAACCCACATGGGGTGTCCTGGTAGGGGGGAGTGGGTTTGCTCTCCAGATATCCCCCACCCTGGCTCCTCTCTAACCTCCCTCCCTCTGCCCCTTCCAGGTTTACTCCCTGGATTCAGCTGACTCCTTCCAAAGCTTTTACAGCCCCCACAAGGCTCAGATGAAGAACCCCATCCTGGAGCGCCTGGCTGAGCAGATTGCCACTCTCTGTGCCACTCTGAAGGAGTACCCAGCCGTGCGGTACAGGGGGTAAGGGCAGCGAGCTCAGGACACCCCCCTGGGCACCTGAACCCCCCCAGCAGCCTGGTGGGGTCGGGGATGTGCTGAGCACAGGGCCATGGATGAGACCATGCTGGCTATGGTGCTGGTGAGGACGTGGGGATGGAGGAGGCAGAGGGATGGAGAGATCCATGTGCAGTGTGGAAAGACTAAGACTTGAAGATGCTCTGGAGAGTGTGCTGTGGGGGCTGGAAACCTAAAATCCAAGTGTCACCTCATCTAGGGTAGACATGGAAAAGCTGAGCACCCCAGGGAGAGGTGGAGGTGCAAAGCAAAGCCTCCTGAGGTCCCTCCTCTCCCATGAGCCAAGGGACATGGCATGGGGAAACCAGCAGCTCCTCCCCATCCCGTGCTGACCTCTCCTCCTGCCTCCTCCAGGGATTACAAGGACAATGCCATGCTGGCACAACTCATCCAGGACAAGCTGGATGCCTACAAGGCTGATGACCCCACCATGGGCGAGGTGAGCAGGGCTGGTGCCAGCAGCCCTGGGGGATGCTTCACTCCTAAATTGCCCCTCGAGCTTTGCCATGGGGCAGTCACAGACCCCAAGTGGGGACCACAAGATGGTCCCAGCTTCTCCTGACCACTTGTGAGGCTGGAGGAGCCCCTGGCCTTGCTGCTGATGGCTGCCCCCACCTCTGCAGGGTCCGGACAAGGCTCGTTCCCAGCTCCTCATCCTGGACCGTGGCTTTGATCCTGCTTCCCCAGTGCTGCATGAGCTGACCTTCCAGGCAATGAGCTATGACCTGCTGCCCATCGAGAACGATGTCTACAAGTGAGTCCCCCATGGCATCCCCAGGTCCAGCCCTGGGGTGGGAGGTGGAAGTTCAGCCCTGAAGCCTGAGCCTCAGCATCCATCCCTCCCTCCAAGCCCCATCCAACCTTCAACACTGCCAGGGATGGGGCAGACACAGGTTCTGGGGGCAACCTGGGCCAGGAGCTCAGCACCCTCACCCCAAAGAATTTCTCAGATCTCCTCTCCATCTCCCCTCTTTCACCCTGAAACCCTTACCCCTCATCCCATCCCTCCATGCCTATGTAAAAAGTCTCTCTCCAGCTTTCCTGATAAATAAGAGCCAAGAAGACCACATGTCCCCCAGCCCTGTCCCCCCCTGTGACACTCCCTGCCCTCTCCCCAGGTACGAGACGAGTGGCATCGGGGAAGCCCGGATTAAGGAGGTTCTCCTGGATGAGGACGATGACCTCTGGGTCACCTTGCGCCACAAACACATCGCTGAGGTGTCCCAGTGAGTGTCCCCCTGGGCTGGGAGGGAGGTTGGCTCAGGGTTGCCACCACCCCTGCAGTCAGGGTCCCCTCCCCACTGACTGCTGTCCCCTCCTCCTCTCCCCAGGGAGGTGACCCGCTCCCTGAAGGAATTCTCTTCAAGCAAGAGGATGAACACGGGTGATAAGGTGACCATGGGCTGGCAGATATTGAGTCTCCTGGGGTCACCTGATGGGGACCTCTGCAAAGGGCAGAGGGTGCTCAGGGCCCTGAATGGGGGGAGAAGATTGAGGGGAGTGTTGGTCCTACACCTGTATCTGGGGAATTGGGGTGTCTGGGGGGGAGACTGTGCCATGGGGGTGTGTTTGTCTCCAGGATGGTGTCTGTGCCTGCAGCCACCACCTCTGTCTCTGGCCAGTTCCCTTTCTGAGACCCTGAGTTAGTGGCAGTGAGGGGACCCTGGAGGAGGTAGGATGTAGAAGTGTCCAGAAGCTGAAATTACCACCCCCTGCCCTCCATTTTGCAGAGCTAAGACCCCCACCCACCCTTGGACACAGTGGACAACCCCTGGGAATGCCACACCAAATCCCCACGAGGGGCTCCATGGGGACAGAAGTCCTTGGCAGGGTCATCCCCTCTCTGCCCATGGTCCCTGAGTCTCCAAGGGTATGTGACCATGAAATGTCCCCTTTCCTCACAGACCACCATGAGAGACCTGTCCCAGATGCTGAAGAAGATGCCCCAGTACCAGAAGGAGCTCAGCAAGGTAGGTGGAATGAGGAGATCTCTGCAGAGGGGCTGAGCCCACCCAGGGAAGCTCTCCCTGGAGGGTCCCTGGCCATGGGGAGGCACTGAGGCCACCATGGTGTCATGGGGACCTTGGGCCACTGCCAGCACCACCATGGTGACTGCGCCACTGGTGTCTCCCCAGTATTCCACCCACCTGCACCTGGCTGAGGACTGCATGAAGCACTACCAGGGCACAGTGGACAAGCTCTGCAGGGTTGAACAGGTACCAGCACCCCCAGCCCCACACTTCCCCCTCAGCATTCCCATGGGGACAGCCTGGACTGGCAGCTCCTGCTCCACAGCTCAGGACTGAGCCACAGGGTGGTGAGTGCCTTTGTTCTCTGCAGGACTTGGCCATGGGCACTGATGCTGAAGGTGAGAAGATCAAGGACCCCATGAGGGCCATTGTCCCCATCCTGCTGGATGGGAATGTCAGCACCTATGACAAGATCCGCATCATCTTGCTCTACATCTTCCTGAAGAATGGTGAGGAGGAGAGCTGGGCAGGGGGGGTGAGACATGGGTGGGCAGCTCTGGGTGGCAAACAGCTCAGGGTTCAGCCAGGATAAGCCAGATGGAAAAGCTCAGCCCGGAGTCCTCAACCACCACTGAGCTGGATGTCCTCAGGTGACGATGGAGGGGCTGTGTCCCTCCTGGGTGGCATTCCTCAGGAGGACACCATCTCTCTGCTGCATTTCCAGGGATCACCGAGGAGAACCTGAACAAGCTGATCCAGCATGCTCAGATCCCAGCAGAGGACAGCGAGATCATCACCAACATGGCCCACCTTGGGGTGCCCATCATCACAGACGTGAGTCTGCACCTCCCTCCACAGCACCCTCTGCCCCCTGGGATGTCCCCATCTTCCCCCAGCCAGGGTGTCCCCAGTCCCACCACCACAGCCCCCATGTCTCAGGGTCTTCTTCTGCTCTCCTTGCCCAGTCCACCCTGCGGCGCCGGAGCAAGCCGGAGCGCAAGGAGCGGATCAGTGAGCAGACCTACCAGCTCTCCAGGTGGACCCCTGTCATCAAGGACATCATGGAGGTGAGGGACAGGGACACAGGACGGAGCAGGCACCTGCAGGGAGCTGGGTCCTGCCAACCCTTGGCACCTCTCCCCAGCACATCTCCTCTGGGCCGTGGTGGGATGGTTTTGGAGGTCTTCTTCTGGTTCAGAGCAAATACATGCAAATGAATCCTGACCCAGCTGGGCCAGTCCTGGGCACAGAGGGGTTCTTGGGCTGGGGGCTGTCCCCACCTCCTCTCTGACCCCCCCACCTCGGGGCTCTCTGCCTGCAGGATGCCATCGATGACAAGCTGGACACCAAGCACTACCCCTACATCTCCACCCGCTCCTCTGCCTCCTTCAGCACCACGGCTGTCAGGTGGGTGTCCTGTCCCCTCCCCAGCAGCACCCACAGCACCCACCCCTCCCCACCCACCTGCAGGTCCCAGAGGTGCCTGTTCATCAGAGAACCACAGACTGGTTTCGGTTGAAAGGACCTTCAAGATAACCCAGTGCCACCCCTGCCATGGTCAGGGACCCCTCCCACAGCCCAGGGTGCTCCAAGCCCCATCCAACCTTCAACACTGCCAGGGATGGGGCAGCCACAGCTTCTGGGGGCAACCTGGGCCAGGGGCTCAGCACCCTCATAGTGAAGAACTTCATCCTAATGCCCAACCTAAATTTCTTCATGGAAGGAGCAGTTAAACATTGGAACAGGCTGCCCAGGAAGGTAGTGGAAGCACCATGCTGCAGTGGATGGTTTAGTGGTTAGCAGTTGCAGGGCAGATGTGGACTTGATAATCTTGAAAGTCTTTTCCAACCTTAATGATTCCATGATTCTCAGTCTCCCCTCTGATGGTTTAAAGCCATTCAGGCATCCTGTGCCTCAGTTTCCCTTCTTGTAAGAGTGAGCAGCATGGCTGGAAAGCTGGACTTTACCTGCTCCAGCAGCCCTCTGGGAGCTGATTCCCGTGGGATTTAAGTCAAGACGTGAACTCAACGCGCGGTTGGCTGCTGAGCATCCTCCTGCCCACCCTTCATCCCTTCTCCTCTTCCTACAGTGCACGCTATGGCCACTGGCACAAGAACAAAGCCCCCGGGGAGTACCGCAGTGGCCCCCGCCTCATCATCTTCATCCTGGGTGGGGTCAGCATGAACGAGATGCGCTGCGCCTACGAGGTGACACAAGCCAGCGGCAAGTGGGAGGTGCTAATAGGTGAGTTGGGGACCCCCAGGCCTCCCCACCCCGGCTGCTCATCCCACGCTCCCACCACCATCCAGCGAACCTCTGGCTCCAGGTAGCTGCGGGAACAGGAGCTCTGTGGAAAGGTCTTCTCCTGCCACCCCCTTGTCATGTACCCTGGGGTCATGGCTCGCCACCCATCTCCAGGGTGAAGGGGGGTGCAACCACGAGGTGCAGTGTGTGTGCAGCAGGAGATGCATTTTGCTGTTGGACACTTCCAGATGGATGTGCAACTCAACAGAAGATGCATTTTTGCATCTTTTGCATGGGTGGGTGGATGGATGGATGGATGGATGGATGGAGGGATGGATGGACGGATGCTGAGGCTCAGGCTTCATTGCTGAAGATGCAACGGGACGTGCTGCTCCTGTGCAACAGGACGTGCATTGTGTGCTTTATCTCAACACCCCAGCTTTTCCCTGGATTGTGTGTTGAGGACATGGTGGAACCCTTACCAGATGTTCCCCTGGGGAAGCACAGTTGGATACACACCTTGTATAAGAGGGGCAGGAGCCCCTCACCATCTCATCTTGTCCCTGGCTGGCCTGGGGAACCTTCCTCTCACCTCCTGCAGCCACTAGCCATGTGTCCCCCCTGGCCACCAGACCCATCACCAGGTCCATCTCACCTCTTGCCCATCTCATCCTCTGTGGATCCATCATCCCTCTGCATGTGCCTGCGGTGCTCTGGGTGGCAACCGCGTCCTTCCTCACCCCCAGAAAAAAACAGAGGGTGTTTGGGGGGAGGGGATTCTTGGTGCAGCCATCAGCCCCACTCTGTTCTCCCGCAGGTTCTACTCACATTCTCACTCCCACCAAATTTCTCATGGACCTGAGGCACCCCGACTTCAGGGACTCCACTAGGGTATCATTTGAGGATCAGGCTCCAGCAATGGAGTGAGCCAAAGAAACCAAGTAAAGGCAGCTGACTAATGGAAAAGAAACTCTTCCTCCCTTGAAGGGTTTTCTTTGAATCTTCCATTCTCCCTTTCTTTAATTCTCTTTTTTTTTTTTTTTTTTTTAATGGGGAGTGGGTTTTGTTTCCTTTTGGTTCTCCGAGAAGAAAATGCTTGCAGTTCTTCCTTCCAGTTGGAAAAGCATCCGAGTGCCACTCCATTATCCCTCTGCCATGTCTCTTGGCCCGACCTGCTCATCTCCTTCATGCCATGAGTTCCCCCTCGCCAGGGCAGGGGGCAGCGTGTCGGGGTCATCCCAGGGCCAGGCAGGGGATGGAGCACCCTGGGACACTGCCAGCTTGGTGCCAGGGCTTGTCCCAGCTCTGCCTCTTCTTGTCCCCCACAGCCAGGCCACGAGCTCTGGGCTTCAATGAAATATCAAGTTGATGGCCAAGCTCAGGTTTGCTCTTGATGCCCTTGGTTGGGCAGGACCCCAGGTTGTTGTTGAACCCCCTGCCAGGGTTCAGCTGGTGACACCCCCCATGGCATCCCCCTGAGCCAGGGACCTGCCACAAGCACCGAGTCAGGGGCAGCAGCAGCTCAGAGCCCTTTTCCTCCTTCCTTCCCTCCTCCACACCAAGTGCCTGGACCCAAGGATGCTCCGTGCAGGCAGGGAAAGAGCCTGGGGGTCTGCAGAAGGTTCCTCTGTGCCCATGGCTTTTTTTGTCCTGGAGTGTCCCCCTCAGCCACCACCACTCTGCACAGCCACCTCCTGGCTCCCACCTCACCTCCCCCCCCAGCTCCATCCACCTCCTTCGTTTCTCCTTTTTCATTCTGTTCCTCTTTTCCCTTCCCCTCTCCCCCCCCTAAAAAAAAAAACAAACCAAAAAAACCCAACCAACCTCCCCCTCCATTTTCTCGCAAGCATTTCCAGGTGTGTGGGGCCATCACCCCCCAGGCCAAGCCTCATCCTGGGGAGGGGGACAGCGGGGACAACACCGGGGGCATCCCGAAGCCATCACTGATGTGTGTGTCCTCCTTCCCAACCCCCCTCCATCCCCTACACCTCCGTTTCCTCTGCCCCCCACAGGGTCCACGCACATCCTCACCCCACAGAAACTGCTGGACACGCTGAAGAAGCTCAACAAAACAGAGGAGGAGAGCAGCAGTTAGAGGACACGCTGCCTGCCACCCACTCGATGCCGAACCCAACCCCCCCTGGCCGGGCACCTGCACCCAGCCCCGGCCCAGCTTTCTCTTGTTCTTGTGTTGAAACTCCTCCCCACCCCACCCACCGCATCCTTCCCGGTCTCATTTTATCCACAGGGAGGGGACAACAGCCGGAAAAAAAACCAAACAACAAACAAACAAAACCAACCAAACAAAATATATGTGTATATAAAATATTAAGGAAACGGATGCATTGTGTTTCAAAGGAAAAGAGGAACAAAAACAATCCATACATTGTAGCTGCAGCTGTCCCAAGCACCCAGGAGCTCACTGCTGAGTAACCCACCTGCCCATTGCTAGCGAATGATGGTGACAAAATCAACAACAAAAACCCCAAACAAACCCTTTTTCCAAAAATTCCCTCCCTCCTTGGGGTCCCATGTGGATGGATGGACAGATGGACAGACACCCCACCCCACCCCCCCTGTGGCTTCAGCCCCTGCCTGGGCTGGGCTCTCTCTCAGCCTGGGGGGGGAAGGGAGGGTTGTCTTTCCCCACCACCTTCTTCTGGCCCGTGTGTTTTTGGGGTGGTGGGTGCTCCCACCAGATGTGCACACCAACATCTGGGGGGAGTTGGAGGGGTGGTGAACCCGAGCTGCTTCCCACTGCAACAGTTCCCATGTGAAAAAGGGACCAAAATGGTCAAAACCTGGAGCTGGGGCCCATTGCCTCCCCCTCCCCCTCCAAGTATTCCTGAAAATGCATAAATATATATATATATAAAATAAAGCAGCATGTATATATATATGTATGCATCTCTGAACCCTCCCAGTGCAGCTCCCAGTGTTGTCCTGTGGTGAAGCGTTCCCAAATGTGCTGTCACCCTGAGACACCCCCCCAGAACCCTCCAGGACCCACCCCCCCTTCCCTTCCTCCAGACTCTGTGTATATTAATGACTGTGTCTTGTGACGTTCTTACAAGCTTGGTGTATAGTGATTTAACCAAACCTGGGGTTTTCAGTTGGGTTGTTTGGTTTGGGGTTTTTTGTTTCTTTTTTTTTAATTATTAATATTATTTGTAAAACCCCACCCCAAGTATTGCTCCCCTCCCCTGCCATTAGATGCACTGCAATATTTTGGGGTCCATCGTTCTGTTCTCTTCCTCCTCAAGGCTGTGAATCCCTTTTTCCTTCCCCAAAATATTTCTTGCCTCATTGGTGGTTATTCCCCCACCCTTCCCTTCCCATCTGTTCCTTGCCCAGAAAGTTAAATATATATTTTTAGGGCAAAGGCTGTATCATTGCACTGATATTTGTTGGTTCCTCCTTGGTCCTCCCACCCCGTTTGAGTTACCTCTTGGTTTAGCAATGCAAATGCTTCAGGATCTTGTATGTTGGACGTTATTTTTTTTTTTCTGTTACAGTTATTTATATAAAAAAAATAATTTATCAAAAAGGAAAACTTAAAAAAAAAAACAACAACAAAAAAACCAAACAACTAATAATAATCTAGTCTGTCTTGGAACTTGTTTACCTTGAGATTACTGGAATCTAAATGTTTGAAAGTGTTGAAGCACAACCATGTATCATCTCTGTATATCTGTTCTTCTGTACTAAAGCACTCGAGTGACTCAATAAAAGCGATCTCCATCCCTCGTGCACCCCGGGCTGTGCTCTGCCTCTTGCTGGGGAGGAGCTCGGGGGATTCCCCACCAGCCCCCATCACCCTCCCGGGGAGAGACCCCCCCCAGCACCAGATTAAGGAAGGAAGGCAACCCCACACTCATCCAACTGAGTTTATTTCCTTCAAAAATAGGTGATATCTGAGTACAAAAACCCCACCCCAAAGGCTCTGCTGGTCCCTAGGAAACAGGAGATGAAGGGAAAATATAACACAAACCAATCATCTTTGCTCCTGGCTGTTCTGCAGCCAGAAACACAAAAATCCTCTAAAATCCTTCCCTCCTAAGCCTCTCCCTGCTCCCCCCCCAAGGGGCAGAGCTTTGGGGGCAGCCCCCTCCTCGGCCCCCCCACCCCAGGCTGGGGGCAGGACCCAGGCTCAGTGGCTTTTTAGGAGGTTCTAGACCTGAGTAACTCTCCAGAGGGGATTTCAGTGATCCTCCCCTCCTAAGTGTGGGGTAAATATAAAAAAAAAAAATAAACAAAAATAAATAAAATTGACAGGGGCACTTCAGGCAAGTCCTACACATCAACCCAGCTGGGGCAGAGCATGCTGAGGGGTTGCTTTTTTCTTCTGCCTGGATGATAACCTAGGTGGCCACATCCAGGGGTGGCCCCAAAAAAAGCCCCAAAGCCTTAAATGCCCTAAATGCTGGAAATTCTATCTATATTTAAAAAATTATAAGCAAAGCAGAGCTATGTACCTGTACAGATACACAGATGTGTGTATCATCCGTTAGCCCTACAAGGGACTCAGCTGCTTGTCAGATACCTTGGCAAAAAAATAAATTCACATAAAACCACCAAAAAGGAAAAAAAAAAAAAAAGAAAAAAAAAAAAAAAAAAAAAAGAAAGAAAAATAACATAATCTTTCCCAGATTAATTCAAGTCCAAGGGCAGAGCAGAGGGTGGAGGGGGGGCATCCAGCCCCTGGAGGGTGCCTAAAATTTGGGAAAAAACACGCACACAGGCACAGAGGTAAATACCAATGGGTGCTGCTGTAGGAAGTGCTCAGCTTGGGGCAGCATCTGCCTTGGATACCCTTTTGGTCCTGGGGGGATGGTGCCATTCCCCCCAAGGTTCTGCAGGGCCTGGAAGACCTCTGCCAATGTTCCTACAGCTTGGATGGTCTTAAAAAAACGGATGGACCAATGGACAAGGAATGCAGGAGGTCCAGGGGAGCTGGAGCAGAACCCCCAAGAGATGCCTCCAGCCTTGGTTGCTGGGGTCTGGCAGGGAACAGGGATGGTGCTGGAGAGCCCACCCCCCTCCCAGAGGGCAGGGGCAGCTCAGGAGGTCCGGTTGCCCTCAGAAGAGGCAGGAGCTCCTCAGGTCCCGTGCTCGGCTCAGCTGGCTGGTCAGGGTCCTGCTCATGCGGGTGGTGGTGGTCTTCATGCTCTGGGCAACCTCCACTGCCCGGCTCAGTGTCCAGTTCAGCTCCTCCAGCTCCTCCAGGGACAGGCAGCCATGGGGGGCAGTGGTGGGGGGCTGGGGGGCTGCTCTGCCTGCCGTTGCCCCACGGGGGGCTGGGAGGGGACCCCGGCCATGGCTGGGGCTGAGGTAGGTACCACTGGGGAGCAATAGCTGGGAAGAAGAAGGGGACATGGGTTCAGCTCTGTGTCCCCACCCCCCACCATCTCACCCATCTCCAGCCCCCAGCACCCATCTCCCTATGCCCCCCCACCATACAAACCCTTCCCCCCAAAAAAGGAGTCAGGCGGTGTGACCCTGCTCCCAGCAAGTTGTCCCTGGGGTGGGTGATTCACCCTCCTCCCCTGGAGATGCTGACACCCCCCCCAAGCCCCCTCCCACCGTAGAGCATCCTTACAGCAGGGAGGGTGCATAAGGCACGAGGGGGATGGGTGCCAGGCAGGGGCTGGTGGCAGGGGGGGCAGAGGGGCTGCCTGCCAGGTACCAAATTCCAGGATTCTGCAGCTTCTCAGTGTGGGGTCCAACGCGGGAGCCTGGGGGGGACGTGTCACCAGAGCCACGTTCTGCTGGAGGGAGGAAGGTGGGGAGGAGGTGTTAGGTGTTGAAGCAGCTTTTGGGTGTGGTGCTTCAGGACAGGGTGTGGTGGCTATGGGAGCTGTGTTATGATTGGGCTTGGTGATCTTCAAGGTCTTTTCCAACCTTAATGGTTCTGTGATTCCATGTCCCTAGTTGGGGCGGGGGGGAGGGGCAGCTGTCCCTATGGGGATGAGCTGTCTGTCCCCTGGGGGTTTTAGATGTCCCCAGGAGTGTTTGGTCTTCCCAGGGGTGTCAGATGTCCCCTGGGGGCTGCAGCAAGCAGCAGCCCCAGGTAAGCCCCCACCCCAATCCTGAGTGGGAACACAAAGTGAGTGGTGGCACCCCTGGCTGGCACTTCTGTCCCCAAGCAGTGTGCCAGCGCTCTGCAAGGGGTCTGAGGTCTCCCCCTTGTTCCCCCCACCCCCAGGGACAATCTGTTCCAAGCACATGCCACTCTCCATCATCACCCACCGTGCCTGGCTTTGTCCCTGACACCAGGTGTGGGGGCACCCATGGGTGCTCTGCAGGTGGGACACTGTGTCCTCCTCGGGGTGCTGTGCTGGGGCTGCCTGGCTGCATCATCCACCCAGGAGCTGGCTGTGGAGAGATGAGAGAGAGTGTCTGGAACAACCCCCCCAAGGCAGAGCAAGGGATTGGGGGTTGGAAAGAGCAGAGGGTTGGGGGAGCAGGGAGGGGACACAATGTTCCCTGTAGGGGCAAAAGAGGGGGGCTGCAGAAGGGGGGGTGCCAAAGGGGACGCTGAAAAGGAGGGAATGAAAAGGGGTAAAAAGGGTGTAAAAAGGGGAAGGAGCTGAAAAAGTGGAGTTGGCAAAAAAGGGGTGTCTGCAAAAGGGGGTGTCTGCAAAGAGAGGGTTCTGCAAAAGGGAGGGCTGAAAAGAGGGGTCTGTAAAGGGGGACTCTGCAAAAAGGGCGGGGGGTTGTGTCTGCAAAGAGGGTCTCTTCCCAACAGCGGGGGGTCTGCAAAGCACTCTGCATGCATCCTGCTCAGCTCGAGGCATCTCCCCCCCTGCAGCCAGCGGGGAGGGCAGTCCCAGGTTCACATCTCCCCCTTCCCCAAACCTCTGTAGTTTATGAACTTAAGTCATTAGCAGCTTCGTTAGCGAGATATAGGGACAGCCAGCAGGGGCTGGGGACACTCACCTGCCGGGGTCCCTCTCCTGTGGCACCGGGCGCACCCCGGGGGTCCCGGCTCTTCTTGGGGTGCCAGGGTGACACGTGGCATCCCCGCCTGGTACCATGTCCCTGCCAAAACCCAGTGTGAGGGTGGTTCGGGATCCCCACAACATAACCCCCAGCACCCACCGCCGCTGGCACCCACCTGTGTATTGTCCCCGAAATGTCACCGCCCCCGAGGGGCTCCGAGGACTCTTCCGAGGGGAAGGGTCGGTCCTGGGCCCGCTGGGCGAGGGGTTTGACTCGGAGGCTGTGGAGAAGGAGAGGGAAGCAGGGGAGGGATGTGGGGGGGTCCGAGCCCTGCATCTGGCACTGGGCTGAGCCATCCTGGGCGCCACCAGGTCCCCAAAGTCCTGTTTGGCACCCAGGGAGGAGAGTGTCTCTGTCCCCATCCCACCGGGGTGCCACTTACTGAGGTCCAGCTCCCGTCTGTCCCGCGGCAGTGATGCTGACCTCCCCCTCCTCACGGCTGTCACCTTGGGGACTCCCCTGCCCCTCACAGGGGAGATGGGCTCCCTGCAGAGGGGACAGAGCCACCGTCACCACCTAGACCCCTCACTGTGCGTCCCCCCCCCCAGGTGACAGCAGAAAATAAGCAGGATTTTGGGAGGGATGTGTCCCTGGGGTGCTGGTCCCCCCCAAGCCCAACCTATGCCCAGTTACAGCAGAACTGGGACAGGCTGGGGGTGTCCCCACACCCCTGGGACACTGCGCTGTCCCCAACCAGAGGTGGCTGCTGCCATCCACCCCCTCCCAGATCCCTCTTGCCACCTACCCTGAGGGTGCTGTGTCCTTGGGGGATGATGGCCCACTGGCCACCAGCTGTCCCCTGGCTGGGGGAACTTTCCCCTTGGGGTGTCCCAGGCTCTCCTCCAGCCTCCGCCGCAGCCTCCACACCTCGTCCTGCAGTGCCCGGATGGCCCGGCTGCCATGGGACAGACACTGGGCTGAGGGGACACCAAGGGTCCCAAGGGGGCTGGCTGCCCCTGGGACCCCCGACCCTGCGCCTGCCCCCACCCCCCAGACACTATCTGGGAGCCATCGGGCTGTGCTGGTCCCCAAAACCATGCCTGAGGCTTGGCTGGGCTGGGATCCAGGCTCAGCCAGCCCATATGTGTCACGAGTTTGGAGGACTCAGCTCCATCTGGGTCCTGGATCTCTCATAAGGGAAAATTCAGGGCTGCCCAGCAGAAGATGCTTTGGGGACACTGCTTGTGGGGTCCCTGAGTCACCAATGGGGGTTCATCCCGGGGTGGGGGGTAGGTAGACACTCACTCACGCTCCATCCGGTAGCCCAGGAGGTCACAGTGATCCGGGTAGAGGGGTGGTGGGCTGGGGGACAGTGGGGTGGGGGACGGTGTCTTGGGGGGCAGTGGGGGGCTGGCTGGGCCCCTGGCCGTGGTGGGGGGGTGACCCCCAGTGCTGGCACAACTCCTGCCTTCCACCTCCGAGTCGGTGCACGGTGGGGAGGAGGGAGGGCACGGTGAGCCCGGGTTGGTGGTGTGGGAGGTGGAGGTGTCCCCCCCCGAGGAGAGACCTGGGAGAGCAGAGTCAGCAAGTGGGAGGCACCCCCAGGCCAGCACCCTGCCAGGGGGTGCTGGGGGAACACCACAAACCAGAGCCAGGACCTCCCCAAAACGCTGCCTACTCACCCCCATCCTGGTGAGGTCCTGGGTGGGGTCCTGCCTTGCTGCCCCTACTCTTGGCCCAGCGGGGTGGTGGGCTGCTCTGCCAGGGGGGGCAGGGGGGCGGGTGGGGGGTCCCCATGCCCTCCTGCCCACCTGCTGGGTAGATGCCCACCAGAGCCATCTTGGAGGAAAGCGGGGTCACCTCTCTCTTCCGTGGAGGGGGACAGAGGGTGGAGAGGATGGGGACAGGGGGTCCCAGCGAGCCGGGGGTCCTGGGGACAGGATGGGTCATGGGGGCAGCCCCCACAGAGTGTCCCCCAGCCATGGGCCACCCTGCACATCTCCAACCCCCCTCCCTGCACCCCCTTGTCCTCACTGCCACTCCCCTCTTACCCCTGGTCCCCAAATTCCCCCCTAGACAAAGCCATCAGTCCCTGTCCCTGTATTTCCCAGGGACCCTGAGTCCTACCCAGTGCCGGAAGGCCGGTGCTCGGGGGTGTGCACGGGGGGTGACACCCTGCTGGCCTCTGAGCCCACGAAGCCACTGTCTGTCTCTGGTGACACGATGCGCTGCTCCTGCAGAGGCATCAGGGGTCAGTGCTGAGCACCCCCAGAAACCCCCTGCAGGGTCTGGGGTGGTGGCAGATGGGGACCCATGGTCCCAGGGGACTCACCTTGTGGGGAGGGTGCTGAGGGGCAGTGCTGCTTCGGTGGGACAGAGGCACCCGTGGTGGCTCGGGGGGCCCCAGGAGGGGCTTGGCTGTGGGTGGTGGCTCCTCAGTGGTGGCAGGGGACATGTGGCCCTGTGTCCCCCCTGGCCATAGGAGCTTCCTGGGGGGCAGTGGTGCAGTTCTTCTCTCTGGAGGGTGCCTGTGGGGAGAGGGCAAAGAATGAGCAATGGGGCAGAGCCCCCACAAGGGTGGGTAACTGCCCCCCAGCTCTCCTGTGGAGGCTGAAGCCTATCCCCACCAAACTGAGTCCTAACCGCAAACCTCCCCCTAGCCCTACCTGGGGGGCTCTTGTGCTCCCATGATACTTACAAGGGGGAGGTCTCAAGGTCAACCCCCTCCTCTAGTGACCGTGTCCTGCAGGGGACCATGCAGGGGTCACCATCCCCTGCTGTAAGTCCATCCACCTCCTCCTGGGTCCCACTCTCTGCCAGGCTCAGCTGCTCCAGGCTCAGCGACTCAGGCAAGGACTTGAAGTGCTTGTACCTGTTGGGGTGACCCGCAGAAAGGGTTGTTGGGTATGGGGAGGGGTCCCTGCCCATGTCCCCCACAAACACACCACAAAGGCACTCACTGTGCCAGCAGGTCACTGAAATCCTCCTCCACTCGGAGCTGCTTCTGCCAGAGGCGCCGGGGCACACCCCCTGTCACCTCATCACTGTCACCTGCTGTCCCCTGCGGGGGCATCTGCAGGACACAACAAAAAGAGGGTCAGAGGAACACGACCCCCACCCACCCCAACCCCATCCACCCTCCTGCAGCCTCCCCCAGCTCACCTCGGGGGAGCAGGGCCGGGCTGGGGGCTGGGGGGGGGGCTGCTGCCTGGCCCCGGGTTCCAACCGCTCCTTCAGCTCCTCCAGGCGCAACCCCAGGTGGAAAATCTCCCCTTCCACCGCGCTGCAAGGCAGTGACCATCAGAGCCGGGAAACGGTGGGGTTCTGGGGTGGTGGGGAAGGGAAGGGGTGTGTGTGTGTGTTCGGCGGGTGGGGTGAGGGTGGGTCCAGCACTTACCGGTCGGGATCAAAGTCCCCCGAGCCCCCCGGGAGCTGGTGCCTGGCTTGCAGGTATGCCCGCTCCAGTGCATCCTGCACATCCTTCAGCTTCCTGAACCTCTGCGGCACAATCAGGTGACATCCCAGCTTGAGAGCATGGCACCGGGTCCCCACCACCCCCCAGCACCCCTCACCACCCCACCTTGTGTCCCCCCCGCGCCTGTGGCTGACATACCTGGAGCAGTTCCTGGGGTGCGGGGCTCCCCGCCTGCATCCAGCTTTCAAAGGACTCCACCTGCTCAGGGGGTGAGGGAGGGGAAAGGGTTGAGCCCAGACCCCACCCCCCTGCAGCCCCCAACCACTCCCAAACCCCCCGGAGCTTGCCTGTGCCTGCAGCTTGTGGGTCTGTCCCGCCAGTGTCCCTGTCAGCAGGGTCCCTGGGCAGCAGGAGAACCCTGGGCAGGTGGGGCAGCCCTCCAAGGGTTGGGGGGGGAAAGAAGGTTGGGGTGAACCCTCCCGGGCTGGTGGTCCTGGTGATGGAGCTGCAAGAAAACACAAGGTCAAAGTGATGCTTGGGACCAGACCCCCACCTCTGCAAGCACCCCCCAGCATGAGGCAGCTGTGGGTAGGGGATCTGGGCTAAACAACACCCCAAAGCAGAGGACGGGGGTGATAAATGGGATGGGTTGAACTCACCTCCACTGGAGGGGTCTGGGGGGTCTGAGGCCATGCTGAAAGCTGCCATGCTGGCCCGTGGGATGCTGAGGGCCACCACTTGGCTGCTGGTGGCCACTATGCTAGTGGCCAGGCTGTGGCTGGGCCGTGGTGGGTCAGTGTACAGGCTCACCTGGGGGTGGGAAGAGGAGCTTTGGGCACCCATCCTGTACCCATCCCAAAGATGGGGGTGAAGGCAGGGAGCACGGTCCAGGTAGGAGGGAACAGCCAGACACCTGCCCTGCCTCAGTTTACCCACCTGTGCGGTGGTGCAGGCAGAGGCAGTGGGGGTGACACACGGAGAAGGGAAGGAAAACACTCTGGGGGGGTGGAGGGCAGGGGAGTGGGGACCCCCCCATCCCACCATCATCCCACCCCCCAGCACCCACCCTGGCCCCCAGGCGCAGTTGGTCAATGGTGTTCTCGGCCTCGGCGTACTTTGTCAGCAGCTTGTGGTAGTCATCCTAGGGGGGGGACAGGCAGAGGGAGATGGCATCCAGCATGGGGAGGGGGGACTCAGAGAGTGCCCGAGGGGTGGGAGGCAAAGGGGGGGGCAGAGAGAGAGGGAGGCAACTCTGTACAGAGGGCTGTGGGGCTGAGTGGGGCTCCCATGAGACACCCCCAATGTCCCCCCATGCACCTGGGCCATCTGGTGCAGATGTCACTGTCATTTCTGTGTGGGGGAGAGTCCCCCTCACCTCCCAGGGGACAGGAGGGCATTCCAGGGGACACCCCAGGTGGGACATGAGTGTCCCTGGAGGGTCCTTCCCTCCTCACTGGCCCCATACACGATCAGGAAGGGGTGACCAGCACCAACCCCTCCACGGGTAACACAGGGCCAGCTCATGGGGCCAGTGACACCTCCAGATCACCTGCACCCTCTGCTGTGTCTCCTCACCCCCCGACCCTGGAAACCCTCCCAGTAAGATCTCTCTGGCTGAACTGGGGGAACTGGGAGTTACCTGGAGCTGCTGCACCAACTGGGTGGCTTGTTGGGGGGACCTGAACTCCTGAGGCAGCCCGGTGGTGGTGGTGGTGGTGGTCTGGGAAGGGACCCCCTCCCCACTGCTCAGCAGCACCTCCCGGACGATTTCTGCCGGGGACTTGAACCCCAGGGGGGCAGTGGGGGCCCTGGGGTGGGCGGGCAGGGCTCGGCTCCGGGGCGGTCGGTAGCTCTGGTCGATCTTCACCCGTGCCCCCACCTTCGAGAGGTCGGGCAGGGGGTGATTGAGGCGCCCTCGGCCGTACTGGGTGCCCTCGGATGTCCCGGTACCACCCGGTCCTGAGGGATCCGGCCCCTCCTTGTCACCCATCTGCCGCCGTTGAGGGCGCAGGGACGGGGACTGCCGGCCGGGCTTGGGGGGCCGCACCCTGGGGACTGCTTTCTTGGGCACCTGGGAACCATTTTGTAGCTGGGGTGCAGGAGGGGTCCCAGTGCCCCACAGCTCCCCCGAGAGGGAAAAACCAGGGGCTGGGGGGACTGGCTCGGTGCTGGTGGCATCGTGGAGACGTGGTAGGAGTGGACTTGGGGTAGCTGGACTTGGGGTCCAGCCCTGCCCATGCCCCCCATTGGTGTCCCCCCAGCCCCGATGCTGGCGGGATGGGGTGGCAGGGCCAGGGCTGGTGTCGGACAGCCCTGAGGTGTCACCAGCGTCTGTGCTGCAGCCGCGGGGCTGGCAGAGAACCCGATCATCCCGCAACACCCTGGGGCTGCCGCTGGACCCCGAGCCCCACTGACCCTCGTAGGAGAGCTCAGGGTAGGGGTCCCCATCGCTCTCTGCCCCCCAGGGACCCTCGTCCCCCCCAGAGCTGCCCTCCTCCTCTTCCTCCTCCAGGTCTCGTCGTGGGTGCCAGCACCCCTCCTTTGCTGGGGTCCCCTCCTCTGCTGGGGACCCCTCCTCCGGTCCCTCACCACCACCTGCAAAACACCAGCACCGGGGAGCTGCCACCAGCCCCCTGACCCCCATCCCAGCAGCTCCTGGGACACCCTCACAAGGGTCTTCGGGCAGCAAGGAGGGGACCACTCACCCCACGGTGGTCTCCGGGTGCTCTCCCCCAGCCCGATGACTCCATCCTCGTCCATCCGACTTTTGAAGTCGTCGTCTTCCTCCTCCTCCTCCTCCTCCTCCTCTCCCTCCCAGCGCCTCAGCTGTGTTTGTGTCCATCGCAGCCATGGTGCCGGGCTGGCCATGGCCCGCGGGCGCGGCGTCACCGTCACTTGTGTCGCTTCATGTCCTGGAGGCGGCGGCAGGCTGGGGACATCCTTGTCACCAATGTAGGTCACATCATCCACGCCCTGGCGTGAGCCGAAAGAGAGGGAGAGATGCTCAATGGGCTCGGATCGAGATGTGTGTCCTCCCCTCCCCCACGACTGTCCCCCAGACCCTTGGGACAACAGCAGGCCCCCCTTCCTAATGGGGGTGGCACTCTCGGGCCAGTCCCCCCCTTCTCCCACCCCACATACCACCATAAAGCTGGAGCTGCCACTTCTCCCACAGAAGCAGCCCCCCCAGGGCCAACCCAAAAAGACTTCTTCCCCTGGGGTGGGCACTGGGGGGGTACCCAGCCCCTGCTGGCAACCTCTGGATGTCACCCTAGTCGGGTAGCCACCGCCTGGGGACTGTCAGAGGTGGCATGAGGGTGCAGGATGGTGCTGGGGGAGGCAGGAGCACACCAAGGCTCCCCCAGCTCTGGGGGGCTGACAGTGAGAGGGATCACAGCAGAGACCTGACACACTCACTGCATCAATGACCTCACAGCAGGAGCTGGCCCTGGCAAGGCAACTCAAAAGACACCGGGTGACAAAATCCCAGTCATGGGGTGGGGAGCAAGAAAGACCACAGGATTTTCCCAGGAAAATCTCCTCGGTTGGATTTGAATCTGTCCTACAACACAATTATGGCCACTGGATGCTGGAGGTGGCCCACGTGGCTGGTACCAGCATCACTGGTGGCCACTCCACAGCATTTCCTCCCCAAGACTGGAACACAAGGGATGCACTCACCCTTCACCAGCATCCTGGGGACATCTCCATCACCATTACCCCAGGGAGGGTCCTCAAGGCAGCATGCACCCCAAAACCTTCCTGTGCCTACCAGGTAGTTGGCCTTTTGCAGAAGTAGGAAATGATGGTGCTTCCTGCTATGCAACCACAAACTTTTTAACCCCATCAGGCCCTGCGCAGCAGGTCGGGGGGGAAACGATGATAGACCCTCCTTCTGCACCACTTTTCATCCAAACTTTTCCTTTTTGTTCCAATTTGGAGCAAAATGCCCAAGCATGATGGGGAGGAGGGGATCCCTGGGACCATCAGCAGCAGCAGCCTCCGAAAGACATCAGGATGAGGGGCTTCCAGGAGGACAAGCAGCCCCAATATTCAGCCATGAAGCCCCAGAATTCCACCGGGTGGAAACCCCCTTGGAAATTTGGGATATCCTGCCCATATCCTCCCCAAGAAACTCCTCATAGCCCCAGGGATGTTGTGACCGTAACCAGGCAGCCTAGCAGGTCCTGGTGTATTTGTAGGCGGGCAATTACTCCAGCTTGTTACTGTGTAATTAATGGTTGTGTGAGCTCCTGGCTGTTACTTGAAACCCAGGCATGGTCCTCAGGGGTGGTGGCATTTAGCTGAAGGGGTGCTGAGGTGACTTTAGGGGTGCTGCTGGCATGGAGGTGGTGGTGATGAGCAGTAGGAGGCTGAGACCGCCCAACTCATTGCACATGTGAGGCAGAGAAACATCAGCACAGCCGAGGCAGGGACCCCGTCCCTGCTCCTGGGTTTATCGATGGTGACAGCGGAGGCGACATCGCAGCCCTCGCCCCGGGGCTCGCTCGGTGACATGGAGGAAAGGGGGCGGGACGGGGACAGGGCTGCTGTCACTCTGCCTTCACTGCTTCATCAACCCTGGGCAGAGTAGCGGTTTGGTGGGGGTTTTAACCCTCCACAACCATCCCTTCCAGGGGAAAGGGGCCAGCTGGGACTTAGGGGGGACTTTAACTCCCTCGTCCCAGGCAGAGAATTGGTATTTCCCTAAACCACCAGCTCCAAACCCAAACTCAGCTCCCAATGGTGCCATGCACCTACATCTCACAGGGATTTGCACCCCAGCACCCTAAGAGGGCAAGTGGGCAGTGCCAGCAGATGGAGGGACCTCCAACTGCTGGTTTTTTTGCCTAAAAAACAAATCTCTGAATGCACAGAGCTCTTTAGGGTGTTGCCTGTGCACGCACTGCACTTGAAAAGCACATTTGTTCTGCTTGAGTGTCTAAAAAGAGGTTAGAAGCAAGCAGGGGTTGGTGACTGGCAAGCTTCAGGGGAGGGGTGGGAGGGTGGAAAGGGGTGGATTTTGGAAGCCTCCCCCTGCTCCCCTTCTCCTTTTTTACATCCACAGCATCACCTTTTTTTTGGGGGGGGGAGGGAAGGGGCAGGAGGGGGTTGATGGAGGACAGAAAAACTGCCTCGGGCTAGAAACTTGGCAAGGGGCGTCTGCGTTCCAGGAGGGAGGGAGGAATTCCTGGGTTTGAAACCTTTTTTTTTTTAAGCCCACAAAGTGCCGTTTTCTAAGCATGAAAGAAGGCAGAGAAGCGGAAATGCTGCTCTCTCAGTTTGCGCTGTTTTCCATTAAAACAACGGAGGGAAAACCTCCCAGCCTGACAATCCCTCCTCCGTCCTCTGCAAGCACCCACGCCCCTTACTGCCCCAGAGCTCTAAAGCCCCCGTGTCCCCCCAGTTCCTTTGCCTGGAGGGGCCACCTCCCCCCGGAGCTGCACCAACCCCCAGCCTCTCCATCACTTGCCGCAAAACGAAGCCCCGTGGTGGGACAGGGAGCAGCTTCCCTGCCTCCTTCCCGCCACACAAACCCTCCTGTCCCCATCGCAGGGCCCTGTCCTCTTTGGGGACAGTGTTGTCACCAAGGCCTGTGGAGGAAAGCTGCAAGTGACCCCCCAGTAGACCTGCGGGAGCTACCGACGGCTGTCATGCCCGCCCAGGGTGGCCTTAATCCCTGTCTGGAGAGAGCTGTCACCGCGACACAGAGAGCCCTTATTAGCAGAGGACACGGGGAGGCGGGAGGGCAGCAGCCGAACAACCGGATCATGCGGTGGGGTTAACCAGCACTGGGCTGGAGCTGCCTGGAAACAGCGCATGGACTCTGCAGGAAGGATTTAAAACATCCCTTGAGAAGCGACGGGGCAAAGGGGGACCCGGCTGGCACCCACCGGCCTTAGGGAACCGAAAGCAGCGCTCACAGCTGCCCTTGGCGTGAAACAAGGAACCGACGCTGACGGCATCTCCGGCAACTTCCCCCCTGGCAGCGACTCGGCCTCCTGCACCCCCAAAACCTGCACCCCATCACCACCCCCGCCCAAGCCCCGGCCTTGTTGCCTTCGAGCCGCCCCTACACCGCCCCGGCCTGATGAAACCCTCCTGCAATCCTCCGGCTGCCAGGCCGGAATATGAAGTTGTGACAAGTTTCCTCGGTGTCGGGAAAGGTTCTGATGGCGCGGGGTGGCTTCGGGGGGTGACATGGGGTGGCATAAAGTGGCAGGGGGTGCTTTGGAGTGGCCTGGAGTGGTGTGAGCAGGACACGGGCAGGGGAGAAGCAGTGCAGCAGCATGTCCCACACCCTCTGCGTGCATTTCCTCGGCCGCGGGGATCCCGGCAGGGCTGGGATGTCCCCTCCACCCGCGGTCCCCAGACACCCCCGAGTCACCTCCTGCCAGGGCAAGGAGCAGCGGAGCCGCGCTCCCGGAAACAGCCCCCGGGATGGGACCAGCCCTGCGGACTGTGCATCCAACTGTGCATCCAGCTGTGCCCTGGGGCCCTCCCCTTCCTTCCAGCTGCAGCTCGCAGCCTCTTCCCCGGCCCTAGCCCCTCGCGGGGGCACACTTGGGGGGTGGTCCCGCACATCTGACCCTGGGGCACGGCTGGAGGGGCAGCCCCCTTTCCGCGCATGCAACAGCTGTCCCGCCAGCGCCCCGCAGTTTCTCACCTGCAGGGAGGGCTCGGCCGGACCCTCCTCGCCCGGCGCTGGGCGGCTCCGGTCCGGCCCCAGCCCCGAACTCGGCCCCGAACCCGCAGCTGCCGCCTCCTCCCGCCCGGCCCCGCCGGACAATAGCGCGGCCCGAGGGGGCGGGGGGCGTGGCCACTACCCTCATTAGCATATCCCCCCGCCGCCCGCCAATCCGCGCTCGCCGCCCGTCGGGGAACGGGAGATCGCTAGCATAAACCCCGCCCATATTTTTTAATTTGCATAGCGCGCTGCGGGCGGCCAATCAGAGCCGCGGAGGAGGGTGCTCATTGTCATAATTTATGCAGCAGCGGCACTCCCCGTGGGGCGCCCCCGGAGAGGGATCGGGATGGGATGGGAAGGGGCATCCCCTCTGGAGAAAGACGGGGATGGGTTAGGGGATGCCACGGGGATGCCACGTCCCCCGGCACTGCTCTAAATGGGGATGGGAGGGGGCAGCTCCCCCCTCACCGTCCCCAACAGTGCTGGGTTGCCCCACAAGCATCCTTGCCCCCACCTCCCAACCCACCCCAGTCCTGAGGAACACCCCCCCCCCCCCCCCAGACTCAGCCTTTTTCTAACCTGATAGATTTATTGAAAAATTAAAAGCACAAGCTCTGTATATATAAATACAACATTGCCAGCAATTTACAAGGCCTCCAGTTGCTCTCTCTGCACCCCCACCCTTGCCACCTGACCAGCACCCAAGTGAGCAGTGACCACCCAAAACACCCTTCCAGCCTGAGCCACGGGCCCACCTTGCTCTGCGTGTGGCACTCAAATGACAGTGGGGACACCCAGACATCTGCCGTCTTCCTGTCCCACTCCCCAGCCTGGCTGAGGTGTCCCCAAAAGGCAGCCCCCCATAAGGGAGAGGGATGAAGATTTTAAGGAACTGATTCCTGCCCATTCTCAGCCTGTCCTACCCAGGCAGCGAGCGTCTGCAGCGGGTTGGGGGACATCTGGGGACCAGATGGATATGCGGGGTGGGACAGGGAGTGAGGACTCTGCGTGGTGGGGGGGGCTGCTTTCACCCCTCGGTGCTGCCTTTCATCTCAGCTGCCCCGTTTGGGTGCTCCCCATCCCAAAGCCACCTTCCCACCATCCCATCTGGCTGTTCCTAAAGGGCAACGTTGAATTCTGTCACCAAGAAATCGATGTAGTCCTTTTCCTTCAGCTTAAAGGCTTCAGCGATGATGCGGGCGGCTTCCCGGTGCTCTTTGCCCCGTAACCCCGTGCCATTCACCTCCAGAATGACGTGGCCCACCTTCAGCTTCCCACAGTTGTGTGCTGAGCCCCCACGCTGTGGGAGAAGAAGTGGGTGAAATGCAGGCGGGTTTGGGAAAATGGGAAATGTTTCAGTTCCATCATGTTCACCCTGACCTGGCATGATGGAACTGAAACATTTCAGAAAAAAAGGGGATGAATTTGGCTTCCCTCACAGCTGTCGGTGCTGGGCCAGTGGGGATGGCCAAGAATAACCAAGGAGCAGACAGCTCCTGGCTGTAAATAACTTGAAATTTTGCCCCAAGTAAAGGGTGCGGGGAGCCAGCTCCGAGGGGCTCAGCTCCCAGGCTATCATCCACCGTTCCTGCACACCAGTCCTCTCGTTGAGTAGAAAAAGGGGGTTTCCAGACATCTTGGAGACACTGGCCAAGCTTTTGGAGCTACCACAGACACACCCCCTCCCCCTCCAACCCTTAAATGTCTGCAGCAAATCCTTGGGTCCCAGGATGTATTTTCTGGGGCATAAATGCAACCCTCAGCAACCCTCCTCACAGCAGAACGATGCCTGAGGAGATGCAGGGAAGGAAAACACATCTCCAAGATCCCCGAGGCTAAAGGGAGAAGAGGGATGAGACATACACTGAGTTCCTCTCGGTCTCAGCCTGCCCTACCTGGATGGTGACGATGCGGGGCAGGGGCTGCCGGGTGTTTGCTCCACCCTCGATGGCGATCCCCAGGGTGGGTGCACTCTTGGACACTCGGATCAGACACGAGGTGGGTTCCAGGAGCCCTGGCTGTGGGGAGAGAAGGCAGAGCTGCCAGGGGAGGGACAGCTAATGGCCAAGAGGACAAGGGGTAATGGTTTTAAAGCGGAAGAGGAAAGACTTAGGTTAGAGATTAGAAGGGAATTCTTTAGTGTAAGGGTGGTGAGACACTGAACTAGTTGTCCAGGGAAGTTGTGGAAGCCCCATCCCTGGAAGTGTTTGAGCTCAAGCTGGATGGGGCTTGGAGCAACCTGGTCTGGTGGGAGGTGTCCCTGCCCATGCAGGGGGGGTGGAACTGGGTGATCGTTACTGTCCCTAACCATTCTATGATGTACCCCGGAGGGAGTGACCCATCCTTACAGTGCCTTTCTAACCTGCTCCTGGCTCCCTTCTCCACAGCTCAGCCCACCCGTGAGCTGCTCCAGCTGCTGGGACAGGAGGATAAATAATCCATCAGAGCACACAAGAGGCATTTGCTGCCAGGTGGTGAGGAGTAGCCCAATCCCTCAGCAGCCCCAGGTGCCCACCTCCCCTCAGCACGCCCCCCAGGGACACAGCCTCACCGGCTTGGAGACCCCTTCTGCCACCCCCTCGCTCCTCGTGGCCTCCTTGAGGCTTCGGCTTTTCCCAGGGCCCGGCTGCCGGCTCTTGTCCTTCCCGCTCATCTCCACCTCCCCGATGTCCACCCCGCTGTCCTCGCTGAGGGTCTGCCCACTGTCCGACAGCTGGGAGAGCGTGGAGGCTGGGGAGAGATGAGGGCTGGTAAGAGGTGGGCAGCACGGCCCTGCGGCCAGCCCAGCACTCACAGGGACTCCGAGCAGGAGGAGGACATCTCAGCAGCTCCCAGGGCTGGGCAGGTTCCCTGGGATTCAAACCTGGACTTAGGGTTCCTAAGTGGAACCCTCCTTGAAGAGCAGAGCTGGGCAACAGGGAGTGACAAGGAACAAGTGGCCTCAAACCCAGGTCCAGGATCCAACCCAGACCTCAAACTGGGCTGAGAGGGGGATGAGGTCAGTGATCCTGCTGGAGGCAGTCTGAGATACCCCAAAGCCACTCCTGGAAGTGATGGAGACAAACCAAGCACAAAGAGGAGCTGCCAGGAAGGAGCTTCCTCCCCTTCCAGGATGAAGGCTTTGGGTGCAGATGGAGACTCTGTCTCTGGAAAGGAGAAATGTTGAGGAACAGCAGAGAGGGCTGAGGTTACCCAAGCTGTGAGGGTGCTGAGCCCCAGGGTGCCCCTAGAAGCTGTGGCTGCCCCATCCCTGGCAGTGGTGAAGGTTGGATGGGGCTTGGAGCACCCTGGGCTGGTGGGAGGAGTCCCTGCCAATGGAAGGGGGTCGGAACCAGATGATCTTGAAGTTCCTTTCAATCCAAACCAGTCTGGGGTTCTATGAGCTAAGGGCTGTGGGAGGATGGTGCCACCGGAGGGCGACAACGTCCCTCACATCGTGTCTCCCGGAGCCTGGTGGCACACAGGGCAGCTCCAGAGGGGCTGATGGGGGCTGGGGTCGTGCGGGTCCCCCCACCCGAGAGCAGAGCCCACCCTCCTGGGGAACCGCAGGGCTGGAGCAGAGCCACCTGCCCAGGGAGCCCAGCGCACTCCTCCCTCCCTTCCACTCATTTTTCTCAGGATAAATCTGACTCCCAGGCTCTGCGTGGGCATGATTAAGACAGGTTTTTTACCCCCAAAATCTCGAGTTAATAATGGCAAAATTCCAGAGTTGCTGGATTTTTTTGTTTGGTTTTTCCTTTTCAAACTTGCCACCAGCTGCCCAGCAGAGCTTGATCTTTAAGTAAAGGTCAGCCTGGGAGGAAGGCTCTGAATGCCAATGGGATTGTCCAGTGTTGCCAAAACTGAGGGCTTTGTCTCCAGAGACTAATACCATCACTGCTGGTGACACTCTGAAGGGCTTTTTTGTTTCTTGGGTTTGCCTTTTTTTCCTTTTTTGGTCGTGGTGGTGCCAAGCTGGTTTCTGCAATTATCATCTAGGGGAATACAAAAAGCAAACCACCACACAGCTACCAAACATTGCCACCCAGATCCAGGCTCTGGAGCTTTTACTCTACCCCATTCATCTGGAGTTTCAACCAAAATGGCCACGTTTCCTCCAGCCCACATCCCCACCAAGAAAGGTGAAAGCCCTGCAACCCAGCCCGCTGTTCAGGTAGGGACCTTTTCCAACTCCTCCAGTTCCTGCCCTTGAGCTCCACCTCTTCTCCCCCTTCTCTCTTGAGGAACACCCCAGAGAGGGGTTTAATAACCCCGTGGTTGGTAACACAACACCCACCTCTGGCCTGGGGCAAGGGCCTCACTTCATTGACATCAGGCTCGCTGTTGGGCTGGTGCACCTCAACCATGATGAAATGTTGGTTGGCTGTGGCCTGGGGGCTGCCCTTGTCTGGTGGAGGGGGGGCCGGGTGGGATGGGGGAGGAGGAGGGGATGGGGAAGGGGGGCTCTGAAGCCCCCCAGCTGCAGGGCTGTCTGGAGAGGGGTTCTTCAACTTGGTTGGGGACTGGACCCTGGGGAAGGGCCCGATGGGGTGCTGGTTGACCAAGGAGAGCTGAGCATCCATTTGCCTCCTGGAGCTGTGCAGGGCTGGGGAGATGGTGGCATAGATAGCACTTGGGGCAGATTCCTCAGTGGAAGTGGTAGCAGTGGAGGTGATGCTGACTGTGTCCTTCTCAGGGTGACTGGGAGGGGGTGTGGGGTTTCGGGGGGCCACAAAGAAGAGTCCTGACTGAGAGGACTCGGAGGAGAGGCGCTTGGGCTTGTCCTTCCCTGGGTTCTTGTGCTGGGCAGCAGAGGGGTCCAGCATCTGAGGGACTGAAGGAGGAGGAGGAGGCTTGAAGTTGGGTGGTTCATCTGGGAAGGAGGAGATGTCATCCTGCCAAACCAAGAACAGAAACCTTTAGGACACCATGCTCAGCTACAAGAACTTCCCCCAGACTCACAGTCACCCACATCTTCTCACAGTGACCATGGCAAATTGAGCTGACCTTAACAGAAACCTTTCCGACCTTATTGGCAGTAAGAACATGAGTCAGAAAGACAATTAGAGGACAAACCACCTCTGGGTCACAGAGATGCTGCTCTTATTCACACAACCAGAATCCTTCCCTGCACTGGTCTAACTCACTTCAGTGACTGCAGTGACACCACCCGTGGGGGGGTGATGTAGCCAAGAGCTACAGAAGCTGAGACAAAACTCAGTATCATCAATTTTCCCCCAGCTCTGGTCAATGTCTTACCAAAGAGATGTCTGGCAGGGTGTTGATGCTACTCTGGTGGCTATCTCCACCTTCCTCCAACTCTGATGTGTTCTGGTAGGGGAAAGGAGGAAGAAAAAAACCAAAACAGGTCACAGAAGCAAGAAGCAACCACCACAGTGCCAGCATGCCAGGGAACATGCAGAGTGATGCAGGACAGCACTCAAACACCCCAGCCTTTCACCCACAGGTTTTAATATTTTTGGAGGTTCCCTAGAGACTTACCTACCAGGGATATTTCCTCTGTAGCAGAGGAGCATGGTCCTCTTAACCCAAATATCAGTTCCTCTGTTTTGTTTGGAAGGGCGGAACCAGCTCTGAGGGTTACAGGTTCAACACCTGCCAGCCTCATCCTGTCTCCACCAGTTCACTGAGCTGCTGGCAAACATGAGTACCAGAGGCCTGTGACATGACCAGGAGCACCCTGCCATCAAATCCTCATCCTTACATGGCTATTAAAGAGAGAGAAATCTGCCTGATGCCCCTTCCCCAAAGCTGCCAGTGCCACCTCTCCCCTCCCTGGTCCTGCCACTGAACTCTGTACCCATCACCATGACATCAAGCCCATCCTGTGCTCCATCCCGGCCTCACAGCTATGACAGAAATCAGAGAATGTTAGGGGTTGGAAGGGACCCCGAGAGATCAAGTCCAAGCCCCCAAGCGGGGGGACCACTCTGCACTCAGAGGTGATTCTTCCTGGTGAACCCTCTTCCAGCCTGAACCCTCTGAGCTTCCAGACACACAGACACTGCTCACCTGCTTCAAAACACTTTTTTTTTTCTTTTCTTTTTTTTTTTTTTTTTTTTTTTTTCCTGCTGAAGTATGCAGCAAAAGGATTTGCCTTTCCCCAAGCTCAAGTACTTTGGGGGCAAAAGCAATTAAATAGAAATAGCTCCGGGGTATCAAATGTAATGGCTTTTAAGCAGAGCACATTTGATTTCAGGAACTGGCTATTTTAAGCCTGTGCTTTCCCAGATTTCCCTTGAAAGACCCACGGAGGCCACGTGCCACTGCTCTGAAAAATTAGTATTTATTGAGGAGAGGGCTCCCTCCTGCTGACTCGCTGCTCCTTTACCCCATCTATTTTCTGGTTATTTATACAAATTGAAGACCAGGTGAGGCCCCTCCAGCCCCTCTGCAGGGTGTAGCCAGAAAACTTGTCCTCCCTCTCTTTCCCAGAGTCCCCAGCAGGAGGGATGGAGCTGGAGAGCATCTTTCAGACAGGCAGCCAGCTTCCATTCCCAAATTAAGTGACAGAGAAACTGCCACCTCCCTGGGGAACACAACCCAACCTTTAATTAACCTCACAGCTCCAAATGAGTCCCTTATTTTCCAGTTACTGCTAACATGAGCTTTGCAGACCTACTCAGCCTGATTCCCACAGGGTTTCAATTCTGAAAAACTGCTCCAGGCTGAGAATCAGCCCAGCTCACCTCCACCTCAGAACACATCTGCAGGGCTGGAGATGCTCCTGAGCCTCCTGGCCCTGCCCCAGCATGAGCACAGCCCTCTCTCATTTTGGGGGCGATGACACCTTCCCTGTGTCCTCAAGGCTTTGTCCCATGCCAAGCTAATGGGAACTTTCCACATGTCTGTGCCTGTTCTGGAGGAGGTCAGAGGACAACTGGGAGCTGGAGCAGGTCTGTAACAGGGGACATAGGTGAGGAAGATGTCCCCTCTTTCTCTGCTCTTGTTCTGCTCTCCCTTTGGGGACACAGATCAGCTGCCAAAGAGGCTGTGGGCTCCTGTGCTCTTCCCAGCCTCCTCCCATCCTCCATCTCCCTTAGGAGAGGTGGATTTCTGACACTTTCCCCACATCCACGTCCAACTTCTCTAAAGTCTGTGTGAGGATTTCTCCGAGGCTGATCATGCAGCATACAAGCACACTGACCCTTTCCTGCACTGGAGCATGGGCTTATGCAGACCCAAGGTCCCTAAGGAAACTTCTCCCCCATCCCTGAGGATGTGTGATGGGACATGACCAGCCTGTGGGTGTTCATAGCCAGGCTGCCCAGACAGCAGCACAGAAGGTGAAGGATCCATCAGGCACCAGCACTGCTGGTCTTCCTTTAACCCCCAGTCCTGAACAGAGTTCACAGCTGAGTCCTGAGAGAAGGGCAACCAAGCTGATCAGGGGTCTGGAGAACAAACCTTATGAGGAGAGGCTGAGGGAACTGGGGCTGGTCAGCTTAGAGAAGAGGAGGCTGAGGGGAGACCTCAATGCTCTCTACAACTCCCTGAAAAGAGGTGGTAATGAGACACACACCACACTGGCCTCTTCTCTTTTGTGACCAGTGATAGGACAAGAGGAATGGGGTAAAGCTCCATCAGGGGAGGTTCAGGCTAGATATTAGGAAAAACTTCTTCACAGTAAGAGTGCTGAAGCATTGGAATGGGCTGCCCAGGGAGGTGTTGAAAAACAATTCAGTGGAGCCCCAGGAAGTAAAGGCAGAGGGAAAGGAGGTGGTTGCTCATGCAGCCCAGGCACATACTGGCCCCCCAAGCCCCCTCCCACCCTAAAGACATTTGGCAGGCACTCCCAGCCCCTCTGCTGCTGCAGCTCCCCTACCTCCATCAGGTCTATCAGCCACAAGAGACGCTCCTGGGGACGTGCGAGGGGAAAAGCAGATGAAAACAACCATGAAAAAGCTGAACCAGAACATCAGGGGAGGATGCAGAACAAATGAACAAGAAAAGGAAACCCCAAGCCCAATATACCCCTCCTCCCCAAAACCCACCCTGCAAAGTGCACAGCTGCTGCACCCAGCATTGGGTCAGCCTGGGCCAAGGGCTCAGCACCCTCACACCAAATTATTTCTTCCTCATGTCCAACCTCAATCTCTCCTCTTCCAGTTTAAAGCCATTCCCCCTCTTCCCATCCCTCCAGGCCCTTGTGAAACCCAAGTACAAGTCACAGCATCACCTTCCTGCATCCAGACTGTTGCACCCAGCCTGCAAGGAAAAACTCTGGAGGAGGAATCCACAGGGGGAAGCAGAGGGAAGAGGACCTCCCAAGGGGTGAAGTGACTTTGCTGTAGGGCTGCCAGCAGCAGGTGTCAAAAGAAAAAAGAAACAGCCAAGGAGGGATTTACCCGGGCTGAGCTGACAGTTGTGGCAGTGAAGTGGCTGCTGGAGGAGGAGATGGTGTCACTGTAGGACATCATGGAGTAGGAGTCAGTGGCCATGCTGGGTGCTGAGGGCTGCCGTGCCTTCATCGACTCAATCTCCCTCTTCAGCACCAGATTGTCGAAGCGGTCGAGGTCTTGTGGGGAGATCACACCCCGCACCTCTGAAAGCAGGGAGAACTGGGCCAGGCAGACAGAAAACCAAAGAAAGGTTGGAGCATGACCATACTCCTGGGGATGTGAAGACCCTGTCCTCCCACACTGTTCCAGCAGTGGTAATGACATGCTCTGGCAGGTAATGCAAGAGGAGGTTTGGTCCTAAACTCTACCAGAAGCTTCTCTGGTGCTGAACACCAGCCTGGATCCCTCATAACATCCTACATCTGGAGTTTTGCTTTCATGCCCTCACTCTTGACCCTGAGCAGATGATCTTGGAGGCACTGAGCCACATTGTGATAGTGGCTCTGCCGAGTCCATTGGGCACAAGAAACTGTTCCTGACCTTGGTGTGGGCCTCACCTTAGCGTGTGTGTTGAGCAGCTCGAAGAGAGCCATGACCAGAGCATCCACGGAAATGTTTCCTTCCTTATACTCATCCAGGTAGTAGCCCATGGTTGCCCTCTCCTGTTCGTTCAGCAGGTGCCGTGCCTGCTCCTCCAGCATCACCCGGGTCTGGTTCACCATGCTGCTCAGTGTCACCTGGGAGCCAGCCAGACCTCGGTAAAACACAGGCTGCAGAGGAAGACAAGAGACAAGCTTTGGCCTGGGATGCCAAGGAAACGGCTGCTGGGACAGCTGGGGAAGCACAGGCAGAACCAAGAACATCCCCCTGGCCATGGGCTCTCACCCAACTACCTGCTGGAAAGTTGGACTGGAAAGGGGATGCTGAGATCCTGGAGGCAGGGACCCTCAAGGATTCATCAGCAGGGCCACTGACTCAGTGTCTGGGGAATTCCAGAACAAGTCGAATTAACAAAACAGCTTCCCAGCTCTGCTCAGCAAGGTGAACACTGCCCCTTGACCAGCTGCTGGCTGTGCTCCTTCCTGACCAAGATGGGTGAAGCAGGGCCACCAGAGAGAGCCAAGCTTCCCATCTGGTGGAGAAAAACACTTTGGATCCTGCAGCAAGCTCACAGCAAACCCTAGTGAAGAAAGAGCCACTGGCCACCAAAGTAGAGGAGACCTGGTCACCCCAGGGAGAGATGTGGCTGGCTGCAGATGAAGGGCTTTTTCCTAAGAGCAGATCCTTGCTATTCCCCTCCCTGGCAGTGCTGGCACAGTCAGTGTTGGGATATGGCCCCAGACAGGACCTGTCCCAGGGACACCCAGAGGAGTTGGGGCTGGGGGTAGTTTTTGCCAGCACAAAACTCTTATCAGTGAGGGCCACCTGTGAAACCTCACTGCTGCTTCTCCATTTGAAAGAAAGATGCTTTGCAGGGTGGTGTTTGGAGAAGACAGCACAGAGCAGCCTTGTCACCAGGGATGGAGAGGGCTGACCACAAAGCCCTCCCTCCCATGGAGAATAAGGGCAAATAATGCTGATTTTTTTTTTTTTCTCTGGAGGCATCAAGAGGGCCTGACATCTCTTACCCTGGCTGTTGCCTCCACAGCATGGTCACCCACTGCCCTGCAAGGAGGGAGAAGATCAGTTAGGACCAAGCACCACGTGCCCATCACTCATCAAAGCTGACCCAAACCAGTCTGTGGTTTTATGATTCCTGCTAGATGCTTTGATCTGGAGTCTCCCACCAGAGATGTGTACAGAGATACAGCATGGAGAAGCTGTAGCTGGTGCTGAGCACTCCCAGCTCATGGGATCTTTTAGGAACTTTCCACTCTGTGCCTGCAAGCTGAAAGCTTCTGGCCTGAGAGAACAGGGGAGGAGCAGCAGCATTTTGTCCATCACCACAGACTGAGATGTTGTCTTTTAAGCACCAGATATTGGAGCCACACACGTGAGCAGTGTGGGTGCTGCCATCCCTGCCCATGCACCTCGTGGTGCATCAGACTGCCACCCCTTCAGGTGCTGGGGCTGCACACCCACCCTGGCCATGTGTGGGAATCCTGAGGACTCTGAAGGTGTCAGACCCACATGAAAGAAGCTCACCTGGGGTGTACCAAGCACCTACCCTGTGGAGCTGATGAGGGTGTCCCCAATCTGGGAGCTTGCTATCCACCTGGTCTCATCCACGGTGGTGCGGGCGTGGGGCAGCCTCCCAATGTCCTTCACTGTCATGATGAGGTGGCGAGAAGACTTGAGCAGCTTCACAGCCTCATCGTGGGGGATGCTGAGGAAGCTCCTGCCATTCACCTCCAGGATCTGGTCTCCTACCTGCCAAGTCATGATGGGGTGAGCCTGGCAGGCCATAAGGGGTTTCCTGCTAAGATGATGCCTTCCACTCGCATCAGGAAGGAGCTGCTCAGTCTAAGCCACCACAAGACAAGGGACACAACAGTCAGAGGAACCAAGAAAACAAGGGAGAGGGTCCAAGTGCAAATGGCTGGAGACCAAGAACTTGTGCCGACAGCCACTAAAGGACCAGGCTGTGAGCAGGCTGCCCAGAATCCTCCACTAACCAGTTCTGGACCATCCTGGTTAAAAGAAACCCCAAAGAAAATCAAGACCTCCAGCCCCCATCCTTCCTTCTGATCTGGGAGGGCAGGAACCATCAACTGCAGAAGCCCTGACCCTCAGATCTCTGTGTGGAGCAGGGAGGCTTCAACTGGAATGTCTCACCACACTCTGTAAACTGTGGGATCAGGGACAGCTGGATTTCATCTCTCCTCTCCTCCTATTTCCTCTCCAGCTGTTCGGAGAGATTTCCTTCTGTGGCCAGGGCCTTTGCTACAAGCAGGAGCTTTCCCCACAGATGCCATTTCTCCTTTCATCCCAAGTCTTTTTGCTTCTGGGACATTCAGTGCCCCACCTCCTCTGTCCCGTGTCCAAATTCATCCTGTTTCTGACAAGCCACCTCTTAGAAGCTGCTCTTTCCCATCTCTGCTTAACCACAGGCTTCTGTTCCCCTTTGGGTTTGCTCCAGGCTGACATGCCAGCAGGGTGAGACATTCCAGAACTCCCTCTTGGAGGAGAGGAGAAAAGAGGGAGGGGAGGAGTATTTCTGAGTCTTAAAATAATAGCATGGGGAGTCAATATGATCCTTTCAGCTCAGCCCATCTCATTCTGTCACTGGGTGAAGGAAGCCTCAGAGGTCTGGGATTGGTTTTCTAGGTTTATTCCAGTGGGAAGCTGTGATTAAACAGTCTGGGTTGTGACTCTGTTGTCACTCAAACTTCCCCCAGCACCACCCAGAACTTTGCTTCTGTGAAGGTGGACATCAGGAGTACCACCAGCTCAGCACAAAGCACGAGGGACCCATCAGCTCCTCCAGCAAGGATGGGGAGCCAGGTGCTGGACCGAGGAGGCAGCAGCTGACCCAGGAACCACAGCCCAGTCCACCTGGACATCCCCCCTGGCTTATGCTGCAGCCATACTCATAAAGGCAGAGGGGCAGATGGGTGAGAACAACAGAACACTTGGATAAGCTTGAGCATCTTGTGCAGGGAGAAAAAAGACCTTGCAAAAATAACTGCTGGTGAAGGGCAGATAAGGGAACTGGTGAACAAATACCTGCAAATCAGCCTGTCTTGATGATAGGCTCCTATTAGAGCTGGAAAGGATTTTTTGCTAATTAACATAGATACAATTGTGGTGTGGTTATTTTCACACTCCTCCTCCCCCTGAAAGTTAAGGACAACTGGGAAGGTAACAGAAGGCTGCAGAGATGCAAAAGAACCATTGATGAAAACAAATGTTGACCCTGGCAAATTATTTGCTGTATTAGTAGCTCCAAACCAGCACAGAGTAAAAGCAGCAATATAATAAGATGCACACACAAAGAAAAGTTGTAATAAAACACAGAGAAATTCTTGCTCTGGATACTTTAGGATCAAATTTTCAGTTGGGGTCAGGGAATGGTGGGTGCACACAACAGGATGTGCTGAGTACCCGACCACTTCTGAAAATGGGATTATTCTCATTTTCTAGGGAAAAATCCACCCAGAAATGCGGGGGCTGAACACAAATGTGCAAAAGGGGACAGACTGCAGATCAGAAGCAGAGTTCAGAAAGAACACACCTGGATGAGAAGTTTGGCTCTTCCTTCTAGAGACAGAGAGAATAACATGGGAAAAAGAGATGCAGTGGAGAGAAACTTGATGGAATTAAGACAAGGGTTCTGAGCACCTAAAGTCTCTTAAAAATAATCAGAATTGGCTCTGGGAGAAATTCAGTCACACAGACAGAAAAATAGGCGAAAGATTTTAAACATGAGTTAATGTTAAATGACACCAAATTGAGCTGGGAATAACAGGGCTAATAGGATGCCAAATGGTTTGGCACCAGCACTGATCTTATTTAATGCCCCTAATGTGCTGGGAGAGGTTAAATTACATTCGTGGATACCACTACAGGAGAAGTAGATACCACTCTAGCACAAATAATTACCAAAAACAGACCTCCAGAAATTACAAATATGAGCAGGAAGAAAGTATAAATTGCTTTGGAAATAATCAAATGAAGACTTGTAGAAAAATAAAGAGATACTCAGCTTCCCCAGGAGAAAAACAAATCAGAGCCCAACACAGCCTGTTGGAAGGATCGGAGACAGATTTGGGAGCAAGGCAAGGGGACAGTGGTGACCAAGTGCTGTCTGCAAACATGATCTTTTCCCCAAGCACCTTGTAATACAAATACAGGGAACAAAGCAGACACAGGCTGGGAACGAAAGCATCCAAGGAGGGAGGCAGTGGTTCCAGCACTGCTGCAGGGAGGTTGCTGGAAGTCTCTCAGAAGAGAAGCAGTTGAAGCTGTCTGCCCCCATGAAGGTGACATTGTTTGAAGGACCACTCCAGTGGAAAGGTTGCATCTTGTCTACCATGACCACTCATCTCCTCATTGAATTTCTCACAGTACAGCTTATTCCCAAGACTCTCAGGCAGTCACAAAGCTATTTTTTATCTTCTCTTTCTCAGCATCTTTGTCTACGTGCAGACCTCAAAATACAAGCCCAGTTTTCAAGATGCAGCTTCATGACTGCCACTGATGATGTAAAACCATTCACCTCTCTCTATTTATAGTCCCTGTTTTTCTCTCCTTCTCCCACATATGGATACACAGAGATTGTGATAGCCTCTTTTTATCTCACCCTTTGTGCTGGGAACTCAAGATTGAGTTGTTTGTTCCAACCAAGCTACCTGAAATCTGCTATTTCTGATGTAAAGGTCAAGGAGAGGTGGTGGTGGTAGGGAAATGGCTTAAGAAAAAAATCTTGACAAAATACACCAGCAGAAATAAATGAACAAGGAAGAAATCAGGATGAACAGAGTCACAAATGCCAGCAGAACAAGCTCAGCTCCTGTTCAGCATCACTGCAAACATCAGGCAGGAGGCAGGAAGGACAGGAGAAGCAAACAAACAAGATGGGCTTACGTCCCTCCTTCCCAGACCACTGCTAACCTCTGCTTTTTCAGCCTGAAAACTTATATCAGGGCAGCATATTTTAAAATATGCCTGAAGACCACGTTGTCAGAAGTTTCAGGAATGAATAAACATGAAGAAGGCCAAGGCCAAGGCCATGAATATTTCATTACTGGCTGGCTGCAGCCATCCAGCCTGCTCTCTGCTTCGTGGCCGTGGAGCCAGGAGAAGCAGAGTGAATGGTGGGAACCAAACCAGCATCAGCAGGGATGGATCTGCTCTGGGACCCACTTCCCAGGACCATAACCCATCCTTTCTGTAGCAAGCAAAAACCAGCTTGGTTTTTGGGCCTGAAGAGGCTTCCTTGGTAGTGATTGGCTTTCAACACCACGTTGTTTGTCCTTCAATTGAGATTTAAGAGAAACGCAAAACATTTTACTTAAAATTTTAATCTGGTGCCATTGGTGCAAGAAGGCTTTCCCTAAAATAAAAAGTCTACCAGAACTGCTTGAGTTCATTCTGCCAACAAATTCAGTGAAAGCAGCAAAACTCACGGAAGTATTCAGTGCATATACATCCTCCCCATCCCAGCAAGGCTGGGTTGAGCCCACACTGAACAAATCCACAACCTTTCTATTTCAGAGAGCAAAGAATTATCTGGAAACCACATTTACCCATCAGTTCTTCCTTCCTCATGGTGTCACATCCCTTCCAGCACCACCTGGAGGATGCAACCAACACCTGACCATGTCTACCAGCAGAACATAAAAGGCCTTTTCTTATCTCCAGACCTCCAAGAAGTAATCAATTCATGACCTACAGCATACACAAGTCAGGGTGGGAAGTGCCTGTGCCTCTCTGCAACCACCTCCAGCCTGGCATTCTGAAAAGCATCGTCCTGCAGGCACGTCCAAATCAGTTGCTAGAAAACACAACAGTGAAGAAAGGGATGAAAAGAATCAATAAGCAGAGGCTCTGGTGTGCAAACAATTGCCACAGCATGGGGACCTGGCTTGGTAGGGCTGGGGAGGAGCAGCACACAAAGCTCCATGTGCTTGTGCCTGCATGTGGTTATTTTCTTGCTCTGCTGGCAGGCAAGAGATCAGAGGTGGGGGGATAAAGCCCTGTGTTATGTTGTGACTTCTAAGTGTGCAGGTGGGCAGTGTGACATTCTCCATGCTGAGCACATCAGTGGGTGGGCTGAGCCAGGAAAAGCAGCAATTTTCCCTGTGCAGCAAGGAGAGGGATTTGGAGCAACATTGAACACGAAACAAACAGAAAAGAACCTCAGGAAAACAATGCAGCTTTTGCTTTCTTCCCCTGCTTTTTTATCTTCTAGGCTTCTGGTGCTGATGAGATGGAGTCTGACACTCTGGCACAGGGTCAGCAGGCACTGGGGCCACAGGAAAGCTTCAGGTGGCAGGTCCTGTGACTCAGCAAAGTCACTCGTGTCACACCCAGGGCAGCTCAAGCCAGCCCTCCCTTTTTTTTCCATCTCTCTTAGGAAGAAACAAGCTGTCCTCTGCTTCTTATTCTGTATTGAAATCCTCACATCCCAGAGCACTGTTCCCACTGCCCCTCACCAGGACCCTGGACTGATGAACAAGCAGATGGTCCCATCCTGTTCTGAGACCTGGAGCAGCAGGAAGGCTGGAGGAGCTAAGAGGTGATGTGTGGGGTGAGATGTATCTTGCTTTACAAAAGGTCTGCAGCAAAATTGTAGCCAACTCTGGACCAGAGCAGCCACAGAAGGGCTCAGCCAAACCCCAGAGCATCCTATGGGAACACGTTTGACTACAGAGGGAGCCTGATGGGTCACACCAAATGAGGCTGCTGATAGCTCAGCTCTATTCCCAAGGGTTTTCTGCTGTTCCTGCTTGTTAAGACATGACCCATGAGCATGTCAGTGCTGCAGGAGGGACCCAGCCTGGTCTCCTCTCAACACCTTCCCTGCAAAGGCAAAGAGCACCTTGTGCAAAACACCAGCTCAATCAGAATGGGCTTGGGTACAAGATGCAGGGAGAGGGCACAGGACCAGGATCTTTAATAGCAAGCTCTTTGCCAGCTCAGGGAAGTGAAAGTGACCCTTCACCTGCCAGATCAGCTGTACTCTTCCATTATCTACACCAACACATCCCTGGGCCATTTCCAAGGGAAGAAAGCAATTGTCTGGGTGCACTAAGGCAGAAATCAAACCCAACCTCCTCCAGAAGTTGTAAGGCTGCATTTTTCCTCTGCAACACCACCTTCCTCCCTCCAGGTTTAACATCCAAATTCTCTGAAGGACCTGTCCTGAAAATCCATTCCCAGAAATGCAATGCTCAGCTCTTCCCTGAGAGCTCCTCTTGGCCAGGGGCAGGAACAGCAGCAGTTCTGTGCTGGCCTGGCCCCACAGCAGCAGCACATGAAGCCCTAACCCCCACCCCAGCCAGCTCTGGGGTCACTCTTACCTTCAAGCCAGTGCTCTCAGCCTCGGAGCCTTTATCCACACCGGTGATGTAGATGCCCAGGGAATATTCTGCCCCTCCTCGGATCATGAGGCCCAGGGATTTCCCTTCATTCAGGACCAGGTTCACCTGCAGAGGAACAATCATTTCTGTCTGAGCACTGCCCAAAACCAGCGGTCAGCTCCACACTTCTGACAGCAACCATGTCCCCCCTGGTGCCACCAGCTCTGCCCCTGGCTCCCCAGGGAGCAGCACACATGCTGGGACAAAGCCCCTTTTGATGCCCTCTCCCATCAGTTCCCCAGGGACTGACGCACACCCTGGGAAAAAAAAACCTTCTGCTGGTTCCTCTGGACAGCCAGACAGAGCCTGGACCCACTGACACCCCCTCCCCACTGCAGCAAAAGAACCAGAGCAGGTTTAGGTGCTCCTGTGGTTTCCCAGGCTTGTCCATCTCCCTGTGCCCTGGTGAACAGAGCTGGCTGGGGATCAAAGGATGCTTCAGGGCACACGCCTGCAGGGTGGACAATGCCCTGTGCACCCTCAGCACAACAAACCACAGACATGGGGAGGGGGCAAACAGGGCACATCTCCCAAGGGGGGCATCTCCAGCAAAGCATGGCAAACATGCAACATCCATGCTTTTGGTTTGTGTTGGTTTTCCCTGTTTTTCAATAACTTTAATAATTTAGGGGCTCAAGTGGAGGGAGAAAGCAGATCACAATGAGAGGGTGTGGAAGTGTGGCTCTTTGAAAGGAAAACTTGGATGAAGAGAGAAAGAAGAGATGACATGCAGGATTCCAGGTGACAAATCCAGAAGCACTGGCACAGAAGGAGATTAATGCCTCAAGTGGAGCAAGCAACGTTATTTCAGGAGAGGTCTTGAGCCTCAGGAAAGGTGAGACAGCTTAGGCAAAGGCTGAGAGACCCTTCTGTGGGCTGGACTCCTGCCAAGGTGCCAGCCAGAAAAGGGGATGTCAGAGTTCTGCTGGACACTGCCCTTACCCTTCTCCTGCATTAGCAGTTAAAACCATCAACTGAAAAAGCAGTTTCATTCCAGTTTATGGCAAATACCCTCAGGGTCCAGGCAGAGCTGCTGTTTGGCTCCTTGGCTGAAGGACAGGCTGCTGAGGCTCCCTGCACCTCCCAGGACACCAGCCACAGGTATAACAGGGGGGACAAAGCAGCATCAAAGGTGACTTTTGGTTCCTGTTCTGACATCCCCAGAAACACGAGGGAAAAATGCAGGTGAAAGGAGAGACAGAACACACAGCCAGCTGGGACATGGGGTAGCTGTACCCAGCAGGGACATTGTCAGCTCTGTCCATTTACAGGTGCATCTCAGGGGTAGATGCTCAACAGAGAGAAATCTCCCCCCAAAAAGCCCCATGGGCACTGATGGAGCAGTGCCAGTCAGCACTGGCTGCAAATTTCCCCTCTGCCTGCCAGTGCCCTGTGCAAACATATCATTACACAGCAATTATCACATCCACCAGACTGGGAAACAGCCCAGCTCCAGTCCTCTGCCCTTCTCCTATGCAGAGGTGACTGCCAGGGCTCCTTTACCTGTACAGAGAAGAAACAACAAACACCATAAAGGCACAGGATACAAGTGGGGGAAGACCCCAACACAGCCCTGGTTTCTCCTGGCCCCCCTCCCCTGCCCACCCATCACCCCTGCAGCAGCCACTGCTCTGTGCAGACAGCTTTGCAGGACCAGAGCACAGAAGGCACTCAGGACTCCTCAGGACAGTCACATGCCTAATTAGATCTCATTAACAATGCTAGGACAGATTTTCCATCTATCCTGCCCAGAATGGCCAGCACACACTGCAACAGATGCTGAATATTTTCCCCAGATCTCTACCTGGACAGCTGGCCACGGGGCTGGTTTTGCAAGGTGGGGCAAAGCTATCAGCCAAGCTTCCCATCTACCTTCTTCCAGCCTCTCCTACTCAGAGGGACTGATGCACAGCCACATTCAGGTGAGAATTCAGTGTGAAGGAGCAAGCCTGTGTTTAGCTCCCTTGAGGACTCTCAATTTAAAATGGCCTTTGTTCACTCACTGCACGATATTTTCTAAATTAACAACTCCAGGTTTCTGTTTTGGCTTTTTTTCTTTTGCTTTTGTCCCAGGTTTTAAGTAAATTCTCAAAAAAACCCCAGACAGCAGGAATAAAAACAAGTGAGAAAAAGTCAAAATGTGTTTCACACTGATAGAAACTACCAGAAACAGACTCTCTGTGAATGGCTTTTACATTTTAAACTCATGGCAGTCAAATCAAAAGGTTGAATGTTTCCTTGGATGGAAAAGTCCTTCCCAGCTTCAAGTCCCTAATTAACCTGCCTTTCTAGAGGACACAGCACCACGCAGGGAATTCAGCCCAGCTTTAGAGAGGCTGCTATTGAAAACCCATTTTCTATCTTGGTGGCCATGCAGCAGCAAGACAGGATCAGCAGCAGGACATAAACCTAGCTAAGGACAGCAAAATTTTATACTTTAAGGCACGGATGCCAAAACAGCTCCTGCTTTTTTATACTGGTACCACAGCTGGCTGATGACTGCATTAATGCCTCATCACCTGTGTGTTTTAGGTGACCCCACGGCCATGGTGCCAGCAGAGGGGTCCTGCTGCCCTCACACCCCAGGAAGGGCTGCACCACGGGAAGGGTGAGCAGCACAGCGTATAACTCCCTGTGCCAGCATCCTTGGCTGGGGCTGCACAAAACCCACCTTGCCTGGGTTAGTTGTTCCCCTGCTTTAAAGTGCTGGAAACAGTTCTGGGATTGAAGCATTATAAAGGAACCATAAAAGGACCTTCATGCTTCAGGCTAGAGAGTGGGCATTGTAGCCACACAGCTGTCAAAATCAAGGGCAGTTTGATCACTCTAGACATAAATTTATTACTTTATAGAACACTTCACTGCCCTGTCCCTGGAAGTTTTTAAGGCCAGGCTGGATGGGGCTCTGAGCAACCTGATCTGGTGGGAGGTGTCCCTGCCCATGGCAAGGGGGCTTGGAACTGGATCTGAAAGGTCCCTTCCAACCCTGAAAATTCTATGACTCAGGGTTTCCCTTCTACTCTAATTCCCCACCACACCGGGGCCACAGCTTTCAAAAATTCCCCAACTGTGGTGAAAACACAAGTAGTAGAAACACAGCAAAGTACATGTAACCACAGATCAGGGTCCAAACAGACTGGTAATGGCAGCATCCCCTCTGTATGAATCTCTAAACAGCAAATCTAGAAGCCAGCCCTTCACTGGAGCTCCCAGCCCCAGGGGTAGTTCCGTATCAAGGCATTTCCAGTCCCCTTTAACACTATCTCGACGGGCTGGTAAGCTGAGAAGATGCTCACCCCACCCCGGTATCGGCAGATCGAGTAAGAGATACTCCCCTCTTCATATAAACCCGAGGTGCTGCTGTGTGAGCTGCTTGGTTTACACAGGTCCCAGGCAAACCGAGCCTTGAAGAAGCAGAAAGCAACAAACACAGCCCCCAGCAAGACAGTTCTGAAAGATCTTCCTGCAGCTCCCCAGATGCAGAGGAAAAAAACCAAACCAAAACCAAAACAAAACCCAAAACCAACAAGCCCCAAGCATCACTTAAAAATCTGTCGCTGCTGGCAATGCCGGGAAGTTGGATGGTTGCTGCATTTCTTCATCAATTAATTCCTCTTCAAATAAAGCCTAGGGAAACGGCAACAGAGCCTGGAGGCAGCAGTGGGGGTCGTAGGAAAAACCATCCCGGGGGGAGCTTTGTGTTTGTTGCCACCCTGCAGAGGGAGGGAAGAGCTGAGGAGTCAGGGGAGTGCTGGCAGGCAGGGAGCTCAGCGCGATCAGGTTGGGGAGAGAGGAAGGAGGAGCAGGGAAAAAGCATTCAGGAGCCAAAGCCAGGGAAGCTGATTGCCAGGATGAAGCCAAAGCTGAGTCACCCCGTGTTCAGGGCTTAGGGAAACTGTTCTGCACAGCTCCTCGAGAGCATCCTGCCTCCAGAGGCTGGCCCTGGGCTTGGGTTGGCACTGCCCCAAGCACCCCAAACATCCTCCTGAAGGCATGGCTGTAGGTCAGAAGGGAGCCTGTGGGATGAGGGTGAAGCAGAAGCCAATCTGTGCTGTCCAAGGAGGGACTTAACCACCTCCACTCTGACCAGGATGGGGTTTCCAGTGGTTCCCAACACTGTGATTTGATCCTGACTGCTTCCTGGACCAAGTTCTTCTCCTTGGGCTTTTCCATTCAGGGTAAGCATATTTGTACACACGATTAACACTTCTGTGCCAGTCTTGTCCCAGAAGAGTGCATTTTGCTTACATTTCTGCTTGATGTTTCCTCCCTCCCCAACATTCCCCCTGTTCTGCTGCCAGGCTGAAGCTCAGAGCATCAGGGAGAGCCAGGATCACTCCAAGCTGCTAAATGCAGAGTTCTCTTAACACCATTCTAAACCAGGGACAGCAAGCAAGGCTCTGCAGAACAACTGTTCTGGGAGGGAAACTGAGGACATCCAAGCAAAGTAACTCCCCTGCCCCTTGCTGGGAAGGGCCAGTCATTCCCCAGCCTGTGGCAGCACAGGTGCTGCAATCCCCATCTTCTCCCTTCCACTGCACCAAGGCTGTGTCCAGCCCCAGGCTACTCCTGTGTCTGCCAACTCAGAAGCATTTGGAACATCAAGGCCCTAATTTTCATCTTAATTGTAATGCTGAAACACCTGCTGCCTCCTGGAGCAGGAAAGGAAGGAAAAAATACACCACCAGCAGCAAGGCTTTTGCTCCCCGTCAGTTCTTGTATGGGATTTCCTTTCTCTTGGGTTTATGAAATTACCTGTTGACAGATTGAATTTTACCATTAGAAAACGCACTTTCAGACAAGAATTGCTCTGCATCAGTACCATTCAGCACAACAGCTGCCTGAGCAGCTGAGAAGGCTTCACTCAATGCTGGCAGCTATCTCCGTGCCATTACTGCTATCAAACACACAAAACAACACTTCAGGAGCCCCTTGCAGGGCTCCTTCTCACCAAGGAAGCCTTGTGCCTGGCATCCTGCAGACCTGGGTGATGCTCACAGCTCAGAATGCTCACGGGGTAAGGTGAGCTGGGGTCTGACCCAAGGGACATTTTGGGGCAAGCCTGCTGGGACTACAGACTGCCCAAGGCAAAAGGATGCTTTCAATCCCAGGGAACTGGGGGTCCAGTGGCTCAGGTCACATACTCCAGTCACCACAGCAAGCCTGCAAGCAAGCAGGGAATAGACCCCCAAGTAGCCTGTAAAGTCTGCAAATCAAAGCAAATCCCAGCAAGGTCAGAACAAGCAAACAGGGAGAGGTGTGGGGAGCTGTACCACTACACACTGTAAATGTGATTACAATCTAACAAAGAAATCCTTATCTCCCCTGCATCTCTTATCTTCATGCTCACGTACTTACCCTTATCGTTGCAAACATTCAAGCCATTCAATGTTATCACAGATATCTCATTTTCTTCTATTTTCATAATAATTACAGCTACTTTTTAATACAGAACTGCCTGAAGGCAAAGAGACATTCACACTCCCCTCTTGACATCTATTTTTTTCTTCTGCTGCACCAAAAGTTTAAAGGAGTGAGCCACTCCCCTGACAATAAGCAAATCAGAGCAATGCTTCAGCTGATGAAATGGCATTTCTCAGTGAATTAGCAGCCCGACACTTCCAGAGCATTTTGCAGAGTTCATCTTCCTCCCAGATCAGTTTTTGCTGCCTTATGGTTTCTGAAGTGCTTTTAATGAAATAAGCTGTTGATCCCAGAAGTACATCAATGACAGTTCCCAGCACAAATGGTCCTTGCTGTTGTGAAGTCTGAAGGACTTAGCCCTGGACTTTTATAAAACTCAGACCTGCTCTGAAGCACAGGGTGACCACAGGTCCCATCTTTCCAGTAAGGTTACATCCCTGCTGGGTGGTTCTGGGGGGCTGTGAGCTGCTCCTGTCCCTGTCATGGAGATGGGCAGCTCTGGGAACATTTCACCAGAACTTTGCACTAGTGCAAGCCCAAATGCAGGGCTTGTTGCTGACCACCATTATTACTGTCTGCTTCACCCTGAGAAAGACTGAATCCACTGATTATAACTCCGGGGAGGGCTGCCCTTCCTGCAGGAAACACACCTATCCCACACACCTCCATCACACCCACAGCCAGGTCCCTCCTCCTCCAGCCGGTTCGGTTACACGATCCCAGCCCCGCCGGGTTCTGTTTCCAGCCTTCAGGTAATGAATGCTCCTGCCTGCAGATCAGCAAACTTGTTCAACTCTGTCAGCATCCAGAGCAGAGGTGCTGGTGGGAAAGGCAGCCACACAGGGTACCTCTTGTTGCCTGATGGATGGAGGGCGCTTCCACCCACCTTGAATTAAACCTTCCAAAAGCTGGAAACATCACCTGGACTCCAGGCTTGCTGAGCTCTACCAAGGCATTAACAACCCGGATCGTTCACAACCTGGATCTCCGATGGACTTCCCCTGACCAGGGCTTGTTTGAAAGCTTTTGCATATGTATTCCAGGCCATTGAGATCGATTAGAATTAGGAGAGAGAAATGGGGGGGGGAACACACACCGCCCAACTAAACCCCAGCCCTTCCCTCGGAATGTAAAACAATCCAGAAATCAGATAGCCCTCGGGGGTACCTGGCAATTCTGGTTGACTGGGCTGAATTAACCAGGGATATGTCCCATTTATTTGCATGATATTTATGAACAGAATATCTCCACTTGGAGCAGTTAAATATATATATAGGTACATATACAAATTGTTGGGAAAGAAAAGAAAAAACCAGAGGCAGGCTGTTTCCATGTTCTGGGGTGTGTTTTCATCCCTCAGTGGTGTACAGTAAGTCAGGACAAAGTCACTGGGCTAATGGATGCCCTGAAGCACGTTCAGACAAATGGCACAGGCACTCACACCAAATAACCCCTCTCAAATCTACCACCAGGTCAGGCTCTGCTCACTCATGGATGCTCTTGAAAGTTCAACGCGGCTTTCATTCAGCTTGGCTTCATTCCCTTCCAAAGCAGATTAAACTATGGTAATTAAAGCTGTCTTAACTTGAAAAGTTCAGTTGGATTCATTTTCTTCTGCAACCCCCTGAGAACCAGCCCTGAGGTGCTCAGGACCAGAATCATAGAATCTTTCAGGTTGGAAAAGACCCTTGGGATCGAGTCCAACCATCATCCCTATCTACAGAGTTCTCCCCTAAACCACATCCCCCAACACCACATCTGAATGACCCTGAAACACACCCAGGGATGGTGGCTCCATCACCTCCCTGGGCAGCAGAGGAGGGAGCTTTGAAAAAAAAGCCCATGAAGCAGCCAAGCTGTCCAGAGACAGCTAAGGCACCTGAAATTACACATGCATTTCCCCAGGGAGTGATGGAAGGGGGTGCCTCGGGCCACACAGGGCTCAGGATGCACACATCTGCAGGGTTTTATGTATTTCATGTTGGTACACAGCAAGGAGTAAAGGAATGATGTGCAGAGAAACATCTTCTACCCACAGCTTCACAGAGTGTCTGCCAGCTGTATCAAGGTGACACTGAGTGGTAGGGGGTGGGGGACACCAGCAAGTTAGCAGCTTTTCTCTTCTCCTAGAAGTAAAAATAACAGGCCCTTCTCCCTGGTGGCCCACATGAATATTTCATCAGCAAACTCCTTTGCTCTCTAGACTTTTTTTTTTTTTTCCTCTGCTTTACTGATCCCTCTGCAGCCTTTCCAGGTGGAGCTGAGGACATCTGGGGCACACAATCAAAGTGCTGGGGAAAGCCACAGCAACCTCAAGGCAAGAGGATGGAAATATTGTTGAGGCTCCAAGCAACTCTGTGATTTTGGGAAGCAAGTGCCTCACTCACTTGCATGACACGACCTGGAAATTCCACAAACTCTGGTGGGGCAACACCATGTCCTGCTTGTACTGGACGAACAGGGTCCCCCATCCATCACCACCAAGAGAGGGAACAGAGTCTGCAAGGGCACCTGGGCACTGTTTCTCTGCTCCTACAAATCTCCAGATCTGCTTGGGCATGGGGAGTGTGAAGGACAAGAAACACTAAATCCCCCAAATCAGATATTGCAGCCTGAACATCTCTGGTGGCTTCACTTCCAATCATGCCTGTTTCAGAGGAGGACAGGCTCATAGTAAGAGGGCTGGAAATTACTTGCTGAGATGCTTTCCTTTCTGTCACAGGCCCCAGATCCAGGTCCTGCTGCAGTGGCCAGCACTAGCCAGACCCACCAACTCCCCTGGGTACCCCTATGAAGACTCTTCCCTTCCCTGCTCCTTCTTCACTGCCCAGGGCTTTCTGCACAGCACTGCCCAGGGTTCTCTCCAGAAAAGGAAAATCATCCCTTTTATTCTATAGCATTTTTAGAAGAGAAAAACTGATTTATTTTGTGTTGGGTGTTGTTTTTTTTCCACTTAGACAAAACTGCCAGAAGACCCAAGAAAGCCTCAGGGAAACACCTGAGGAAAGATCTGAAATACAAGATCAAGGGCAGTAACACACTCTGAGATCCAGCTCTCCAAATCCACAAATCCTCCTGAACACAACATGGGGCTGATGCCTTTTGCTCACCTTTTTCTCATCCCCCTCTTGCAGGAGCTGGAGGTGGCTCCTCTTCTCACTGTCCTTGCGGAGGGAGCTGTGCTGGTGGTGGGGCAGCCCCACGGGGGGGGACACACTGCGGCCCTGGGGGTCCACCCAGGTGTAGATGTGGTTGGTGACATAGCCCCCTGGGATGCGACCCACTGAGTGGACTGACAAGTTCAGCTTCTTGCAGCCTTTCAGGACCTGGAAGACAAAGGCAGGAGAGGAGGGAGTCAGTGCCCATGGAGGGGGGAGGACAGCCTGCTTTGGGACTCCAGGGTGATGGGGCTTTCTTTGCTTCTCCTTGAGACTGAAAGAGCTCAAAAGCTGCAACCACCAGCTGAGTGGCTGAGCTATATAAAAAGCTGGGGAAGAGTTTTTCTCTTCTTTCCTGACCAGCAGCATCTGCAATTGCTCCTCTGCTCCTTTCCTTCAGCTTCCACTGCAAGAAGCACAGTATACCTAAATTAATGTATAGGTGTTCTCCCTGGGGACAGCTGTAAGTGCTGAGCCCTCAGGAACATCAATACTCTGGATCTGCTCTCACAGAAGAGGTATTTTGCATTGTGGTTTCCATACATACACCCTTCTGACGAGCTCCTCCTGCAAGGTCTCCTCTCTCCACAGAGCACAGAAGCTGCTGAGCAAAGCTTGTGATCAGGAAGAACTAAACCCAGAAGCAATTTGGTAAAGAGTAACATCATCAGGAATACTAGGCTGGCTGAATCCCAGCTCTGACCTGGCGACACTCCTGTCCCTCCCTGCCAGAACTCCAGAGAATCCAGGCTCACCAATTCCCACTTCAGCATCTCCATCTTGTACAGCAATTTGGCCACAAATGAGTCGCATGCTCCCAAGGTCATCACATGCCTGGAGAGCTTAAACAAGGACTGTGAAACCAACAGCCCCATCAGAACAACTGCAGAGCACTTCCAACATCTTGGGCTCCTTGCTAGCTCCAAATCCTCATGCCCTTAGCTCCCCAGGTCCCTAAAACACATCTCCTGCCACAACCTCCTCCATCCCTTGAGCCCAGCCTGGCTGGCAGATGGGGAGAGGTCCCTCACCTTACTCTTCTCATGCCAACATCAGCCCAAGTCTCACTGGGATGATGGAGCTCTCTGAAGCTGCTGCCCAGGGGTCCACCCATGCTTCCAGGGCACAGCTTCCCAACCCACAGCCCCATCACAGCTCTCATGCAGACAGGCTCAGGGGGATCTGAGCTCCACAGCAATGAGCTGGGGGTGGGTGGCAGGGAGGTTTCTTATCCACTCCAGAGCTACCAACATGGTCTGACCTCCATGAGATGGGTACAGCCCCCCCAGAAATAACCACAGAGCATCCACCTGGCAGGGTGGGGGATCCACCCTGGGGTTTTTAGAACCCCTCTGGGGTTTTTAGAATACAGGAGAGATGCCAGGCACAGGAGACATGAGCAAGCACAGACAGGAACCCCAGGAGGGTTCAGAGCATGCCCTGAGGCTGGGACAGTGGTTGCTGCTGAAGGTCAGGAGCTCACAGAGCCCTGGCTGCTCCCCTCCTGCCTCAGCTGAATGTCATCCCCTGGAAGAGCAGGACCAGCAGCAGAACCACTCATTGGAGGCACAAGAAAGTTTCCAGGGATGAAAGGCCAGAGATTTACAAGAGACTTCTAATGTCCCCTTGCAGCTCCCTTGACAAGGCCACCAGGAGATGGGATCTCAGTCAACAGGGACATGTTTTATGCATGAAGATGACAGCAGAGAGCTGGGAGGCAAGGAGAGCAGCTGTCTGCCCGCAAGCTGGGCCAAGGCTCCTCAGAACAAGAGGAGAGATGAGAGGAGGGACTGGAGAGAAGCTGGTGGTGCCCATCAGGATGTTGCTGGTGACAAGTGTCTGCCAGCAGAAGGTAATGAAGCAGCAGGCAGGCTGGTGACCCTCTGTGTAGTTCCTTGTCTGTACTGAGGCTTCTCAAGGACTCAGCACATGAAGCAGTTTCCTGCCCAGCACAGGGATTCTCCCCTAACACATCCCCAATGCCTATGGCAGGACTGTTGTGGCAGACACCAGGGGACTTCCCTGCTCTGGAGCCCTTCAGGACACAGCTCTGCTGGCCTCCAAGCCAGACATGCACTACAGGACACAGACTGCACCTTCTGGGCGGGGGAGGGCAGTGGCACCCACAAAGGACTTAACCCAACTGCTGTGAGGCAGAGTGGGACCATCCATGCAGCTCAGCCATGGTACAGCTGGTGAAGCACTGACCTCAGCCCGTGGGCACTCCAGTTGTCTTGTGTCCACTGATTGCAGAGATACCACCACAAAAACCCCAACAGCATAACTCATCCAGCAAACTCTTTGGGAAAATGTGTTATTTGACAGGTATTCTGAACCAAACCCATTTGCAGTGGACCATTAAATAAAAGAATTCCACCTCCTTAATCCCCTCTGCAGCATCAAGCGGCACAGAGTAAATCTCCATTTCCTTTCTCAAGCCATTCCAGGGACTTGCTACACGTTGTTTTTCAATGCTGCTGTGTTTCACTTCAGACTCAGATAAAATTTGGCTTTGCCCCATCTGTAATGTGCTTGAAGACTGTGGCATGAAAGGTTTAATGCTGGCACCACAGTGTGCAAGCACACCTGCTAGAAGAAAAGATTAAGGAGAGAAATTAGTTGATTCTGAGGAACAGTGCCAAAATACTTAGCAGGGAAACAGTCGCCAATTGCCTAGAAACATTATTGGAGGAAACAAGTGCCAGGGAGAAGGGAAGACTGGTTCCACTGATCCCCTAACAAAATGCTATTCAATTATCTATCAAGTCCCTCGTGTGTGAAGCAGATTGCTTAAAATCATCAGAAAAAGGAAAAACAGGTCTTGTGTACCTAGAGTTATTACCTTTTAAAAAATGAAGTTAAAAAAACCCCACAAAACTCAACATAATGCAGCACATTCTTTGCCACAACCCTGCCTGAAACCCCCTGAGCCAGGATGCTCCTGCTCGGCACATTTCGCATTACTCTGGCCTACAGAATTTTCCCCTTCTTCTTCTTTCCACTTCTTTGGGGGTGCTGAATGCCTGAAGGCTGTGTAAAAGCATCTTCCTGGCCTTCCAAAAACTGCCCCGGGTGGGAAGACATGTCAGAAATCACCAGCAATTAACCACCAGTATTCTTCTGGCAGACTGAATTAAGTCTGGACTGGGAGGGACGCAGCCCACTCGGTTACCTTGGTGGCTAATGAAGTGAGCAATCCATTCCCATTCATCCCTTTAGTGGGTAGATCGCAGTTTGATACAAGCAGCATTAACCATCAGCCACCCTCCTCCTGGCTGCAGAGAAAAGCTGCTTTCTTCCAGCAATAAACAGCCTGGCCAGAGCTGCTTTGGCTCTTTGGGCTGCTCAGGATAATGGGCACCCATTAGAAGTGCTGGCTTCCATTTGCGAGTTCCAAAGGTCAGCCCAGAGGTTCTCAACCATCCAAGTACCAGGCAATTTTGCACCAAATCCTCCCCAACACCCAAAAAAAGAAAAAAAAAAAAGGTACAGAACTTGAAAAAACAAGCTGCAAAGGGGAAATGTGAAGATACCACAGGAGGGAGGCAGATGGAGCTTTTACAGCACCATGGAGGGAGCAATTTGCTGAAGTTTGTCTGACCACTGTCTCCTGCCCTGTCCTGGGGTGCTCCTGCTGCACCCGGGTAGTTTTAGCTTGCAGGCCCAGCTAGACTAAAGAAAACCATCCCAATGACAGTGGGAATGATGAAGGTCCTGTGCCTGCTGTGGAGGGGATGAGGCTGCAAAGGACTGGGAGGCTTTTTACAGGGAGATGGATTGCATCAGCTGAAGAGGTCCCTTGGCCAGCAGAAAGGACAGAGCAGAAGACAGGAGGCAGAGGCATCACTTGCCTGCCCCTAAAGGCTCATTCCAAGGACCCACTGCAAGCAGGACAACAGTAAGGCTACTACAGCTCCTACTACACACCTTGGTCAAGACCAAGTTTGCCAAATGCTGTACAAATGTGCAGGGAGAGACTGTCCCGTACCCCAGGCTGGAGCTATTAAAAAGATGCTTTAGATCAAGTGCATCCCCTCCCTATCTTGCCTGATAAAGCCCAGGGAACTGCTTCTGTGTAGAGGAACCAGGAGACTCTGGTTTGCAAACATCTCATCCCTGCCTGGTCAGGACGTGCTGCTGGGGCAGGCAGGAACCAGGCAAAACGGTATCAGAAGGTGCTGGAGGCAGGAGGTGACAGGAATAGCCAGGAAGAGGGATAAAGTGAAGCAGAGACACTCCAGATGGAGTGCTGGGTTAAGAGGAGGCAGAGGGGAAAGCAGAGGGTAAGAGCACAGGGAGATGGAGGGTGAGAAATGGCCTTTGTCAGGGAGATGAATGGGAATGGGAATTGAGGGAGGCACAGTCCAATCTCTCTTGCTTTCCCAAGGCAAAGGTGACAGCAGCTTGGCTTTTAAGTAGTGCTACTTATGCAAATAAATGCAAATTGATGCATAATAATGGTGATTGCACATATTTAGCCTCAAGGCATCAGGAAGCCCATGTTCCTCTCACCTGGAAAAGCCAAATGAAATCTTAGCTCCAGTTCTCCCCAACCCCTCCATGGCTGACACTCCCCATCCCTGCTTCAAGACAACAGTTTGGTCACCACCCATCCCTTCAAAGCTTGTCACTGCCCTGTGTATCCCTCAGAGAAGTCCAGAACAATTTTAAAATTAGCAGAAAATGCTTTATTTCAGTGCAAGCCTGGAAAAAAGCTGTTTGGGTGGGGGGTACATGAGGGAAACCTCATGTGGGGGGGAACATGAGGGTTAGTTTCTTGGTGGAAAAACTAACTCTGAAAGAATTGGTTGGGGGGAAGACAAGCAAGACACTTGAATAAGCACCAAGGGCACCCCCATCAGCACTTGCAGAAAGCAGAAGCTCTTCCAGCCTCCCTGCCAGCATATCCCACTCCAAAGAGGCTCAGAAACTGAATCTGAGCCAGCAACAAGAAGCTGGCAGGAACAGAGCTCCTCAGGGCTGCCCAGGTCCCTGCTTCACCTGTATTTACTGAAACACTTGGCATCCCGTGATGGAGAGAATTCACAGAGCACCCAGTCAGAAGAAACTAAGCAGATCATTTTAGCAGATATTTTGTCAGTTTAGCCAAGGGGGATTTAGAGACAAATAATTCTCTGAGCAGAGACAGCATTGAGAAAGGTGTCAAAAAATCCACCATCTTCCCTGAGGACAGAGGAATGGAGTAAAAGATATTTAGCTCACCACCATGCTGCACTAATGGCTTTTGTTTTCTTTAATAGGCACTGGGAGGAAATACAGGGTTTTATCCTTTGCGTCACCTTATCAGTTTCTCTCTGGGGGCAAAACTGCTTATTTACAAGGAGCCACCTAAATAATATTTATGCTCCAAGAACTCAAAGATGCCCTAACAACACTAACCCTGATGAACAAGCACCAGCCATGGCAAGTACTATCATCCTTGCATGATGGTGAGAGATTAAGGACTCCATTCTAATCTTCCATATCAGTACAATGACATTTGATTTCATCAAGGCTGCTTGTGATTTTCTGGGCATATTGTAGGGGAACAGATGACTGAGTAACTTGCCCACTGAGGAAATTAGTGGCCAAAGCAGCAAATATAACCTATTCCTAACTGCAGAGCAACAGCTGAACCACATTCCTGCAGATGCTCTCTGTGGGTCCAAGTTACATGTGATATTAACTTGATCAGCTCAGATTAGCTCACAGTGACCACCGCAGCATCACTGGCAGCGCACAAGTGTCCTCAGCACCCAGGTGAGATCCATGGCTCCAGCCTGCTCCACCTCACACCACCAGAATCTGCCCTGTGAAACCAAGAACATCACTTGCTAGTACTATGACCTGTGCCTAAGACAGCTCTTCCCCTCCAGGAGCATTAAAACAATTACACTGCAGGCACCTCGCAAGTCCAAGGGTGACTTCCTTGCCTTCCCCTTTTAATTAGAGGGAGATTCTGAAGACATTACACTCCCCACCCTCTCCTTCTCAGCTCAGTTGGCTCCAGAAGTCAAAATGGAAACTGTCTGCAGGACAGAGAGGTCGAGCAGAAGCCTTGGCATTGCACAGTGCCTACATTTTAAGCTGTAGGTGCTTTTTGGGTGCTGTTCTTTAGGATTGTTTAAGGTTTGTTTTTCAGCAGACCCAGAGACCAAGGAATAGTTTACCACTCTACTGAGGTAGATGCTAGTCACATCCTTCTTCCCATGCTTCAACTATCTGAGAACCCTGGGAGGGGACAGGTTTCTAACTTGTGTTGACTTCTAAAAATACAGAGACAGCACCAAACACACAGGTATTTAAAGGAACAGTCCGGTACCTTTACAGAACCCAGAGGATCCATTTATTGCTTCCACTCCCCATTCCTTCTAATCATGCCTCTGTGTGATGGATCACAACTCCAAGTACCTGGAAGGGTTAAAAACCAACCAGAGAAGCCAAGCTGCCACTCACCTCCTTGAGAGCTGCTTACAGTTGCCGTACAGCACAGTAGGTGATTACCAACTATACAGACAAATTAAGCACACTTCCTGATAATCGTATAATAATTAATGGGCATCACAGAATACAAATGAATGTAGATTTTGCCTTCTTGTAGCTGCCTGGAGAAGTAAATTTGCTGTATACAGATGCTTCTGAGGTCAGGGCTACACAAACTCCTCTGTCAATTCTCAGCAGCATCACAACGAGCCCAGGGCACAAGCAGAACTGCGAGACCTTCCTAACCCCCATGGTGAAATATCCACTGGTCCACCACAAAGAAGATCACCTTGTTTCGCCATTGGAGTCAGAATGAATAGGAAGATTAAGAGAAATTTTAATCTTTAATTATTTTTAAGTGCCATTTGACACTCTCAGGGCAGGTGATGAAAGGCTGGAGTAGAAAACCTCTGCCTAAGCAGGGCTGCAGCAGGAGGAATTTCCAGCAGAGCCACAGTATCTTGTTCAGAGACCTTTGCCTTGTCCATAACAGATATGCCTCAACCACAAGCCTCCCCCCTGCCAATCCCACACCTGCCAGCAAAACCGCACAGCTCCCCTCCAAAGCCATGAAATGGGACCTGAACCACCCCAGTTCCTTCAGAATAACCCAATGTGAGTCCACTGACTTGGGCAAAGCTACTACAGATTTATACCATGATGAAAGAATCCCACATCCCCCAAGGCTGATGTGCACAATTTGGTTTTAGTGATTGGGATCAAGCTCTTCCAGATTTACCCAGATGTCAGCATGAACAATAGAGCAGTGGGGGAATCAGGGCAGGCAGCTCTTTTTGAGCTCATTAAGCCAAATCCTCAGTCGGAATGCTCCACTGAAATCAACGGATACTTCACACTCTTCTCTTCTCCCTTTCCCCCTAAATGATTTAAAGACATAAAAACCTACTGCAAAGCAACACAAGTGAAGGGCGGGGAAGAACAGGAGGGCAAAGTTTAATGCAGATCTAGAGGAGAAATAGCCTCCCTGTGTAAACGTTTCCAGTTGCAAACCTCAATTTTAATCACTCTCAACAAAACATTACAGCTTATCAATACAAACTTTATCATGATTACTACAGTATCAACTGTGTGTACTCCACAGCCCAGGCTGAATGGAAGCCAAGCAAGCTCTAAAAATACGACAGACAATACAAACTTCCTCACCTACACCATAATTTAAAATTACAGTGATCTTTTGCTAAGTGCACTCTTGAATGCTGGAATGATAGAGCTGTAATTGTGATGGAGTCATTTAAATTTTGATTTGGATGAAACAGAGCGACGAAGCAGACAAGGCATAAAGCTCTGCTGCTCACATAAAGGTTAAGACGCCATTCATTAAGTGAATTGATTTGGAGTGCTTGGGTAATCTTGTCATTTAAGTCAGAATTCTACTTTATCTAATTTACACCAAAATCCCTACAAACCACCTTGCTCTAGTCATAGGCCACTGGACAGTTTTCAGCTGGGACTAAGTTTAGCCTCATTGCTTGTCTTTACCCACTTTCGTGGCTGTTTCCATTTGGTGCCATGATTCCACTTCTGGTACACCCTGGTTCTGCAGCAACACCTGGAAACAGAAGGCAGAAGACAGAAATTGCTCCTGTTCCACAGGACAGTGTCTCTCTCCTAGAAAGGAGTGCTGGAGCTGCAGGATCTTCCTGCATGGCCAGGCAACTGATCTACCACAATCCTGTGAGCAAATGTAATACTGCATGAACACTGAGCTGAGCAGCCCCAAGCACCATGATAGAAAGTTTATTTCTGGTTCAGTAAGTTTGTTATGCTCACCCCAGAAAGAGGCAATATGCCTGGGAGGAGGTCAGCAGTGGGAAGAGCCTTCCTGATCTCTGCAATCGTCCTGTACCCTGAACAGCAAGCTTTGACAGCTTCTCCCACAACAACACATTCTGCATAGTCTGAATAATAAGCCGTCCCAGGCAGACAGTTTTCTTGCTGCAGGATAGTCAAGATGGCAGAGCAGCAGTGGGACGTGCTCCTTCTCAGGCAGATGAGAAACCAGAATGTCTCTGTGCCCACAGAACGGGAGCTGTGTTTGATCAGACAGCTTCACCACATCTACTCATCTAAAGGAGACAGCACTTGGGAGATAGAGCTACACAGGGTGGTTCTGTGTGAAGAAAGCCCTCTTCCTGCCCAGCCATTCCCCCCCTGCTCTGTATCCAAGCCTGTGTAACACAATTCCAGGATGAAAACCGGGACATCAGGACAGAATGGAGTTTGCTCTGCTAGAGAGGACAGACCACAGCCAGAGTCCTGTGTAGAGCTGTTCATGTGTCAAGACTGAGCCAGAGAACCTGGGTTTCAGGAGGAAGCAAAGAACACAGGTGAAGCCACCCTGCATATCACCACCTCTTGTCCCTGAAGCTCTGACACCCTGCACAGTGTCCAAAACATTAGGCTGAGATGTTTGCAACTTAAACAGTTCAAAGAATGCCCTTCAGCGTCACTGAATGCCATCTTCTTTTCATTTGCCCCCTCCCCAGTGCAACAGGCAAGGGCACATTAGCATTTGCTTAATTTTAAAAAACTCCAAAGGAGCTATTACAGCTGTATTGTCAATCACTCTGCAGCTCTTCCCAAGCAAAGCATTGCTTTGGGGGTCATAAACCCTTCCCCAGACAGCACAAGGGTGCAGGAGCTCTGGAAGATGCCAGCACAGCCAGGTACATAATGAAACTGTTCATTTACAGAAGTTCAGCTCACAAGCAGACCATTTCTAAGCTTCTCCCCTCCTGTCACAATCACATTAAACAAAACACAGGTCTTGTCACAGAGCATCCCCTTGGCAAACTGCATCCTACAGGAATTATTTCTGTGCGGGAAGCACTTTGTTTCACCCAATATTAATAGTGGTGAGACATGACGTACATTGTGTTAAGACACAAATAAAAATAATGTGAATTACCCAGCAGAGTGGGTTGAATAAGAGATGAAGTCACTTAAAAGACCTCAGCATTCCTGACACTTGGTTTTCTACCCAGCCCAATACCACAGCCCAAAATATGGTTTGCTGTTGCTGTTGCTTGTTGTTTTGGGGTTTTATTGGTTTGTGTTAGTTTGCGGTTTTTTGTTTGTTTTGGGGGTTTGGGTTTTCTGTTTGTTCGGTTTTTTTGTTCTTTCCAATCTTATGCACACAATTGCAGCCTAACTTCCAAAAGCTTACCCTGTTCTTTTCCCTATCATTAGATTAAAAAAAAAAAAACCCACCCAAAAAACCCCCACAACCAAACACCCAAGCATTCCCAGAATTTTTTTCTCTGTTCTCAAGATTACTGAGGAGTTATTTCCAGTCTGGGGCCACGATTTAAAGAGGCAGGGAGGGGCGGGCACACAGGTTGTGAAGCCACCGTTCAAACGCTGGGCAAGATGAAATGCACCGGTCACCCAACATGCAGCCAGGCCTGTGAACAAAGTCGATTAAGCTTATTATGGAAAAAGTTAAGGCCACGCAAACAGCTGCAAAGCAGCCGTGGTCAACCCAAGATCCGCTGGCTCTCCATGTACTGCCTAACAAAACCCTGCCCTAGGTGTGGATTCTCCAGCCCTGTCAGTCTGTGCGTGGCATTACTGTGCCATGGGATTGCTGAGCTGAGCCACAAGACGATCTCTGTGAATTAAGTAGGTCACTCAAACACAGACTTTATCCCCCAAAACCGTATATTCACGTGAAAAACCTCAAGTTTCTGGAGCTCCCCACCTAGTTTGACATGAAAGCTTGTAAGGACAGCAGCCCTGTTCTGTGCACGGACAGGTCCCCAGGACGCATGGAAATGTTCTGCCGGGGAAGAGCCGGGGACGCCTTCAGTTGTGTAACGTGCTTCTGCTGACCAGGGTTCTGGGATCTGCTCCTGCTTTGGGCACAACGCCAGCCCTGGGTGTGGTGGCGCGGGTGGGTGTTCTACTTCCCCCTACCTCATTTTCTCCCACCCTGGGGAGGTGCAAGCATGGTACAATGGCTACACTACATGCCCGGCTCAAAGCCCATTCCCAACTTCCAGGAGCCTCCTTCCTCCTCGGCTGTAAGAGAGGCTCGAGCAGCACCGCGACGTTTCAGAGACATGATACTAAAAAAAAAAAAAGTATCGCTTGGCTCGTAGAGGGCGAAGTTGCCGCGTTCAGAGCTGCGAACTGTGCCAGACTGAGCCCCGCACCTCCTCCACGGCCCGGTACCGGCACCCTGAACCTCCCAGTTCGGCTACTGCCCGTCCGCCGGCGGGACGACCCCGATCCCTCTGTCCCGATACAATCCCGGAGCCACCGGTTTTCCACCTCCACGTCACGCAGAACGGGGGCCCCGGGGGGCACCGTCCCGGCGGCTGCATCGGGGCTGAGCAGCGAGGCAACGCCGGAGGGGCGGAACGGGACGGGGGGCGCAGGGAGGGCACCGGACGGACGCGCACGGCCGGCGGAGATGAAGCGAGCCCGCGGACGGGGCTGTCCGTGTTGAGAGCAGCCAGCCCGGAGCTGCCTACCTTGACAGCCTCGGCGTGGGTCACCCTGTCCAAAGACTTCCGTTCACCCCCAATATCTGGTCGCCGACCCTCAAGCCCTCCGCTCGGCCAAGGAACCCGGTTCCACGAGGGATACGTAGATCCCGACGCCGTGCTCGCGGCCCCGCCACGGATGCTGAAGCCCAACCCTTCGTGGGCTTTGCTCCGCCGCAGGGTCACCTGCCGCAACTCCCCGGGGACCACGGCGGGGCGGCGGCGGGGGCGGTGGGCGGGCAGGGGGGCTGCAGGTAGGGCCCTCGGCTGTGTACTGGTCGAAGAGGGCTGGTCGGAGCGCGGCAGGACGAGGCGGAGCAAGCGGCAGCAGCTGCCGGCGGCGGGGGCCGTCGAGGAGGGCGCGGAGGGAGCGGACGAGGTCGCAAGACGTTGCGGCGGCCGTGGTAGGCGTTGAGGCAGAGGATGAAGCGCTCCCGCTCCGCCTCGCTCAGCAGCGCGGTCAGCGCCTGGTGCAGCCGCCGAACGTTGGCGAGAGCGGGCCGAGGGGCCGGTCCTGGTCCCGGTGCCGAGCCCAGTGACCCAGAGGAGGAGGAGGAGGAGTGCACCGACACGCCCCGTCCAGCTCCGCGCTCATAGCGCCGGGCAAAGGGACCGGGACTGAACCGGGGCAGGACCGGCCCCGCACTGTAATCGGCTCCTCGAACCGGACTCCGCTCCGTGCGGTACCTCACGTACCAAATCCACCTGGCCCGCGCGTGTGTCCGGCGGCTCCCCAGGAAGTGACGTGGCCGCGGTTGCCGGAGACGCGTTATACAGAGCGGGCCCGCCCCGCCCGCCCCCGCGGGAAAGGCAATTAGCGCTGCTGCTCATTAGCGGTGCCGCTCATTAGTGCTGCCGCTCCTTGACGTCTGCTCGACAGCCCCGCCCTCGCTCCTCACCGCACGGGTTCGACGGGGGCGGTATCGGACCCGTCCCGGCACTACTCGGGCTGAGTCCTGCCTGCAACTCATCACAGGGGTGACAGCGGCCACCTCAGTTCAGGGAACAGGAGAGAGGCTCCAGGGGAGACCCCAAAGCACCGCCCAGTGCCTGGAGGGGCTCCAGGAAAGGTGGGGAGAGACTTTGGACATGGAGGGATGGGATGAGAGGGAATGGCTTTGGCCTGGCTAGAGGGGAGACTGAGGTTGGACATGAGGATGATGTGGTGCGTCCTGGTTTGTACCAGTGGTAGTGTGGCACCAGGGCAGGGATTGTCCCCTGTGCTGGGCAGGTTGTCAGGGCCTGGCCCAGGCTGCCCAGGGTAGAGGTGGAAGCCACATCCCTGGATGGGTTTCAAAGCCCTGGAGATGTGGTGTTGAGGGACAGGGGTTTGTGGTGGTCTTGGCAGTGCTGGGGGAATGGGAATTTGGTCTTTCCCAGCCAAATTAATCCCATGATTATTGACAGGGTGTTGAAGAAGTTCATGGTATTGGACTTGGCGTCAAATCCAAACTCACCACAATTATCTCCCTTCATTTAGGAAATACAGCCACCCCAGAGAAGCCCTTTCCTGCAGGGGATTTTGGTGATCCAGGGATCCAGGGATCAAGAGGCTGGCAGGACAGCAGGCAGCCAGAATTGCAAACTACAGGATGAATTGGTGGGGCTTAGGAGAGAACATTCTTGCCTGGGATGCTGCCACATGCCTGGCCACTCTTCTGCTTCTACAACCCAGTCTTGCAACTTCAGACTCTAAAGCATCAGGATTAGAAGTCAGTGCAGAAATCCAGGGATGGCTTTTCTAGTTGCCAGATGAATTATTTCTTACAACATGAGGTTTTAGTGTCTTTTACATCTCTGGAGCACTGAGCAAAGATCATTTTCCAACTCAGTCATTTGAAATCACTCTGTCTTCACTGAAGTGCCTTCTATCTGCTGCAGTAGAGGAGGATTAAAGCTAATTTATCAGCTGCATCTTGATAGCAATAGAATTCATTTTGCTTATGGATATGATGGAAGAGCTTTAACAGCTGCATTACAAGTAGTTTTATGTATTAAAGCTTTGTTGTAGCTTTCAGTGCCCATTTAAAACAAAACTAAACAAAGCAGATTGCTAATTGAAATTCAGGTTCTCACTGTGGGTGATAAATAAGCAGATGGAATAGTCAACACTACTGGAAAAATGGGACAACATAGGACAGAAAAGTGAGTAAAAACACAAATACGCCTACATCAGCTAAACAAAATGAGGAGGGCAAACAAGGTATTGCACATCTTTGAATTGCACTCAAAGACAATTTTAATGCTTAGTGCCCTGCTGAAAGACTCCTCTGTTTAAAGCACTGCTCTTCCCACCAGCACAGTGTCTGGGCATCTCCAACCTTTCTTCCATCCTGCAAGAAGACCCCAAGTATGTTAACACAAGCAGGTGTAGGAAGAGCTGCTGCTACCCCAACTCCAGACTGGAGCAGCACATCCAACTCCTCAGCAGAGCACAGCAGTGCCACAGCCACCACCACTGAGTGGGCAGTGACCAAATCTGCCCATGCTGCCTTATGGACCCTGATCCTTTGACCACTATTCCAGAAACTATCACAAAGTTAGTTTCCCTGCTATGAAACAAGTTCAACCCAGCACTACCCAGCAAAACCAGGCACAACAGTCACACAAATAGCTGCATTTGGAAAGAATCTTCTTTTCTTGCTGCTGGCCCTGCCAAGTGGTGATGTTCAGCCTTGGGATGCTTCATCCCGCCACTATGTGCTGTAGGACAATTCCAAATCACCCCTTTGGAGCAGGGCTGGGTGTGATGCCTGTTCTCATTTCTGCTCACAGATCACATACCAAGTTTTGATCCTCAGATATTTTACAGATTTTATAGAATATCATTCACACATGGTGCACCTTGGATCTTCATCCTACACCATTCAGCTGCTGAACCCCCCTGCTTTTCCTTAGGAGAAGAAAGGCATTGAGATCTTCTCACAGAACCTCAGCTTTGAAGTGAAGCTGATTAATTTCCAGGGGCTTTGTGCTTTCCACTGCTTTAAGCTCTTAAGCCATGCAGCTGAGAGACAGCAGCAGCACATGGCCTTGAGTCAGAGATGTTTCACCCAGTTCTTGGGCACAGGAGTGTTCCTGCAGGCAAGTAAAACCTCTCCAAGCTTTCTCAGCTCAAGCAACGCTGCTGAACACACCTCCCTGCAGCTTGCAACACCTGTGTAGAGGCTGCTGCTGTAAATCAAAACAGAGCTGAGAATAACTGAATGCTGAGAGTCCGTGTGCATTCCTGGGGCAGCTCTTGGCTGGGCTGGACTGTTGTTAACCAGAGCAACCACCAGAAATGAAATGCCAGCACCCTCACAGACTGAGAGCCACTGACCACTGCATAGGCTCAACTCACAGTATTTCAGAGCCAACACCTCCTGCATCAGGGTGCCCTAAGGCTAGCAAGATCCGAAGAAGTGTTATTTGTTGTTTTTTTTTTTAATTATCCCTGCAGCACAAAATAATCCCATGCCTTTGCTAAGTGCCAGATGAATACATTGCCTAACCTTTCCACTTTAATCCATTGTAATCACTTTCCAGAGCACCCTTTGAAAAGTGAGCTCTGTGTTTCCAAAGCAGCTGTGCTCCTAATTAAAAGGCACTGTAGCAAGAAGACAAGGAAATGTAATTCTCCTTGGAACTGGAGGGCCGAGTTGAACTGTGAGGAGGGCTGGGCAGGAGGCAGCAGCTGCTGGTGCTGCCAGGCTGCTTAGGAGAGCATTAGGAGATGGCTGGCACTCAGGGCTGCCCCTTGGCTAAATCCCTGTTTAGCAGATTGGCTCCCAATCGTCTGTCCCTGGACTGGTTTTGTGCAGCTCCAGCGTGTGTTTCTTCATCACAGGCAAGAAATTTGGGGTTGTTCAGCCTGGAGAAGAGGAGGTTCTGAGGTGACCTTATAGCAACCTTCCAATATCTGAAGGGGCTACAAGAAAGCAGGGGGAGGGCTTTGGACACAGGGGTGCTGTGAGAGGACAAGGGGAGATGGTTTAAAACTTGAAGAGGAAAGATTTAGCTTGGACATGAGGAACAAATTCTTTAATTTGAGGGTGGTGAGCCCCTGGTACAGGTTGGCCAAGGAAGTTGAGGCTGCCCCATCCCTGGCAGTGCTGGGGGCTGCACAGAGCTGTGCTCCAGCTCCCCAGGAGCAACAGGCACAAGTCAGATTTAAAGAAAAGCTCTGGCAGCAGTGAGAAATCATCATTTCAAGGGGCATTTTCTGAGCTCCAAGTTAAGAGCAGAAATGTAATCCACTCCCAACCGAAATGTTTCCAGTTTATGGGAGCTGCTGTGCTTAATCAGACCCAGCTCAGTTTGACACCTACCGGCCAGCAGCCAGGGATGGAGTCTTCAAAGCAAGGTTCAGACAGAGGAGGTGGGGAACTCAGGCACTTCCTAAATCCTTCTTTATCTGTGGATCTACAAACCTCTTGGCACAGATTGCTCAGTGCCTCACTCAGAGTGTTACTGAACAAAGCCAACCTGAGACAGGTTCAGTTGGTTGAGAACAGGCTGCCCAGGCAGATGGTTGGGGCCTCATCCCTGGAGATGTTCAAGGTGAGGCTTGAGGAGGCTCTGAGCACCCTGATCTGGTTGACGGTGTCCCTGCTGACTGCAGGGGGTTGGACTGGATGGCCTTTAGAGGTGCCTTCCAACCCAAATTATTCAATGGTTCTATAATTCGCTGTTTTTCATTGTGCAAGAGAAGATCGAAGAATTTCTGCTCCAAACCACTGAGATTCACTGTTTCCATAGGGTGGACACCACAGGATTACAGTTTATTAGTCATTTAGAGACTGACTGGGTTAAAAAGTTAATCCAATCAAACAGAGCAATAGTTTCACCTATATTACCAGAAATATTTTGTTTTAATGTCACTGGAATGGTTTGGCACTTATTAAAATCCAAAGCCAAAGCAATTCAAATTAAAACCCAAAGTCAAAGGAATTAAAATTAAACCCACATTTTGAGAAACCATTTGCTTCAGATGAAGCAATATCTTCTGGTGAAAAAAAACCAAACCCTTCCAACTAGAAGAAGTTTCACCCAGATTTGCCTGCAGTGATCTCTTCTGTGCCAACGCTGCTGAGCATAACCCTGCATCACAGTGCCAGATGATTTAAAAGCTGCAATCCTCCTCCTCTCCAGCAATTTCTTGCACTTACACTCTCTCTGCTCCTTTTTGAAATGCCTGAAAGAAAAAGCCACTTGCGTCACTGGTTGTTGTTTTTTTTTTTTAAATGCCCAGCACAAATCATTCGTGAGTCACGACGTGGAGCTGAATGTTACAGGCAGGCAAAGCAGATTTGCTGAGGGCCATTCCTGGTCATTGCTTGGGCTCTGGTGTGTGCACCTTGGCTGTTAAAAGGCTCAGAGAATGAAGGAGATGTAGCCTGGTGCCAAGTTAATTGTGAGGGGTGAAGTCTCTGGGCAGTGGTGTGAGCAACACACGCAGAAGGAAACGGCCTTAGGGCTGCAAGTAACTTGCTCCCACAGGACTGGGATTGTTTACAAGATCTGGAAATTGTCAAGCAAGTCCAATATTCTCCCCAGGATGATGTGGATGGCAGGGGAAGGCACGCTAGATTTGCATTTGCAGATGCTTTTCTCTGCATCTATCACAAAGAGACTGTCCCATGTCGTAGGGACGTGCAACACAAAAAAAGTCACTGGAGAGCAGCTCAGATCTGCAGGGACAACCCTGAAATACCAGCAGAGCAGCCAGCAGTTCCTCTGCCTCAGGCACACTCACCACCCTGCTGAGAGTTTTGCTCCCTACTCAGCCCCTGCCAGAGTCAGCAGGTGGAGATGCTCATGCCTTGGGATCCTGGAGGTGAGTGAACCTTCCCAAGAGCACCTCTTCTGGTGGGGATGATTTACACCATGCTTCCACCACTTACTCAGAAAAGTAATAGAGCTGCAGGGTGACATTCCTCATCAAAAGCATCAGCACTCATCTTCTCCAGCTTACAAACCCCTCTGCCAGGCTGGAGAGGGATGCTTCACGCTCTGTTACCACAATACTGCAAGAAGACCATCAAAAGAACAGAAAAGGTTAATGAGGTACTACTAATCACCATCAATTGGTAGCATATAATGCAATAAATATCCACTGCCACCCACTAAATGTAGCAGGGCGAAGACAGCAAATCAATCACCTCAGCCATGGGATTTTCTTTTTCAAAATTTATTTCATAGCATTGGGGCAGTGCTAAGGGGTGCCAGAGGACCCATCTCCAGCCAGAGGAGCACAGCTGGCTGAGCAGCTACCACCTCAGTTCCCTCCCAGCACCCATCACAGAGCAGGAGCCCCATTGCTGAAGGGACAAATCTTGCAGATGGGATTCCTGAGGTTTCACTGAAAAAGAAATTAGGAGCATGGAGGGATAGGAAGAGCCAGGTCAAGCATGGATCCTGGATCCTTTCTCTGCAGGCTTCCAAAGCTTTGTTTGCTTCCAGCCTCAAACTCATTTTCATGCAGAATTTAAACATTTGGTGGAACAAATATTTGTTTTAGAAAAAAACCCAAACCTCAGAAAAAACTGTTATGAGTGCTGAAGTGCTGAAAGTTTTCCCAATAGTGAGAAATATTCAGCAGAAAACAAATAAAACCTCAGAGCTGCTGTATCATTTCTGACACTCCCCAGAAGAGAGGGAGAAGTGCTCAGATTTCTCTTTCAGAGGTGGGGGAAGGAAACCCTGAGGTGCAGGTCCAGCCTCCAGACATGATGAAGGGCAGGAGGCCATGGGACTCCAGAGCACGGGAGAACATTTCTGCCTGCACTGGGCAAGCAAGTGGTTTGGCTGCCAGAAGGAGAAGGGACTAATGAAGGCTGTGATCCCCTGCCGCACACACACTAATTCCTGTGGATAGATCTCTAGTGCTCTCAATTAATGCTCATTAGCACAGAGGCAAGACAAGCATGTTATGTCATGGTTTCAATCCTGTCGCATCTCCCCGGTGATTCTGATTACATTTTAAAATATTTATTCTCTTCCCCTCAGGCAGAATTGGCTTGCCCTGGGAGCTCTCAACCTACCAAGCAAAGCTCCTACCCATGGCAGCAGTGAACTAAGCCCCAGCCCTCCCCTTCCCCAAGGAAGGAGGGATTCCCTTGGTGCCAGCTTTGAAGGCAGTATCTCCTTCCCTGCTTTCAAACCTGCCTCAGTCTTAGACCAGAGTTAAACTGAACAGTTCCTTATCACCTCTGCCTGAGGATGGAGACCCACTCAGCATCAGACATGTGAGCATGTGGCTGTGCAGCTCAGTGAATCAACAGTCTTTCTCCAGTTAAATAAACATAAAACACTACTGCAGGCAGAAGCAGCCAATTTTCCTTGTAATTCAAGCAGCAGGAATGACAAGAATAAATATTTATGGACACATTCTTCACTAATCAGTACCAACTGTATTTATAGCAACCCTCCTTTTCCCCAGAGCGTGGTTTCTGCCTTCTGCCCTCCAGAGCCTTCCCTGCCCTCATCACCCACTGATCTGACAGGGGGGTTGGTTGGTGGGTTTTAACTCCCCAGGGGCCCTGGCCAGGTGGTGACCAGTGGCCAGCCAGCAGCAGCATCCTCAGAGAGGAGCAGTGAGGGATGGGAAATGTCTTCATGCTTTGAAACCCTGGGCCAGAGGGCTACCTTCCCGCACCAGCCACAAGCACACCTCCTCAATCAGGGGGGAAGGAATGTGTCCCACCGAGTTCAGCACACTCTGGATCAGGCCCATTCACTCTTCCAAGGAGCAGCTATTTCCATTATCAATTTGTACAATCTACAGAAGGAGGAGACCTGGCCAGAAGCATGAGGAACAGCCCCAAACACCCTCACTAGTCCCCAGCCAGACTCATCAAATGATTTTGGTTGGAAAAGACCTCTAAGATCATCAAATCCAGTCCTTCCCCCAGCACTGCCAAGGCCACCCCCACCCCATGTCCCTCAGCACCACATCCCCAGGGCTCTGAAACCCCTCCAGGGATGGTGGGGACTCCTGCCCTGGGCAGCTTGGGCTAGGCCCTGACAACCCTTTCCAGGAAGAAATTGTTCCTAATATCCAATCAGAATATCTTCTGGCACAACTCGAGGCCATTTCCTCTTGTTCTAACACATCCAACCCAACCGAACATCCATCCCATCCCACTCTGAATATTTTCCCCCAGCTGGGTTATGGAACAGATGTTCTAGGTCCAAGATCTCTCCACAGCTACTCTCCTCCCTTTAGCACTGCAGACAGCACTAGCAGGCACTTGGTGAGGCTTTTACAGCAGGATCTTCCAGGGGGAGGACCAAATTGCTTTTGCTACAGGAGTTGGGGACTTCAGATCTTGCATACCAAAGCGGGGAGAGGGAGAAGTAACAGAAACCCAGACAGAGTGACATTTGCATTGAGAGAATGGCTTTACACTAGATGGCACCTGATCTCATCATCTTAGATGCAAAGAGTGAAGCCACCAGGATTATTGTAGAGAATTATGTTTTTTTTTTTACTAGGAGCTGCTTATGTGGCCATACCCAAGCTCCCAGCAGCAGCAATGTGAGGAGTAGAGCGAGCCCAGCAGCCAGCACACTGCCCTGAATGTTAAACACCTTTTGCATAACCCTGGTGAGCATCTCCCTGGAGAAGCTGGAGGACCCAGGTCTGCTCACAGCCCAAGCTGCATTCCAGTAGCCCCTTGCAAAGGTTGCAAAGTGCCCTGTGGGTTCTCAGCAATTTGCCAGCCAGGCAGCCTGGAAGATCAGTTTCTGTTCAGCTTTCAAGAGAAGAAAGTTACAGAGAACAAACTTCTTCTGACCCAAAGAACAATCCCACTCTGTGGAAGCAAAGGTAGGTAGAAGGGTTCTGTCCCTCACCAATTTAGCTTGGTGTGAACAGGCAGCAAATCTCCCACAGGGCCATAACATGGTTAACCCAGCAGATAGAAACCACCCACCCTGAACACACCACTACCAAACCAGCCACTCAGGCATGCAAGGACACTCCAGCTCTGTCCAGAGCCTAAGATGTGGCACAAGTGTGCCAAACTCAGGCCCCTTATCCCAGCTGCTTCCAGTGTCCACAGGATGTGGACAGTGCTGTGGTGACAGCCAAGGAGACAAACAGAAGTGACAGTGATCTCTGCAGCACTGATACCTGAGGAGCTGCCTGCAGAGGATGGAGGGCTTGCAGGAACCATGGCTCCACTCTGCATTGGGAACAATTGGGTGACCTGGATGGACGAGGGAAATGCTGCCATCTGGGAAGGGCAGAAAAGGGGGCTCAGCCCCAGTCTTGCTCCTAAGTCAGCACCCTCTCACCCTTTGCCATCAGCAGCCAAACACACTGAAGGTAGAAGCTGACCTCTACCCATGGGCACAGTTAGTGACCAGGTCCTGAACTAGAGCTGTCCACCCCCATCCACTTTCTGCCTCTAAACACCATTATTAATGAGATTCCCACCTAAATAAAAGCTGGTAAGAACTAAAGAAAAGCAAAGGGGGTGAGTGAGGAACTGATCCCTCCTCAACAGGTCTAAGCCCAACATCCCAGTGCCCCCCCTGGACAGTTTTGTTTCTTGGAGTCTCCCTGGGCTGAGGAAGAGATTCTGCTCCTGGTAGCTATGCAGCTGAATCTCCAAGTTAAGCTACTCTCATGCTGCTTTGAAGACATTCATAAGGAAATTATTCTGTCTCTCCCAAACACAAACAGTCATTGCTTCAGCAGGAGGCAGCAGCTAGATTACACAAGATAATTTAGTAGCTGACATGAAAAACATCTCATTTGGCCAGAAATAAAAATATCTGCGTTCAGCCTAAGCTGTATTAAGATAGCTGAATTCATAGTAAGTTCTGAATAGCTGCTCACCTGAGCAGCTGAATGAAGATTGCCCCCTCCAAGGCAACACCTCCCTGCCCCCATGCCCTTGCTGGAAACTGTGAGTGACAGCAGGGACTAGTGGGGTAAATGATTTCTCATGAGGTCTATATCTTCTTCTTTGGCACACAACAGATTTAATTTTCAGCTTTCCTATCTGATTTTTTTTTACCTTCTTCCTGGTGTGGGTCCACAGCCTCCAGCTAATAGAAAGCAGAGATGAATTTTGCTGCATCTCAAGCAGCTGTTGCTCTGTTTTGTCTTAATGCTGTGCTGCAAACAGAGCTGCGACAAAAGCAATTGAGTTAATGGTATCCTGAATGAGACAGGCAACGGGGAGAAGTAATGGGATGCAGCAAGGAAGGGATATTTTAAGCACTGGTTTGACTGACAAATTCTGCAGTTACAAACCCTAAGTTCTGCTTTCCACCACAGCCCATCAGCTGGCAGAGGAAAATTTTTACATGGCATAAGCAGAAGCAATCAACTCCTTGCTCCCAGTACAAGACTCAGCAGCAGAGGTGTCACTTCTGTAAACTTTGGAAACCTTCATAAGAAAGGAAGGCACACAAAAAAAGGAGGAATCAGTCCTTGTCCAACCCCATTTTGGGGGCAGCAGCTGCTCAGAGGTCTTGGGGGATTCTTCATTCAGGCACCAGCCCAGGAGAATCTCCACAGGTAAGGCAGCTGAAGACATCTTGACTTTTAGCAGCAGAAGTCAGAGCTCTCTGTTTATAATAGCATTAAAACCTCACCCCCCAAAAGCATCCTTGCAAGGCTTTAAACTGGGATTCCTCATCTTGGTGCCTTTTTTTTTTTTTTTTTTTTTTTTTTCCCCACTCTAATATACAGAGCTACAGAACCAGAATTTGCAAATCCCTCTCCTGTGGATGCTGCTCTTGCTCTCCGTCACTGCCCAGCTCAAGAGGACTCCCTGGGGTGCACATGTGCTGCTCCAGCTCCCAACACAGTGTCAGCACAGCAGTGCTGGCTTCTGTCAGAGAAGATATCCAAGCACCTCATCTTAAGCAAACCCCTGCTCTGGATCCCATCTCTGTGCTGGAGACCACCCAGAGGCAGGAGTTTGGACTCTACTTTAGCAGCTCTGAGCCACAAACCCTTTGTACCCTGATCCTTTAGATCCTTTCCAGAAGTGCCTTGGTCTCTTTATACATCTGGATACCCAGCTCATGGTTAGTGTTACTAAACGTGCCTGAATAGAACTCCGAGTTCCCTTCCACCAGGGTTTGCTTTGAGCTGATGCTTTGTGGGTCAGATGCTCCTGGAGGACAATCTCACCTGACACAAATCACAACAGCACCTTTGGCTGCAACAGAGCTGCTTGAATTCCTGATGATCTGGCCTGAGAATCAGAACTCAAAGGATTGCAACAGTGAAATTCCAAAAATCTCATGAAACCAAGCTTTGGATATTAAGCTTACAATGGGGCTGTCTGAGCTTGCTTCCCAACTCTGAGACTGACAGTTTGAAAACTCACTCACTTCACCTTTCTTTCCAGGTCTGATTTCTCCTCTCTCTCCACCTTACAGAGTCATTTTGTATCTGTACAAAACATTAACCCAAGCGGAACGTTTTGCTCACTCACATGGTTGTCACATTTTAACGTCAACAGAGGAGTATTTTCAGCATCACTTAATGAGCCTTCTCTACTTTGCATAAAAACTTGGCAATAAAACTTGCAAGGATGATGAAGAGATGGTTCCTGTTCCCTCTGCAGGGATTAACCCCAAAAAAGCTCCAGCTTTGCCAGCTGGCTACTGAATTCCTCACTTGCTTTTGAACTTATCACTGGCTTCTTTCTAAGCTTGGGTGTATTGATTGCAGAAGGAGTGAAGAGATCAATTCAACAGAAAACTTTACATAGGGAAGGAGGAAGCCCGTGCAGAGCAGTGAAACCCAAGTGATGCTTTTAAAGCCTTAAGTAAGAAAAGAAGTCTTTCTAGGAGTATGAGGCATGAGGATAGCCATGAACCCCCCCCCAAAATCAGTGAGTTTACTTACTCCATGCTGTCAGGGCCTTGATCAGGTTGGGGATGAATGGAACTCCATGGCAGCTACAAGGATTCTGTTGTGCCAAAGGCGCAATGTCACTCTAACAGATTGCATCCTTCTGTAAGTAATTGTCTGTGTTCCTACATCATGTTGTTATCTGTAAGATAAAGCTGTTATGTCTCTCTTGGGATCCTGTTTCTCATCACTGGCAGAATAAAAGAGCTCACTCTTCCCTCCACCTCCACCCTCAGCACCGTGGGGCTGCAGGGAGCCTCAGCTGTCAGGAAGGGCTGGGGAAGCAGGATCCAGGAAGGGCTGGGGAAGCAGGATCCAAGGCTGTGGTCTTCACCTAGCATGTGTCCAAGGAATTTTGTCCATTTAACCTGGAAGTTCTTTGATGGAAAAAGTGCAGTGATGGCAGAAGAGCTGAATTAGTAAGGAACTGGAAACCATTCTGCTGGAAGATGCTATGAGAAGGAGGGATTGGTCCTTCTTCCAGAGGTGAACCTCACCTCTCCAGAAAATTGTTGTCTAGGCTGGAAGAGGACAAGTTCTCCCACCTGCCATCTCAGTCTTTCCATGTCCTGACTCCACCACCACTGCAGTGTGATCTACCCAGTTTCTTTCTAGATTCTTCCCGGTCCAGAAATGTACCCATGGAAGTCTCCCCCTGGGAAGGAGGCAGTGAAGGGGATGCAGGGAGCCCTGCTGCTGTTCCCAGTGGGTCTCCAAGTCCAAAGGGATCACAGGCTGTCTTTCTCCTCATGCTAACATTACTACAGATCAACAGACAACATGGTACAAACTTCCAGTGCCTCAGTCCCTGAATGTCTTAGTGATCTCCTTGGTTTGTATTGAATTCTTGTCACTGGCTGTAAGTTATTCTCAAATTTAAGCAGTGAGCTGTGGCCCAGCAATTTGAATTGGATGGCTGGATTTGCTTTGACTTATTAACAGCAGCAGTTGGTGCTCTTGTCCCATCTGTCTACATGAAGACTTCTGCTCTCAACTCTCAGCCTTGGTACAAGGAACACAGAGCAGCTGCATAACATCTCATGTACCAGGGGGGATGCAAAGGGCTCTGCTATCTGCTGCTTCCCACTGCAGGCCTAACCTGATGGAAAGGTCATGGACAGGGGGCTTCTGAGCTGCAGCAACACCTGGGCACCCTCCTACAGAGGTGCTACAGTTGAAGTACACTTGAGAGCATCCATGAAGTGAATTAAGTACTGGGATGCCTCCCTGCATGAGGGTGGTAACTGGGTGTTGGAGAGGACTGTGGGTCCTTACCCTAAGCCAAATGGCTCTTTCTCTACTGCAGTTTCTTTTCCTCTGGGTAGCATTTGCAATATTTCACCTGAAAAGTCCCTTGATGTTATAAATATCTTCTGCTGGGGCACACACTTTTTCCCTCTTAGCCACACTCATCTTCACCTCCTTGGATGTGGATATGTGCACTGCCATGCAACACTGGATGGTTAATGAACCTCTCTGGACAAAAGGTACAATCATCAGGGCAAGACCATAACTCACCCTCCTGCTTGTGAGGAGGTTCCTTTTTGGGGCTCACTCAGTATATCCTTTCTGGGTCAGGAGATGTGAGCAAATAACTTATCTCATGTGCAGGAGTTATTCACTTGTGCCTCCAAAGAAATGAGAATTCCAGCTGTGGCTTTAATTGGGTGAGATTTGGATCTCTGATGCTTTGAGATTCTTCCAGTGTTGCAGCACTGTGAGCCTTGTTGGAACCCAGCTGGTGGGGAAGCAGCTGGAGCCAACTTTTAGCAGTATCCCAGAGCCTGCATTCAAAGGGTTGTGTATGGAAAACTGCACGAGCACATCCAGAGAGTTCAGGGCTTTGGGATGCAGGGGCCCAGCCCATCACTCATTGTATCTTGCAGGCTCTGCATTGCTTGGTGCTGGAATGCCCACACTCCTGCCCATGTCCTTCATGCCCACATCTTGTCACAAAGCCACAGAATGGTTTGGGTTGGAAAGGACTTTAAAGATCATTTAGTTCCAAACCCTTTGTGTGGGCAGGGACACCTCCCAGTTTGACCAGGCAAGACTGATCAAAACCCCCCTGCAACCCAAGCCCTGTAAAGTTGGTCCCAAAGTCTTCTGAAAAGGGCTGGCCAGTGATGGGGCAAGGGAGGCACAGGAAATCAGGATGTAATCTGTGTCCAGATCTTAAAGATGTAAAAACCAGCAGCCTTCTCCTTAGTCTTCTGCATTTCCAACCTAGTTTAACCAAATGTTCTTTGGCCTGTGACCTGTGATGGAGGTTGTCATGGTCCTGTAGGTGGACTCATGGCTCCCTAATGCAAAAAAAACCCCAAATAGACAAACAAAAAAACCCACCAACAACAGAAAACCAAACCTCAGGCTGCCTGTATGCGTAAGAAGATTTATTGTTCTTGATAACCGATTTATTACCATGGTTATTTCAGATTAATCATGCTATTAATATCCTGAAACTGACTGAACTACAATTTCATTACATGGACCCCAAGCCTGGCTCCGAAACCCAACCAGGCAGATGATTGCAGCCTCTGCACCAGCAGCTCAGGAACTCAGCAAACTGAATAGCCTTGGGCTTGTTCACTGGTGGCCACTGCTGGAGAATTCTTCTCTGCAGCAGAAGGCTTGATGCTGTGTGTGAAGCATGAAGCTGATGGATGAGGTGGTGGAAAAATAGATTGATTTTATTTTTCCCTGCAGCTAAGAGCTCTCTGGCAAATCACAATGGAAACAAGGGAGATGGAGTAGCAGTTTGATTTGGGGAGGGAAGAGCAGTTAGGGAACAAGAGGGTAATTCAGGTAAACTGAGTAGCCTTGATACTGCAATGGGCTGTGCCTTTGATAATCAAGAGTCAAAAAATATGTATACAACATTGCCAAAGCAGACTAGAAGCCTTTGGGTCTGTTCAGCAGAAATACCAGGACCATGGGAAGTGTCAGTTTATTTCTGGCCTTTTCCCATAGCCCCACAGGAGAGGATGGGGCTGGGGAGCACAGGGATATAGAGCTTGGAATTTCAAAGGCATTTCGACTAAATATAGAAATTGGTTATTAACATTTTTCCATAAATGCTGTAAACAAATTAGTTCCACTAGGTAGCTATCTGCATGTGTAGGTGCTTGTACCTCTGACAAGCTTTACTGAAGGAGATGTTTGTTGTCTGACTTCAGGCTCCAAGCTCTGCTGAGCTGGGAGTGAGTTGAGTTCCCTTTCCTGGAGTGATTTGGTTGAATGGCTGCAGTGAAGGGTCTGTTGTTCCACTGACTCTTTATGGAGAAAATCTGCTTCATTTAGCAGGCAGGAGTCCTGTAGATGCCTGATGTGAGCAGCCCTGTGACCTGCACATCAGCAGCTGTCATTGTACATCTCCTCAAGCCCCAGAGGCGAGCAGGGTGTTTGTTACAGCCCCAGAGGCTGTCACTTGGCCACTTTCCAGCATCCCTTTAGTTGAACAAGTGTTGGAGGAGGATCCCCCAACACCCACATCACCTTTCCTCCTGGCCTAGAACTACACCAGCTCCCCACCCCTGCTTGAAGCTGGCTGGCAACACTGCTGCAGTGCTCTGGTATTGTCACATTTTCCCATTTCTCTAAAGCCTATGAAAAGCATCCAAATGAAACTGAAGCCTCAGGCATTTTTTGGTATTTCCAAGCAATTTTGATAATGAGTCTTATACTGTGGTGTATCATTTATCCAAACATCTCACAAAGCACCAAGCAACCTACATATGCAAGGGTTATTTCATCCACCACTCAAATTCAGCCACCTGAGAGCAGTGACTGTACCATAGTGGACAGTGTTATTCAATGGCTTGGACAGAGAAGCTGAACTTAAAAGCTAAAGAGAACTCTTATGGTAGGAGAAAGGAATGCTGGGCAGTGTGTATCTTCCCCATGGAGCAGAGTAAAGTTGTTCTTACAGAAGCTGCTGAAGAACTTCAGCAGTCACAGCTTTGATGCTATGTGTTGCAGGAGAAGCTACCTATTAGTGTATAATAGGACCTGATTTTTTTTTTACTGCTGTATCTGAAACTCCTGGACACTGTCTGGATGGGGGTGAGCCCATGACAGCCAATGCAGTTGTGCTTCCCCATGCTGGGACCACCAGTGGCTTCAGGGACACTGGGCACCCCATCAGCTGGTACCTCAGAGACCACAGCCCCATGGGGAGTGTCCAGTCACTCACCAAACAACAGATTAAACTTCCCAGGCATGTCTCTTGCAATGACTCTTGGCCTCTGTTTAAGAATGGACACAAGCACATACAGAGAAACACAAACAGATATTTCCTATGGTACACAGAGAATTAATAAAGTCTGCTGGCACAGCAGAAGAATACAGAAATGGGGTTGCCCACTTCCCTGTCTCTGATGAAAAGATTTAGCTGAAACTGAGCGGGCAGTTTGTGCTGTAGGAGATGAGGCAAGGGCTGGTTTGTGACAGGTACCAGGGATGGGGCCCTACAGGAGATCATACCTTGGTGCTCCAGCCCAGTGGCACCACCATGACCTGGTCCTTGGTACCATGCTCCAAGAGCAGCTGGGCAGTGTTCACCAGTGGGTACATGGGGGCCCATCAGAAGGAGCTGCAGCATGATGGAGATGTTGCTGTGGGAGAGGATAACTCAGGGAGTACCCTGCTCAGGGGATGAAGGTTGGGGAACCCCCCCCCAGGCTCCCTGGAAAACCATTGAAAGGAGCCCAGCAGCACCACAGAGCAGCATGTGTCTCCCAAAGAAAGATGATAAGAGCTGACACCAGAAGTATGGCTCCTTCAGTGGCTTTTAAGAAAATCAATTTTCACAATCTAAACGTAAGTCTGTTCTTCCACTGTAATTCCATCACTGCAGTTGGGTTACTGCAGGTTGTAAATTGTCATTGATAAAAAAAAAAAAACAAAAAAAAACCAAACTCCAAATGAAAAAGGAAAGATTTTTATTTTTGGATATTTGGGCCAAATTCTTGGTTTAGTTCACACACAGTCAAAGTGATACTGACTTCAGTGCTTGGAAGTTTTGTTTGATATAAATTGTGCTCTATGCTGTGCTTAGATTTCTAACACTCAGTTTATCAATTTAAAATATCCCTCCAAACTATGAATTCTAATTACTTATTCATTGGTAGTCTTGTAACAATCAACCAATGATCATTTGTCATTGACCAACAGCTGCATCGTCTCCCTGCCTCAGTGTTCATGAACTAAACCTCAGAAGAGACAAACCAGTTTGGTTCCCAGGTGTTTAACACAAAACCTCATTAAAAGAGTTGACAATTGCACAACCTAAAGTTTAAGAGGGGGAATTGAGACTAATAGCACGTGCAATTGAAGGTGCAGGGGAATTTGGCAGAAAAATGCAATTACCTGGTCTGGAAAGAATCCAGGCACAACGTTTAAGATCTCATACTTAGGAAATGTGTCATGGAATCCTTAATGACTGCAGGATCATAAGACATGGCATGTGTTTCTTGTGCTTGGAAGCTAAAAGAAAAACAAAGGAAATCTATTTATATAGTTTTTTTCTTCCCTGATATTTCAGCAGCAGGGACTTATAAACCAATGTAGAACGTAAGTAGAAAGATGAAAGACACCTCTCCAAAATGAAAATCAGCCTTTAATGCTTTTCAGGAAAACAAACAGACTCTGGGGGGTTTAAACAAGAAAAATAAGCATGTTTTGTTTCACTTTCATTAATGTGATCTGTGGCAACAGCCAAAGAACAACAAAAAGCTTTTGTTTCCTCCAAGCTCTGCAGGATGATCCCCAGCCTTAGCCTTCTAAAGATGCTCCTCCTCCAGTCTTTGTTGAATGTGAGGGTTTTTTAGGGTTAGTCAAGTTTACAGTAATAAGTTGGCACTGGACAAATAACAGTATGCTAGTATCAGCTTCAGCAGTTTCCTCTGTGATTAAGAGTGACAAGCTCATGTACAATGAAACTGGGGGAATAAAAGCCAAGTTCAGAAATACTTGTGATACTAATTAATTATAATTCCATTGCTGATAGAATTAAAGCTGTACAAGCAGCTCCCTTATTCATGCAAATGCAGCTTTGAGAATTGGAGACACATTTTTTGCAACGCATGAGAAGTGGTTTATCAAAACTCTAAGTGGCTTGAAAAGTTGATCAAAAAGCTTTTGAATTCACATGTGTTTCATGTGACACATGCCATGAGGTTTCAAGGAGCTTTTGAGCATTCTTAAACTAAAAAGCAAAGCAACTGAACCAAAAGTTGTTTCAAATACAAACTATTATTGCCTGATCTGTTATTCATCAAAATGAAATACCTCTAAACTCCCCAAATTTTTTTGGTCAAGCCAAAGCTGTACTTTGGGAGGGATTTTCCTCTGAAATCTTAGTGTGATCGTAACCAGGATATTTCTGGGGGCAGAAAAGGGCATAGTTATCATTGTTATCTTAAAAGCAGCAAGTCTGAAAATCACAGTTACTCGGAAGGAACATAACCCTTTGGTGTCTGCTGTGACTTCTGGGCAGGGTCTGTTTTGGTCACTTTGCTGCCAGCCTGGCTGGGTCCCTGGTATCACCTTCAGAGCCTCCTGCTGGGGGTTAATTTGTGGGTTCAGCTCAAATCCTTTAATTAGCAGCAGATGAACATCCCTGGAAAACCTCAGTAGCAGCAGCTGCTGAGGGTGCAGTCTTTCAGGATGGGAAGGGGATGGAGGCATCATCAGAGGGAGCAGGAGAATTTAATTTGGTGGTTTTTGTAGAGGTCTGAGGTGGGAGGAGTGCAGGGCGCTCCTTGGATTTGGAGGCAGACAAGATGACTTGTGTTTTTGAGGCCATTTTTCTTGTAAACCAGTTTGGATCTGGCCCAGCTGAACCCCCTCCCCTCTCAAGGTGCTGTGGTACATTTGGAATCAAACCAAAAGGATTTGATGCTTCTATTCCATGATCTTTTGTTTCCCGTCTGGAGTCAAACATTTGATTGTCAGGTCCACTAAGCCCATTTCTTTAAGCACTGGGCCCAGATGAAGGTCACCCTGCCCAACACTCATCGTTCCTACTGGCACTATAAATACGAATTTGATTCATTTTCTCCTTCCCCTTTGTCACTGGGGATGGAAGAGGAGCACCAGCAGCCCCTGCCCCCCCTGCAGTGATGTGAGTCACTGCCACAGCTCTGACGCTGGCTCCCTGGCAATAATTGTGATTTATGCTCTGAAAGCATTGGGGGAGAAGCGTTTGGGGTTTTAAATCGTAGAACAGTTTTGCATGGAAAAGACCTCTAAGATCATCCAGTCCGTTCACCCAGCACATGGGCTACCACTGCCCCATGTCCCTCAGCACCACATCTCCAGGGCTCTGAAACCCCTCCAGGGATAATGGGGACTCCAGCCCTCCTCTGGGCAGGCCCTGACAACCCTTTCTTGGGAGAAATTGTTCCCAAATTCCAACCTAAACCTCTCCTGGAGCAATTTGAGGCTGTTTTGTCTTGTCCTAGCACTTGTTATACGGGAGAAATGATCCCTGAGATGGGATGGCTTGGGTTTGAGCTGGAGTAGGGTCTGGCTGGAGTGGGGTTGAGGTGCAGTAGGTGTATTTGTTTGGGGTGGAGGGTCCTGGCTTCCCTGGGGCCCTCCAGAGGAGATGATTCTGGGTGATTATGAATTCCCCTGTGCATCAGTGGCTACGTGCTATGGGCTGAGATCCCACAGCCTGTGCAACCAGGAGGAGATGCTGCTGCCCAGGTGGGACCAAAGTTTCTTGTGTGGGAGTCTGGTGCTCATAGCTGTGTGTGTTCTAGGTTTACCCCAGGGCCAACAGTTATATATTCCTCAAGGATTGATATTGCAACTGGTGCTGTTTAATGTCTTTGTTGGTGACCTGGACAATGGTACTGGGTGCACCTTCAGCAGGTTTGATGATGACTCCAAACTTGTATGGTGTGGTTGACACTGGAGAGAAGGCAGAGCACACAGAGGGACCAGGATAGATGGGAGAGCTGTGCCCACTCCAACCTCACGAAGTTCAACCAAGTGCCAGGTACTCCATGAGGAGTGGGACAATTCAAGCACAAACACTGAGAAGAGAACGGATTGAGAGCAGCCCTGAGGAAAAGGGACTTGAGGGTTTTGGTTGATGAGAAGCTCAAGATGAAGCAGCAATGTGCGACCTGAATCAACTCCAGCCCAGAAATCAGCCATGTCCTGGGCTGCATCCCCAGCAGTGTGAGCAGGGAGGGGATTGTCCCCCTCTGCTCTGCTCCAGGAAGAATCCCCTGGGGTAAAGCTGCGTTCAGATCAGGCGTATCCAGCAACCGAAGAATATGGAGCTGCTGGAGAGAGTCCAGAGGAGGATCCAGAGATGATCCAAGGGCTAGAGCTGAGAGAATTGGGGGTGCTGGGCCTGGAGAAGGATCCAGGGAGATTTTAGAGCACCTTCCAGCACCTGAAGGGGCTCCAGGGAACCTGGGGAGGGACTTTGGACATGGAGGGATGGGATGAGGGGGAAAGGCTTTAACCTGGCAGAGGGGAGACTGAGGTTGGACATGAGGAAGAAATTCTTTGGTGAGGGTGCTGAGCCCCAGGGTGCCCCCAGAAGCTGTGGCTGCCCCATCCCTGGCAGTGTTGAAGGTTGGATGGGGCTTGGAGCACCCTGGGCTGCTGGGAGGTGTTTTAAAGCCCTTTCCCACCAAACGATTAAAAACCAAACCCCTCAGGGAACCCTCCCCGAGCTCCTCCCCTTTCCCCTGCAGGATCTGACGGGAGGAGACGCGGCCTGGACCGAGGCGGGGCCGGCACTGACGGAAGAGGAGGAGGAAGAGGAGGAGGCCGAGGCTGTCGCCATGGCGAGTCAGTCGCAGGGCATCCAGCAGCTGCTGCAGGCCGAGAAACGAGCCGCTGAGAAGGTGGCAGAGGCTCGGAAGAGTGAGTACGGCTCTGCCATACCCCGCTGAGGCTGAACGGGGCTATAAGGCGGCGGGGGGGGAGGTACCGGCTTGTCCTAGCCCGGCCCGGGCTAGGCCAAGCCGGTTCCTTCTCCCCCTCTCCCCCCGCCGCTTTAGGGGATGGGGGAGCAGTGGTGCCGGTCCCTGGGTTAAGTGGAAAAGGGTTTTTCCTGGGGGAAGTGTGTGGGAACCTCGTGGCTAAGGTCTGTGCAGGGGGAGCTCGGAGGGGCCCTGGGAGGAGAGCGCCCTGGTAGCGGGGTCTGGAGCTTCTCAGCATTTTTCCTATCTTTAGGGTTTTTAAATTTTCTTCATGAGAACAGGCTGTGCGTCCTGTTTAAATTTTGTGGAGTTAAGCAAGCTTGGGGTTATGAGGTTCAGCAAGCAACCTCATGGAAGCCCAGTTACTTTTTCCTGTGAAACGAGGCAAATCCAAGTTACCAAAGACCTGTACACCTTGTTCTCCATGTTGCAGTTCTACCTCCTGACAGTTTTGCAATGAATAGGTTGTTGTGACTGGAATGACCATAAATTTTGAGGGGAGGATGTGATGGAAAGTCCAGGAGGGAATGGGTGCAGTAGCCAGTTCTTTTTTTTTTTTTTTGGTTCTGTTTTTGGTTGCCTGAGACAAAACTCAGACTTTCTCCTCTTCTCTGTGGGATTCCTCAGGGATGTTGCACACCCACATGAGCAAGTCCAGACCTTCAGGTTGTCTGGCTCAGAGATCCTCTCCAGTTCTCACTGTTAGTGAGCTTGATGATGGTTTGGTGGCCCAAGGGCAACCCTATGCTTGGCTACCACCCCAGAGCTGTAAGGGACATGGAGGTTTGCAGTGCCCTCCTGGTGCCTCCTGCAGAAATTGCTCCTGCTGGAGAAGCATCAGGAAATATGCTCTTAGTACTTTCTCCTCTTTATTTTGTTTGGTGTGTTCTTTGGAAACAGGAAAGAATCGGAGGCTGAAGCAGGCAAAAGAAGAAGCCCAGGCAGAGATTGAGCAGTACCGCCTGCAGAGGGAGAAGGAGTTCAAAGCCAAGGAAGCAGCGGTTGGTTTTCAACATCATTCACTGTTAGCTGCCCAGCCCCCCGCTCTATGGGGTTCCTTGCCCAGAGAGCAGCCCTTGGGGTGGACGGAGAACTTCCCTAACTGCCTTCCTCTGATGCACAGCCTCGTGTCACAGCAAAACCAGTGGAAATGAATCAGAACATGGTGTGGTGCATCTCAGCAGCCAGAACTGCTGACTGGCTGTGGGTTAGCTTAATGAGCTCCTGCATTGGCTGCTGCCCTGATGGGTGGCAGCCTCCCAGAACTGGCTCTGTGTAGCAGAGTCCCAAAAAGACCAAGCTCCTTCCCCCTGTGATGAGCTGGTTTCTCTGCTAATGTGGTAGGAGCTGCTTGCCTTGTAGATGATGCTCTTTTGCTGAAGCAGTTGTTGAACTTGGACCCTGCTTAGCAGTGTTGCCTGCTGTGTGCTAAGGGATGTGTGTTTTCCTTTCCCTCAGGGTGAGTGTATTCCCAGAAGGCCCAAAACTTTCCCCAGCTGAGAGCTGTAGCATGGGCAAGGTGTGTCCTCATGCCTGACCTATATTTCCCCTCTTCCAATTTAAAGCCTTCACCCCTTGTCCTGTCACTCGACGCTGTTGTAAAGTCTCTCCCTAATTATTTATCATTATTAATAATTAATAAGATGCTAACCCAACAGTACTATTTTTTTAAAAAGTGCCATTCTTCTCTCAGCAAAGGCCAATGGTTGAGATGCAGTGAGTCAGGGCAGAATACCAAAATCCAGAGCTAGGTCTAGTGTTTCCTTTGTCAAACTGCTTGCATGTGAGCTTGCTCTTCCCTTTGTTTATTTGCAGGCACTTGGATCTCATGGCAGCTGCACCACTGAAGTTGAGAAAGAGACCCAGGAGAAGATGAGTGTGATCCATCAGAACTTTATGAAGAACCGTGAGGTGGTCCTCTCCCAGCTGCTGTCACTCGTGTGTGACATCAAACCTGAAATCCATGTCAATTACCGCATCGTTGGGTAGGAGTGGAGGAAGGAATGAGCATCCTGGAAATGCTGGTAGCAACATCTGAGCTTCAGGTGGAACGTACAGCTCTTTAGCCATACCTTACCTGTTCTTCTTGTACATGTGTTAAATTATTTCAGTGAGTTGTAGGTCATCAGTATCGCATTGGAGTTCTGTTAGTTTCTCTCTTGACATGGTTTCAGAGCTTATTCCAGCATTAAATAGCCATGTCTCAAATCTGTGCTAAGTTATTAAATATATATTCCTGCTGGCACATCAATGCTCCCTTTTCATCTGGACAGAATTCAGTGAGAGGCTTTCCTCTGAAAAGTAGAGAGAGAGATGTTGACCAGGTTTAAATGCAGGGGCTGTGTCAGTCATTTGAACCTGTGTAACTGTATTCCTGGTGACCAAAATATATTTTTCAGCGTGCTGTTAACCTTTGTAAAGAGGTTAAGCCTTGTAAGAAGAATTCTCTGGCTGTACAATGCTGGCTGATAATTTTCAGGTGCTTGAGTTTCTCTGTATTGAATATCCCCTGTATTTTCTGCTGTTAGCTTGAGTTACAAGTCTGGCACTCTTGACCCTTGGAAGTAAAACCACATATTTAACTCCAGAGTCTCCGGTCAGTCTTCTTGTTCCTCCTAACTTGTTCTGGGAGTACTGAAAGGTCTCACTCTGTTGCATGGGAGCCTGGACTCTGAAGATTGAAAATCAAATATTGATGATAAGAGTTGGAGATCTGGCAAATGACTGAAGGTCTCAGCAGGTAAGTTAAAAACCCATTACAGAGCTTCTCCCCTTGGCTCCAGTCTGGTGCTTCACTGCCAGATCATTCTGTAAACCTTTGGGAACAAATGTTCTTGTGACCATTAGGGGAAATCAAATGTTGCCAGTTCACTAGAATAGTTTGATAGCCAGGTGCTGTGCAGTAATTATCTTTTCCTCAGTAAGGTCACTTCTTGTTTATACCAAGGTCATCCTGCAACACCCTGCTGTACCCAGGAATAGGGTCAAATAAGTGATATCAGGAAAAGGTTTTTCACCCAAAGGGCAGCTGAGCAGTAGAACAAGCTCCTTAGGAAAGTGGTCACAGCACCCAGCCTGCCTGAGTTCAAGAAGCATTTGGATGATACTCTCAGGCACGTGGTGTGATTCTGGACATACCCTACATAGGTACAGGAGTTGGACTTCATGATCCTGATGGGTCCCTTTCCACTCAACATATTCTAAAAGTGAGCTGGAGTTGTCTGCTTACAGCTCCCTTGCTCTGTAGTCAAAAGTCCAGATGAATACATCAAGAGGTTTCAAGTTCCAGCCATTTCCTCTTCTCACTCTCTCCCCAGCAGAATATTAAAAGTAGCTTTACTTTTCTGGGACTTGCATGGGCACATACCTGCTCAGACCCCAGAGTCATGCTGCTGGGGATGTAAGCAAGGAACCTTTGGGTGCTGTTCCTCAGACAGCACAGGAGCCTGAGAGTTTGATTGTGATGGGGAGAGAGGAAAGCAGGAGAGGTGGAAGTGGTAAGGAAGGGACAAACGTCTGCCCACAGTCACACGGGGCAGTGAAAGAGCAGACTGCGAGTGTGTCTTCTTTTGTAATATTTTATAGGGGTGAGCTGTAGGTCTGAGAGGATCTTTTTAGGAATTCAAGCTATTAAACAGGTTGCAAAATTGAAATGAAAGCCTCCTTCAAAGTCAAATGTGCCAGGCTGGGGAAAAGCCAGGTCGGTAGAAGGGGAAGAGGATCGAAGCAGTTGTAATCAGTCTGCACAATGACTGGAGAGGTGCTGTGGCCTCAGAAAAGGTTGCAGCTACTCAAATTCTGATCTGCACGATTCTTCCTGTTGAGAGCATGTGCTCAGTCTCCAGCGTGATTCTCCCCATGAATGTTCCCCTAGCTCCAGGCTGTAATTAGCAATTTCATCTTGTTTGTAAATCAGTAAGAGACTGCTACTCTGCCCAGAAGAAAACTGTGTGCCCCACTTTCTCACACTGGCTGGTAAGTTTTCTTAATGAGGACTTTCTATCCTTACTCTGGATAGTAAGAGGCAGGAGAAAAGGGAAAAAAACCCCATTATTTCCCCTTGACAGAAGGTGGTATGAAGGCTCTCCCTTTACAACCCTTGTGTTGCAATGATGGAAGTTTTAATGTAATATTTCCTTGAAACTTAACTGCTGAGAATTACCTGACTGTTTAACTTTGCCCAGAAGAGAGTCTTTCCAAGGGCTGCTCTTCAGGAGGGTGGGTTTTGTTTGCAGTGGGAATATTTTGCCATAAATTACAATTTTTTGCCTTACGCTGTGATGTCCTGGGAAAGGGAAGCCTGCTGCTAACTTTGTGCCTAAGGCAGGCTGTGCCAGAAAAATGCTCCACAGGGAAGAATCTTCTCTGACAAGGGATATGGAGTTGGGGACACTCAGCTTCTTGACCCTGAACTCTGATTTTCTAGACTTTCTGCTGCAAGTGTGGTTTAATCAAAAACCTGCCCCAGCTGCCTGTACAAATCTGTCTCAGAATTCTCCCTGCTATGATCTGTCTGCAGCATCCTTCACAGATGTGGCCTCACCTACATGAGCCGCAGCTTGCTCTTGTCCCACAGGAAGGGCCACACACCCGTCTTCTCCCCTCATCTGATCTCTGGGCCCTGGAAACACCACCCACAGTCCTGGTGTTGTCTGGAGGTAAGGTGTGGTCAGCACTGGGCTTTTGCTTTGCTCATGCAATGCCAAATGAGCAGCTACTACTGTCAATTTCTGCCAGTAAATCTCTTTACAAATCAGCACTTTCCTGGGGTCAGTGCAGGATTTACACCGTGCTATCAACTCCAATCACATCTGTGTTCAACAAGGGTTTTGCACTTGATGTTTGTGGCACTTCAGACATCTGTGTATTTATGGAGCTGGTGGATTTCAGTTTTAGAATCCCATTGGGAAGGGGGTGTCATCTGTATGAGCAGCACATGGGCAAATGGCCAAGTAACACCAGAACACGAGTGTCAGCTGGATGGCTCAACATGCCACTTGAGATGCCATCGGGACACACACTTGTGCTGCTTGAAGCCAGAATTCAGTTCTGAAAGGATGTCTGTGTTGAACGAGCCTGCTGCAGTCTGAAGGGCAGCCTCTCCTTGCTGCTGCCTGTTAGAGCAAGGAGTTAAAGAGCAGCTGAAGAGCTCAGCATCCCTCTGAGAGGGAAGGCAGAGAGGAAATCAAAGCCTTTGACTCCTTGGATCCACCACCTCTGATCTGATGATACTAGGTGGGTTTTCAGCCAGTCCAGTTTGACCTGCTCTCTGTTTGTAATTCAATACAAAAACATAAGAGAATGGTCTGGCAATGGACAGGAGGGATGAAGCAGTGGTGACAGGAAGGTCCCTTCAGCCTGGGTGATCCTCCAGGGTGCTGCAGGCAAAGGATGAGGCAGTGCTGCTCTGGGGGGATTTGTGCTGCTCTCTGGGTTTGTTTTGTGGTGCTTCCTGTGACACGTGGACAATCATCATTTAATCATTTTTCTAGGAGGATGTTATGTGATCCACTGATCCAGCTGAGGTTTTAGCTTCAAAGTGCTAAAAGATTATCAGGAACCTTCAAGATCAATGTTGTGTTGAAAAAGTTCTCTGAACTAATCCAAGAAGGGAGCATAGTGTAATCTTTCTTGGAGGCTGAAAGGAGAAAATACTTATTTCATGCAGAAAACATTGCAACTTGGACTGGCATAGGAATGCAAAATAAATAGGTAATAAATTACATTTGTCTGTCTCAAGGTAATCTAATAAATGATCTGCTGGATCAATAGCTGAATCATTATTATCCCAGGCACATAGCAAACTTTCCTTCTTTTAATTTGAAATGCAAGAAAGGTTTTTACATTACTGTAACAAAAAGAATGCCATAATTCTTCAGAGAACGAAGGCTGAAGTAGGAAAAAAAACCCAAGAGCCACACTTTATGCCTTAAGCAAGTATCAGTTTTTATTTGAAACATGTAATTTAGGGATATTGTGAAATAAAGTTTTTTTTTATTTAATGACTGTCAATCTGTCAGCTTTGCTGAGCTGTTTGACAAAAAGAAACACAAACAACCCAACCCAGAGTTAGTGAAAGAAGACTTTGTTGGCAGGGGAGAGAGGGGAAGAGCAAAGCAAGGCTTTCAACAACTTTGTTCTGGTTGAAGTTCCCTGGATAAAAAAAATGTTTGAAACAGTTATCCACTGAAAATGCAGTTTCATCAAAAGCAAATGAGATCTGATGGTGCTGGCTGCTGCTCCCTGCTCCAACCTGCACAGCCACCAGCAAGGTTTATTTACAGGGAGAGACTGCAATCATGTGCAGACCAGGGCAAGTAAAGCAGGAGTAACCATGATGTGTTCACTGTTTGCTGTGTCTGAAAAGCTGGGAAGTTTATTGAACCCTGTAGTAAATACAGAGAGAGTCTGGGGTCAGAATAGGAAAAAGAAGACTGAGTGTGTATCAGTATAAAGAAGTAGGACTTGAAGCAGTGAAGAGTGATTTCCAAAGTAATATTAAGGACATGACAGAGGATGAGGTTATCCCTGAGGACAGGACATATTGGTGGCTGCTCTCAGTTGGGGAAAGCACTTCAAAGGGCAGAATTCTGTTCCTGGAATCAGGTTCCCTGTAATATATTCATTAATGCAGCATGATGGAGTAGACAGTACAGTTATAATGTATGTCCAGGGCACCAAGCTGGGAAGAGATACAAACAGTAGAGAGAACTGAATTTCAAATTGAAATGATCCTGATAAATGGAAGAAATGATTTGAAACCCGTAGCCTGAGACTCCCTGAAGGGACGTACAAAGCTGAACTGAGAAAGATGAAATCAAATCCCCAAACTCCAAGCAGCCAAGAGCCATCACTGCAGAAATTGTGAAATGAGGGTAAGCTCCCCCAGGCTCAGGAACTCTTTTAGTTTTGAAATGAAGTCCTCATGCTACAGCATCTTGGTACAAGTGTCTTGGACTTGGTACACTTGACACTTGGTACAAGTGTCAGATGGAGGTGAGAAAAAGTGAGTTGTTACTCTGGTGGATGTGGAGAGGGCTCTTAATGTCCTGTTCAGATGCTGAGTTTTGAAAGAGATGGAAATAAACTGAAGGGCCCAGGAGGTCTGCAAATGCTGCTCAGAGTGATGATGGTGATAGGGAAGTAAAGGATTATTTATTCTAGAGTCTCCATCATGGAATGGAGAAGTTTTGAAATAAGTTGGAGGTTGTTTCCAAGAGGACAGATGTTTATTTTTTTCACCAGATGCACTGAGGATAGGAATCAGCTCAATCTGAAAGAGGGAAGATTTTATTTTTATCTGCTTTTTACCAGGCAGGTTGAAGGACTACACAGCTGTTGGCTGCAGAGGCTCCAGCATCACCATCACCAGAATCCTACTGTCCTCATGTCCTGGGTTTGTGTGGTTGGGTTTTGTCTCCTAGTAACTGGCCCTGGCAGCTGGTTTCATAGTGCTGGAAGGAAGGGTGAGGTCTCGGCAGAAAGTGTCCCCTGGTGAGAAGGCTCCAGCTGGGAGCTCATTGCTTCATTAGGACAGTCAAGGATGAAGCAGAGAGCAAGTGAAGTGAGAGAAGGAGACTTCACAAGGAGTTTTGCTGTGGGTTTGGGTTAAGTCAGGACTTGCTTCCTCATAGATCCCAGTGAATACAGCTCAAAAGAAACTCTTAAGCTGCCTTAACTCTGATTTGTATCAATAAAATCCTCAAACAAATATATCAATGTATCAAACAAATCCTCACCCTCACCCTCCACCTCCCTTCAGCTTGTGCCAGGCAGCACAAGCTAAAGGTACATCTGACACGGTGCTTCCTGGACAGGAGAAGTCTACCTTTTCCTTCATTTCCTTCATTTCCATTTCATGTTTTTTTGGAAGACCTTTCTTTTTAAATGGGGCCAGTTCCAGAGGGTGTCAGCTGGGTTCTGCAGTACTGAAGCACCTTCAGTCTGTGTTGGGGTCCTGCCAGTGTCCTCTTTCTGGTTCACAGTCAAATACTTCTGTTTCCTGGGAGCCTTTGCCTCTTTGCATATTTCTTTTGAGTTTTCTGGTTGACTTTGGATTTGCTGTTAATTACAGTTCTCCCTGATGGCTTTAAGAAGTTAAATTTCTAATGGGGTTAAATTTCTACCCAAATTTTGGCAAGGACATTAATAGGTTGGATAGCAATGTTATAGGCACATCTTTGCATTTCAGAAGCCCAGAGAGCAAGGCACTTCTGCAAATACAAATAGCAGTTTAGTTTCTGGCTAGAACCTAAAACAGGTTGTTTATTGAAATATATTAATCACTGAATATTTTATAGACAATTTTGTGGGACTACAGCGGACCTGCTTGGATTGAGAAGATACCTGTCAGGATCCCACCTGCCTAACAAAAGCATCAAAACTATGCCTCAAAAGATGAACCGAAAACCTGCCAAAGGTTTCTGACCATGTGGCTTTATTACCTCTGAAGTCATGTTAGGAGACCTCAAGTCCCCACAACCCAAGCTGCAGATCCATCACCTCCTTTGGGTCAGAGCTGCAGATTCAGGGAGGTGATTGGGTAGAAAATGATCTCAGAAAAATAGCTGGAAAACTTTACCTTCCATTTAGGCTGGCTTAAGCAGCTGCGGGGCTTCCTCCTTGGTCCTTAGATAGGTGTGCAACAGATGCTTTGGAAACCTTCAGAGGGAAATCCTGTCAGTCTAAAATTTTCTAAAAATGTAAGAGTGTGTGGCCTTCTTTTACTGCTTCTGAACAGCAAATCGGGGGTTGCTTTAAACTTGGAATTTGTTGGGGGTTTTTGTTGGTTTTTTTTTTTTCTTATTTTCCCAGCACCCCTCCCAGATGAGCAGGATTTTTCTGCTTGTGCTGATGGGAGGAGGAGCTGATGCCAAGATCAGCCCATACATGTACATCTTGCTAAACAAGAGGTGCACAGCTCCTTGCTGCAAGTAATTATCTGTGTTGCTTTCAAGTTTATTGCCCCCACAGGGTTTTGCCTTGGGTGTTTTTTTGCAGTGAGCTCTTTCGAAGCACTTTGGTTGTCTATTCTCCCTCCGTCTGGATCCTTGTGTGGGAAGGAAGAGGAGAAAAGGAAGCCAAAGCTTTTGATGAGGTGCATTTACAAAAGTAACTAAAGCATGGCCGTATCTTGGGTGGGGATTTGAGCTGGACTTTGAGCTAGAGACAACAGCAAGAAGATTTATCTGATTTTTCTCAATACTTGGACGATGTCACTGTAGGCTGCCAGCTCCCAGAGTAACCAGATCCCATGTGGGTAAGTGGTTTAGGAGTCAGTTCTGTTCCCCACGCAGCCACAGGGTGCAGTGAACCCATTGCTCAGCAATGTCTGGAACAAGCAGGGTTGCACAGAGCCATCCAGGAGAAGAACAGATTTTCTTCAGGAAGTGTACACAGGCTCTGCAGTACTGCTGCGTTTGCTTGGTCGGTTGTTTGGTTTTTTTTTTCATTCCCTAAGACAAACAGTCGCTCAGATATTTGTTTCCCCCTGCTCCTGGCCTCTGAGGGATCCTCCAGCTTTTGGTGACATTTGAAACCACCATACCCAGGCGAATGAATTTTCTCTTCTGTGGTGTCTCAGTGTTTTCTGAGAGGAATAAATGACTTCTCCAGCGTGTGAAGCTGTTCTGGAGTCTGACACTGATCCTACTGATTTGGTTTCCTTTAGGAGTACAGCAGCTGGAGAGGAACCTGACACCCGCTCTCCAGATCAGCACAGCCTTCTGTTTTGAGGACAATTACTGTCCACACCTGTGTGTTATCCCTGTTTCTCCAGGACCTCTTGTTGGATGTACAGTGACCTGTTCTCAGCCTTCAGATCTTCATTCACCTCTTCTGAGTTCTCCAACCCTATGTCAATGCTTGGCTTTCGCTTCTGTATCCATGGCAACTAATCTGACCTAACCTTGGGATTTGTACTCTGGGAATCCTGTCTGGTTGATCAAGGAGGAAGAGGAGGAGGAGGAGAGCCTTCTGTCTGTGCCCTCTTCAGCCCTTCGTGGTCTTCAAGGTCCAGGTCCAGCTCTGGACCCTGAAAGGTGAGGATAATTCCTCCAGTGGGACCTCCTTCCACAGCTGTGCCTTGGGTGGGGGAAGAAGCCCTTTTTGAGGAACTGGAGAGGGTTAAAACCACAGTTCTGAAACCAGCCGAGGAGAAAAGTCACATGCACAAGGGAGATTTTGCAAGTTGGTGCTTGTGGCTCAGGGTAATGAGGAGCGTGGGGGAGCAGGATCCTTGCCTTGGGTGAGCTGTGTCTGGTAGGCGCCTGGTCCCTGGGAGACACCAGGAAGAGGGAGGCATTCCCTGGCATAGGTTGGGACTGCACGGCTGGAGACCTCACCACTTGGTGGTGGGACAGCATGGTGCCTGGGCAGTGCTGAGCAGGATGATGGAAGATAAAGAGGAGGAGGGAGTTGAGCTGAGCTGAGCTGGACCAGGTAAGCCTCTGCTGGCTACTCTGCAAATGGAGCAGAAGAACCTGCTGAATGTTTCTCTGCTGTCTAGCAATGGTTTAGAGGTGTCTTGAAAAGAAGGGCTGTAGCCTGGAGGAGGAACGTCACCAGAGAAATGGTTGGTATTGCATAGAGAATAAGAAGAGATGTAGAGGGAGGCAGATCCTGGGGAGCGTGGGGGGTGAGATGATGCCCCCTGCATTAGCACAGGGGGCAAGCAGAGGAAGGCTTGGAGGGACCCATCTCCAAAACCAGACAGTTGTGCTGCAGTGAAAGTCAACAGATCCAAATGAAGATGTTAAAGAAATGCTACTTTTACCAGGGAGCTGGTCCTGGCTGGGGGAGGCTTTGTCCCTCTTGTAGTGCCTGGACAGGCTGGGGAAGGCTGGGCTGCTCTGGCCCTGCTGCACCCTTCATCATCAGCTGGGGACTACCCTTCTGGGACTCAAAATGCTCAATGTCTCTGCCAGAGAGCTTTGATTTGGCTCTACTTAATGTGAAAGCAGCAGTTACAGGGGGGTAGGTTTTAATTAGGTTTTCCTTTTGTTTCCTCTGCTTTTCCCTGCGCTTTGCTGCTGTTTTATGCAGGCTTTTCCATCTTGTTTTTCACTTTCCCTTTTGTTTGAGGTTAACCTGAAGGGACTGAAGGCAAAAGTGGAAAGCAGTGTGAAAATGCCCCGTTTGAATCCACCTTTGGGTGCTGGGAGCCGTGTTCTGTAATATGTGCCTGCTCCTGTTCCACAAGGAATGGCCTGGGCATGAGTCAGGTGCAGCAGAACTGCTCCTCCTCTCTTCCCATCCCCGTGCACACACACTGCACACCTCTTCTGCAATGTGTCCCACGGCTTAGTTCCCTTAAGTGTGAGTTTCCAGCCCTCTGCAGGCTTTTTTCATGTTGTTTCTCTTGCCTCAGTTTCCTTTCTGACAGTCCATCACTCAGCAGCTCTCCTGGCTTTGTGCAAAGGGGGTAACTGCAGCCACAACCATCAGCCAAAAATAAAGCAGTCCTCTTGGGAAGGAGTGAGGATGAGCTCTGTGAGGGACCCTCACATCAGGAGTCAGCAAGCTCCTGGTGGGAAAGATGAGCCAAAGGTTCAAAAGCAAAGGGGAGATTTGGAGAGGCAGCCAAGTGGTGGGAGTGGAAGAGAACTGAAAAGAAAACTTCAGAGTCTTCCAAGCATTCTCTTGAATAATCACCCACAGGCCCTGACAGCAGCAGGTTGGAGACCCATGTCAGGAGAATTTGCCTGGAAAACCTATGGGCTAGGTGCCTGCTGCTGAGCAGAGAGGAAAAGGGAGAGTAGAGCAGAGGCTCCAGGGTTTCCCTGCTGCTGTGAGACTCCTGGGTGCCCCTGCCTCCAGTGGATCCATTTTCCTTCCTTCTCTGCACTGCTTCCTTCATGAGGTGGGGAATTATGTGCTGGGGGTGCAGCCCTTCAGGGAGAGGGGTTTACATCTGCTCCACTTTCTTCTGGAGGTGCTTGCTGGAAGCAATAGTGAGAAGCCCATGGACTTCCCAAGGAGGAATCCTGCCTGTTCCTTGACTGTTTACAAAACACGGATATTTAAGGCTGTCAGGATTATTGTATGGAATGTTTAAGGATAACTTTTCCACTCATTAAAAAAAAAAAACCACAACCCAAAAGCTAATTGCAGTGAAAAGTGAAGCTGTGAGTGCTGCAGTGGAGGCTGGCTGACACCTTCCTGCTGATAACGCCCACAGGGAGCAGGGTCCAAAGAGCAGAGTACACCCAACCAGGTTGTCTCTACTGTCACGCATTTGCTGTCTCAGCAAGATTTCAGATATATTTTTTTTCCTCCTCTCTTCAGGGCTAAAAAAATGCCTCCTTGCTTGTGGTGGGAAGCAGGATTTTGAGGAAGTCATCAGCGGAAGTGAGGATTTCACCACCTGGTCCCCAAGGAGTTCAGCAGCCTCGCTGCCGTGGGGCTGGCGCTGTGTTCCTCAGTGGATTTCTGACAGTCTGATGGACAGTCCTGCAAGGAGAGGCACCTTCAGCATGGCACATAAAAGCCAAGAAGGTGAAACTGAGAAAAACGTGTTGTTCCCCTCCATCCTCTACTCTAAGAGGGAGGTAAAGGAAGGATCCCTGCAGTGGGTGAAAGGTGAGCAAGCAGCTTGGTGGTGAAAGAGAGAGCCTTGAGCAGAGCCACACTGCCCAGCAGCACTGCTGGAGTGGGGATGTAGACACTGGAGGACTATGGGGCTCATGCTCCAGGAGGCTCTGCCATGTGATCATTGGAAAGAACTTTGATTTGATTTGATTGCTGAAGCTTTTTGTGGAGTGGGTGGGGAGGTGCTGGATGATCTCTCCCAGGGGTAGGTAGCCTTTGCAACACCCAGCAGCTTCTGTCTGTTGCCCTTTCAGTTAGGGATCAGTGAGGCAAGACGTGACCTTGATGAAGATCAGAGCATCAACTTGTCCCTGACTGCTCACTGCTGGAATGCTGTGGGGGCTTCCTCCCTTTCTGGAGGTTGTTCCCTTACAAGGGACATCAGACTGCTTTTGAAGCTCCTTCTGATGTTCTTAGAAATGTCCAAGGGAGGATTCTGGATCCATTTAAAACATATCAGGGTAGTTTGCCTTCCTCAGCTACCCCTTTGCCACATGCTCCTCAGCTGCTGGGAGGAAACCCATACCAGAGCCATGCTCATGACTCCTCTGGTCTCTTTCAGAACCCCTCAATGGCCAGGTGCTCATGATGCTCAGCATGGACAACAACTGCTCAGCCACCTCCTTTGACATGGAGCTTTGTGCAGAGAAATTGAAGTCCCTTGGGGTTCAGGTAAGCTCCTCTTGTGTTATCTCCCCTGGAGCCCTGCAGGTGTCGATGCTGGCTGCATCAGCATCATTTGCACTCACAGCACAGACAGCTTGGCTTTTTGTTTGGTTGTTTGAGAATCACTTGTTTCAGTTCAGCTTCAGTCTGTTCCTGATGGTAGCAAGTCAACTGTACTGATCTTAAACCTTCAGGAGGAAACCCTTTCAATACAGGTTTGAGTGAATTGCTTGGAAGTCACTTTGATGATGATAGAGCATCCCTGGGACAATCTGTCTAGTCCTTGGTCATGAAAAGGTGATTTTCTCTTGTGATTTCCCCTGTACTTTCCAGGGAGATGAAACTCACTGCAAATGATGCAAGTATACAAACACACAGCTGTATGGACAAGAGTCATAGAACCACAGAATGGTTTGGGTTGGAAGGAACTTGAAAGATCATCCAGTTCCAACTCCCCTGCATGGTCAGGGACACCTCCCACCAGCCAGGGTGCTCCAAGCCCCATCCAAACTTCAACACTGCCAGGGATGAGGCAGCCACAGCTTCTCCAGACAACCTGTGCCAGCATCTCACTACTCTCAAATTAAAGAATTTCTTCCTAATGTCCAACCTAAATCTCCACTCTTCATGTTTTAAACCATTTCCCCTTGTCCTCTCCCTACACCCCATGTCCAAAGCCCTCCCCCAGCTTTCTTGTAGCCCCTTCAGATATTTGAAGGTTGCTATAAGTTCACCTGGGAGCTTCCTCTTCTCCAGGCTGAACAATCCTATCTTCTTTAGCCTGGCTTCACAGGGAGGTGTCCAACCCTCTGAGCATTTTAGTGGCTCTAAACTGCAGATGCACTCTGTGGGCAGGTGTTCTGGGACCAGCCTGGCCACACCGTGACTGCCCAGGGTAATTGTGATGGGGCTGGAAGCCCAAAACTTGGAGGGTGGTCTCAGTTTGCTGTTTGCTCCCTGGGCAGGTGGCAGAGGATCAGTGGAGAAGGTTAATCCAGGATGCTGTCCTGAAACCTGAAGTGAGACGATACATGTTCTACAACTCCAGGGTGCTCCAGATAGCCATGGCCATGGTGAGAACACTGGGGTCTCCTGCAGGATTGCCACTGACCTGTGCTTACTGAAATACATCAAGACCTACACCTGGGGTTTATGTGCTGAGCAAGGGAGAGAGGTTTGGTTCAGGGGGAGGTACTGCTTGGCACATTATCCTGCAGTTCACAGAATTTGTGTAGAACAGGGAAAGGCAGCTTCTCTAGCTCCTTGCTGGTAGTCCCACCAAAATAGGTTGTCTGCATATGCTGAGGTAGTAGGTTACATCTGTAGATATTCTGGTCCTGAAGCTAAAGCTAATTTAGACCAATGGTCCCTCAACACTGGCTGCTGAGGTGATTGCCTAGTCCTGCTTTGTCATCTTCTGATGAAAGAAGCTCCTCCAGAGACCCCAGCCATTGCTACCTCCTGTGAGGCTGATACCTTGCAGCGTGCTGAGGGTGTGATAAAATCTGACTCCTTTGTTTTAACTGCATCTATTTATTTTTTGGCTGGCCATGAGACATATCTACTCCTCCTTCCACTAACATTTTAGGAACTGGTGCTCAGGGTTTTTTGGGGTTTGGTGTCTGCTTAGTGCGAACAAGTTCTAAGCTGATGCTTTGACATGCTGTGCTGTCCATGGCATTTTTGCTTACAGGCAACGTCCTCTCCAAACTCATGCTGTCTGGAGCCAAATGAATTCAGTGAGGCCAAATGAATTCAGTTTTGCCTGTCTCTATGCAAAGGTCAAGTTTGTCAGTCCTTAACTGAGTCCTTGAGCCCAGTGTCAGTGTCCAGCATTTGAGTGTTATTGTAATTGAGGAGGCTCTGCACCACCTTGAGAGCTTTGACACAGCTTTCTAAGTACAGGGACTTTAAGAAGTGTTCTCAATATGCCTCAGTGAGTACATTTCTTATCTAAATGGAAGAACTCAGTTGAAATCCTTCCTAGGTATGAATCACCACTAATAATTCCCTCTGTCTTTGATGACTGACAATTTTTTATAATAAACTAGAGCTCACTCAGGCCTCCTCATCCTTTCTTTCTTCTATTTATTATTGGAAAGACTGATTGTCCTTTCTAACCCTTTGAAAATCTCATGGGACTTAATTTATGGTCAGATGTTACCCTAGGAGAAGGGATGGGTAGAGTTTTATTCTTCCTTTGACTTTTCTCCCTTCATAGCTGTGTGTCTCTCACCATCTCTCTGAGTTTTCCAGGTTTTCTACGTGTCTCTCTGGACAAACATTTACTCCACAGTCCAGCTGTGGTCCTTCGGACGCTACTGGGGGACCAGCCTGCTGGTGACCCTGGCTGCTGTGGCCATCACAGTGGCTGTGATCCTGGTTATTGATCATCACCAGAGGAAGGTGAGAGGAAGCTGGTTGTGTGAAGGCACACAGGGAGCAGGACACCCTCCCACCACAGTGGACCCCCTGTTGCTGTTAAGGGTGTTAATTACTCTTGCATTCATTAACAGATAAACCTGAACACAGATGTCAGGCTGGCAGCTGCCAATGAAATCTTTATCAAACACAGTTTGATTCTAGGAGTTACAGATGTCCTGGATGGGCCACACTACATCCTACAAGTATCCTTCTGTAGGAAATCATTTGGATCCCTGCTGGGTCGCTGCTGCTGTGGAGGATGATGGATTGATTGCTGTCATGATCCCTGTGGATTTCCAGAGGGTGGGATTTCTCTAGGATTTGTTGTGGGTTTTTTTTCCTCCTACCGGATGGCATGAGGGAATTGGGTATTTTTTGATTCTTCCATAACTGGGGATTGAGATATGCCCAAAGGAACTGGAAATAATGAGTCTCAAAGAGTAATGTGGGATTAGTCCTTTGGGCAGACAATTATTCCTGGTGGTGTATTATAATCACATGACTGATGATTCTTATTTTGAGCAGAGTGACAGCAATGTGCCTCTGGCAAGGGAAAAAAACCACCACCAACAAAACAGCACGGAGAAAACCAGGGTCCCCATCTCTGGGCTCATTTGCTGCCTTTTAAAGATGCTTTTTATGGACTGGACAAAGATTTTAAGGGAAAGAAGAGACAACATGAAAGTATTAAAGGAAGATGAGAGAAATGGTCTCCAGGATGTGCTGGTGGACCTCACACTATGTAGGTACAGGGAGTTATGAAATACAAATGGAGAAGGAATCAAGACTGAAACACAGGGCCAGAGAAGGAGGGAGGGAATCCTGCAGGAGGGTTGGTGAGGTGAAGTCATACAGAGTGAGGAGCGAACACTTGAGAACCTTGATTACATGTTTTTCAGACCAGCATGGTTTTACACCACAGTAGCTGAGGACCAATCCAACAAGCCTTCGCCTATATATCCCAGAACTGCCTGAAAGCAAAAAATAACCCATGGATTTATGCTTGTCTGTCTGCTCCAGTGTCAGATGTTTTAATCCTCTAGCTTTTATGCTGTTCCTGAACCCCCTGGATGTGGCAGCTGGAGTAGATGCACGAGGACAGACCTTGGGCTGCCTTCTGTGGGACTGCTGCTTCTGACAGGACTGACATCCCCAACACGGTACTTTTGGCAGAGTCTCTGAAAACGGTGCCTCTGTCCTGCAGACAATCAGTAAATTTTGGAAAAAAAGAAATGGAATGAACCCCTGAAAAGGCAGGACAGAAATAAGGGAGAGCTTTAGGGCAGCTCAGTCAATGTAACCCACCAAGTTTATTTAGATGTAAAGATCTCTCACTGAGATGAGAGATGGGCACCCAGCTGCCAACCCCCCCAGCTAGGGGAGGTGTGCAAGGAAGACTGGCTGTCCTCCAGGGTGATGTCCTCCTTCCCTGCCACCCCTCTTTCCCTATTAGCTTGAGTCTTGGACTTTCTTGGCTTAAAATTAGCCCTGCAATGTGCTGTTTGATTTCTGACCATGTCCTGAGCATCCCATGGGCACTGGCTGCCTTTGCGCTGCTTCTTGCAAGGTCCTGACCATGATCTGTGGGGAGGCAGAGGGCTGCAGAGGGAAAAACATGGGAAGACCCTTCCTTAACCCTGCTCCTCCCAGCTGTGGTTCGTGCACTTCAGCCCCCAGCTCTGCCTCCAGTCCTTGTCAGCCCACATCATGGACCTGCAGAGGACACAAGAGGTAAGGGATAGCAGACACAGCATCCCTGGCTTTGGTGGGATGAAGGTGGGCAAGGAGAACTAAGTGTTGGAGTATCCTCCTGGGCATTCCCTGCTGGGAACTGGGAGCTGGACATACTGGGAGTGGAATCAACTGCATCTGTCAGTGCCCAGTCCATCAGGAATTTGTTTAGGCCCTGTGGTAGGTGAGTGACTGGATAATTAACTGTACAGCTTGGAGAAAGGAAAGTCATCAAGAATCAAGGGCAGAATCTGAAAGCATGTGTCGCAACTTGAAATAGTGGACACCTTGAGCTGTTCTGAAATCAATAGGATAGCCTGAGGAATGAGTAAACACTGTGCTGGGCTAACTGTACCCAAACGTTGTCCTCTTGGCCTTCAGAGAAGGTTTTCCTCTGTGTGGGGGTGTAAAGACACAAACCATGCATACTTCTGCCCCAAACTGCCCCTGCCATGGGGGGAGTGGGAGGGAGTGTGACCTCAAGAAATCTCAAGGCTGTTCATGTCCCTGGATGAACCAACAGATGCAGGTCGAGGGGTGGACAGTAACACACCAGCTCACATGTTGGCAGGTGCAAGCCATCTGGTTTTTAAAGAGAAGGTTCTACATACCAGACTGTCAGCATCATGCTGGGAGCAGTCACTGGCACCAGAGGTGGCTGTGGGGCAAAGACAATCAGCTCCAAATTCTGGGCTTTTGGCTGATGTTATTTTATAACCTTGGGATGATAAATCCCAGGAGTAAAAAAGCACACAAAAGAAAATTGTGCCCTTAGAGGGAGCCCCAGATTTTTGTGCTTCTTTGGAGCCCCAGATTTTTTTCTCTTCCAGTCGGGCTTGCAGCAGAGCCTGGACCAGCTCTGTGTGGTTATGGAGGTGGTGGTTCAGCCTGACCCAGATTTGGAGGAGGAAGCCTCACGGGAAGAGTCCCCTCTCCTATCCAGTGGAGTGAACCTCAACAAAAAGCCTGTGACATGCAAGGAGCTGCTTCGTCTAGTTCCTGAGGGTCCACCAGAGGTAACTAAGGAATAACCCTCCCTGAGGGACAGAGGTGCCAAATCACCTCCTCAGTCACCTTGACTCCAAAACTCATCTTGGCAGTCCCCAGTCATAAGGATATCTTCACCAGTAGGAGCAGCTGGAAGCCTGGAGGTCCTCACACACCTTCTCCAGCCCTGACACTGCTGAGCAGTTAGTGCTTATTCCTTGAGGAATTCATGGATGGGGCTTTTCCTTGCTGGTCGTTGGGGGTTCATATTTGGAAGACCACTTCTTCCAAGGTCCATGGAGTGACCCAACACCTTTGTCCAGGCTGGGGATGAGGCATGGCCATGCCCAGCCTTTATGTCTTCCATGGAGCATGCCTTCAAAGACTTGTGCCATGCTGAGCAACAAATGTGTCCTCATTCCTGCTCAGCAAGAAGCTTCAAAAGGGATGATTTTGATTTATTTTATGCTTTCCTGCTGGCTGTTACTAAGCAAATTCAGTGCAGGTGACGTCTCTGCACAGATTGAATCTCTCTGGCCGTCTACAGGCTACAGCACTGGGAGGAGGTGAGATCAGGCAGGTTCCCAAGCAGCCTGGCTCCCTGGCCACCCACCACTTAGTGGTCATTTCATGTCACTCCCCCGTGTGGACAGCATGCCAACACTGCTGACCAGAAGGGGATCTGGGACAGTTACATATGCCATTGGCTCCCATCCTGGTTCTTTCAGACAAGGACAAATCCTTGAAGGAGGGAGCAAATGGTATTGAATACATCATCCACCCTTCCTGCAGGGAGCTGCTCTGCTGTGACACCTCTCGTGTTTGTTCCAGGTGATGGCCCAGCAGCTCCTGGTGATCTTCAGTGGATGCTACGTCCGGCTTCTGGTCACTGGTCGGCTCCCTCGGGCTGTGGAAGGGGGACACTTGGAGCACAGCAGTGTCCCCTGTATCTGCCAGTTCATCAAGACCACCGTGCTCAACACACACCAGTGTTGGTGACCAAAGGGGGCTGGCAAACACTGGAATAGGAGCTCTCCAAGCACCACAGTGTGAAGAAACCATGAGGCAGAGAGAAGGCTGTAAGTGCCCATCCTGAACTTGTCAGGATGAATGAGTGGAAATATGACTGTAATAAAATGTGAGAGACACCAGAAAGCTCCTTGGATTTGAGACCTTCTGCCTCCCAACAGCTTGGTCTGGGGGGTCAGAAACAACCCAGGCACAGCCTGGAGCTCCCTAGGGAAATTTCCCACTGCTCTTACCCGAGGGCCTCAGGGAGCCATGGGGAATCCCTGCAGGTGCCAGCCCCACACCTTTGCAGCTGGAGCAGGGAGGAGGAGCTGGGGAGGTCCTTGTTGTACCCCCCCAATGCGGGAATTGAGGGTGGTCAGGAGGAGCAGTTGCCCCTGGGGGGGTGTCCGGAGTGATCTGCAAAGTCGTGGTGATTTGTGTGTTTGGAAAGGTGGCTTGGCCTTGGCTTAGAGGAGCTGCAGCTGGTGCTTTGTGGCTGATGGAGGAGCTGGCTTGGAGATGTGAGGTGTTTTTTCCTTCCTCCCAGCCCAGCAGATTTCAGACGGATGTCTGTCACCCTGACCCGAGCAGCCCGGCGGAGCTGATCCCTGGGGTTTGCAGCTCATCCCTCTAGGTGGTGCTAAGCGAAAGAGAAAGGCGAGAAACCTTGGAGGAGAGGTTGTCCTGGGGTGCACTGCCTTGCACATCTGGCTCTGCGTGAGGTCTCCTGGGCTTAGGAGAACATCTCTGCTCTCTGCTTGCCCCCAGCTTACCCAGGCATTTGTACAAATGCTTTCCTGCGGCACTCATGGTGTCTATTTGCAGTAAATACTCCTCAGGCCCTTTTTCCACTTCGTGTTTCCCTGACTTGACATGTGAGACTCTGCATCTGCTCCTATCCATGCACTAAATCAGAAAAGTGGTTTTAACGGAAAAAAAAAAAAATCCATCCTGGCATTTTTTTCTCCACTTCAACCCCTTTTTACAGAGCAGCCCAGCTCAAGCTCCATCAGCTCAGTCCTTTTCAATCTCATGCATCATTAGCCAGAGCCTTAACCAAATTCAAGCATAGATAATGGATGATTTATTGATGTGGGCAATCAATCAAGACTGTTGAGCCTGGCTGCTGGAGCACAGCAAGGACCATTGTGAGTTAACTGCGAGGTCTTTTAGATCAACAGCTGAACAGGTTTTTATTTGGAAGTCACAGATGGGCAGTAAATAAATGATTGAAAGAGAGCTGCTGTTAGAAAGACTTTTTAAAAAGAATAATCACTTTAGGGCCTTTTTCCCCTTCCCATTAAGTATAAATAGGGTGATAACAGCTCTATTAACCTCAGGAGCACTTTGCTGATGGTAGATGGGAGTGAAGCTCCTCTCCCCATGCTTTGTTCTGCAGGAGGTGATGTTAGCAAGACACAAGTTGCTGTTTTTGGGAGGGCTGCAGGAGACAGCTCTGAGGCACAAGACGACTTAGCTCAACTGGACCAAGGAGCTTTCATCTCCCACCAGCAACCAGAGAAGTGAACTTTGCTGTTGATCCTGTTCCTGGGCAATCAGCCTTGGCTGCTGTCCTGATGTCATCACCCTTTGCCCCAGCCCTGGAGAGAAGCTCTTACAGGATTTAATTGCTCCCAAATCTAGATCTCTTGGTCTGAGCTTTGAATGTAGTTTTGACTGATAAAGTGGAGAAAACCATCTTTTGCCAAGTTTTCCTTCCAAGAATGGCTCAACTCCATTTGTGATGAGCCCATAAAATGGATTAAGAGCTCAGGAACAGATTTTCTAGTATTTGAAACCCATAATCTGGGCTGGGCTTTTGGAACAGCTCAGTCTCCTTTTAAGCAGCAAATTACGGTCAGGAGTGCTCAGCACTTTTCAGTTTGTATCAGGCAGCTCGAGGTCTGGCATTTCATCCAGTGCTCCAGGATCTTGGGAAAAGCAGGGCAGTTATCTGGGTGCTGATGTGAGACCTCAGCTTCTTGATTGTCCCTCTCAAGAAGTGCAAGAACCTCTAAAAATTAGTTGTCAAATTGATCCAAGGGCTGGAGGCAGCCTGTCACCCTGTAAAACCTCTGATACTGCCCATGGCCATGAAACCTTCACTTGTGAAGTTAATGAGGGGCCTCATCTTCAGCCATCAGTCTGACTCCATCTCTTCTGTAGCCACCTCTGTGACCTGTGGGTTCTGCAGAGTCCTGAAGATACCTTTAGTGTGCAAGACACTGGAGACAAGGCATGCTGTGGCCACAGCTAAATATCCGCTGCTTTCTCAGTTTTGTTGGTGGATTTTACCCTCAGCTTTGCTGCACCTGCCTTTCTCCCAGTACTTCGGGTGAGCTCCATAGTTGTACCTTTCTTTGGAGGGGTCTTGGTGCACAGGAGCTGGTGAGGCCCTTGACGTGGCAGTTGTTCACGAATTTGGCTAATGAGACAGGGAAAAGCTTTTTTTTGGGGCAAAGCTGGCATGATGTTTCTCCAGATGATTTGGTTTTGGCATCAATGGTGGGGAATTCCTGCTGACTCAAACATTCCTCAGGTGGGACTGGCTCTTGTCACCTGGGTGGCCTCCCTGGAGCCCAGCCCCACTCTCCAGCCTGGATGCAGTAATTTCAAAAAGCATATTTCTGAATAATTCCTCCTGGCATTTGCAAGTCTGAGGAGAGATTAAGGTGACTGCAAGCCTTTCATGGCAAGAAAACTCTACCTAAAATTATTTACCCATGCCTTTCTCAGCTCTTGGCAAAGGTGACATCCTTACTGAAAGGGTAAAGAGCCACCAACACAACTTGGAAATCCATAACAGCTACAGGTGAGTGTCCAGACACTGTGGGGTGGGTTTCAGGAGGATGGGAGGGGGGCTTGTGAGAGTCCTAGAGAGAGACAATGGGTTGGGTTATCCCCTGTGGAGCAAGAGCAGGCAGGTGGCAGCTACATCAGCCCAGCTTGGCTCATCCCCAGGCACTCTGAGCAAACACCAGCAGGGGAGCTCAGGGAGGAGATCCCTTGGGGGTGGATTTCTTCTCCTGCTGTTTGCTAATCATGTTGATGGCATGGGAGCCATCACTCAGCCTGGTCTTGCTGCTGCTCTCATTCCTGGCTGGGCATTTCTAGCAATTCCTGGCAACCTCTGAAGGAAGAGTTGTTGGAGATAACTCACCCACAAAGCGCAGGATGATGATCACTCTGCTCTGCATCTCCTCTGCAATCGTGTATCTGTTTGAAGGTGCAAGTTAGATCTGGGAAGGTTTGTGTGCATCTCCCATTTTGGGATGGCTGTTAGCATTTAAATCTTTCACCCATCAAATGCCAGTGTCCAATACTACCAAATATTTGATCCACTTTACTGTATCGAGTCTTTATTCTGTACTGCATTCCTGCCCCACTGTCAGGGACCAGGGAAAGTTTAAGAGATTTTGTGTGAACTCTGCCTTTCTGAGGGCTTCACCATCACAGGGAGCTGAGGGAAAATAGGAGCTGATGGGTTTGTTAGGTGCAGGAGGGACCTGGGCTGTGCTTGGTTGTGGGCTTTTAGCTCAAAAAAAAGGTAATTCTCTTTCTATTAATAAACCTCATCTTTTGGTTGCTGTTGCCGCAGTGTGCTGGGCATAAGGAACGATCAGCTTCAGGGGGACTTTTCCTTAAAACTCTTTCTCACAGTGGGACAATATCAGAAAGCCTCACTTGTTGAAGCTGAAGTTCACTTGTTGAAGGTGAAAATATGCTACCAAAAATTAGAGGCATGGAGAATTTTCCACTAGGTGAAGTTTAGATGAAAAATTGAGATAGAATCATAGAATCCCAGACTGGTTTGGGTTGGAAAGGATTTTCAAGCTAATCCAGTCCCAACCTTCCTGCCATGGTCAGGGACACCTCCCACCATCCCAGGTTGCTCCAAGCCCCATCCAACCTTCAACACTGCCAGGGATGGGACAGCCACAGCTTCTCTAATAGAAGTCCTAACCTTGAGGTTTTTAGTGGTTTTTGATCAACTTTTGTTCCATACCTTGAAAGGGAATGGTGCAAAAACTTGGTCCTTGGCCAGGGTGCTAACTCCATCCCTGCTTGTGACAGTAATAAATGTGACTGACTTCCAGGGAGCTACACTTACAGCACTGGTGGCATGGGCTGTCAGTTTTGGGAGCAAATTAAGTAAAAATGGTTGTTACTAACTTAGAGGTGAGATTTTTAGAGCAGGCTGGGGATTTAACTGTTAGCATTAATGGAATGTTGACAGAAAAAATTCTCTGGGCTGCTTTACAAAACAGCCCACGGTGGCTGTAGACATTGACTGCATGGACTTGATGTGACTTTTACTCATATCAGTTTTGAAGTCTCTGGTGTCAACTCCCTGGCCTTTAATATGGTTAGCCTGGATTTACAGCACCATAAGTAGCTGAAATCAAGTTTTCTGTGCTTATTAGAGGGTGAAAGTAATGTCTTTGCCATGAGCCAAGCCAGGCAAAGCTTCTGCAATACCCAAAGCTCAGAGAGGGATTTTTAGCACCACCTAACAGCCTGCCAGCTGGAGAGATGCTGTGAGGCTTTGAAAAATGCAGCCGAAGGCCTGACTAACCAAACCCTCCAAGCACAGCTGCTCTCAGGGGACTCATTAGGCTTACCATGGGGAGGTTAAATTGATTAAACCACTTTCTAAATTAGGCTGGCTAAATCAGCATCTCTTTTTGCATGGGGATGTGGCAGTAGGAGGTGGGTCCATCCCACCCAGATGGATGATCAACCCATGGTGTGTGGGAGGGGACCCAGGGCACAGGATTGTCCTCAGTCCCACCCCTGGGGATCCCACAGTGCCTGAAACCAAAAGGCTGACTGCTGGAAAGCTGCTTCTTGTCAGATGTTCTGCCTGACCAGAATTGGGAAGTGCTGAAAATCTGCTAAAAATGCTGACTGCCTGATGCTGAGCACCAAGGAAATGATGGGTCTTGCATGAGGAGTGGTCAAAATGATTCATGGTGCTTGTCCCACCAGAAGCTTTGTGGTGTGAGGCTGACCCCAGTGCTTGAGAAAACACAACCTCTTGGTGCAACATGCATAAAAGTTGGGCTGGGCAAGAGTTAGGCTCTGCTTATCTGAGCCAGGGTGGGAAATTGGGATTAAGACCTCCAGGCATGCCTTGGTCCTGCTTGGTTGGGGTTTATTTTTAACTGTGTTTTATCCGAAGCAGAGGGGGCTGCTTTGTGACAGTGTCTGAAGATGCTCTGTTCTCCCTTTGGGATGTGCAAGTGCCTTCCGTGGTCGGTCACCTGCTTGCAGGCACTTGCACTATGACAAATAAAGAGGGCATTGAGCAATGTCCTTGCCATTAATATTTCAAACATTTCACATCTCAGCTGGAGCTTAACATGCCTGACCTGTGGGGATAGTTTTACTCAACCTTTTCCAAGAAGTTTCCTCTTATAGACAGCTCCTCATGGTTCAAAACTGCTGTAACATCCATCCAGTTCTGCAGAACTCTTCAATTTCCTTGAAACTCTGTGTACATTTGTGACCAAATGGTGGGAGAAGGTTTCAGAGGGCTGTTAACAGTGGAAATATCACAGATGATGTTGACATCTTGGGGATAACTGTGTAAACATGGCTGAGTAGTGCCTTGGGAGGTCCAGAACCAAGTTATCTGACTGAAGTGGAGAAGAAGGGGAACAAAGTGTCCCCCTGAGGGGTGTGAGCCCCTCAGTGCATGTCCTGCCACCCCCTCTGGGTTGAGAGGCTGCCAGCCCCTTGCCTGTGACAAGGTCAGTGCCACCATTGTGGTGTTCCCCCAGAGCCCAGGTGGTGGTGGAGCATCTCCTTACTTGCATGCTGTCCATCATGCCTGAGCAGGCCTGGGAAATTCACCCTCTGTCAATCTGTGGACCAGGTCCAGTCTCAAATATTTCATGAATCTTGGTGCCTGTTAAACATTCTGGAGCTTCCCCAGTCTGAGACAACTCACTGCCCAGGTTTACCACCTATGTAAAAGCAGCACCTGGAAACTTTAAGACATTTTGAACTTTTTGATCTGATACTTCCAAGCCAAGGCAAGGTGGTGTCTCTATTCTGGGAATGAACCACACCAAAGCCTGGGGGCCTTTCTGTTCTCCTCATATTTCAGTCCCCATGAAGAAGAAGTTGACAGCTGCCTGCCACTGTGCCAGGCAGTAGAAATTTACCCTCCTCTTCCTCCAGGCTGTGCTGTGAGCTGGATACCAGCCTGAGAACCCTTGTACTGAGGGAGACTGGGCCATGGCCAGCTCTGCATCTCCTGGCATGTCTCTCCCCAAATGGCAGTGCCTTAGCATCAGCCCATATTATGCACGGCTGCAGACAAACATCATAGTCTGCATCCTTCAGATGGGATTAAGGGTTAAGAACCAGAGGGGTTGTTTTGTAATCTTGTTACGGCAATGACCCTATTACAAGAATTATCACTTCTCTTGCACTGTACTTCCTCCTTTCCAAGATTTTTCAGAGAAACCTCTGTTGTGTCCAGATGCTCCGTCTAGGACATGTGAAATTGCAGCTTTTATTACTCAGAGAGGTTGTAACTGCTGGATGCCTGTTAAAGCCTTTCAACCTCAGCTCCAAGCCCAGCCCATGGGTGGAAGGGAGAACAGATAAGATCATGGCAGGACAGAGATCTGCTGGACAGATTCCCAGCTGTCCAGCTTTGCATTGCTCTGTGGTCAGCATGGACAGATGACCTTCCTATCTCAGGACCTACATCTCCCAGGACTGTTTCCCTCTTCAGCCAACTGCTCATGCACACATTCTTCTGCTACCTGTTGTTAATTCAAAGAAACCATGTGGTTATTTTGAGTGAAGAGGAAAGAAAACTGGTGATTTGTGTTGGGAAGCCCTGACTCATTGAATTCTTACTGGAAGTCCTTTGCCATTTCCTTCAAGGATGTCATGATACTTCATTCACTGGTCAGGTGGATAGCTCAGGAGCCTGAGCTTCACTTGGTTTAGAAAGCACATTTGATGTTTTGATGTGTATCCTTTCCCAGGGACCAGCAGGCCTGGTGGACCACTGGTCATGGTGCCTGCAAACCCCAGCTTCCCAGGATCTGGATAGCAGAGGATGTTGGATCCTATCAGTGATGCAAGTGATGCTTAGCTCAGTGATACCCAACACTGGGGCAGACATCGGTGCACCGGGGATACTGTTTTGAGGATCAAGGCACAAGATGGTTCTGAAAAGCTTGGTCTTGCTGAGAGATCTGCACAATTCACCAGGGGACTCACAGTGGCAGAGATGTCCTTCCTCTCCTCAATTTTTCACCCATAGTATATTTGCCTTTTGCACCAAAGGTGTGGTGCTTGTCCTGTGGGGATTCTTGTGCCACGAGGGCAAGGAGGGCACAAGAGGCTGTGCTCACACTCAGTCAGGGCTTCCCATCTCACACTGAAATCTGGGATCCTGCCTCCCCTTCCCCTTCTATCACTCTGGAAAAGCTTTCTGGGAAGGTGGACCTAGCTTCCTACCAGTCCTAAGGTTCTTGTTCCTCCTTCCTTCCTACATCTTGTCCCTGCTGGGGAAGAGTCACCAGGCTCCATTGGATGCGGAGATTCCCACACCTCCAGAAGCCCTCCCAGAAGCTGTTTACAAAAGGGAACTCAAGAAAGGATCTGAAAAACTTTTCACTGATATCTGCTGGTGTTTGGAAAGTGTTTGGATGTCAGTAACTGATCTTGATTTTCTTTTTTACTACAGGACTGGAACAGGAACATCTGTCTTAATGACAAGCTGATAACAGACCTGCTTCTGCTCACCAGAGTATTTTTACCAATCAGATATTTAAAGTCAGGTGGCTCAGTGCTCTGCCAAAACCCCCATTTCATCCTCCTACTCCTTCCTTTCCTCTGACTCTGGATTCCTTCCTTTTGTGCACAGCCAAATCTTGCCAGGACACATGGGAAAATGCAGCTTTGGAGCCAGAGAAAGAAAATACGTAGCAAAGTTACACTTTCTTTTGTTGTAAATGTGTTAATTTTGAAATAATTTTTGGCACCACCTACCATGCAGGTGATGAGAAGCATAAAGTGCAGCTCCTGGCCAAGCACCAGGACAAAACCATCCTTTCAGCTGTGGCATTTTGCCACTCCCCTCCTTGTGAGTGCACACCCCAAATGGATGGACAGGCCAGGAAATTATTTCATTTAATTAGACAAGTTCTCAGAAAGGAGATTTTGTGCTAAAAGAAGAAAAAGAAGGTCAGTTCAACTGGTGATTTGATTTTGTTGTTCATTCTGTTTGGGGATTTAGTCTTCTTACTTTTCACTGCTGACCAATACTGCTAGATTCCAGGAAATATGAAATCAAAATTTTCTATTAAAGCAAATCAAGGTGAATCAACTTGTTTTGCTGTGCCTTAATTAGTCATGCTGGTTGGAGTGGGCAGCTGAGGCTCACAATGAGTAAGTCAGCTCTTGCCCTCCTCTGCCCACTACTTTATTTAACCAAAGCTGGAGAGGTAAAAAGTCCTCTGAGCTGAAAACCAAGAGCCTGCTCAATGAGTAGAGGCTTGAAAAGAGCTACAGGGAAGATGACTCAAATCATGTCAAGAGTTCCCTGGTTTCGATAAGATGGGAGCTGTGCCAATAGCTCTGCCATTGGTCCTACAATTTCTGTGGAATGATTCTGTGGGATGCTGTGTGCAACAGGAAGGGAGAGACTATGGAGTTTAGTGCCTGCAAACATTGTCCTGTTGAATGGGGAATGTTTTATTTTAAGGTATCTGAATAGAATTTGCTTGAAATAGTTTATACTCTTGAGGAAACAGGATGCCCCAGAGGGCAAGGTGTGGTTGCTGCTACCTATGCAGCAGTATTTATAGCAAGGTCGTTTAAATAAGCAACACATGAGTAATGTTAGAATTCTTCTGGTGTTTCCGGAGCAGGTGGGGGTGTGTCTGCCATCATGGCAGCTGGTTTGGCAGGAAAATACTCAGCAGCTAGCAGTGCAAGCTGGTCATTTTGGAGATAGGTGAAACCTCTGTGTCAAGAGGGATAGTGACAGATTTTCCTGGAATTTAAAGTGGAAATGGCATTTGGTTTCTTAGCAATTAGAGAGAAGCAATTAGAAGAGACCTAGTCTCTTCTTGAAACTCATGGAGGATGAATTGGGCATTATCCATCATGCTGGCATCTGAACAAAGATAACAACAATTTCAGCTGATTACTCGGTGGTATCCACAAGAAATGAAAGGCACTTGCTGTCTGCAAGAAGTGTTGCAGAAAAGCATGGCTCTTTTGTTTGGTTTTCTTGGGCAACTTGAACTCTGAAGTCAGGAGATTCAATGCAATTCAACCTCTGTAAGAATCAGATTTCATCAGCCAAGTAATTGGGTCCTTGAAAACATTGTTCTGTGCTTTCCATGGAGCCTCTCAGTAGAAACAGAACAACAACAGGTCCAAGAGAGGCAGTAGGGAGTGAAACCTCTCATTGGTTCCTTAAGACCTACACCACAGTCAGCATGCTCCTGGTGACCTCCGAGCTCTGTCAGTCTGGTGGCAGCTTTGCAGCAGCCATGGAGTGCAACATTATGAACCATTCTGGAAGGGCTGCTGGAGAGTTGTCCTGGCTTCTGCTAGACAAGAGAACACTTGGTGTTTTTCTACACTTCTGAGGGAGAGATTTTTTGGCTCTATGGGCTCTCACATGACCATGTTATTTCCTTATTCCCTACTTCTCTTTAATCTAAAACTACTCCTTTTTTTCCAACATTCCTGAAGCAATAAAGCTTCCTAAATCTGGTCAAAGGTGCTCACCCTCACTTATCTCCATCAGATGTTCTTTGGAGGCTTTTGCACTGCTTTTTGTGGTGGCCACCAGCTCTGGGAAGCATGGCTCACTGATGTCCTCGTTTTAAAGAAGTAGCCTATGATGACACTGTTCTCCTCTGTCTGCTGACCCCGAAGTTTCAGCCCAGCATTTCCACTGTCATGCGTGGGACTGGCATCCTCCCTTTGCTGCCTGGTGGGACATCCCACTTCCCCATTTCTGCATCTGGTTCTGACTGCAGTTCCTGCCCACGCAGGACTTCCCTGGTGTGTTCTGACTTGGTGGATAACCCAGCAGCATCTGGAGGAGTCTGCCAGGAGTCTGCTCGGCAAACCCACTGATGGGAAATGCCAGAGAGAGAGATGTTTTCCTATATTCAAGTAATATAAATACACCGTCCTGCCCTCCTTCATTGATTGGACGAGGATAAGAGTAAATAGCAAAAAACCCCAAGCTTCCCAGATTTCCCCTAAGCTCCCTCTTCCTACTGCAGGGTTTCCACAGAAACATCTCACAGCAGCACTCTCAAGCAAAAAAACTCACTCAGACAGGAATCCTGAAATGAGAGACATGTCCTTTGCAAGCCAAAGGCAATCAGGTTGGGTAACTGCAACATGAGACAAAGGAATTATTTATGGCTGCCTGGAATCTCCAGTCTAAGCAGGAGCTCTGTCTTCCAGACTTCAAATGAACAAGGTGAAAGAAAGAAGATCAGTTGGGGTATGACCCTTGGTGGTCCCTGCAGGTCAGCATCCTGCTGGAGATGCTCTTTGCTAAAGGACAGCAGGCATTGATGTTGCCATTCACAAGGCAGGGTGAAGCACTCCAGACTTTACAGCCATCAGCCATAATTTGCTGAGGTTGGAACCAATCCAACTGTCATTTTTTGCAAGCTTTGGTGATGCTCACCTCATTGAGGTAACCAGAGTCTGCGGGTGGCTTTCCCCTTTCCCCTCTGCCTGTTTACCAGAGCATTTTTTTCCCCTTGTTTTTTGTCTTTCCAAAAATCTCTCTTTTTTTTTTTTTTTTTTTTTTTTTTTTTTTTTTGAATTACCTTTTGGTGATCTAAAAGATATTGTGAGAGAAACTACCCTGTAAAATTCAAAAGGTTTTGTTGTTTTCTTTGGGGGGTTATTTGTTGTCATATCACTCAATTCTATTTCATTGATTTTTCTCATTTTATTTTTTCATATACTCAGGGCTCTCAGTTGTAAGCTGCTTTGTCTGGCAAATAATATGAGTAATTTTCTGGTTTCTTCTCAGTGACAAAAGTCTGCATAAAGCTAACAAATATCTCCTTTGAGGTTTACAGTGTTTGTTGATTGCCACTCAGTATGAGCTGGATGGTGTGGTACCAAAACACAGCTACTTTTTGAGGGTATTAAAGCCACTACAATTACAAATATGATTTCCTTGTGGCATGTTAAGTACTTCTGTGCAATGGTTCGAAAAAATTTATTAAAGAAAGCCATTAACTAGGGTTCAGGATCTAATGTTGAACCCAGTTTGGATAAAGGTTGAATAAACTCCAGAATGTGCTGCACTGAGCTGAGTATTTCTCATGGGAGGGTCCTGTTTTAGAGTAAAACTTCTGGGTTTAAGATAAGGGAATTTAAATGAAAGTCTTTGTGGGGGAGGCACATCAACACTGGGAAAGAAAGAGATTTCTTTAGAAATTACAGAAGTTTTTGTTTCATCTTTTTCAAAGACAAAAATCTTGGGTGTCTTTATTCTGTGAACTTCTGTATTTTCAGTTTTCATCCCATTTAAAGGTTGAAAAACCAAATGTCAGAGGTTGCCCTGGGGTGGAAGTTCTGTTTTCGAGTGTGGTAGACCAGGACTTTGAGGCCACAAATCTTATAGTCCTCCTATCATTACTTATTCTTAGAAAAAATCCTTTTTTTGCAAGAATTCAACCCTTCATTCCCTCCTTGCTTAAACAGCTTTTTGTGTTTGAAGGTTTAATACTTCAAAGCTGTGAGGGTTTATAACTGAAGGAGTAAATGCAGAAATAAGTTTATATTTTAGGGGATTTCCCTCTGGATTTTTAAAAGAGGACAAGGGAACTGTGTAAACTGTACTGCATGGAGACTTCATCACCCTTTTAGAGATAGGAGAGGATCCTCATTAACAGCACAGATTGATTTTCAATATCTATTCATGGACATAATATTTTCCCCAAGCCTCAAACATTGACATATTAGAGTTGAACTGAAGAAACACAGAGCCAGCCCTGAACATGTGGGAGAGTGTCAGAGGTAGCTTCCTGTGAGAAAAATCTACTTGGAGGTTGCTCCAAGCCCCATCCAACCTTCAACACTGCCAGGGATGGGGCAGCCACAGCTTCTGGGGGCAACTTGGGGCTCAGCACCCTCACACCAAAGAATTTCTCCCTCTTTTGCTTCTTTCTCCTCTTTCCAACTATGCTCAGCTGAGCCAGTGGTCCCCACATCCCTGTCACCGCATGTGTTTTCCAGACCCTCTTGCTTTTCGGTTGATGAGAAAATGGATTTCAGGCTTTCAACCTGTCCTGAGAGTCAGTTTCATGAGAAGAGGGGCCAAAGGCATTGGGCTGTGTTTTGGAAATCTGATGCAATTGATAGCCATGTGTTTTTAGCTGGATGAACTCACCTGTCTAAAGGCACTGAAAGAAAACTTCAACAAACTCTCCCAAAACCCACAGCAAAATGAAAATGACCATTTGCTCAGGGACACTGGACTTGAAGGGAGAAGCATGAGGTCAGATTCAGCTTCTGGTTTTGCTTCATGTTTATTTTGTAGAATGGAAGCAGTTTTAATCTCTCTGTGCTTCACTGCCCAGATCCTGCCCACCAGGTGCCTCATTTCTTTTCTCCCACCCATTTCCCTGCATTTCTGTGTTGTGCTTAACCTCATCTCTCCTCCTTCTTTCCTATGGTCTACACATCCCATCAATATTTGTCATGGCTCTAGATTGAGAAAACAAATCCTTAATGTGATAGAATGAGAGGAAACCTCCTCAAGTTGTGCCAGGGGAGGTTTAGATTGGAGCTTGGGAACAATTTCTCCCTGGAAAGGATTGTCAGGGCCTGGCCCAGGCTGCCCAGGGCAGGACTGGAGTCCCCATCCCTGGAGGGGTTTCCAAGCTGTGGTGTTGAGGGACATGGGGCAGTGGTGGCCTTGGCAGTGCTGGGGGAATGGTTGGATTTGCTGATCTTTGGGGTCTTTTTAAAAACAGTTCTATAGTTCTATGATTAATTTTGTATAAGACAGTTCAGGGACTGGGGAGTGTTTGAAAGGACACAGTGGTGTCCTGGATGAGAGGTCCTGGTGATGCCTAGAGCCCTTGGGGCAACTGCAGGGTGTCTGTCTGTCTTTCTGTCTGTGCATAAGAAATGGACAGCAAAGCCCCAAAGTTTTCATGTCCTTGCTTTGTTTTTGTTTTGTTTTAATTTTCTCAGCAGATTTTGTTTATTTAGTGACCCTGAGTCAGCCCCTAAACATCCCAGGGATGCATGCCTTGACATACTGTATCCTTTAAAAGAAAACATAGGAAATAGAAGTGATAGCAGGGAGCTGCTCAAGGAGAGAGCTTCTATAAAAACCTGTGTGTGTGAACACTTGTCCAGCTTAAGCTAAAACCAGACAGAAAATGGGAATCCTCCCCACACCCTCGTATCTCCTCAGCCTGTCAATCACCTGCCACTGTTTGCACATCATTTTTCCCATTGAAGCTGAGCAATGTTCTCCTCAGAGCAGCCATCAGTGGACTTCTGGACTTTCTCTGCTGGTCCAGTTTGTATCTCCCCCACATGCTGGGGATGCAGTCCAATTTCACTTTCTTTCCCCACCACAGATTTCCTGTGTGACTCCAATCAAGTCATTAAGTGCCTCCATGGGTCCCTATTTGTGAAAAATGGACTTTTCTCTGGCTCAGGAATGATCAAAGGATAAATATGCTGATGAACTTCAGATACCCTTTGATGTAGATGGACTGAGTCCAGTAAGATCAGTCTTTCCTCCTCATAAACAGCCAGAAAAGGTCCTGGTTTTCTGGGAATGTCTCAGTTCTTCCAAAGAAAATAAGTAATATTTTAGATGACTGCATCAGAGCACGTGGCAGTCTTTGGAAGTAGTTTCTGACAACTTGTTCCATTTATCATGTATAAGATGTTGTATTCTGGCTGCTTCACAGGGTGGTGCTCTGGGTTCTCGAATATACAAAAGGAAGGGTGCAAAGACAGAGAAAACCAAGAGCAAATGACAAGCAATACGTTCTCTGGTGTAAGCAGTAGATATTGTTGAGAGCAAGGAGCTCACTGGTGAAGGGAGAGGCTTTTGACGTGTGGATGAGGATCAGGTCACTGAAGGACACTGCAGAAGCCTAACAGTGGGTTCTTCTTCCCACTGTTCTTCTTCACATCCACATCAGAGCAAATGTGTAGACAGAATAGTAATTAGAGGAATGGGAACCTGCCAGGACTTGGAGGTTGAGCTCATGCAGTGGGATCCTGGACACCTCAGGAGTCAGTGGAAAGGACCAAGGATGTGCTTAAGCATTCTGATGTATTTTTGGTGACTTGTATTTCCCTGAAGAGGAGGTTGCAGTATGGAGACCCAGACAGAGCTTGTGTTGGGGTTAGGAAGCTCTCCTGGGGCAGTGAGACCTGCAGGGCGCTGACAGGGTGGGTAACATCTGCTATGATTAAGAATGTGCTAATGAGAGCTAATTGGCTCCATTAGCCCTGCCTTCCAAGGAGAGGAAGATGAAAAGGGGAGAGGGAAAAGAAAGGTTTTCTGGGGGTGAGGTTGTTGTAGGGGCAGTTTGCAGAAGGTGCTTTCATGTGGAGTGGGGCTCAGCAGGGACTTGCTGCTGCAGAAGGTATGAAGAGAAACTGAGGCATGATATTTGGTGCTGGTATGGGGGGAAGCCGACTGATAATAATAATATTTATTTATTTATTTTCAGCTCCTTAGTTCTGTCTCCTTTCAGTACCCAAGAGAAGATGACTTAAGCATTTCAATAGTTCAGGCTAATCCTGCCGGGATGATTTCTGTTGCATGTGACTCTGAATTTGGAGATAGCACTTTGCTCCTTTTGCCAAGCAAAAGGGTTTGGGAAGGCTGAGCTGGGGCAGATGGCAGCCTCTGGCCATGCTCTTCCCTCCTCCCTGAACCAAGGCTGTCAAAGAACTGTTGAGTAGGCTCCCACCCCCCTGGGCTCCTGGGCTACTTGTCCCAGAGTGAGCAGGGAAAGATTAGGAAATATTTTTTCCCCAGAAAAGCCAGATGGGAAATCCCACAAAGGGGAAAGTAGTGACAAAGCAGCAATGTCCTGGCTGATCTCTCTTTTCTCTCTGCCTCACACCTCAGAGATTAACGATGCATGAAAATAAGGGGCTGGAAGGGTAAAAAGACAACATTTGCTCAGTGGTATTTTTTATCCAAAACTGATGCTATCATGCTCTCTGGTTGGAGGTGTCCCGGTACCCCATTTGACACCTCTTCTCACTGGAGGTGTAATAAGCCCACCAGTCTGTGGGTTTTTGGCACCCATCTTAATTCTTGTGGCCACTGAAAGAGTCAGGTAACCAAGAAGATCCACAGGCTTGCCACTCTATCTCTCTGGGAGAGAGAAGAGGGTGTGATGGTGGGTTCTGAGGAGGTTTCTTTCATGTGATACAGGTTGCTGAATGATGGACAACAGGAAACATGAATGAAAGCATGATGAAACTGGAAACATGAACACACAACTGTCATCTTCCAAAGCTTCAGCCAAAAGGAAAACCTGCCCCAGACTAGAGTGATCTCATGTCTCCTGTGCTCCAGGTGAGTCCTGTGGCTCCAAAGACTGTTTTCATCTTCAGCCTGAGATGGCTAAGAGTGCTCTTACTCAGTAGGTAAGGAATGCAAGGAATCCGCCACAGGAAACTGTAAGAGCAAAAGAGGTGTTTGGAAAGTGATTAGTCTTTTGGTTGGCCTGTTAAATAACATTACTGAAAGGAATAGGTGAATGCACCCTCTGAAATCATTGCAATGAGTAGAAAATGGTCAGGATGGAAATGAAACACCTGTTTGTTGTGTCTGAACAGCATCTTCTGCCTTCTGGTTCAGGAACTGGCCTCTAGGGGCCATTGGCTTGATGTTTTGGGTTGTTCCCTAAGTCTTGAAGGGTCTTTAGTCTTTGCTTCGTTGGCAGAATGCTTTGTCTGCTGACTTAGTGACTGGCAACACATCCTGTATAGATCCCAAGAGGCTGTTGGGAAGCATGGGCTGTGTCTGGACAGCTTGGTCAAGGGAGACAGAGTGCACCCAGGGCATCTTCTGGGAGCCTGAGCAGAGCTCCCTTGACATGTAACTTCTTTCCCCTGGAGACCAGAGGAGACATGGCTGTGAATTGTTCCTTCCCAGGTCTAACTCTGATGTGTGCTTTCTGCTACTCACCAGTTGTCTGTAGACTTAACAACACTCTTGGCTACTTCATCTCCTCTCATGCAGAAAGCTCCAGCTTGGAAGAATCAATTTCTTAGTGGCAAAGAGGGTCAGGGGCTCTGAGGGCCTCTCTGAAGGGTGGTTAGGCCTTTTGGGATGTGATCCTTGTGCCAGAGGAACCAGCACTATGAGGATCCCATCAGCCCCCAAAGGTGTTGGGAGCAAACCTTGGGTTTGAGTGGAGAAAACTTTGCTTCCATTGAGGCTACTGTCTCCTCACACCAGCCTCTTATTTTGCCAAAGTGGTGGTTTTTGGAGATGAATCTTGGGCTGAATGTACTCCCTGATGCTAGTGCTGGACTTGTAACAGACTAAAATATTCTTTTTTTTTGTTTGTTTGGTTTTGCCTCTGAGTGGCAGAGTTTTGTGTACTCATGGCTTGGGGAAAGCCACAGAAGGTGGGATATTCCCATTTGTTGCGTTGGTGGTGATTCCCAAGGCAAAGAAATTCTATCTGAGCCCTTCACAGAGGACCAGGAGAATGTTTTGTGGTGCTTGAGCTGAAGGTGTTGGTCTTCTGCTGATTTCTAAGCTGTGTAAACAAATGTGAATGAATAAGCCTTGGTTTGGTTCCACCAGATCTGACATTAGGCAGCCCTTTGTAAAATAAAGATAAATAAAATAGTTTAATTTTTTTGTATCCTTCACTGCTGAAAGATGTCCTGTGTGGGAACCTTTGGAGCTGGGGTGGTACAGTTCCTCCTGAAGGGATGGGAGAGGGAGTAGAGAAAGAGACTGTCTTGAGGTGTCACAGCCTCCACACCAGAAGTTACCAGGGAAGCTGTGGCTGCCCCATCCCTGGCAGTGTTGAAGGCCAGGTTGGATGGGGTCTGGAGCAACCTGGGCTATTGGAGCAACTCAAACTGTTCTGTGGTTCTATGATCTCTGAAGGTAAACTAATGAGATGCCACCATACAAGGTAGTGGCTGATGAGCCATAGGCACTGTCTAGTTTCAGTGGACCTAGGGGTTTGTACACAGATACAGGAGTTTTCCCTATTCTGCAATATCTTTCCTACATTTCTCACCAGAGAATTCAGTAGCAAAGAGGAACGTTCCTATTCCTCTGGCAAAAAAAGTTGTTTCATATCTCCTTGTTTTCATTCTAGAGATTCCCCTGTTTTACATACAGATGTCCCGCTTCCTTTTTTGCAAAAAGTGAAGTCATCTTGCTAGAGGGCGGGGGCAGGGGCAGCTCCTGTCCTTAACCACCTCTCTGGAAGGATGTAATTTTTCATTGTTTGCTTTCAGGCGCTGCTGAGAGAAAGGAAGTGCAGTGAGCAACCTGGTAGGTTGTGTCATTTCCCAAAGAACGTTTCCTTGGCAGAATCCTTGGCTATTCTGGAGAGATCCTTGGGGCTCTGCATGCAGAAATGTGTCCTTATATCCTGTCTTCAGTTTCCCTCCAAACCCAAGGAGATGATGTGGTGCCTCTGCAGTCACCAGATGGCAGGACCAGCAGCAGGGGGTGATGAACCTCTTCCCCTCCTAGAGCACAGGACAGAGCTTTCAGATTTACCCAAGGAGTTCATTTGCATTCAAGTAACCGGGGAGGGCGGATGCTTTGCTGTCTTGGGGGTTGGAGAGCAGCCAGGTGGGCTGGTGCAGTGGCCAAGGTCAGGCTGTGATTCTGGGAAAAGCTGAGCTGCCTTTTCTGAGTCCAGGAGCAGAGCTGCCTGCCCAATGGGGACTTGTTTGGCTCAGAAATGAAGTCCAGGGTGTGATTCTGGCTGCTTCATCTCAGCTGAGCTGAAATGTTCCTAAGCTCTCTGGGGCTAACAGAGAAAGGGAGGTGGCTCCTGGGGGAGTCACTCCATCTCCATTAGACTTTAGAAGAAGCTGGCCTAAAACCTGTCACGCAGACTAGAGGTCAGAGCCACCCATGTAATTGTAGCTGACAGCCATGATCAAAATTAATTAATGTAGTAAGCAGGATTATGTTTTCCCTTTGTTGTTTTTTGCAGAAATAATAATTGATAGGGCTGGACTAAAGTATTAACTTAATACTTTAATATTCAGTTAATCCACACAAATTCCTTTTTTCTGAATAAATGCTGTTGTGCTAAAACACTCTGAAATTCTGAAGAGATCTCAAAGCATGGTGAGGCTATACTAAATAATCTTATTACTGTTAAGCAGGAAGCAGTTAAATGGGAGTTTTCATCCCAAAGCAAAGTGTATTGTCTTTAGGATGTACTCTATTCTTTAATTATTATATTATTTTGGGGAGGGTGTGTTATCAGTGAGAGTTAGTACCCTTAAAAATGGAGATTCAGCTAGTTCTGTCTAGAGGGAAAAATTATATCCAGAAAAAATATCATCCATGTAGATATCCATGGATAAAATTACAGTTCCAGTACTCAGTCCTATGTCACTGGAGAAAAATTCTCTAAGTAAAAACCTTTAAATAGAAGTTCATTAAAATGTCTGACCCTTGTGCTCAGGTCAATAGGGCTCTTTTATTCTTGAAATCTAAGGATTAAAGCTTTCCTGCACATGTATTCTGTATGTGATTAATAATTCAGATGCAAAACCCCTGCACTTCTGAGGAAATGTGTTCAATATACAGCACCCAGCACACTTCAGCCACTTTGGCATAGATAAATGTCTGCCCTTCCCCACTGTAAATACAAGCACTTGGCTGATGCTTATTAGAACCAAGACTCAGGAATAAATATGAATCAAATAAAACACTTTTATTTCTCACTTAAAGACACAGAAAATGGTTAAATAACAGTTTATAAACGTTGTCAGAAGGCATCAGAGTTATTCTCTAAAAGAAATAGCTGTTAAGTATAGTAGATCTAAACTTTATACCAGGGTGTTTTTTACAATTTATCTTGTATAAAATGAAGACATCTACATGTACACTACCAATAAATACGCAGCAAACATTTTCAGTGCCTTTTGGACGTTTTAATATAAAACTCTACAATCAATGAAAGAACACAGCTTGATTTGTGCAAGAATGAGAGCATCTGGAACACCAGGAAAGTTCATAATTTAGCCAAACATCCAAACACTCCTGACTTATGGTGCTTATGGTTGTAACTTCTCAGGCAAGTTCCTCATGCTGTTCCAAAGGATTTAGTGATAATACTTACAAGGCAAAACAAATTTGGATCTGTTGCTGTTGACAGACTTGATGCCTGTTTTTTGCATTTTTTGGAAGAAATTCCTAACTGGTTTTGGCACTGAAAGAAAAAGCAGTGGAGTCTTTTTTCCTTTGAGAACCTGTCTGACAGATGGTGTGATAGAAAATGCTGCCCTTCCTCAGCTGCCTGCCTGTGAGCTGCAATGTTTCTGTCCTGGGCCCTTCCTGGGGCTGTGGATCACTTCCACTTCAGCTCAGCTTGTGTTCCATCCTGCAAGTTTAAGAAATCACAAAAAGAGGGAACGAACTGTTCCCTGTGCTGCAAGGGGGAAAAATAAGACTGAAAATCAATTCAACCTTCACAGTTTTGCAATTTGAAACACAAGACTCTATAAGCTTCTGGGGGTAAGTTTGAATCTCAGTTCACTCTAGTGAGGGGCCTCTAATAGTGCATTAAATTAGCATCATTCCCACATTAATACAGCAAAATAGGCTTCTTATACATCAGCATTACCTGGCTGCCATTAGCTGATGGCTCTGAACTGTGCTATTTGGTTAGTACGTTTGGAAGGAACCAGAATGAGTACTTGCCATGATGGTTAACTTGCATTTTTATTATCATAAAACTTGGAGACAAGAAGTTAAGTCAGTTCTATTGGTAAAGGCACACATCAGTACTGAACCACAAGACAATATGAAATCACTTACAAAATTCCTTACAATAGCAAAATGCTATACTGGTGTCTAATACCCAGATCTGGGCAAAAAAACTTGACATTTTCTGATTCTTCTAAAGAATGAATTTTCTCCTCATTTCTCATCTGAAATGATGGGCCACTTGGGAGATAAATAAAACCAAGCACAGGGTGGTCAGTTGTACCATACAGAAGTGAAAAATGCGATTCTTTCAAAACTCTGAAAGAGCCAGGTTCACTCCAACGTGAACACCTTGACCCATTCAGCTTGGTCTGCACTGTGGTTCTGCATGACCTGGTGGTGTCCCTTTTTACCAAGGGTCTGCTCATCCTAAAATCCTCTTCAGTCACCCTTTTCATCATTTGGATTGAGTTAAGCTAAGGAATAAGACCTTCAGCTTTACACTTCTGGACTCTAATCCTATCAACAGAGATGTGCTGGAGATGTAAGTGCTCCTTGTTTAGGAGGGTTGTTCCTACAATGGTATTGTTGAGGGTAAACACCGGGAAAATGTTTGAGCTGCTTTTCAGCTGAGTTATGTAGGTTTTACTCCTCCCATACACCAAATAGGAAAGCTGAGCTTGTTTTTTCAATGGTTCCCCTTTACCCATAAGCTCAGAACTTAATGCAGCACAAGTGTGTGTTTGTCAGAATGGAGCTGTGATCATTCCAGTTTGATTACAATTCACTTCTGTGTGTATATGGAGAGAAAGTTAATGCTTATTTACCAAGACCTAGTTTTTAAGGGGAAAGAAAGTGGTTGGTAAGTGAAGCTTTTTATGGATTTGGGTGATATTTAGTGTTAATTTTTAGGGGATTAGTGAGGTTAGGGAAGAAGAGAATTTGGAAAAAAAAATTAAAATATTTTGACTAGACCTCAGGTTTTAAAATAATAATAATAATATGTTGTTTTTTCTTTCAATGGTTTTGTTCTGGATAGTGTTTTTTCTTTTTCTCCTAAGAATTGTAAGGGTTAAAATCTAAAATTTTATGGTTTTAATTCATTTAGCATGAGCTGCCTATTTCACCCTTTTCTTCAGTTTAGGGTTGTTCTGTTTTGTTGGTTTTTTTTTTTTTTTTTTTTTTTTTTTTTTTTTTTTTTTGTCTTATAACTGTTTTAGTTTCACATCCACCCAAAACAAAACATTTTTAGTTTGGCCACAGACTGAAAGGTCACATGATCACATGACCAGATTTCATCATCTCATTCAACTAAAAATGCTGATGCATTTGCATTTCCACATCTCCTGAAATCATTTATGTTTCAGAAAAAAATTCTAATTCAATAAACACAAATTTCTGAGAATATTCTTGTCCCTATTTAACCTTGAAAAAATCTGAGAATCCACAAGTTGGGCTCAATCTGTTTGAGGCATTTCCCTTTAAACCTGACCTTTGTCTCATTGAAGTGGCTTTACTCTGACTTCATGCCACTGAGTTCTGGGGATGAAAATCTGATAGCAGATTTAGAAAAAATAAGGGGGAGGGAGAATTTCCACTAGGGTAGATCTGGGGCTTAATATTCCTGCACCACTTTAAAACAAGTAATGCCAGATATATTAGTTTGTCATATAAAATGTACTAGTATGCTAAATGGGTTAAAAGCTAATCTGTGTAACAGGCTGCAAAAGCTTGCTCTAACTGGACTAAAATAAATTTTTTGTGCCATGGATAAGGGATCAAGAGAGTCCCATCTGTAATGGAGCTGCAGCAGGGAACTTTGTACTTGTGAAATTTATTGTCAGTGTAGAGTGGACACAAGTGATGTGCCTTGTGGTAGAAGAGGCTCTTAATTGCCCTCAGGCTTCCTAGAACTTCTATGCAATATGCACAAATGTAGAAGCATACAAATATATGTGTATATATACTGTAAAAAGCCCTTTTTGTGTCTGCAAAATGCTGCATTTACCACTCCTTTCCCCCAGACCTTACAGTTACCATCCTTTAGTGCACCAGGCATTAAGTGAGGGTAACATTAGAAACAGTTTCTATGGAAATCTGCTGTAGAAAACTATCAGGACTGAGTTATGGTCTCAGAAGAATGCTCCATCATCTCATTTGCAGAGAGAGCAAGCTTTCTGAATTTCTGTGACTATTTCAGAACAGATAGAATTTGCACTTGGATTTTCTCCAAGGAAAAACCAAATTCATCCCCTATGACACTTCACAGAAGTGAATTTTTCTACCTAGCAGCTGAGAGCCACCTGTTTGGACAGGTCCCTTTTAAGTCATCTTTTTATGAGATTTACCTTGTTGATTTGTGTATTCAGCACCTGAAGCGCTGATGGCCTGCAAAAGCTCCAAATCTCATGTTTTCCTGAGTTCAGATCCTATTTTGGGCCCACAGCTAAGGGATCAGAAGCTTGGAAGGCTGCAACATGGGGTGCTGAGAGAACACTTTAGAAAACCTGAGATATGAAAAGTTTTAGGATTTCCCAGAGAATAACCACCACTTAAGCTGACAAGATAGCAAGATTCCACCAGATTTTACCCTGGTCTGGGGGTTTCTGAGCAGCAAGAACAGCCTTGCCAAGGGCTGAGGGGCCAGACACCCTCCCTGAGAATTACCAAGGCCAAGTGGTATGTGCTAGGAACAAATGCTCCTGGCTCAGCCAGGTTTAGCTTAAGAAAAAAAGGTTGAATAAGTGAAGGAAACACAGCAGTAAGGACTTAAGGATGGAAGTGAATTTTGCTAACAAAGACAGAGATGATGTTTTGGCCAAGAATGTTTGTGCCTGCCAGAGGGACCACTGCCTTTGCTTTCTTCCATCCTGACCTGTTTTCAGAGGCCAGTTTTCACTGTGAACTGGGGTGGTTGTAAGAGAGAATTTGCATGTAGAAAATTAGATATGGACAAAGAAGTGTCCTTATACCTAATGGACAGAGCCAAGATGGCAGGAAGGTGACCATGGGAAAAAGGGGTCAAGAGGACAGCTGGGATGTAAATGAGGACAAACAGAAGGACAAGTTGAAGAAAGGATGGGAAGCCAAACTGTCCTGAGGTTTTGGTCCAATGGGATTTTCAAGGTCTGCTAGATCGGAGTGTTGTACAGTCAACCAGCACCCAATGACTGGACCCAAGGAGAGTCTGGAAGCAAGAAAGAAACCTGTGGAGAAAAGAAGGGCAGGGTAAGATGGCATTGTACCTTGTAGCTTTTGCAGAACAGGGAAGGATGGCCAAAAAGCTGTCTGTTCTGAGATGACTTACTCCCTAAAAGACCTCCTAGTTTAAGAGTCCAGTCATGCTGTCAGCATGAAGGTGCTTACATCAAGCCTTGAAAGGGCAGAGATCCTGGTGTTGCCTGCATCTTCCACCTCCTCTCCTCCCTTCACCCCCAGTCTGCCTTGGCCTTTCTCTATTCATCAGCTCTGCTCCTGACTTTTCCTTGTCAACTCAAGTAAATCTTTATATAGCAACAAATTGTTTCCTTCTAGAAAGAGGTTTGTTGTGAACAAAGCAGCCTGGAGTCACTGGTGGTTGGACTGTAGTATGGTCTTTTCTAACTGGGCTGTCTCCACCAGAGAACTTCTCTATCCTTTTGAGGTCTTCAACTACAAGGCCACATCCACAGTGCTATATATTCCCCACCCTCAGCACCCCCCTGACACTAGCAGGTCAGGACTTTTGGACCTCACCATGGCTTTGGGTGGAGATATCAAGTATAGGCCTTGCTGTCATGTCTGGCCAAGAAGTGGAAACTGGAGGAAAGCCAATGAGGTGAGGCAGGAAAGGGAAAGAGTGAAGAAGCAAGTGGAGAATGAAGTCTGATCATTGCAGAACAGTGGGGTGTTGGGTGCTCAGGCTTGAGACCCTCCTGGCAGTTAAGAGTGAAAAGTCCAAATCTATGAGAACATGGCTTGAGTCATTGTCAGTGATGTATTTGTTCTGGGAGGAGGACAGGTGGGGAATTTCCCTGAGAGACAGTAAGGATTATGAAAAAAAATAAGTGCAGGGTGGGAAGCAAAACATTCCTGAGCTCTGCACCTGGCTGTGGCACACCATGATCATGTCTTTGGATCTTTTGACCTCATGTAGGGAGCACTGGACATCAGCCTTCAGCCAAGGAAAGGCTGGGGAGTCCCTGGTGCTGGCATGGGGGACACGGCTGCAGCATTGGCAATGGTTTCAAGGGAGAGCACTAAGACAGGGATTTCTTTAGTAGCACTTGCTTTGTATTCAACATAATGGAAAACAAAGTATTGCAGAGATTTTCTTTCCAAATTTCAGTGCTTGATTGAAAAAGTGTGGGAAATTTTGCTATGTGTCTCTCTGCCTTGGTTTTTTGTTCTCCTAATGTTAGGATCTGGTGAGGAGATTTCACTTTCATGCTGAAAGAGAAACTCCTTCTGTGCCCCCCCTAGAAATTTTATGTTAAGTTTTGAGGCTGCATACTGATCGAAAGAATTGTGAACATTTTTTGGGGGAAAAAAAAATTCATGTAGCTTCTGCAAGACAAAAAGATATAATTTTAATCTACTTTACAGGGAAGTTGGGAGGGGTTAATTAAATAGTTAATGACTAATCGTTGTTATGTGCAAAGTACTGAGCAAATCTATTTGCAAGGCAATGATGAAAAGTAATTACCTGTGAGAACAGAGAGTCTGAAGTAGGGTCATGCAAAACTATGCTGGAAGTGCTGGAGAAAGTTCAAAATACTTTTCTGAGTTGCAGAAACTGTACATGGGAGGTGGAATTATTGATATAGTCTAGCTGCATTCTTCAGGATCAATATTCCTACCAATAGGTATGAACTGTTCCTTCCTAGCTTACAAAATTTTGAAGACCTCTCAATTTTTGCTTTCAAAAATATTTTTTTCCCAATCTGACTTCAATTTTTTCTGAGTTTATTTTGTTTGGTTGAGCTTTTTTGTGTTTTCTTTTTTTTTTTCCTTCCCTGTTTATTTTGGTTTGGTTTTTTTTGGTGTGGTTTTTTGTTTGGTTGGTTGGTTTTGTTTTTTTCTTGTTTAAGTTCTGCCTGCAGCTTCAGCTTTCCCTGCCCCTTAATTTAAAGCTGCAGGGGAGTGACAGCACAGAAGAAGGGTAACAGCACAGAGGTCGTGCCCTCAAAGTTAAGGTCCAGCAGGATCACACCAGGGCCCCACCAGCTGCTGCCAGGGACCTACAGTAAGAAGGCACCAAAGAATGTTTTGTGCTCCTTGGTGTAATCCACCAGCCTGATGTCACTAACGTTGACCATTAACTTGTCTCCTACTTCTAAGGAGACCACAGCACCCAGATAAATGGGCTGGAACCAGCTGTTTCCCTTTTCACTGAGGGTCTTGGTGCCAGTCAGCAGCTGGGTGGGCTCGGGGTAACTGTCAGTGACTTTGGTGATGATCTCAGTGACAGAATTGGTTTTACTGTAACTTCCAATGGGCCCTCGGAAAGTGACCTGAGCATAGACATAGTAGTCCCCAGACACAGGTATCACCAGTGCACTTCTGGAATAGCTCAGGTTGTTCTTGGTAAAGGCCAAGCCTCGCTTGTCTTCCCACTGCAGGATGGGCAGATGGCTTCCCACGCTGGTGATGAGGTCCTGCTTCTTCACTGGTGGAGGAAGAGAGAGGGAGAAGAGTTAGTTTGCTAAAGCCAGGGATGTGCTGCTGAACACTACGTGAGATCTCTGTCTCAAAGGGCAAGCAGTTTAAATAATCAAAAGAATCATAAAATCATAGAAAGTGAGGGGTTGGAAGGGACCTCAAAAGATCCTGGAGTCCAACCCCCTGCCAGAGCAGGGTCACCTCCAGCAGTCACACAGAACACATCCAGGTGGGATTTGGATGTCTCCAGGGAAGGAGACTCCACAACCTCCCTGGGCAGCCTGGGCCAGGGCTCCCTCACAGGGAAAAAAAAAAAATCTTCCTAATATTTATACAGGCTAGGACAGAAAGGTTCGTCTTTGACAGTCTGAAAAGTGAATTGGCTGCAGGCCAACTGTCCAGTGGTATTTTAGAAGGGTCTGAGCAATGGGGAGTTGAAAGCCAAGGATGCTTTTGGAAGACCCTGACCTGCACAGGCTGCCTGAAGGGCTATGCTGTGTCTGGATAACTTCTTGAGGCCCAGGTCCCCAAGGATGAAGCTGTGCAGCAGTACAGCTGGCTCTACCCTGCAGGCCTGGGTAATTTTACTTATTCACCTTTTCCTGAAATGAAACCAGTGCCAGGACAGTGGTACACATGGATCCCATGCCTGTACCAGCCAGTTTGGGACAATAAGAACAAGCACTAAAGCTCCATTTTCCTCAGTAGAGACGGATTGCAGTTGTGTGTCTCAGACAGACACTATGGTGCTTGCAAGTTTCCCAGCGATCAGCACGATACATCACTGTGACACCCAAACTTCTGCCAGGTTTCTGGGGTTGCTCAGCCCTTGTGTCACTCTCTTCTTCCTCAGTGTCCACAATGAAATATTTTTCTGTAGTTTTACCTTTTACTTTGGCTTACCAGGGTCACTCAATTTTGCCAAAGCCTCGGAGGACCCCACTATCCTTCAAGAAGCTTAATTCCAAAGCAGCCCATCATATTCAAAACCATTTTTATTTCTGTGGTGTTTGTTTGGTTTTTGCTTTGTTTTTATTTTTTGTTTTTTTTTTTTCCAAAGGGCTTTGCTGGAACAAAACACTAAGCTTGGTGGTAGCCTAAGTTTTCCTCCAGGCTTTTTCCCATTCTTGTGGTTCCCTGATTGTGTGCAGAGGTCTGCTCCAGACCTCAGGGTTAGTTTGTTCCAATCCAAGGATGCTGGGTCTCAGGAGAAAAAATAGGGAACTGCTTCCCAGTCTCCTTGGCCTCTCCTCGCTGTTTTAATTTGTCTCAAAGAACAGCCAGGAAAATAAATCCTAGAACTTACACATTTTTCTGCAAGGAAGCAGAAGAGTTTTCTCTGCCCTTTACTGGCTGTCTCCTAACATTGTGCTATAGCAGCAGTGAAAAGAAAGAGGATAAAAACCATTAAGTTCTGCCAGGTGTTAGACTGAACCTGGAAACTCCATGTTAAACACCGAGGCAATTGATTTCTAGGAAATGAGCCCTTTTTTGTGAGCTAGAGGTAATGTTTAAAGTTGGTTTTGATTCAGTATTTGGGGAAGGGGTGTGTAAGCATGGACAGGGAGGCAAACAGAGCTCAGATGAGGGAAATCTTTGAAATTCTCTTGACAATAACCACCAGGTTTATCCTGTTGAAATGACATTCAGAAAAACTAATGTGCTCAGCTCCCAGTGGCATCTGTTTCCCTCTCTTTTCTAGCAATAAGTAATCCATAGGTGTTAGGAGTGCAAATTCTTGCATAGTCTCTGAGTAGTACAACAAAATAATGGCTTTTCAGCCTGCCTGTCAGTGCTGCTGGAATATCAAACCTTTCAGCTCTTTCTCCAAGAGAAAAAGTACATGGGGAGAGTCCCTCTGCATGGGACAGTGGACAGTGATAGGCAAGGATTGTGCTAGCAAGCCAAGCTAAATGATGGAAATATTATAAGGACATTGAGGTGTAGAGCCAATGGAGCTTTGCTGATACAGAGAGAAGGGAATAAAAGAAAGTGAAAGTACTCATGGGCTGCCTTCCTCCTCAACCTCATGTGTGTGTCTAGGGCCTGGCCAGACCTGGAAAAAGCTATTGTAGCACTTGGGTCACTCTAAGGTTTGCAAGAGTTTGGAGTAATATCTCTCAGAGATCAGTTGGTAGCAGATGCAGTCTTGTTTGAGATGGGAAGGGTGAGAAAAAACCCGAATATTTCCAGAAAATGTTCTGGGCTCTTTTCCATCTTGGGAATTTTTCTGTGGGGAGGGGGAGAAAATTGAAGGGAAAGTTGCACGTGGAATATTCTGTGTACAATGACGCATTTAAAATGTCAACGACACTCAATCCTCTCATGTTTTTTATAACTAACAGACATCTCAAACAAAGTACATGATTTCATAACTTCTAGAATTAGGCAACTTTTTATAGCTATAACCTCCCTTTTAGGATAAAGCTCACTCTATTGATACACTTTATTTTCAAGTTAATTTATTTTCCCCATATTTTCAATGCTGACTGAGGAAAAATGCATGTTAAGTGCCCTTGAATGCAGCACAGCTCCTTTTCTAGTGGCTGTTGTAGTTTGTACTTGTCATTTATTTATTTCCTAAGTATATTTTGCCATGCTGCCTGAAAATATAACTGTTTTGCTAATTCTTGAAGTAAATAAAATGTGCTTTTAATAAGGGATTCATTACTACTGTTCCTTCAACTTTCTGATCCACTAGAAGCTTTTTGCTTTCCTTACATGTGAAATCACTTCTCCTTTCCCCAAATCCCCCGTAGTTTGATGGAGAATCCCTGTTGCTTGACATCTTTTGTGTACATTTTGTGGCATATTGGAGAACTTTTGGGGTTTCTACACTTCTTAGCCCCCACTGATGAGAGAGCCTGATGCTGAACACTGTATTTTGTGGTACTCCTGGTCTCAGTCAGGTGTTAGATTCTAAGCCTCCTACTGTACTAAAGCTCTTACACACTGAGTACTGCAAAGTCCCATGGCTGCAGCACCTTTGCTGCTTTAGATTGTGTTCTGTGAGTTCAGTAAGCTCCCTTAAAAACTCATTACTTGTAACAGTCAAGTGGAAGCAGGAAATGTTCTACCCAGATTTGGTGGAGCACACAGATGCCACTGCAACATGATGAACATGAGCCAGGTACTGGATGGGATTTCTGAAACAGTTCACCCAGCAATGCTACAGACTGGAGATAAGATCTGCATCTTGACCCAAAGTGTAACCCAATAAGTCAGAGCAGGGATGATGGCATGGAACAGCCAGTACCAAAGATACTTCAGTGCAAGGGTGAGAATGGGCAATGGAGAGAAGTCCTAGCTAGGTATTCACATGGATTGTGCTGCCCTTCACTATCCAGAGCCACCCTGGGAGGGGAGATTCCAATGCCAGTTTGGGTACGTTGAGAATACTGAGTAAAAAGGCCAAGAGCAGGCAGAAAATTCACCATAAGGAACAGGGACCAAAATATCAAGTCATTCTGCTACTGCTAATTCAGTGGTGCATCCCCATGAAAGCACTGTGGCTAGTTCTCATTCCTTCTGCTCCTCTGCACTCACCTTTAGAATATATGCATCTAAAACTAGAAAAAGACAGAGCCTGGAGATCTGAAAGAGATTTCCTACAAGTGAGAGTTTGTAGTCTGCCAACTTTGCTTTGAAAAAAGTACTTGAGGTGAAGGAATGTAATAAAAATCTGAACAATAATCCTCCTTTTTTCCCTTTCTATGCATAAGCCATGGTTTCTGAGAAGACCAAGAAATTAAGTAGCAAGTTTAAAATAAAAGCTAATATTTTCTGACCATGATGCAGGATCCTTCACCTAAAGGGCTAAAAAAATTGCCAAGGCTAAGTTCATTAAAATGAGGTTCCTTGATGGCCAAGGAGCAGAGTAGTTTGGCTGTAGCCTTTTTGTGCAGAAAAGGAGTGACAAAATCTGAGCTTTTCCCTTTTTATGCTCCTTGATACAGCCAACAGTGACCAACCTGAAAGAGATGATTGAAGGGGATGGACACCATCCCAGGACACTGCTCAGGAGTGATAGCAAAGGAGTTTTTGCAAATAGGAGGTCTAAGGAAAGTTGAAAAAAGACCTGTTGGGTGCTTTCCTGCAGCAACTGGGCTTGTGCGCAATGCAGGGAAGTTCCCATGGGCAGAACTGTGGTTTGAGTACTCTTCTGAGTCAGCCACACCAGGAGTCTCTGGCTCTCTCTGCCATGAGGGGACTCAGGGGAAATGGAGAGCCCTACCCTAGCAGGCATGGGCCTTTGGCTCCTGCAAACTTAAGCAAAAATGTGCTTCAAAACCAAGACAGGTCAGTTTTGGAGCTCTAGCAACCTGTGTGCAAATGGGAATGGTATCAAGGGTGTGCATTAGGAAGGAGCTTGAGGATTAGGGAATGTAAATTATGCTAGGGAAGAAATAAGCTCTGGAATACTGATAGGTTTAACTCTGTAGGTGATTTTTGTGTGAAGCATCACACCACATCTTGCATGCTTCAATTTATTAAATTGCTCTTCTGGGAAAACACATGGGTGTTGGGGAAGCCTTTCTATGAGCTGTATTTCTGAGACATATAAATTGCCTTGGGCCAGAGGAGCTGGAGGAGCTCTCAGCACTCAACTCCATCCATATGGGTACCAGCCATGAACCTTCTCCTTTTCTTTAAATTTTCCACATGGGTGGAGCTGGTGAGGATGAGGGAAGGCTCAGGACAGTGTCCTTGGTGTGCTGACAACTACACTTTGGGGTTGAAGTGGTGAGATGGTGACCTTGCAGAAAGCTAAGGACTTGGAGGGATTCAGCTGGACATAACTTCCCTTTCTTTCTCCAGTGTGAGCTGGAGATGATCTCACTCAAAACAGGAGACTATTTGATGGCAGTATGGTGTGTGTGGCCTGAGCCAGACCTTGCAGAAAAAACTATGTCCCTACAATTGGTCTTATTTGATAGGATTTTGCCCCCAGATTAGTAATTTTTCTGAATTCACTGCTCTGTGAGGCTTCATCTAGGCTCTTTCCATTGCTTTTTTTAAAGAATCCAGCAGATCCCTAAGGTACTTGACAGCTATTTAAATTCAGTTACTAGAGTTGCTAATTCAGTGAAAGAAACAGCTTGGAAAAACAGCAAGAAGAAAAGTTCCTTTTCTACAAACAAATCTTGGTGGCTATAAATGGTGGTTATAGATCTTCTGTGGCTGACAAAGCAAAGCTGGTGATTATCACCCCATGTTTCCTGCAATGCCTGATCCTGTCAGACTCACAGAACCCCAGGATTATTGCACTGCTACATCAGCTGTCAGGCACAGGGGAAAGGCTTCATTTTTGAACAAGCATTACCTGTCAGGTGTGCTCTTGGCTTTTCCGCACCGGAAAGTGTATCTGTAACTGAGGGGAAAAAAGAAAACGTGTAAGGACGTTTGCTGGTATTCAAGTCAGTAAGACATGGCTGGTGAACAATGCTGGACCCTTTTCCATTTCTGCATCTGTTTTGTCAGGAGTTGTGTGACCAACAGGTCAAGGGAAGTGATTCTCCCCCTCTACTCTGCTCTCGTGAGGCCCCACCTGGAGCATTGTGTCCATTTCTAAAGGCCCCAACATAAGAAGGACATTGAACTCTTGGAGTGAGTCCTGAGGAGGCCATGAATATCATCTGAGGGCTGAAGCACATCTCCCATAAAGCCAGGCTAAGAGATTTGGGGTTGTTCAGCCTGGAGAAGAGAAGGCTGCAATGGGGAGACCTTAGAGCACCTTTGAGTGCCTAAAGGGGCTCCAGGAAAGCTGGGGAGGGACTTTGGAAAAGGGCCTGGAGGGATGGAATGAGGGGGAATGGCTTTAAACTGTCAGAGGAAGATTGAGGTCGGACATGAGAAAGAAATTCTTTGTTGTGAGGGTGCTAAGCCCCTGGTTGCCCAGGGTGCCCAGAGAAGTTGTGGCTGCCCCATCCCTGGCAGTGTTGAAGGTTGGATGGGGCTTGGAGCAACTGGGCTGCCCATGGCAGAGTGGTAGAACAAGATGATCTTTTAGGTCCCTTCCAACACACACTAGTCTGGGACTCTGATTTGTCATGATTGTTTAATGACACCATTGAGATGACAAAATCCCATTGCAAGTGACCAAGATGTCAGTGCTGATTGGGCATGCTGAGGCCATGTCTTGAATTGCTGGTGAGTGAAGGGAGGGGAGCTTTGGTGTGAATCGATGGTGACATGCATATTCTCCCATATTCATGCATTTGCATGTTCAGGGAGTTATGGCCATCTCCAAGAACCCTCCAAGCTGGGAGGGTCTGTGCCTTTGCTAGGAGTGAGCTTGCACAGCCCTGGGGTTGGAAATTCACACACTTTCACTGTGGCCCCAGTTATCTCCCTGCATCTTGTTGCTCAGGTTTGCCTCTTTCTGCCCTGGCTTGCTTGGCCATGGAAGGATTTGGGGGTGAGGCATCTTCCTGCAGGAAGCTGCAGCACTGATTGCAAAACTTGGGTAAACAGAGGAGTTGGGGAAAGGTCTGACAGACTTACCACTGCTCACTGCCCGTTGCTTCAGAAAGCGAGAGCCCCTCTCTTCTGGGATCTGCAGGGAGAGATTTGCACACAAATTAGTTCAGGGCCCCAGGATGCACGAGTAGCTGCACAGAGCTTCTTGTAGGTGGTGTGATGCCAGCAAATGGAATACACTGCAGCAATCTTATCCACTTCAGTTTTTATGTAAAGGGACAAGCCCTGACAGGGTTTTGCTTCATTGCAAGCATCTTCTGCTGTTCCTTTGAAACTCCCTGTATCTCAGGAAAGGTGCCAGGGACAGGACCTGGGTTCCTGGGTTTGTGGTTGTGTTAAACTCCAGCCTTGTTCAAGGACTGAACAAGCCCTTGGCACAGCTGGGAGAGGATGGGCAGAGTGAATCAACCATTTCTAATCCTCCTTTAGGATGGTGCCTTCATCCAACACCTGGAGCCACTCAGCTGCTTGGGGATGCTCCTGTCCCTCCCTCTGTGCAGAGCAAACAGAAAGATGTCCATGATTCTTCCCTGGCTCAAGACTCAGCAGATCTGAGCCTGTGCAGGTGCTCAGTTCCTCCCTAATCCCAGCCAAGGGGCTAACCCAGGTGTATCAGCCACAGAGCTGCTGGTTCACCTGCTTTTCTTTCTGCACCTGTGTTATTCCAGACTCTTGGTCCACTGCTTAGGTCTGTCTCAAGTGCTCGGTGGCCTCTTGAGAAGAAGGGAAGGACCTGAGCAGGTCTGAGAGCACAGCTGGCAGCTGTTGAGCTCTGGGGCTCACCCCACGGAGGGAATGCAGGGCTAGTCCTGGTCCCTTATCTCATGTTTTCCTCTAGAGCTGAGCACATTCCAGTGTCAGCCTGCATTTGCCTGGAGTAGGACATGGCCCTGGGCCCTGCTGAGTGGGTCTGATGTGGAACAGTTCAAAGAGAAGCTGCTGCCAGCCTGCCACGTGCCTCCCATGGCAGCGAGTCCAGAGGAGGCCATGAAGATGATCAGAGCAGCTCTGCTCTGGAGCAAGGCTGAGAGGTGGGGGTGTTGAGCCTGGAGAAGAGAAAGCTGCAATGGGGAGACCTTAGAGCACCTTCCAGTGCCTGAAGGGACTCCAGGAAAGCTGGAAGGGTCCCTGCCCATGGCAGGGAAGTTGGGACTGGATGATCTTTGAGGTCCCTTCCAACCCAAACCATTCTCTAGTTCTATGATTCCTGGGGCTGATCCTTCTGAATCACTCCCAGGCTCAGCCAGTGGCTTCTCCCCAGGAGCCATTCCTCATCCAGCAGCTTCCACTGCTCCATCACTGCTCCAAGCTGGAGGGTGCTGAATCCAACTCACCCCCTGTCCCCAGGGCACAGGTCATTGTGGCACTATGCCAATGTGTGGCTGCAGGAAGCAGGCAGTCTGGGTCAGAGCTCAGAAGTGACTCTCAGGAGCCCCTGTCATGCAGCATTTGTCAGGAGTACACTGGTATTGTGTGTTTTATGGATGGCTACAATAAATACACTGAACTAACTGCCCCTGCTCAGCTTGTAGCCAATGATGTGATGTGCATTGCTTAGTAAATATCCTGAAATCATCTTAATACATAGATACTGGAGATATCTGCTGGTGGCTGTGTCACATACAACTTTAAATACTGCAGAAGAAGCAGAAAATTGGTAATTTATGTTGTCCAGGGGAAGGAAAATGTTTGTGGGAGAAGACTCAGGCTTGCCTGGCCTTGGGAACTGCTAGCTACTCTAATAAACACAAAGAAGGTTTGGTGTTTTACTAGCAGTTAATTCCCATGTTCTGCAGAAAACTGTAATTTCTAAATCAGCACCTCAGGTGTGCTAGAAAAAAATGGAGAAGGAAAACTGGAGGGAAAATTCTCTTCTTTATTTCTCCCTTCCCCAGTTTTACACCCATATATAGCCCAGCACAAGAATATGCAGCTCTGAGGGAAATTTCACCTGGAAGAGGAGATGATGGGAAAGTTCACTCTATGGCTGGCAGAGAGGAGGAGGTTGAGCTGTCAGGGTGGTGTCTGGGCCTTTCATTATGACTAATAACTTTCTCCAAGGTCCTGTCTGCTTGCCATGATGTCTAAACATGACTGTGCTTTTGATGTGACACAGGGTCACAGCCAGATGACTCTGTCCTTTTCCTGGTGGGAAGATGTGGAGGATTTCCCTCCAAAGCTCCCCCTTCCTTTTGGCCAGACGTCTACAAGTGTCTGAGCATATATTACACCACTATTTGTGTGACACTTTTTACACATTTATCATTTCTAATGATACTAAGTACTGCAACAAGCTACAAATCAACCACAAACCTACAAGTAACCACATGGCATCAGTGGAACTGTTTACATATTTAAAGCCAACTCAGATCTTGCAAAACAAACAAAGGTGGTGTGAAAGTGGGAAGGACATCAAAAGGAATCCTGCTTCTTTACAAAAAGTAATAAAACACTCTTGACTAAAAACGTAGGTAGAAGGTTTTTAGGCAACCTCAATTTGCTTTTTTCCAAGGAGAGCCAGATGGAAACTCCAGGTTCAAGAGACACATCCAGAGATGCTAAAGGACAGTGTGGTGCTGTGGACAGAGCAGGGTGCTGCAAGGTGGGAAATTGCTCTTTTGCTGTGCAAAGGTAGAAAATTTTTTCCATTATTGTGCTGTTTGATAAGGATACAAATCTCAACCTCCTCTAGGGAATACTCAATGCTACAATAGGCACAGATGTTGTACATGGATAGTGTGTATGAGGGGGCGAGGGAAAGCTTAAGCAGCATGATCAGAAGGCTCATTAGCACAGTGTCTATATTTTCCTTTCTACTTTAGCTATGATTCTGAAATGTTCATAGCATGGCTTCAATTTTCCTTTTGGTTACTGTGGCAAGACTGTAACCGGCACTGAGGGATGCTGAAAATCCCACCTCACAGCTGACTTGCAAACAAACAGCATCTGTTCCAGCCAGCTGTAATTACCCTGAAGACTGTGGTATGCAAAACACTTTTATACTGTTTTGCTACCAAGAATGTCTAAGAGCTCCACTGCAATTATATCCCTGTATATCTAAAGCCAAAAAGAAAGGATTGAGCATCTCCTGCTCATGTGCTTTGCCTCTGGCACCTCCAGGAAGGGTTGGGGATATCAATAGAGGACTGCATGGGAAAAGCCACTTGGCACTTCAGGCAGAGAGATTAATAAGCAAAATAAGCAACACCTCCATCTACTGTTTTTAGCACAAGACAGTATTTTGCAGCTCATAGCCTCACAATTTTGCCTGCCCCAGAGGTGATGCATGGCTTGGCCTGGGCATTTTTGGTAGAGGTTTGTTCTGTGCCAATAAAACTGCCAAAAATGAGAGGTTTTTGGCTGGATTACTGTGCTCAGAGTAAGCATGTACCTGGGGCATGTGCTCAGTGGCTTTCTTGCCCACAAGGACCATTAGGCAGCAATGGACCATCAGGGGCTTTACTGCTGATGGCTTTTGGAAGGAGAATCCCACAGGATCCCTGGGTGTAGGTGCAATGCTCCCTGCTTCTACCCAGGTTTTTCTCTATAGGTTAGAAAGCTATTTCAGGTTCTTTCCCATTGGGCAGACTCCTGGGGCTTCTGGCTCTGTGTATTCTGGCAATCCATGTGTCCCTCCTCTACTGCAGCAGTTCTCTTCTCCATTGCAAAGCTGCCATGGCCCTCAGGTTCCTGTGCAATCCTTGGGACAGGCTTTCTCTTTATGCTGCTTTTGGTCCTGCCTTTCCAAGGATGCCACAAAAATAAACCCAAGCACCAACACCTCCAGGTCAGAGGACTTGATGTGATGCTGGATGGGGCTTGCTGAGTAGATTGCTAAGGTGGTCAGAGATGCTCTGCTGGTAGATTTCCTCATTAAGACAAACTTGGCTTCATTTTGGGGAAGGATGAACAGCAGCCCTGGTCCTTCCTCTGGAAGGGCACCACTAGAGCCTTTTATAGATTTCCCACAAATAACAGAAGCCATGTGTTACTGCTTCATGTACCCTGCCTCCTCACCTTGCTCTGTCTTGAAGCACTGAAGAAAGTAATTACAGTTTCCAAAAGGGAAACAGTATAGTGAGCAGTGTGCAATCACGCAGAAACATTGATGAATTAACTGCCTCAACCCGTGGTCAAATCAAAGGGCCACACCCCTGTTGCACAAACCTTCACCAGCTCCCCTTCTCTTCCTCCTTGCTCCAGGAAGGATGGGCTCAGAAATTTACTACATCTGCTCCTCACCTGCTGAGTCCCTCCCTCCTCTCAGGACTATTACCAATCTGTCCCCAGTCGATCATCTGGCAGCTGTGGGCTGAGCTCTGGTCCTGGAGCAAAAGGAAGACTTCTCGCATGTGCTTGTTGCTTCGAGGGTCAGCACATGTACTGTGTTTACGTTGAGTACTGTGTTCAGTTTTAGGCACCTCAATAAAAAAAGGACATTGAGGTGTTGGAGCAAGTCCAAAGAAGGGCAATCAAGCTGGTGAAGGGTTTGGAAAATATCCCCTATGAGGAACAACTGAGGGTGTTGAGGATGTATAATCTGGGGAAATGGAGGCTGAGGGGAGACCTTATCACTCTTCACGAATACCTGAAAGGAGGTTGTAGCGAGAGTGGGGCTGGTCTTGTCTCACTGGTGACAGATGACAGGACAAGGGATTTTAAGTTGTACCAGGGGAGATTTAGGTTGGATATCAGGATAAACTTCTTTAGGTTCTAAAGGGTTTTTAAGCACTGGACCAGGCTCCCCAGGGAGGTGGTTGAGTCTCCATCCCTAAATGTGTTTAAAAATTGCCTGGATGTGGTGCTTGGGGTTAGGGTTTAGTGGTGGGTCATTGGGAATAGGGTAATAGGGTTAGGACAAGGTTGGACTCAATGATCTTGAAGGTCTTTTCCAGCTTGAGCAATTCTATGATTCTATGAAATGAACATGGAGCTAGTGCAAAGTGGACTTTGCCCAGTTGCTTCCAGTATGCCCATCACATCTGCATCTCAGCACCAGTGCCATAGAGAGCTCTGGCATATGCATCTGGTCCCAGCTTGGTCCTTCTGATTTAGGCTATCAATGGGGCACGGGAGGAAGGCATTCTTTAGCAATCCAGTTCAAACATCTCAAACACAGAAGGAAATGAAAAAAACCAAAGATATTTTCCTGAAGCCTTTATGCCCAGAAACGTTTCCCTGGCCTGGAACAGCCTATGGCACCGCTGAACTGCAGGACTGTGCATCTGGCCTCAGTCTTTTATGTAGCTCTGTGAACCACATAATCACAGAATCAGCTGGGTTGGAAAGGACCTCTGAAGTCATCAAGTCCAACCCTTGACGGGTGGGGAACTGACAGGAAACGACCCTGGCAGACAAATCTACCCAGCTGCACTCTGCTGCTGAATAACCCTGGTGATACAGACAGTCCCCAGTGGAGTAAATGAAAAAATTCAGGAAATGCAAGGATGCAGAGCCATTGCTGGGTGCTCCTCCCAAGGGGTTTGGCACGGCAGCTGTGGGCAGCCAGCCAGCCCCAATGTTTTTTTTCTTCCTTCCTGGGATTCACCGAGGCTGTAATTCTCTGGATCACCTCATTTCATCATTGTGGGAATACTACAAGCTGATAATTTAGTGCACATGCACAGAAAGGCTCACTGGTGTAGCCCAGGCTGGAACAAACGTAATGGTTTACATTGCACTTTTTCACTGAAGAAGCCAAATCCAGTCACAAAAAATACTTTTTCTCTGTTAACTCTGCCAGTAGGGTCAAGAGTCAGGAGCACATTAGTCAACTGATCAAATAGGCTAATGTTTCATTATTATTTCACTCTAAGGTGTTTTCAAAAACTGGGCTGCTCCACTCTGTACAACCTCAGGATGAAAACAGGGAGCAAAGCAGCTGAGAGTGTTCAGAGTAGAATCATAGAACTGCTATGGTTGGAAAGGATCTTCAAGATCAAGTCTAAGTGCCTCTCACCCTGTGAGCTATATAACTGTCCTGGGCAGCAGGATCAGGGGCAGCACAGGAATGTGCAACGTCCCATGTACAAGAAATAGCAAACTGAACAGCCTGAGGTATGGTATAGGGCTGCTTCACCTCCTTTGGGCTGAGCATGAAGGTATAGCCAGCTATGAGGGCAGACGCTGCATCCAATTGCCAGCATCACCTGGGCACAAGGCATGGGCTGTGTAGCCCTGGGGTGACATAGGGGCTGGCAGGTCTCTGTGCAGCTGTGGTACACGAAGTCTGAGCATACATCCACAGGCTGCATGTGTGGAAGGTTAGCACCCTGCCTTCCAGGCCACTGGTGAACACCACTTTCTTCTGCTGTTCGTAAGTGAGCTTATAGCAAGTGGACTAATTAGGTGGGGAATTTCAGACTTAGTGCTTAAATTCAAACCCTAATTCCTTACATCCTCAGGTGTGTGTATGGATCCCCCTAGCATGGGAGAGTTCCATTTAGTACATACACTGCAATGGAACCAGGCACCTGTTTGCAGTCTGACACAAAGAGTAGGGAGGCATAGAAGAGGTTTGGAAGCAGATGCTCCGCAGTACAAGTTTGCTGGTGTAAGTTCAGCTGCCTAAGGAGAAGTGCCAAGTAGATCCCTGATCTAAAGTAAGTTTTGATGGGGAGTAAAAACAATCGGGATGTGAAATTTAGGGTCAGACTCTTTAATTGTCCCAAATCGTATGTATACAAGCAGCAGAGCACCCAGCAGATGTTTGCAGGAATAAGACATTTGGAGAATAAGTTTCAGTTAACCCAAAAGTAAGGAGGAAAATGAACTACAGTGTCAAAATCAGTCTGAAATCAGTGGATTGATATTTTCCATTGAGTAGCAGTTTTTCTTAAGCACTTCCTTCAGCATGTAATGGAAGTTTTGTACATCACAGTGTGAGCTCTGTGACATTAAGACAAGAGGAACAGAAACCTTTAAGAAGACCAAACAATTATAAGACTTATCTGAGGCAGATTCCCTCTGCCTAAGGAAGAAGGAACGTAACAGCTTATTTCTCACCTTCCCTTAAACATGGGAAACTTCTAAAGAGAATTAAAAACAACAACATGAACCCAAGCCTGGAGCTGTCTTCCCTCAGTTAGTCTCTTACCTGGCTGAGGCAGGTGCTGGGAGTTCGGAGGTTTCCAACCAGGAGGTAGACTGTGGGTAGTGCCAGGAGCAGTACGGAGAGAAGGCAGAGCACCACGGCACACCGAGTCCTCCTCAAATCCTCCCGGAGGTTCATCCTGTTCCCAGGACCCGTACCTTCCAGATTTATCTCGACCACTCTGTCCATGCCGGTGCTGGGCGGCCGAGTTGCTACTTCTCCCGGATGATAAGTGGCAAAGGCAAAATCCACTCTGGCGTCTCCCCTGCATAGAGACCCCCATTAAATAAGAGCTGTTCCGAGTGTGGGAAGGCACCGGCACACACACACCCTCCCTCCCAAGGAATGCACCGCCTACAACAGAAACCCAGCGCAGGCACCGGGAGCCCCGCACTCCCCGCACAGCTTCCCGGGCTTGGTTTTCTTTTTTTTTTCTCTCCACACCCCCCCCTCCTGCTTCTCCGATGTGCAGAGGGAAACCAGGAAAGTCCCAGTGGGCGGAACCAGGATATACACTGCTGCTGGGCTGGATAAGCTTGCAAGCTTTTCCGCATGGCAAAAGGAACATGAAACCAATGGGAGTGAAGGTGAGAAGCACGGGGAGAGCGAGAGCCGGCGGCGGCCCCGAGAGGAAAAGGGAGAAGCTTTTAGAGAAAGCGAGGAACTCCCAAGGAGGGGTCTGAGTCTCTAAAATATTGCCTCATTCCTACCTTTTAGCAGGATTGGCAGCGCGTTGCAGGTTGTTCCATGGACTTCTTGGAGGGAGCAGTCCAGGGTCCAGCCTAATAAAGGGTGTTTCAGCTGTGGGCAATATTTCCGACTGCATTTGGATTGTGCTTTCATAGGAGGTTATCTTTACTTGGAAAAGCTGTGATTTCTATTGCATTTGGGAAAACGATGTCACCAGACTTTATTGATAGCTACACTACTATCTCTGATTAAAAGAGCCTACTGCTTATTGGTAACCTCAGCAGCTGCTTAGCAATTTTTAGGGAATTTAGGAAAACAAGCTCGAGGGCAGCGGGTGTCATATCTAAGGCCTTCCCTGCTCCTGGTGAAGGCTGCATCCTCGCTCCCTTCAACCAGCAATAGCCCACCCTCTGTTCCCTCATCTTGGTCAGGTTTGGGCAGGACCTGGCATCTCCTAGTGGAGATGTTGTCATGTACATTTATCCAGACTGATGAAATTGGATTTTTTTTTTTTTTTTCCTCCCTGGAGGAAACAAGGTTCTTGTAAAAAATGAAACTCTTTGATCTATACACACATATACAGTGACAGGCAGAGGCTTCTCCTTTTTCTTTGGGTAAAGAAACAGGCTGGACACTTAATTATTTTTCAGGCAAATAGTGAGAGGTTTGGTTCCCCTCATGCCCCTGAGAAAAAAAAATTCAAATTTCTCTTCCTACAGAAAAATATAAAAGAAAGAAAAATCTGTTCTTGTGTCCCAGCCTGTCTGCAAACCCTCCCCCAAGTAAAAGTTCAGCTACTTCTTATCAGTTGCATTTTGATAATACTGGTAGAAATTTTATTGTTGCAATGGCTCAGTGTAGCTCTTGACAGACCAGAAAGTGAAAAGCTATGCACTGAGCAGAATATTTGATTTACTCAGTGAGGATGGCTGAAGTTGCCAGCAGTGGGGACAGGGATCCTTGCCAGCAGACTGAACTGGGAATAGCCCTGAGAAAGTGTGAAGAGGAAAGTGAGAAATAATGAAACCCAGTATGGTTTAGGGAGAGAGGACAAGAGATCTGGTAAAGTACCAAAGGGCATGTGCTGGAATCCCAGCCAAGCCACAACGCCTTTGTGACCCTAGGCTAGGAACTGACGATGTTTCCTTTTTAACTCATTGTTTGTTTTCATTTAGGCTGTAAAACCTTGAGGACAAGGACTACTATTTGTTTTTTACAGAGCCCAGGACTGATTTCAGGGCAAACGTCACAAATTTAAAACCCAGAATTGGCAGGAAGGTGACACTAAGATAATTAGAAAGAAAACTCACATTTCTGTGGAAGTGCTGTGTAGAGATGTGAGGTGTTTTTTGGTTTTTTTTGTTTGTTTGTTTGTTTGTTGTTTGTTTTTTGTTTTTGTTTGGTTTTTTGTTTGGGGTTTTTTTTGTTTTTTTGTTTGCTTGTTTGTTTTCTGGGGCCCCAGTTGCTCATTCTAAGGCAGAGTACTAGAAGACTAATACTAATATTTTGACCATGAGTATCAAAGCTAATATTTTGATTGTGAGTGTCACAAATTGCTCATTCTATATTCAAGGCACATGCCTTAGAAGCAGAAAGCCACAGATAGCCCTTATCTGTAAACCAGGAAACCCCCTGAAGTTTGTTTATTTTTTTTTAATTTCCAAGGAATTCCAGTGGAGCTGGTTCAGATTTAAAATAGTTTGTAAGAGCTTTTGTTGGTCTGAAACTTCTGGCAGAGGTGTGTGACCTGCAAACCTTTGGCTGGAAGAGGACAAGTAGCTGGCTCAGGAAGCCAAGCCAATTCTTAAAAGTCCTAAGAAAGGAAGGAGAAATTTCTACTTTCCTCTACAGAGTGCAAATCCCTCTGGCCCACAGTATGATTTTCTTTTGCCCTGAGGTGTCTGTCCCCAGACAGCTGAGTGGCACTCCCAGTGGTGTCAGAAGCTGTAGGAATGTCATGGCCCAAGGGGCTGCTGCTCCCATCTCCTTGGTTCCAGCTCACAGCTGCAGAGGAGGCAGGGGCTGTGAGATGGGAGCTGCACCATGCCAAGGAATCCAGGAGAGTCTTTCAGGACAAATTTCACTCTATCCCCTTACATATTCTGTGGCAAACCATGTTGCTTGTCAGCAAGATGTAGAGATGCTGGAATTTCAGGAATGTAACAGAATGCACACTGGGTGCAGCACTTACTGCTGTGCTGAATTGCTTCAACTTACACTGATGCTGCAAGATCTTTCCAGCAGCAAGACCAAAGCTTGGACACAGACAGACCAGAGCTTTGGTCTTGTCTGGTCCCCAAGTAGCCTTTACTTCAAGGAGAGAAAGGCAAATGGTACACAGGAGCCCTGTGCCACAGCAGATGTCTTAGGCTTAGTGCAGAACCACAGCCGTTGACATCAAGGGAGTGTAGGGACATGAAGACTCCTAGACTATGACACAATGTATTGAGCAAATACATTGCTCAATGGATGGAAATCCAACACAGCCCCTGTGGGATGTAGACCCTGGAAGAACTCATACCCTGTTCTGTGGGGCTTTTCACAAGGGAGACTGTTTGGTTTGTCCAGGAGGGAATAACATGGACAGCATGAGACAGGAAAGAACCAACTCAATGAGGGATCAGCACCTTAGTTTCTCTCTTAATCTTTAAAAGACTAAAAGCATCTTAGTTTCTCTCTTCAAATTTCTCTTGAAGCCCGAAGAGTGCAGGGCTTCCTAGTTCTTATCTAGTTGAACTTTTTACATTTCACTGAGATGTTTTGCTTCCAACACTTACTTAGGAATTGTTGCAGCTCAGCAGTACAAGGTGTTTTATCCCCTTGGAAATCAATTTCTGGTAATCTGAGACCCCGCAGTCCTTCCTAGGCATAACACTCTCTGCTTTTCCTTGTACTTTTTCTCCCAAGATCAGAAAATAGTCAGAGACACAGAAGAAAGTTCATGATAAGAAAGCAGTGGAAAACATTGCTCTGCCAACCCAAAAGATCATTTACCTTTTACTTTTGCAAGTAACTACAGGGCTGAGAAAAGTATTCTCAGCCAAACCTTAGGTGAGGCTTACAATAAGGTGTGATGGGGCAAATGCTTCACTTATGACCACACTGATACAGGGACATTGCTCATTCATTGTCTGTTGCTGAAAAGGAGTCTTGCTCAACTTTTGCAAGAGTATATTTGTATTGTCAGAGACAGGTTAGCTGGACATTTTCCCACCTGCTTCAGTGCACACAAGGAAGCTGGATTTGTTAAGTTTTCCCTTTCTGATCCAGGGCTTTGTTTACCTCGTTGCTGTTGACAGTCTCCAGCGAGTGATCCAATGAAGCAGAGCTTTTGACTCAGTTCTGCACCAGCCTCCCTGCTCCCTGCTTTTTGGTCTAGCAGAAGGAAACCACAGGTAGCTCTTACTGTCTGAACACTGAGACGTTGCTGAGAATACACAAACCAGCATCAGTGATGCATGTTTCTATGTGGCAAATGCTAACAAATGAAGAAAATCTGGCTATACCCTGCAGCTCCTGGTTATTTTGTAGGAAGGGTTACATGGCTGTGGAAGAAGAACATCATTATCTTCCTTTCTTACATCACAGATGGATTTTCCTTTTCTTATTGCCTTCTCTGGGAACAATGCAGCCCAGAAACTGTCAAGTTTGAGCAATGGTATCAGAGGATCTTGCCCTCAAACCCCTCAGTAGACTTTGTCTGCTAAGGCTTTTTGGATGAGGCTTGTTCCACTTTTGAGACAGGGTGGCAGGTGTCTGTCTGCCACCAACACGTGAAGAACGTGCTGGAAGAACCTGGAGAGGAGGAGTTCTCCTTTTACTGTGGGGATGCCCCATGTTTCTACCAAAACTGTCCCAGGTGTGGCTGAAACGCTGGGATAGGACACTGCTGGTGGCACATCTGATTATCAGCCTGGCAAATAGAGGCTGAGCTGGGCAGGCCCAGGGAGCCACTTTCACCATGACCTTTCCTCCTGCTCCCCTGAACTATGGGTCCATCACCAGAACCTGCAGGAATAATTTCACAGGGGAGAAAAATTAAGAAGCAAAACTCAAATGATGTCAGGCAATGGTTGATGAGAAGGAGTTGGTTGCATGATGAAGCAGAAATGTAGGAAGGTGTCTTCTAGGTGCTCTGTAAGGAAGTGTATGATGGATGGTTTGTGTCAGATCCAAACCTTTTTGACTGTATTTCTGGTTTAGCTGCAGCTTTTACCCAGTGCTGGCAAATTGACTGACAAAGGAAAAAGGTGCTGACGTGAGACTCAGCTCAGTGGTACAGAAGAGAGAAATTTCTGTGGAGCCAGAGAGGGAATAACTCCACAAAAGAGAGGGCCCTCTAGCTGGGTAAATGTAGAGGTAACTATATTCAGGCTCTTAATCCTTACACTTTGGGAAACAGATCACTCTACTTGGCATTGCATAACCCAGGCCAGTCACACCTAACAGCATCCCAAGCCTCAGCCAAGGGCAGAGACAGGAAAGAGAAATCAGAGTAAATAGATCTCAGGATTTCTGTGATCTCCCATGCATGAGGTAGGGTAGGAGAGTAATTAATATCTCTCCATATGCTGATGATTTCCTGGTGCTGATTTCATCCTGGTTTTTCCTCCTGAAATACACAGCATGATGTAACTATTCCTATATTTACACACTGCCTGCCACCTTCCTCTTATCAAATATTTTTCTCTTCATGCCATTCTTTAATAGTTTTATGGCTTGCTTTGGCAGAGTCTTTATTGACCATTTCCCAGCAGGGAAATAAACAGATACGGAGCCAGTTTTCATTCACAGTTATTTCAGAGCTCTCCTTCACAGCTGGTGAGCAAGAACCTACTGTGCTTGGATACATGTGAGAGCCTTCCATTAGATGTGTTATGGGACCAGAACCCCTTACATGGACCTTGGAGGCAGGATTTGCCTTCAACACAGCTTGGCCACCTTGGAGCCTTGTTGGGAGCTTGGCTGGAGGGTTGCATGGGCTCACCAGGGCTCAGGGGCTGGCATGGTTCTTTGTAGAGCTGGTGAAGAGGAGGTGAGGGGAAGGCATGTGTCTCAGTGTCAGGAGGTTGGAAGGACTTTGCTAAAACTAGCAGCTTGTCTAGGAGAAGCAGCTAACCTCCTGTGGGTTTTGAGATGTGTTAAGCTGTGGCCTATTACAGAATTAAAGTTGTTAGTGAGCATCATGATACCAAGAAAGCACATTTATGGATGGGAGAATGTAATTAATAATGGGAGAAGAAGAAACCACAGTGAGATCCTTCTCTTTCTGGTTTTGGGCAGGATGCCATACCCTTATCAGACCTTAATTTAACTTCTGTGAACATGTACAGCTTGGTTCATGCTGGGTTCTCTGGACATCACAGGAACCAGCACAAAACATTTATGATCAACCTTCAGAGCTCTGTATGGCCATCATCACCTGAACTATTTAAACTGATGTTGGAAGTCTGTACCTTAAGGGGAGAGAAAAAAAAAAAAAAAAGCATTTTTCTCTCCCAGTTCAAGCTAAAGAACTCCTTTCTTTAGGATTTTGTGGATGTTTAAAACTTCAAAATGTACATGGGTTCAAGCACATATTGGATATTTTTGTAAAAGAGAAACTATTTATGGGAATTAAATACTCAGAATTTGTGTGACCTTTAGCCTTGGAGAAGCATTGCATATATTTGTCCTGTATGTACAGGACCTTTTGCACCAGGACTGGAGAGATTTGGGATATACCTGTGGAAATGCCTTCACAGTAGATCTACAGTTGCAGGCAGCAGATGGCAGGCAACACTGGGACACTTCTGGAAATGACTCCACAGTGGCTTCTTGATACTGGTGACTTTTTACTTCTCCAGTGGGAGAAAACAGATGGACCAGGTCTGCACCAGGTCTGGAGGCTGTAGCTGTAGAGTGGTGCAGATGCACCTTAACCACCGACCGAGGATGGTTGCCCAGGCTGAAGGAGGCCACACTCAGCTTGTTTCCTTCTTTTCATCACTACTAATTATTCATTTCCTGATCTAAGCCTGGTCATTTGAGTGCCACCTCCCAGGTGAGCTGTGGAAGAGTATCCCCAAGTGGGTTGCTGGTAGCCGTCTCGTGCACTTGGCGTGGGAGACTCCTGCCTTGTATCGCTCTCCTCCTCCCTCCAACACACCCTTTCCGCTGGCTGCAATTCAGAAGAACCTGCTTGCCCGCACAAAACTCTTACCCTAACTTGAATGAAAATAGTGATTAAGAAATCAATGCACTTTCACAGAGGCCAGAGAGTTGGTTTGCTGAAGGTTCTGCATGGCTGTTCCTTAGGAGCTGATCTTTAAACTGATGTTGTCAAAAGCAGGATGGATTGTGAGAAATTTCAGGGTTCCAGGTGGAAATAAAATGGGAAAGACCCGTTTTGCATTTCTGGAACTGTGAAGCAAATACACAGTTCAAAAACAAAGCAAGCTGGGAAAGGCATGGAAGTTGCACATGGAGTTTTTTTCAGGCTGATCTTAATGTTTCAGCTCCCCTCTCTTTAAAGGTCCTGTGTGAAACTGCATAATCTTATCATCTTTTAATTAGCACAAAGGCATTTTGTTTCTATTGACACATAGATTAATAATGACCCACAGGTACCTTTTTGTTGAATGTGAAGCACTTGTAGTTTATTATACTGATGGTGAAAAAAGATGTGGGAACTAATATCAGCCAGGCTTGAGCTCATATATTTTACCTTGCAGTAAGATAACTGCTTGTTGTTTATTAGTTCTCCCCCTTAAAAAAAAAAATAATAAAAAAAATTCTTATTTGTTAATGGAAGTAAATCTGTCATGGTAGCGTAGCCCAAAAGTTGCTCTGTAAAGGTAAGAAACACCAGGTTGTTATGAATACAGCAAAGCACAATAAATGTCATTGTGCTTCAAAGATTTCTGTCCTTCCTCTTTTTGCTGGAGAGGGATTGATAAACAAGCAGAGTGCTGCCAGGAGTACTGGAGATGTTCAGCTCCTGATAGGGGAAGAATGCGCTCTCAGGATCAGCCTTTTGGTTTGTTCTTGGATGCACGGAGGATGATGGCAGGTCCTTTCTTGCAAGACTACCCTGAAATTTAGCCTGTGTGACATTTGAGACAACCCGTCAGCCAGCACTAAGGTTGATATTTATCTGTCCATAAAGGGTTGACCTTGAATTTTGTCCCTGGAAATTGCAATGTATAAGCTGCTCTGTTGAATTAATATATGATAAGGTTCATTATGATTCATAAGGGCAGTCCAGCCCAGAACACAGTCATGCAAATCAAACCAAGAGACGCCATGGATGGTCTGTGAGGTCTCATGAACTTCTGCTGACAGTGGACGGATGCTACTAATGGTCTGCAAAGAAAACCATGACCTCATACTAGGATGAGAGGTGAGATGAGACCAGGGAAAGGAAATCACCAAGGGAGAGAGGATATTACTTTCCTGTGGCATAAAATGTGTTGTCATGGCTTCAAATGCAGAAGTGATATGAATGTGTACAGCACCTCAAGCCTTCACTTGCTTAAGCTTTCATTTATATATTTATTTATATTTAATGCTAAGTGGAGTCATGTTTCAGGAATGATAGAAATACCTGTGAAAATATGAACAGAAAAGCAAAATCATCTGAATTCTATAGAATTACCAGACAGATTAGGCCTATTTTTCTTGAACTGATGTCCAAACAAGGTGAACAAAACTGTAGCATCTCTGAAGGAAAAAAACAGTCCATGCCTGACCTGCATCATTTGGACTGGAGTGAAGCTGGGAAATTCCTTCTGGTTGTTTGTGGTGACATTTGTGCAGGGCAAAGTCTGCTAGCACAGTTCTGTCCTTGCAGGTGTTTTTCCCATTATAATTGCTTTGATTTTTCCTGCTTTGAAATCCAAAATTTGATTTAAGATTTTGAGTTGAGACCCACATTGGAATAAATTGGGGAATCAGTTCCCTCTGTGACTCATGCTGTAGAAGATGCCTGCAGCTGACCTTGGTGAGCTGCTGACCTGGGCCAACACACTGCCACAGCCTCATGGCACATGCAGAGGGCTGACTGGCCAAGTAATGACCAGGGTGAAAATAACTATCTGCACCAAAGCCATCTGCAGGCCACCAAAATGACCTATAATAAGATGATCCCTCAAGGCAACAGTCTGACCACCAGGTCCCTCTGCAGAGGGGCTATATGAACCTGGGGCTGGTATGAGCTGATCAGTGAGCTTCCCATCACAAGAGAGGAGTGTTTAAGATGATCAGGAGATAGGCTTGAACTACGAACACCTCTGGCTTTGTGGGTAGGTGGGAGAGAAGGATGAGAGCATCCTGGGAAAACTAGATTTGTGGAAGACATGAAGGCCAAATCTCCTGGTCAGTCTGTGCAGAAGGATCTGGTAGAGCTTGGTAGCTGAATAGCTGCTAGGATTTAGATCTGGAGGGCTTGAGGTAGGAAAGTTGTTGTGTCATATTCAAGAACCTGGCTTACAGAAAGCTTGAATGAATCCAGAGGAAGCATCCTCCGATACTGAGAAGGTTTTGGTAAAAGTAGTGCTGTAATTAAGATGAAGTTGTGCTTCTGAAGCCTACCTGCTTGGGATGGAGGAAAAGAATGAGTCAAGTTGTATCAGCCCAAGCCAAGGCTGTTGGGGAGTGGTTAGTGAGGCAATTCATGAAAGGCATTATTGCTCTGTCAGCTTCATAGACTGAATTGCATCTTGAGTGGGTGAGGAAGGAGACTTGTTGGAACAGCCCAGCCTCAGATGCAGGCCCCAGGTAGAAATCTCTGTGAGGATAATGCTTCTGGCTGCCTTCTGAGGTCAGGAGTTTGCTGCTTCTTAATTGGGGCTTTCTCAAGTGCCAAGGAAATTAATGAGTCAATTCCTGAAACTTGTCAACAGATCTATATCCCTCATCTCTTCCCCTCTTGGCAGAATCTCACCTGTGGGTTGAGGAGCACTCTGCTCTACAGAACGTTCCTGGTTGGTGGCTGTGCTCACAGTCCACAACCACACTGCTGCTCCCACCAGAGCAAAAGCTGGGACCACACCACCTTCTGAACACTCAGTGTGGGCATGCAAATGGAAAATCCATTCATGGTGTTCGCCAGCATGTCCATGAGCCTGGAAGGGTGATGCAACAGCCTTCGCTGTCACAGCAAAGCAGTGACTCAATGACCTCTGGGAAAGAGACAAAAGATTTTGCTCTGAGCGTTGGGGCTGAGATTTCCGGTGGATGAAATAGCAGGGCTATTGGAGCACAGTGGGAACTCTTAGAAGGATCATTGTCCCTTGACACAGGCTGTGACTGTGCCACAATTCAGTTGATAAATTAGTAATTTGATCAATTGAAAAATCAATTGATTTTTCAGTCTTTATAAAACCGATCAGATCTGATTAAAGCTCAATATTTTTGTAGAGCTGAACTCTTCAGCAATGGAGTTGCTGAAGAAGTTATAGGTTAACCAATACAGAAACTAAGCAGTAAAAATTATGTTTTTTATAAATGGACTCAAAGCATTATTTGAAAGAAGTAAAATTCACTGACAGCTTGTTAGTTTTTCTGGCTTGCAGCCTCTCTGGTGTGGCAAAACCAAGGGACAGTAGCTGATGTCAAAAGCTATTAGGTGCAGAAAATGCCGAGAAACAGCTGCTCAACTAAAAGACACAGTCTGTGCCTTATCACAAAGTCATACCCAGCCCTATAGCTCCTATCTGGAATTTTATCTCATCTCCCTGGTTAACCATCAGCTTGCATTTATGCTGGAATCTAAAGTCTACTTTAGTAAAGTCAACTAAAGTTGTTAGTAACATAGAGGTGTCATGCCATAAGGATGGACAAAATGTCTGAAATAATTCTTTATCTAAGCTCATAGGACTTGAACACAGAACCCTATAAATTAACACACTGCCTTTGGCAATATGAAAATTTCTTAATTTTTGAGTCATAAATGTAGAGAAAATAGGCTTGCAGGAGGAATGCCAAAAGGGAGGTGGAGATGGCATGGGTAGCATGAAGGTCTCTCATAAAGAATGGTTGTTCCCTGGTAGTCCTCCCCATCTAATTGTTAACAGCAAATCCCTTTGGTTTTTACTTTGGTCAATAAAATTCTGGACTTGGCAATTGAAAAAGAGGAGCAAGGTGAGCCTGTAGGCATTGTGAGGCAGCTGGAGAAAGTAATAATCCTGTTAGACAAAGTATCTGGGAGCATGAAGGAAGAAATGAAGTAGAAATATTTTCTGTAAATCATCTAATTCCACCCTGCTACAACCAACTGCCATGTAAATTAGACGTTAGTATGCTGAAGGATTGTGGCCATATTATGACAGCAGTGATGAAGCCTTCTAGGAAGCACTTGAGACCCAAGGATATCCTGCTCCTTTAGACACAGAAGTGACTTTCCAAGGACATGTGTTTCCCTTTCAGCTGTGTGGTAGGTCCTGGTACACCCAACTCTGAGGGTGGGAAGGGGAGAGGTACGAAGAAGGTTGGAGGGAAGTGCAGATGAACTGTGAATTGTCTTTAGAGCTGCTCTGGTAAAGTAAATAAGATGCAGGCAGAAGGATGCTAGCATCTTTTCCCTAGCCTTTTCTTTTCTGTCCCTAAGTCTTACTACATCAACTTGAAGAATGTAGGCCAAGACTTTCAGCAGTGCCTGAAGAACCTGAGAAAATCAGACTCTGCTTTCAGGTTAGTCTGCAGTACTTGGAGATGATTTGTTGTGTAAGACTTACTAAATGACTTGGAACAAGACAGCTGTCATAAATCACACCCTCTCTTCCGCCCTTACGCTGCTGTAGGTGGATCAAACAAGAACACAACTTCTTTCAAATGTGCAACGTAATCTTACCCTTTCCTCTGGTCTCTTTGTATCTACAACTTACATGGAATTGGCTGTAGATGAATAACTACTGTTCATTTATTAGTAGTTGTTATCAATTAAACTGTCCTGTTCAGTTTCTGGAAGTTGAATTATTGTGGAAGGCTTTAACATCTGTCTGTAACGTGTCATCAAACTCTTCCGTTTACAAAAATACCATGCAGGCTCCCACATTATTCCCAGAAACATTACCTGTTAGATAAAATTGTGAAGTGTAGCAAGTGGGAGAAATCACCCGAAATCATATTGTATGCTGGGAAAAAGGAAAGGAAATGATCTTAAGCTAATGAAGCTGAAGAAAACCACAGGAGTGACATGGTAGTGACTTCTACAACCTTGATAGAAGTAAACTATCTGCATGCATTAATTTCTAGCAGATGCTGGATGAAAGCTGCCCATATGCTTCCTTCATCCTGTTCCACTCAGACTTTAGCAGAACTGCCCATGCCACCTCATGAACCTCACTTTGAATCATGAAGTGATTCCTGCCTCCCTGTCTGGGCTAGCAGACTCCTTTATTTCATTTTTCCATTGAAATTTCTTACAGGGTTTTGAGTCACACCATTTCCCTTGTCTTCCCAAATTCCTACTTTCCTTTCCTGTTCCTCCCTCCTCCCTTATCTGATGCATCATTCCAGTGACCTTTGCTACACCACTGAATGTTTTTCCCATGTTCTCCAGTTCTCAATCCCAAACTCCCAGTGTGATGGCTCACCACTGAGCCCTCTGAATTTTGCAGGAGCTACCTAAAATCTTGGGGATTCAAGGAAAAAGTCTCCCTTGGTGAATCATTTAGGGTGAGTAATTACTTTGGGGTCAGATAGTATCAGAACAAGGAATGAGAAACTGTTGCCTTTCATGGAAATCACGAAGTTTGGTAGACAGCAAACTAGTAAGTCAAGGCAGAAAGGCTTCTCAACCCAAGGTCTGGGTAGCTCTTTAATTTTCCTCCATGCCTTTCCCCTATTGTGCTGCCAGAGGCACAATCCAGGAGGAGACAGCCCCTCTGCTCTGCTCACTACTTGCCGCAGCACTGCCGTACGAAGAGGACTTTTTCTGGGTACCCAGCAATCCAGTCCTTCCCTCTTTCAGGGCTTTGAACTGTGTTTGACTGCTCAAAGCAGTCAATATAAACAGGATGAATAACTCCCTTTGTAGTGGCTGTTCTCATAGCAGGGAAGTCAGCTTGCTCCTGGAAATCACCACCATCCCTTGCACAATGCCTGGTACCCACATGGCCTAATGATGTGTCATGAGCCACCTCTTGCTGAAGTGCCACAGGAGAGTGAGGATGGGAGCCCAGGGCAGTCCTCCTGCACTAAGAGAACTCTGGCTGCCTGGCCAGCCCAACACTGGCTTGTGCCCTCAAGGTGGACAATTCACCTCCCTGCTGTCACATGGGCGTGTTGGGGACCATCATCTTTGGAAAAGACTTTCAGAAATGGCAAGACAGCTTGGTGTGTTCAGAGCTCCTGAGCACTTGGTCTCAGAGTATTTTTATGGAGCAAAGACTCTCTGAAAGACGAGTGTAAAGTGCTGTCTTTGATGTGTCCGGAGCAGCTCTGCAGCAGGATGGCCAATTAAAGGTGTTCCCACTGAGGGTTCATAGAGATGTGTCAAATGCAAACACACTAAGGCAAAAACACAGATGAAGTGTGTGACTAAAAGGTGATTAAAGGCTCCTTTGAGAGCTGTCTACAGTTACTATCAAAAATGCCATTGAGGGGAAGAGAAGGACAGAATATTGACCTGCAGTTAAAAAAATATGCATTCTGCACTGGCCAGCTGCTTTACTTGTCTGGGCTTTTGAATTTACAGTAGGAAAATATGATCTATGACACTGGGCTTTGTGAAGCATGTGAGGATTTAATAAACATCACCAAAATAATAATTTTAGATTGTTGTTGTTACTATTACTATTACTATTGAAACAGATCTCTTCAGTAACAGGCATTTCTTAAATGCTAACAATGTTTTCACTATAATACCAGTGCTGCTAAGATTAATGGCTATGCTGTTTAGTGTTGCAGCTGTTCTGTGGAAATACTTCACAAGTCATCCCAGGTCATGTAAACAAAAATGTATGCTGTCTCTACCAGTAGAAATGGGAAGAAGTGAACTAAAAACTTTTTCAAGATTTTTTTTGTGTGTACTGTTGCTTTACATGACTGAGAGGCCAGCTGTGTTAATGTGATGCTGCTCCTTGGTGTAAATGCATTGACACTCATCTGGAAAGGTTCCTACATAGTGTTTTTAGCTGTTTTTTGTGTTTTTTGTAAATTGAGCTCCATTTCCACCAGTTTAATAGGTGGTGCAATGCTGTTAAAAATCTAGCTGCTGTGCAGTGATCTGTGCTTCAATGCTCAGCTTAAAAAAATCAATGTATACCTCTCAGGTCCATTGCGACCACTTGATGAGAAGTTGTTTCATGCTGTACACACAAGGCATGCTACACTGAAGGGTTACACCATGATTAGTGTAACTATAACATGAAAATATCAAAGCATGCCAGGGTTGAAAGGAGGGAGGGACTGTCCAGGACAGTTTTTGTGCACAGTGTGAACAAATACATTTCCAAAGTTGTCTACCAGGTCTTGATTTCACTGAAAGAGCTATTGCATTATTTTCCAATGTGGTATATTTATAAGTCTTACTCATTCAGAAAAGGGATATGCTAAAAATAGAAGAATTTTAAGGTGTTCCATGATAAATTTGGCATGGGTATGGTGCACTTCACAAAATGTTTGTGAATGTTGTACATGTCTACATTTCTGTGAAGTATCATGTTGCATACATGCCAGATGTTGTGCAACGTGAGAAGAAATCCTTAGGTATCTAGCCAAATTCCTGTGATTTCCTGAGCTAGCTTCCTCCAGCTCTGCTGAACTGAACCGTGAGAAGTGACTCGCTAAACACTTTCAACATGTGGTTCTGCACAGTGGTTTGAGAAGGATCCAGGTATCACTTCATGCAAGCTTGTCTACCAGATAAGTTGCTTTATCTGAGATTTCCCGGGGAGATGTGGTGGTGTCTCCTGACGTATGGCTGCCATGATAACAGCTGCTCAGTCTAAGAGGAGAAATGGCCATTAAGAGAGAGCAAGGGTGGGAATGAAGCAATATTGGTCAGCAGGGTTAGCAGCAATGCTCAAAGTTATCTACGTCATTATTTCATTTTACTGATTTTGAAATGATGATCCTGAACAAAGAAGAGGAAAGGAGAAGGAAGAGTAGCAGCAGCTGCCAGGAGTCACCAGAAAACTGGGTTTGGTGGAGGCCTGCCTGGACAGCTTTCTAGTAGGCCTGCAGAGACCCATTGGTACAAGCAGAGGACCTTGAGAGGCTGAGTGAGGTTTCTCTGCTTTTTGTAGTGTGTGTTGGGCAGAGCTCCTAAGAAGGCAGAGGGTACCTCACCCTCCTTTGGAGCTCTTTTGAGTCAAGGGAGATATTCACCATGTGGACACACTCACACTTCTCCAAGGTCAGTACAGCTCTGGGGAGGCAGGAGGCTTCACCTAGCACATGGGTTGCATGATGGCCATTGGACTGGAAAACCCATCCATACCAGATGTGGATAACAGCAGCCCAGTTACATGAGAGCAAAGGCCAGGAAAGATGAGGGAATGGGCTGTCACCAATGGAGCTGTAGAACAGGAGGGATTCACTGGAGCAGGGCATGTCTCATCCTTTCCACAGTACTTCCAGATCTGTGGTTGCCCACAAATCAAGATCTCCTCAGCAGGAAAGTGAGTTTGGAAAAGGTTGGCAGATCAACAGGGGCACTAGGGGCAGGTGAGGCAGCACAACCATTTCTCCAGGGCTAAAACACCCTTTTGCTCTTCACCTTTCCTTTTGGAAGGTGCAGTACAAGTGCATGCTGAGCTTAGGATGAATCATGCCCAAGGGCTCTGCCAAGTAATTTATTTAACTGTGTTCAGCCTTTATTTTCTTAAAGTTTCTCTCCTAAAAGCCAATCTTATATTTCTGCCAAAGGCAGGCTAATTGTTCACTGGATTGGCCCAAATCCTGGAGTCATCCAGAACGCTGGCAAGAGCCCATTCATTTAGCAGTGTCTTGTAGTGCCTGGTCAAGTGTCATTTTTCTGATTAAAGAGGCCAATGTCTGTGTGTTGCAGAAAGAGGCTGAGAGCAGTAGGGAGCATGTGCAGGGCTCCTTAATGTGCACAGTGAAGACTTAAGTGCAAATGAAGAAACTGTGATGGGAAATGTAGTAGGACCTTGAGGTCTTGCAACTGATATTCATGAAAAATATTAATGTAAAGGAATGTCAAGAGTGGGTCATTGGCTGTTCTTCTGCATCTTTGATTAAAGTGAAGATTCTTCTTTATCTAAAATTCAAGCTCTTTGAGAAGGGGACAAGCTTTTTCAGGGCACTGTGGTTGTGGTGGAAGGTGGCAGAAGTTAGGCTCTGAACCTCATGGGCAGGTCTGAACATATTGTGAGATGGGAATGAGCAAGATCTGCACTGTGAGGACGTCACTGTGATGTGGGAAGGTTATGTAAGTTGTTTTGTTTGATCCTGAGCAAGAAGGCAGGCATAAAAGAGGAATGTGGAAAATGCAAGAAAAATTGTTTTAGCTCCTGGGCTTGTGGTCTTCCTCTGGTGCTTCTCACCCCTTTTTCTTCGTAATGGACCTCCTTGCTCAGTTTCAGGAGAAGCGATAAAGACAGTATCGTTGCCTCCTTCGTCACAGAATAAAGTCTGAAAGAGAGAGCACACATCTGATCAGCCTGTTAGCAGACTGAATGGCAATTACAGACTTGTGCCTTGTAAGATTCTCTTAAGAGAATCTCGTAAGATCACTCACTCTCTTGTCACTTCTGCTTTAAGCAGACTGATACCTGGTAAATGTCCAATGTGACTGTATCAGAGACTTCAGGGTTTTTCATTGCTTGTGAGCAAACACATTTTCCACTTGTACAAGATTCAGTCATGTAGCTCTTTTCCAGCACTGGGGTGACCAGAAAATTCAGATGGATTTGCAGAATCCTCTCCTGCATGTTGTGAAAGTCATGACTGTTCACAGAAAGTCTTGCTGTTCACAGAATCACGGAGGCTGGAAAGGACCTCTGAGATCACCAAGTCCAGTTTATGCCCTCACACCACCACATTGCCTAGACCATGGCACTGAGTGCCACATTCAGTTTCTCCTTAAACACCTCCAGGGATGGTGACTCCACCAGTTTCCTGTGCAGTCCATCCCAATACTTGATCTCCCTCTTCATGAGGAAGTACTTCCCAAAGTGCTGAATTGTGCTTGGCTCTGGCTGTGTTGATGCCTGATGAAATGTCTATAAAATCACTGCTCAGTAGACTGCAGTGAGTGACTTCCTCCCATTCCTCAACCGCAAGATTTGCTGGATGAATCAGAACCTGGGTTTGTTTTGTTTTTTTTTTTCTTTTGTTTTTTGTTTTGGTTTTGGTGGGGTTTTTTTGTTTGTTTGTTTTGTTTGTTTGGTTTGGTTTGGTTTTTTGTTTGTTTGTTTGGTTAGTTTTTTTGTTTACCTGGAAAAGCTATATCTCTTTTAGAGCCTTGCATTGGCAATGAGGATTTGCCACTTGGTCTTGTGGTTCCATTGGACCCACCGTGGCTGCCACCATGCTCAGGGGACAGGATCCAAAAAGTTCCTGCCTTGCTCCTGTGGAGAATCAACACAGAAATAGGAGAAACATCAACAGTCACAAAGCAATTCTTTGGGTTGTGGCATCTGGCTCATCAGGGGAAGGGAAAGGGAAAAACACAGCTCTAGGGATTTCCCCCTCCTCACCACAGCCTTGCTATGCCCAGGCCTGATGTAATGAAACCCAGGCTGTGACTTCATTAGTGACTTGCCATAAAAAACTGATGTGGTGAGCTGCTGTCACAGCCAAGATCAGGCTTGGGAAGTTGTTCTCTGAGGCTGGAGGGCAGTCTGGGTTGTGGAGGCTCTGCAGTATGATGGGGCTGCTCTGCTGGGGACTGTGAGGAGCCAGCCTGGAAAGAAAACTGGTTCCTGAGCTGGGAAACTGAGCTCGATGCCTAAGTGTGAAGAGAGGAGGAATTTTCCCTTTTTGGAATAAAATGGAAAATGAAAGGGCAAGGAGAGTAGTGTGAGTAATGCTTGAAATGAAGCATATGAATAAATGAGCACATAATGTTTGCAAGGTTTAGTTCATCAGTTCCAGGGGAAGTTGATAAGAGGCTTTTCAGTACTTGTGACCTTGCTTAAGGCCCATGATTATTTCATAATAGATTTCATTGTTTTCAAGCATAAGGTTAGGCTTTTGGGTTTTTTTTTGGACCATTCCTTCTGTCTCATCATATTATTATGTCTCATCTGTCTCATCCTACCACACATCAAGATTAAACTTTTTCAAGTAAACTGAACTATTCTGAATATCAGAAATCATTATTAAATAGCAACACTTTGAACAGAGGAAGGCACTGCAATTTAACTTCCAGCCTGAAAAGAATAATAGGCACTAGCAAAATTAAACATCACAAAACTTTGCCTTGTGATCTGTCCTTGGAAAACATCTCTTTATTCTTGGTTGAAGTGCATGATCCAATAAGTAATGTACAGCTGAAATGTCTCCAGACCTGAGCTGCCATTCTGGGTTGGTTCTGCTTTCACAGTACAGTTTTTGCATCCTGATGGATGATACTGTGGGAACTGTCTGCACCACTTCAGTCCCAGGATTATATCCCACAGGGATGGTTCATACATATCCAATAGTGACTTGCCTTTCTGTGCCTTCTACAAATACATCTGCCGTTGCTTTGAGCTGCTCTGTTAATGTCACTGCTGTAATTTTGGAGCATCTATCTGATGATACAGTAATGTTTGGTACATTTTATTGGGGTGCAAAAACATAAACCTCAGATCAGAATGATGGGCAAATGTTTTCATAGCTGGTAGCTTGTTTTGTGCAAGTGCTTTTGGAAGGTGAGGACAAGAAACCACCTCAAGCAGTGGTTGTGAAAATGGAGAGAGCCTAAAATGATTTCCCTTTATTTTTATATTTTATTTATTTTATCCTCTCCATCTTTATGCAGAAATCAAAGCAAGGAGGAGAAGCAGCAAAATAACAGAAATGTAAGGAAATTAAAAGTCAGTAAATTGAAGGGATGAAAAAAATTAAATATTTACTAAATATTTTTAGATTTGAGCAGAGTTGCTTCAAATCCTAAATGTTGAATTGATGCCTAATTCCAAAATATAATTTTCCTTCTATCAGTCCAAGCAATAGGTGATACTGGAAATGAAAATGACCTAATCAGGATAAACTTTTTTTTTTTTTAATCCATAAATTTAACAACTTTGTTGGCATTTGTCTTTTACCTTACCAATGTGTTCTGCTGGGCAGCCCTGTGCTTCCCATGAGCCTCACACAGCCTCAAAGCACAAGCAGCTGCAAGAAGCATTTATAAATTAGAAAGCCCCAGATTAAATAATCTCTTCTTGATCTGCAACTGAATGAAGCTGCTTGGGCTGAGGACCTGGTGATAGGGCTGAGGAAAGAGTCACTCAGCAGCAGGTGTCATATTCAGGCAGCTATTTTGGCTGCTCTGACTCTCCTCTGGAGGATGTTGCTTCACACTGTCTGCAGAGGGAAACAGTGAGCCTATGTTTAGATGCTGTGGACATGGATGAAGGGAAATGGTGTGTAAATTCTGCAGGATATGGCATCTCAGGAAAAATTGATGACTTTCGCCATGGTGGACAACTTCCTTCTCTTAGACCAGAGGAGGAAGGAAGGAAGGAGCCCTTGGCAGCCCAGAAGAGGGGTTGAAGGCTCTGGCTCCTGGCAATTGTCAGACCCTGTTGACTCTCTGCCTTCACTCTCCTAGGAAACACCTGAATTTCAGAACTTTCTCTCATTCTCTGCAGAAGGTGAAGTTGTGGCCAGGGAAACAGCACTTTGCTGTTGATGTTGCTGAAAAGATGTAGCATTGTGCAAAGGATTGGCCTGGATTAATTTTGATTTTATTTATCATACCAGGATTGTTGTCAAAACCCACCTGCTTGAAAATAAGAGAAAATGAAAATAAGAGATGTAAAAAGGATGAAAGAGTCAAGTGACTTGGAGCCTACAGACAGTCTGGAGGCTGCTGCATGGCTCAGGGCCTTGTTTCAGTGAAAGCTATTTAACATTTTGTATAACTGATGGCAAAATTGAACACTATTAATGGGCTTTCTTTATGGCTATAACTCATTCTTATTTCTCAGAGGCAACAGAGTAGAGGCCAGATTGCTTTATCCTGTGGTATTAAAAAGTCTGGGGCTGAGAAGCTTAGTGCTGCTTTGTCAGGATTTTCTCCATCTGGCAAAGTAATAGAATAAAATCATCCTATATGGAGAGCTGCTTTATTTTTTAAAAGAATGGTCTTTCTCTTTCAATTCAAAGTCTTCAGAAAAAGGTGGGGAGTAGGGTGTATATGTGAATATTTTCATTCATTAGCTGCCTTTTCTATATTCAGGAGCTATAATTCCTGACTACCAGACTTAAACCTCTCACCTGAATGGAGGAAAAGGCAGATAGAGATTAAAAGCCCTCTTCAGACATATGAAAGATTTAGAGGGTCCAGAGTGGTGAAGAGATCCCAGGGGAGGTTACAATGTCATAGGTAGGGGAAGATGAATTTTATAAAATCAAATTTCTTTTCTTTAAGTGGAAAAGAAAAAAAGAAAACATGGATTCATTTTTTTTCTTTTCTTTTCCTTCCTCCAACAATTAACAACAAAAGGATATTTTTTTGTTTTCATCAATGTTGCTCAAAACAGTAAGTGAGCATCTCTAGTAATGAATCACATCACTCATCACTTGCTCAAAACCCTTGGAAAGTTTCTTGTGTGTTTTTGAAGTCAAATGGTCAGTCAGATGAAACCTCTTCTGGTGACATACCACAAGTAGCAAATTACTATTAGGAGTATTTTGAGTGTGCTGGCACACACTAACTTACATCAGTTGACAATATCAACTAAACTTGAAAAATTTAACACTGTTTCTGAAACCAGAAACCAAATCTAAGATTAAATGTTTTGATGGAAACAGTTCACCAGGCTCTGGGCATGTAAAAGAAAGAAGGTACTCAAGGGGACAGACTCAAATACCACTGAAAACAGATCTGAGTAGGATCTTAGGGATGAAGGAAAAAGAGGAGAGAGTGAGCTCCTACCAGCTTTTGTAGCTCTTTGGTCCCTTCCCTTCCCGTGTTGTAAGAATTACATTTCAAGTAAATGCTTGTGTTACTGCAATTCATAGAACAAGAAGGATGGAAAATATTCCTTTGTCCTTCACTATCCAAGCCAAAGAAGCTCAGATGACATCTGTCCTCTGGACTGTCCCAACACCCCACCCCCTAGCTGAGGGTCAGGTCTGAAATAATCTTTGGGAAAGTTTGAACCTCAGATCTAAACCTTGGATTTTCAGCACGTGAAGGTGTTTGCGGTGTAATTACACCCCAGAGTGGCCTGGTGTTGCACAGGGTCAAACAGGCAGGACAGGATTCGAGGAAAATGTATCATAATGCGCTTTGTTATGTGGCACAACTAGATTATTCTTTTCATATTTGTTCTGAGAAGGTCTGAAAAACCCAGGTGAGAAGAGAGGCTGAGCACTGTGCATTTACAAAGTCTCTGCTCCAAAGAGCTTAGTATTTAAGTATTGAAAAGTGGATAAATAGTGAAAAAGAAGACTTTTGGAAGTATATTGCATAAAGTCCCTAGCAGAAAGCAGCACAGAAATATCCTGTAAGTCCCATATCTCCTGTGTCCTGTCCCAGAGTTTTTTCTATTGGCCTGACAGTCAATCATTTCCTCATCTTTTCTTTCATACAATCTATCCATAAACCTTCTGCAGAGTTGTGGTTACATGCTTCAGTTGTTCAGAACATCTTAGTTACAAGCTTTGACTCTTAGTTTTTTTGGAAAGACCATGTCAAAATACTACTCAATAAAATTAAATTAAAAAGATTTTCCCCTTCCCCTGGGCACAGGCACATTGCCAGCAGTCTGTTAGTCTAGAAGTCTGAATATTGCATGTTCTTCCCATCATTTGGTTATGTTTTATATCTGTGTTTGCTTAATACTGTTTTAAGGAACCACTGGCAGATCTGGGGGTTATATGCTGGATAGTCCAACAACAATCCTACCAGAGGATCAAACAATCAAACCAGAAGAACCTGTCAGCTGTGGGGCTTGCAGTGTTTTAGGTTTTTGCCTTGGGACACTCTCAAAGTTCCTTGTTTACCCTGACAAGGAGGTAAGACAGGAATTTTAAAACAAGGTGTTACCTAGTAAAAGCAGGCTGTTGTTGAGGGAAAGATAAGTCTGGGCAACAGTGGGACATCAGCCACCTGCTCACATGTCATCACTGTACCTAAAGACCCCCAGAACATTTTCATTGGGAAGAGAAATATCATTCAAGAATTTAGGATGGTTAAGTGTTACTGAGACGCGGTCCTCCACATTGAGGTGTGTCAAATGGAGCTGGAACAAGGTCTTAAAAGTCTTTTCCTGGCACATTTCTGCTGTGCACCATGTGAATAATGTTTGCCTGCTGACATTGTCATTCACGAGGAGATCTATCTTGAGGTCGATAGGTCTGTTTGAACAGCTGGGAAAATGGAAGTTCAAGTGGCAAAAAATCAAATAGATGCCTTGATTCTTTATCACCAGCTCTTGGCTCTTGCATTGGATGTCTTCACAAATACCCTTTTGGACCAGGCTCAGTTTGGAGCTGTTTACAGGTCTGGACACTAGAAAGGAAAGCAAACATATGCGAAAATGAGCTGCTGAGTTCTAATGACCCTATTTCAGCCTCATGTGACTTGCAGCAGTGTAATTCCTGATAAATGGAGATACCCTTTCAGTGGCTTACCTGCAGGAAGCTCTGTGGAAAGACCCTGGACACATGGCTGGGAGTTCAGACATGGAACTAGGGTGTTAAAAAGTTCCAGGGATTCAAACATCCCTTGAGAAACCCAAGATAGGGAGATTCAGTGAAAATGGCCTTCTGCCATGTTTAAAGGGAAATAATGGGGAGGAATATCCATGTGTTTGTGTGCAGAAGGTATACCTTTATTTTTTCTTCTGACGTTAAGAAGTGGGTGTGATCAGAATAGGGGTTTACCAAACGAACCAAGGGTTTCAGGAAAGTAAAGGATTTTTTTACCTATGAAATATTCATTTGGTTAAAAAGCTACTGATCACTAAACTCAAATTGAATATGATAAAGAACCTGCTCTTCAGCCACTTCTGCACATCCCTCCTTGCCAGCTCTGGGCTCTCACTGACCTCTCATGTACGCAGCGGAGGTCTTAAACGGCACTTTCTGTAGAATACCTAAATAGTCTTCAGAGATGTTCCCTGAAGGAAAGAAAAGATTAAGTGACCACTCCATATTTTATTTTCTATATTTATTTATTTATTGTTGTGTAAAATGCTGTCAGCATTTGGCACCTCATGTATTTGCTAGAACCATGCTATAAGCAAAATCAGCAGCAGCTTTAAAGCAACAAACAGCAGCAGCAGCTACAACAGGATGTAGGAGAGGTGAATCCTGATGCTTGGCTTATAGGATCTGATCTGCACAGGGAAATCACAGCAGGGTAACTCAGCTGGTAAATTTATAACAGTCTAAATCTCTGATAGATTGCAGTTATCAGTCAAAAAAAGAAATTATTATATTTCTTATCCTACTTCTTACAAAAATGAAGGGAAGCTTAATCTGTTTTTAAGGTGCAATTACAGCAGGAAGCTTTTAAACATTGAAGTGGAACATGCTTCTCCAAATGGCTCTTCTGAAACGTTGCTCTGTTCCCTCAGTGGTTAAAATGCACCTGTGGCCAGAGCTTTAGGTGAGGTTTTGATTGTTCGTACCTGAACTCTGTGGATCGCAGGGGCAGGGAAGGGGCACAGCCCAGGGCCAAAGGCAGCCGTTTGTCCCGGGAATGTCCCCAAAATCCAAAGGGCTGGGCCGGGGAACGGCCGGGGCTGCCCCGCTGCGGAGCGCCCGGCGGTCACAGACACAGGGGACGGGGCGGTCCCACGGCCACTGGGGGACAGGACATCTCGGTGCCAAGGCTACGGGGGAACGGCTCCCTCACACGGCTGCGCCTGGGAATGCGGGCGGCTCCTCCTGCCGGAACCGCATTCCCGGGCCCGCATCCCCGTGTCGCCCCTCCTGCATCCCAGCACAGCACCTGCACCCCACCACGTCCCCCTGCGTTTCATCTTCTTTCCAGCAACATTTCACCTTCCCATCTGCTCTGTGTAAGCCTTTTCTCTTCTCACCTTCCTGGGCATTCAGTGAAGGGCAGTGATTATACTTCCTGTATTTTGTCCTTGTGTAAAATCACAAAATACTTTGGCTTGGAAGGGACCTTAAAGGTCATCTAATTCCAACTCCCCCCACCCAGGGTACACAAATCACCCAAGTTTTCCTGTGAATTTCTTTATAAAGTTGGTATAAGGGTCACTCAGATCCTACAAAGATCTCTGAAAGACCAGTTAATACACAAAACTGAGTTCTACTAAATCTTGTCCTTACATGAATGAGAAGTCTCCTAAATGCAGGGTGGCACAAGGATCTTAAACTTCATGGGATTCCTGAAACTAAGGGTTTAAAAAAAAGAGATTCACCACTCTAGACCCTTAGAATATCTGCAAGGACTGACTTCTGTTTGTCCAGGAGAAGCTGGTCCCACTCACAAGTTCCCCTGCGTGGCAGTTTGTAACATTGCACCCTCTGCACTCACTGCTGGAGCAGGAGGCTGTGGATATCTTGAAAGAATTGCAGTTTTTCTCTGATTTCAGTAGTTGATACACTTTGGAGAGAAGCAGGTGCTCGTGCTCCAAGAGTAAGTTGTGTATCTAAGTCCCTTGACTGCACAGGAAATCCCCAGAGAAAAAACAAACTTATTTTCCTTATATTAGTCATATCAACAGTGTTTTATTGAGTGCACAGGCACTGCAGAGATGGGGAGATATGGCATGGGATGGGAGAAAACCCTTCTGGCTCTCTTTTAAAACTAAAGCTGTTAGAGTGGTAGTTTCTAATGGAGCCCCCAAGGATTGCAAGTGTCCTGCAAGAAGAGAGAGTATTTTTACAGAACCTGGCTGGAATTTAGGGAATTTATCCCATAAAGCAGAAAATCCTCTGCTGTTCAAGCAGCCTTTGGAAGCTGCAGCCCTGCAGCATCTGCTCAGTAAGCCAAATGCTGTGTCTGCACACACAGCCCAGAGCTGCCAGGAGGCCCATCAGTCATCAGCTGCTTTGGGATATTCATGGCATTTCTCAAGATCTGCCCCTCACTGATCTCACTGCACTCTGCTTTTCAAAAACTGTACTTATATTTACTGAGGTCTGCACAAGTTTTGTATGTGTATATGTCATGTATTGGGTGATATCAGCTGTATTTCTGAGAAGGCAATGTGTGGGGAAAAAAAAAAAAAAAAGATGTTTTATGGAGATGTTTCCTGTTCTTAAGGCAGCTTATATCTGGGTTTTAGTCTTATTTCTCAAGTTAATTCTTTTATCTGAATCCTTTCAGAGCAAGCCAGAAATGACTGAATTTACTAAAGTTCCAGGACTGGTGGGTGGATGTGTTCAATTGAATCACCTAATTGGCTTTACAATAGTAGCAGGGTGAATCAGAAGTAATCCCACAGAAGTCAATAGGATTATGTGATCTTGAAATGCTGTGAGAAGGAGGAAAAGCAAAGCTACATTTGGGACTAAATACCAAGGACATCATACTGGTATCATTGTCCACCCTGATTCATGGATGCTGTATATCAGACTGGTTGAAAGAAACCTGTTGACAAGGAAGGAGTCTTTGCAGGAAGCCATTTAAGCTCTTTTGTCCTAAAGAAGCTGTCAGGAGATCAATCACTTGACCCCTGTCAGCATAGGATGAGCATCCAGAGGATGCATCCCGAAGGAAAAGGGCCATACTCTTTCCATTAACAGTTTTTCCCACTCAGACAGAGAGGATGCACCACAGGACTGAGAAATGGAACTGGGAGGAGCTGTAGCCTCACTGACATCCCCATGATTTCCACCTGCAATGTGGAAACCAAATCCTGAGGTTTTCAGTTTAGGTCCTTAGGGGTCTCATCTAAATTCCTCAGGACCTAAAGAAGCTGTATCTTGCCAGGAGGAACTGTGGGGCTGTGGGACACATGGATAAATGGGCTGCTGCCAGACAGGTCTGAGGAGATGTGACTGCCTGGGGAACTCTCTTTGCTGGTTGCCTCAGTTTCCCCACCTGTGAGATGAATATAATGGGAGCTGGAGAAAGGGCAGTGAAACCAAGAGATGACAGTGACATGCCAGAGCACAGAGTTTTCCTACCCAGACATGGAAAACCCCTTGAATTTTTTTTTTCCTTTTTTTTTTTTAGCCTTGTCCTAGTACCAGGCACCTCTTAGAGTGATGTGCTCTGCAGTGTGGATGGCATCACAGCTGGATGGACACTGCAGGCACAAAAGGAGGTCAATAACCTGAACTTACTTTATAAAGTAAAGAAGTGTGAGCAGGAAACAAAGAGCTTCCAATTCCTCTGTACCCCCCACCCATTTAAGTGCTCATGAAATTAGGCAAGGTGACTCCATACATCTCTGTCAGCCTGCTATACAGGCAGAACTCACCTAATTCTCTATTAGGCAAGCTATCTGAAGTCCCCAAAGGCACTGTTTACTCTCTGCTTCCCGTGAAGTGTCCTGCAAACAGCTGCTGGACAGTAAAGCATCCTGGCTCGCCTGGACTGTCCCAGCTGCGTGATGCTTGCCCAGTCCCAGCTGGCTCATGTCCTCTCCTGGGCTCAGCAGCAGAGCTGATCTCTGCTCATGGCTGTGTCTGTCAGACATGCACCTGCAGAGCCTGAGGACTGTCACTCTGCTCCTGTGTATTGAAAGGGGACTGAACTCTGCCACCAGTGTTAAGTCCTTCCAAAAAGTCAACTTTGGAAGTGCCCCTTTCTTTTTCTTTCAGAAGAACCTCTTAAGAACTCATCACTGCACCCTTTCAGAACGTGTAGAGTTTAAGACCAGAACTGGTGAAGTCTGTCCTGCTTATCAATATGGCATAGGTCACAGAATTTCATGAGCTATTCATCTGAGCCACTGTCCCTGGAGGAATTTCAAAGCTGTGTGGATGTGGTGCTGAGTGATTTGTGATCCTAGGCAGTATTTGCATTTTAGAGGAGACAAATCATGGGTGTTGTTTATGTGTCTTACCTGTCCTGATGGGCTTTGCAATGCCCTCCTTGGCAGGATGAGTTGCCTGAAAGAGAAGCAAGAGAAGAGATGGGTTTACTGGGAGCTGGGCATAGCCATGTGCTTTAGAAGGAGATCTTAAAAGTTTCTCTTGCATCCCATGAACTTTATGAGCAGGGAGCCAGTGCCAGGCTCTTATAGAGCCTCCCAGGTCTCTGAGGGATTGCTGCAAAGCAAATAGCTCCTGCAAGCTCTGTGCCCTTATCCAAACACCATCCTGTCATCTCTCATCACAGGCCTTTTTTTTTTCTTCTGCAGAAAATCTCCATTCCAGACACAGCCAGCAATTCTCTCAGTAAGGTCAGAAATGTGTGTGGGTTTTGATGGGGATATACTGGAAGTGGAAGCCCTGAAAACCTCACTCTGGGGCTTGCGAAACTTGGAGAGCGTAGGACAGAGTGGGACTGGACATGCATGAGAATCAGTGCTGGTCCCTGGGAAGCCAGTAACTGGCTGAAAAATAAAAAGTCAGGAGCCCCACCACAGGTCTGAGAGTGACAGCTTTGTCCTGCTTCACCTCTACATCTCCAAAGGTGGCTTTGTAATTTAAGTATCTGTAATACATGAATTGGTCATTTTCTTTCCCCACACCTATGTAAGACAGTGAAGAAGTTATCTGTTGAGACAGTACTTCTCTCGGTGACCATCCTAAGCTGAACTGGTAGGCTGCTGGGTTCAGAGAAAAAGAGGAACTTAGAGCTGTGGGTTGAAAAAACAGGATTTTCCAAGTTTTAGATCCCCTACGTGACATATTTCCTTGCAAACTCTCATGGATCCTGTGCACATGCATCATTAAATGTGGGACTGAGAACAGCCATCGCTGAAAAGACTCCCAAGGGCCATCAGCCAGTTTCTCAGCTTTGGTCTTGGACATTTGCACTGGGTTCTCCCTCACTTACACTCAGGGCACAAGGAAGAGTAACTTTTCCATGCCATGTATGAGCATTTCTGCTGGCTGTGGAGAATTAAAGACATTTTTGCCTGAGAGGAAAGGGATGCTCTGTTCCCAACTAGATTATCCTAAATGAAATCAGGGAGCAAACCCACTTCTAGCTGCAGGGAAATGATTGGTAAAGTGCTTAAGACATTCTCACTGGGGAGGTGTTCACCTTGCAGCCCTCCCTCAGAGCTGGTGGGCAGGACAAGGCTGAGGGTCACAGCTTGCTTAGTAGTCAGGATGAGAGAAATAAAATTAAAATGTATTGATGGTTTGTGTTCTCACCTTAGAAGTCTCCTCTTGGTTGTAAACAGCAGCTACTGATGTGATTTGCTTTAGTGACAATTGAATAGATATTCAAATAAGACTTTAGAGCTTGCTTTGAAATATTACTGTCATTATGTCTTTCTTTTTTAATAGCAAAAATATTGCATGGGATGCTGTAATTTGGAGTTAACACTGCACACAGTAGGAGCTCAATGAGATTAAATTCTGCAGTGCCAGCTTGGAAAGAATCCATGATAAAGACTTTCACTCCATCTGGAGTGATCTGAGGGCTGCTGATGAAGGATCTCAGTCTTAACTCAGCTAGCAGAATAATCTGAGTTTCCTTCATTAGGGAAAATTATAATCAAGTGCCAGTGAAAATAAGTTTTATCTTCTTCCCTTTAATCATTTTACAAGAAAACAAACGGGTGCCGCCCAACGGTCATCCCAATGACCTGTGTCAGAGCTGTCACTAGAATCACTAGAGGTCTCTGAAGTGTCCTTCCTCATATAGAAAGCCCAAGAAACCTAACCCTGAAAACACAGCACCCCGAAGTTAGCCTTTGGCCAGGGCTTTTCCACTAGAGATTTCCTGCAGTGTTCAACAAGTGGGAGATGTGCTTGCAGGGGCAATTTTCAGTGGATTACTCCTCTCCCTCTCCCTCTCCCTCTCCCTCTCCCTCTCCCTCTCCCTCTCCCTCTCCCTCTCCCTCTCCCTCTCCCTCTCCCTCTCCCTCTCCCTCTCCCTCTCCCTCTCCCTCTCCCTCTCCCTCTCCCTCTCCCTCTCCCTCTCCCTCTCCCTCTCCCTCTCCCTCTCCCTTTCCTTCTTTTAATTTTTATCAGTGTTGTCCACCAGAGGGCGCCAATAGGTCCCAAGTGGAGCAGCCCTGACAAGATTATTTTTAAGCAGAGAGAAATAACCAGCTGAGAGTGCAGGAAGGTATTGGGTGCTGCAGGAGCAATTCTGGTTCCATCAGTCAAACTGCTAAAGAGGTTTGGCATTTTTTAATCCAACAGCCTTGAAGACTAAAACAGCCACTATAAATAACTGTACTGACTTTTAGCATTTGCCAGCCTGGTGCCAGAACAGTGCTGAAAAGGTTTTTACAGGCAGTTTCCAGGTTAAAAATACAAGGACTACAAAATCCATAGATGTGGTGGACTGTCCCAGATTCTGGGCTTTGGACATCCACAGCATTTGTTGCTAGAGGCAGGTGGTCTGAGTGTCTGATATGACAGATCTTGCAGTGCTGCTTTGCAAATTTGTTAAGGTATGTGTATCTCAAAATTACATTTTTTCAGTCTTTTCTGTCCCAAACTCTTTCACTGATTACATGTATCTCTCTGTACACATAAGTGTCTACATAAATGTACATATATTTATAAACCCGGTAGCAGTGAGATGCAGCAGGCAGAAGGGCAGAGGCTTTAGCAATCTGATAACAGTGTTAAGAAGGAAAATGTAGATTATGCACCACCAGAGAGCAGCTATTCTTATTCCAAAGAAAAAGAGTTACTTAGGAAGGCTATAGACGAGCAGATGGCTGAAGCCAAGAATTCCTTCTGTTGAAAGATGAAGAGTTGAACTAACTTTAGCACCACCCACATGTAGATAGTTAAAAAAAATAGTAGGTTAGTTCCAAAAAATGACACTTTCCATGTCTGACATTAACACACTTTGTCACCCTTGGAAATAAGACATAAAGGAAGTTTCTTGGGGTGCTGGAAAATGTGGGGGTGGGTATTGTGTGTATTAGAAGTGCTGTTGGAATCAGAGAAGCAGCTGTGGTATCAGAGTTGCTTTTTTGATTTGGTCTCTTGTGGTGGATTTCCTTCACTCAGAGCACCAAGTTTTGTGGTGATGTGAATTCCTTTTTTCTACCCCGTGTGATTTTCTCTTCCCAATGGTTATTCCCATTGCAAGTGTAAATTCATCAAAAGGAAGACAAGTAGCCAAATTCCATGTACCTGCTATGGGGTTTATGTCCTTCAGTTATCCTTGCTACAATTAGAAATCACACCCTAGAATGGGGCTGACAAAGCAGGGCAGGACAGTCAGCTGCTTCCTCCTCACCGTGGGGCACCACACACTGGCCCCCACAGAGATAACTGTGTTATCTCCAGCACTGAAATTTAGCAGTATTTCGGAGGAGGACTTGTAGGCACAACCAGACCATCTCAGACAGTGGTTGTTTTCTGAGGAAGCAAAGTGAGACACATCTGAAACCAGGTTGCTGGCAACAAGGCACTGGGCTATCTTCTCTCCACCTCTCTCATAACCAGGCAGGACAGAGGTCGGCTTGCCTTGCATCTTGGATTATGAGCTTTCCACTTCCATTTATTGAGGAGAAATCGCATGCTTGAAATTAATGTTAGCTTTCTTTTTCTGCAAGATCTTTTCTCCCCATCTTTGTTACTTCTTTCTCTGCCCTAATTCATGTGGGCACATTTATAATAAAAGGCAGAAACTGATTTTCTGGCCACAGCATATTTTTTTTTGGAAAACAGTAGGTAAAAAAACCAAAAAAACAAACAAACAAACAAATAAACAAAAAGACAAAGAAAAAGACAATGAATGAAGTAAGAAATTGCTTACCGTCCTCTGAGAGGCCAAGACCATGATGGTGGCTAATGCAATGATGAGCAATACAACAAGAGTAGCGATGATGAAATATGAACATGTTTTGGTAGTGGCTCCAAGCCTCCTTGAAATGGTGTCTTCATTATCATGCATGGCTGAGTCATGAGAGTACTTCACTTGAAAAAGTGTTTGCTCTTGTGCTGAGCACATTCTTATATAGTTCTCAGGGTACTGCTCTGGATCTCCCCTCGATCAGGTTTGAGATGCGGCCCATCTCTGTTCCTGGCAGGATTTTCCCCCTTCATCCTGGCTCATGTGATCTGGAAAAAAAACTTCATCACTTCTGGTACAAAGAAAGAGGGACCTGGGGGCGTGAAGCAGAACACAGCTGTGGAGAGGTGAAGGAGCATCATGTTCTTGCTCAGGGATGTTGCGACGGCAGTTTTGTGCACTGCATCAGAGGTTTCTGATGTCAGAAGGTGAACAGTTATCAAGATCAGTCGTGCCCCCTTCCTGGCTTTCTGTCACACAGAAATGGCTGGCTATGCAAATTCTATTTTATTTTCTACTCAGTGCAACTGCAGTCCTGTACAGTACATCACCCCAAAGCTCTACCTCCCTGTTGCACAGAGTAACCAATTCTTACTGCCAGGAGTGTCTCAGAGCTGCCATCTCCAGAATTCTGAATTTAGAGGTGAGGTGGCTCTGACTGTGAAGCTCTGGAGAAGGTAGGTGTCCTGGCATCTTACTGCTATGACTACAGTCTTTCATGAAAACACTAGAGCACAGCACCACAGAGGTTTCTGTTCATTTCCAAAGTAGTGTTTTTCAGAGCATCTCTTATCACCATGGAAACAGGCATAGTTTGTTTAAATGAGACACGAAGGGGAGCAGCCTCCTCTCTGTAAGGTGAGACAACAGTGTAGCCCACCTGATCAAGCCTTCCTCAGGAAATCTGTCCCTCAAATCTGACAGGGTGTATGTGATGGATTCTCACCTGCTGGGTTGTGCCTGATGGATGCAAAATGTCTGGACAGCTGCTGGCAGCAGGGATTCTCACTCCCCCTAGTTTGTACTGGAAATTAGTAACTGAGGGAAAGATTTATACAGGTTTGCCCATGAAAGGTCATTCATCCCCTAAAGCCACCAGTCCTGTAGAGTAGCAAACCCACCATTTGGAAAGGAGAACATTGAGGATTCCTAGCACTGTCACTGCTCCCCAACCTTTCTTGGCAGTGTGACAGAAATGAAAAATAGGAAAATCCAAATGACAAAAATTGTGGAGTGACTGGCAGCATCTACTGTTCATGAAAAGATGGTTCACTATCTCTTGCTTGTGGCTGAGCAGATCCACCCCTCAGCAAGGGAGATGGTCTTAGAGGATAGTGGTAGCGTAGTTTTGTCACATCATGCATGGTGTCATGAGGACACTGTCTTCTGTGAGTTTGTAGGTTTCTGTGGTTGCACATGGATCTTCATGGAGCTCCTGAGAACCTGTAAAACATTTGGGCTGAACTTCCTTATGAGCAGACCACCGGACATTGAGGATTAGTGGTGACAGCTACAAAAGAAAGAGAAATCAGTGAAGGGTGGTGAGGAAAAACAGACCAAATTTATCCCGTGTAAACAAGTGTGACCCAGATTAAATTTGGCTTGTTACTTTCTAAACTAAATGCGGTTAAACTGCTTGTACAGCATTGGAAACCCACATAATGCAGTCAGCTGGAAATGCTGAAAGCTGCTGAGAAGGTGACATCCTGATCTATATGGGCCCAGAGCACCTAAAGGTGCAATGAGATTTTGCTGTACAGTGTTCCTGCAGGGAAATGGCAAACATTCCAAACTGCTCCAAGTAACAGCAGCATCTATGAGTGGTTCCCCTTAGGAGATGGATGAAATACCTCTCAGTGCAGCAGTGAAAGCTGCGGCACAGCAGAGCCGGCAGCTGTTTAGAGAGAGCAGTGCTGAGCATTGAGTGGATTCTTTGTATCTTTGGCAAAGTCAGTGAAGAAACCACTGCATCTCCTTGTTCCACAGGGTTTTTTTGGACTCCCACAGCTGTAGGTGGGGATGAACTTTAAAACCTATCTTTAGTGCAATGGTCTGTTACCTTGTAGTGCCTAAAAATGTCACTTTCCAAACCCTATCACACTGCTAGTGCCTGATTTTCCGGAGCATGGGTCACTGCTTTCACACCTTCTGACCTGTCACAACTCAATAGTATGAGCTTAGGCTGTGTTTGCATCAGCACATGCTGCATCCTCTGTAGCAAGGAACTTTGCATAAAAGGACCAAGAGGGAGCAAACAAGTGAGCCACAAAGCCAGCAGAGCTATTTATTTCTTGGTAGTGTTTGCATGTGACTCTTCTTAGCAGAAAAACAAACCAATGTATCCCAACCCCACGTTAATGTTTACTGACATTCTTCTCTGCTGAACCAAAAGAAACTTGATGAGAACTGGAAACACATCCATGTGGGCAATAGAAATTCACCTGTGGCTGAAGTCTGTGAGAACTGGAAACCTTTCTGAATGACATTAACAGCCAATTCTTTGAACATGCCCAGGTACCAGGCTGCTATGGAGATATAGGAGTGGGGCATGTACAGGTTCCTTTATAAGGTTCTGGATTTATCCTCATTGGGATCTGGGTGCATTTCTCATCAAAACCACCATTCATCTAATTTGCTAGATGAACCTCGTTAGCCTTCCAGAATCGAAGGGATCTCAGAGAAGATGCACCTTGATGTCTCTTTTATTACCTTGAGTGATTCCTAGGAGCCTCTAATTAATAGCCTTAGATAGAAAAGACACTATTTGGATTCTTATCTCCAAAGAGAGATCCCATGAAATGCAGTTATTTAACTGAGTTGCACCTAAGTGCACACATACCAACACATGGGCACATGCAGATGCTTGTAAATAATTTTATACGGAAATGCAAAATCAGATAACTGAGGTTGCTGCACTACGCCATCAGAACACAAGGGATGAATCACCTTGTTGTTGGAGGTTTTTGTTTCCTCTGTTGAATCACTCTCCTGTATTGCACTTCAGCATTACATTTGTACTCCACAACTCAGCCCCAGCCAAGGGACATGGATGCCTGGGCCAAGGCTGATAAAGTTGTCTGGGACTTCTTTTAATTATATTTATTATAATCTATGTCTATTTCATGATTCTAATTCAAGGGTTGCACACTCTGACACCCACACTCCTAACACTGTTCCAGAGATAGTGAAGGCTGTTGCCATAAAATGGTCTTTTGAGGGAGATGCTGCGTATCTCACCCAAGCCTTCTGCTCCTGCAATGTATTGGAAGGTTTCCAAGAATAACAGTGTTCTTCTCATGTTGTTTCTCAAATGAAAATAGACATCTGATGGAAAGAAAGTAATAGGAAAAAAGAGAAAGGTTAGAGCTGCCCTTGCAGTGTTAATTTTTGAGAAGCTGTGCAGAGTTCATTAGTGCTATGCAACTGTCTTTTGTGTTCAAGAGAATTATATCACTCAGTCTGGTAGGGGAATAGAAAAAACTGCATATTAAATTAATTGGAAAATTAATTATAGAGGTGCATCTCACCTACAGTATAAATAGGTGCACTCTCCAGGTGCTGGTGCCCACAAAGGCTTCCTGAAGAGGTCCCCAGTCTTCTACAGAGCTGATGTGACATGGCTCAAGAGCCTGAGCACACACATAAAAGGCTAAGCTGAGGAGATCTTAGCTTAAGTGACTTTTCAAAACCCACACTAAGCATCAATGATAAAAGTAGGAAATCCTGCCTCTTTCGGAAGAGTGGAGCTTTCCCTCCTGATGTGGAATTGGAGGAAATCCTAAGAATGAGTCAAGAATGATGCTTCCAAAAGCCTGAAATGACGGAAGTCATCTGGAGCTTTTTATTCATGACAATTAACACAAGGTCAGCTTAAAGTTATTGGTAGCTTTTGGTTAAGAGCTTGGTCCTGGAGCTTTCTAGTGCCCCATATCTATAATTTAAGAAAAAAATAACCATAAAAAAGCTGCAAGCTCCCTCCTTGGGGCAGTGCAGCACTTGGCTCCAGTCAGCATCTCTGGAAAGAGCTGCTGGAACCCCAGCCCTGGGCAGCTCATGGTTCTGCTCACATACTCTGTGCTGATCAGCAGCTTTGGAGGAGAATTTTTGTGCAGTGAATTTTCCAGAGTTCTTTGGCTTCTCGCAGGCTCTTCTCATGGATAAGGGGCAAGATTTTCATCAGGGTGCTGGATGAAATGCCTCTTCTCTCCTCAGGCTCTGAAGGCATCAGTGTAAGCTAGCCAGAGCTTTCTGGGTGAGTGATTCATCCTGGCTCAAATTAGTTGAGTTAGGTGGGGTCAACCAGTTCAGTAACATTTGTGTCCCCAACCCATATCACAGGATTATAGAAACAGTCTAGTTGTTTGATCTGGGTATCTTCCGTATATCTAAAGGCAGGGAAAATAATTGAGGGAACCTGTGATATAGGAGCATGAGCTTCATTAGTAGGCAGAGGGCCAGGAGGTTAATCATATTTTTTGTGAAAAATTGCACCCACCTTTGGTATCACCCTTCTGAGGGTGGCAGACACCAAATACACATAAAGCATCATGTTTGGGAGGGAAATGATGGAAGGCTGTCATCAAGCGGGGATGATCCAGGGATTGAGAGCTGAGTCAACTGGAAGCAGCCAGGGAGGAGCAGTAAGAGCAGGATAAGGAAATCAAGGCATTCTGTCACACAACAGCCACAACTCCTGGGGCATGATCACCTCTGTCTGTTCAGTTACATAAGCCAGAGAAAATGTGTAAGTCACAGGAGAATAAAAAAGTAAAATCAAAATATTCAGCCTTGATGACAGCCTCTCTTTGCCTCTAAAAAGGTAAGTGTCAAGCAAATTACTGCATCTGCCAGAATTTTCATGAGAACAGTTACCCTAAAAATAACCAAAGCATTTATCAAAGCTGTATTTCTTCACAAGGACATAGCCACAATAGATCCTGTTTTGTTTGCCCTCTGTGGAATTTAATTTGGCATTTCTGTCCTTTATTCCAGCCACAGAGTACAAAATCTCTGCATTTCCATTGATATTCATATCATTCAGCTTCTCTTGAATTAGTGTAACTAGGAACCTTAGCACTGTCAGCCTCAATTTATGCAGAAAAAATTAATCTTTTCTGTTCTTGAATTTTTGCCTGCCAGAATTCCTTTCTTTCTTTGATGCCTCTATGCAAATGCCTTAGCACTTCCTTGAGCATCCAACACACAGCAGATTTTTCCAATGGAAAAATAGTTTTTTCACCCTGTCCAGAAGAGCTGGACAGTGAAATACCCCAAGGACAATGGAGAAAACCTATCCACAAACACCATTGCACCAAACAGCAAGGGGTTTTCTGGAAATACTGCTGCTCAGACTTCTCCAGACTGGAGGCCTGCAAGCCTGCATGTAGACTTGTGGTGGTTTACAGAAAAGCAGAAGGAATGCCCCAAACCAAAGCTCAGCCACGTGCTCAATGGTGTTGCCCTATAAATGGCTGCACTGGGGTACCTGGGTGTCCCCACAGCCACTGGACAAATCTCCAGTAGCCAAGGGGCCATGGAACCACCAAACAGCAGCTGTGGCTCATTGAATCAGTGGAAGACATCGCACCAAGCAACTCGAAGTGGTGCTAAAATCCATTAGAAAATCTGAATTGTGGTTTCATGCAAACCCTTTTCCTTCTTTGAGCCCATCTAAGTTCATGCCCCTTAAATTTCACTCTCAGTTTCAAGTGTGAATGAAGTCTGAACATCTTCAGGTAAAACTCAGCTAGACAAAGCAACCTACTTTAGACTAGTTTCAGTACAACCTAAGCCCAACCACAGAATTGCTCATGGTTTCCAGAGCAAACCATATATTTCCCCAAGTTTTTTCAGAGTGTCATTTCTGAAAACTTCATGGAGCCTTTTTTTATTAAAAAAAAAAACAAAACAAAAAAACAAAACAAGAAGTCTAAGCACTTTGAATTAACTGTCCTATGGATTTGAGTTATTTGTACACTTTTGTCTATTGGACTATAATATTGCAAGTCTTTGCTATGAGGCACCTGGTTGCAAAGAGATACTTCTCTGTACTGTGTGACCCCCCAACTGATGTTAAGTAAAAATAGATGGGGTTATTGCCTCTACTCGGCTCCTGAGCTTTGGGCTTGGCAGTGGCTCTTTTATTAGCCTTCTTGGTACAGTTTGAGCCTTGAATACATAACTGAGAGGAAAAAATCAAGGATTCTCTTTGCCATGGTGGGAAATGTATGGATGGTGTTGGCATGGCACAGACAAGTCTTCATCTTTTATATCCCAGCGTTTAAAGAAACTAGGAAAAAACTGACTCCAGTGTTGTTCTCTTTTATTGATGAACTGTGGCTTCTTCCAGGAGAGAATAAAACTTGGGTAATTTGTAAGTCAGGCCTGGGAACTCATCAAGCACTTGTTAGCTCAGGCTACTCACACATGTGTGAAGGTTGTGCAGCAAGGGCTGTGAACGGAAAAGGCAGTTTCAGCCTTGAATTCATGATAGTCAAATAGTAGATAAATGGAAAAAGGAGTGAGATGAAAGACTGATAGTTCTAGAGACACACTGTAGAGAATTACTCTTGAAATATAATGTATTTATGGTGAAATCCAAGCAAATGTGTGTGGGTTTTGCTGGATACATTTCTGAGGTCTGTGTCTTGCCTACTGAGCCAATTCTGTCACCCAGGATCCATCAGTACAAATTCTCTGGCTGAATTCCTTAGAAATTACCTTAGCACAACTGAACCAAGAAGCTCAACTAGACTGGAAGATTTCATTTTAAGAGCCAGCTAGCTTTCAGTTCAAAGACTTCAAGTCCTGATATACTTGCCAGTTGTTTCAAGGACTCATGCCAATGTTTAACTAGCTTCAGCCTCACAGATTTGCTTCTGTTTTCTATTGGATGGACAGACAGACAAACAGAAAGACAGAAAAGAAGAAAATCTTGCAGTTAATTTTTTTTTTTCAGCTCACCTGTCATTAACTCTTTCACTAGTCAAAACTTTCTCTTTCTTAAATTCACAGGGACTTAGGTTTAATTTTCCTTCTCTTTAATTTGAAGAAACAAAGAAGCCAAATTGCTCCAGTTCCATTCAGGCAAGGTATTTTCTTGACTCTGTCCTGCCACTGCAACAGTTCATCAGGGAAATTCTGTAGCAGAAGCTGTTTCTCAGAGCAGTCAGGCTGGGAAACTACGAAGTGCAGTGCTGAGAATGAAAACAAACACAGCCAACAACTGAATGTGAGAGGAACCCACTTAAATGCAAAAAACATCCCATTTTCTCTGTGGTCACTGTTAAATGTAATCAGAGGGTTTCAGGACGTCTCTTGACAGGCTGGTTGGGTTGGATTTAGCTGTTTTCTAACAGGTTGGGCCTGTGGTTAAAAAGGAAATCTGGTCTCATCTGCTGGCTATGCCTCGGCTGTCCTGCCCAGCCTGTGCTGTGTCACCTGCTGTGTCCCCTTTTTCCAGGAGCCCCAGAAGAAGGGAGCACACTCAGCACCACATTCACGGGGTGAGAGCTGTGGACACACATGGCCTCACCAGTCTCAGTGTCCTTTGAAAGAAGAGGATGATTTTAGACAAGCTACTAATGGCTTTGCCTTGGGTTTCTTAGTCCAGAAGCCCCAAAGAAGAGGTGGGAATTGAGTGAATGACCCTTTCATAATGCACACACTGAACGTGTCTTCTGTGAAAGCTTTGGGAAGAGTCGCCTCTGAACCTGGCCCTGGGCAGAACCTTTGGGTCTAGAGCCATACACATAACTCCAGCTTTTGACAACCCAGAACTCAAATCCTTTTACAAGAAAGATCTGAATGATCTCTTACCATTTTACAGACAGAAAAACTGAGGCAAAGATGGAGCAGTAGCTAATGGAGCAGAGATGCCCCCAGCTTTCCATAGGCAGATGTGATGGACATGGGAGATGGGGTGGGTTTCTACCCTGAACTCCTGCTAAGGAAAAGCTCTGTAGGGGCTTGTGACAGTGGATTGTCCTCACCTCCCTGCTGGGTCTGGGCAACCCCTTCACATACAGCCAGGCAAGGCAAGGAATGAGGGAAGGAGTTTGGTGAAGATAATGAAAAAGAGGAGGCGGAGGTTGTGAAAAGAGATGAAGCAGCTTTGACACAAGCAAAGGAAACTTCATGTTTGGAACTTCAACAACTTGACTCAACATTTCTGCCAGAGCAGATAAACATCTGTCTCTTTTATTACTGGGAATCATCTTTTTTGTGTGTGTGTTTATAAATAGAAAAAGCATATTGCCTCATGTTATTGCCTTTGCTTCCTTTGCCGGCACTGTGATGTGCCAGGATGGGAGAGCCACAAGCCAAATATAGGTCATTCGTTCCTCTATGGTGAGGGAGGGACAGCACAACTGAACCACTTCTCTCTGCTGTTATTGGTGTTGCCATATGATATTATCTATATGTCTGTAGCTATTTTCTTACCAAAAAGCCAACTTAGGCAGAAATAGCAAGACCTCAAAGTCTGAAAATTAGCAATGAGAGAGAAAAGCATCAATAAGCATTGGGGCATCTAGAAATCTTTTAACCTTGACAAAGCCTTACTGCTGTTGTGGTAATAGCCAGCAATGGAAACATAGGGTGTTGGTGACTGTGGAAGTGTATTACAAGGCAGGCTTGTGAATTTGCAGTCTGAACAGTCAATACAAACTCTGATGGGAAGCAAAAACACAGAGCAGAGCACTGGTTATCTGGTCTTCAAGGCTTTATCTTCCAGCCTGAAGTACATGAATTGCCCTTGCTTGCCTGGAGCATCCCCAGGAGTGGGCAGCAAAGCCCTTCAGTGGTGATGCATGCAGGATGGTCCCACAGGGAACAAGTTTGGCTTTGAGGAGATGGAAAGGGAGGACTAGCAGGAGCAGACTTGCTCTGCCTGCCCAGGTGGGCTCCAGCCGTGGTGGAGAGTCTCAGCAAGTGAGAGGTGGTAGCAAAAGGTGCTGGGAGCAAAAGGTGTTAAAATTGAGCATGGTGGAATGGGAAGGTGCTGCTGTAGGATTCTGGGAGCAACTTCACTGTGCTCTCATACACCCCATCCTGCAGAAAGACCCAGGGGCATGCAGCCCTTCCCAGGACATGACCCCTGTGCCCCGTGGGGAGACACTAAGCATCTCAGCTTTGCCTTGGGCTCATCTAAGAGCAGGAAATCTCAAGATGGTCAAAATTATGAATAGTTAAAAGAAGACAACAATATTTACTTGTTGAAAATGCTGAGGCAGACTTTTTTTAGGTTTGTTTTCATTTCAGCTAATGCCAGGTCAGTTTTAATTCTGATCTGCATACATTCCCCATCCCTCTTCAGGCAGGCACAGTGAGAACACATTTCAGAGTTGCTGACAGATTTCTGGTGTGGTTTTGTATGGTTTCCTGAGAATCGGGGGACTGTTCTTGTTTTGCAGTTTTACAGAAACCCACAAGAATGCCTAAAGGGTTTTAAAGCCCTAATAAACAGGCAGGTGTTGTGGGAGGTTATAGAGGGGCAAAAACGGGCAGTATGGCTCAGCTGCTGATCCCTGACAGCAAACCCCCTATGAAATTACTTGAAGCTGCAGTGAGGGGGTTTGACCCATCAATGAGGTTATGGAGCTACAAGAAAAATGTGGTCGGTTTTACTAGCACCTGTGTCCAATTCCTCTCAGAGGTCCTCCCACAAGGCTGCATGTGCTGTACAAGATGATGCAGAAGGAACAGGAGGAGGGAGATGGTTGTGTCATACATTCCCTTGGGCTCACTATTACTGTTTTTGAAGGAAAAACAGTAATAAAAGCTTCAGACTTCTTTCTTTCCCCCCCCCTTTTTTTTCCTCTTTCACAAGGGACATTCAGTGGAAACTTATAGCAGGAAGGAGCCAGGCAGTCTCTATCTACATGCTGAGCTCATCCCAACCCCTGTGCTCAAGGAGGAGAGAGGACAGGACAGGGGCAGATGTTCACATAGAATCATCAAATGTTTGGTTGGAAGGGACCTCAAGGATCACCTGTCCCAACCCCTCTAATATGTCTGTTTATAGGAAGTGTCTCAGCACCCTGTTGAGCTGAGACTTGAAACTTTCTGGAGTGGAGGAATCTACCACTTCCCCTTGGAGACCATTCCATTGTCTGACTGTCCTCATGGGCAAAAATTTTCCTCCTTTTTTCAAACAGAATCTCCCAAGGAGCAACTTGTGCCCATTGCCCCTTGGGGTGGCAGCTGAGGGAGGAGGGAGGTGATGATACTTTTGACTCTGCAGGGCTTTGCTGAACTGAGCAATTGCCTGCCCCTGTGCTGGGATGTTGACACAGATACCATGGAAATCCCTAGGAGCAAAGAGAGCTGTTATGGGTTTGTTGTCTCTTCTGAGTAACCCCTTGCAACAATTTTTCTATGAGAAGAAAATCAATAATATAAGAAGAAAGATTATGAAAACATTCAAAGTACTGGAGGGCAGTAAGTAGCTCTTATTTTGCACCATCCCCCCTGCCCACATGTCCCTGGAGAATACTTATATTTGGATACATTCTTTTTGCAATTATACACGCAAAGACATAAGGAAAACTGCTTTCTGTAAGTGTTCACCTAAGAAGAAAACAAGAAAGATGCAGAATCAATATTATGTGATGATTTCTGAACCAAACCATCTCTCTTTACCCAACCACAGCACCGCACAATGGGTTTTCACTTTCTCCCAATGGCTTTGAAAACATCCTCATGCTGAGGAGCAGAACGTTTCAGGTTGATATTTCTGTACCTGTATTCTGAGGAGATCTCAGAACAGAAGTCACTTCTGTGTGACTTCTGGTACACCTTTTTCTTGTAGATAGGTAAGGAACACTGAAACATTATGATGTTAGAGCATAAAAAGCATCTCTTGTAAGAACAATTACATGAATGAAAAAAAAAATCTCATTGCTTCTACAAGGACTGTCTAGCCTTTAACTTAGTAAATTATAAGTAACACCAGTACCATTTAATGCTGTCCACTCAGATAGAACCAATGTAAACAGTGAAATTAAGAGATGCCAGATGTGAAAACTGACCAAAAATGATCAGATTTGAACAGTAGTTCTGGTTCTCTGCTTTTTAAAGTCCAATCTAAGAGTCTTCATTCTAATTTGCTGAGTACCTTCAGCCCCACTGGAAGTCAAAAGGAAAGTCTGCAGCTGAGCTTGGCTGAAGAAAGAACCCTTGAAACATCTCACAATGTCCAAGTAGGAATGAAGGCTCCCAAAGTCACGGGTGACTTCCATAGAATGGTTATGCTGGACAAAGTGAGAAGCCTTTCTGCCCATCTTGGTCCTATCTACACAAGTTATAGGCTTGAGACTATCAATATCTTTAAACCATAAAATAGGAAAGAGTGCACAAGGGAAATTTAAAAATATGGTGCCAAGACTGCACTAGTGACTGCTCATACCTTCCTGTGGTTCAGAAGGATGTATGTTTGCAGTAACTCCATTAAAATAAGCTGTGGTATTTTGTGAGGAGGATTTTTCCTTTCTAGTGAAGTCCATCTGGCAGCTTACCCACAAGTGTGCAAACACAGCAATGGCTTTGGCGCTATGGTGCCTGCTCACAACATTATTAAGGTGCAGAACTTCTGTTCTATGATAGATGAGAGGGGATGGATTTCAGTTGCAGAGTGTTTGTTTTCTGTGCTTTTTTTTTTTTTTTTTTTTTTTTTCCAGGAAGAGATAACTGAATCTCAGAACGGATGCACTCCAAACTCTTAAATGCTTCAACTGCTTATTAGCTGCTTGCTCAGTGAAGAATATTCTTCCTTATATAGGCCTTTCAAAAACTAGGTCAGAGGATTAACATGAGTAGTAGTTCTTAAAAAATCCTCTTTGACAGCCTGTCTCCCTTTATTATTTTCTCACTTTGCCTGTTGCAGATGTCAATGTCTGCCAGCTTCTCTCTTGGTTTCTGCTGGGGTGAGCTGTGATGACCACAAATGGCAGCTCCATTCTGTGCCATCGCTGCAGACTCTGTGAACACTGTGCTCATCTGGCCTGTCCAGTGTGTTTGACCACTGATTGTCTTCTCAGGAAGCAGAGGTTGTTTTGCAAAGAAATGTGGCAGTGACACTCCAAGTCTGGGCGTTCGGTTGGTTTGTCAGTGGAAAAACATCTGAAGGCAGATGCCCTGATTGTACTATGGGATGGTGTGCTCAGGATGTGATGCCTTCGTTTGCTGAAGGTCCCACACCAAGAAGAGAGCAGCTGGGCTGAGTGCCAGGCAGGGTGTTAGATGATCACCTAACAGGGCCCAAGAGAAGCAGCATCTTCCCCACTGGAGGTTCTAGGAGGTTCTAGCCAGTCACAGTCGCAAAACTAACTGAAGCTTTCTATGAAATATTTTAACTGAAACATAAATCTCCCCAGAATATTCTTGCTTTTAGACACTGATGTTAACTCTGAAGGATCACACATAATACAGTTGTGTTGATGGTACACTTCTTGCCATGCTGTTTACAGGAGATATCTTTCTGTGATATGTATATACATATCTATATTAAATCTACATACCCCCACATATTTCCATATGCCAATCACCAATAAAATATTTAATAACTGTTATTATACATCCACTTGTCTGAAACAAGTGATTTGCCATGAGGAACACCACATACTATTATCATATATTCTCTTTATATAAACACTTAATCTGCTTCCTGGCCTGTATGCACATGCACATCAGGACTAAACTGACATAAACTAAGCCTCTCAGTGTAGGTTTGAAATCTCTAGATGTCCACTTAGCAATGTGCTCTTAACTCCAGAAATGCCAAGTGCTCAGCAGCCCCAAAATCTGCTGTGTCTTCAGCACTTTGGAAAGCTGACCATCTGGGAAGGAGCAGAGTCTTAGCAGCAGGCTCTGGTTTTGCAGCTAATTGTGCAGCCTTCAACTGAAAAATAAAGCAGCTGATGTTTCTTTGGACAGTAATGCATGCAAAGCTCACAGCTATTTGCTACAGAAATCTTAAACTCTTGTTTTTTATGTTGCTGTGTTGGCTTTGCAGTTGGAATGAAAGTCCCTCGTCAGCCATGTGTATCCTCTCTATTGTTTCTTCATGAGCTCCATGGTCTAAAGAAGTGTACACACAAGTTATTAATTTTTTGTTTGGGCACTAACTGCTCAGGCAGCTGAGCAGGCTGAGGTTTTGCTTTCTTTTTACCTTCTAAAATCCAGACAGCCCATGGGTGGCAGCTGCCTTTGGTTTTGTTGCCTTTGTGCCAGAGCCAAGGGGATAACTTTATTTTTGCTGTCTCACATTTAAAAGAAAAATTGGTTTCTTGTCTCAGAGGGTCCATATGTCTCTATTTCTGCTGCACTGTAAAGTTCCCTGGGTACCCACACAGGTGATGCGATCAGGTGATGCTTATTCTTTGTTCAACTAAGTTAAAGAAAGCAGACTTCTGCTGAATGCAGTGTGCTGCAAAACCTCCCAGATCAGTGCTTTATTGAGATGGGAACTTCAATGAGAATTGCTGGACTGTAGCAAGGAGAGAAGCTCTAAAAGAACAGATAGTTAAAATCCTTCCCTGAGAGAGGCAGAGCTTTTCAACCAGGAGCATTAAACAAAGCTAGAAGTGCATGATTACTTTTTCCTTTACTTTGATGGCATTCCCCACCTGCTAAGGCTTTAGGCACATGAAGAAAGCTCTGACCTGGGATAAACACCTGTTGTGTTCTTCCTTCCTTTTCTTTTTCTGTAACGTACTCTGAAGCATATAGATAAGTGAATGAACTGACTGATACAGGAATCAGAGACTCCTACTGATGAACACACTACAAGAAGAAAGATAAACTTTCTTCCATCACACACTAACAGAGGAGTGGAATGTGGTACCCATCAAAACGTTCTGGAGTATTGGTGATTTCTGCTTGCAGGTAGTGTGGGGCTGGTGGGACCCAGCAGCCACAGGCAGTTGCTGTCAGCTTACCAGGCACTGAGACCCTTGTTCCACCTGAAACCTCAGTGGTTTCTGCTCCCTTTTAAGCTTCAAGAAGAAACACTGGAGTTTATGCTGAGCTGGTAGCACTGTGAGGTCTCTGTACCAGTGATGCTCAGCTCAACACATCCCAGCCTTGCAATGATCATAGAATCATAGAATCATAGAATTGGCAGAGATTGATGATATAGATGTAGATGTAGGTGTAGATATATATATAAATGTAGAAGATATAGATATAGATATAAATACAGATATGCTGACACAAATACAGATAGATACAGATATAGATATAGATGATATAGATATAGTACACACATATATGTACACACACACTCTCCCTCTCACTAGTGCACAAGGAATACACCTTAGTACAGATGGATATTTGTGGGTAAATGTCTCTAGAGCCATGAGTAGTTTCCACACATGCATAGGTACAGACATATATGCACACAGCTATCCCTGTATCACCTGCTGCACTGCAGCTGATTCAAGGCACTTCCCAGTAGTGCTTCCTCAGCACTCAGAGCATCATTTGCACTGCCAGAAAAACTGCTGACAGGGTGCAGGACATGAAGCCAGCCCAAAAAGGTGCTTAAATCCTGAGTGAGCCATGGCCCAAGGGACTTGACAAACCCCCAGCAGTGCACACTGGCCTGTGCAAGACAAGCAGGAAAGAAAACAAGGGTGAGAGACTGCACCCTGCAGCACTTCACTGCTGGCTGGGGCAGAAGGAACCAGGGGTGTGTCATCTGAAGTGATTTGTTACATCCTCCAGTACATGGGATTTTAACAGGGGAGTTTCGTGCCTGAATTCTTTCTATGTCTGATGGCATGATGGCAGTGGTGAGACAGTGCAGCTAAAGGCACTTGCAGCACATTCACACACTCCCTTACAGCCACACTGGTACGCATGAGTGTTGCACTCCAAAAGCAGAGCAATCCTGTCTCCCTTTGCAGCTGAGAGACTCTAGTGCTGTGGTGTGGAAACAGCACCACATTAAAGAGTTGCTTTTCAGCTCCATAACCCAAACGAGATGACCCTGTGTTTGGGACTGGGGAGATGGTTTGGGTTGAAGCAGGTCTTAGAACTGAGGTTTTTGCGCAGATCAAATGAAATTTTAGTAGCTGACAGACATTAAACCCATTCAGTGAGAAGAGTTTAAAGAAGTGGCTGGTGCTGAGAAAGTGCTTGGAAAGAATCTTGGAAAGTAAAGATCAGACTGGTCAGGAGTAATCACAAGTAGAAACTCAAGATATTCTTCCCTATAACATACACTCCTCCCACCCCCAATGTCTCCATGCATCTGGGTATGGCTGTGGCTGGAATATATTCACACAGAGGGCTTCAGTGGAGACCCCTTTGAGCTGACAGGACACTGCCACAACACAGAGCTGCTGCCTGTGCCGTTGGTCTGATGAACTTCTTCAAAAAAAGCACCTGCAATTAATTTGACTGATGTGAGGTGTGGCTTTTCCAGATGTTCTGGCTAATGCAAGGTAGAGGATAAACAGAGCTTGTATTTAAAACGTAAAAATTGTCATCTTGGGCATTTAAGCTTTTTACTTTTTTTTTTCCCCAGGGAAAAGTCACATGGTTCAGGGTACAGTCTTCTTTTTCTTCTGCTTGGACGAGAAACAGTCTGTTTCACATTATTTCTTCTCTTTCTCTGCCACTTACAGAAGCAGGAGAACAAGGCACTAAGTAAAGTAAAAGTAAGGAGGGAGGAAGTAAGCACTTTCAGTCCTGAAAGTAGTTTTAGTTTAGACAGTGGACAACATTTCAGGTTAGCCGTTGGTTTTAACCCTTTCTGCACAACTAAGAAGAGGAGAATGCCTTAGGCAAAGGGAGCCACAAAAGTGGTAGTGAAAGGGATTATCTGGACTGGAAACAGCCACATGTTGTCTTGGTCTATTTTTTCCCTCCTGAGCTGTCTTGCTCTCTTTCCTCTTTGCAGCATAGAATTTACAGTAAAAACACAGGAAGCTGAATGATTTCCACTGAGGAAAGTACCTGACAAAGAAGTGAGGGAGTAAAATCATCGGGGCCCTTTGACTTCATCTCTACCCATGGCTCTTCAGTGGTTTCAGGCAGAGCTACTCCGTTGCAATGAGACAACTTTCAAGTGGTTTTGCCTGTGCATGATAGGCAAAAGCGTTGAATTTCCCCTGCAGCAATCCAAGCACAAGTAGCACTGAATTTGTGAGTAACAACAGCTTAGTTACATTGCATGTTGTACACACAAAAAAAGCTACAAACAACAGAGCAACCCTTCTACCCATTAACAGGTGGTGATCAGGGATCATTCTGCACACACAGTGTGGGCTTTGGAGCCTCCTGTCTGTATCCAGAGACTGAAAGGCTAGTTCTTAGGAGCTGTGATGAGGTGCACTGGCAGGGAGAGGCAGCTTGCGAAGTCCTGTCTGTACAGCACAGCTAGAGCTGCCATTTGGAAACTGTCCCCTCTGCTCCTCTTCACTTCTGAGTAGCCAAGTTGGAGAAGTAAAACATCAGCAATAAGGAATAGGACTTTGAACTCTTATGTTGCAAGACCCCTTTGAAAAGCTTTGCCCAGTTTCTGAGGTCCTGAAGAGGGATTTTTACCCTAAAAAAATCCTTCAATGTCACCTAAAAGGTCACGAGTGTTAACTCTTCAGATAGAACCTCACTGAGACCATGAGTTCCTCACACTTTAGAAGTGACTAAAACTGAAGTGTTTTTTCAGGGTGTATGTGCCTCAATGTGGGAGTACAAGGGATGAAAGACAGAGACTGAGCTTGGGTAGAACAACAGCTTCATTGTTCAACTATAATGTAATGACTTGCTCTAGATTTTTTTCCAACTCCTACTACCCCAAGAAAACCTGTAAATTACAGAAGTGTTGAAATGTTTAGTTGTGGTTGCATTTTCCTGCTCCATCCTCTACTCGGTTTGTCATTTCCACTGCAAAGTGAAAGACAACTGATTCATTTTGCAGAGGGAACATGACTGATACAAGTCTGGATGGACACTCATTCTCAGCCTGGTAGAAATTCCTCACCAAGGCTGGTAGCGAAGAGAAAGCCTCTTCACTGTACAATCATCAGGGTTGTGTCACTGCTCCTAAATTTCTTGGCCTTAAGCCAGAAGCAGATTGTGAGCAGCTGAGGATGACCTAGAAAGCCAGAGCAGCCAGAGCTGTCCTTACATTCCTTACATCATCTTTTTCTTTTTTTTTTTTTTTTTTTTTTTTTCTGAGAACAGTCTTTCTTCCTTACCTAACTCAGCTGCTTCTTCACTGCAGAGTGATCATGTTATTCTTCTGGTTTAAAGGTCTGATTAAGATTTGGTTTTTTTATAGCGAGGCTGTCAGCCTTCCAAGAACAAAGATCATATGCACAGCTTTTGATGATACTTGCTTGCAGTCTTTTGGATACAAACAACACCTTATCAAGACAAACGATGTTGTACCTACACAAAGCTGCTATTGCACAGCTACAGGCTGAGATTTCTTTACCTGGTGAAGCTGCAGGGGGAATACCGATGAAAAGGCACATGAACAGAAGATTGGAATCAGGAAGGTTTCTGAACATACTTTTTTTCAAAGAAAATGATAAGGCAATCCTCAAAAGGGAATATCCTTAGCAGGATCTCTAAAGCTGCTGACGGGGTCACGTCATCTTCTTTTTTTTTTTAACTTTATACAGGTTTTTTTTATCCTCCACTTCTGATAAGATACATTATATCATTGTGCCAGATCTCTATCAAGATCCTATATATGTAACACCATATGCAGGAGTGTACGCCTAGCTCCTCTTACAGCAAATCAAACGTAATTTTGAGCAAAGTGACATCCTTGTACAGAAAAGGTGAGAAATAGAAGGTGTCTCCTGCTACAGATGACTGCAATAGTTTCTGCACTGATGCCTTGGTTTTGTGGGTGCATTTAGCTCAGCAAGAGGTGACTAATTCCTTTGATTAATAAACAAAAGGAGGAGAGGAAAGGGAGCTGCACCCAGAAATGGTGCAGCAGAGGAGGGTGCTCTCCTGGTGTCAAACTGAACCTACAGCAAGGTTTTACTCTAGTTTTGGCAGATGGGGGAATTTAAAGTATCTGCCACATCTGACATCACTCTGGTGTGCTGCACACTCAAGCCTGGATTTGGGAAAAATGCATCACTTAGAAATCTGAATCCCACAGAAAGTCAGAGAATTTCATAAGCTGGAAGCTGCTACCAACTTAAGCCTCAGTCCCCCGAAATTACCTATCCAGCTGCTTTTTGCCTGCCTGGCTTAAGGCACTTGCATCACCCAAACTTCAGTAACAAATCCAGGTCTGGGATTTTTCTAAGACTTCAGAATGAATGAAGAGCTCTGAAGGGCTGGGAATGCTCCCTGACTGAAGGTCAGGAGCAGGTGCAGCAGCACTGGAAAAGGTGCTTTGCCATCTACCTGTTTCAAAAACCACCCCTTATAGTTAGAGTTCTAACTCCATAAATCCCATTCAATTCCCTAAATATCTCCTTTGGTGCCTTTGAGACCCTGGGTCTTGCTACCTAAATACACCAGCACAATGATGGCTTATGTTTTTTGACAAACCAAGCAGACAGCAAATTGGTGCACTGGTGACAGGTTTATAAATAGATTTCAAAACTAAGGGTGTATTAATAGCTATTAAGGTATTCTCACAAGTTACAATCAGGAAAGTAGAGAGAAAAAACCCAGAAGGAGAAGATCCTTTATGACAACCCATGGCAGAGCTGCTTGGTACTAAATCAGGCTTGTGTCAGCTCTGAAGGGTGTTTTGGCAAGTGCTACTCCAAGAATTTGCCATTTTCTCTCTTGCAGCAGTAACCACGTAGAATATCAAGCAGGGAATCTGTCAGTGGGTAATTACACAAAATATCTTTCTTGTGTGCAGTCTGTTTGCATCACTTCTGGAGCAAGCTAGGAATCAGAGTGCATCTCCAACAGCCCTGTATGGATCTGCCAAGCTAAATGACATCACAGCCAGATAGAGTCAGCTTTGGGATGTTACTAGAAATGGGGAATAATTTCATAAATGTCAGTTCTCCCTCTGAATATCTGAAAACTGACTGTAAGAGCTTTCAAGTCTCCAGTCATACCGAGTTAGTGCCATTTCCTAATAACTTGAAAAGCATCTTGAGAGTGGAACATATTTCTTCATTACTGGATTTGATTTCTTTTGCACTGCCACTCATTTGCTCTGGCAAACACCAAAGCATGGCTATTAATTACGGAGAATTAATTTACTCTATTGCTGCAGCTCAGCCCCTTGACAGTGAACAGGAATGTCGAAGGAGACTTGTGTTCCCTGCGCAAAACAAACAGCTTCACTAGTTAAACTTTAGTTATGGGAGAGGGAAAGAAAGAAATAAATTTAAACAATATTAATGAGGAAAATAAATAGAATTTTCTCGTTGATGAGTGCTTCTGCTGTGACTTTGTTCTTGCAAATCAAAACTAAACTTGTTTTCACCAGTGTCCTTGCAGAGTTGCTTCTGAGTGGCCTCAAGGCAACGCTTTCCTACGTGCCATTGGTTTTGCTAACAAAGAGCACTGAGACACCAACAACAGCCTGGGAGCTGAGAGTCCTGGATGGCACCAGAGAAGAGAAGCTGGATACCTATGGGACTGCCAAGAGCTGCAGCACGGGGCAGATAGGGACAGACATACGGACTCCGGGTGCCATCTGCTGGCAGCCAGGCTTGAGTGCCATAGGAGCTTGATGTACAGAAGGTCTCCAATGTTTTACTGAGTAGGAACTTCCCCCCCTTTCCCAGCCAAGCACTGCCTATTCCCAGCCGGGAAATCCTCTGCACCACTGAAGTCTGGTCCTAAAACCTGCTGAGTGATGAGTAGCTGCTCACTCTGCGAGATGTTTCTTGGGCGATGGATTAGAAACACCTTCAGAAATGGGACATTTTTGAAATGTAGTTGCTGAGAGTGCCTGTTAATCAAGCACGGTACACAGACTTTCACTCTCCTGTCTGCAGAACCTTCGTACAGTAGTTCCTGCTGTCCTGGGGCTCTCTCACAGCAAAGCTGGTCCCCGTGCACCGTCTAGAATAGGGGTTCCTCGCCAGGCTCTACTATCTGTAGCCAGTGCTACAGGCTGGGGACAGAGTGGCTAGATAGCAGCCAGGCAGAAAGGGACCTGGGAGTCTGGATTGACAGGAAGCTGAACATGAGCCAGCAGTGTGCCCAGGTGGCCAAGAAGGCCAATGGCATCCTGGCCTGTATCAGGAACAGCGTGGCCAGCAAGTCCAAGGAAGTGATTCTGCCCTTGTACTCAGTGCTGGTGAGGCCACACCTTGAGTCCTGTGTCCAGTTCTGGGCCCCTCAGTTCAGGAAGGATATCGAGGTCCTGGAGCTGATCCAAAGGAGGGCAACCAGGCTGGTGAAGGGACTCAAGCTCAGACCCTATGAGGAGAGGCTGAGGGAGCTGGGGCTGTTCAGCCTAAAGAAGAGGCAGCTCAGGGGAGACCTCATCGCTCTCTACAACTCCCTGAAAGGAGGTTGTAGCCAGGTGGGGGTTGGTCTCTTTTGCCAGACAACTTTCAACAAGACAAGAGGGCAGGGTCTTAAGTTGTGCCAGGGGAAGTTTAGGTTAGATATTAGAAAGAATTTCTTTACGGAGAGAGTGATCAAACATTGGAATGGGCTGCCCAGGGAAGTAGTGGATTCTCCATCCCTGGAGATATTTAAAAAGAGACTGGATGTGACACTCAGTGCCATAGTCTAGCAACCGCAACGGTGGTTCAAGGGTTGGACTCGATGATCCCTGAGGTCCCTTCCAACCCAGCCATTTCTATGATTCTATGATTCTATCTGGAATGCTGCCAAAGTTGCAGTCAAAACTGTGAAGGAAATGCCCCTGGGACATGACATTTCCCAAAGGCTAATGATCAGCTCAATTGCAAAAGTGCATTAATCAAAATATTTCAAACAGAAATAATAACAATATTAAAAAAATATAAATACTTGCTAAAAAAATAGGAATATGGGACCTAAGGATGAAGGGAAGTGATCCTCTCCCTTGTTCCTTTTCTCCCTCCTGATTTTGAAGTTTGCTTTTTGCTGGTATTTCCCACGGACTTACATTTCTGTGTCAAATCAACATTAATCTGACCTTACCCAATAGCTAGCACTTCACAGTAAATCATTTCCCAGAGCTGGTGCTATTCACTCTCACTGAAAGCAACTTCTTTGCCAGCCAGGGATCACCAAGGAGGAAGGAGAAACACTTGCTGTTTGGAAAGTTCAACCTTGAAGTAGGGCAGAGAGACTGGATTAAAACAAAAGATCTTTTATTGTCTTCAGATGAAGAATATGATACAGAGGAACTACACATAGGTTTCATTCATATAAAAAAAAGAGAGCCCTTTATTTACACAAGTGTTCAAACTTGCCAATAGTGCCTAAAAAAACAACTCTGCCTTTCCTTTGTATTTTTTTGCTATCCATTTTCACCTAGGTGGAGCAAGCATTGGTCAGTAACACTTAGAAAAACATGTAAGAAGCTTTTGGGCATGATTAAAAAAAAAAAAAGGAAATTTGCTCTAATAGTAACCAAATTGGGTGTTTCACTGTGACAAACCTGGAACAATACTTACAACCAATTACTGACAAAAGGAACAGTTTTCATTAGGGACTCAGCAGTGTAATCATTCTCAGCCTCTCTTTGACTTCCCCATTTAAGTAAATATATCCTGGACATGCACAAACTCAACATGTATGAAAAAAAAAAGGTAGAACTTTATTTAAAAGTAATTGTGCTTTTATTTATATATATATATAAAAAATTACAATCAGACACTGTCCTGCTGTGTTTCTGAAAGCATGGTTCTCTTAAAAATGACAAAAACTTAGCTTATTATCATTATTATTATTATTATTATTATCACTTTGTCATTATATTAATAATATTAATCTTATGCTTAAGTTTAAAACATACTATTTTTTCCTACCCATCCCCTACTTCTCTGTGGTACTTGATATATATATATATAAAAAGGCTTTCCAATGACCAAAGACTTTGAATTATAACTAATAATAATAATAATGATAATTAATCATACACATTTCTGGGTGTAAATTATGGCTGGTTCTAAAACAAACTACCAATGTACAAAACTGTTCTCCCTCCCCCTGCCCTGGGCCACCCAAGAGATAGACTGTGGAAGAATTTAATCCCAGAGGCTTTCTGAGAAAAAAAAATAAGAAAAAAACATACTACCCTTGAGATCGTTGTCTTTGGTGTGGAGGACACAAGTGCTGGGCAGCTGAAAGCACTGGGACAATAAGGCTTTGCTGTTTGGACTGCTGCAGAAACCTCTGTAGGGCCAAGGGTCACTGATGCTTTGGTACATATCAGCTCCTCACAACCCAGTGATGCCAGAGGATCTCCCCACACCCCCATTCTACAAAACTCCCCAATCACCCTGCCCCCAGGCCCCTCTTCACCACCTCTGGGGCTTTATGCTCTCTTTCGTCTTCCTTCCAGATTTCGGAAGCTGGAGGGTCTCATCTTCATCTCTGCAAACTGGATGGAATATTCGTGGCCCTTCCAGTGGAACCAGTTAACACCCTGCAAAGACAAAGATGAGTTGTGGGAGGTCACACAGGTACTTGTCCTGTTGTCAACCTTTACTGCTCTTATTTCAGCTTGAAAGCTGCTTTCTAACTTGGGTACAACAAAGTATAGAGGCTTTGGGAAGTGCAGGGCTCTGGCCACTAGCATGCACAACCTGCACAGACAAACCCACATGTTGTCCCCCCCCAGAGCTGTCAATTCTTTGTCTGGTGTTCATGGCGGGAAGAACATTTTGTTTCACATGTTGAAAACTAAAATTTCTCCCTGCATACTTGGAACCTTCCCTTGAAAAATCACACAAAAGAGTCAATATTGCACCAGCAGCCATGAAATTCTTGTTTTGTGAGCAACTACCCATATCTTTCCCTATGATCCTTTAGTATGGAGAGTGGGCTTGAACTGGTCCTCTGATGTCTGGCTTGCTGAACCACCTGATCCATAATGCAATTCCCATTTTTCTAATACATTATGGAAGCCTTCAAACACCAAGCTCACCTGACTGTGGCTGTTGTCACCATATCTGCCCATCAAGTTGACTCGGTGACAGTTCTTGTACCAGAATGCACCCTTGTATGACAAAGCACAGTTGGTGATGGCAGAATCATTGTCCTTGTCAAAGGTGGAGAAGGACCTTCCATTATGGTATGTCATGGAGTCACCTGGAAGGAGGAGACAAAAGAGCAAAGTCAGTACTTTGTTTAGTTTAAATTATGTGGTCATTCTGCAGGAAATGTACTATGCCATGCATCCTCTGTAAAGCCTGGATGTTTATCAAAGTTTGTAAAAATTGACTTCTTTCACTACAGAAGGAAGTACACAATTTTGGTTGTTGGAGGAACATAAAAATATTTTTTCCAGGTGGTCTATAATCCCCAGATTATTAAGTGTTTTGTCATGCAGCTTAGATCCTGCACTTCTTGCTGATGCTGAAAGCTGGATTTTGGGCCTGTACAGAAGGCAGTGTTGGACAAACCAAGCCCAAAGGAACCTTCCATCCACCGCACAGAGGGAGTCAAAACCAAAGGAGTTGGTTTCGTACGTAGCTGTCCATGCAGTACAGCTACCCATCTTCATTAGCTGGAAACAGGGAGCCAGGGCAGTCAGGGACATGTCTGTCTCTTGCTGACTTCCCTCTCCCAAAGCCTAGGTGACCATTTACAGTAGGTTGCCATAGGAGCAGCCTTCAGGGCATGTCTGAAGCAGAGCTCATGTTCATGTTTCAGGATCTGTGTTGCTCCATGTATTAATCTTAGACCTGAATGCTTAGAAAGTTGGAGGATTGAATCCCACTAGTACTCTGTAGCAGCTACTACTGCTCTTTAGCAGTAAGTTTGCCTTAAATAGACATTAATTCTACTACTGCTGCACATCCTTTGTCTTTATCACTACTGACTGTTCATAAAGTTCATGTGATGGTCACAGGGCAGGGTCGTGCACCTAAGAGCATGAAAAGTAACTCTTTTTAAAACATTCTGTGGAGCTGGATTTCTGCCTCAGTCCTCTGAAGCCCTGAAGAGGACTTAGTAAGGAATTCAGGGGTTTGCCCCAGTATGATTACAAAGGGCAGATGATTTGTTCATCAAAATTACACATCATGTTGTAGCAGGACTTTGCTGCTTGTTCCACTAACAAGAGATGAGGCTGTGCCAAGCTGTTATTAGCTGTATAATGACAATGAAGCATTGGCCAAATGAAATATGTGGCTGTTTAATATACTTGTTTTACTTGTTTTAATACACTTGTTTTAATATACTTGTACTTTTTTTTAATATACTTGTACTTTAATATACTTGTTTAATATACTTGTTGTATATTCTGTCATAAGCAAGCCATAAAATCCAGCACCTAAATGACTGGTGGGAGATTTAAAAGCAGAAACATCCCATTTATAGCTATGTTCATATTTCAAACACCTACCACACAAGAGGCATCTGCTGTGATGATCCGCAACATTCACACACTTACCTTGAGCCGAGGGAGGAAATTACAAATCAGAAGGGCAAAAAAAATCATTTCAACTCACCTGCTGTGCCACTGTACCCATCCACTCGCAGACGGTATCTGCTCTTCGCGTCTCCAACACTGAACCGCTCATAGACAGCATAAGCCCTTTCCCCTCTGTCCTGTAGGTCCACACGCAGCTCATACTGGCCCTGTGAAGTGATTTTGTGGAGGTTCTCGAGACCTGAGGGAAGAAATCAACATTCCATTTGTCTCACCATGTTGATTTGTCTCTGGGTTACTTATCCAATAAGGGATTCTTTGGAAGGACCAGGGCGGAAACAGTGGTGTGGACAGGGAGCTGTTCCAGCAGTAGGGCAATGGTAGCACAAAACCAACTAGATGAAAACAGACTGAGACCTCTTCAAATCACAGTAGGAGGTAGCCCTTTGGGAAAAGGAATCAAAGTGGTGCTGTGTGATCATAATTCTCTTTAATTTGCAACTCAATAGAATGCTCATAGTGGCTCCTAGTCTTTTGGGCTTTTTTTTTTTTTAAAAAAAAAAAAAAAAAAAGGACAAATTCTTGCCACTTACCTATCCAGAATTCATCCTTAGGATCTCCAAAACCAGCCACATAAGTCTTCCAGTTCTTGTAGAAATCTTCCTTTCCATTCTGACGCCTCAGGAATACCTGCAAATGTCACGTGCAAGAAGTGTTATCAGCAGGCAGCCTTTGACAGAAAGGCCACCAGACATCTGGCTTTTACAAATGCAGAGGCTGACACTGATGTTCCCCTACCCTTACCACCCAAAGCTGCGGTCTCACTGCAATTACTGAATTGTACCCAGTTTGATGGATTCTCCTTGGGTTTTGTGTTTTTTTTTTATTTCTAGTTTGTCTGCTGGGTTCCCAGTCTTAGTGACCCCATTAGACTTTCGGTTCCTGATCTCTGCTATTTTAATAGCCCCTTTGCAGTTCTGTATTTCTGACTCAAGACTTGTTAAATCCTCTAGTCTCCTAGCCAAGCATTTCTCCAGTTCCTTTTCCATTCTGTGCCCTGGTTACTCCTGACATGCTCAAATTTGAGGACATAATTTGCTGTCTCAGTGGAATTTGTCCATGTGTATAATGGCCAGGGAAGCCTGGCCAGCCACTATGCCAAGTAGCTTTTTCTGGCCCATGTTTTAACCCTCTTCACTGTTACTCTCTTTCAAACGGAGCCATTCTACCCTCTTCTCATCTAATCAGATGTTTAAAAGGTAAGTATCACATCTAAGATGGTAATTTTTGCACACCCTACTGCCAGACAGATTAGTGTTTTTCTGAAGTGTTGAAACCATGGATGTGACCCGCTTTTTGGACACACTTCTCTCTTCCCCAACTGCATTGGGGAACCTCATTGTAGGCACCTGGGTGTCCTACTTGAGATAAACTTCCCCAAATTTATAGACAGGTCAGCCCTACTCTGACAATGGAGCACTATGCAGGATACTAGAGATGAGCAGGGATGGGACCTGCTACCTCTGCTCTTAGCACAGGGAGTTTTGTGTGAGGGTGGTGAGGGCCCTTTCCTTCTTACTCACAATCCATCCACCCCCATCCTCTCCCATGTCACAGAAGACTTGCAGAGGCTGAGCCTTGTCTCCATTCAGGTAAACTGTGTAGAGCCCAGAGGCAGTTTCTCCATTCAGAAGAGCCTGGGAGCAGTCTTTAGGGTAAGGGTAGAGAAGACCACCTGCTCACACACACACACACAAAAGAAAGAAACCTTTAAGAAATCAGCAAATACAAGGAACTTGTTGAATATAGATGAATCACAAAAATATGGCACAGCCAGGCTCAGAGCACAGGAATGGATTTGTAATCAAATAGATTCACAGTAAACAGCAGATTATGTACATTTTTCTTTTGAATATGCTTTTGCACATCTGTCTATACTGAAGAACTGTCCCAGGAGCTGGAACAGACATGCCTTGTAGTTTTTCAAAAACCCATCTTATTAAAAGAAGGAAAAAAACCTGTCCAGAAATCCATCTCCTCAGCCTGCTGAACTGACCTGTATGTGTGTGGCTTGTTTCAGTTCCAGCTAAAAGGCTGATGTGTTTTAACAGCTTGCTATGCATTAACACAGAGGCAAATCAGGGTGTCAGTTTGGATTTTAAAGACTAACATTCATTTTGATATTTTACATGGGAAAGGCAGGATGTTTCATCAGAGAGAGGACCGCAGAGGTGACGTGAATTGTTATAAAGAAAATAATTTCATCCTGCCAGTATGGGGAATGTCACTGCAGCTCAGGGGAAACTTGTGCACCAGCACTACAAAAAAATGAAGTGCATACTGACAACTGGATTAAAAATTGTCTATGTGGTCTGTGACTGCTTATTGCAGAGCTCATCTCTGTCCTGAATGTAGTAACTTATGTTATTTCAGCTGTGCATATGCTCTAAAGTCCTTACTTGTGGTGAAAATAGTCAGAATTGTTTTGCTCTTCAGAGATCCCCTCAGTGCCTGGAGTTTAATTGTGTATTGGGTAGATGGGCTCAGGTCTGTCAGGCTGTAGGAAGTTGTGTCAGGGTTTAGGATGACTTCCTATGAAGAGGAGAAATAATAAAGGGAAATCTCAGTGAGAAAATCGTAATAACTTGAATTGTTACGTATTTTAGTTTGTCACATTATTTTTTGTGGTAGTTATTTCTTACAATTTTAATCACGTGAATTATGTAATACAAAACTTCTTTTCCTCTAAGACTTTTATCAAGTTAGCCTTTAGTTTGAGAAAAGTTGCCTGGAAGTGAATGTTTACCATCATAATGTATAAGCTGTGTGGTTTAAACACAAGTCAGCATAAATATTTACATACCTTGAACATATACATTATATAGATGCTACTGAAACTCATAAAAAACTTGACAAGAGTCACCCTTTAGGAGAAGAAAATATACTCCAGTTGTCAAAAGGCTTTAGAATGCTAATTTTCAGTTTGTTTAGGGAATTTACATGCCTGAAAACCAGAAATCTTCCTGATGTACCAAGGTGTGCAACCAAATATATCTGTTATTTTTGCCAGGATTCATCCCATCCATATTTAAGCATTTAGTGTAATCTAGTTACATAGGATCATACAAAAATTATTGGTGAGCAAGAAGTGCTTTGAAGGGCCTTGTCCTTCTTTAGACACCTCACTTGCAGAGGGAGTGATTCTCCTGAGTTTAGGAAGAGGAATCCCATTACTTGGGTTGTGTGAGTTCATTCCGTGATACAGGTTTTGAGTGAGGGACAATGGTTGGTTGTGCTTTTATCTGTATTGTGGAAAGAAAACTGACAAAATTCAGGCTGCAATTAAGATTCTGTTTCAGAATATAATACAGGAAAGTACTTAAAGCATGTTCTAAGAGTTCAATCTAGCACTGCATCAGGTAGTTAGATTTTGCTATGTTTAATTTGAAGCACATGATTATCTCTTCCATTGCTGAACATTTCAGAGCATCTCTACTGCCCAGTTTTGAGGCATAGCCCCTCCAGTTTGGTTCCAAATGCTATACCTTGACTCTGCCATCAACAGACTCATAGATGAGGAGATAACCAGTGACTGGAGCACGTGGAGGCCTCCAAGTTATCACAGCTGCTTCTGACTGAATCTCAGTGGCACTTAAATCTCTTGGAGCATCTAGTCCTGGGGGAGACAACATATCCATTACTGTCATACCCATATGGAGTTCAGTACACAGGCCACCTTATCAGCAGTATATTATAACAGGCCAGGAAAGCAAATTTTTCTCCCCAGAAATCTGAAATTTAAAAATATTTCATCCTAAATTAGTGACTAAAAGGAAAATTTGCCATTGGAAGTTTGAAAATAAAGGTAACCTAGGTGAAAATAATGGCTTGTTTCAGGCACTTTAGTTTATAAGCAATTGCATTGAAATATTGTATGAAAGAACATTGTATGTATATTGTATGTGCCTTTCATTATTTCACAGGAGCAGCTCAGTTTCTGTTTGTTTGTTTTTTTCACTTTGTTTCCAATGATGCCTCTTTTGAAAAGAAAAACTTTCCCTTCAGTGTAACTGTAACACTAAATTTGTATGGCCAAGCTCTTGGCTCTCTAGTTAATGCCCTGGGACAATTCAAGTAACAGGCAGGAAAGATGCACATGGAAAGCCATATGTATGAACCCAACTGGATGCCTTCAGCATTGGTACCCCCAGCATGAGCCCCCAGAGAAGAGCCCCTGCTCCTACTTTGTCTGAGAATCTGTAAAATTAGTGACAGAACAACACCTGGATCAGTCACACTAGCCTCCCATCAGTGAAAATTTGGTACAAACACTATCAGAATTTGGGTTTTCAGTGAAAAAAGCACAGTGTGCTGGCTGACTTTGTGGTGTTAGAGAAATGTAGGCCAATGGGACATAGCACCTGTAGTAAACTGGGTGGAGAGGGTCTCACTCTTCTGTGTGTCCTTCAGTGCATGGACACTCAGAATATACTCAGTTGCAGGTTGAAGGCCCTTCAGGTCATACTCCACAGTGTTCCCTGATACCATCTGAATAACCTCTGGCTCTGAAAAGAAAACACAGAGGAGAATATTCAGACATACCATGATGTACTCAACTCCATATGCTACTCAATGATTTACTTTTTTTCTTTACAATCTGTGAGCAAGTGCAAAGTAATAAAAGCCCAGGGCCCTTTCTGCTTGCACCTATGTTGAATCTGAATTAACACCAGAGTTCTTAATCTAAAAGAATTAGCACTCTCTAGCGTTCATGTGAAATATAACACCATATTTTCTTAAGAATTATCAGATATTCCAGTTCATGGATAAATTAATAATGCTTCAATAAATGATGATTTTTAAACTCCTCTCAGTGAGGCACTTCCCAGCCCCCTGCCACCCCTCTGGGGTATCAGTGCACCCGTTTCTGAGCATCTCTTGAGATCTGTGATGTTGTCAGCTCCCTGACCCACCACTAACTCTCCTTACCCTCCTCAGAAGCATAGGAGACAACGTAATTATCCACTGCAGCAATTGCTGGCTGCCAGGTTGCCAGAGCCTCAGAGTCTGTGATGTTCAACACTACTAGACCTGATGGGCTGTCCAGAGCTGAAAGACAGAGAGTAACAGATTGAAGGAGTTCAACATTCTCAGATCTGTGCAGTGGTTTTTTTTTAAATATGTGATAGAAAATGGGCATAGACTGCTGTTTGGTGCAGCTTTTGTGATCCCCTTTGGAATAGTGGAGCTCTGCAGACGACATCAGTGCCTATAAAGAGATATCAAATGCCTCCACTGGAAAGGGAAGTCAACGTATGAAGGGATTAAAACACTGGGAACAGACATAATTAAGTACGTTCTCAGATCAGTCTTGTTATCATCAATCTTAACAGTTTGTCAGAGCTGACATATTTCTCTTGACACTCCCAAATCTGGACTGCTTTTTGGAGCAAACTGAGGAGACAGAGCTGGGAAAAATAATGAATGTGACAGTAACTGATAGCCACTGTGACCTTCCTCCAGCAAAATTAACCAGTCAAAAAGCCAGCCAATGATCAAAAATCTCCACACAGCCTGCATAACTTCCTCATGGAAATCTGCTTTGCACATAATTTTATGCTCTTCCTGAACTGAGATAGATATCTGCCTCCAGTACATGGGAATGGGCTACAAACTTCATGTTTTTATCCAGTACTCATCATCTTCTTCCTTGCCCCAGTTCTCTAAATATTTGTTAGCTCCTGAAAAAATAATGAATGACTGGGATTGCAGGGTGGGTCAACGGGAGCACGTTGAACCTTCATTCCCTGCAGGAATATTTAGAGCTGTATTGAAGACAAACAAGGACATAGAATGTTTTACTGCTTAGAACACAGACTGGAGCATGGGAGATGTGGAGTTTGAGTCAACAGAAATGGGTCTAAACTGTTCAGAGCTGGTCCTCATCTGTAAAATTGTATGGATTGAACTTCTGCTTTTTTTTCTGATGAATTTGGACTGTAAATACTGGAATTGTCTGTCTCTCTCTGTAAGGTGGTTCAGCACTTAGCAAACCTGTTCAAACTTACAAGTTCTATACTCATCTGAAATACAAAGACACAAAGAAGGAGTGGGCAAAAAACTTCCTGCAGTTTCTGGATACAGCAAAAATGGGATCTTCAGCTCCAGTGCCTGAGTCTCTCCTACAGCACAGACAATGCTTTTGAAAATATGCTGTTTCCTATTAGTATATTACCTGTTTCCAGAATGCCAGAGATGGGTTCACTTTCTTCAAAGCCTTTCACGGAGATGATACTAACATTGTAGTCTACACCTGGGACTAATTTCATCAACTTGGTCCTTGTCTTGCTTCCATCAACTGTAACAACATTTGGAGTACCTAGGATTAAGCCAAATTCCAAGGGATTAGTGACACAATACTCCAGGAAATGCTTGAAGGATGTGTTTCAATTTAAAGACATTATAACCAACATAGATATTATAACCAGTATCAGGAGGAGATAGATTTCCCCAGTGAGTTAGAATCACTGATGTCAAAATGCAGATTCAGGAAAAAAAATATTGCTGACAAAACACCTAAATCTAAGGCACTGGTTTGCATTCATTCCTAGTCCAGTAAGAAAAAAATTAATATTTCTGTTCAGAAAAGCATAATTTTACAAATGAGATTTAAGGTGAAAACACAGCATTGCCTACATAAAAGTTCAGGAGTTGCAGTTCAGATCTCTCCTTTTTTTTTTTTTTTTCTTTTTTTCTTTTTTTTTTTTTTTTTTCTTTGAAGAGATGGAAGTTTCTCCTTCACCCATCTCATTTTGAATAAAGATATTGTATATGTTATTGTAAGAGGTGCTACGTGTGTTTTAGAGGATGTAGGACACAAATTAGTTTCAAATTCTGAGTTTTTTCCTGGAAAGCACTCAGATAAGTGCTTTATGACTGCAGATTGCTCTTCCTTTTCTGTGGGATCACAATGTATTTAAAGCTAAATGTGTACTTATATCCTATGTTGTCTAAACACCTGTATCTTCATTTGTCTTAGTCAATAACATGTCTCCTATGGTCCTGATGCCTGTAATGTTTGTTCTTTAGCTGTTTCCTTTCAGAGATATCTCCAGGTCATGCTAAAAATCTGTTTTGGTATAGGAAGTTCTTCAGATGAACACTAAAACAGAGATATAATGGATGGAATGAAACAAATTTGTAGAATACTAAGAAAAATCACTGCCTTGGAAAACTATTATAACCATGGAATACAATAATTGTTTCCGAGGAATATCTTTTTAAATATGCTTAGCTCATAAAGTTCCTACAAAACAAGGTGACAGTTTGGAAATAAACCCTTACTTAGGAGGCTCAAGGGACACAGAGGTTTTTGTGCACATGGCCCTGTTAGTAGTACAACCATTCCACCATCTAATTCTGAGCTCTCTTCCAAGTGTTGTCCATGGGATGTGGGACACTATGTTCAGATAGAGGTTGGCTACTGGAACAGTGTATGTGCAATCATGTTCCTGGTCAGCAGTTTGAAGAAAAAACACAGATCATCTGTGTAAGATCACATGGGAGATGCATGTCAGCACACCAAAACCTTTCTGCTCTACCTTTTACCATCTTTCTCCTTGTTCTTCTTTCTTGTTACTTCTTGTAGTTACTCACCTCCTGTGACAGGGACATAGGAGATCCGATAGCTTTCCACACGGGTTTGAGGGGGTGTCCAGCTGACTGTAGCGGAGTTTTCCGTGATGTCAGAGAAAGAAATTCCTTTGGGAGATCCAACAACTGTCATTGGAGAACAGAGAACAAACACACCACACAGAAAGAAAAGGTAAATTGTTTATCTGCCCTTAGTGCTGGATCACTAATTCGCTTTATCACTCTACCCCAAGAGCTCATGTTCTCAATATTCTGCCCTAAACAAGACTAATGCAGCAAGTTCCAAACAAGTAATGGTTTTCTACTACCATACTACCCCAGTTTCATTTGGATGATTTTAACTTCTCTTGGCTTTAAACTAGAAGCCACAAGATTTTCTCCTTGGGATCTGAGACAATAAGTTTTCTTTGATATATTCAAGCACATCCACAGATCGAGGTACAGCCATCATGAGGAAGACTCTTGTGGTTCCACTGCTCTTTCTCATACAACCCAGTCTTTCCCTGTATAAATCCAAGCACTTCTTTTGCCCATACAAACTAGATCAGCAAGCTAGACAAACAATGCCCAAATTTTGCCAAAAAGACCCAGCCTTAAGCTTCAAACCAGCACATAGCTGAAACATTCCAATTTAAGGCTTAATAAAGCTACTGCAAAACAAACATGGAAATGGCTTCTGGAAGGACATGGCAGAGACCTGCCACTTCAGAGTTTACATTGAGCATCTCACTTCCAGTTTGCTTTTTTGACTGTAACCAAAACAACACTGACAAAAAGCACTGCCTGTGCAAAATAAAAAACAAAACAAAACAAAACAGAACAGCCCACACAGTAGGCCATTAGCACCAAGAAGAGAGATACCAAACATCAGCTATGTTAAGAACAGTGGAGATAGGCTAAGGGCAGGGGGAGAAAAAAAAAAAGTGACTGTGCTTGAAATAGCTTGGAAAGAACATGTCTGAGGGAAAGAAATCAGAGGGCTGTTTGTTCCATGTGTCCCCAAAGCTCTTGTAGCAATGCATTAAATCAACTGAAAGGCAAGGAAAGAAAAATAACTGAGCTCTCAAGAGAAATATAAATTACTTCTCTGGAGCTCATGACATGTTGTGTTTGTGGGATTTGCTCACATGGGAAAGCCAAAGAAAGACAGAAAAGTACTACAGATAATGAAGAAATCAAGGTGGGGTTAGTAAAGATACATAGTACACAGGTTGCTACTGACTTGAGTACAGGAAGGAAAAAAATGCATAAAGAAGACCTTGGAAAGAGAGAGAAGTGAACATCACATTGATTTTGCTTCATATTAAGTGTCCTCAGTGACTGCTGAAAAGTGCTAGTGATGACTTAAGACTAAAGAAATGGACCAGCACTCAGTTTTCATACACATGGGGATTTCCCAGAAAATAAAGTACCCCCTTCATCCCACTTGGACTCTGCTCTGCATACTTCCATGGACTTCATGCCTGATTTCTGTACCAGCTGAATGGCATAACAAAGAGTAGTAAGAAGAGCCTTCTATACAAGAGTTCCACATCCCCAACTACCCCAACTGCAGTTAAATTCCTAGAAACAAACCTGGCAAAAAAAGTAAAACAGACCATCTGAGTCTGGCATCAGTCCAAGCATCAGTCCTGGAATGTGTCCCAGAGAGTGAGTGGTACCTTGGAGCACAAGCAAATTGAAAGGATGCAAATAAAAGCATCATCTTGAGCTACCTAAAAGCCAAAGTTAAGCAGGCATAAAAAATGGCCAGTGTGCTTCTGCCTTGTCACTCATACAAAACTTCATTTCCTCTCTTGAGTTGATACAGGTGATTTGCATTATTCTACAGTATCATTCCCTGTTAGTTATAAGAGGGACTCAGAACTTTTCGGAAAAGTTGCTAAAGCACTCTTGATACCTGAGTAGCTTCTATTATTAAGGGATTTTTTTCATAAAAATTGTTCTTTCATTACTAGCAGGTTATAGGAATATATTCTCAGGCTTTTCTCTCCAAGGAACAGGAAACATCAGGCTGCATTTCTCATCTTTAATGAACACGTGAAGAATTTTGTCATCCTATTAGATGAAAAATGCTGCCACAGTATGGCAAAACACCATTAGTAGAAGAGAAAAATAGCAGCATGAGCCTTGTGTTTCCTACCAAGGATATTAAATGGCACACAGCCAGGATGTGGTCCCCCCAGTGGGGGTGGAATTGCACCTTAATGCTCATTATACAGAATAAATTTCCAAAACACACCAACCGCCCTTCTGAGAGCAGCAGTGGACAAACTCCCTTGTGCCAGCTTGATGAAACGTTTTAATAGTGTTCTCATCAGCAGTTCTGGGGAAAAACTATTGCTGCTCACTTGTACATATGAGGAAATAACAGAGGAAGAACTACTTGTGACAGGTGTGGGAAAATATGACTTTCTTGTTAGCTCCCATACTCACTGGTGTCACCTTACATTCCTGGGGACGGGATGGGGAGCAAGGGAGATGATCTCAACCTCTGGGCAAGTTACCAGCTGCCCAGACCAACACAACACAGGTCCAACACAGACCAACACAACAGGACCAACACAAGCTATGTGGAGAAAATTACAAATGCTAGTCCTGCCCATACTCATCCTTTCCACATCCTAAGCCAATAGCTGTCACTAGATAAACTGCCTTACTGAGCTCTCAACGAAGAAGGAAAGAAAACAGAGGACAAGGCAGCAAAAGGTGAACACTGCCAAGGTCTTTCCTCCCCTCCCTTCCTCATAGCAGGTGAGTGGTTTGCTATGCAAAGAGGTCAGGCCCACAGAGAGGATTTCTTGGCAATGCTCAAACCAGATTCCATCAACTGAACCAGTTACACCATCTGAAAACCTGCACCCTGAAGGCTGCATTTGTGTATCAAAGGGAGTGTGCCTGTGCAGGGAAGAAGGAGGAATCTGCAAATGAAAAATATGGAAGGATTTTTGATCTGGATTATTTTCCTGCCTTCATTTCCATATTGGTGTTTGGTTTTGGTTTGCTGGCCTGTTTGCTATTACACTTGTAACTTGTACACAGGCCAGAATAAACAAAGACTGAATATTAAGTATGTTTGAGCTACCCCCTTCAGATACAGAAATATTTCCTTGCCACCAGACTGGAAATTCATTTTGTCATACCTCTGTTATAGGGAGGTAAGTTGTGGAATGGTGATACGTAATTAATCTCAGGAAATTTCTGAAAAAGGATGATACAGAGACAATATTACTTGGCTCTCGAAGGCAGTGCTTTGATTGCTAGACTCTGATGCCTAATTTCAGCCTGTGAACATAATTAAATTAAACCATATTAAATAGACAATAGCTAAGGAGTATGAGATGATAGATGATTGATTTTAAATAATTACACCACACTGAACTCGTAACTTGAATAAGGGACATGCAGGAGACAATTTGAACATTGCAGCAGCAGCCTCATCTGGCTGTGGAAAGGAAACATGCTGAAAAAAACAGGCATGAATGTGTTACACTTTTCCTACTGCAAAGACAATACCTGTGGCTGCTACTGCATTTACAGGTTGGGAACGCCGTCCACTGCTAAATCCATAGAGCTCAATTTCATATTCAGTGCCCTCTTTCAGTCCTGTTATATCCTGGGTACGCTCATGGCCTGGGACTATTAGTTCCAGTGGGTCAGATTTCCTTTTGCTATCCCTGATTTTTAGAACAAAACTGTCAAAAACCCCATCATCTGCAGTCCAGGACAGACGAAAGCCATCAGGAGTAGCATCTGAAACCAGAAGGTTGTCGACCTCGGGCTCTGCTTCTAAAAAAAAGGAGAAAATAGCAGCAGGGAAAAAAAAATTATTTTTTTAGTTGGTTCATTAGAGACCTGCCTGAGGTCTGGCTATAGCATATTGCAAGAATCCAACCACAGCTGAAAGAAAGGGAAACAATCTGCCAGCTATTAAAAAAAAAAGAAAAATAAAAATATATTAGCACTATACACATACTGAAGAAGATACGTGTGAGTGTGTGCAGGCCCATTCAAACTTTTATTCTTTAATAGCAAATCCACTGCATGGACATACACAATTTACCTCTTTCATGCAAAGTTACACATGCTAATGGTAAGGTTTTTGTGCATTTTCTCCTTGCTACTTGGGCAAAACCTTTAATGTTCAATAGAAACAAGCTCTGGTTACAGAATGGTAGGCATGCCTGTAATATTGACAGGTTTCTCTCTGTTAGGAGAACAACATAGAATTCACTTGAAAGAGTCTTTTTCTTCATGCAGCCCTTTTATTTCATGCACTTCTGGCACCTGTGATGCTTCTGATCAAATGTATCCTTCACTTTGATACTAAACAACTGCTGAAGCAAACAGGAATCATGAAAATTCATAATCCTTCAAGAGCACACTGAAATCCAAATGCAAGACCTACTGTCTTTAGTGAAACAACCCATTCAAGAGGCCAGGAGCTGCAAGTTACCAGTTATCTACAAAATATCTTAGTATGTTTAAGCATCATTACCTAGAAAAATGCTATTGGAGCAGTTACTATCTTACAGCACCTCCAGTGCACTTCTTTCTTCCACAGAAAGATACTGCTACTGATTTTTTCATGAACCTCCAGTCAGGTAGCCCACAGCTTTCCTGTTGCATAGTCAGCAACATGCAAATAAGACTTGATGGTTATGGGGTTAAAGAATCAGTCTGCAATGATTTTTCAAGAAAGCACAAATGCTGCTGGAAAATAGCAGCTATGATGAGGTTATAAAAATGAGGTAAGGCTTTCTGGAGGAAGATGCTAACTTTATGAGTGGCAATGACAGCACTTGATGGTCTGCGGGTGGAATCCACCCAGAGAGTAAAAGAAAGCAGGCCAGTATGATTCTTCTTGAAGGTCCTATTGGTTGGCAAGTTGGAGAATGCTAATGTGCCCAGAAGTTGTTAACAAGATGAGCTCCCACATGCAGAAACTTTTCTTCCAAGGTTTTTGTTAGAAGTACCTGCATGACCATACCAGAAACTTTCATCCCTTGACCCACATCATGCACCTCTACAAGACCCCTCATAAAGACAAAAGGGAAACACCACATGAAAAGGAAGAGAAGTTCATTGGTGAACCCCTCATAAATCAGGAGGAGTTATGTGTAGCCATGATGCAGAAAGAGATGCAAAAGCCAAGGTTTGCTTTGCCAATGAATTGCAGAAAACATCTTCCATGTGAGGAGACAAGCAAGAAAGAAAGGGTGGAAGTGAAATATTTGTTCACATTAAAATACCTGTAACAGCCATAGTGCTTAGGGGCTTTGTTTGGTGCCCCTTGGCAAACCCATAAAGCATAACCTCATAGCCAATGCCAGTAATAAGGCCTTTAAGCTTCAGTTGCCGCTGGGCTCCTGTAAGGAGGAACTCCTGTGGGTCCAGCAGTTTGCCAGAATCCACCACGACTACTAGAAAGTTGTCAAAGGCATTCTCCGATGCCATCCACGACACTGTGAACCCATAAGGGTTAATGTCAGAGACAGATAGGTTTTCCAGTAGGGGCATGGCCTCTAAAAGAAGGGAAGGTGCAAAAACACACACACACACACACAAAAAAAAAAAAAAAAAAGCAAAAAACATAAAAAACATTGCAAATTAGAATATGTCATAGATTCCACCAAACATAAATCACATTTTTCCCCATAGTATGGATTTAATAAGGGTGTATAGCCAGGACCACAAGTGTAAAATTTTCAACAGAGCCTCCAGAAAATAAATGCTCAGTTCTTAATTTTCATCACTGTTGTCTCAGCACCTCATCTCACAAGCTCCACTCAAATTCCTTCCAGCCTCACTGTAAGCGTATTTCTTCTGTTACACACACCCTGTAAGACAGTTACAACCAAAACTGTTTCAGAAATGCTATATAAAAAGTCTTCATTTCCTTCTGCTTGTGTTCACCATCAGTGATTTAGGGACAAGCCTTAAATTTGGCATTCATAATCCCTGTATTTTGCTGCTTGACCTCTCTACTTCACCTGAATATCTCCATCTTTTCAATAGTTGAAGAGTCAGAGATGCCCAAAGGACTGTAGGACATTGCTCAGTCAGGACCATAGCCAGTGCAAACACTTTCTAGTTTTTGTGGGGCATAGGTAAGAAGCCAGAGTTTGCATTGGCAAAAGGCAGTTTATAGAACAGAACAAGAGCTGTCCAAAGAGCCTCACAGGCAGCTACTTTGTTATGTTTACAATTTCAAGAAATCAAAGTTGTCAAAGTTGGATCTCCTCAAAACTTTCTAAGTCTGAAAGAAAATTATTACTAGAATTTCTCTAAATTATGTGACAAGCCTCATTTTGTTGGCTCAGGAGCTAACTCATCTCATCTTCCAGTCACTCAAATTCCACTCATTTAAAAACCATGAAACTATGTAAACACAAAACTTTCCCCAGGAAAGGGTTTCGGGTTTGGTTTTGACATATTTTGACATTGCTGAAATTGATGTTCTGTTAGAATTTGGCATAAAAATTCCCTCCTAAATTTTTGTAATTTGCAAGTCCTTATGTTTTGATGTTTACATATTTGAGTGCCAGAGATTCAGCTCAAATTTACTCAATTTGGAGACATTTTTGCAGTTTACTTGTTTCTAAACACACAACCCCAGAGTCTTATATTTTGGTTTGGTCTCTGTGAGGGGTGGTAAACAAATTAAGATCCCAAATTGCTGAAATTATTTTCCTAGGATAGGTGTTGAGTGGTTTATGCGAAGAGCTGGCACATCCTTCTGCTGTGTTTTACCTAGCTGTGAGAAGCTTACTCTTAAAATATCCATGTACATGATTTATTTTCAAAAAGGAAGCGTTTGTGCTTTAGTGGAATAGAAAAACAGGGGGTTTGAAAGCAGGGTTGCTCACTTGTGCCCACATGACTGAATGTCATCAGGGGGTATGTCAGAGCTAGTGCAAAATGCAACTGTTTGCCTTAAGGAAAATGGTCACGGATGTTGCCTTTCATAGAAACCAACACCTCAGATGATGTAAGAGACACTGCTAATGCAGATGCTGTTCTCACTGCATGGTAATGAAGAGAGGAGAAAAGGGAAAGCTGCAGTTCCTCCATTAATCCTATGCAGGCCATCCATATGTCTATGCAATGAAGCCCTAATAGCACATGCCGGCCACATGATACATAGAAGGTGAACTCTGTGGCATTTGTTTTATCAACTAGGAGGCATGCAGTGTACAACAGATCTGAGTCAAAATCTAGCCAAAATATTTAGAAGTAAGGGATGTGTTGAGGGGATATCTCAGGACAGGAAGTATTCTTAAAAATCCAGTCCTCTCCAGATCTTTCATGCATAACTGCTGAGTATTTGGCAAGTTTACCCTCAAAATTCAGTAATGAAAAAATATTATTAGACATTGGAGAAAGACTCCAAAGGGCTCTTACCTCACTTTAAACTAATACTCCTACTAGAAATTTTGGTATTATGTCAACATGACCCATTCTTGTATTAAGGTTGCAAACAAACCCTCTGTTGCTGGACAAGATATTCAGTGCTGTGAAGAGTCCTTCTTTGTCTCCATGATGGAATAGATGTTTTTTTATAAAGCCAGAAGTCTATTTAGACTACAAACCTTTAAGCAGGTACCTGTCGTGACAAAAGCAGTGACGGGCTCTGTGTGAACACCTGTCTTAGTGGTCCCCTTAATATTAATATCATAGGCAGCGTCATCTCACAGGCCTGAGATGTGAGCGCTGCTGCCACCTTCTTGGCCACCAACCATGGTTCCTGTGCTGCGTAGGAATCTCTAACATGTATGACAAACTTGGCAAAAGGCCCATTCGTGGTGGTCCATGAGAGGTTGAAGCTGTCAGGGGTAACGTTTGTGTGAGCGTGCCCAGTTGTGGCTCAACCTCTGAAGGAGAGGGGAGCACAGGTCAAGTCACAGCATCACTCCAGGGGCTGGGGGTTAGTGGTGGAGGTTTAGAGGTGCTTAAAGATAAGGCTAAACGCTTTAGCCTTGATTTGCAGTGGTTTAAAAAACAAAAATGAAACAAAGCAAAAAGGAACATTACAAGAACTATTTGGGTACAGTTTTGGAAAGAACCCTCTGAAATTAGTGTTGACATTTAATATCTGTTTTCTTTCAATTTCCTTAAATAAACCCAATTTTCCTAATGAAACATGGGCCTGATTTACAGAAATACCAGCACTGCAGACTTCTGTGGTAAATCCATAGAAACTACAGGAACTCTATGCTGGAAATTTGGTGAGAATATAAACCCATAGCAATTCCAAAGATAATAAAATATGATTCAGGGAGGAATTAGGCAAGACCAAAACAGACAACCCTGAAATCTCAGTTTAGCTTCTGTTTTGTCTTTCTGTTGCCTGGAGTTGCAGATACTTTTATTTTTAGCTTATGAGGGGCTTCAATCCTAACAGTGATTATCTCAGCACTAATGTCAAGCCAAAAGCTCTCTGGACTCCACAGATAAGGTATTCCTTGTTCTCTGGTTAGGCACAATCAGAGAATATCTAATTGGTGGAAGTAAATACAAACAAAAAAGCCCCTGACAAAACCAAAAGCACAAATTCTGCTGTTGCTCTCCTTTCTGACTGCCGAGTTGTCAGGGAACTTCTTTAAGAAGCAAAAACTTGGCTTTTCTGATAGAGGAAATTCAATATCCCATCTTTCCCCTACCAAGGGAGAAATTTAGCTTTCAGGCTTACCCCTCCCTGATTTAAAGCCATTCAATTTAGCATGACATTATTAAAAATTCATTAGAGCACAGAGAGACTACAAACAAGCAGTCAGGTGGTCAGAGATGCCTGCGCCTGCTCACAGGCCTGATTTCCTATTTTATCTCTTGCCAATTGAATATAAACTAAGAACACCTTTGGAAATGCAGCCGGTGAGATATAGAAAGTAACTACGGAAGTGATGCATGCTGGGAGAAAGTAAGAAAACTGTATCCCATTGACAAAAAGAACAGTGAAATAATGAAATCCTTTTTTTAGCTAAAAGGCGAACTGCTGCAAGACGTTCCAACTTTTACTCCCACCCCTCATTGCAAGACTTTTAAATTATAGTCCACCCTCTTCTCTGGAATTGTCTAGGAAGAGGTGAATCCAAGTGGCCCCAATTAAAGACATATGCTGCTGGCATGCTGTCAACCAGTGACCATCAATGCCTTCATGGCTGACAGTGAAGATGTCACCATGTAAGCATGGTTCTTCTGGAGACAGGGGAGGAGATGAGAGAATATCCACAAAGCAAAGAGGTTTGGATTGAGAATGCAGTGAAACTGAGCATGGAGCCATCAGCCCTGCATGCAGATTAGAGAGAACAAGCCAGTCCTTTCCAGCCTTATCCTGACATGGCCATATTCCTTCACATGCCACTTGCATCCAGTCAGATATGTTCACATCACGACACACAGACTCCAGAGAACATTACATGCAAAAGTAGTTGAAATTCTCTATTTGGGCACATCTCATTGATCTCCTGCCATCCTGGAATCACCATCACCACAGGAAAAGCTTTGGCATCCAATGAAACAAGGCAGGTCTTAGAGACTCAAAGATAGTAAGACAAGTGACAGAGTGATGGGCCTACCATCATGAAAAAGAGAACTTCCTTTATGATCCCTTCTCTCTGTTGGGAACATATGAAAATACTAGGCAGAGAAGAACCTGGAAAACAGCGGAATCTGGCCAGACCACTCCATGCAGTTTTGGTTGGTCATGCAGCATGCTGCATGAAACTCCCACAAGAGATGCAAATTTCTTGGAAGACATTTGGTTTTAAGAACAAAGAACAAAAATGGCATGCAGGTGCCTCTCCAGGCTGATAAAGACATGAAGGCCTTCCACCCACATCACAGCAAGTGAGGACAGGATGAAGAAGAACTTTATTCCAGATCAAGTGCAAAGATACTCTGTGAAAAATATCAACCATATGGAGCAAGTGAATTATATATACACAGACCTTGCAGATAAGTGTATATATAAAGAAACCGATTATGGTTTACTACTGGCTCCCTTAATTCTGGGGCACTTTTTCAGCCTTCTCCATTGATCTCTCTTTTTCCAAGCACTCTCAAGCTCAGAGTTTTAAAGCCTCCCCTGCTGTTTTAAAGCTCCCCTCCATTTACAAAAAGATCAATAAAGAGTTGGAGCCATGTTTTAGAGCAGTTTCATGGACATCAGAAGAAAAGCGAGAAAAAAGCAAACCTGGGAGGTGAAACCATGAAATACCTGTGGTTGCCAGTGCTGTCAAGGTCTGACCACTTTGCCCATCAATTACACCATGGAGTTGGACATTGTAATTAGTGGCAGCTTTCAGGCTGGTGACTACATAGTGCAGGAAGCCCCTGGCACAGTATGTACCAGGGAGTCCAAAGGGAAGTCAGATTTTCTGACTACTAGAATAAAATGGTCAAAGACATTGTCCTGTGCTTCCCATGTGAGTGACACTCTGTTTGAGATAGCATTTGATAAAATAAATTTGCTAAGGAGAGGTTCTTCTACTAAGGGAAGAAGAACAAATGGAAACGGATTGAAATTATTAAATCCCAAAGCAACAAAATAAAATAGTACAAAAGTTTGAATTCACACAAGCCACAAGAGTCACCTAGCCTTGTGTTTCTCAGTGTTTTTCATACCACCACCCCTGCAGTCACCCAGCCAATGTTACCCATAATTCAGCAAGGATTTTCACAATCTGCTGAAACTAGAAACTGCATCTCTGTATTATCTGATCACTGAAACTTGATATTCTGTTTAATGTCACTGATGTCATTAATCCATTGTTGTGATATATTGCTATGACAACTTTTCTAAGATCATGTCAGCGGGCAAAATCTGGTAGATATATAAAATGCTCATAACCTGAGCATTATCTGCCTACTGTGAGAATGCACATTCTTCTTCCCTGGTCTAGTCCTCTCCTTCCACTTACATCCTGTAATTGCCCAGAACACATTGAACATTTGACTTCCTTGTCTTTTCTGGGAAAACTGTCAACTAGAGATGTGCTATGTGCCAATAACCAAAAACTAATTCATCAGCAGGAAAATAAATAGACTATTTCAATCTCTCAGCCAAAATAAACTGAATTCTGGAGTTGAATTCAAGTAATGCATCTGCCTTCTAGAAGTCTGCTGCCACAGACTGAAATGTGCCCAAAGTCTATTTAGAGACTCCAAATAAAAACTGTACCTAGGAATCAGCTTATCTGAGAGAAATAGTGTCTCTCTGCCTGTCTGCAGTGTAACAGATGCAAACATATGTTGCAAGGCTAAAACAGTTCATCATCTCCCAGTTTTGTTCTTGGAAAATTTATTTTGGCTTCTCATCTGTGACAGAGGTTGCCCCAGCCTTACGGTTTGAACAAGAGCAAACTTATTGTGTGAATGAGATTACATCACAATGTGATTGACTGACTTTGCTGGATGGGACGATGGATTAACAGTTCAAAATGTCTCCGGCAGGTCTTCCTTAGAGGGTGTCAAGCAATGAGGCAGAGGATTTGATAATGGGTAGACTGAGGGCAAGGAAAGGGGCACAACCTGTAAGGAAGAGTTAGAAGAAAGGAAAGTTAGCAGTGAGGTAGGTTTTAGATACCTGTTGTAGCTGCAGCACTTATTGCTTGTGTGCGGAAACCTTGAGAGATCCCAGAGAGGTAGACAATAAAATCAGTGCTGGGGGAAAGCCCTGAGATATGAGCAGTTCTTGAATTGCTGGAGATGTTGAACTCCATGGGCTCCAGCAACCTGTTAGAATCAATAATTTCAATAGTAAAGATGTCGAAGTCCTCATTGGTGGTTGTCCAAGAAAGGTTGAAGCTTTCAGGAGTAATGTCAGAAACGGTTAGCTCAACAACTTCTGGGTGCACTCCTGAGGAGGGAAGCAACATTGGTGAGAAGGGGACATCCCTGTACCTCCTCCTGCTCAGAAATACTGTGCTTCTCTCTATTCATGCTGACAGCACTCCAAGCTGCCTTTGGAGAACAGGGTTTGAGTAAAAGCTTCCTACAGCAGACAGGTAGTAAGGGGAAGAAAGGAAAGCAAAGCATCTCAGAATGTTAAATAATAATAATAAAAATACAATTTAAAAAAAACTATGGTTATTCCTGTTTACTTCCAGGAGCAGCTATGTGTCTTTGAGGTCTGAGCATGAAAGCACATGCAAAAGAACTTTTCTAAAAACCCCCATGGCATTTGGAAACATCAGCTTACAGTTTTAGGAGAAACAGAAATCAGAGCTATTGTTTTATCCAAAGGAAAAAGTTGTGGGTTTTTTCTCTTCTACTTTCCCTTTCAGCTTAATCCAATGAAAGCTGGCATGTCATTTTGGAGCTGGAGCCAAAATGCAAAACAGTGATAGATGCCTTGGGGTTTCTTCCTCTCTGTAGACATCCCTGGTGTGTTGCAGGAAGGCTCAGAAAATTCTGACATTCAGAAGTCTCCAGAAGGGAAAATTTTGAAAAGCCGGGTGCTGAGCATTGCCCAAAAAGTGAAGGGAAAACCTCAGCAGGGCATCTTCTGCTGTTTTCACTAAGTTAATAAAAGGAGGATCCATTACATATTTAGACAGGACACCCATGAGGTCTGTTTGTTCCTGTACAGCCTCCTTTGTCTAGCCACATTTGTCTGTTTTCAATGGTGATCTGCTACCAGCTCACACTCAGGACTCTCAAAGCACAGGTCTTCCAGCCTGCAGCAGAACACAGCCAAAGGCCTTGTGTCAGACACATTTCTACTCAAACCAGGATGCTTCAAGCATTAATGAAACAAGCAACCTCTACTGCATCTTGCTTTTTAATTCTTTTTAGTTCTTACGTGTTCCTTTATCCCCCTTTTGTGCTGGAGCCATCAAATATGAACAAGCTCCGGCTACCTCAAAACCAAAGGAGGTTGAAAAAGTCTGTAAGAAAGCCCAGAGGCAGCAGACATTGTCTAAAGAAATTACTGTAAGAGTCATTGGTGCCCCTTTATTGCCAAATAATTCATATCCTGTTCATTACCAATGATCATAGCACCTGGAAGAATCAGTGAACCATAGAGGATAGACAAATATATATTTACCTCTCACAGTTCAAGCTCATGATAAGGCTTTGTTTAAAACTGCTGACTTTCACAGTATCAGCCAGAAAATTATTTTTGTGGCTTTCGATTAGTTTTAATGTGGGGCTTGCCTTCCTTCTTTTGATTTTATGCCAGGGTAGTTCTGCTGAACTTGGTCTCTTTGCATTACATCTTGTTCAGACCAATCACACTGTTTAACAGTCTTTTATGGCGTAATACACGATACTACCCTTGACAGGATTTAATTTGTCCTATTTTCTAGATGTGAACATACAGGAGGTGTCTTGTCTCTTGCCCTTGAGATGCACAAACTACACCCCCAAGTTTGTATTCATACAGAACCTAGCTTGTAATTTCAGAGTACTTCTGAAAGTAAAAACTAAACATGCCCTTGGGCTTTGATTATCAGGGCTATAAAGAACATATTTTTATAATTTGACAAGGCATCCTGGGCTTTCCCAATCTGGGAAAGACATCTGGGTTTTGCTGTTACTGTCAACCAGCAGAAATGTGGGTAAAGGGAACAAAAAAAGCCATTCTAAGGTGCAGAGAGGTGGGGGCGGAAAGAATCCCTAAAAGTGAAGGGCTTCATGGGGACACTGAGGCTCTTATTGGAAAGTCTGATCAGGAGACATTTCCAAGCCAGAGATGTTCAGCCAAGCTTTAATGAGTTCAATGCACCCCATGCAAAGCCAACCAAGTGAGCAAGCTTCACCAAGCAGCTGCAGTAGCTCTGGCTCACAGCCCTGGCTGCACAGAAAGGGATGCATGGGACTGGAGGAGTGACTTGAAAAGGTACCTGTCATGGTTTCAACAGAAAGGGGTTTGGTCCTGTAGCTTTGAGTGACACCATGAAGTGTTATATTATAAGGTGTGTTGGCCTTGAGGCCTGTAATGTTGAGAAAGCGCAGTCCCCCGGGGACTGTGATGCTCTGGATGGCTTCAGGATTGTCAGATTCCTGCACCTGAATGATAAAGTTCTCATAGGCCCCGTCGGCTGCTGTCCAGGTGAGCTGGAAACCATCCCAACCAGTCTCTGATACTGATAATTTTCCAAGCTCAGGTTCCTCCTCTGAATAAGGACAGAGAGTCAAGCAGTTACTCAAATTACAGACTAGTGGTGACAATGTATTATTTAATGATGGTCCATGTCAATGAATGTCACTCATGGTCAGTGACAGAGAGATGTACCCACACACACACATTTAATTTTCAACTGCCCTGGGTAACTTGTAAGCCAAATTGTGAGGGGGCTGTGGAGTAAATTCAATTAAGTCAGCAACAACAATTGTATAAATTTTGCCCCTGTAAAAACAGAATGCTTATTTTATTACTGCTGCATAGCCTAGGCAGCATGAAGCTGGGCACTCATGATCAATTATCTTCAGTGCAATTCACTTGTGTATAGCAAATTGCTACTGCTCAAGAACACATAAGTCTTGATGAGCTTTTGCCATCCTGTTAGGAAGAGGAAATTGTTTATGAAAAAATACAACTATGTTAAGTTAAAAAAGAAAAAGAAAAAAAAGAATCCAGAGCTGTTTTACTTTATCAGGACCAGAAATGAAACTCATTGAGGTAATATAAATCTTGTCAAAGTAACACACTTTAGCTGAAAAAAGAAGAAGGCAGGACAGGAAAGGAACTGGTTATATAAAAAATTATGACCTTTTGTTGGCAACAGAAGCAAATAAAACATACATTTTCTTAAAATGAAACTGAAAACAAATCAGTTATTGTAGAGTCTGCTAGATTATTGTAAAATAGAATCTTCTAGATAAAATCTTGATTATAATAAATTATTCAGTAAACATCACAGCTTAAAAAGAATTCGGATTTCTCTGAAAAGTGCTGTTTCATTTGCCTCCAATATGGAGAGTCCCTTTTATTCCCATTAGTTTCTCATGCATGTCTGAAATGCACATAACCCCATCATGCTCTCTAGGGACCAATAGATTCTCACACAAACTCATGCACCAACTTGGACTGTTGGAGCCATCCAAAAGCCTCACCCATAAAGCATCCAACATATGTGAGAAAACAGTAACAAGGTCATGGGAAATTATATAAAGAGATGATGTTTCTTATTTAAAAAATTAAAAGAAGAACAAACCATTCAGAGGTGAGACTGCTCTAGCCTTAGAGTACCTGTGAAATAATCTATTAAAAATAATATTTTACCTCATGCTGTGAATTTAGGACAGGTACAGACTTTAGGCTCCAGCAAAGTTCTCCAGGTATGGACTTCTGCATTGGGTCTTTGATCATTACTGAACTGAGCCCTGTGACTATAGGTCTGTTTCCACCAAAAAGCATACTCCCAATGTGTTACAATCTTTCTTTTACTCTGACATCATCACTTCCATGCCAATCCAGCAAACTTGACCTGTTTGCAATCTTTCATGTCTTTGAACCACAATCCAGAAAAATAACTACAGCATCTTGCTATTTTCATGTGCTTTGTAAATAGCAGATGCATCAATGTCTCTCTTTGCGTGCAATATGAAAAGAGAGAATTGATGCTGCATCACTAAAAGCTGCATGGGGCACTCTCCATGATGCACCAATCCAGGCACTCCTTCCATAGCAATAAGAGTTTTGACCCAGGCAAAAGGAAGAAAACAAACAAACAAACAAACAAACAAAACCCCAAAACCCAAGGCAAAACTAAGAAGAAAGGCATCACCCACAGAGACTAGCATTTCTGTAGTGGAAAAGCAGTAAGAAAATATTTCCTATGCTCTGGACAGGTCTTACAGAGTGATAAAGAACTGATCAAATATCTCATCCTGTCCTGCCCAAGACAGGGTGAAACTACTGAAAGTGTGTGTTATATTGAGGTCAAGAAGACCACCAGTGGGTTCTGAGATGGGAAGGTCAGTGGGCACCAAAAGCAAAGAATGAGAATCATTGCTGGGGTTTGTTAATTTTGCTCTGTAGGTACAGGGCTGGTAGGATTAAAAGATGCTTCATTGAGTCTTCGGGTGTTGTGACTAGATGTGCTAAACAGAGGTAAATTATAAGTTAAATTTTCCTGATAATAAACCTTGAAATATACCAGAAAGACAAGTAACATCTGCTACAAAACAGTTTGTGTGTTTCGAATAAAAGAACTCTAAGAATAGAAAAAACAGATAGGTACTTCTTTTTTAGAGACTAAATCCAGGCGACAAGCACAGGTAGGATCAGCAGGCATAGCATGGTTCTCACACAGCCATACTACCTTGCACATCCAGAGCAATAATCATTAAACTACCCAACTGGCATTTTGATTCAGAATTTCCTTGTCACAAGTGATGGACATGGGAAGTTGCCATGTACAGGGTGTCTTATGGACCATATTTAATTACATGTAGTAACATTTTTTTATTTTTTTTTTACAGATGTAATTCTGAATATTACCTTGGGCTTAATGCATGGACTCTACAAATTATTTAGTGGATGAAGACTAGTGCTCTACTCTTTACACATAGATATAAACACACATACCCCACATTAAGTCTATGTGTAATGGAGGAATATTTGGCTTTCTGTATGAGCATACAAAAGATATAAAAATGAAAATAATATGAATACAAGGAAAATACTCTGATACCACCATCAGTGTTCATTGTTTAGCAGTTAGAATACTATAACAGATAATAGAAAACATGGAAAAGACTCAAACTATAGGATAACACTATCAATAGACTTAGCTAAGTTGACTTAGCAACGAGGTAAACAGATGGGGAAAGGAGAAAGGGAGCTCTAGAAGCCCTAAGTGGGTGGATGACAAATAGAATGATTCATGGTGGCAAGATGTATGAATAGTAGATGCTAAAGAGCCAGAAGCTATGTAGAAAGGAAACTGCAAGGACAACAAACATATGCACTTTGTCAGAATGAAATACTTCTCAATCTCATCCTCTTAGTAAACTCTTTAGGCTGAATATGTCCTAAATACATCTATAGTGCTGCTGCTGTCCTTTTGAGGAATTCCACTGTAATGCTTCACTGGCAGTTTTACTAAAAAGAATGTTAATGTCCTGCCAAGACATTTCCTGTTATTTGGGATGGAGCAAACAGTTTTCTGTATTACTTCTTGCTTCTGTGTCTTGAATTTTATATTATTTTCCAAGAGGGGCTATCAGACAATTTTACCATGGAGTCTCTAATCAGCTCAAGCACTCTGTAAGACACAAGGGCCTACCAAGGTATTGGTGTTGTTTTCAGACCCCTTTGGCTTAATGGCTTTGCCCTCTCTCAACCAGCTGATTAAACTGGGCTCACAGGGCCTGTGCACCTCTGAATTTCATAAACAAATCATTGCAGTATATTGTAAGCCAGAAATACAATAGTAGCTACCACATAAAATCCTCATACTGAAGTCGGTTTCCATGTACTCTTAGCAGAAGAATCAGCTGAAGAAATGGACAATCTTTATTGGCAAATGCATTTTCTCAGTGGTCAGCATTGTAGTTTCCTACTGAACTGCCTCACCTGATCATTCTTCCTGTTGTTTGAGTTTGTATTAAAAATGGGTGGTGCAATCAAAGATTAGTAGAAGCCGGAAGAGGAATTGACACAAACTGACAAGGTCCTTTGGTAAACAGCATAAATCTTCTTAAAAATATTCAGCAGAATGGAAAAGTTACTTCTCCAAGCCATGCTCCTGTGTATACCTCAATTCCAGAGGCAAGACAGTATCACATCCACGATTCATCAGCAGTTGCTGCACAATCTGTGTACTTCAGCAGTGGAATCTGAGGTTAGCACTTGGTTTCTCTAACGTACATTCATTTTTCTCTATAGACCTCTCATGCCTGATGTATTACTAGCCATCCTCCCCAAGGACCCACATTATGCCATGCAGGCAGGGTTCCAGAACCAGAGCAAGAAAGAACAAACCTGCAGTTGGACTTCTCAGCTTCCTCAGAGCTGGGTTACATGCTCACCCTACAGATTAGCTGTTAATCTGGTGTAACATTCTCAAAACATGCTGTCTAAAATGTTCCTCCAACAAATAAAATGTCTAATTTTCTTCGATTTATGAAGTGGTCCTACACCATAACCTCAGTGAAATGCTGGGTGAGACCCCTAAAAATTAAAGAGTACTTGATTTGTGATATCTTTGTTAATAACAGAAAGGAGGTACCTGTTGTAGCCACACCTGCAATAAGGAGAAGAGTGCTGTTCTCCAGCCAATCCATACACCTTGATTTTATAGGAAATGTTCATTTGGAGGCCATCAGTCACACCACCTAGTGATTCTGAGCAGGGAGTTTTCTGCAGGGGGCCTGGCTGCCAAAGATACTTCCTTCTGCTCCACCACAAAACTACTGTACACTCCTCCATTCACATACTGTGAGCCACTAAGCAGTGATCTGTTACCCTCAAGACTACAAGGCCCCTCAGTGCATCCCCATGCAACCCCCTGCATCCCTTAGGATGCAAGAAAACTTCCAGAGCCAGAAAGCTTCTCTGGCTCAGGAGACTTTGTTTGCATTAGGGGTTAGACTACATAGAGCTGCAAAGAAACAAACAAGCAAATAATTGTGTGAAATACTCAGTCTTCCCACTAAAACAAAACCCATTTTTATCAAATTGTTCACTTCATCCTTTTCACCATCCCTTGAATGCACAATCATGGGATACCCCTTAAAAGAACTTCTGTCACTTGACTTGCACTTCATCCATAGGAAGAAGCAGAAGCAGCAGAAAGCTTCCAGGCTATAATATGGAATATTTTGGTACATGTCCTTTGCTAGAGGTTCATGAGCTTTGAATGTTTTGTCTGTCTGTGTGTGGAGAGTTGATATATATAAAAAGTTGACAGGAGAAATGTGAGAGGGGAGAGGGGTCACCAACAGAGAATCTTCAGGTCTGGTGCTGGAAGAAGCTTCACCCTCAGTGATATAAAATTCATTGTGATGCAAACAAATACAAATTTCATGTGGAAAACTGAATATCTGCAGGCAGAGAAGCCTGACTGAACCATCAAGAGCCTGGGAAAAATATAAGATGAAAAACTGGTAGATTGGAGAAGAAAATGAAAGTCTGGAAAGAAAAACTCTCAGCCCTTCCATGGTCCCTGGTTGCCTCATTCAGCAGGAATGGTACAGCCCTCTAAACAGCCCAGCTGTCTCCTTCACCCATCAAGAAGAGATAGTCCAGTCCTAACTGTTCTACTGGCATTTTTCCCTTCAGTCATTCCTCTTTTCCTGCTTGCTCCAAGTACTCTGTCCAGCAGTGCAATGGGCCTGAGGTCTCCCCAAGCTCTGCAAGATAGGGCAAAACAACAAGTTTGCTTGGTTTAGCCTGAGGACTTCAGGACCTGTCAAGGACTAGGACCATGGATAAAGAGGCTGACTTGAGAGCAGATGAAAAAGTAAAATGAAGAAGAGACCTGTCTTCTTATAGCCTCCAGGCTTACAGAGTGTTTTTGTCTCACCATGCTTATGTGTTTAGATTTGTCTCTTCCTACTCAGGAGGAAGGTCACAGAGACAGGTTATGTCAGCTACTACTGCTGATTCTTTTAAGAAGCCCACTGCAGAGAACTCTGTTTACTGACTGCTCTGAGGAAAGATTTAAACCAAATACACTGACCAGATGAATGAATTTTTATATATATATACATACACAGGTATATATATATATATGTATATAAAGAATGTATCCTTTCTTTGTAGCCAAATGCAACAGTCACAGTATCCAATGGACATGGTGACTGTAACCAGATTTGTAGCAGCAGTCTTTCTGCCCTTGGGATGACAAAACTGAAAAACGGGCAACATCACAGCCCTGTTGACCCTGCTGAAGCATGATGGGTGGAGGCATGCTGTGAAGAGAATTCATTAGGCAGGAACAAGTAATGTTAATTACATTCTTGTTGCTCTGCCTCTTAGTTTTTGGCCGTAGAAAACAAAACAAATTACAATACATGATGCAGAAAATACAAATCTCATTTAAAACAAAAGATGATGTCTTCATTTCCTGCAGGACAAATAGCTGCATTCTTTTTGAGTTTTCTCAAATAATAAGCAAAAATTATGGAGAACATGGAGCTAAACACAGTAGGGGAATATACAACTGGGAAATAGTTAAGTCTTTCATGCTAGCTAGAGCTACCTCTGCCCTGCAGGCACTTGAAGTTTCTAAGTAATTCCACAGACATGGCTTATAAAATCAGATGAATTTGTACCTGGTGTATGGCACTCCTCAACAGCTGTTACTCACCAGTTGAACCCTTGATAGTTGTGGGTTTGCTTTTGTGTCTGCCTTTCTCTGCCACCAGACTGATGGTGTATTCTGTCCCTGCCTCCAATCCTCGCAGGATAAAAGAGGAGCTGTCCACAGGGATCTCCACTTCATTCTTTCTTCCAGAGGGGCCAACATAAATGAGGCGATAACGATCAAACTTGGCCACTGGTCTTCTCCAGCGAAGAGATAAGGTGGTTTCAGTGGGGTCACTGACTTCCAAGTCCTTGGGGTTATCAAGGTCTGAAGGTTAAAAAAGTAAAGTTGAGCTGTCTCTGAACAGCCCTGGGACAGTTTTTTAGGCATCTATAGGCAGAGTAACATATATACTGGGTGCCTAGCAACAGCTTGGCATTTTTTAGAGGTTTTGAAGGCCTGTTGTTTGATATAGATATAGGAAGATGAAATACTCTTTTACAGACAAACCACACTAGAACAAATTTCCCCTCTTACACTCATTTCAGCAGTCAATGCATGGATGAGAGGCAGAATTTGAGCTTTTGGATAATTTACCTGGGAATTGAGAATTGTGAAAAAAAGCTTGGATTTGAAAGGGATCAGAACAAGTGCGACCACTGAGGCTGTGGTCTTTGATCAGTTTTTTGGCCATTGAATATTTCTTACAGCATTACTTGGAAAGGAAAGAACCATCAGAGTGGCTCCACCTGACTTCCTGCTTCCTCCAGAGCACAAAGGAAGATCAAGCTACTCACCAGTGCCAGCATTAATGGTAGCAGGAGCGCTTTCCCTGTCTTGTCTCACTGCTGTCACTCCAATGCCATATTCAGTTCCAGGCCTCAGACCTGAAGAGATAAGGAATAGAAGCTTGAGTTCCTGTCCATGGAATATGCCTACAGGCATTTAATTAAATAATGAAGCCTGAATGTGTGCAAGGTAAGATACGTGCGTCCTGTTCACGCAGAGAATCAAGGTTTCAGCTGAACCTCCAGCTGACCTGATGTTAATAAATCTTCTTCAACATACATGCCAAAGGCTAACGATTATAACTGACTGAGACTGCATTTTGGACCCTGTGCAAATGCATAGTTGGAGGAGGCTCCTACTTTTAAGAGTCTGTAGTACTTTTGCTGAAGAAAAGGAGATGGACATCCACATGACATGGAAAAAGTACCTTTACCTAGCCTTACAGTCTGGTAAGGCCACTTGCAGGTAGAAAGAAAAGTTGCAGACTAGCAAATGGTAAACACCATCCCTAGCATATGCAAAAGAATTTTGACCTGAGGATGTGAAGCCATCTCCACAAAGGCATATAGTGACCTAGAATTCAGGGAACTGACTAGAAGGATTCATAGATGCACATGAAAGTAAAATGGCTACAACACATGTCTGGTTGGTTATCCATCTGCAAGCATGTAAATACATATCACATGTATTTTAATTTGACTACTTGTACTCAAAATGTGTCCTTTATATAAAGTGACCAAAAGGACATTTTTCCATATCAGTACTATGCCCCAGTGTGACTTCAGTGGCACAACATTAATGACAATTCCTCTCTACCCCTACCTGTGAGTGTCGTTCTAGTAGTTGCTTCGTTGCCCTTTGGTACTGTGATCTCTGCATGGTCTCCACCAGAGATGGGAGCAAACTTAATTCGATAGTTATCAATATTTGCATGGCTGTTCTTCCACTCCAAAGTAATACTATTGTCTGTTTGTGACACCCTCTTCAGGTTTCGTGGAGCATCCAAGTCTGTAATCAATCAAGCAATAAATAAATAGGACTAATTCTCTTATGAAAATACTGTTTAGATGGTGAAATGATCCATAAAGCCCAAGTTAAGTTTCCTCTCACATGATACCACTGTGTTCTTAACTACATCAGGGGCATTCCTTCCAGCATGAGAGTTCACTAGTTTGGAGGGGGAAAAAAACAGTGAAAAAACTTTAAATTTAATTTCCTGTGGGAAAAAAAAAAATTAAATTTTAATAATTTATTTTATTTTATTTTACAAACTAGGCTTATGGAAAAGCATATTTGGATGAAAATACTATTTTTCCTTTAAAAGTGCCTCAGCTTTCAAAATGAAAGAAGTTGCTAAGAAAAAAGAATACATCAGTTCTAGAATTTGTGTTCAGTTTACATTTTGTCTTCATGGCTGAAAGCAAAAGGTGAACATTATGTGGAAATTCAATGGGATTTCACTGTTTACATCTGTAGTAGACTTAAGTCCTGCTCTGAATGAAAAATCCTGTTTTGCAGTTAAAGGGGAGGTAATTCTCTGTGTACCATTTGCTCTGCTCCCTTAATGTGTCAAACCTTGATAACACGCTAGAGCACCCCACCTAGCCTTTTATAAAGCATTCACCCACCCTTTTATAAAACATTCCCAGGATCACTAAGGAGCAAAGTAAATCTCTAAAAACATCACAGAAGACACTGGATGAAGGATGAAAAACCCAAAGTTCTCTGTTAGTCTGGTTTGCTTTTAAGGCTTTTTTTAAAGCGTTAGATAGAATAGGAACTATGGGAGATATTTAGCTCAGCAAGCAAACAAGTATTTCAGAGGAATTTCTTCCTTAAAGTAAAGATTTAATGTCTGTTGAGAATACCCTAAACTTAGGGTATGATAGCCTTCTATGTGACTTAATAGCATAGGTCTCATGTTTTGAATGTATTCAAAATACATTTAGATACTTGTCGCAGGGTCTAAATAATTTTTTTGAGACAGTGAGGCATATAAGGCCTAGAAAAACATTCTCTATTCTCCTCTTCCTCTATAAAAGTGTTGATTCTGTGTTGATGCAGTAACTATCAACTTGAGCCACATGATCCAAATAGCATGAAGACATTGATGATGACTGCATTACCTTCCCAGAAGTTTGGATTGGTACTCAGTCCTCTTACCTGTGACAAAGACTTCTTTCATGGGATCGCTTTGCATGTCCCCTCGTCGAGAGATGAGTGTCACTTCATACTCTGTGTGTGGCCTCAGGTTTCCAACAGAATATTGGTTTTCATCTTCAGAGAGGTCAATGGTTGTTCTGTCCCCTGGAATATCCTTGGGGCCATAAATGAGCTCTATGCTTTCAATTTCAGCCAGTGGTTTGGACCATGTGATAAGAGCTGTGGTGTCTGTGATATCTTTTGCCTCGATCTGGCTAGGGGCATCAAGTTCTGTTACAAAGAGGAAAAAAGGTGAGTTTTAAAAGAATCTTGCCAGGAAAATCATACACACTGTTGTGCTTTTAATTGCTAACCCAGAGAAAAAAACAAACGAACAAATAAAACCACAAAAAAAAAAAAAACAAAAACAAAAAAAAACAAAAACAAAAAAAAAACCCACAAACAACAAAAAAGTGGCTTTTACTATGGGAGATTTATCTTCATTTACATTTTTCCCTTATTTTCTATAGTGGAAGAAGAAAGTGTCAAATAAAGTCAGTTCCTCAGAAGTAAACTCATCAAAATTCATTAACATCAGATGCTGCCAAAGGAAGGACAAGCAAGAATCCTGAGAGATTCTCCATCTGCACAATAGAAACCCTCCTTTAGATACTTTCTTCACACAAATATCACCAGGATGAAAGAAATTCTAGTTCCTGATGATGCACTTTTGAAAAAGAATAGAAGGGTATACTGCTTGCTACCTTCTAGCTAAACATACCTTTCCTTTCCTCTTCAAACAGATAATTTGGAAAGGAATTAATTTGTCCTCATGCATTCTTCATTAGCAGTTCCACTACTTCCTTTTCCCCTCCCTGTACATTCAAGTGTAGGGCTTGGCTTTCCCTTTGTTTAAAAACTCCCTGGGCTACACCAAACAGCATCTGTTTTGTTGGTGGCACTACCCCAAATACAGGTTGTGCTTACTTGTTGTTATCACTCTGGAGAGTCCTGGTCCTCTGGTATTGTTCTTCACTATATGAAGGGATACATTATACTGTTGCCCTGGTGCCAGACCTGGCTGCATGTAAGATGTCTCTGGCCTTTTCAAGCTGCTGGTTATGTCTCCATTATCATCCTTTTTCTGTAACAAATGGAACACTCAGTATAACTATTAAATATAAGTGAAAAATCTGGATTTTTTGCCACTGTGAATCCAAAGCTGCTTCTTTACCATATTACGGAAGACCAGCTCCCAGCCATCAAATGAAAAGTTCAGAGGATCCCACTCCACCTGGACAGACGTTTCTCTAACAGATTTGAATTTTAGACCTTGTGGAGCAGGCAGATCTGTGACGGAGAAAAAGGATGTCATCACATGAGCAACATGTTCCCATAAATAGGAAACTCAGGGTGGGACATACATATTTCCATCACTATAAATAACTGCCATGTAGGTAGCTGCATCTGAGGTATTTAAATCCTCTACACATGCAGATATTCTGCCTTTGGAAAGACATTTCTCTGACCTGTTTTAGATTTCACTTCAGAGTAAAACAAAGTTTGCCCTAATAATCTTTTTTCTCCCTTTTGAAAGATGCCTAGTGTTAACCTTTGAAGTTAGGCAAGAGGAAGCAGGCCCCAGGTCTCTAAAAATGAGCATCTTTTGACTTCGAGATCTTTAGATATAACAGTGGTGTGCACAATAAAAAAAGAAAGATGAGCAACAAACGAACAGACAGAAGTAAGCTGTAAAACACACTGAAGATGCAAAACAAATGTAACTTCTATTTTAGTCAAAACAATTTGAATCCAAGTGCTTTCATGTTTTCCATGCTGCTAAATTTTTGCATTTTTTCAGAAAGTATACGAACTTTTAAAAGTATACCTTATTATTTTAATTTACAAAGACCCCATGATGTTCATGGGGAGGCACTGTAGAGGAAGAAGCGTGCTTTTAACACAAACATTTATATTGGAAAAGAATAAAAAATGAATGCTAAGAAGGCCGTCTTTGTCCAGAACAGAAGACTGATTGCAAACAGGAATTACAAAAGATGGAATACCCTAAAAAAAGGATACATATAAATACATACTGCAGAATAGATGAAAGAATGAAAACAAGGAGTATTTAACTCACACGTTGCTACCCTGGCACTGACAGGAATACTCTTCTTGTTTTTAAGGAGTGCAAAGACACGGATAAAGTATTCTACACCTGGCTCCAGTTCATGAATAGTGGCAGCTGTCTGGTTTCCTGGTACTGTAAACTGCATATCTAAGCCACCACTGCTGGTAGGGACATAGGTGACAAGGTAACCATTGACAAGGTTCTCATGCTTCCACTCCAGATTGACAGTTTTATCTGTTACATTAGTCACAGTCAGTTCAGTTGGAGGAGACACTAGAAAGAAGAAAAAACAAAAAACAAAAAAACCCCCATGTAAACTTACGAGAAGTTTTTAAGACTCAAAAAATAATGACTTACCCAGTTTCACGTTTTCCCAGGAGCAGTTTATAAGAAACATTTAACAAACAGGGAATGGGGAAGCCACGTCACACAACTTAGCCATGTAAAGAAAGGAATGTTCAGCTGATGAAGACTACAGACATTTCCCAAAGTTACGGGTCAATTTCTACTCATACACTGACACACAACCTATAGCTGTGTTCCACCTCCTCCTCTCATAGCTAGTGTGTCCCTAGGGATTCAGACGTTTAATTCAACTGCCAGCAACACATGATTTTATAGTTAGAAGTACTGTGTGTGGTTTGAATACACAGAACTGAAAAAGTTTTCCAAAGTAAAATAAAACATGATTATTTTTATAAATACTTCCAGTAGATTACTCCACATTTGCACACACAGGAGCACAAAATGTGGCTTGGAAGTCTTCCAGAAGGAGGAGATGAAAAATGGGAATTTGTTTTTAAGGGTATTCATTGTGTTTTATAATGTTTTCAACCCCAAAGTACTCTTTTGATTACTCTACAAAGATCTTAGTTCCAAAATTTCTCCTCTGGGATCTACAAAAGAAAACTACCTTCTTTATAGTGTAATGACTGTCATTATCTGGCTGCCAAATTTTTCAATCAATTTCCATAGAATCAATGGTAATGGGAAACTAAGCATGTGGCTTTAGAGTTAAGCTTCCATTCTAGCTGATTCCATGATTTTACTCTAACAATGCAAACACATACATACACATATGCATATAAATGATTTTTTTTTTTAGTTAGAAAAATGTATTTGGCTTATTAAGGGACAGCCAAGGCCCCTCTAATTATCCTGAAAGCCTCTGCTGTGATATTTCCAACACCTGGCAATTCCAATGTGACAGCTGTCACATACAGATCACTCAGCTAGGACAACATTATTTTCTCCATGTGCCTTGCCCTCTATACTTCTGCCTCCAACTGGGCTCCAGCTCAGAGATCCACCTTCAAAGTAAAGGTACTGAGCCCTTGGGGGCCTGTCAGTGTGTATGCACAGTGCTGTCTGTTTCTTTTTAAGCTCCTACAACAGTGATGGCACTGTAAATGCAACCCCCTTTCTTACTTATCTAGCATGAGACTGGGAACCAGGCCCCAGCTGTAAGAAATGTTTGATACCCAGACTCCTTATTCACTGACATTCAGGAGCTACATGAACTCATTCTTGCCAAGCCTTATTCTTTAGTCAAACTTCAGCTCATGTTCTTTTGACTAATTCTGCTAAATACTCAGTAAGAAGACTCTTACTTCAGAGTCTTACTGTCAGAGGGAGATACATCTCCCTCTTCTCCCTAGCTAGGGAAATTTCTTTCAGGTTGTGGGGTTTTGTTTGGTTTTTAGCATCAAGAGGTACTGTGAGAAAGTGAATGGTCATAATGACAAATCCCAGTCAGTGCTAGCTGCAGCTTCAGTGACATCATCATGGGAGCAAACTTAGAGATAACAAATGGACTGCAACACCATGGTCAGCCTGTCAACTGACCACCAAAAGTCACCTATAACTGTTACACTGTACAGCCTTGAAAAATAAAGGAGGACAAGAGCTTTCTACTGGTGGTAGTAATTCTCTGATTCAGATGTCTGGCTTATTGTAAAGAAGAGTGGCAACAGGGTTCAGCTGTATAGAACATGTTCACAAAGTCTCTGAGGCTGCTGAATGGACACAGGGAATTATCCAGGGGGAAGGGATTCAAAAGGGACATTGCAACCTACCATCAGAGCAGTCATCCCCCATGTACCCATCCTCACAGACACACTGTCCATCGATGCAGCGGCCAAAATTGTTGCAGTCATTGGGGCAGGACCGTTCCCGGCAGTCCTCCCCCATGAAGCCTTCGTGGCACACGCAGCGCCCATTGATGCAGCGCCCATGCTGGTGGCACTCATTGGGGCAGGACAGCTCACCACAGTCCTCTCCTGTGAAGCCATTGTCACACTCACAGCGCCCTTCCACACAGCGCCCACGGTTGTGGCAGTCTTCAGGGCACCGCAGCTCCCCACAGTTCTCCCCTGTGTAGTCCTCGTTACACACACACTGCCCGTTGACACAGAGGCCGTGGTTGTTGCAATCACTGGGGCACCGCAGCTCCCCACAGTCATCCCCGGTGAATTCCTCATGGCACACACATTGCCCGTTGATGCAGTGTCCACGGTTGTTGCAGTCACTGGGGCACTGCAGCTCCCCACAGTCCTCCCCAATGAATCCCTCATGGCACATGCACTGCCCGTTGATGCAGCGCCCGCGGTTATGACAGTCATTGGGACACTGCAGCTCCCCACAGTCCTCACCCAGGTATCCCTCTTGGCAGATGCAGTGCCCATTCACACAGCGCCCATGGCTGTGGCAATCCTTTGGGCACTTTTTCTCACTGCAGTCATCACCCACAAAGCCCTCGTAGCAGACACACAGCCCATTTTCACAGTGCCCATTGCCGTTGCAGTTGTTGGGGCAGGTCAGGTCCCCGCAGTCCTCTCCCGTGAAGCCCTCCTCACAGAAGCAAGTCCCATTGATGCAGCGCCCACGGTCGAAGCAGTCATTGGGGCAGATGAGCTCACTGCAGTCCTCACCAGTGTAGCCCTCATCGCAGACACACTCATTGTCCACACAACGCCCACGGTTGTGGCAGTTGTTGGGGCAGAGGGGCTCACTGCAGTCCACGCCAGTGAAGCCCTCATGGCACACACACTGCCCGTTCATGCACCTCCCATGCATGCTGCACCCCTGGAAGCAGAGCTCTTCACTGCAGTCTGTGCCCGTGTACCCCTCAAAGCACACACAAACCCCCTCCATGCACTTGCCTTGGTCGTTACAGTCAGAGGGACAGGCAGCCTGGCTGCAGTCCTCGCCTGTGAAGCCTTCGTTGCAGATGCATTTGCCCTGGATGCAGACGCCCTGGTTGAAGCAGTGGTGTGGGCAGTTTGGTTCTGAGCAGTTGGGACCTTTCCATCCAGGCTCACAAATGCAGCCGCAGACCTCGATGCTGTAGTTGCCATGCCCACTGCAATAGGGTGCTGTGTCCAGGTGACCTGTACCAACAATCCAGAAAAACCATTACTCCCCTGGGCTCTGGGATGCATTAAGCCAGTGTGGTACACACTACCTAAAATGTGTCTGATTTTCCCAGGTCCCTAAAGGACATAATTTCCAGGATCACCAAAGCTTTTGAATGAGAATTCCTCCTTCCTTTAGTGAGATTTAATTTACAAGGAATGCTTTAATTAGTACTAATGCTAGGGAAGAGCCCCTGCCTGCTATCTGATAAATGAGTATGCTGGATTCCTCTCCCCTTCTCAAAATCCCTCTTCCACTGACTGAGCAGCTTTCTTGACTGCTTCATTAGGGAATGCACCATGAAGCATTGTTTACCAATTCACTCCAGAAGATAAAAAGCCAGGCAGCATGCTATATCATCAATGATGAGACCAGCTCTGTGTTCAGAGGGACAGATTACTACTGAGAAGACTTGTGGTTTTTCTCTTGTATGAGCAACTTCTTACCTTAGTTAAAAAAACAAACAAACAAACAAAAAAACAACAAAAAACTCCCCGCACTAAAATGATGTTTCTCCCCCCTTCTCTAACTATTTGTGCTCGTCTATTGCCTTCCATCCCTCAAGAAAACTTGGAAAAGAAAATGGTTACATTGGCAGCTTATTCAAGGGGATAAAATGTGGAGCCAAGAGCTTGGACTGTATGAGTTTTAATCTTAACTCCAACACAGATTGCCACCATGCCCAGGTGCTGAAGATGCTCAGTGCCACCATTACAGAGCAGTCCTAACAGACTTCTGATCCTCAGATTCATAAAATTGTGAATGAGACTATCTTGCAAGCTGGCCAAATATATTCCCAGTTTTGATTATGTTTCAAATTTAACAGGTTGACTTTTGCTCATTCTTGAAACAGATTTGATTATCTACTCTAAACAAGGTCTATAGCCAGCACATGAATTTTCCCAACGGCAGTTCCCCAGTCTGCCTTACCTTCTACTGCCTGGGAATTAGGACAGCATCCAGCCCCACTGGCACATTGCTCCCGTAGGGAGGATACCAGCCCCTCCAGCTCCTCTAGTCTGCTCAGCAGATCCTTAATGTCTGGGGCAGCTGCACAGCCACAAGCCTGGCGGGGAATATTAATACGGTGTGTGAAGACAATCTGGTTCCCCTCGTTCACTGTGTGGTCCTCGTAATTCTTGATGGGCTCAATTTCTGCCTTCAGGTCTGAGTCACCACTTGCTGTATCCAGATCCACAGAGCAAAGGGAGCCAACAGGCAGCTTAATGTTGTAGACATGGTTAAAAACCACTGGCTGATTATCTTCTGGCAAGGTCACGTTTAACCCAGTCTCCCGCTTCTGACGGATAATACGCTTGATGAGTCCACCACTGACATGTTGGTACAGCAAAGCTAAGATTGCAAAGGCCAAAACCTGGTTGAAGAGCCTCATTGTGGTGTTTAATTCCTTTCCAAAGCTGACAGAGTCTTATATATGTTTGGCCTTTGTAGTCTCAAGCAGAAATTGGGGAGCCAGTTCAAAGCAGGTCAGATATCTTTTCCCTTCCTGACACACTTGTTGCCTAAAAGAAGAAAGAGCAGCATTAGGGATGAACTGCAGCTACACTCTCCACCAAAAGGATTCAGTATTTCCTTTTCCTCCTCAGTCCATACATCTTTTTTTTCAAATTATATTAGACAGGGAAGCTGAAAGACATCTATTGACTTCCATGCAGAATCAGCCATTCAGCATGTACAGTGACAATCAAGAGTAGCTGATGGGCTGACTAAATAAACTAAAGAAGTGCACTTAATAAATGTCATTTTAGCATTTGTTTTCTTTCTATTTCTAAAAAGCTTGGTTAAATGTTTATATGGTTTAACTAGTTGTAATCTCATGAAATAGCAGTAATAGAGCCAAAAGTAATTTGTTGTCTAAACACCACAGTTTTGATGATAATTCACTTGTCAGATGGAAGAATTGTTTCTTCCACTTCCCCCAAGATGTAGAGATCATTTTTTCTCATGCCATAACAGCTGCTTTTGTTAAAGAGAAACAATAACACATCAGACACTTTACTGAAGTGAAAATTTTGTAGGCAATGTTGAGTTAACAAAGAGTGAACTTCACCCCTTTTCATTGGGGAATAAATCAAATGTAAACAGGCAGCAGTGGAGGCTTCTTGTCAGTGAAAAGACTTCAACTTTAAGTGATTTCTAAGACTTAACTCACTTGTTCAAATATGTCGGCAACTCTTGTCTGCACTAGAAAAAAATCACAAGGTATCTATTAACCAGAGACAGACATGGTCCAGGTCTCATTTATGACTCAGACCAACCTCTAAACAGGGTTGCCAACTCATAAAGCAGTATTTGAAGTAGGATTTTACTCTCAAATTCTCCCACTTGGGGTTTACAAGCTACTTTCCATGTAAGGAAAATTCATGTGCTCTGCACTTTTTGCCCTAAGATTATATGGCTAAAATTGGTGTCTAATCCTCATATAGCTATTTAAGGGACAGGCTTCTTGACAGATGCATCATTAATGGAAAATGGAAAAAGCTCAGAGCAGCTCTGCATCTAATTCTCATTGAAATTTAGTGGAAGATGAGCAGCAGTTTGCTAAGAGTTTTTGTAAATCCCAGCCTACAACTATATGGGTCTTGCCTAAACTAAGGAAATTGCTTGTCATTTTTTTCTGCTGATGTAGGTTTGTATATAATTTTATGATGATACTGTGATTTTTAACTTTTAATACACCTGGAAAATGAAAAGCCTTATGACAAGAAGCCACTGTCCCTTTCACTATGATGAAAGCAACATGAACACCATTACTTTTACTAGATACTCATTGCATGAGTCAGCCAAACCTCTCAGTCAACAGATTATCGTGGAAGATATGTATCTTGGCTAAAATGCTTTAGAAGTTTATGAAGAAGAATTGTGGTAGTTTAGAAGCAGTATTCCTCAATGTCTGATCTGTGTCCTCTCTTTGGACACCTAGTGTGGTGTCTGAGCTCATTCAGTTCAGGTGTTTCTCATCTGATCTGCCAAGGACCCAGCATGCTTAGCTGAGCTCTGCTCCTAGATTTGAGATCTACGAAACAAAACACCTTCATACAATTATTTATACATCAGCCATATTTTTGGCTGGAAGATCAAAGATTACATCCTTCTTTCCAACTCCCATCTCTAACATATCTAAACAACAGGTCAGACCACAATGGACCACCCAGGAGTAGGCCATTCTAGAGAGAAATGGAAGCCACAGCAACTGTCAGGCTCTGTTGTTTCTTCACCTTTCCCCACTATCCGCCTTCAGAACAGTTCATACAGATTGCATTTTGAGTCTGCCTCTTGGAGACATTCTCTGTTTTTTCTCTGCAGACATCAGCTACAGGATTATTTACCTAAAAGTCTCCCAGCAAAGAGTATGCAAAAGGTGATGATCCTTTTAATCATGAGTTTGGCCTTGCTGTAATACAAATAAAAGGAGCTGGGTGGTGTTTGTAGCATATCCCCCAGATATGTTGAGAGAGGCTTGTATGACCAAAAAAAATTTCAATTTTTACAAGCAGTTTGTCTAACATGGAATACTGCTCATCCTTATCAGCCGTGACCCTATGTCTCCCTGCTGCTCTGACAACAACACAATTGCTTAAAAAATCTTGGCAATTATTATGTGTTTCATCTGCAAAGTATTCTGCTTGTCATGCAGAACGATAAAGTCTAGCAGCTCCTGTTCTCCCAGTCTGATCACTGGCATCTGCCCATGGCCATCACCCTCAGTGGGCAAGACATTTTTACTTCTCTCCTTGCATGACACCTCACACTGGAGAGCCTATGCCTCTTCTCTTAGGCACAACCACAATATAAATAATAACAAAAAGTGCTGAGGCCTCTCACACATCTTAAATCTCCTTGCTCAGGAGTCACTTCCTGCAAGACAGAATTTTCTGAGCAATGAAACCTTCAGTCACTAACACTGGATGCACCTGCTATCATCTTAAGTGTATTTTTTTTCAAATTGGTCAAGATCTTTAGGGCACATAAACTTAATAAGAAACACATACGAAACTGTTGGTCTAGGTGCCCAGGATAGAGGTTCCAGTCTCTCTATTTGTTGTGATAGAAAATCTTTCCTTAAAATCCTAACCACTACTTGGTGATACTCTTAATATGTGGTGGAAATTAGAGGGACTATCAATAGCACAAAGGAAAGGAATAAATTTTATTTCACTGCAGACTTTTCACCTGAGGATCTGTAAAAACATCACAGCCTGGCTATCAAAAGCTGAAAAAAATGTTTGGATTATTGTCCCCCATCTTGACATGGAAGCTTTTTCAGGGACTTTCCATTCCATTAGAAATTTGTTTCTTAATAGAAAATTTTCAATCAATCTTGAAAAAAACCCCAGGAATCCTGACTCCCAGGGAATACTAAGCAAAAGTAAAATACGAATATTTTCATTCCTCAAAGATATATTTACTCAAAACCAGAAGGTGTGAAAAACTAAATTAATGTTTGCATAGTTTAAAGTTCTAGTGTACCACTCTAATCTCTCTTGCAAATTCAGGACTGGCAGAATTGTGAGATGATTTGTGGGGATGTAGAGCAATAAATATGCAAATAAGAACCCTGTGTAATTTTAATCAAACAGATTGCAGCAATGAAGAACTGGAGGTGTTAAAAAGCATCTCAGCTGTCCTTCTTAAAGGAAGCAGAAGGTGATTAGATTTCCTCTGGCACCCTTTAAATGTCATAACTTGGAAATTAGATTTAAAGAAGATAAGGAAAAACAAAAAGGAGAAAAAAGAAAACAATTCCTCTCTAAACAGAGAGTTCTAACATTAGAGCAGGAGGGATCAAATATTGTCAGAATATGTTGGATTCAAGTAGATCTTTTTAATATCTGCACATCAGTAGCAATGGGCTAGATTCTGACAGAGTATGATCTGGTTGTAGAAGTGACATAGCTCTCCAAAGAAATCACAAAGCATTTTCAGGCTTGTTAACTGCTAACCCCAAAATGGTTTTCTGCGATATGTTAAATGAAGAAACTTCATGTTTCAAGAGTTCTCACCAATGCATGATCTGGCCATCTGTTCCCTCAAGGCTGAGATATCCAGCAGTACATGGGTGTCAGCCCTGGCATCATGCTATCATAGTGTTCTTTGCTTTATCTATTTCCATACAGACTAAAGAGCAACATTAGGAACTTGGCCTGGTAATACTCCCTCTTTGCAAACACATGGAATCTGAGCGTTTTCTACAAGGAATGCAAGCAGTGCTATTGCAGGGGATTAATACAGAAACTGTCAGCCACAGTGTGTTTTTACGAGGCAGGGCTTCAAAAGATGTAATTTTTTAAAGAAAAAGTTCTAACACAGATTTGCCAAGAGCATGTGACTCTTGAGACACCAGGCATCTTCTCAAACACAGATAGATAGAGTCTGAAATGAACTGAAATGTTCTTAAAGCGAGAAACTGGGAAAGGGGAGTTGAAAGTTTTGACATAGCAGGCCAACACATCAACAGTTCTGACTCCATCATCTTTCACTGTTGTTTCCATACATTCATAACTACAGCAAATAATTTTCTTTCCATTTCTCATTCCAACAAGGAAAGGAATCAGCAGGGATATTCAGGGTAGGTCAGACTACATTAAATCACAGTGGAGAACAGAAATTCGAAACAGTTCTAAAAAGTCAGTAAATCTTTCCAGCAAAAGTGATCAATGCCGAATTGGTTTTTTTGTTGGGTTTTTTCCCTTCTTTTTTATTTATATTTTATTCATTCTAAAAAGAAGGCAGCCAAATCTAGAGTAATTCAGAAAATCCATTATGCTCCCCCCCCAAGCCTTACTGAGAAGGGGTGTGCAAAGAAACGATGCAAGTATTTAACACAAATTAGAAACCATAGATCCAAATACTTCCTTGGGATGTGCAGCTCCAAATGGAAATACTAATAGTTCAGAAATTTTCTTTAAAGTTTTAAACTAACTGCATGAAGAACTGAAAAGACTATCATAACTGTCAGAGAGGAAAGAAAGAAGCCGATTCCCTCATTCTCAAAAGTTTTAACATAAAATACAGTGCGATAAACTGTAATCCATCCAGTTCCCAAGTTGCACTGTGAAGATTGGTCTCTAATATATATCCAGACAACTTCATTTCTACTTTCTCAGCCACTTCACAAATTAAAAAAAAATCCTGCACAGCTTCTACACTTTTCTATATATCACATCTGGAAAACCCACAAACAAAAACAGATCCAAACACAGCAACCACTCTCCAACCCCCTTTTATAAATCACAAAATAGGAAGGTAATAATTTGAAAACATTTGCCACCCCATTGTGCTCCAGATCTACAGAGGGAATGTATTTGTGGAAGTTAAAAGGAAAAAAAGGCACTAACCAACAAGGTCTTGGTGTCTAAAGATGTCCAACAGTGGTGAAAAAGAGGAAGAAAACAGCCTCTGTGACAATCTCTGCATGGAGAAAGAAGCAGAGAGGAATGAACTGGGAAGTTTTAAAGCACCTTTGAGCTCCATGGCATCATGCCTGCATGCTCTAGGTGTGCAAGGAGGCCTTTTTTCCAAAAGATTGTTATGGTAGCAAACAAAGCATTGATTCCTCATTTTAAATATGGAAAACTGAGACACATCAAGATACCCAGGCTTCAAGAAGCCTCTGGATTTTAAGCAAAATTTTAACCACTGTAAGACTGACAGAGCTGATTCAGCTTGGCTGAGTCCCATGGCAGCAATTCAAACACAAGCATTTCCTGTACACATGATTTTAAAATAAAACCATTTAGATTAATTTTAGCCTCCACCGATTTTACCTTGGCTGTAAAGCAGCATATAGACAGGGCTTTGCCCAGGCTGCTTTGAAAGGAATTTTAATTAGTTGTTTTGTGTACAATATAGAATTTTAAAAGACCCATATTTCAAAGCTATCATCATGACAGTGCCACAAAAGGGGAAGGAAAAATAACCTACTGAAGCCAATGTCCATAAAAATGTGAAACAGCCACGGTAAATTCTGAATGAAAAACATAAAAGAAGCCCCATGAGAAACTAAGCTTTCTGTCATACAGGAACTAGTTTGAGCTAAATTAGCATGATTATTCCACTATAAACTACTATGTTTCAAAAGTTTTGTACTCTTAGCCATGGAAAATCTCTCTAGGTCTATCTTTGTTCAGGATATCAGGGAGAGAACAGACCTTTCCAAACTAAACAAAGAGTTTGACTGTTTTTCAATGAAGAGCAAAAGTTCAGAGATCAAAGCTGGTTGTCTCCCAGTATAACAACTTTGATCAACTAAGTATTAAATACAATATGCAAATCTCATGAATTAAATGAAAAATTAAGTCAGCTGGAAGAGTTACAGACAGGAGAAAATAATGGCTGAAAACTTGTCACAATTAAACTGAAGCGAAAAACAGATTATGTGAAGAGGCCTCTGCAATAACAGGATATTGAATTCAACAATCAAGAGGTACCTTCCAGTTTCATAAAGACTTTTGATTTATGTTTCTTAGGAATTACCTTGGCTGATGATGAGAAAAACAAAAAAATTCTGCCTCAGCATAGTACTGCTGCTATTGCTATTCCATCAAGAGCAAAGGAGCAAGAACTCAGAGGAGAGCCGGGTGTGTGAAAATGGCATTGTGCTGGGACTTGTGAGATCTGAGGTCATTCCTAATTTCTGGAATCAGTTTAACCAAGTCATTTACCATCCTGATTTCTTTTAAGTCAATAGAAGTTTTGTACCCTTAAGTGCAAATAACAAGATTAAATTACTAAATTTCTGTGTTTCCTATTGTTCCTCTAGAGAGATTCTGCAATTTACCCCTATGTAAAAGACTTCCCCTGCTTCCAATTTTTCTGCTTAAGTTCTATGATCTTCATACTGGAGGTTGTGTCCTAATGCATGTATGTACTTCAGCTTTATTTTACCATGAGGAGCTATCCATTGTTGGGGCAGGTGAGAAGTGCAGAGTGGCAAAGAAGGCAGAACCTGCACACCACCTTCTCTGCCCACTGCCCAGACACTACTCCTGAAGGATGTGTGTGGGGCCACTGTCCCTGAATGTTGCCTCCTGCAGATAACTTCAAAGCTATATTCAGGCTAAAAAGGCAGCCTGCTGTCCCTTAAACAAATGTCAAGGCACAGCATGTATTGTAACATGATGCTGTCATGACAGCTTTAACTCTCACTTAATCAAAATGAGTATTAACTGGAGAACCTGAAGAACAAGGGTTTGTAACATCTTGTCCCACTAGCAGGTATCAGAAGAGCTTGATACAATATAATAGTTGTATCAAGCCAGACAAACTCAGGAAGAGATCCAATCCTAAACAAAGGACGCATTTTTCAAACCACCAGAATTAGTAAAATTATCTTAGTTCAAAATGAATGAATTGCTGAGTGATTTCATGCAGAATTAACCAGACCATACTAGTAACTCAGTGTTTCATCTCCTATATAATATACTGTTAAGTGTGGATACTTAGAAACAAATAAGGGATACATCTCAGTGAGTTCAGATGTATTGCCTTTCAGCATTCACATGACTCCAGACAATGGGCTTATAGCAAATATGCCTCCAGCTTGTAACTTGGCAGGATCTTGTCTTTTTGGTTAACTTGACTTCATCAATTGCAGAAGCTTTTCTTGCCTTTTCTTGAAGACCATAATGTCTCTGTTGCTATACCATGTCCAGGAAGAGTGTGCAGGGTTTGAGGTTGCACTGCTCTCCACGTCCTGCTCTTCACTGACAGAATCAACACAAGTTTTGTCTTTACACTCAGACTGAGATTTCAAAGCTCAGGAGCAGAAATCCACATACCTCCTCAGCACTACCTACAAAAATGGTATCCTGAGGGTATTGATGGTCTCCAGACTTAGGTGCAAGGAACCCTGAGAGAAAATAAGCAAAACAACGTACAATCTCTTGTACATTAGAGAGGGATGCATGCCACCTTCTGGCAAAGGGTTAATTTTGAGACTGCTGCGTGTGACCCCACAAGCATTCCCAGAGCTAGCTCCTGGCTGCCAAGGCTCTGAGTACCCAACAAAACCAAGGCAGACAATGGGAGCTGTGAGCAAAAACCAGGCTTGCTCTACAACTGCAAACCTGTGCCAGGGTTCCAGGAGTGCAGCGGCCCAAAGGCAGGATCTAGCCAGCAGCTTTTGAATGTAGGGCAGGCTATTTGTGACCAGGAAAATCTGTCTCTTGTGCTGAATTTCCATACATGTTTAATTCCACTGACTGAGGAAGACATTGGCAAAGCATATGCCCTGCCGAATGGAGGTGAATGAAGCACTTCACTGCTAATGGAGCCCAACATTTATTTTGGGTGTGCGATGGAGTCTGTATTCAAGTGATAGAGTAATCCTGTGGATGAGGTCATGTGTTCCACTGAAGGGGCTTCTTTGTACCTCAGGCTAGTTAGCAAGCCTTTTTCTGTTATCAAGCATCTGATTAAACTCACAAAGGAAGGGTCTTCAAAAAACAACTTCAGGCAGAACTGAGAAGTGAAGAAATAGGGATTCATTGTTCTCAGATGACAGAACAAAGGTCTTAATCTATTTTCAGATTTTCTACAGACCCAACCCTATGACAGATACCAGTTATACACATCTCTGTGGCAGACTTCCCCTTGAAGGAACACAGTGCACTATTCACACAGCACAAGCCTCCCAGAAGCCAACCTATGTCTCTCACTGCTGGAGAGACACAGCACCTTTCTTCTGCACTAGTGAAATCCTTATCAAAACACTGAATTTTTGTTCCTGTTTTCATTTGACTTGAAGACAACCAGCTGTCCTGCAGCTCAGACAACTTTTGTAATGCTTTGTACTAGACCTTACGTGTCAGGAACACCAGCTCAGTTTTGACAGCAGGGAGAGGGTAAGTTATAAATAAATCTTTAATAATTTCCCTTGCAGGACACACCTCCAAGGTGATTTTAGATAGGGAAGTCTAACAAGAGCAAAGCTTGAGTTGTTTTGCACCTCTTTATCTGTAAGCACTCAAAAATAACTATAAACAGCAAGATACCTGAAATACATTTACTTATTAGAATTACATTATTTCAAATTAGTTACTTGTTGGCAATAGTGATCCCCTATAAGAGAAAAAAAAACAACCTCTTTCTCTCATTCTGAATTATTTCATTATTCAGTGTTTCCCTGTCCTCTCTACTGTATGTCTTAGTAACCAGACACATAAAGGTTGGTTCTATAAAGAGAGCATGGTTCTTTTAAACTGCGTAACTGGTTGAATGCTTTCCCACAACACATATTTGGTCACTGAAAGATGCCATTTTTCATTCAGTTCTGAAAACTCAACAAGAAGAAAACTAAAATACAGTCAGCAGTGCTTCAGGGTTTGTTCTTTCTCAAGAAGAAATTTCATTCTACCCTGAAAAACAATTCTGAGGACATCTTTGAAACCAGTAATTTTTCTGCTATGGCTTGCTTAGAACAAAATGGAATTTTTTAAACAATAACCACTTCAAATATTTCTTCAACTTCCTTTTTATAATAAAACACAGAGCAGCCTGGACTTCAATTACTACATGAAAAACATTATGAAAGTGCTCATTTTCTTCTTCACTCCAGGACAGAAACAGAGGGAGAATTGATCTTATATTCATATACACTTTGAGAAGTGCTGAGATGTGCCCATGGGGAAGAGAGACACCTCAGTGCATTTTAAAACACCATTAGACACCATACTGAGTTTTCAGGTAGCAAGATACTTAGCAAATAGTGGCCCAAGAGCCAAAGAACTTTTTGTTAATGCCCACCTCATTGTCCAATTACCTACCTGCTGACTGTCATATGTGAGGACACTGATTTCTCTGTTTGCCATGCAAGCCCTGCTTATTATACAAAAAAGAATTGTAATGACTGATAGGTAATAAGAATCCCTCACACACACTCCCCAGCATAGTTGGCTGGAAACTACCTTGGCTCAAGGTGTGAAATGAACATCTCAAAAGACTGGGAAAAGAGAAGAAAGAAGAGCTGGGGAGGAGATAGGGAAGCAGAGGAGACAGATACTACAGATTTCTCTGTTTTCTTATTTGATTGTACTGTTGTGGTCTACTAGCCAACTCCAATTCTGTTTTCTGACAAAGCATGTTAGATCAGCTGGTGAATTTAACCTGAAGCACTCCAGTGACTCACAGCAGCTAAAATATGTATCTGCATTGCTTTTTAAAAAATATAGTTGTATTTGAGGCAAAATGAAGATAAGATTATGTAAAAAGGATGCTGCTGAGTGAATTCAAGGAAATAATGCAAACTGAAAGTTTACTGAAGACATGTCGCATATAGTTTATGTTGCTGCTTCTTTCTGCCTTTGAGAAGCAAAGCCCAGGAAATTAAAATCTGTCTCTATAAAATGCACAGGCTTTTTTTTTTACAAATTATATCTATTTCTTTTATTATGTGAAACAGGGGAATTCTGAACGCTGAGCTTAAAAAAAAACATAAATGTGCATTTGGAGAAATTATTTTAACATATTTCATCTAGCACATCCAACAGTGGCTTGTCTGTTGGTGTGATTTGGGTTCCGGTACTCAGACAACATAAGAAAAGGAGTATCTTCCAGCTTTGCCCTGCAGGAACATGCCCAAGATGATGACAGGTATATGAGGATGAAGCTGGTTTCTGCTCTTCTACAGAGCCTTGCCTAGTGGTGTTGTGAGGATGGATCTTCCTGGAGAGTAGAGAATCCCTTTTATGAAAATAGGGAATATGACCTGTAAAATGGACTTACCAGGGAGTCTACTGATGACTGATGCAAAAGCCAAAATGGAAATAAAGTTTGAGATTAAGTGAGATACAGTGCAGCCAAAGAATATGTTGATCTGGGAGCTATTGTTTCATGGGCTGGTGGGGCACTGAATGTTACCTTAGAGTAAAACTGCAAAGGGAATAATGAAGAGGTCTCTTACTGAGTTGATTCCCCAGGCCTAGAAAAACAGCTTCCCAGCCAAGAGTCTGCCATCTCAGAGTCTTCTGAACTGTAAGAAGAAAAATGAAGCTAAATAGGGCTGACTTATTTGAGCTGGATGTGCAGTTGCTGCAGAACCATGTGCTCTCAGCAAAGACTCCAGAAAGTGCTCACAATCTGGGGACTAACATTGTGGTCTTGTGGTTAGAACGGAAGACTAAAACTCATTCCAGCACTGGAATTATTTTCTAAATCATCTGGTGTGTCTTGGTTTATCTACTGGTAAAACCTCACAGGGGGAATATATTTCTTGATGAATTAAGTATTTTAAGGATCTCCCAGATAAGATACTGCCAAATCCTGATTTTCATAATTAAACATCTTCCTGAAGAGTGTTATGAAACTGCCAAGAATACATAAATAGAAAGCAAGGAATTGGAGTGTTATACCCTGCAATAAAAGGGAGAAAAAGAATCATAGACAGGGAAATCTCTTTTGGATTGAACAAGAAAATCTGACCAGAGATGTGTAGCAAATATGCAGATAACTACACAACCACTTGAAATTCTAGAGTAACAATAGAAAATTGAAGACTTATTCTGAAGCTAAAACATAGGATGTACCAAGCAATTGCCAGAATAAGATGATGAATCCGGGGAAATAAATCATACGGTTAACAAAACCCACAGAGAAACTCACCAGAAAAATTGAGAAAAATATATGCAACTGAAAGAAAATACATGGCTCCAGTTAATTAACTTGCATGTACAAAATGCCCTTACATCTAGAATAGTTTCCAGACATTTTTGAAATTAAAGGAGTCATTCTCACACACATATACACACAATCTTCCTCCATGATGAGCTGCATCCACTGTTGTGTAGCAACATCTACTTTTACACAACTGAAGATATTTATGCTTTCAGACAGGGAGTAAAGACTCCATGCAGCTCAGCCCATGGAACAGATTATTCAGACATGTTACATATAAAGTAAAAGAAAAAAAAAAAAAGAGAGAGAGAGAGTGAAATAGAATTTGAAGAGAGCTATGTAGAATTAGCACCAACCCCATCTGGTCTAGCTCCCAGTGACTGAGATAAGGCACAAGGTTTCAGGGAATTGGGCTCAAGTTTACAGGGAATTGGGTCTGTCCTTGGGGTTTGTTTTTCTTAAGAGCTCGGACTCTTCAACATCAGTTTCTGGAAATGGGAACTCAGAAAGGAGAAATAAAACAAGCAGGTCAGTGGGGTGCTTTTGAGCTGCATTCAGGCTCATGGCAGGCAGCACAGCAATCAGCCAAGTAGAGCAATTTGCTACAAACTTGAGAGGAAAAAAAAAGACAGGACTATGCATCTGTTAAATACTTTTTCTTCTCACTTCTGCAAAGCAATCTCTGTTCTTACTGGAGATTTCAGAGCTGGAAGAAAAAAGGCACTGGCAGATACAGCCTAGACAAAAACTGGATTAGAAACAGCAGGACACATCAGCAACAAAAGCAAAGGATTCAGAAAAACCACTGCTGTTCTAAAAACAGAAGCAGAACTGTATAAATGGGTCGTCTCAGAAGAACTCCATGGAAAGAAGAAAGGGGGGGGGGCGGTGGTGTTCACACCTTCCATTTGCTTAGTTTCCCATTGAAACTCCTTTTTGCATTCAGAGCACAGAAGTGAGTTTTACACGTTCATTTCTGAAGCCATATGTGGAGCTCTGGACTGTTAAATGTGCAATGGAATCAGGACCACAGCAGTGCTGCTGCAGACACTGAAGCCTAGATTAGTGTCTTTTACAATATAAAAAAACCCTTTTACAGCAAAAGCAAAGTTTGTGCATAATCTCAGCAGAATTTACTCTTGCCTCTAGTATGTACTGTACCTTTTAATAAAGCCTTTTCTAATAGCAAAAGCATTCACTTACTTTCATGGCTTTTTCCTCCTCATAGCATAGACAGCTGGAAAAGATCTACAGTTTTCTAAACTTGTCTTTGGAAAGTTTCTTTGCCAAATTACACTTTGTCAGGAGCTCATTATTTTCTGGATAGACACTAGAGACTTCAATTTGAATTATTTTGAGGGCTGTACTGATGCTATTTCAAACTATGAGATTTGTGTTGTTTTTTGCATGAATCACAGCAACTTAAGTTCATTCCACATGCAAAGCTCTGCTTCATTTCCAGACCCTTCTCCATAGTGTTTCTTTGAAAACCACCTGTAGGTTTTCCACATTCCATTTCACAGAGTTCTAGATAGTTTTGGGATGAGATGGGAAGAGTAGAAATTCAGGACCTCTGAATTTTCTTCCCACTCCTTTCACACCGAGCAAGAGTGACTAAGAATAAAGCAGCAGCCAGTTCTGAGTATAGGGGCCTGGACAGTCACATTTGTCCCTAAAGTTCACAACTGAGATATCAAAATATAAAGCTTTTCTGCAGATAATGAGATAGGAGAGCAATCATCAATAGTCTTGATAAATATAATATGAATAGGCGAATAAATAAACTGCTGTAAAATACGTTATAAATATACATATATATATATGTGCTGAATTAATAAACCTACCAAAAATATCTGTGAAAATGACGCAGTAATAAATAGGATCTTTGCATTCTGAAGAACCACAAATTATTGACATATTCAATAAATACACAGTATACAAGTGAATAGGCTAAGCACAGGGAGACCGCATTACTCTGTACAGTACCTCCAAGGAAGCTGTTTTTTTAATTTCTCCTGGACATCAGAAGGAATAAGTTAGACAAAATTCTACTCCATGCCCCCAGCATCACAATTTTTCTATACTTAAAAGTGATATTAGCTGAAGGAATATCACATACAGAGGGAAGTGATGTGGAATTACTCTGTTTTAATTACAGTGGTGTAATTAAGAACACAAATAATTTACATGTGCATTGGAATTAAAAAAATTAAAATGTTTAAGTATAAATTGTTACAGATTATACTGGTCAGCAGGATACTTTCAGTATTCACTGTGGTAATTAGCCTGCAGTTTGTAATTTGACTTTAAATCAACCATGTAGTTATGCAGCCTCTGAAAATGACATCTCTAAAAGAAAAAAGAAAAAAAAAAAGTCTCAGAACTCAGCCATAAAAGCCTAAACTATTCCTGGAGATCAGAAATAATTTTACATGCCTCCAGTCATGAACAAACTTAGGTAGTCAGCTTGAGCTGGGGAAACACATGGGCACCCATCCCCTTTATTTTAAAGCAATTATAAGTTTACTTGGGCAGCTTTTCTTCTCTGCCAGAGCTCCTCTGTCCTTGGTACTAGCATCATGAATGTGCAGGAATGTGCACATTTTTCTAACACACTAGGCCACAGAAGGAGTTCCTTGAAATCTGACTTCCAGTAATAGCCCCCAGGCAAGATATCTGCTTGGCCTCGTTCTGTCAGATGTGGTAGCATCAAGACTTTGTATCTTCGGCAACCTAGGGTAGGGTGGTAAAACCTAAGCAGAGCAAAATATATAATTATGAGAGAAGATGGAGTGAAATCAACCATGGCTTAGCAAGGTTGATTTGCCAAAATGTATTTGGCAAGTAAATATAAATTAGGTTCACAAAATATGAAACAAACTGAGTGCAAAGTATTTGGAAAAAGAGAGGAGACTGCTTTTAAAAAGTCCAATCTGAGGATGTTTCTCAGTGTTCTAATGTAAAGCGGGAGCACTTATGTAATGGAAAATAAAGCCATATACACAGCCCCAAGCAAGAGATTAGTAGCAACGGTGACTGAACTTGGACAAAAATCTGCATTGCTGCTTCAAATGTCAACAAATCAGGCACTGTTACATTAATGGGAGACTTGAGAGACCTCCACCAAGAGTGCTCTGACCTTATTTTCTTTTAACACACAGTGACTTGAGACCTGTCTGTGTTAACATCCTAGCTGACAATAATTTGAGCTGTGGAATAAAAGAAGGGACATGAAGCTCAAATTATCCAGCAACCGATCTCCAGTGAAATCAATGCAGTTTTCTCATATGAGAATCTGGCTGGCAGCCTCTGAAGTCTGCATAGTAGAAAACCATCCCTCAGAAATGCAAGCTGAAGTGATCTAGACAAGGAATAATGCAGACAATGACATGCCACTCTGTGCATGAAAAAAAACCTCAGTGGATTCTAATTTTCTCTCTGTCAGACTGGTTTTATCCCCATGTTACTCCATGAGCATTACTCCTGACCTATATAAGCACAAACCAAGTCAGATCAGGCCAAAGCCTCCTCTGCAAAAAGATGTCTCTAGTAAACAAGGCAATATGAAATAGGCGTAGTATAAGCATATTCAACATCCCATGTAAAGGTAAAATAACAATTGTTTACATTATCAGAAAAAAAAAATGCCCAGATGAAACCACAGAAGTTTGACATTATGATGTCAATTTTCACAAAGAATCCCTTTTTGTCAGTGTAGCAGGACATATTAAAAAGTTATTTGGATAGAGTATTATAGGATATATAGGATATATATATATTTCCATTTATGGGAATGGCACTTTTCTTACATTGTGTGACTTTTCTATGAATTCACAGAAATAAACTCAGTTCAAAGGTTTCTACCCTTGTTCTGAGCAACTGAAGTTTTACAAAAAGTCAGGCACAGCCTGGAAAGCACTGTATTAATTCAAGATCAGTTCCTTTTTCTTACATGAGACCACCCATTTGAATAGTGCTAGCAGGACCATTAGTAATGTGGAAAGATAATCATACCCAAATTTAGAGGGATCCCCACACTAAAACAAAGCAAATTAACAGTGTCCAAAATGGCTTTCCTCAGCACTGACCTGGCATTACAATACCTGATCACAGGGCTTCTGAACAACAGAGATGGAATAGTGACACTGGGTTTTGAACAATACAAGAGTTGAGGAACCAAGTCCAGTGCTGGGGAAACACAGCTGGCTGGTAGTAGACCAGAGTTCCTCACTTCTGCCAGTGATCATATGGAATCCCAGTGTACTACTACTAAGGCAAATAAACAGTGTATGAAATAACAGTCTAAGGATGTCAAAGTACAAAGAATGTCAAATGCATTTGAGAATGGTCCTCTGTCTTGATCCTGCATTCTTTCTGTCAAACCTGCTACTGCAGCACTTGTAGTGCTAGATCACTGTTCTTGAATTGCTAACCTGTAAAGTGTCTAAGTCTACATCATAACTAACTCTTGGCAGTGGAAATATAAATTTTCTGGCCTGGAGATGTTATATCCCCTTATAAACACTTGGCCACCAAAATGGAAAAACAGATAGGACATTCATAAGGAGGGTTCACCATGGAAAATGCCAGCATTTTTTTCCTGGAGACTATTTACTTTGCCAAGATACTTCAATAAGAAAAATTATCCAAGACCTTTCCCTTAATATGCACCCTGTTGTCATTTGACTTGTACTCCACCATGTGCAGCATTCATTCTGAGTCAGACTTGAATTTCTGTAGTACAAGCAATGGAGAAGGGAAGTACAAACCACAAGAAAAGGAAAAGGATGCATTACACTGTATCTCACTAAGAGGAAAGGATTTCCTACACACCACAAGCTACCTTTTTATCTTTCTTGGCATAAACCCTTGTCACACAGGACAGAGAAACTATTTAGGAAGATTCAGCCCATCTGAAAGAGGCTGACTTTCCAAAGAACCAGTAAAAACAAAGAACCAGTGAAAGTAGAAGCTGAGCTCCTTTTGAAAGCCTAACAAACTGACAAACTTCTAACAAAAGGAGATCATGCCAGGCCAAGAAAGAAGATAACCATGAAGCTCTTATACTGAAGTGTGCATCACATACTGAAAATTAATCTTTCCTGTCCAAATAAAGGCTTTTCATCACACCAGGGAGACAAAAGACCACAGCCACAAGAGAATTTATCTCACAGTTGGCTCTCTCACCTGCAAGCCCTGCATACTGTCTTTGAGACAAGCACAAACCTGATTGACAAAACCTGTCTGTTTCTAGGTCTTTTGATTTCTTGGGAATGAAAACTGAACCCCCTTTTTTTTTTTTTCTTTTTTTTTTTTTTTAAATCCTTTCAAGCACGAGCTTATTAATGGTGTAAATAACTATTTACCCAGTTCTAAAGGATGCACAGGGAAGGTCTCTCACCTTGTAGTTTTCATGGATCCTCAGAAGATGATGTTTGCATCCCCCTTGTGCTGCTAGAATGGAGTAAAAGAGCATACATTTAGAGAAACAGCAAGGCTGTTTAGATTAATATAGTGGTTAATATCCTAATCCCATAAGACAACATTTGTAATTTTATGTTCATGAGCTTATCACGTTCTGGTGCATCTTGTGGTAAGGCAATGCTCAAGTACTTAATTGAAGGCAAAATCCTTTCTGTAGTCTTTCCCCAGGCAACCAATTTCAGACTCCTTTGAGAATCTGGGCCAGTATCTGTGCACATAGAGCCAATGCTGGGAAGAGGCAGACTACTACAATGGATCTTTGTTGTGCCTGTGATTCAACCAATTGTACTAAAATCTATACTGAAGATTTCTATTCTACTACCCTGTACTTTCTACTCAATTACTAAAAAGAATATGTTTTCTAAGCACGCAACAATATCATTTTTGTCAAGAGTTTGGAAACCAAGAGCTTGTATGAATTGAAGAATGCTTCCTTTCTCTTCCCTGTGTGGTTCTGGTTCTGGGGAAAGAGCTTTCTGTGTGAGTAATCTTTCTAAGTAGGAAGCAGAGCTCCCCTATTGCTAGGAAAGAATGGACCTCCAGTAGGCTAATATGTGATGGATGACTGAATGCAAACTTGGCAAGGTTGTTCTACCCTACCAAAAGAATACAGAATGCCACAGGCTATTTGTACACAGGGACTCTAGCTGAAAGTTCTGAAAACTTGGCAAAATCCCACCTTAGTTTAATTGAAACTACGGTGGCAAGACAGTTAAGGATGTGAAACTGGAGAAATTTCTTGCAAAAAGATCAGCTGAGGATGAATTTATCTTCAGTGACTGACTCCTGTGTAAGGAACATAAAAACATAAATGGAAAGTTATTCTTATTGAATACAACCTGAACAGAAAAATCTCATATTTGTTTATAAAGCTATAAAGCATGCTAACTATTATTCTTTAAAGTCTACATCCAAATATACTCACTGAAGCTATAGTGGATTTTTTGCTGCTTTTTTGCCAGCAACAGGAAAGGCAGTATATAGGAGAGAAGTAGAGAAATGATCTATACAGGAATGCTGTAAAATTCTACATGAAGGCCATGTCTAGTGAAAAAGGCATGTGTATCATTCCTGTCAGTGCTTAAGAGACACGAAGTTATTTAGACTTGGTACTTTTAGAAGAAGGATCCCTATTATATTCCTTCTTTCAATGTCTGAACACTTTCTGTTGGATCAAGAGACATCTCTTGTCAGGCAAGATCCCATTCTGAATTCTCCACAGTACGTCCAGTCTGCAGTTTAGTTACATCATACATTGAAAGATTCCACTAACTGGAAGAATGCCCAGTTTTTAACTTTTCCCACATGTGGAAGGCATCTAACTTCAGCTCAGACTGGACAGAGAGTCAAATGCATGAGTGGACTGTAAGCACTGAGTTAGGGGAAGTTTCACACTTGTATAAACCCCAGAACTCAGTGGGAACTGAGACAGCTCAAGATTATCTCTTGGGGTTGTTTGTTTTCCTTCTTTTCGGTAATCCTATTCTTTACAGAACTCCCTTTTCCTACTTGTTTTCTGTTCACAACACAAGGAACTTTTCTGAGCAGCTAATAATGGCAAGTGTAAGCTCTTCGTGGCAGAGAGCATCATTTGTTTTGTTTATTCACTCTTTCTAATACAACAGGTCCCTAAAATGCTCCAGCAGTAGTAACATCATTATCAACTTCTAATAAACTCCTACATAAAACATATAGAATCTATGGACAACAAAGTCCGTTTTGATATCAGGTGGATTAATGAATTAAATTACTTTATAAACTCCTAAGTGATCTGTGCATATCCTTTATTTTTCAGCTCTTGATCTCAGATTATGATGTTTCCTGTCCAGAATTTGCCAGTTGCTCATCCTACAATTGCTTGCACTGGTTTTGTGTATTTCTGAGCCTGAGTGATGAAAAATACACTCATTAACTTAATTCATTCCAATTGCTATTTTCCTTAGTAACTCAAGTAACAATGATTTTGCTGTAATATTGCATCATCAACTTCCTTAAAACGACTACAGGGAGCTATTATGTTTTCCAGCAGTTTCAGACTTCTGTAGATTATAGCCACTTGTTAAGAGAGATCAGTCTTTGAGACGGGTGTGTTAAATTCACACCAGAAATTAAGTCTGAGAAAGTGCATGTTGCTAAATCAGAGCACAGTTTTAAAGCCCAATATCTCAAATTGCCACCGTTGAAAACAAATATCTTTTTATGGTTGGAAAGCTGAGATCTCTATGCTTTCTAATGATATAAATCATGCATTTCTTAGCTTACAGCTTTATGAGACACTGGACATTAAAACTGTCTACAGCCCTTCAAGCTTAGCAGACATGATGGCATGTGTCCAAGGAGGAATATATCAAGTCACAGGCTTCAAATTTAAATAATTTTTAGCCACTCTGAATTTCTCATGTTGTGACATACGTGACATATATAGGACAGGTAAATCTGTATCTGATAATGAAGCAGACACCACCCTCTGCAGTCACCCTTACTTCCAAATATAATGTTCAACCTAGACAGATACCAAGGTTCATAAACTGAAATATTCCACAGGACAAACACTGCTTTTCCTTTATGGATTTGCCAGTGTGGGACATGGATTTACACCAGACAACTATTATACAATCCAGTACACTTCATTGCCAATTAGGACCACTCAAACCTCTGAATACACCCTTCAAATCTAGATGAACAGCTGTTCTGTTGTGTGAGGAAAATGACAGAAAAATTGCATATGTAGGTCTAGTATTTCAAATTGTTTTACCAGGAGAGATGAAAGGGTTAAAGCTCTGGCTTCAAAGCATCATCCTTTCAAACTCACACTTGCTTCTCAGTTCTGCCTCTCTCTTCAGAAGGTTGACAAAGTCCAAAGAAACACAGACTCTATGGCCCAATCTCATTTTCTTATCAAAAAGTGAAACAATATTGAAAGAACAGATTTTGACAGTCTCTTTACAGCAAGTAAGAACATCTTCATACATTAATAGTCTTTGGCTTTTTTTAGATATTTTATAAAAAGCAAGAATACATAAAAAATCACCTGATCTGAATTTCAAACACCTTTTGACATGCTGCTTTAGCAGCATCATAGTTACGTTTAAATGAATACCAAAGAGAAAAGATCCAGTCTTAGAGAGCTATGACTGAAGGAAAGTATAAATTTCCATAAATGAAAAAACTCCAACTAACACAGTTACTCAATTTTTGTGAAGCACTTCTAAGCCTTGAGGTAGGCATATTCTCAGTAACTTCTAGCATCATTATTTCAATGGGAGAATTGCAGCTGGTTGGTTCCTTTTTCATATGCCTATGACCACAAGGTACCTGGATGAGATTTCTTCAGCAGAATATCAGTTTCTTCTACAATTGAAATATGGCTTTCTAACATGCAGGGTGCACACTTACCAGCAAATCCTTTGGCTCCTCTTGAGCTTTGGAAACACTGATAAAGTCATTATAGTTCTAGGAGAAAGGACAGGAACTTGCAAAGAATTTTCTCTGGGCTTAAGCAACCCAGAGGATAAAATTAAGGGGAAAAAATAAAAGAAAAAAAAATAACATTTGCTGAGGATAATGACTCTTGATAAAGTCACTGACAGTGGTGGCAAGCAGTCCCTTGAACAGCATCCTCCTCACTCTGCTCCTTGCAGCTGATCATTGCCCTGGTCTGTTCAGCTGGGCAACCTTTCCTGAGCAGTGGTGCCAAGGGAATGCACAGGGAACACCCTCAGAACTCTTTGCAAGTACTTTCAAATTTTGCTGCCAGGGAATTCTCTTCTTTTGGCTAAACAATTTAATCTGACCAAACATTTGATCCTGCATCCCCTTTATCAGTAAGAAAAAAAAAACAGATGACATCATTACACTTTTCTGCAAGTCTTCCTAGGATTCAAAGAATTGTTACTGGCCCCTCTGTCCAGATCATTCTTGAATTACAGCTACCTTAAGATTTTACACCTTTAAAAGGCAAATGCACAACTCCAACATAAAAAAAAATAAACAATTACCTATAATGGTGTATAAATTAGTTCCCATTATTTAATATTTTTAAAATAATAATAAACTGAAAGAGGAAAACAAAGACAACATGGTGACAAAACCAAGAGTTTTCATATAGTCCATGGAATTTCATGCACCTCATTGGTTTCCTTTTTTTTTCACTAAGAAAAATTTTGTAAATATTTTGTATTTTTTATAATTCCTTTTAATTTTATAATGTCTCCACTGTGCAAGAGGACTTGTCACCATTTTAATCTGAACATACCTTTCTCCAACGTAGTGCAATACAGACTTTTCAGAAGTTTAGTATAACTGACAAAAAACATCTCCTAGTAGCCAGAGAGCAAATCAGAATAGGAAAACTCTGCAAAGGTGATGTAACACAAAGTTTTGAATAAATGGGCTTAACTCCTAAATGAAGCTAAGTGCAATCACCTCCTCCCAGTCAGCTTCTCTATACTAAGCCAATTTGAGCCTGACTGGTAAGCGCATACACAGTCATGCAGAAAATCACAGTGAAAAAAGGAGCAAATAGTTAAGACACACTGTAAAGCAAATGTCCATTTTTTCCATGATAATGGAGAATTTCACCCCCTGATTCCCCAGAACCCACCCATTTAAGTACCAGTAATAAGATACTAGTTTAATCTTCCTTTGTGCTTTGCTCCCCCCTGCAGACTAATGTTACCATACTTCTAAAAGAAACTGGAGCCCAGTGGGGGAGGGTGGAGGAAGGAGGAAGGTGACAAAGGCTTCAGTGCAAAGAAGTGTGCAGGCAGCAAACTAAAACTGAAAAGGGCCTGGCACTTTTCAAGTCATACACAACAGCATAAGGAGGAGTTACCTGCAAGGTTTAAGAATTGTGACTGGATTTAGTCTGGTATGTAAGGTGGGGATGGGGGAAACGTTTGTGTTACTTCAGCAGTTAAGAGGAAAGCCCAAATATGTCAATTAGGTTTCTCCCTTTGTTTCTGTACATGTCCAACATTCAACTAACCCATCCTTCATTCATTCATTGAATCAGACTGATGTCATTGAAATAATTTCTTACGGTATTATTACACTGGACAAAGACAATCTAAAGGAAGGCATGCTCCAACTAAAAAATATTCACTAATAAGATGCTGACTATTCAGATCAAAGGTCATGGGGCTCATAACAGAAAAGTGTCATCACAAACTTGTGTGAGAGAAGAGCTCATTTTTTTACTCAGAAAGGAAGCAGACTTACCTTACAGACTCTGACAGAGATTAGACCCCGTTGTGAGAAGTCTCCATAAAATAAATACGATGTTAAAGTCAGCTCTCAGCTTCTGACTCGGTTGCAGTCCTGTCAAAACTCAGCGAAGTTGTGTTGTCTAATTTTGCATGCGAGTGTGTGAAAGACAGAAAGGTTTGACAGTAAGGCAAACTGGTCTGATCAGCCAGTTTCTGCTGGGTTTATATAGCTGAGCAGCAAATCCTGATCGTTGGCTCATTCCACTGTAATAGGACGCCTGAAGGCATTTTTTTTTCCAGTTTTGCTTTAAAGGAACAGCCTCTCTCTTTGGCTTAGCTTCTGAAAGACACACATGCACACTCACATCCACACACTGTCATACACAGGCACACATACAGAAAAGAATTTGCGTGCAATTTATGGCTAAAGAAGGAAACCCCTGAACCATTAAAAAAAAGTCAGCTCAGGGCAAATGACTCAGAAAGCAGAATATTTTCCTTACAGCAGCAGCTGAGTACATTATCAGGAGTTTTAATCCCCTCATCTCCATTATTTTCACATTGTGAAAGAGTAACAAACTCAAAAAAGATCAGAGGAATCACGAGCAGGATTCCAGTTCCAGAAACTCCTACTGAAAATAATGGGTGTAATTTGCAAATACCATATATCAACATCACTCCACTGGAATTAATTGAAAAATTCAGTTTTACACAAACTGGGAATCTGGCAAGTCCTTACATTTTCAAGCTTGTGATCTCCTTCGCACTCTCTTCCAATCCTTCTGCTCTCAAGAATTGTAGGGAGAAATGTGGAGAAATCAAGAGAAAAATCTAGTTCAGTGAGCAGAGACTCAGCCTGATTCTTTCTAATATAAATAAATAAACAAACAGATGACAGACACAGAAGGGATTCCCTTTCTTCTAAGATCTAATAAAAATGGATTACCAGGCTGTGTGTGTGTAAAGATAATCCAGCCACTATTGTGAGGCTTTTGGTTTCTGAGTCAGTACATTCCCCCTTCTTCTCATCCCAGAGCTATCAGTGACACACAGAGCACTCATCTGGGACCTTTTTGGGGCTGATTGCTGCCTCTGATTACCCTTGAGCCTCAGGCTTGTGGAAAAAAGCTCAGTTAAAGCTCCTAGTTCAAGGTGTCTCATTAACACTGATCTCCCTCCTAACTCATACCACAAATCTGCCTCTCCCTTGCCCACTGCTGGTTTGGTTTTCGTTAGTGGTTTTCATATTGGTGTGGGGGAGGGACAGGAGAGCACCGGCACAGGGGGAGACAGAGATTAATTTTTAATTTTGAGGTCTATTTCTAGGATGAAATCACACTCTGATTTAGAAAGCAAGACTTACTTGAACACCTCTGAAGACACTGAAAACACAAACCATTGCTCACTGGATTCCAAGGGTTTATGGGACAGATCCCACTGGTAAAGTAATAGGATTCTACAGGAACAAAGATACTCTGTAAGGATAAGTGTTGGTTGCCTGAGGCTTTCTCGTCATGTTTCTTTTTGAGCATATCTCCTCCAAGCTGGCATTTCCAAGGCTTCACAGACTCACACAAAATTTTCAGGATATTTTTCCTTTTTCTGCACAGCAGTACAAGGAAAATTTGGCCCATCCTACACGTTTAGAAAAGTACAGGAGAATTCCTTACCCTGAGATTTGGAATTACCATTTTAGAATCCTTATTTTTAGCCTCAATAAAATGTAGAGCTGTTTTGCTCACTTGAAATACTGACATTTTCTTTTCTGTGGCTTTCATACAGAACATGGACCCCATGTGTATATTTTCATCTGTCTAATAATATCACTGAGCTCATGTTGAGCTCCCTTCCTCAGCACATGGCACAAATTTTAGTTATTTTGAAATAAACTACAATGAAAATAAAAATGGGGAAAAAAAAACAAGAAAAGGAAGCCCTCGTAGCAGTCTTTACAAATTGTTTTTCCAACTCATGCTGTTTCTCAAACCAATTACAGAAGTGTTCAAAAAACACAGACTAAAAATTTTAGTAAAATCAGTAACGCATCTGTATCAGCCAGTTAGGAGCACACATTTCCAATTTCTGTTTTAATTTTTTTGACATGCTGTGTTTCATAGCAGTGAGACCCTAAGAGAAGAATAGGACTATTGGAAAGAGGCTCAGAAATGCTCCTTGGTAAAGGAATCAGATTTGCTTTAATTGCTGATTGCTTAAATCTTGTTCTAGATATTTTCACCAGTCTCATAGGCAATGGGGCTATATCCTGACACTTGTTAATTCTACAATTTTTTTGTCTAATTTTTAGAATATCCTCATGACCACACTGATAGCAGCCTACATTACCTGTCCTCCAGTTATACAGTCTTGTGAAATTCAATTAAAACTCAAGGCCAAAAACTGGATGTGAAATGAAACACATTTTTAATAAAATCTGGTGGGGACTCAGAATAGTTTCCTATACAATGAACCACTGAAAAACTCATTATTTCACTGCCCACAGTCACAAGTCTAAACAAGATGTTTAAGCCTGTGTATACACTGTGGAAAGCAGCTTGCAGGATTTGTTTTTAGAACATTTGCTAATGCCAGATTTTCTGCCAACAGATGTTGAATCAAAATTTAAACTAATTTTTTTTTCTCCAATAATTCTCCACCCACTTATGTGACTTCCAAAAATATGCCATATGGAATGAGTTTCAGGTAAGAGTTCAGACCTGTTCTTGTTTTATCTATTTGGGCTCACCCATCCTTAATTATACTCTGTTGCAAACATTGAGCTATGTACACTGAGTCAAAAGCAAATGATTACATGAAAGAAGAGGGAAAATGTATTTTAATAAGAAAGAGAGCCTTAGGTTGGGATTGCTAACAAGCAGGGCTAGAGATTAATTCTGTGTCTTTAACTGTTCAGAGCTAAGAATGTCTTGGCAGTATTTGCATGACCTAAAAAGACCACAAACTTAATCACAAACAAGAGGTAACTGAGCAAATGTTAGTGTTTTAAGAAGTTCAAACCCTGTTGCCAGATCAGTGGGAAGATATGTGCCTGATAAGGGAGGGATACATGAGAATGGAGTCAGATGACTTTGGGTGCTAATGCAAGGTCTGCTGTACTCTGAAATGACCTAGATCATATCCCTGATCTACAAAATAAATATCTTTTGCATGACAGACATCAGCACACTGCTAATATGCACTAGACAAGAATGTTGTTGTTAGTGATACCACAGACATTTACAAAAATAATCTAGCTAGCAATACACAAAACTGATTCAAGAAAAAAACAAAACTTCACAGAAAAAAAACAAGAGTGAAAATAAAATACATATTTTCCATCCATACTGCTGGTGTCAGACTCTGTGACAGAGCTGCTTCTAATGTTGATAAATATTTTGGGTTTTATTATATTTGCAGTAGATATTCTTAGAAGTTTATGGGACAAAATATGGCTGTCAGTATGTATCAAGGTAGGGAAACACTGAATTGCTGAGAACTGAGAAAGAAAGCGAAGCTTTACTGTGTGGGATGGTGTGAAGATTTTTATCAGCACGTTAGCATTACTTGCAAGTGGTTAATCCATAGATGACACAGGGAAAGTAACTCAACTGCTGGTTTTATACGATGCCACACCACTTTGTATCCTCTGGAGTAAAAAGTGTTGGCTTCCATCCAACTCTTGATACTCATGTGCACTTTACTGTAATCACAATTTTAAGGCTATTAATGTCAAAATTACAGCTAATCATGTTAAACACATCCTTAAATATCTTGAAGGAATAGTTTCCCTACTGGAACTTAAGAAACAAAAACAGAAAAGCAAAAAATTGTAGTGCTTACCCATTTGGCATAAAAAACATATGAAAGCATAACTGTAGCCATTACCAGTATATGCCTGACAGTGCTGAGGATTCCTAATGCTAATAAAGACTGGCTAAAGAGTGGCTAATTATAAAGCAGAGATGTGAGCCCACCAAGCTCCAGGATTGAGCTCCAGGATTCACATTTTTAGTGAAAAGTACTAATTAATGTCACCTTCTCTAATGGTTTTGGTTTTGTGGGTTTTTTTTTTTTCCCTTCCAAATTACCTTCTGCCCAACTGCAATACCACATGCAAATTATCAAAGACTGACAAGGACCAGCTGCATGATTGCATCACTCACAAGAATCCTCAGAAATGTCCTTCCTGATCCAGCTGTTCATCTCCAGCCTGCACCTAGGCATGAAGACAGAAGCAAAGTCCTACCAGCCCAATTCCTGGCAGTGCCCATTTTACCCAAGGTATCTATGAACACAACAAAGCAAGGGGGAAAAGGAAAGGTGATGCTGGCTCTTCACAGACCTGTAATCCCATTGATAGGGTAGTAGGGGGTAACACAAGCTTTTTCTGCTCTCTCCTTGGGTATCATTCAACACACTGTGTTGTGTTGGTAGTGAGGTCACATCATAAAAGCAGGCCAAAGAAACAGAGGGAAATCTTTTTTCCTTGCCTTTTCCCCAGCATTTCCGGTAGGAGCTCATACACCTCTCCTCATATCCTGCAATTGGCGGCTTGTGAGACCAGAGGGAAACCTCAAAGCAGATGGAATTTAGCTTACTTGCATTCTCTATAGCTAACTCAGATTTTATTAAACACAGCTGCAATCCCAGAAACTTCTTCAAATGGATTAGGTCACTTATGTTGCTTCTGTATCTTTAGAAATGCAAGGTTAACAAACATTTTGCTTTCTCTAAGTCATGAATTTAATAGTAATAATAATAATAATAATAATATGCAATGAGGATTAGAAGTCCTCACATAACAGCCAGTGCTTTAGTGTCCCCAGATGATCATGTCCAAGGTTGCTCATTGCAGTGAGGAAGTAATTCCATTTTGTAAAACCAGTGATACTCCATGCAATGAATTCTAGTCAATTATAACAAAATTCAGCCTGTGTTCTCCTGCTGTAGTTTTCCACAACCTCAACATAGTAGCTGCTACACAGTGAAGTTTGTATCTCCCTACCTGTTGCTAAATAAAAGCAAAATCAAAAAATATATCTAAAAAAAGAGCAGTGTGGTGGGAAATTCAGAATTCATCACATCAAGTATCTTGGATTTCAACTTGGCATTTGGCCATGGTGGAGAAGCACTTATGGACTTTACACATATTTCTCTATGGTAGTGCTATGCCTTTTCTTTTTCTTTTTTACTGTTGTCAACATTACTAGAGTCTCTTCCCAATTTGCTGTGTAATGAAGTGATACAGGGCTTAGGAGTATCCCCTGGAACAAACCACTAACCCCCACCGCCTACTGCAACGGGGAGACTCATGGCTCTGACCTCATGGCACCAGGGACTAACAATCACAGAGCTACTGCAGCAGCCCTGGCAAGAATGAAAAAGCAACCAGACTGTATATGTCCTCCCAGTACTGAGGGGGAAGTGAGTGAGGACAGATTTTCCATTCTATAGCCAGAGGCCCATCTTACGGGAAATTTCAGTCAGTAAAAGCAAAGTGTTACTGGAATGTTGCCTTGTTGAGCTTGCATGGAATTCTTTATTTTTATTAAATTGGGATAAACAGGTGTGAAAAATTCATCTCTTTCCTATGGGGCTTGTTCAGATGCTGCAGATTGCAAGGACTCAGCAAGATGCAAAAGGGCTTCTGTCTGGCAGTGTTACCTGCAGACAAATCCCTGTTTCCAATTAGCTGTGGGTGTTCCCATGCCTTCCCACCCCAAGGCAAGCCAGGAGGAAAGCATTTGGCAATAACAATAATATTGTGTGCTGCAAGCTGTCAAATAGCTTCCTTTGTGTTCAGCCTATCCCACAAGGTAGCTGAAGAGCCTATCAGTTTTTTGTGAGCAGCCACAAAAGCTCACAAAAAAAAAGAGCTGCCTACTGTAGGCAGAGGCTGCTCAGTCCCAGAGAGGCACTACCATGAAAAGACACTGAGCCCCTGTTAAAACACTGACTGCTTTTCATGGTGAGGCAGCACAGAAAGGTTTAGTGGAATCGGAAAGCATCTTCTTTGTCTGTGCCACCCCGCCACCATTGTACCAGATGTCAGGCATGCAAGGAATATCAACCCTCACTGTATTGTCTGTCCTGCTAGCACAGACTTCCATGCAAACAATGTGAATGCAGCATGACTCCTTTGAATTCTCTGGTGTAGGTGGCTTCAAAGGTGTTTCTAACCAGTCACAGGTGTGAGAAGGTATAAGCAAGCCATGTTATTTAGTGGACGTATCATAATCCTACACTACTGAAAAGAAATAGGGTAAGAAGCTCTCAGGTAGGCAGCAAGGCAATGATAGCAGAAGAACTAGAGAGAAATTGCCTTTTTATTCTATGCCCACCTTCTCCCCCTGTGTTATGAACTGTGTATATTTAAATACACATTACAATTGCAGAAGGACAGCTCAATAACTTTTACTCCTTTCAGTAGCTGGTTCAGACAGCAGAGACATGAGAGACACCAGCAAGCAATGCCACTGTAAAATAATTGACACATCCAGGCTAACAGAAATTCGAAGAAGTTATAAAGATATAATCTTGGAAGTGCCAGTTTCAGCACTGGTACAGATGAATAAATTAACATTCAGTGAAAGAGGAAGAAATTGGTTTACATTTCTTACATCTACTGTCAGACAAAAGCAAGCAGCCCAGTAAAAAGAGTAAGAACATACAAAATGTTCTGAAGTTTCTAATTTAACTTGTGTCCTTTCCAGAAGATGACTGGAAAGGATACAGTTGGTATAAAAGCTATATTGAGAGGAAAAACTGACATCATAGGTGCCTTTCAGGTTTTCTCTTCCGAAAGCAGGCCAGGGAATTAATACTTCTTATACTGTGTATAAAACAAACAAAAACAAACAAAAAAGAAACCACCAAAGACAACTGTTGTGCAGAAAAGACTCAGATGATTAAAAGCTACAGGATTTGCTTGTGAAAGCCTGAGAATCACTGTGCAGAGCATTTCCCAGGGTCAAATCTAATGCCCCTATATTATGGCTACCTAACAGCCTGCTAATAGCAGGAGTTTTGCTATGCTGTGCTCTCCCACTGCCAGCAAAGAACTGCCCTGTCTTGCACCCATGGGCTGGCCATGAGGCTCAGGACAGGAAGGTTGTCATTCACTCCTCTATACACATACAGCTATATTACCTGCTTATTTTGTAAAGACACCTGTTCTTCCCTTTCCATTTTTGTTTCTAGGGCTTGTACTTATGTGTTGCTCAAGTACAATGCAGTAGATGAGGTGTGCTTATTACAAAAGTAATTTTCTCTCCAGGTTCTGGACTGATAGATCTTTTCTCAAGGCATCATGGAAAGTGAGCTGTTTGGTGTACAGTTATCCATTTCAGAGATAAAGTTGCTGGACTACTGTCTATACCTGATTTGGCTATTCCTGTTTTTCTCCAGTCTACTGGAGCTGCTCATGTATAACATCTCTTTTATTTAATTTTACTTTTTTTTAACTATGAAATTAAATCTCGTACTTCACTGAAGAAGAATCTGATGAAAAACAAATCTATTTCAGAGCAAGATTATACAATTACCACAGTGGCATAGGGCTGCCTACTGTGGATCTAATGTGGAAGCCTACAAAAACTTCAATGTTTTAACTGGGCAGGAAGAGGAGAGGAAGGAGACCATTCAAGCAAATTCTGCTCTTAAAGGGTTGCACATCCTAAATAGTTTGCCCGAAAATAACTGACATTACTTCAGGTTTTATTCAGTGTAAAGGAGCTTGTCTTTCATATGACAGGTCAAAAGTTTGATGCTCTAGACTAGAAGGAAGTGGTTAATGCTTCACCACACTGTAAAAAGCCAACTGTGTCAATAGACTGCATTTCATCTGGAGAGAGAAAGTTTCTAAATTTGGTCAAATTTGACATCAGAAACGCATAGGTGCAGCCTCATATAGTATCAGGAAACACAAGGTGAGACATAATATGTCAGTGGAATATTTTTTTACCTTGAGACCATGAATAATGTGATCATTGAAAACGTGGCTCAGGGAACCTCAGAACTCAGGGTGTGCAAATCTCAAATTCCTTCACAAGTTAATAGATCTAATTTGAGAAAACATCAACAACCTGGATACTTCTACAAAGACTTCCCCAAATGCAACCATGTCAGTTTGGCTTGTAAACTAGGCTGAGCACAGCATGAGGTCCAGGCTGCGTCAGAGAGCTATGGGATCTGCTAGACATAATTTGAATGGTTTTCTTGATTGCTAAATGTAAGCTGAACAGAAGGATTTGAAGACTTAATAAAAATTACTAACTTTTCAGTTTTCCAACGAGTTCACTGATGCAAGTTCCTGATCACAAACTCATCTTGAAATCTATAATAACAACAGGCCAAAACCAGTAATTTCCATTCTCCAGGCAAGACAATGGGAAGATATGAAATGACACAACCTCTGCCATGAAACTCTGAGACCATGAGACAGAGTTCCTGAGTTCTTTTGAGATCTAGGACATGAATTTCTTTAAAGATACTTCTATGTTATCCCTGTTCTAGAACAACAATCATCTCTGGCCTTGCACTTGTATGAGCTCTGAAAAGGCTGCTGTTCATACACACACGAATGTGCTCTTAAGATTTATCTGTACAGAAATATTTAGGTGCAAATTGCTTTACAGCTTTCACCTTAGCAATACAGATAATGACTGTAATAAAGAGGTGGCACTGGAGAATTTTTCTGCAATCAAAGCTAGTTTTCAGAGTCTACTGGAGACCGTAGCTATAAAGTGTGGCTGTGTGGCATCTCTCCAGTACTAATATCTGTCATGTATTTTAATAGTTCATGCTACTCATGCTACTCAGTTGGAAGATAACTTGTAAGTTATGCCCACATATGGTACAATAAGCTTTTTGTTTTACTGGAAATGCATGAGGACAGACAGGACAGGTGGACTCTGAAGTAATTCTGTTCAGGTTCCTTTTAAAGTAGCTGGAAGAGCCCCAGAATTACAGCAAAAATTATATCCATGAGCTTTCTAGCAACAGTCTTCAGGAATTTGTAATACAGGATAACCAAAATAGCAAAATCATTTAAAGTGGCTGGAAGCTAGCAGATGACTGTGGCAAAGGTGGCAGGGCTGGGGGAGTGATGACATCCTTTCATGACTCTCTCTCCAAGAATCAAGTTTGGAAGCCAAAGGACAGCAAACCAAAGAGCTAAACACATCTGGTTTTGCAGAAGAATCAAATAAATGGATCTGTCTACAAGACATGTCCCTAAGGTGGCAGGATAGACCTGTGCAATTGAAAAACTGTTTCGCTTGATGTCAGATTATTGTAGACTTTCTTCCTTCAGTGAGATAACCGAAGTATTTGAGTAGTGATAGATGGAAATACTTGCATAGTCAGTATCCTAAAGGAAAAAGTGTAAGTATTCTATGACTGAGATCTTGTTCTTCCCCATATAGCATACCACAATAAAATCTTTTCTACAGTAAGATAGAACTAAGTTTGAAAGTTGAGCCTGCAAAACAATCACTATACATTAGTACAATTCTTTGCCTTTCCAAAATCCTCTACCTGAAACTCATTGTATTTTGTATAGTTACAGACAAAAAACAATAAAGACCAAATGACAGAGATAAGGTTGCATACTGTGTCTGTGACAGAGACAGAAGCAGACAGATCTCCTTGCTGCCAGAAGGATGCTTGAGCCAAACCAAACCCTGCTTAACTTTGCAAGCTTGCACTGGAATGTGGGGCTTTTGGGCTAGGCAGAACTACAGAGAAACTTTCTTCGGAATGGACACATCTGGGAAAAAACTGTTTCAGCTTTTCAAAAAGGAAAAAACTCAACAATCCTTTCCCAGCCTTTAAGTTAAAGGGTACTTTTTCCTAATGATTCACAGTAACTGTCAGACCCTGAATTTGCAGACACACATTCAGTTGAATACAGCCTACATCATGGAATCCATTTCATTAGTGTCATACTGGCTCACTGGGGCCCAAAGCTCAAGACAGGATCAAGCTTACAGGTTATTAAAGCCAGCAGGGAACAAACACATCACTGAAACCAAAGTTCTGCCCTCAGTACATCAAAATATTTCCTCTAATATTTTAATACATTAGCATCAATACAGGATGTGTGCAGATAGAAACAGGCACCTACACCCTTCTGCACAGCTACTTACCTACCTGCCTAGGCATTCAGAAGGACATCTAACAATTGCCAAGCAACAGATCCTTATATAAATTTCATCAGCCGCTGTTCTGCCCTCATGAGCCTCAGTCATGTTTGCCCTTTTCATTCTTGTTAATGCTGAATAACCATGCACACCCTACCAATGATGGCTGTGTCCATAAATATTTATAACTGACTGAATGAAATCATACTTTGTTCAATCCACCCATCTACACTTAAGTGTGTCAGAAAGCCTAAACTATTACACTGCCAAATACAGAGAATTTCATGGAATATAAAGCAACTAAGTTCAACTTTGCTCAGAGTTCAGCCAATTTTCATCAGCTGCAGATCTAACTTTGTATATAATTTATGTTTGGGACCTCATAATACCACTTGTCTCCTTGGTATACTAGGAGATATCCCAACTACCTGTTTTGTCTGCACTAGTTGCTAGGGTGTCTCATGATTTGGTTGAAAAGTCCCTTTTGAACTTCAGAAGCTTCACACACATAGCCTTGCTCACACCCCTCACACTAAAACCCCAAAGCCCTTAACCTTCTATGGCTTCTTAAGGGTTGATACTGATTGTCCAGTCTTCTACAAAAGAATGTGAGTAGGCTATTTGGTCCATTCCTCCCCAGCCCAGTGCAAGCCCGATTCTACCCCAGTTACAAACTTTAATGGGTTTCAGCTGTCTCACAGCTCATTCTCCATTATGTTTGTATGTACTAAGTAGATTGATGCTATCTTCAAATGTACAGTTCAAGTACAGAATACCACAAGCACTGGATTTAGCTTTTTGGCCCAGGGCTTTATTTTTTTCCACATATTTATACAGACTGAAGGAAACTTTGAGTTGGGAAGAGAAATGTTCTAAACCCTCTCTCATTTCATCTTCCTCACAGCAAAAAAAAAACAAGCCTTACAGTCAAACACTGATTCTACTGGAGTAGCAGCAGGCCAGATTGTTTTCCTAAAAATATCTATTTAGAGACAATGAGGCTTTAACCTTTCTCAGTTTTGTCCTGAATTTCTAATTATTAGTAGAACTAGAATGTCTTTTTTGTTGTTGTTGTTAATACAGCTACTAGATATAAATAGACTCATGTAATTTCAAGAGTTTTGCAGTGTATTAATAATTTCAAGATGCTGCTTTGTTTGCAGCCCTGTACGCTGGACACCAAAATTGCCTTTTAATTAAGGGTTTGGCTTGTTGTATGTAACCTCATTGATCTTGAATGCAAATAAAGATTCTGGATACATAAACTTTCTGGATTCCAGTTTAAAGTGTGACACAGTGTTCTATTTCACTATATTCGGGAGGAAGGGGGCAAAATGAGAAATCAAGAAAAGATCGAATTCTCAAAAAGATCAGGAGGAGAGCAGTGCTGGAGTTCAAAGAGCCAATTACATTTGTTTGCTGCTTGTTTGTGGAGACAAAAGCTTCAGCCCAACATGGGCTACTCATTTACATGCATACATATTCCTTGCCTTCTCACTTCCATGACAACATTTAATATGCTTTATAGCAGAGAAATTACCACAGAGACCTGAGACAGAGTACAGGCTAAGTATGAAAATACTGAAAAAAGACTTCTGTGAGGGTTTTTGACCCTTCAAACCAACAATTTTTTCAAGACATACCCATACTTGTACTTTGTGTCTGCTGGAAAAATACTCAAATTTAAATCCTAACTTACAAGACAAATTGACATCAGAAAGACAGCTCATGCTATATTTAGTTTACATACAAGGGCAGATGCAAGCAAACTACCTGTCTTCACCTGCAACCCATGATGGCACATAAAGTTGACAAATCCACAGCTATGACAGACCAGCACTAAAGCCGAGCTGATACATCCCCTTCTCAGCACCACCTGACGTTTTAATGCCATTTTAACATAGAGGGCTTTCTTTAACCAGAGCTGGTGCACATCTGCCAGCTTATTGCTCACACTGTAAATTTTTGTTATTGTTTGCTCCTGCCTGGGTAGCCACTATAGGGCTTACCTTAATCCAGTTTGGAACCAGATGAGCTGAAACTGCATGAAGGCACTCAGAAGGATGTCCACAGCTGGACTTGCTGCAAAAAGAAAAGTAAGAGAATGAATTTTAATGGCAGTTGTTATTTTCTGTAGACGATTCTTGAGCTACTTTGTTCTCAGCTCTGCCCCAACATCAATATAATAATACATTCCCTTTTCCCTCTGCTAGCTCTGCATTTGTAGACTAGGTCACACTGCAAAACTACTCTTAGTAAATCCTTATGAAAGCACCAAACTTGACCTACACTAAACTTTGATTTTAGTGGTGGATTTTTTTTTCCTCCCTTCTCTACACAGCAAATTCCACCTCCCCTACAGATCCATGACTTAATTCAGTCCAAAAGAGGCCAGTGGAAGCACACAGAGAAAAAACAATGAACAATCTGGAATTATGACAATGTATCCCTCACACAAGACTTAAGCCATTTTATCCTTGATATGTTATTGTTAGTTCCTACAGCTCTCTGCATGTAATTTGTGCTACACAGTAATGACAGAGAGTGTGATTGTTGCAAATGTTGTAGCAACAACTTAAATTCCTGCTAAGAAAGATCAAGGCAACATGACACTTGCAGAGTGCAGGATTAAGTCACTTTTGTGTGATGCTGCAGAAGGCTTAGGAGCTCTTGATAATTTTTTTGAAGAATGACATGGGTTTGGCTTGGCATTTTTGTTGCTGTTGTTGTTTTAGGGGTTTTGGTTTGGTTTTTTTTTTCATTGGAGCACATTCTTAAGAAATAAAATCTGTTATCTACTGATAAGAGAATCAGTCAGGCAAAATTACAGATTACATGATGAAGAAGGAAGCAGTAATGAAAAGCAGATGCAGATATTTCATGATTCAGGAGGCCAGTCCAGACTAAAAAAGTGGGTACATTTCTCTGAAAAAGAAGTTGGGAATATGTCCCAAAAATTTTCTGCTGACCTGACTTCATGTTTCCAGGTGGAACTCATGAAAATTTCAATGGTTTAAAGACAGCTGTGGAAACATCTGGACCTTCAGAGTTCAAGGAAATTACTATGCTTGACAGTGGGCCACAAAGCTGATCCTTTGCACCCTTTCATATTTACAAACAAAGCATCTAATTAAAATTTTTCAGCTTACTCTGTAGCACATGAAACATCTTGATTTGGAAGATAAAACAGACTCTGAAAAGTCTACTCACTTGAATACCAGCTTCCAAGAGTGTAGTCTCGCAATGTCTCATTGAAGCTGGCAATTTATTGCCTTCACTAAAGATACAAGACACAGAAAAACGGCTCTGGATAATTTTGAAGTGGAACATTGACAGAATTTGGGTATCTCAAACAGTTTTCAGAAGCCTCCTGAAGTTTGCCATCATTGATGCTTTTTCCAGTGAAATTCCTTTGCAGTCTAAAGTCATGTTCATTTGTGTCACAGAATAGTTCATTTAGCTCATATGCGAGGAAGGGCTCTTCTTAATCAGGGGCGACTTTGTCACCTTTCCACTGATGGGGAACAACCCATCTAAAGCCTGTTCATAGAAAAGAATCAAGCAGTCACAGTTGACAGAGCAAGGGTGTACGTAGCTCATGCACTTTATGTTCAGCTGTAATATAAGTAAATTCAAATATTTAACATTTAAAAATTGTACAGTTTTATCAGGTACAAAGAGAATCACATTTGCTTAAGGAGATACCCTCTCATGAGGTCAGCAGCACACACAGTCCCTCTGTATTACTTGCAAAATGCAACAATTACAGCTGCTGAAAGAGGATGAGCCAAAGCACACCAGATTAAACACCAATTGCAGACAGTCTCCCACCTTGGATTAGTTTTTAGCTGATCCAGCTGACAGACAGTAACACTGCTGAGGCTGTAACTGTCAACTTCAACAACATCTCACTGCCTCAGTCTCAGAAAGGCATGGCCAACATCCCAACCACTCTGGGTGGTAGGTAAGTGAAGGGTTATAGGGGAAAATTGGGACCTTTCAAGCAACAGTCAGCTTATATTAACAACCTTTGAAGAAAGAACCACTACAGGATAACATTAATCTGGAAGATAATGGGTGTGTCAAACTGGGCCAATATGTCCTGAATTTTGCCACATCCTTCCTCCTTTTTTCATTTGACTCCTCAGTTAAAACCTTCCAAGTTCTTACAACTGTTTAGCATAATCCTGGCCTACTTTATATAAAAATTAATATATTCCTGCAACAATAATACAACAAATACAATAATAAAGCAGTAAAAGACATTTACTACCAACATAAGCAACTCCTTGGTAGATTTTAAGCAATAATTCTGTCACAGCCTTCAGAACCAAAACACCCTGACAAATATTAAGAGAAACACACAGTGATTTTTAATTAGATTAGAAGAAAGTTTCAGCCAGATTATTTCACCTAATTTTAATGATTTCTGAATGCACAAATTCTGTATCATCTACAATTTCTCTGCTAAAATGGTTGTAGAGATCATTGTGGCAAAACAAATAGATTTCCATAGAAATTGTATGGGGTAGCATTGAAATAATTACACAGTCTTTGAGATTTTATCTACTTTTTTCAAGTTTAGGTATATAGAGTATTCCAAGTACCTCAAAACAGGATCTTTCTGTTGAACTGTTTCCCCTTGCAAAGCAAGGAACCTTGTGAGAAAGCACTTCCAAGAGGCCTGTGCCAGACCACCTACAGACCTGTTTAGCCCATGCCAGGAGCCGTAGGATGCCAAGTGGGCCAGTGGGTTTCTCTGCCCAGATGAACTGTTTGTGTCCTGGCAAGGGCAACAAGTTCAACCACAAGACAAAGGAGCATTTAGTTTCTCCTGCTTTCCTGTTCCACTTTTATGTCTGCCTGTGAGTTCCTGTTGTTAAAGCAAGTGATTAATTGAGCGTTGGGGAGCTGTCAGTATTATTTTTTTAACCAATGGACTTTTCTCAACCTAGATGCTAAATACTTTATGATTTTTTTTTCCTTGAAACTTTAAATTCATAAGAACTCCTGTTGATTTGGGCTTTTTTTTTTTTTTTGCATTTTTTTTGGTGGGGGCTTCCCCCCTCATGTTGGTTGTTTTGTTTTTTTTTTGTTTTTTTTTGGTTGGTTGGTTGGTTTTTAGTTTCTTTGGTTTGGGTTTTTTTTTTTTAGTTCATTTTTTGTTTGTTTTGTTTTTTTCCTTAATATTCTTTATCAGAATTTGTACTTGACAGAAGACATGAAAAGACATAAGCCAGTACAGTGCATTAATAAGAAGGCTACAGCCAAGCCCAGCTCTCTAACTATACAATAAACCAAAAATTACTCCCTTCACTTCTGTAGAGAAGTAGCAAAACTAGGTACCCACAGGAAAAATTAGAATAACAGTAGCACTGTTGAAATGTGGCTGGGCAGCCATCAAGGGGCTGGTTTAACACTGAAACATCCAAACTTGGGTTGTTTGCCTTTTCTTGTGGACATAAGGTTCATTGCAAGAAGGCTGCTTGTTACCAGACTTCCGGGTACAGCTAAAAGGAAATCAGCTCTTAGGTTTGCCATATTTACCTTGTTACCCCCCTATGGCTTGGCATAAAGGACCTTTACATGGACTTAAGATCATCTGAGCATGTGTTGTAGTGAACAAAAAGCCCTTTAATGACTGCTCCTTTAAATCTGGCTTGCTTCATAAGCTACAAGCTCTTCAGGACAGAAACAGCTGCTTCTTATACACATGGGTTGTGTTTGAAAGTGCCACTGGAATTCATTGTCACTATGGATAACAGAGCCTTTTCAAATGTCACTTTAGCCTTAAGCCAGGAACAGTGAAGTACAACCAAAAGCACAGAAGTGAAGTTCTTTGCCCACAGGAATCAATGAGAATTTTGTCCTTGACTTCACTGGAGCCAGGTTTTTATCCAATGTATTTGGACTTTAGGTTTCCCATGGTGAATAAATAGAAATAAAACACTAAAGTCCTGGCACCAGTGCTCTGAGGCAGACAATCAAGTATGTGCAGTATGCATTTCTCCAGAAGAATCAGGCTTTTAGGACATCAGTGTCTAGATATATCATCATGTGAAATTGTCAGGCTGGACAACAAGACTTTTTCAGTGGGAGCAAGAACCTCCTGCATGTTTGCTTTTGTAGACAGGAAGTCAGCAGGGTTACCAGTCCCAAAAAAAGTTTTGCAGATATAGAGCTGCTCTGGGAAGCACACTGGATTGTTCAGGATGCTGGAGAAAGAGGGGTATGAAAAGGGTATTATCAAAGCTGAGACAGCCCTTGTCAGAAGTTATGATGTGAACACAGCCTAGAAAATGAGATTTTGCTATTTTATAACCCAAAACCAAAGTGGTATTTGGTACCAAGTGAGAATTTTTCCCCATAACCCGTTTGAAAGATTCTGTCCCTTGTAGGTACTTACACCCCTCTTCTAGAAAGAATAAAAGGTATTTCTACAACAATTTTTACAATTGTTAATAATTATCATCCTTTAGAAACATGTGTTTGTCACTTTAGTATTACTGTTCACAGTCATTAATTCTGAGCTGTTTGATGCTACATTATAATGGTCCAATAGGAACATCCAGCTGGAAAAAAAAAGAATAAAAGACCAAGTATTCAAATACATATCTCTTAAAATCTCTTGTGGTGCTTCTTCTATTGTTTCATCAGACCTTTATCATTTGATATGTTGGAGAAATCACAACATTCTCATTATGTATAAACATTTTTTTTCCTTTTTGTTTTTTTCCTTCCTTCCTTTTATTATTCAAACATACATACATCAGGCTTTTCATCTATATATTCCTGCATACGTGTATCAACCATCCCAGTCTGGGGTATGCAAAGTCTCTGGCCAGTTTGGGGGACAAAAAAAAAAAAGAAAAAAGAAGTGAAAAATCAAACAATGTGCAGAGCCAGCACACTTCTAGATTCTTTAACATCAGGAGTATTCCACTAATTGCCTTTTTTAGCTTATATCTTATCACGTGCAAAATACCACCTGTTTGCTTTGTAAGACAGATGAAGGAGAGATACCGTTAAAAATAGGTTATACTGGCATCCAACAGTTCCAATGGTATTTTTTTCTCTCTTGCTTTTTATAAATAAATTGCATGATGAAATTCTGATTTTTTGTAAAATTACAAGTCTGTGGTACACAATCCTCCTTGCCATGGCATTTAAAAATCACAAATGATATGGGAGTGACTTATTCAAGGTCTTTCCTCCAGGAGATGCAGCTACAAGAGCTGTTACAGTACCACATGCACAAATGCATCACACTCAGCACAGCTCTCAAATACCAAGGTGAAGAATAGAGGGGGGGGCAAGATCTATCCCCAGCTAGTACAGATACCACCAGGAAATCCCATGTTCCCCATGTGAAGCAACATGATGTACTGCTTTAGGAGCCCTTCAGGGAGATAAGTTAGAAATCATAGTGCTTTTCCTTCTTTGGGTCATCCCCACCTCCTTCTCCCCCCAGTTCTACAGGCAAGTTGGGTCGGTGGTGCACACTTTCTATGTCTGCAGTTTCTCACATTCCCTTGTGGTTTCTTAGGAGCATTCCTGAACAGTGAACTCATTGATTCTTCCAGATTAGTGCAGGGAAGACAATCCAAGTGTCTAGTGTTCCCCTCTTGATGCAGACAGAGTTCAGCTGGTTTGCCTGTGGAGCTTTAACTGGAGAATATCTAAAGCTAGAAGCAGCTGCTAATACTACCACAGCAGGATGCTTACTGCACACTTTCATGTAGAGACATCATCACTTAAGAGCTCTCTGCTAACAATTCCAACAGATGCTTTTCTGACTTCGTTGATGCAGATACTCTGGAGTTCTATTCATGGAGTGCCTGCGTCCTTTTCCTTCCTTCAAACTCCTTTTACTGTCTAGTTAATCATATTTACTGTCTTGACCTTTAACCTAAATGACAATTTAAAGCAGCTCTGTCTGCTGCATACATGACTCTTGAACTGAAAGATATGTATGCACCCAGTTAGAAAGATGTTCCTTGACCCACTTGAGGGCTGAACGTTCACTGAACAGAGCACTTCAGGGACTGATAAACCACTGCCAGGCCATAAGATACAGCTCTTGGTTCACTTTGGATATGTTAACATAGTATCCAGCAGACAGGCAGGAGTGTTTTCTGCTTAGGTTTAGACAGCCACAAGCCTTTGAACCTAGGCAGGTGTAGCTTTTGCAGACACATACTTCAGCACAAATTAATGAGGTCTGTAGAGATGTGGCATGTCCCAGTTCAGGCACTGAGTCCTACATAGTATGTGCCTTTTGGTCAGTGCAGTGCATGTGCTAAACAAGCTCATGCTTGCCTGCAAAAGACCATGTAGGCATAATTTTAAATACTTTCCAAAACTGCAACCCAGATCTTTGGTTTCCTTGTGCTCCCCTCTTGATAATTTTAGGGTTACTATTGTTTGTTTTGAAATTGCTATGGTGATTACCTAGGTAGTCTTCTGATTCAGATGATTTATTTAAAAACAATTAGCCCAAGGTGACATTACATTCCCATCTAGATTTAGCGTTTGCAAGTTCTGCTTACCAAGCTTCCAGCTGTATGGTACCTCCTGCAATTCCTACAGACCTCCCAAACTCTCCGTGCAGCAGCTGCCAAGGCTGTGGGCAGTGGTGACTGTTCTGATAGAGCTGCTGACGCTGAGGATTTTCTTCTTCCTGAAGAGATTTTGGTTAATTGTTAGAAAACTAAGAAAACTCCCCATCCTCATCAGGGCAGGGGAAGAAAGCAAGATGAAAATCTTGTGGGCTGATATAAAGACAGGGAAAACACCTACCAGCCACAGCCATGGACAAAACAGTTGTGGTTTTTGTTTGTTTGTTTTTTTAAAGTAATGCCAATTAAAATAGGTTTGGAAAGTAGGAAACAATTAAAAATACCTTCCCCCGGTATCAATCTTCATTGACTCAGCTTCACTCCTGACTCCTCTATGTTCCTCCAGTCCTGAGCTGTGGAGGGAGACAGGGAACGAAAAGTTACCTCTTGCTTCAGCATGAGGCCCCCCAGGGCCATCAGCAAGAGTCCCCTCCGCAGGGAAATCCCTGCTCGGCCTCCTCTTTCATTGACTGGCCTATTCACAGAGCTGTTTCTCACATTTCTTTCCTCATCCTCACTGCCTATGGGGCATTTTGCCTCTTCCTAAAATAAATTTTTCACAGGGGTTTTCCCAGTGTAGCTTGCAGAGCCAGCTGTGCCACCCAAGGCCACTGGAGCTGACTGGCCCAGGGCAGCCATGGCCTCCCCTCAGAGAACTCCCTGCAGCCTCCCCACTGCCAAAACCTTGCCACCTACATCTAGAAACACACTTTTCCAAACTTTATTTCAAATGGGAGGCTGTCCTTGTTGCCTTTAACAGTTGAAGCCTCTGCCTCTGATGCACAACCATTGAACAGCAACACCTGTGAAGCTTCCTCCCTGAAGTGGTAGGACAACACCCACACCACAGGTCAGACGCTGCAGCAGCACACCCAGAACCTGATCTGGACTTTAGCTGAGTTTGCATCATGCCAAAGGCTGTAGCCAGCCACCTCTGTTCCATAGAAACACTGTCTCCCTGCTCTGACGTAAAGGAAATCAGGATGTGTCAGCTCCTACAAGAAGCTATTGACACTTTGAGACACCCCAGCCCAAACAGTGATGAATAAAGCAGCATTCATTTTCCACGTTAAGCAAGCCAGAGCATCGCAAGCTCTCACCCCAGCAGCCATGAGTCAGCAGTCTAGGCTGTCCCGAGCTGCCGCACATGCTAACACAAGTTAGACTACTATTTAAGGTCATTTCTAGCTTCTGAGTGGCCCTAGGCCAAATCATATTCACAGGGCTTTAGCCAGCTCCTCCTCTGAAATGATTCCTTCCAACACGGAATGCAGTCACTTCCTCTGCATGTCCCCAGTGCTCCAGGCTGGGGTGGCTTCCATCTCCTCCACCACCCCCGCTCAGTGCTCCTGGGGCAACATGGAACACCTTGCTCCCAGAAACACATCTGGAGCTTCACTTTCTGGGCTATGAAGTCAGGGAAATCACTCACAAACACAGATGGGGCTCCAGTCAGCCCATAAGTGGGGAGCTTAGGGCCTTGTTATGAGGTTTCATTTAGCATTTAAACAATTGTTTTTATGTGACTGTTCATCCGGTATGAAGCTTGGGGCACATGCTTTCAACATAGTGCAGTCTCATGTGCCTCCATAACTGACACAGGCTTTTCCCGTAATCCTACCTCAGTGAATATACTAGTTCTGACCCAAGGATATAGCCTGGACACACGATTGAGATTTTTCCTTCAAGGTGAAATAAGAATACCTCATGTCATTGCAATGAAGCATATTTTAAGATAGAGGGGGACCTTTCCCATTCTTCTTTTACAAGGGCAACGTCACAATTTTTTTGGCTGAGCACAGAATTGAGCAGCAATCCTACCTTGCAAGGGTGTCATAAATAAAAATTCTTTAAAGATTAGGACACTGTGCAATTTGTATCTTGATTTCAGAGCAAGAATAGCAGGCAGCCTCTTAGTGACCTGAAAAATATCACTTCAAATTCCACTTCTGTCTCATTTATACTTGTTCAATTCCATTTGTATCAACACTTCATTTATCCCTAATCTATTCATGCCTTTAGCTGCAGCTGAGGTGAGAACCTTCACATTTTAAATAAAAATCTTCAAAGGCCAACATAAATAAGGATAGGTTCTTGATTCTACTCCCAGTCATTTGGGATTATTATGCTTCATTACCACTTCATTAATTTTCAAAGTAACAAAGAAAGTGTCTCAAGAATTTGCAGGAAGAAGCCAGTATATTAAACAAAAAATCAAAAAGATATCAGAAATTAACAGGAAATAAGTGGAGTGTGAAGAAAATTCAATGTTTAATTCTTGACTGATAGGAAATGCTTATCTGTAGAACTGACTCCTAGAAGTCAAATTCTAAATAGTGGCTTGTTTATCAAGAAGAGGAGATCCTCTTTAATTTAGAAGAAAGTTGTTTTGTCTATGGGTTGGGGCTATTTTTGCCTCAGCATGAGACAAATGTGCCAAGAACATATGAACAAAATACAGCCAATATGCAGTTCAGAAAAATAGAAAGTGAAGATTTGATTTGAACTTAGGGTGACTATAAGGAAATGATTTAATTTTTCTTTTTTTTTTATTTTTTAAACTGGTTATGTTACTCAAAGCAATTCCACTCTCATCAACCACAAATCCTACTAAAAAAAAAACCCAAAACAAACCAACAACAAACCAACAAACAAATGTAAGTCTGTGTAAATTTTTTTTCAAGTTAGAGAAAAGATAACTAAGATCAGGTACTTTCCCCAGAGTTAGCCACCAGCCCCTATTTCATTGAGCAAACAACATTAAAAGTAGAAAACATGACTTGTTCAGAACATGCTACTGGTTTTTCTGCATTGGTACTGGCTCTGTTGTCTGAGGAACATGCACAGTTTCAAGATTGAACTGCAGAAAACTAGAAAAATTCTCAAAGATTAAAGCAAGAAGCACCAGGAAAGTTTGCTGTTAGGTGTATGCAGTTAGCTGCGATCAGCAATTATATGAGCTATACCAAGTAATTTATCACCTAAAGCACAAAAATCTGCAAACTGTGGAGCAGGGCTCCACAAAACTTCTTGAGGGACAGTGAAAATTGGTTGACTTTCTCAAACTACTGTTATAGTTGAACTGAGAAACTGACAGGAAGAAAAATCAGTGTTTTCTGGAGAAAATGTTAGTTCTGAAAAACAGAACAAGTTAAAAAGAAAAGCCTTATGGAAACCCTACTGACACTAGAGGTATCGACAAACTACTGGAGGGAATGGAGCAAACACGTGCCGGAAAGAATACATTTTAGGTAACAGAAAGAGAAAGTGATCTTTAAATTAAATTCTGAGCCCACTGAGCCCAAGTGGCATAGCACTTTATGCATTTTAAGTCAAATTTCTGCTCACACAGAAATAGAAAATATTATATCCATTAAAGTTTTACTTTAAAAGGGACAGTTATCAAAGTCACTTTCGTGAAGATTAAACAAAGACTGCCCCTATCACAACTTTCTGTGCAGCTTTTTAAGTGTCTGTAGTCTGTCTGGGGATGGTTCATGCCTATCCACTCAAACCTAGGAAATCAGATCTCATCTTTTTGCTCATTGCTGATGCTACCCAAGAGCTCATAGACCATTTAGATTAATAGTGACTGGAAATAATGCCCTTGTTGTTTTAGTAGGGGCAACAATCCTAAAACTTCTCAAATAATTTACTTTTTTAAAGACACATTTTTTTGGAAGAAATAACATTACTCCATCTTTACCCATATTGTCCCATGTGGTTTCTAATCTTCCTCCAAATCTTGCTTTTACACAATAATGAAAAATTCAGGAATGCTCTGGCATGCCTATGCATCATGATCTTTTCTAAATGCAATGTTACTTGTTATTAAAGCAAAAAGTCTTGCCTTAACCATTCACCCTCATTGCCATTGTTAGTCAATTAGGTACATACAACTTTCCAAAGTATTTAAATGCACCCTTACATTCAAAAAAAGCATCTTTCACCTTAAACCATGCTTCAGACCAGATTCTTTTTTAGTTATTATTATTTTCATTTATTTCTGGAAGAATCCTGCTTCCTTGCTTCATTCTTCTTACAGCCTGTATTTTCCTTGTTCACTTGCCTTTTCTTTTCTTTTATAAAGATTGTATTCTAGAAGCAAAAAATTCTGAGCAAAAAGCCTCTACTTTGACTTCCTTTTTGTGAGATACATGAGTATTTTTCCCATCTCACAGTACCAGTGATAAAACCAACAATAGTGTAACAATACAAAAATTATTCTGCAAAATACTCCAAAACTTACAAATATTTAAAACAAAGTAGTCCAATGTTACTCTCAAAAATGTTCTGCTTCTTTCTAGCATAGAGCATGGCTTTGGCCAATACTTCCAAATGAGGCATAGAAAAATTATTTGCAGGGGCAATATACGTCACTACAAATTTCTCAGAGACCTACTTAGTTCCAAAGTCAGGCCAACATGAAGATGCTTAACACATGACAGCATCAGGGCTAAAACAAGCCAGAGCAGAATCTGCACAAGACTGTGGGCTACTCAGGCAGCTAGGACACGAATCTCACTGACAAACTTCTCCAGGAGTGCAAATGGGACACTGGAAGGAAGATAACTTGTGCCTGCAACCCACTTTTAAACCAATAATATTAGAAAATCCCAATACAGATGAAAGGAAAGCACGAGATCTTGCATTGCATTGACTAAATCAGAGCAGCATGATGAGAAGTACCACTGCAGCCAACGCAGTGAATGTCAGGCTGTTCTCAAGATACTGATTCAGGCAACCATGCACTAGTCACCATGCAAACAATATCTCACACATGACATGCTCTGTGGCTGTTGTGGAACTTGAAGCAACATTAGCACTCATAACAAAAGCAGACTGGAAAAAAAAATCCATTTTATAGAAAAGGTAAAATTTCAAAGTTATTTTTTTCTTGCCACATCAGGATGAAATGTTAAACATTTTCATTCTATTCAGATAATGAAATGTAAAACTTAAGAAATAGCTATGAAATCAGTGTCCATCACACTCAAGACTTGTGCTATAGAAGGTCCAAGTTACAGCTCAATGTGTATAAGGAAATCATCTTAAGCAGCAAGACAGTAAGTCCTTCCTATCAGAACTGCACTGGTTTTAGCTAAGTATCTGAGGACAGGTTTGGATGTCCTGGACACTATGACAAATAGGACTGATTTACCATAATCCACCATAATCTACTTCTGCAAAAAGAGGATGAGTTTAATCTGGTTGAATCACTCAACCACTGGCTAGCTGGCAATACCTCTCTTCCTCTGACTTTCACCCATTCCAGTTAGAGAGAGACAACTCTCTGAGGCAAAGTTTAATCAAACATTTTCATTTCTAGAACAGCTTTGGAAATCTACTCCCATCAAGTTTTTTTTAAAATTCACAACCACCCACTCAGCCTTTTTTTCTTCTTAAAATGATTCTAAATGAAGATGAGCATGCAGCTTGTTAGAGAACCATTCCTGAGTGTGCTTGCAGCTTGAGTCTAAGAAACTGAGAATGGGCACTTCCTGCAAACCCCATCAGCAGTGGATGGCAGGGGATTTTTGAGGATGTTGCTGCTAATGCAAATAAAGCGTCAAGCAAAACAAAACCACTTGGAAAATCCCATTTCAGGAGGCCAGATAAGAACTGAGACCATTTTCACATCTGTTTTTCTCATTACTTCCTTTTAGTTTATTTTGTTTGGTTATTTTTGTTGTTTGGAAGTGCTTTGGTTCTTTTGTTTATTTGCTAGGAGTTTTGCTTGTTTTCAGATTGTGCCTGCAGTGTCTTCAGATTGCCTGCAGAAAGGGCAGCAGTCCCACCAACCATGCAAATTGGGCTGCCCAGAAAGCTTCACCACTCGGAGAACTCTGGTTTCAGAAGGCCAAAAATGAATTGTTGCAAGCTTCACATCTGAAGACTATCAAACTGCTTAATTATGATTTCAGGTTTATTTTATGTTAGTGCCTTTAAGAGAGCCAAGCCCCATTTGTTGAGTAATAAAGATATAAAATGAAACAGTTCAATACCAAAATAAAAGACATCAAAAAGCAATCAAAAGCCATTTGTACAGAATCTTCATCTGGGAAAACTGTGTGCTCTTAATTGCCAGTTTACATTGATTATCATTTTTCTTCACTAATAGGGAAAGAAATAAGAGTACTACTTTGTAGTGAAGCATAATATTGATCCAAATATCTAAACCAACTATAAGTTCTGACACAGGATGCAACCAGATTTGCTTAAATTTCTTATTTTTCATTAAAAAGAGGTAACTTGAAACCAAAATACTCTTCACTCCTTAGAGTGGCTTCCCAGGAAAGTCAGCTATCCAAACATTTTGGTTTGTAAACAAAAATGTCTAGACTATAGTTGTTTGCACTACGGTAGAAGAAAGGAAGTATTCAGTGCATAGTTCACTGCTGCAGGAGGAACCACTGAAAAATATAAACATACCCATATTCACCCTTTGGCCTTCACTGGATGAACTATAGGAGAACTCAGCAAAGCTAAAGCTCTGTCATTAGGTGTTTCTGTCAGCATTCACCTGCATTCACAGACGTTACGAAGGTGACATTTTAGGCTTTGATCCTTACCTCTACGCAAACTGCTAAGCCCCACCTTGGTTCCTTTAACAAGTGACTTACCCAGAAGATCCTCTGCTTCAACATACTACACTTCACAATGCCCTGGGAGATGGTAGACCTGTATAGCTTCCCCAGTCTCACTCCTCTCTGCTGGTTTTCTGCTACTTCTAAAGACAGTCTGCAGTGACAATTAAAAGCACAATTTTACTTGCCAACTGTGTGGTTTTCCCAGGGGAGGCTCCATAAGTGGTGCAAACTCATTGCCTTTCTAATGGCTTTACTGACCTGTCTCAGAAGGCCAAAATATTTACATTTGGAAGACTTGTAAGGAAGAGAGGGGAATGCAATCAGAACATGATATTTTTCTTATTATTCCTGTTACTTCCCTATTAGAGCCAAACAAGGACTCTGGGAACAGTCTCCAAGGCAGGCACTGTTGCAGGAGTTGACCCATTTCAGAACTGCCTGTCGCTGTGTGTGGGGATGAACAGGAGGAGACGAGGGGAGAAGACAAGGAACTTGCGTAATCTTCAGCATTGTCACCCTTCTAGCTGATAACCTGCTATCAGAAAGCAGCAACCAACCCAGGCACACAAAGAGCAGCTTTTGAGGAAAGAAGCTTTTAACCTACAGCTCACTTGTCCTCCAAACAGACAGACAAGAAACCGCAACTTCCCTGCTAAACCCAAACATCTAAGTGTTGCAAGTAGGAGTCTTTTTTCTTAGAAAATTCAGGAACTGCAGATCAACTGTACTGAGCCTTCTATCTCCTTGTGACATTGCAAAATCCTTTAGCTGCCTGATTTTCAGTTTGCTCCATAATTAATTCAGTTTATGGCCAGCAGCTCCCCATTTGCCCTTGTCCTGTCTGCTGTGCTTTGGTTCAGACAATCGAGAGTCAACAAATCAAATCAGGGACACTAGGACTTCACTGTCACCTGCTTTACAGAGCAATGACCTGAAACTGGGCTTCTCTTCAGCTTTGCCTTGCTTTTTTCTGTAATAACACTCCCAGCAAATGTGTTTAGGCTTTCCTACCCTTTATCACATTTAGATGTTAAGCAATCCTCCATCCACCAAGGAAAATTTAGTCAGGAGTTTCTGGAAGTGCTCAGCATTGTTGTACTCAAAACTATTTCATACACAATGTACAATTTCAACTGCAAATTTACTTTTCCAAGGAACACTGACGTGTTTTCTTTAACAACACTAAACCCTGCAAAAGCTATCAACTATCTGCAGTGATCCTGCTCCCTCCTGAAATATTTTTCTGTTAAAGACATTACTGTCTCACAGGAAATCATTACCATCCACGCATACGCTACCTACTTCATATTTTTTGGTCCCATTGCTATCAAAAGTCAAACTCAACATTATGCATAAGCTGGGATGATCATTACCTATTTGCCCAGGCAAGGTACCCTATTCATGGGCTGACCACACAGACACCCCCTTTGGCATTGGCTGGAAAATGCAAACACAGCAGAATTGCCTTGTTTCTTTTCAAAACAGCATTGAATAAAGGAGTCCTTCATTTCAAGAAAGAACCCGGGAAATCGGAACATTTTCTGAACCATTCCTTTGGATTACCTGCTTACATCTCCATTTCATTCAGAAAGCTACCTGGGGTTTGTGCAGTAAGCAATTCAATTTTCCCTTTCCTATCAGGAAAAGAAGTAGTGAGACCTAAAGATTAACCAAAGGAAGCCTGCACCCACACATGGAACCCTGAACAGCATCACAGCAGTGTGTTTCATGCATGTTCTCTGTAGAGCCAGTCTTTACTAATGCCAATTGTTTTGCTTTCCCTCCTTAATTTTGTCAGTTTTCAGCTGGGGAAGAGTAGAGAACATGTTCAGAGCAAGGTGCAGCTCTATACCAATAACAGTAACACAATTGTGTTTCCTACACAGACTGTCCTGTTTTTCGGACACAGGGGAGATGTTAAAAACCAGACAAATCCAAAAATGTATAGAGACCATTTCTATGGATATTGATTCATCCAGATGTGTAAAAACTTATTTTTTCATATTTACTTGTTGATGTATGCCAATATTAACATTTTCCTGAGAAATTAAAATTTCAGGACACTGCTTTTTTTTCTCTTGACCAACTGCCCAGATTTTTGAGGATATACCACAAAAATGGGAAATGCATGTGCATTACCTTCATAAAAGCCAGTAACAAATCTTTACTCTGTGCTGTAAAATCTTTCCTTAGGTCATCTACATGTGAAAACAGATTCAAAGGGGAAGAGCAGTTCAATGCAAAGTGGGATGCTGCATTAATCTTTTGGGATTTCAACTCATGCCTGCCTTTCTTTCTTCTGGAAAGTAAGTGTTGGTAGTATTGGGCTTCAGGAGTGCTGGCCCTCTTCTCCCTACAACATTGTAACTCCCATCAACATCTGAAACTGAATTATGCATCCAACAAGCAAGGGTAAACTTGTGGAAAAATCGCTTTGATTGCAACACCAGTCACTTAAAATACTTCATCCCATCCACTGTAATGTAAATCAGTCTTCAAGGCAAGATAATGCCAAGTCTTGAAAATATAATAGTCCAAAGTAGCCTGAGGACAGATACAGAAAAGAGAAGATAAATCAGACTCTTTAGAAGCCTACACTTGAGAAGCAACACAGTAAACAGTTGCTCCACCTTCACTATGCACGAAACTGAAGAGTCAGATATTGGAATGGTCTCCCAGGGGAAGTGGTGGATTCCCCCACTCTGGAAAGTTTTAAGTCTCTGCTCAACAGGGTGCTGAGACATCTCATATAAACAAAAGATTAGAAAGGTTGGGCCAGATGATCTTGGAGGTCCCTTCCAACCTGACATTCTACAATTCAAAGACTGTTTTTTCCACCTTGCTGTCTCTGCAAATCTGTTTCACAAATAAAACCCCTTCTCAAAGAACTGTTGGCCTCAGCTGAAATATTTCTACCTATTTTTTCCCTACCTATACAGAATTAGAGCAAGCTGCAGAAGCATCATGTCACTTCTCAGCTTGAGAAGTAGGGACAAGGGCCCTTTTCAGTCTCATCCATCAAAAAAAGAAATTGATTCCCACTAAACAGAAGAACAATAAAGTTCATAGGTCCCTGCCCCTGCAGTTTCCTTAGACACAACAGGAACTGGAATTGGAAATGAAAACGTTTCTTATAAAAATATCAAGTCAACATTAATTACTGTATTGCAACACCAGTGGTTCACTGATCAAAAGCAACATTTTTTCCCCTCATACAGCCCACATTTAACATGCTTTATCCATCACCATGAAAAAAATAAAAATCCTTAATGGTCAAACCCCCATTACATTCCTGATATTAGTATTATCTCCCCTTCCCCATGTTCATGTAATTTTTGTCATCTTTCCAATTCCATTCTTCACTCCTTAGGGCAGTAACCTAACTTCTCTGTCAGTTTTTCAGCTTTAAGTCAGAAATTTTGGATCCTCATAGGAGAGAGAAGTTGCATATCCAGTAATGACTATGAGACACTTTTCAATAAGAAGCATCAAAAAGCAGCTTTTCTTGTGAGACGGATACAATTTGTCTCATTTTGTGGAAACAGAGGCACTCAGAGGTTAGATTTCTTGCCCAGAACTCCAGTGAGTCTTTCTAAAGTCAATGCATGGCCAGGGACCACTAAGCACTTACTCCTTTGCTCTAATCACTTAACCATTTTGCCCTTCAGGATTTATTTCCTCTTTCATGACTGATGACTCAGATACTGCCTAAGAAGGGTATTATACACTAATTAATGATAGGGGCCTAATTTCTCCTTGACACATGGTGTTGAGTATAACATGACCCAGTGTTACCAAGATAATCAGTCCTTTGACTCAGTATGTTAATTGAGACAAATTGTGTAATGAGTCATGTTTAGGTGTCTGCTTCAATGTTTGCTCTTTGTTTTCTGAGATTAATGCCTTTATTCCTTGGAGGTGACTGCTGATGTTCCTTCTCTCTGAGCACTACTGCTGGGATGCAGCATGTCCTTGTGTTGTCTAATTTGCAAAATAGCCTGCTTATTCCAATTTGCTATTTTGAAAGTCTGGAGAATTACTTTCCCATGCTAAGTGCTTTCAAGGTTAAAAGCAAACAATAACAGAATCAAGACAACTTACCTTCTACCCCCCTCTTTATACTTAAATAAAAAATGTGAATATGTCATTTCGAATTTTGCCATTTTGAATTATGCTTAAATGATTGTGTCAGCCAAACATTAACCAGCTGTTAACTGGCAGAACTTCTGTCTGAGCTTTTAATATGGGGGCCAGGGACCCTCACTTACCAGGGCCAAGGATAGAAGAACAGGGAACGAAGAGTGGTACCTGTCTTGTTTTTAGTTTTTGGTATTAGGCCTGTAAGTATTTCCCTCACAACCACCTGCTTGGAAAACACCATCTAAAGAATTCCCCCAGAGAGCAAACCTACAGCTTTCAGAGCTGAAAGCCCTAAACCAACCAGAGCAGTTAAAACCCTAAACCAAGACTGTGATCGTTCTTCATTAATAAATAACTGAAAATTGGGATCCACTGCTTGTTTTCCTCTTTTAATCCCAGTAGGCTGCAATCAAAGCACAGCAAACAGGACTGATCTCTCTTCAGCTGTGTCCCAGGTAGCTCTGGTAAAGCACAGCAAAGGCACTCAGAGAGACACCATGACTCTTACCCACACACAGGACCAGTAGTCATCTTCTTTGCTCACATTACGAGACTGATCAAAACATTCTGCAAACAGCCACATGCTTCTGTCCATATTTGAGGCTGGATAGACATGAGCCTTCTTCAGGCCAGTAGTCATTTGTGCGTCAAAGCCCCAGGCTTGTTGCCACAGCAGCATGGCTTCACAGCTCCTAGACAGAAGTCAATTAATACACAGGGGGCTTAAGCAGGCACTTAAATACTTGTGCAAAACCATAGAGCCAGGCTCTGCATTGCTTCAGGCAGATCTATTTCTCAGTTTCAAAATCTTGCCAAGGGGGAGAAAGGCAATAGCCTTCATACAGACTCTGCAATTTTTCTCTGCAAGGGCTATGTAATTCCACATACCACTTAAGAACCCAGCAGATGTGGCTGAATTCAGTTCTACATTTTCCCTCAACTCTCAGTGGTGAGAGATGAAGAGCTGGGCGAACTTGCAAATCAAAACACTATTAAGTGTTAACAGCAGAAGCTAAACGAAATGCTAAAGCAAGAGTATTTTCAACACAGTGAAAGGCTTTGAAAGAGTGCTTCCTATTCAATGGAAATAAAAACCTCTAAGACATCCACTGTGAAGTAAGCCAAAGTATACACAGAAGAAAAAACAAAATATCCCAGAACTGCTCTGTAACTATCCATGGACATACTAAAAACCAGAAAATTACTGCATATTAGGCACAGTCACAAGAGACTTTGACAAAAGTAGTTGAAGGATTTAACAAAAGGGCACAAGGCTGTGTAGAGACAAAACTCAGATCAGGGCTAGCACAGTCAATATTGTGGAATTTCTAAAAGTAGAACCAAAATATGTCTAATATTGTCCCTTTTTACAAATTCTTTAAAAAATTACCATGCTAGACTTTGTCAGATCCCAAACCTCAGAAACAACCATGTCTCTACCAACCCATATGCAGCTGGGCTTTCCATGGGAAAATGTACTACGATGACATCAGCCACACAAAAGACAGCAGATAGTCTCGTATAGGATATGATTCATACAGAGATTGCTGACACAGCTTTATAAGAAGCAAAAATTGTCTCTGTGCTTTACATTCTCAGTTGAGACAGGTTAGAGGAAACCAGCACCATCAGAGAGGAGCACAGCACTCCTGCACTGGGATGTAAATGATAGTTAATGATGAGGCAGCACACAAATAATGACCCATTTCTACACAAGTTCATCAGCGTTGTATGGGGGTGTTAAACTAGAAATAGTGAGAGATCTTGGTCCTAAAATAGAGTCTCAAATCTTCAGCAAAGTGTTCTCATTCCTGCCATGAGGTAGAAGACACTCGCTTTGGATAAAGATAGAAACTGCCACTTGGATATCTCTGAGCTGGCCCCAAGCACAGGTAATGCCCTTTACAAATGGTTTGATTGAATTTGTTTCCAGCCTGGAAATACATAAGCACCAAACAAGTTTCGATGAAGAAGTTTGTTTCCTGGTAAGTGGTTAAAGTGCCTCCAAAATATTTGTCTTTCACTGTAAGGAAGATTTTTCCCCTCTATGCTGGGCTAGCTGAAATTGAAAGATGGTTTCTTTCATGGGTTCTTTTTAAATGTTTAAATAAGGACATGTCATGAAGTTCAGTCAGAAACAACAAGCTGAATTATGTCAACACACAAATTCTGACTCTTATTGCAGCTAGGGAAGAGCAAACATTAGAATAATTGAACTTGAACTCTATAATGACTAAATTAAATGTTACATCTATTTGACATCTGGATCTTAATCAATAGGATTAAGAAACAGCTAGGCATACCACCTCAGCCAATCTGTCATGCTGAACAGGCTACAATATGCACAACAAGCAGGGTCTAAGCTGTTTTTTCTTAACTGCTGACCACCCCCCTCTTGCCTACTCCCCTGCCTACCATAGTATTTCTGTTAAAGCCTCAGACACAATCCTGAGTCAACTGCAAAACCTCTGCATGGACCACCTAACATCCCAGTTGAGACCAACAGCTACAAGAGAGAATTTGTTCTCTTGGAAGCCCTTCTGATTAATTTTTTTTTTTAAATTTATTCTTTTGTATCATTTCCCATGAAAAAGCAGTTTAAAAACCAAACCAACCAAACAAACAAAAAAAACAACAAAAAAAACCCAAACCAAACCAAACAAAACAAACAAAGGGTCCAGTGAATGATTTAATAAATTCTGGATTAAGTAACAACTATGTGCCATACATGTAATTCAAACAGCTGGAATACATGTATGTGTGTGTGTATATATATATATATATGTATATGTGTGTGTGTGTGTTTGTATAACTTTTCAGTGGGCTTTCAGAGAAGAGGAAGGAAGAATAACAAAAAAAAAAAAAAAAAAGGAAGAGAAACTGGTAAAGACAACAAGGCTCTACTGCATATTTCCATAGAATCCATAGGGGAGTATATTCTCTTCAGAAAGATAAATGAATGGAGACTACGCAGAAAATAATTTTTTTGGCATTGCAGGGTGTGGGGTGAGAAAAGATGGTGGGTGACAGAAGGAAATACTTGAAATACAGAAACGGAGGAAAAGTACCAGTGAAGAAGAGGTCTCTGCTGTCAGACGCTGACCTTGGGAAGGGCTCTCCCCAGCAGATGCAGCAATTCTTGCCTTGTAGATGCAGAGCTATGTTTTGTATTTGACATTGTTGAAGAGGGGTTGCACAGTGAGCTCTTTGTAGTGGTTTCTTTAATAGTCTTCTGTTCTTCTGGGAGCTGCATGTGGAAGCTGGGAGACAGAGGGCAGGGTAAATGGGATAAACATTTCAGAGGGCTGAGAAGCAGAAAGGAACAACAGCAAAAGAAATTTCCCCATGGGCTGCAGGGGCAGAAAAAAACCCAGAGTTTTCAGGGCTTGGAAAGTTGAAAAGGGGGATTTAAATTGAAGGCAAGATAACATTTTCTTTTGGAGGTTCAGATTATTTACATTCCAGTTGTAGTTGTGAATGGGCCCTGATAAGTCTCTGCCCCAAGCACTCCATCTTCTTGAGCTGACAGGCTCAGCCAGCACCAGACAGGAAGATAAACTTCCATTTGTTTTCTGATCCACTGTCTCCTCTCTCCTGAGGAAAGCTGTGTGCAGGTAAATCATTGGCCAAATTCTTTTTTAAAAATGCTTTTCTTAGTGTTCTTAGCATTCAAAACTTAGCATTCAAATATTTTTAGCATTCAAGAGCCCAATTTCCCAAAACATAACTGTACTTCTACACTGGGTTCAATTATTTTCTTTTTTTTCTCCCATATTATTTCAGTGAAACTGGAGATTAACAGGAGCCTAAGGGCTCTATTAGATGTGTTGACTTTTAAGGAGAATTTGATAGAAGTGGACTATCCTGCTACAGATCACTGGTAGCTTGTTCAAGAAACCACACACATGCAAGCATAACTTCTGTTTGTAGGTTTTGTAACTGTTCAGTTCCCAGTATTTCAATCCTTGATAAATTCTATAAGGCATTTTTATAAAAACTCAGTTTTTTGCCCCCTGTAAGGAATCTTTTTGCCCCCTGTAAGGTGCCTTCTCCCAAAGTACTATCTCAAAACAAAGAACAACATTCAGAAGAACAGAAAGAATATTTGAAAATAGATGCATAGTTTCCACACCTGTTCCTTGCATCATAAATAAATCACTAACAACATCTGTAGTCTCTCCTTAAGAACGGAAAGGTAACTCTAGCAGAACATCACTGAAGTGTCACACCTTCAAAAATAAGTTTCACTGATTTTAAAGCAGGGAGACGGTCTGCTAAAGCTAGAGTCAGGTTCTTTCATGCAAAGTCCCAGTTTCTTTCAGAAATGGTTTTTTTTACTTTCTCTTGTTTGGACACCACCTACCTTTTTATAATCCTTTCCTTTCTGCAAGTAAAAAATTGCAAGTTGTATTCCTCATGAACATCAAATCTACTGAGAACTTTGGTTTTATGATCCCAAGATTCAGTAAGCTTCACCAAATAGTACCAGCTGATGAAGAATAAAAAACAAATACACCCATGCACATAACTGTGTCTGTTTCCCTTTTATATTTGTATACATCCAGCTTAAGGGAAAGCAAGCACACAAGGTGAATGATTTGGGTTCAACATCCTTCTTCCTCCAGGTTCCAAGTCCCTCTGTACAAAGTGGTCACCATAACCAGCCAGGAGTACCTTTATAATCACATGCTCAAAAAATCTTCCACTTGTGCACCTTCCATGTTCCACCACTTACATTTTAACCTGATAGAGTACCTGACTGCATGCAGGAGATACAGATTTGAATGTTTTCAGGAATAAGAGGAACATGCCTAGAGAAAAGGCAGGAACACCATCTTTATGACTCTCTCCTTTCCTTAAACCCCAATTATTTGGAGTAAAAGACATTTAATATATGGTTTCATTCCAGAAAGAAATAGAAAATAATGACAATCTGTTTCAACTAGGTATCTAAACCTGGGCCAGGAATAAATAAGCAAGAAGTTGCCCAGAAAATCTGTCCTGTTACTGATTTAAGCATCTTGTTTCTCTCTTCTACTTTGAACCCAGTTTCCTCTTCAGCACCTTTCTCCCAGGTCCCTGCTGATCTCCTCTCATTCTTCCAGCTTCTTCCCCATGGAGCTGAGGCCACTGCATCTGGTAATGGTCTATACCTCCTCATTGCTGTCCTGCTAACAGCTCAGGGTACCCACATGGATCTACTGCAAAATCTTGCATGGGCTCATGCAAAACCTTGACCTGCTGCTTTCTCTGAAGCAATGCAGAATTCAAGCAGCAGAAAACTCCCACTTTGTTTGGACACTTCAGTGTCTAATTTTTTTTTTTTCCCCTCCAATGACTGATGTTTCCTTTGCTTTGTAATTAGACCTTCCAGTTGGCCTAATCCATGTGCTGCATAAAAAGTCTTATTCTTCTTAGCCTCATCCCCTCAAGTTGGAAAAAAGAGTGTCAAATTGCTCTAAAATATATCCTGAAGCCTATTTTGTGGCATAAACCACAAAATTTAACAACATATGGATCACATATAAGTGAAGGAAGTCCATCAGGGTTAAACTCTGGTTGTGGATGATATGAGAAGGACTATACCTTCTGCAGCCCTTCAAATAGAAAGCTGAAAACTTTCAACTAACATCCTTCCCTTTAAGTTCTATTTCAAAATATATGGGTCTTCCTATAATAGCATAGTCAGTGCTTTCCAAATTATTAGAGAGAAAGGTTTTAGTGGAAAAAATAGCTGACTAGTAGCCAGTAATTACACAACCTGTCATTAGGGAAATGCCACGTCTGCCATCCATGGAACCTTATAAACATGATCTTGTTTCTGCTTTGGAAAAAAAGTCATTCTAACAGATGCAGTGGCAATGTATGCACACCCTCCCCCCCCCCCCAACACACCATTTTTAGATAGGTCAAGTGATCTAACAGCAGGACTTATTGCAATGCTGGTGATACACAGGAATAAGTATCTCTGAAGAGCTTTTTTTTTGTCTTTATTGGGATATTTTTTAGAAAGTTGCTCATTATTGTATACCCATGCCATTCCGTGGATAGATACATATAGGAGTACACACTGAAGAACAAGTTTTTCTTACCTTATTTCATATTTAAGCTAAAAATAATCACAAGAGAACCATTCATATCCTTAGGTGATTTCATTTGAAGTAAAATAAAACAAAGCTTAAAACATCCAAGACTGCTGACCTATATCACTGATCAGAAAGCCAGGAACAATGCCCCAAAGAGACAGGCAAAACCTAAATAATCAACCATCATTAGGATTTGGGGCTTGTTTTTTAAAAAAATACATCACTCAACTAGGTAGATTGCTTCAGATCTAAAGAAAGCATAGTCAGCAGAGAACATGAAGAAATTAAGCACTAATAGCTCACTTCTATCAGCTGAGGGTTGAGTAAAGAACATTCCCATTTCCCCAACCTGTCCTGGGGTACAAATCCCATTAGCTCAATATCATGAAACCAGAGAGTGAAAGAGCATGGCTTCTCAAATGAGTCCAAATCACTGTAAGAACCAGAGCAAATTAGTGCAAGAGATGGGAGGATGGCTGCCAAAACAATCTTCGCAGTTACTCTTTTCTGACTTTGGGTGGCAAGAGAAAGGGGGTATTGTGCCACAGCCTACAGCTTCACACGATGTCAAAGTGAAAAGATTAGCTCATCTTTCAGTGACAGACAGGAGCTTGGCCTGTGTTTTGTCACAAACATCACCTTTCCCAAGGGAGAGAGCATTTACACCTTTGTCTGTCTCAAGCAATAAGTGTCAGTTATCAAATGCAAACCCTCTGGCTTTCAGTCAGCACTTCTCCAGAATGACAAGCAGCTGGAAGGAAACAGCACAATAACCCATTGAGAATGGGAAAGAGAAAGCTTTTTGCCATAGGGCAGCATTACAGGTCTTTCTGAAGCTTAAGGAAAGGTAATTAGAGGTCTTGAATAATCTATTCCCTGCACAACTTGGCTATAATGGAAAAAGGAATTCCACAGCTCTTAAACTTTAAACATACTTCTGGAGACTCTCTTTATGTTAAAAATAGCAATTTCTGTGTAGTCTACAGTCAAGAACATCACAGAAAATACTTCATTGCTGGATAATCTTGTCAGTAATATGGCTTTGCAGATTTTTGTATCTCAAACACACAATAAAACCTTACTCAATTTAATGCCTTTGTCATCAAAAGCTGAAGAAGTCAGACTTGTAGAAGGCATGCAGAGATCATTTGCCTTCACTTTTGATGGAGAAATAAATGTTGCTAATGCAATCATGACTATTTTGGTAAAGACACAAGAAAAAAACCCAAAACAAAACCCCACCTCAAAACAACAACAACAGAAAAAAACAAAACAAAACAAACAAAACAAAACAGATCAAAACCCAAGCCCTCCCAAAAAACCCCCAGAGACAAAAAACCCCAACCAAATAAATAAGCCTGCTTCAGAATCCCAGCCTGGATCTATTGGAGTAGGCATCTAAAACGACGTTGCAGAGTATTGTGAAAACCAGACAAAAATCAGTGCCTCCTCAAAAATCTCTGCCATAAAAAAAGATTGTAAAAATTGTCATTAAAAATTGCCCCAAAACAAGAAGATAGTAGAGTAGGAAAAGCAGTATTCTTGTGATGAAAACTCTCTAAAGGAAGTTAAGAAAAAAAAAGAGGAGGTGACAGATTGATGAATATAGCAAAGGAAAACCATTTTGGAGAAATGGCTTATGGCATGCAGAAATACTTGATATCTCTAGGCACAACAGGTGTGGAGGGGACGACTGATGTGTTTCCTTAAACATGAAGGCAAAAGGGAGAGGAACAAAAGAAGGAAAAAAATAAAAAACCATTCTAAGGACAGAAAACAGAGTTAGAGACTTTCAGTGTTGTCTGCAGTAGAAGTAGCCAATGCTGTTGGAATGTGAGATCCCTAACAAGAGCTTTTACATACACTGGAAATTACTACCGCTTCCCAGGCACTCAAAATCTAATCAGACAAGCTAAACAAAGAAAGTGGTGGAAAGGGGAACAATTATCCAGAATTTATAGATGGGAAACAACAGGCCTAAGTTGCTTGTCACACAATACCTAGTGTTTCAAATACCTAATCTCATAGATTATGTAATAAAATCCACCTTTTCTCTTTACAGTGTTTTTAATTGCACTCAATCCAAAGGAAATGAAGGGTCCATCACTGAAAGGTATTAATCCTCCTAATTGAGTGGAGTAGTTAGAAAGCCGTTAAGAAAACAAGTGAAAGAGTGAAAGGAAACTAACTGAATAACACCAGAAATAAACACCAGGCTCCTTGCTAAATATGAAACTTCCATGAGTCAGACACCAGGGGAGTCCAGTGCTGGAGACAGATTTGTGCTTCTTGAGGACCGTTAGAAGCCTGAAAAGCTTCTTGAGCAGTACAGTGTATAATAGCTCTACAGAGCCCATGGGAGCAGGGCAAAGCAAGCTGGGAGTTTGGATTACTTCAGCTCTCACTGCCTAAGTTGTAACAGGTTATTTACTTGGCTTAGCATCTTCAGGAGAAATGATCAAATTAGAAAACAAACTGAAGACATCAAAACAAACTGAAGACATCAGAAGTCAGTAAACTTTTTGCAAATGCTTTACCCTTCGTTTCTGCATCATGGTCCATAAATAGAGAATGAAACCCATCATCTTCATCAAGCCATCAGACATCTCTGATGGTATAAGCAGCAGTGGGATGCTCTCTTGTAATTTACACCTCTTAAGATCTATTATTAGTATACTTGCAGATCAGCAGCTATATCGGCAAAGCACAGGTGATTCATTCACATTCAGTGAAAGGCACTTGGCAACACCTTATTGAACTGTACAACTCCCTCTGGGTTAACTGGAGTTTTTATGGGTCAAGTCACAGCTATACAGAGAAAAAATTGCTAATTTTTTGTTCTTGAATAGTGTAATCTTAAAAAGATCTAATTAAATCTCATTTTGAAGGGACATTTGAATTCAGTGAGTGGTGGATGATGATGCTTTGTTTTGTGTTTTCTTTCTGGGTTTTTTGGGGTTTTTTGTTTGTTTGGTTTTTTTTATTTTTGGGCTTTTTTGCTTTTGCTGTTCTTTTAGCTGTTTCCAATTAGCTGTTTGTTAAATTGACATTAATGTTTGATGTGATATTTTGTATTTAAGAACAATGTGTTGTACCTAGGATATCATTTCACTTCATGTAACACCTTCTGAAAGAGATTCAAATATTCCCTACCCACTCTTAATTCTAAACACAAATAGAATACATTAATCAATGACAGAGGCAAAAGGAGTCAACAGAAGCTAACTGTGTGCCTTATGGAATAAGGGATTACTCTGTAATACATGGACATAGAAGATGAACTGTTCTTTCTCCACTGTCTCATAAGAGGACTTCCATCATGACAGACAGAATGCCAGAGGGTTTCAAATGATTAAAGACAAGAACAACTCTTTCTTTAACCACCCTTTCAACCCCCAAAAAAGATTAACATAGAGCACCTTGGGATTTGTCTACATGAAAAGCTCCATATAAAATAATTGTTAAAAAAATCCTTGCCAACATTTCTCAAATGCTGTCCCTTGAATAGCTGACATCTCTATTAAAAACTCTCTCGATTAGTATTCAATTCAGAATTAGGAAATCGTAAGTGTCAAACTGTCACAATATAGTCCCAGGTGATCCAATTAAAAAATGCAAATTCCAGCAAGTCTTCAGATATAGTTTTAAAACACTTTCCTTAGAGCTTCACTTTTTATTTGCTGACAGATGATTTTGTAGACCTACTAACTTTTGAAGCCAGCAAATAGTAATCAGCCAGGCAGAGGTTGCATCAGCAGAATAAACAGAGCAGAAATGAATAAGACTGTATTTTGAATGAAACTGGAACACAGCCGCTAATATCAACAGGTACCACACCATTGTTTCTTAGAGATTCATCTGCTTGTGTAAGCTGTCCCAGTTCTCTCTGGCAAGAAGGAAAAGCTGCTTTCAGATTTCACCTAGATCAGCACCAATGAGGAGCAGCACCACAAAAACAGAATTAGTTCCAGTATATCAAGATTACCGAGGTTGAAGCCCTTGAAATTGTAATTTTCCAGTCAGAGAAATGAAGACAGTAAAAAATCCTTGTCTACCATAACAGGGAATTGGGCTGACACATTAACATTTGCTCAGTGTTCAAAAAGTTCTAGCTCAAAAATTTCACATACTCTACATTTGCCTCAAATTCATCCTGTTCCTAATGCCAAGAATCACCCAACTTACACCAAAAGATATTTGGTCAGATTTTTTTTTGCCCCCCTCTTCTTTCCTCAAGCACAGGGAATTTTCTGGTGCTGCGGCCAAACCCAGCACATATGGTGGCTTCTGAGGCATGCAGCCACACACAGGTCTTCTTACCTGTCAGCAAATCCCTATGGCCAGTGCACCACTCAGTGGCCTGAATGTATCCTCATATGTGAAAAACAAGAAACACAGCCCAAGCTAAATTTTATTTTCTTTCCCATTTGCCTGCCTCCAGCAGGAAAAAAATTGCCTCAGGCTTTTTAATTAAAGCTTCTCTTCTACAGCTGCAATGTGTTAGCCTAAGTTGGCTTGCAAAACACCTGTAGAGCCAAGAACTGTAATCATGTAACATACAAATGTGTCAGACTAGAAAGGGCCTGTCACATTTGATGGCTGCCGGTGAAACTTGGGGTAAAACAGATAAAACAGTTTGTCTGTGTTCTCCACTGTCAATTTAAATAAACAATAGACAGAAATGCAGAAAGAAATCAGAATCCAGAAATTTATAGTCAGAAGCATAAGCAAAAAATCCAAGTTACTTTGGTCAAGTCATAAAACCATGATAAAAATGCAATTTCCTTTTAAAAAGCTTTAGTCTTGAATACCACCATTCTGAAAACCCCCATCAATGCCGCACTTTACCATTTGAAAATTCCACATACACTTTAGCTTCACCTGCACTTCTGTGTATGACCAAAACCACCTCAGTCATGGTGCTGAACTGCTGAAGTGACCTTGTTCTGGGTGTACTTGAGTGAGACCTCGGCTCTACAAACTCCTCCTGCTTGACCAGTTATGGCACGTTCAGGACTCACAATACAAAAATGTCTCTGGCAGCATACACTAACAGCCTCTTTCAGAAAGAAGCAGAGAAAGAGGTAATGTTCTCTCCTCCATGTACAACATACAACCTCTAAACCTTTAGGAGGCAAACCAAGGGTACCACTCAAAAAAGCATCTCTGAGACATAACTCCCAAGTTATAAACTATTCCTATACTGGTTTGAGGGTGTGCTATATTAGCTTATATATACAGCTATTAGGAGTTAAAAGGTTTGCAAATGGTACAGTAGCAGAACAGTCAGAAATAACACATCTAGTTTCAGTAGTGTTCCAGTTAAACCTAATAGCCATGTTTCATTTCTTTCATTGTCAAGTGGGAGCATTAGCCAGTTACAATGCTTCATTGCAATTTTATAAAGAAAGAGACGTGCTGAGAATCAACATTAGCAAAAGGGAACCAAGACCTCAATTTCATTACAGAATATCCTGGAATGCAATTTAGACCTAGAAAGCAAGACTTTAGACCTAGAAAGCAAGATTAATTTTTACAGCAAGTATTTTGCATTTTCTGTCAATGATGAAAATAGTAGATTTAATGAAAAATAAGCCAACAATCTCAGTACATGAGAGGAATGTGGATTACACCTAATGGTAAATTATATATTTGTCTAAATTGTTATGCAAAAGACACAATGCATGAAGCAACCACATGACAGCTGGGACTGCAGTTCTGCAAGAAGTGGATGCATTAAAGAGGTGAGACAGAGGAGAGCTGGAACTTTTTATTAAGACAATACTGCCTCTGCAGATGGGCCTGGTGAATGCCAGAATGTACAGTTCTATTTGTAGTACCAAACCCTTAATAATTTGGGAAGCACAGTGTTAAAAAGGTAATGCATAATTAACAACACAGTTATGGCAAACTTCAGTTTATTTCTTGCTTAATGAAAAGCACTGCTCCCTTAACCCTCAGACATACTGGCATTTCAACCCAGGTGGTGATCCTTTTCCCAAGCCCATTGAGCAGCAGAATTTTGCCACAAAATGCTGCAAGGACTTCTCTTAAGAGCAAGCTGAAGTCCCTCTATACCCAACCAAACCAGTTTCATATATCCCCATCTGTTGGGGAAACAGTTCAGAAATATCCAGGTTGTGAGCAATCCTGACTTACTTCAGTTTAGGCCACATTGGGTTAATGGTTATTGAGGCCTAGTTAGAGGCTTTCTGAGAGTGAGCTACTGGGAAAGAGATAACTTAATTGGCAACAGAAGAGGAAAATAATTATGTGAGAAGAATCTTTCCGTGAGAATGATATGTGTAATTGGAATACAAAGCCACCTGCATGATAAGATGGTGTAAACAAGGCTTCTCTATATAAAGTGAGTGCAAGTTGCTAATAAACGATTTCATACAATCATATTGATGTGCACATGGAATCCTTAAGCCTCCGCAGACTGTTTTCCCACACCCATCCTTTTTCCAACAGAAGTCCTTTATTTTTTTAGCCTTCAAAGCAAGAGTTTCAGAGAAATGGTTACAAGGAGTATTCAGAGGTACAATGAAAGCTTTTGCCACAGGGGCAGTATTCTTTAAACAAGGAGTTTACATTTCTCATGGCCAATTCAAAAGTCAGCCAGTGAATACTGAACTAGGAACAACCTCAAATTACTCCACATATGCCTATATCTGCCTAGAGTTCTTTGGAACATCTTAGTTCATTTCAACAGAAGACAAGCTCTGCATAGACATATTAACCAATGCAACTCCACACATATTAAACTACTATACTTTATAAACTGTCACCACAGGTTAAAAAAAGACTTTATACCCTGAAAAATCCATCCTTCCACCAATCTCCTTTCCCCATAAATTGCACAAGACTCCAAGTAAATTATTGACCCACAATTGTTACATGTCTTTTTACAGTGCAAAAATCCTAGAGCTGTTCAGGTGGGAAAAGATCTGTAAGATCATCCATTCCAGCCTTTAACCTAAATCCACTACCAGTTCTACCACTAAATCCACTACCAGCCCACTGCTAAGCCATATCCCTAAGCACTGTATCTATATGATTTTGAAACACATTCAGGGATGGTGATTCCACCCCTTCCCTGGGCAGCCTGTTCCATTGCTTAGTAAACCTTCCTGTAAAGAAGTTTTCCTAACATCCAACCTAATCTTCCCCTGGCATGACTTGAAGCCATTTGGCAGCCATGCTGACAAGGACAACACTCGATATTCTTCTCCACCAGAAGAAATGAGAAGTCGGTTTAGCCAGCCATCGGAGAGACTGAAACTGCAACATCCACCAGTGTTGCTGAGAGGAGGGAGAATGGGGTAGGTGGGCAGAGGCTGCCGAGGCCATGGGGAGCGGCGTGGGTCCCTGCCCGCCCGTCCCGCCCGCGGGCGCTGTCCCCCGCCTCGGTGCTGAACCCAGGCGCTGAACGGGGCTGACATGCCAGAGGCTAGGAGGCTGACAGTTGAGCAGTGATGACTTCCCCCCCCCGGTTCACCTGCTACACACAGTGACCTCCCGAGTTACTAGAGCCTGCCTTCCAGCTTGCTCGCCACATTTTATTGTACTTTTCCACTAAGGAAGTTGCTAAGCTAAGTCAAGATCCATTTTTTCCTGCCCTATCTAGGAAAGGATTTCCATCATTTGTACTCAGAAGTAAAAAATCCTGCACATCAGAAGCCTCATCTGTGTCCTAAACTATCTAGTGTATTGGAAAGTTCCAATTTACCCAGTAACATCAGATGTAGAAACATCAGATGTAGAAACATGGATTCTTCAGATTGGAGAAGACCTTCAGGATCATCCAAGTCCAACCTTTAGAAGTCATCTGTGTGTAAAAACTGTCTATGTCAGTTTGGAAGAGATGACACTTGAGTTGAAGCTTTAGGGACCCATATGAGCATCAGTAAAGGAATGAGACAGTCTATTTGTCAAGTCATCTTTAACATGAGGTGAGCAGAAACTACAGTCAATTAAACATTTCAACTACAGTTCATATTCTAAAACTGGTACTAGAAGTTATGGATATGCTGTCCAATTTGCTGAAGGTCTTAATTAATCTTACCAAAGTATCCAGAAAACAATCATGTTTACTCATTGTCCTAAATCCCTAGAGTGGTTTTCCTTCCTGCTTTGGATATTTAAACCTTAGTCCAATAGATGCTCCAACTGCAGAGCAAAACATGAGTCAAACTCAAAAGTAACAAATGGAAAAATTAGATGAAACAGATAAAGTATGGAATTTTTAAATTAACTCACATTCACTACAGTGAAAGCACCAAGAAGCTGACCAAACACAAGCACTTTGACACTACAGCAACTGTAGTTTAAAAAAGTCTTTGAACTTGTTCATGGAAAATTCACATCTGCTAACAGTGGTAAAAATAGAAAGGCATGAAACAGCTTGTTCTTAATTCTCTTACTGGTTGCCAGCCAAAGCTTCTGAAGCTCAAGTAACTTCTGAACTCTGTTTTTAAGATGGACTGTATAGATTCTTATATCACAAATACTAAGAGCCTGTTCTCAATATGATTTATATATTGACTATAGGTGACTATATACACTAGCCTATGCCCACTGATCAGTTTCTTCTGTTTATGGGCTCTTCTGCTAGTTCCATCAAGTGGTGCTCCTGGCACCACCACCACCTCCAGGAGTTTTAAAAGCAATAATTTGATCTGGAATATGAGCAACACCTTGAGACACTTAAGCCACAGAAATTAGATCCTCTAAGGAAACAGAATAAAGTTTTGTGGTTTTTTGTTTTTTGGTTTGTTTTGGTTTTTTTTTCCCCTCTCCATAGAGCACACAGCTTCATCTCCTGCTGTGGTAGCCACATACTAAGAACAATGATGAAGACATCTGTTATCTGACATGCTATATTTGTACCTGTTAATTAATTCTTTCTCCAGGTAGTACAGTAATGAGAAAACTGCTGAACACCAGTCTCCACAGCACTGATCTTTGCAATGCCATGGAAACAGAGCAATAACAAAATTTCCCAGTATCATGAAGAGCTTACCAGAAGCATTTTAACGAAAAAATTTCTTATTAAATGCCACTAAAAGAGACTCTTCTTCCTCTCCAAGAATACATCATTTTGTATAAGAAAAGGCTTCTCAGGTGCAAAATAGGATTTCTAATCAGATCACTTTATATATGTGATATATATGCAGATCTGGAAAGACAAAGGGCAAATTATGGCATATATGTGACATGTTAGAGGTGTGTCATTTTTAAGTCTGTGTATATATATAGATATATATATATATAAATATAATTTTCTTTTTTTAACCTTAGGACTAACATCAGTGTCTGAGAGATAAGGCAGATAGTTCTTAAGAGAAGGAATGAAATCCACCCCACCCTAAACAATCCACACACTCCAAATGGTCGAGAATTCTTGCAACGAAGGATACAGAGAACTGCATGTAGCATTAGACAATAATTTGTTGAGACTTGGAGGTCAGAACTGCAGATTCTGTGAAGAAACTACATCCCATTGAAATGGGTGGGACATAGAATCAACAGGATGATTTTCATCCCAGTATGTCACTGATTGGATCAACACTTTATAACAAGTCATTTCACATCTGTCTTCTATTTGTAAAATAGAAATAAGACATTTAAGAATGTAATCTGAAAACCTGCTGTAAAATTTTGCAGTAGCCTTAAGTTACTGTTCCTGGCTGCACTTTATTTTCTCTCATTTGGCCTCACATAGAAGACATCATAATAGGCTGAAAGCAGTCTGCTCTCAGTATGGTTGACCTGGCTAACTTTTAAATCCAGAGAAATCAGATGTAAACCATCGAGTCCCAACACACATCACCTTTTCAGTAACATTCAGTAGAAAATACCACTTCTCTCCAGTGTTAGAGCATGGAAAAGGCAGACCGAGTGAATAGAGTTCCTGTGTTAAGGACATCCTCCAACAAAACAGTCTCCAAATGACCTTGGAATTCATGCAGTGAGAAATAAGAGAAAAGACATTCAATAGAAGGAGGCTCTCTCCTAAAATACAAGGCTTATCCAAAGCCTATTTAAATCAGTTGGAGTCCTCCCATCAGCTTCAAGAGGCTTTGGGTCAGATACCACGTGAAAACTTCTATAGCTGGACCAAAATAGGGACTATGGGGAGAAATATTTAAAGCAACGAAACTATTGCTTAATCCATTGTACATCTTCTATCAGACATTATCAGTACAATCATTCAGACATAATCACTATCAGAATGCATACATACCATTAGCTACCCACCTGTGTTATTTCAGTGCTAAATGCCTTTAATTTTGTGAGTATCTAGTCTCCTTGTCAGCCCTTGCAGATGTCTGTATAGACCTATGGAGGAAGACTCGAATTTGTTTTGCTATGGTAGTCTGTTAGAAAAAAAGATTTTTGTGTGTTTCAATACACTTGCTGGAATAGGAATTAAGGTCTTGCTTAACTTTAAAAATATGCATATCTTGGCTTTAAAAAGCTGTGCACATCAGTACCTAAAAATAAATTAAAAGATAAAAAAATTTAAAAATTTTTAAAATGTGAGCCTTAGTGATTTCCTCCAAGGGAATTGAAGTCAGGTGAAGTAAAAATTTGAAATCATCTCACCAACTTAAACTCTTTGAACAGAATTCTAACCTTCTAGATTTCCAGCAGTGGAAGCTCTCAGATGTCCAGAATATTCAGACGGCTTCGATCTGTATGACATGCCCACCTGAAACATCCAAAACGCTGCCTTGGGTCCTGTGCAGGCACAGATGAATTGTCCCAGTTCATCCTGCATGTTAACATTCCTTCAACCTGAAGTTTGCTAGCTTAAAGATTTTCACAGAAATGAAAAGTTTTTCCATAAAGAGATAAAAGTCAATATTAGAGTCCTAATTCAGGAAGACTCAAACATATCTAAGTATGCAAACACTTCAGCTGAAAAGCTGAAAACTGGGAATGTACAAAACTGCTTTCCTTCATTATGTCCACAAATCAGATCAGCACTGGCTGAATAGTAAAACTAAAAGAATTGACTGGTTAATAGCATCAGAAAGAAAAGTCTCTACCTCTAACAATGAGATAGTTTTAAACTCCTAAAAACATGAAGTCTCTCTGAAACTTAAGAATTTGTTTAGACAAATTAACCCCTGATGAAAAATTTTATTTCAGCATTTGAGAGGCTTGAGTCTATTTACATTAAATATAGTTTAAACATACAAATAGGGGAATAAAACCTCCCAGTTGGAACAAATACAGAGGACTTTTTCTTTTGCTGGTTTTCAGCTTTAAAGATTTCAATCTGCAACCACACTGAGTTAGTTGATAAGTTGCATAGAAAGTATAATCGCAAGATAAACATGTTTTTAGGAGAGAAATGAAGTGGAATCTTTTCATTCAATAATCCTGTTTTGTTCTCAGAACAGACTATTTTACTGCTAGTGATACCCTTTGACATGAAAATAATTATCCTAGAGGAAGGGTGATCTTGAAGAGGGTAGCTAAGGTCTACTAAAGAACCAATACAAATCATAACTTTATCAACAGAAGTGGTCAGTGGTGCTGCTGTAATTACTGTAATTAATAGTATTCCTGATAAATAATACAATTAGGTTTGAAAAGAAACATGGTAATTTTACCTTATACCTTAAGCGTATAGTAGCAAAAGCATGTAGAAAACTGTTTTCTACTGCTTCAAAGGCAAGGTGAAAGTCCGCCGCAATAAACTACATGCCACCAGCCCTGGGATTTTTAACTAAAGTGAGGTCAAGACATTATGGAATCCAGCTGGAGCCATTCCAGGTTCTCTGCTCCATCACTCAGACTCTAATCAGAATCAGTTGAGGGGAACCTGGCTGCACAGCTGACTCAAATCTTTGGCATGCCCAGAATAAATAGAAAGTAGCAAATTATTAATTTAAAAAACAACTCTTCAACAGAACCAATACCTTAACAAATACAAAGGGATATCTAAAGGATGTATGTATGTGCCCCCATTGCTTAGGAAAGGACACATTATATACACAGCATGGTAAAGCTACAGGGCTCAGCACACATTTCTTTCCCTACCTTCCCCTCCCTCTTTCTTTCTACTAATTGTCTAACTATGTATGTCTGAGGCAAGGGTTTGTCACAGTTTTCCATGCAAGAAGCCAACTTCAGGAGCAATGCATATGAAATATCAGGGGCATTACAGCAAAACTTGCATGCAAAAACAAAACCAAAAGCAATTCAAAACCTTAAACTAATATTTGGACAAAGGCCTTGTCTACCTTACCTAAAAAGAGGAGATTTCTTTTAATTAAATGCTTGTTCATCTCAGTTATATTTACTACAGTATGCTCAAAGCTTAAGCTGCAAAGCAAGAGATCCACACATTCTCTGCAGAACTTCTGCATGCACAGCAGTGCCTGAAGTACCCTTATTATTCACATGCTACTAACAGAAGGCATTCTTCAAAGTGGACTGTCCTGAATGGGTCTGTGCTGGTAACAGAAAGCAGAGATGTACTATGCAATGAAATCAGCTTCTTGACAGAAATGAAAAAGGAAGAGCTTGGCACAGAATTCCTCCAATTCTCTCTACCCCCAAAATAGTGAATTTTGTAGCAAATTAGTCACATGAGAGCAGAATCAGATCCAACTAAATTCTGAACACCACTGTTTTCCCACAACCCTCCTTTTAGCTGGAAAATCACACTTCCCCAAACACCTACATGCTGCTCCACTGTATCCAGCAACTGCAGCTCTCCATAGTAGCACGTTCTTCCTTAGTTACCTAATGTTCCACTCTCCCCTTGGAAGGGCTTGCAAGGGATTCTGCTTTCCTGCTTACAGATGTGTGTTAGTGGTGTGTTTACCTCCAGGTGATGAGTTGATCAGGCAGACTGTAAATACTGATACAAATATAAGCATATGCTAATTTGGCTTTGTGTACTCTCAAATATCTGCAATTGGCAGCAGTCACTCATGCTCCTTATCCCTGAAGGACAGAACCTGGCTGAAAAGTCACAAGACTGGAAAGAAAAATTCTCACCATCTCACCTAATTACATGAAGACAAATTCCAAGACTTCAGAAGAGGAAACCAAGTTTCAAAACTTGGGGCTTAAAACTGAACGTTGAGATCTGACAGTACTCTGAATATCTCTGGTATTTCTTTTTATCACTGCAGAGTTCTGCACTTCATCTAGATGCCTGACATGGAAACCATGAAGCCATTATGAATTCTGTTGCTATGGCATGCATACATACACAGGTACACACACCCTGCAGTGTACTCATTTGTCTGGCAGACTGGAAAATATAAGACAATGGTGGAATCTTTCTGGATGAGTCACTACAGGAGATGCTTAGAATGTTCCAGGGCGATCTGGGGATTCTTCTGGCTTTTAATGGATTTCATTAAGGACTGAAGAGATGGGTGTATATTATTCCCTTGGCAGCCTTCCACCTTTTGAGGTAAAGGCTGAGGTTTTCAAGAGCAGTAGGGGAAAAAGGATTAGGACGTTATTCTCAATAACTCTTCTAACCTCCATTTCTTCCCCTCTTGGCTCTCATCATCTCTTTCCTCATCATCATCATTCCTCAAAATGCACTTTAATTACTTCAGCATTGCCACACAAAACCACAAAAACCCTGTTGTCTAGTCTTCCACAATAAAAACCCCTCACATGTATAAATACATACACACATTCTATAATAACCCCTTCAAATCTAGATCTTAGTGATGTAAAACATTCTAAGTATAGTACAGGCTGTGGCTGAAAACCCCATGAGTCTTATTTTTTCCAGTCTAGGAAATAAAGCTTTCCTCAGTCTGAAACCCCTGTTCCGATAAAGAAAGGAAGTGCCTTTCACTTAACGTTCCTACTAATGTCTCAGGTGGTGCTGAGTAGTAAAGGTTCACCACAGGCACTTCAGAATGAAAACTTCAAAGGACATCTACAGCTTTGTTAGCAGGAGAGTAATTTGAAGGGTTTGAGCCGGCTGAAGACAGTTGTGCAGGAAGGTGCTGATCTATTAACTGTGACAGCAAGGACTAAGACGTCCTATTCACCTGTCCTTGAAAGGCAAGGCACTTCTGGCTAAGGTTTGACTAGAGAAAACATAAACAAAAGTAACATTGTTGAACTTGCTAGAGCTCAATCTGCCAGTGTGCCAAGAACACACAAGAGTGGATTCTCAATCTGACAGCATATTAAGAACCATATTGAACAGGATGATTGATGATGTGGCTCAGGCTGGTTTTGATGAATTGCCTTTCATGGGTAAAAGAAGTTTCTTGTACATTCTGCTTACCCTGCTTAAGCTATAAGAACATTGTGACCAGGACTGTCTCATTGTGCTGTTCTCATAATACTACTCAAAGTGGAGACAATCACATGGAACTGATAAGACAGCTGAAAGAAAATGAAAGTACAAATGACTGGGCTGTTCCTTTTTACTACCTCTTAGCAATTTTTCTAAGCATGAGAAAGTTCATCCAACTGATTCATGGACCTGTGCCTGGGGAAGAGCTTTTACAGAAGAGAAAGGACAATTAGCCTACTGAAGAACCAGCACCTATTAATTGAAATCATGAGCAAAGTTTGAGTTTACTATCAAAAAAAAAAAAAAAAAAAAAAAAGTGAGGCAAGGCTTTCTACAGACAGAGCACAGAAAATTAACAGTGGGTGACATTTCAACTTTTTGAAATCACACCGTGACTTCAATTTCCATGAATTTTTCAGTTTCTCATTTTGTGGTATTGAAACTGAACCTAAGAGTGACATACAACTGACCTCCTATACTAAATTAATCAGGAGACAAACCTATAAAGCAATGCAAAAGAGATAATATCTTCACAGCTTGAAGCTCTGCTAAACATAGGTTGAGGCAAAGTAATAGAAAGAAAGAGCAAAGAAGTGCAGTTATTTTCCCACTCAAATGAAGAGTAGAGGAAAGCCTCAGTCAGCAAGTGGCTTCTGTAGAAGGTCTGAGGTGACGTTATACACATAGTTTAAGCATCACCACTTTCCCTGTAGATCTTCACCAGGGAAGAAATAAGCACAAGTAATGCAGCTGACTTACCTGTAGCCAGCTGCTGCAAGCAAGTTTCCAACTCTAGTGATAGCTTATGATCAGGCCAATATGAAAGCAGGATGTAGTCTCCTGCTGCTGAATGTTTTGTTTGCATGTTCCTTACCCTCCCTGATGTAAACTCTGTACTTTATTGCCCCTTCACCTTCAGTGTTTAATTTCTATTTCAGTCTAATGGATGGCTCAGATACATGTGTTTGCTTTTACTTTGATTTATTGCCAAACTGTTTCTGAAAATGCAGAGGCATGATGGAAATATTTTCACACATTAAAAGCTATTTAAACTCATTGCTTTTGCATGTTACATATGCTGTTTCTTTGAACACCCTTCACCTAATTCTGCCTCCCTGCCTCTCCTCCCCCCATGCCACTGTAGCATACAGGTGTGATGCTCTGATGGGGTGTTGCTTGACAGCAGACCATCCAGTATTGCCTTCAGGAAAAAAAAAAGAACAACAAAGAAAGCCTCTTTCCCCACACAAAATACAGGAGTCTTAAAGTGCCAAAGGGTAGCTGCAAAAAGGTAATTATTCTAATGCAGCAAATCCTATATATGAAGCTACACAGATAACTGAATTATAATAGTAGTCTGCTCATGTGTCTAGTAGTCTTTTGTCTGGCCTCCTAAAAACCCATAATTAAAAAAAGATATTTTCACGGGCCAAATTTAGTTGTTGAATAAATGTGTCTGCCTAAATATGACTTCAGATGTTAAAATTGCATGAGTTGTTCTGAATAAGCATCCTGGGGTAATAAAAAAAAAAAACAACCAACAAATACAGGCTGTAGCACTCTGAGCTGCACAATACTCAAGATGAAGACACAACTCTGGTACAGCAGAGAGCTGATGGATTATTATTGTCACCAGTTCCAAAGCCCAACATAAGGTACCTTAACCAAGAATCTGTGCATCACACTTTAGTGCATGACAAACACTTGTGACTGTCTACACAGGTCTTGTTAAGTCCTGCTCACTCTGTTAGGAAGGGACACCTGGCTTTACCTCTTGTAGCTTTGTTAATCCAGGATTTGTCACCATTTACAAGAGGCAGAACTTGTCAATATGTCCTGTTACCTCCACATTCAGTCTACTGCAGAACAGGAATTGCCACACTTGCACAGAGAACTGCAATGGGGACAGTCTGCCTGCATGGGGCTCATTAGGGTTAGCAGTTAAAACTCTATTACTTGGTTACTTTTTTTCCTTTTTGTCTCTTATCACTTTGAACCCATAGACAAAATGTTGCTTCCTTATTCACTCAAGCTAGGCAACAGGACTTGCTGCTTTCTCTTCTCAAATATTCATACTTTTCAGAATTCCATTCCAGAATAGCACATGGACCTTTGTGCTGTACCTGCACTGAGAATAAATGGAAATCCAGTTTTCTGCTACCCTCTGTGGCCTAAATATGTATTGCAGAATGAAGCATCACCACAGGGAAAGCTTCTTCAAGCTTGCTTGAAGCACAGACTAATTCTGTGTCTCATTCTTACATCAATCATGCCTGCAAAAGATATATGGTCCCTTACAAGGATGTTACCTTGGACAAAACTTTATCCTGTCACAGCCCAGCCGATTCCAGTACCTAGAACTACTACATCCTTAGACCATGCTGTAGGCATTCCTTTTAGGATTAGGAATTACAAAGACCGCCTTTGGATCAGAGAAGACATTAGCCGGAGCTGAGTCAACCTTCAGGGGTGATAGTATAGTATATCACTTTCAGACTAGAAATCTTTAGGCAATATGGAAACAGCAATCAAGTCCCAGCTCAGAATGGTGCTTGGCCATCCAGAGACCTAAGATGGATTTGAAAGTTTTCCTTTGTTCAGCAGAGACAGCTGTGTAAGAAGTCAAATCATGAAGGCAAAGACAAAACTCAGTTGTCATCTGAAGCTCAGTATCTTTTAGCTCCTACAGAGCCTACTGTTTCAATGCTTACTTAGAAGAAGTGTCTCTAAACCACAGAGATCTGATTCATCACCAGTCAGTGTAACCTTCTGCATATGGTTTACATTGAATTGGACCCCAGCCTCCCAAACCTACACACTGAGAATGAACAGGTACAGGCTCAAGCTGCACGGGTATAGTCTGTAAGGGTTAAGAGTACCAAGTTCATTGCATCCACTGATCATTGGGAACTTAAAAACCTTTTTAAAGGAGACTTGTTTTACTCCCAGATGTTTTAAGTAAAATTAGAGCTTGTATATAGATTTGAAAGCAGGAGGGCTGAAGACTATATTTCAAAAGCTCCTGTAATTCAGATAATTAATTTTTCCAAAAGGAGAAGGTGACTCAGTAGATAGCAAGCATAACAGGTATCCCAAGAAGCTTTGAACAGTTTACTGGTGTCCATAACACGAGCATGGAAAGGAGAAGGCAGAAGGAATTCCACAAAGCTTTAAATACCCCCTTATGTTTGGAGTGTTGTCATATCTTGAAGACTACTCAGCTGCCAGATATTTTCCTAGTGACACAGTAAAGCAGGCTCTGTTTTGGTTGTAGGAGTCTGCTTCTGTAGTGAAATGAGGCAATCAGGTGTTGCTAATTACAAGGTGGGAGGCGTGAGCTTGTGTTAAGCCCACCTGTGCCCAATTAGGGCTTACCCCAGCTGCTCATGAGCAGGATTGGGTGACCAATAAAAGGTGAACTTCCGAATGCATAACCTGATTGCACCACTGGAGCTCACCCCCCTTGTAATTAGCAACATGTGACTGCCTCATTTCACTACATGCTTCTCTCTTTCAAGCAGCTTACAGGAGTTAAGATTTGGTACGTTGTGCTGGTCCCTTAGTTTTATGTACTGTTATAAATAATTTGATTTACTTTTGGTTTTGAACAGGTCTTCAACCTCAACCAGTGACATTAACAACTTTCTCAGGTTACTTCCCTGGTGAATGACAGTAAAATCTGCAAGAAAGTGAACTTTCCATTTTGGTCACCCCACCTTTGAGAAGTAAAGGACTAATTTGAACACTTTTTTTTTTTTTTTCTTCTACTCCTGTATTTCCCCCTCTCTCTCACCTTACTGTATGCTTTACTAACAGAGAAAACAACATGGAAATCTAGAAAGGGCAGAGTAGCTTGCTAGTTTGCCAAGCTTTCCCACACTCAAGTTTCATAACAGTGTAAAAAAGAGTCTATTTTTTCAAAATAAAAATCTTTAGAGAAGTCCTTTCCTAAGTCCAGGATCAGCAGTCCATATTGTGCCAAGCAACACAACAACAGGCACACAGCAGGCACTTTCTTCAGCTACTCATTTTACTGGCTCTGTGTCCAGAGAAGGGGATGACACTTTTCCTACCACATATAAGAAGACTGCTAGGGCAGAAAGTTGAGCCAACAGGCAGCAAAAGTGGAAAGAACTGAACCTTGGAGAAGGGCACTAAGCAGGTTTATGCTCAATAAGAAAATAAAAGGAGTTCATACATCTTGTTCTTTCTAGTGCTCTTCATGAGCAGCAGCTACGTGCTGCTTTGATCCCTCAGGACAGACTGTACCATGCTCTTCTCCATGCCACACAATATGTTATACCCAAGGCTGCACAAATATCCTGGAGAATTTGAGTGTGTTGCTGCAGAAAGGGGGAGGACAAGATGACTTATGAATAGAGCTATTCACCATATCCCACGGTGGGCTCTTTTCAGCTTAAAACAGCAGCCAGGCTTTCCAACACTAACCACAGCTGGAGGCTCTGCCAAAGGAGATGCTGAGAAAGGGGAAAAAAAACCTCTTGGTCGGTTTGTATTTTAATCAAAGTAAGCTACTGCCAAGATTCATGCTGTAGAAGGACTTAAGATGCCTCTGTTTTGAAAAGTAGATTTGCTGTTGGTAACTAGATCAGGATTACTCTTTCCCATGCAAAAAGAAGAGCATCGCAAGGCCTGTCAGAATCATTTGTAGATTAATGTGAAGCTATGAAAGCATCTGTGGACAATTCTATTTCTTCTTTAAAAACTAGATCTACCCTTTGAGAGCTGAAACCAAACCATGCAGTACACTGAAGCCAGGCTACCTAAATGTTAAAGGGCATTAGTCCCAGGAGTATTTTTTAAATGCTCAAGATGTTTATAAAACAAAAACAAACAAACAAAAAATCTAAACAAAAAACAGACAACCAAAAAGATACCTCCACATACAAAAAAAACCCAGACAAAAAAACCCAAACCAAACCAAAACAAACCCACACACACCAAATAGAACAATAAATTTTGAGCCCAAAGAATTTTCATTGGAGTTCAGGAGTAATTGACAAAAAATTTAAGTGGTTTGTAAATCTCAAACACTTTACCAAGACATCAAGAGCCAGGAAAGCAGATTTACCTAAGCACTCAACTGCTTTCTGTCTTTCATAACCAAGCCACACCCATAAGATATCCTCCTCTTGAGTGGTCTCTATTCTCTCCAGATAATTTGCAATTATCACATAAGTCAGATACTTTGGAATGTTCAAGACCTGAAAGTTCAGCTGCTATTGTCATGCTAGCAACTGTGGGACTACAGGCAGAAATTCAGACATCACCAAGACATTTGTGGATTGTAAAATTTCTGCCTTGTGTACTCTACACTGCCATGGGATAAAAATTTATAATTAATTCCTCTAAAATTATGGATTAATCAGATTATTTCAAGGTGATATACAAACAATGCTTGTAGAGAAACGAGATAAACCAGGTGCCTCGAATTGCCAGTGAGTGGGTGTGAGTCCACCTGTGCCTGATTAGGACAGGCCCCTATTGGGCATGAGCAAGATCAGGGGGCCAATAAAGGTGGGACACACACCCACAGAGAGAAGCTCAGTTCACTCTGGTGCATGGCATGGAGAGGCCAGCAGCTTGCCGAGCCTCTGGAGCAAGAAAGGCTCTTCCCGCTACACTTCTACCCTGGAAGCGCTGTGTGGTGGCTGGAGTCCTAGAAGAGACCAGCAGCTCGTCGAGCTTCAGGAGCAAGAATGGCTCCTCCCACTACAAATGCTAAAATGCCAAATATTGTTCTCTACATACTTCATATATAAAACCTCACTGCAGAGCTGAGAGCTACTGCCAAAGCCAGAGAGCACCTCAAATCTACCTTGTGTAGAAACATCTTGCCCTAGAGTAATTAGATTTTACAAAGTTCAGGTTTTTAAGAACTTGGATAAATTTTCATATGAATTATCTTGTTTATATCAGGTTAGCATAATTTATTTGATTGGAGCATAATATAACCAGATTGACTGCTATTGTATGTTTTCTGTGCTCCACTAAAGCAAGTTCTTACATACATGCTGGCAATAAAGAGGTATCCATGTCCGTTAGCCGAGATATATGTCTGCAGAGCCTCTTTTGGAGCATTCAGGACATACTTTACAGCATTCAGAATATTTTTGGAAAGTCTTGTTGGGGTTTTTTGGCTTTGTTTGTTTGGTTTTGGTTTTTTTTTTTTAATAAGGCATTGGGCTGGGAAAGCAGCAGCATGTCCTGAGAAGAAGAAATCCTATACTCCTATACTGTAACCCCTATTGAATGCATTCAGGAGCCATGGATACAGCTCTTAAAGGAACTGGCAAAGGATTGGAAGATGCACAGCTGCCTAGTGACCTAGTTCTGACAACAAACTAGAAACCTCACAAAAATTGTCTCTTGAGAGAAAAGCCATAAAGGAAAAGCCTCAAGGTGGCTTAACACTGAGGATGCTGGGGTTTAGGAAGCTTTTATACAAGCAGACACGTGCTCCTACTATGGAAGCTTGTCTGATGGAAATCAGTGTGCAGCACAGAAATTAAAGGATGTTCTGCAACTTGGATCTGAGAAGCTGCTCTGTGCATTGAGCTGATGCCTCTGCTTCTGTGCTCCAGGGCGGGAAGTTTTAATTAGCACAGCCCAGATGCACACAGGCCCTGAATTAGATGGTTCATTACCCAGAACAAAACCAGCTTTAACAAAGTACTAAATCCACTTCAAAAGGCAAGCCCTTTAATGAATTTATACATGCCTTGAGGCTAGAATTACCACCAAAATATTACTAGTTTTGCAACCGAGGAAGTGAAGAATGGAGGAGGCAGAAACAAGGATTAATTATAGCCAGAAGCACTGGCACTAGATATATGTGCTACAAGGCCTGGTGGCTGGGTCAGTGGAGCAACTGGGAAAATTAACAGTGGTGTAAAACCTTGCTGCATTGTCAAAAGAGCAACACTGTAGTACTTAAGACAGACTCTGGCCTTTAAAAACAAGAGTGATATTTTGTAATACTATAAGACAAGCAATGATGCAGCTGAAAAAATGCTTTCATGGAGGCTTTAGCTTCCCAGCAGAAAGGTACAGAGATTTGCAAGTGAGGCTGAGAGAGGCAGAGCCAGGGGCGGGACAGCTTACCACAACATCCTGCCCTTTTTTATGGCAGGGTCAGATGATCAAATGTCTAAACTCAGAAGCAGGCAGGTCAACAACAGTTTAGCATTGATGGGAAGAGACTAGAAATACAAAGGAGAACCTAAATGGAGAACCTCATCCCTAACTCTGCCACTGACCTAGGATGACACAAAGAGAAATACCATGTTTTATCTCAGTATATCAACTCTTATAAATACTTCAACCTAGCTAAAAACATTCTAAAGCCAAAAAACTTTCTGCTTTACATTCTAAAGCAGAAAAGACTCCTCTTTTTTTTCCAGCCCATCCTCTCAGCCAGCAGTGCTTTCTAGACAGACAAGCCACAGCCAACTATAGGTAGCCAAATTCATAAGCATTCCTCTAGTCTGCAAAGAAATCATTCCTCAATATAATTTTCCTTGGACTTTGGCAGTAAGCATAACTGCAGGAAGCACCCAGGAAGACTTCCTCTTCCCTTCTAAACGAAGCCTTATCCCCTACTAGCAAAATAAAAAGGGAAAACCCTACCACCTGCCTCTGATATCATTGACTGAGGCCAATTATCCTTCTAATGATCTTGTTAAACCTTTCCTTAATGGAAGGAGCAAAAAACTAGAGAATCTAGAAACAATCAAAACTTTAGATCTTCACCTGTCCTCTATTAACTTAATGAAGAGTCTGATAATTGCATGACTTTCCAGGGAAAACAGTGTAAAGCCAGGTGTTGTATAGATACATAACAAGTGATTTTTGTCAGTGCATGGCAAAAATTTTTAAAGAAAAAACATATATAGCAAGCTAGACTGTAAACAAATTGAAAGTTATCAAATAAATGCTGTGCAACATTCTGAATAACAAAAGTGAAAGATCAAAGCAGTCTTGCTCCTACAGGAGTGGGGATGGGGAAGACTCTTATAGCTTATGCTGAAAACCTACCTGTCCCACAATTAACACATAAATGGACTCAGAGGCATGGAAACTTAATAACTTAATGAAATATTTTAATTTTTTTTAATTCTTAATTTTGGATTGCTAAACAGTTTCAGTATCTAGCACCTACTGGACCACTGTGTTTCATGTAATGGGATATTGCAAAAGAGAAACAAAAGAGAGGAAAAAGGTGGATAGATGAAATGTACTGCAAATATTGCCAGTCTGAAGCTTCCAAACATTATAAGGCTGCTTTAAAAACAGAAGACTTCTTATTTTCCATTTTGGTAACTCCTCATTTCAAATACACTCAGACAACAAATTTGGTTTTTTCTTCCAGATGCACACAGGCTGGGAAAGTGCAGAATCTTGGAATCCTGGCTGATGTTTTCACATCACTTTTCAGGTCTAGGACCTGGGCCACAATGAAATAAAATCCAGATCCTGAAAGATTCACACTCATATCATTGCTGTTAGCAGAAAAGCCCTGTCATGGCAGGAGACCACTTTAACAAACTTGACAAGCTCCACCTGACCACAGCCATGGCAAGGCTGTATTTAAGCCCAGGTGGGGATGCCAATTCCTTTTTTGGTTGTGTGAGAAGTTCTCTCTTGTGTTGTTAGGTTTGTGGTGGGCTGTGTACTGCTTTGTTGCTCTAGCTTCTGCTCTGGAAACACACAGATGGATCTTGGACCTACCTTGCTGCAGTCTTCCACGCTGTGGGCTCTCTGCAGCCCTCCCTGGGCTGGTCCTCCTCAGGTAGGGTGGGACAGGCCTTGCCTTCTGAGGCCTCTTCTCTCAGCTCTCTTCAGAAAGCTCAACTCTCCTGGAGACCTCAGCTGGGCACAGGAGGACCTTGGTCCTCCAGCTTCCCTCAGGGAAAAGCCTTGCCGAGGACCCTCCAGCCCAGGACCCTCAGTACTTGTCACAGCAAATCCGTAGTGTGATGGTCTTCAGCTCTACCACAGGACTGCCAGGACCAGCCTGGGTCCTGCAGCCATTCTGGGCTGTCTCTGACTTCCCTCATTTTAAGTATGTTTCAATGCATTGCCAACTGTATCCAGGGCTGCATCAAGAATAGCATGGCCAGAAGGATGAGGGAAGTGATTCTCCCCTTCTGCTCTGTTCTCCTGAGATCCCACCTAGAGTACTACATGGAGTTCTGCAAGCCCTTTTACAGGAGGGACATAGAGGTGCTGAAGTATGTCCAGAGAAGGGCCGTGAAGATGATCGGAGGGCTGGAGAACCTCTCCTATGAGGACAGACTGAGAGAGTTGGGGCTATTCAGTCTGGAAAGGAGAACACTCCAAGGACACCCTATTGTAGCTTTCCAGTGTCTGAAGGAGGCTACAAGAAAGCTGAGGAGGGACTTCTTAGGTTGTCAGGTAGTGATAGGACATTGGGGAATGGATTCAAACTAGAGGAGGAGAGATACAGATTGCAAGATAGGAAGAAGTTCTTCACCATGAGGGTGGTGAGACACTGGCACAGGTTGCCCAGGGAAGTGGTGGAAGCCCCATTCCTGGAATTTTTTAAGGCTAGGCTGGATGGGACTCTGAGCTACATGAACTGGTGGGAGGTGTCCCTGCCCATGGCAAGAGGGGTTGGAACTGGATGATTGTAACATTCCCTTCCCACCCTGAGAATTCTATGATTCTGTTGCCATCTACAGGCTGGCAAGGCCCCATGTCCTTGCTGTACCCTGACAGGAAGGCTGAAACCCTCAACCCAGAAAATCACCCACCTCCAAATTCATGGACCTCTTCTCCTTTGCTCTCAGTGCAAATGTGGATCTGCAGGCTCAAGCTGCAATGGCTCAGCAGTGGCTCAGTAATGTCTCAGCAGGCTCCCTCCTCTTCCTCACTGCATCTGCTGCACCAAGCACAAGGTCATTGTCTCTTTCTGACAGGTAAGGGACATCTCTGGGGCTGCTGGTCCTTTCTAGCTCTGGGTTAAAATGCTGTGCCCCTTCCTGGGGTCTCTGAGCAGCAGGGAAGGCCTCTGAGCATGCAGGAAGCACCAATGTTTCCTCAGTGGGAATTGAGAGGAATCTCGATGCTCTTCAGTCCCTGTGTCCTAAATGTATGCTTTCTAAAAGAGAGTATGGATTTGGTTGGAATCCACAGCAATGTAGAAGATGATTTTCTAGGTAGAGCATAACTGAAAAAGGAGAAGTATCATCTTGGGTTTTTTCAAACAAAGCTCAGAGGAACAGGAAGATAAAAAGTAACAATCTTTGGTGCTTTCTTCCCACCAGTTCAAGAAAAATCACTTTGCATTAATATGTAACTGTCCTCTTGAACTTGACTTATCTTGTTTCTTTTAGTTATTTAGCCTTTCTAATTAAAAAAAAAAAAAAGGATTAAAACATTGCTTCTGAGAAAATATATATATTCATTTTCAAATCAGAAGAAAATATTTTCTTCCTAAATCATTAATTAGAAGGGAAGACACTAAAAAAACTTAATTCATGACTAGCAAGTGATAGCAAGAATGATTTTGTTTTGTTTTGTTATCTGAAAAAGCATTTATCTGAATGATTATGAAAATGTCATTTGTACTGAAAGATTCTCCGCATTGCAACCGTGTCAACATAATTATTACTGCATTTTTTTCCTTTGCTAGTTGAAGGACCCTTTGTGGTGTTGCCAAATGTCCTTGTCCTAGCCAGATATAAACCCTGCACTGTTTTTCTTGCCAAACATTTTCCTGTAACCCTTCCCTCTGTCCTTCATATGTTTTGAATGTGGACTGTGTGGCAGAATGGGTGTGATGGGTTATTACTAAACCACTAAACAAGAACTCAAAGTTCTGGACACGTGACATGAACAGCATTCTGAAGTTCATTATTTAGCTTGGTTTTTTTTCCTACTGAATTCATCTAAATTTTCACCCCTCATTAGTTACCACACTGTAAATGTGAGTTTTGCTTTATAGCCCCACATGTTGGAGTATGCAATTTGAATGCAAACATCTTTTTCCTTCCCTGATTTTAGGCATTATGGCTGTAGAGAAATTCTTGAACGTGTGAATCCTAAAATTTCAGAAGCTAAGAATGCAAATGCAATGGTATTAGGTTTTCATCATCATTTTTCACTGATCTATCTCCCTGGCTTGAGGTTATGAACAGGAGCTCAGTAAAGCTGGCACTAAACATGCTTAGGAGAAGAGCTTGGAGAGGACTTCTATGGTCAGGGTGCAGGCTTGGAGAAGGAAAAAAAAAAAAAAAAATTAACTAGAGAAGGCAAGTTGCACTGGGACTCAGAAAAAGAACTGAAAACAGTTCTTGCAGTTCTGGTCAATATGTCAATATCTTGGAAACAGTGAATAGAAACTTAGAAATAAAGAGTGGTGCTCAAACAACTCAGATGGTGAAGATGGATGTGTTTAGACTGCTTGGTCACTTAAGGTGAATGAATTGACCCAAGCCTGTATAACTTGTTCACATCAATCCTCTGTAAATAACATTCCCCCAGAAGTGTGTAGGCACACATTCACTCTTCTAAGCTTCTAGATGATGCACCTGTGAATGGCTTTAGCAGAACTTGACATGAACAGTATGTTTTTCTGTCTTCTCTTTCATAGTGCAAGTTCAGTATGACGTTTAAATGTAGCAGGGCTTGTTCTCCACTGTGCTTGTGGAGCAGGGTGGTGGCCATGTGGTAACGTCATCCCATTTGACCAATCTTTCTCACTTAAATGGGCAAGTTTTTGCTTTGAAATGGTGCTTATGTTTCCTTACCCCTAAACAAGGTTTCATTTTCCATTGCCTAATTTTCACTCGCCTCTTTGCAGGAAAAAGGGTTTATTTTTACAGAAGGAACAAACAGGAAGTTATGAAAGGTAACATATTCCATGGCCTAATTGGAGTTCTTTAGGATTTTATTTCTTCTCTGAAATTTTGAGATATTTGCTTCAGAGATGTATAGAGAGTCTTGATCTTGTAACTGTTTTGGATTGCCTAAATCTCAAAGTGAGTAAAAATCAGATGATCACATCACTTAGCCCTGTGCTTTTTCCTTTCTTATTTGTGTCTCATATCTTTGTATCTCTCATCCAATGTGCTTCTAAATTCTGATGCACGTTGTGCATCTCTCCTTGTTTCTCCTCCCCCATTATAGCAAAGAAAATCTGATGCTTGCTTTCCACATCTATTTTTTTACAGAAAGGGAAATCAGGAAAGGCTGTGTTGTTAAGCCAGCACAAGTGGATAGGGTAAATGATAATGGAACAGACTTGCTTCCAAAACTAGCAGATTGACTTAGCCAGACCTCATCTACTTTGGACTTCAAAGAATTTAAACTCACAGAACTGTACTCTGGTTAAAGACACTTTGTCTCAATGCTAAGAATGTGCAAACATATTCAGATAAGACAAGAACCCTGAGCTTTTATGTCATAATCCTAAGTTTTTGAAGTTGTACTAGAACAAGAAGTACTGAGAGCAAACATCCTCCTGGTACTTCAGTTTTGTTGTAAGATTTTATTTGTCCCATTACTCCCGGTCTTCAGATCTCCTAAATCCTGGGCTGCTTTCTTCCTGGCAGTAGGACTTCCCAAATGACAGTGCACTTTAGGGAAGGTTAAGAGCAATTGGAGGAACCTTGGAGGAGAAAAGCAAGAATGATCAAAAGTTCAAAAATAACCATTACCTTTGGTGTATGAGTGAAAGGATGAGGTATATTAGATGTGGCAAGGAGAACTGAAAGAAACAATGTTCTTTAAGTATGTAAAATTTAGCTGTAAAAGATTAAACCATTCTCCATGTGTATAATAAATAAGAAAGACTTAAATCACAGGAAAGGAAATTTTAGGGTGTCTGTTATAAAGATGTTCTAAGGAGACTGAGGCACAGAATTGCCTAGGAGTATGCTAAACTGCTGTCACTGGAGAGTTTTAAGAACTGAAGAGTCCAACATTTCTTGGAAATTAGGCTAATTAAAGCCAGTACCAAGTCTGTAGGGGACAAAATTTGATCCTTTTGGATCAGTAGGATAATAGGAAGAACATCCTTATGTGGATTTTTTTTCCCAGCATCCCTCTCTTAAACAGAAGAATTTACTTTAATAAAAACAGTTTTAGCAACAAAAAGCCCTTTAAAATATTGACATCTCATATCCTATTTTGTGCATAGGCAGTTTTATGTTTTCTGTAAGTTTTGGTGAAAAAAGAATTGCTTTTTTAAGAAGATTATGTACCAAGGGAAAGCATGTATTTTCTTTCTAGTTCTCTTCATCCTTAGAGAACATTGTTAGAATCTAAACAAGTCCTCTGTGTTCATGCTGGTGAATAAAAACCAGCTGTACTGAACAGAAACAAACTAGAGCTTCATTCTATCACATGCTGATCATCTTAGTGCAACAAATCCAACCTCAGGCCTTAAGGGGACTTCAATTTTAAATGCAGCTTCAATGGAGAAGGTTTTGATCTTGTAGAAAGAGCTACTGACAAAGTTCCACCAAAATGCCTGTTGGTTCAGGATGATCTGAAATCCTTCAGCATTAAGAGAAAAGGAAATCAGCTGCTTTTCCTTCTTCAATGCATCACTGGCTATTGGCCTGACAGTAATGTTGTCTAAAAACAGCAGTTACAGGCTTAGGAAGAAGAAATTTCAGGAGTGCTGTTGCCTGGGTGTCAGCAGGTTCATCCCCATCTGTGTCTGATCCCCAAGCCGCAAGAATAAGCTCAGGCCCAAACTGCATGTGTAGTTGTGAGCAGAGGGTTATGGTCATGGCTGGTTGGTGGATTTTATGCAAAACGTTTTTATCTTTTAAATTACTTCTTTTCAACCCATTTGAGCTAAGGCTTATTGGTATATTGGAAGCAGTCATCTGACAACTGTGTGCCACAGAAACTGCTTGCTGGAGTGAAGTTACTAATTCGTTTGTGTTTACCAAACTTACTAGTTGTTCTCATGTAAGTTATTTAAAATAAATTGATATTTTACAAAATATTCATCATGAGCTATGATAGAGAGAGCAAAGCCAGTTGTGCAGCACTGGGAATATACAAAAAATAGCATGACCCCAAATAGGAACCTTTAATGTCCACTCTGACGGGGACTCTGATTCTGAATCCTTATCCTTAATACTGTTTTGAGTATTCCCCACTTTTGTATTGGGACAAGTGAGTGTGTTGTTTTATGCTTGCCCTAGGCAACAGTTCATAGGAGAACCTTTTACCCATCAAAATAAAGTTGGTGAGCAGCTGGCAGGATGCTATTATAACTCTATTTCCTACAAATTCACATATATGTTGGAAAGCCTGGATGCAGTGTACTATATTTGTTGCATATCATTGGGGTAAAGTCCAGCTTCTGACCAAGCCACAATATAATTGTTTGCCTGATTAGTGTTGGTGTCATGAGGTAGTAGATACAAGACCCTAAGAGCTGAGATCTGGTGCTCTTCACTAACTCTTTGATGAAAACAGCACTAGCAGGGAAAACCAGACCAAATATTTAGAATTTACTAAACTAAGAGAAAATTAATTCTCTGATCATGGTAAAAACAATAGAAAAGCAAGGGTTGTTTATACATGACCTTGATGAGGCATTCAGCTTCCACTCAAGTCCTTTTGGGAAAAGCTGGAGCCCAAAGGGGTATATGGATCCAAAGTTTACAAATCATCCTAGTTTTGGGGATGAGCAGGAGCAAGGCTGTGAAACTAAACATTTCTGACCTTTGCAAAAAGAGGCAATTGAAAGCTAGTTCTGGAAACATCTGAAACTCAGCCCTTCCTTTCAGTGAAACTTTTCCAAAATGTTGCTAAAGTTTGTGTTATTGAAAGTTACAAACAAAGTCCTACTGGCTTCTGGATGATAGGCCTTTAGATACTGCAATCCAAACACGAAAGAAGAGCCTGTGCAATTCCTGTAAAAATTTTATTTTTTATTCAGCTGGTAGATATGAAGTTACTTCAGTCTGGAGAGTTGTGGAGAATGCAGTGCAGCTCTGTGCTAAAGTGATTGATATATTGCTGTTGGAAGAATCAGAGAAAAGGTCTGGAAAGGTCTTTCACGGTCATGTCCAGTGTCTGGCTCTATCATAATGGCATTCATCCATATCATAATGGCATTCATCAATGCCTCAAGATGGATTTTCAAACCAAGACTTATTGCCACTACTCCTGTGAGGACATTGCTTCAAAACCTTATCTATGATGGTTAAAATCCTTATTTCAAACCTTAGCATATTGCTGCCAGCAGCCTTTTTTTTTTTAACCTAGTTCTTTTCCTTCCTAACATCTGTACTCATGAATGTCACTCCAAATATGACACAGTCTTATATTGTCAAATCCCATGCTACGCTGGAGAATTGGATTGACATGAAAATGATCACTTTTTCCTACCTTTTATTCTGAAAGAGTTTTTTAACCATCTTCTAAAATTTCTTAAAATTTCAGTTTCTTCCTCCTTGATTTTATCCATGTTTTCCTTGTCTGTTTGTGGTCTGTTCCAGACCATCCTTTCTGGAACATCAAGCACCCCTCCACATTCTTCTTGCTCTTGCTTTGCCAGACCAAACTCCCCCCTCCGTCTGAGTCATCTTCTTTGTACCTTTTCTGGATTCATGTCTAGGAATCCTCTGGGATGAGTAAATGCCTTTCCACTTTATAGTGGTCTCTTGCTCGGTAAAGACTTTTTTTTGGTTTTTTTTAATTGGAAATATTGTTAGAAGGGAGGTTTTTTTACAAAATCTATCAGGTTTTTCCAAGCTGTGTGTTTCATTAAATGGAATATTCCTTTGGCACCTAGAGTAGGATTTTGTGGTGTTCTCTGCCAGCATCTTGGCTCTTGGGAAATTCTAGTTTTCACTGCCATGGATTTACTTTGAGAGAAGTCTGATAAATCAAGATGGAGTAGTTTATTTTCCTCTAGGCAAGAGGGATAATTGTTCTACTTCTAGTTTCAGATTTTATTTGTAACCCCAGGATATCCTATGGATATCCTGTAGTTTCTCTGAAGAAACTTCTGGGTGAAGTATTTTCTTTTTGATTATTATTTTTTTTAAATAGAAATGCATACACTTACCAAGTTTTTCTCCAAATTATTTTTTCCAAGATTTGTTTTCTGATGCTAAGGTGGGCAACATGCTTCTGATATGGGCCTTTCTTAACAAAGATATGTTATAAACAAGGAATTCTGAACACCAGATCATCTCTATCTAGCAAAAGATCCCTTCGTTTTTTGTATGCACTTAGATTTCCAGAAAAAAGAACTTGAGAATAATCTGAGTGCAACCTATACTCATGGAGTGGCATTAAAAGCAGGGAGTCTTATTTGCTATCTTGCTGCATCACATTGAAGAAGTCTCACTGTTCCATCACATCTCTTACCTCCAAGTGAACCTGCATGCAGGGAAGTGCTTCTATGCTTCAGAGAAGGAGATGCCCTTTGGGAAGTAACAGGGAAGAATGGTCTCTTTCCATCTGCCCCCTCACCCCACTGCCATGGCATAGAGGAGATCGGAGTAGGGAGCAGGCCATGGAGGGGCAGCAGGACCTCGTGGTATCAGGCTAGGATCAGACATACTTATAATGCTGTAGTATTACCAGAACCTAACCGGTCTGTCATACAGCCCAAACCCTAGTACTGTTGAGATATTCTTTTGTATCACTATTATACAATCTGTGCAGCAGGGTCACAGAGTAAGGAAAACACAGGTAAGGAAAACCTGGTGAGGGTTAACTTGTTACTTTCTGAGCCAATGTCAAAAATGATTTTTATGATAATGCCTGAGCTGAAGCTCAGTTTTGCTGAGCCTGCTGGGACCATCCTACAAGAGTGTCTGTAGTCTGCATTGTTGATTCTCTGCACAGACATGGGGGTAGCTTAATTCAGATCCCAGGTGGTCAAAAATGTTGTGATGTGGTCTAGCATGTAGGAATATTGTTAAGGAAAATCAAGCCTCAGCCAGATGTCACCTCTCTGCTTCAGATCTGCATGTGGCAGGGGTGGTATAATACTTTGATACACTAGAGTAGTGTTAAAGGTTGTGCAGTGTTTCCTTCCCACCAGGATTTAGTAAGATCATTTAAGGATTTTTGGAACATTCTGAAGAAAAACTATCAAATTAATGCTAGCTGTTACAGGGAGATTTTTAAAATTTATTTGAATGCCAGCAATATGCAGGGTCAGAATCATGATTTCTTATCTAGGAAATTGAAATTTCTTTTGATGTCTATTGCACTTTCATGCATCTGAGCTCTCTCTGGAGTAATTTGAATGTAAATATGCTGAGGCTGCACTATGAAAAAGCTGAATTTAGCTCTGCAATGTTCAACATCCATTTTGTCCTTCCAACAACTGTCAGGAATGTAAGACAGGAGATGAAAGCTCTAAGTTTTCTTATGGCTACTTTTGTTACGACCTTTATCTGCTTTTTTTCATGCTAGTCTTTACAAGCGTCAGATGAAACTGGGGCAGATGCGTATTGTTCATTTTGTAGGGAAAAAAGATAAAACAACTGGTCCCCAACTATTTAAAGCAGCAAATTCTTGAAGAAATTAACTTATTCTAATTCAGGGGGGAAAAAGGCTTTCATTGTACTGCCCATCTCTTTGTGAAAGCAATATTTACCACATTGGTATTTCTGGCTTTTTTATTGCTAAGAACAAAATAAGGTTTGTAAAGGAGTTTTGGCAAAGATGTTACCGATAACAGTATCTAATCACTTCAGATATTTTTACAATAATGAGGTCCATGCTGCTTTCAAAAAGATTTTTGGACTCCCAGTGGAGAGAATGTTTACAGCTCTGGACCTTGAAGAATTAACTTGATTACTTGCAGGCAGCATACTCTGCCTAATTGTGTAAGAGCACACCAGTTTTGTAATCACCACTAAGTGAAAATTCACATCATTTTAGTTTTGTTTAAACTCAGATGGCTCTTGGTTTTTAATGAGTTGCCATTCTCTTGTGTGCACTCTCAAGGAGAGACAATTAGATAATTTGAAGCAGCACTTCATCTTTGGCTTTTCAGGCTTTATAACTTTGTTATGTCTTTCAAAACCTCCCAAACTGCTGGGGAAATTGCTTCCAGTAGTAGTTATACCAACAAATTACATTTTTCTGCATGGAACTAGTCTGACATTTATGGCTCAACAAGAGTTTTCCTAGTGAGCATGTTCACTCTTGCGCATGAACAGCTTCCCACAGATCAGTTTGCAGACTTCAGCTTTTCATGGGCCACAGAGACTTGGAGTGTTCTCAGGAACACGGTGAACATAACAGGATGGAAGAACAGAGGGAGGGTTAGAGGCAGCAATCACATGCAAATGTATGTATGTGTGTTTGACAGAAAATAGATTTCCTGGTAAAAATAAATCTGTATGATGTTCCAGGGGAATCAGAAATGCAATAGTTCCCACCAGTATTGGAGGATTTGAACTGGGCACATTGGTAACCTCCAGAGTTTTCATGTCCATCTTTTGTGTAATGCCACTTCCTATATTCTGTAAGCTGCCATTTCAAACTGCATGCCTTCTCGAAATAAAATACCAGTAAAAACACATCTAGTATCTCCTGGATAAGAAGTGGTATAGAATAAAATAACTAGGTTTCCTACTGTGTTCCATGAGGTGACTCATTGTAGTAAATACCATTGTTTGGGACACAAGAATGACAGTAAATATAAAAAGGTTAATAAAATAGATGATTTATGGTTTCTTTGTTGGAAGACAGAAAGCATGAGAAGTTTTGGTGTTTGGAATTTATTAGTATTTCCATTATCTATGTCCCCTTCTTTCTTTTTCTTCTAGATCCAAGATTCTCTTTCTGCTTTTCTGTTTCTTCTTTCCTCTTTTTTATTACTTCTTCTTTACTCCCTGTGACTCCCTTAGTGCACACCCCAAGCCCCCTATTCAGGTGCCAGCAAGTCCTGTTGTTTTTTCTGCTCCATCTTGTCTTTCTAGTGGCCTTTCTGGCAGACCTTTTATAATACATTTACGGTTTCTTTTCTCTTCAGGATATGCTGAACTGTATGAGGAGAGCTAAATAAGTATGGAAAACAGTCTTAATGTGACTATTGGTATTACAATAGTTGCCCTGGGATGTCTGTTAGTAGTAAATGAGTAAATGAGAATAGAGGTGATCTATTAGTACAAGCCTTTCCTCCTGTGAATTATGCTTCCCCATTTGAAGAGTTTGAAACTTCTGAGTCTGGCTTTCTCTAGAGACAAATTTAGCCTGGAAAGGCTAAGTGACATGGCATCTCAAGGCAGCAGGCTGATCCTTCCCTTTGTTACAAGACTAGAACTTCAAAGGTTTACAATAGTTACTGTGCCATTCTCCATGTGGCTTTTACATTATATTGAGTGACAGGAGCTATGTCCATGAGCAAGTTGTCTGTCCTTTAACCTCTGCTATAAGGGGGTTTTGATTTTCCTTTAATATAAAGCAATAAAAGGACAATGGATCATATTGTGCCTGATCACACTTTCTGAGAAAATGGCTTAATGTCCCCTGTGCACTGTCTTACCCAGAACTGCTTCACTATAACCACAATAGAAAGCTGAATCAGCCAGCAGATTGAGCCGCAGGTAGTGTCTGCATGATGGGAAAGGCATTTGCTGATGCCTTTCTGATGGGAAAGCTAATGGGAAAGGCATTTCCCCCTCTTCCCAAGTCTTTTCCTGGAGCAGTGTCCACTGCGATGGCTGTGGAGGCAGTATTACGTTGCAAGGATGTGTGTCTCTTTTGCTGACAGTCTTCCATGACTTCATAATTTATAGCATAATAAAGTGAAAATCATAGGTTGCAGTTAGCTCTCCTGGAGTGGGCAAAGCAACTCAGATGTTGTTTTGGGAGGTAGTGTGTAATCTCTGATTTCAGAAGTCATTTTGAAAAGAAAGAGAGGATTACGGAGTATTGTTTATATTGTTTATATGTATTTTGTTCTTCATTATCTATCAAAATGAAGAAAAAGAATCTCTAAGTGCAAAAATATAAAACAGAAATTGCTATTTGGTATCTGTTTCAGAGACACTTCTTCCTTCTATTTCACAAAGGTGATACGATACAGTTCGCAGGAACTTCTGCCTTTGCCTGGGCACCAGTGACTGGACTTTGCTCATAGCATATGTGTACCACACAGATTAATGACCCTGGAAATAAAAGGACAAATAATCAGAAACCTAAGACTAAAGATAAGCCCAAATTGTGGTGTTTGAATGTTTGTAGACCTGTTGGGTCCTCTTGTTTCCTCAGACTTGATTTCTGTGGTTCCTTACAGACCTAACAGCCTGGGAGACTGAAGATGCTTTGGTGTACCAGGAGTGAATAATTCACCAGCTTCCTGCTCAACATACTTTTGTTTTCCGACAGTATATATATTGTCATGCGTCTTCATGCATAGATTTGTGCCAAATATTCCAGTACATCAGACACAGATACTGGGGAGCAAATGTAAGAGAATGCTTTTTGTTACTGGACAGAACCAGAACCTTAAATTTTACTTGGTTACTGAGAAACAAGGTTTAGGTTTTGTCTTTGGTATATCACCTGCCTCCTGATCATACTCTTGACAACTATTTTTATCAGGCTCGTGGACATGGAAAAATGGCTGTGTTTTTAATGTTTTATACTCTCTATTGATAGTCATTCTATACCTAGATGACTTTCTTTCTTAGCCCTTGACTAACTTCTCAATACAGGCCCATTTCTTGTTATACTTTAGGAAATTAGAAGAGGTCCCTGAGAGCTGTGGATTTTGAGCAGTCTCAGGATTTCTCAAGTGCAAGGAGCTTTCCGTCATGGAGCTTGCTTGGCTGCTGTGTTCTCTCCAGATACATTTCAGCTGATGCAAGCTTTTGATATTTTCATAGTTAGGTAAAAGAAGCCAGCAAGTCCTTATCCCCTTTTCCTCCCCTTTTCTCACACGCACATACAACTGACAGGAAAATAAGCATTAATATTTCATCTTTAAAATAAGAGGGGGGCATGGTTTCCTTATGAAGTAGTGGAAACGCTGACATCATGTTTAGAACAGGTGGGTTTTTTCCCCCTTTTCCCTTTCTAATTTAACTGAATTTCTAAAACCAAGGAATAAAATCTTCCCCTCTGGAGTGGGAGAACATTCCCTATAGGCTACTGTTTTTCTGGGCTTGGTATGATTCACACTGCTCCTTTTCAACCTCATTGACAAATTACTTGAACCAGGAGCTGGGAACTGAGGCAGCAAAGGGAGAAAGCAAAGAGTGCAAGTCAATCAGTAATAGAAATGAGGAGGAAATATTATTTATAGAAAATTCAGTGACTGGTTCCTTATTTCTGTGTTATATTCTTTGTCTTTCTATTTTAAAGGAAAGGGCTCCTTTAGCAAGAACAACTCGTTCATCAGATGTTGTCAGTGATGTGTGTTTCCCTGTTACTTATTAACCTTTTTATCACATCATGGTGCAAGCACATAGTTCCAGGTCAGACCACAAATGTGAAGGCAGAGGAGCAAGACAACAGATGATGGGAAAACCATAATTTATGGTCAAGCATCAGTCCTCTATGTCTGCAATGAGAAGCAGGTCTTTGATGGTGGTTTAAGCTGACCTGAAATAGATTTGAGAGGTTTATTCTCTGTAGCACTGTGTCCACACATGTACTGACTTTACTGAGATTTTGATGTTTTGTGTCTTGAAATATCAGAGGAAAACTCCACCAGGCACACAGACAAGAGCAGTGCACCATTGTCACCTTTCTCTGATAAATGTTTTTCTTGGGCAGCACAATCTGGTTGTGATGGCACCTGCTTCCCATTTCTGCAGAGCTCCTCACAGATTCCCCAGAGGGACTCAAACTCTCCACTGGGGAGAATTGCTTGAAAGAGTCCTTGGAAGTGCTTGAAAGAGTCCAGCGCAGAGCTACTAAGATGATTAAGGGAGCGGAACATCTCCCTTATGAGGAAAGGCTGAGGGAGCTGGGTCTCTTTAGTTTGGAGAAAAGGAGACTGAGGGGTGACCTCATCAATGTTTTCAAATATGTAAGGGGTGAGTGTCAGGGAGATGGAGTTAGGCTCTTCTCAGTAGTGACCAGTGATAGGACAAGGGGTAATGGGTGTAAATTGGAGCATAGGAGGTTCAAGTTGAATATTTGAAAAAATTTTTTTACTGTGAGGGTGACAGAGCCCTGGAACAGGCTGCCCAGGGAGGTTGTGGAGTCTCCTTCACTGGAGACATTCAAAACCCGTCTGGACACATTCCTATGTGATGTACTCTAGGTGGCCCTGCTCTGGCAGGGGGGGTTGGACTAGATGATCTTTCGAGGTCCCTTCCAACCCCTAGGATTCTGTGATTCTGTGATTCTGTGTGTGATTTAGCCTGGTGCTAACAGGGGAAAGGAAGGAAACAAAAGAAGAGACTGCAAGTAATGTAAGGAAGAGATCTTTTTAGTTTTCCTCTCTCTGTATAGTTTAATAGAAAATGGCAGTGAACAATAAATAGGTCAAGGTATGCTGTGTGATCATTCTATCTGACGGAAGCTCAAAAGTTACAAAAGGAGGTTGAGCTCAGCAAAGAAAATAAAATACTATTCTTTTCAGAACAAGACTTTAAATCCAGCTGATTTTGCTTTGTATTTCCATTGCCTGCTCTGAAGTACTTGCACTTGTAAGTAAAAGTTGAATTTTCACCATTCTGAAATACTTGCAGACAGAGTGCTTTAGGCTGAGCAGTATCAAGACTAAGCTGAAGATGGTTAGTATTAGAGATTTGATGTTACACTATCCCATCAGAGCAATACAAATACCTTCCAGCAGTGGCTACCAGCTGTCCTGCAAGAGCTGGCTGCTAACTAATGGTTCACTAACACACCTAAAATGGTCTGTGTGCTGTGACTGCCCTTTTTTTTTTTTTTTTTTTTTTAAGGTTTGTGGAAATTTCTGTGTACTTTGCAATCTTTCTTTAGCAAGCCATCTTATTCCTGTATTTTTCCCTAGGCTGTTTTGCTTTCTGGTACATGATTCCAATCATCACTTTCTCAAATTTGCCAGCCTTGATCCCTGCTTATAGCCAGCTCACCCACCTCTAAATGCAGCTGCCTATGGGAGCAGCTACCACCCTCACTGAGCAGCTTCTTTGCAGACAGTCCTCTGGGGAGGACCAGTAAACCTCTCAAAATGTTGGGAGGAGAATCAAATTCTCATGCTCTGTTATGAAACAGCCTCTTCCTAGAAGGAAAAATAAACACTACTTGAACAGGCAATGTATTAATTATTTGTGCCTTTTAGGGGCTTCCTTCTACTGATTCATGTGTTTTCTGATCTGTTTTCTGGACAGTTAACATGTTGGCATTTATCCAGTCAACCTTCTCAAAGAAGTACAGTTATTTTTTTACTCTCTTGAATGAAGTATCTGTACATTTGTTCACAGATTAGATTATTATAATGTTAAAAAAAATTCTTTATTTTGGTCAGGATGCAGAAGAACAGTCTGATTTATCTGATTCCTGGGTGGTACTTCAGGCGGTTAATTATCTAAGGCATTGATTACCTTGACTGTCTCATTGTGTCAGCCAATAATGTTTCAAATTGAATTTGGGCAGAGAAATAGAAGAATGTACTCAGTTGCTTATTGTCCTCTAATGGAACATTCAATTTGTTCATAAATTCCTATTGTTTCTGATTCTGTCTTCTTGTACAACTTCAAGCCAGAAATTAACCTGCTGTTTGTCACAGAACTGGAGAGGAGCAGGCACCAGCAGCACCAAAAGCTTCCACGGTTTTAGCCCAGGTCAGTGTCAGTAGTGTCAGTAGTCTGTGCTCTCTGGGGCAGCGGAATGTTTCCAGGTTCATATCCTAAAAGGAAATATTTTTGCAGTCCTAAACCTGAAAATCTTGGACAAATGATCAAGATTACAGAAAGAATGACTGCAAATGGCATGTTAAAGCAAACAGTGAAGACATGGTACCAATCCTGACAACTGTTCTACTCTGACCAAAAGGAAACAGCTTGAAATAGAGTATCTGAGAATTAGGAGAAGAAAACAAAACTGTACCTGAGCTGCTGGATGTCAGGAACATGCAGAGGGCATGCTCCCTGCCAGACTCCTACAGGCAAGCAGCAGCAGCCTGACAGCATGAGATGTAATTCATTGTCTTAATGAAAATCATGAACACATCAGGACTTCATTTAGCAAAACTGTGCTCATTTCTCCTCTTATTTTTTGCTTCATAAGCATTAGAGAAATTTGCAAGTCTGTAAGTGGGCAGTAGCTTTTCCTTATAGTGAACTGAAAGACTACATACTGGAATTTACTTACCTCCAGTAGCACTGAGGCAACTCACCACATGTAGTTCTGAACAAGCTTGCTGATGTGATATTGCCTAAAAATATGTTATTTTTGTTTAAGGAGTTTTTAGCCAGGTCAGTGTGTGGCTTTAGAAGGTGCTGTACAGATACAAAGGGAATGGGGTGGGGTTGCAGCAGTGAGCAGACTGTCCAGAAAAAAACATATCATCAGACAATTGTAACCTTATAATTCCTAGGCAGCTCTAAGCAAGTGATTTCTCAGAAAGATGTCATAACACAGTGGATGACATTTTATGTTTGCAAAGATGATACGTTAATTTTTCTTGTTCTGGAAAGTTCTACCTTTAATAGTGACACAGGAGGGGTATGTTCAGCTACATCTCCACTGTAAAAAGTAAGGATGGGATTGTTATATGTTTAAAAGAATAAATATATTCATGGAGTGCTATAGCATTATGGAAAAGCATCATTTGTCTCATTGTGTAGAGAATCCCTTAGAAACATTCTGAGCCAGTATCTTCAGATAATCTGCTTTGTGAGTCCTGGTTACAAATGCCCTGTCTTTTTGGTCTTTCTGTTTTGTTTTATAAATCAGCTTTAAAATATCTAAATATTAATTTTGGAGTTTTTAAGAATGCAAAATGTTAATGAATTATCTTGCTCCAGGGGGAAATCTATGAGTGAGTTACAGCATGGATACCATCCTAGAAAAAAGTTATCTGGGAGAATAGGAAAACGTAGTGGGAATATTCACTGGTTGAGAATGCTGCTGCTTTTATCTCACAGGATTTGTTTTAATATTTGATGTAGTCAAGAAAGCATAAGGGATGAGGCCCCTAAATTCCATGAGGATTCACTGAGACTCGATTATGCTACTTTCAAGGGCTGTTCTGTAAACAAAACCCATTACAGTCACCCTTTTCAGCACAGACGCACAGCTGTCTCTTGTCATTGCTGAGAAAACCTGATCTTGTACAGATGTGGATTATTGACTTCTGGTCTAGCATAGCATGGAAAGTTGTCGTGTTGTAATTATTACATGAACAGCACAGCAAGGTGTTATCAATTTACTAAGCCACAAGCATTTTAAGTATTTTCCTCACATGACCTGATTCATCACTGAGTTTGTCTGGTGATTAGGACTCCTGATTGAACCTGGCCACAATGCTCTGTCCTGTCCTATTCACCTGGCTCAGGGGTTGCTGAGACTTCTGCTTTGCTGGCCCCAGGATCACTCCTGGCTCTTTAATGCTCTGGAAGCAGCTGACACTACTGTGCCTTGACAGAGGGAACTATAAAAGCACCCAGATACATGTGTCAGCATGCCCACAAGGTTCTTGGACAGGAACTTAAAAAAGAGTCTCTCATACAAGTTAGCTTACAGTAGAAGTGAACCAGTCTTGATGACCTGAGTGATTTCCTCCAAGCTGCACACTGCTCCAATATATTTGAGCAGGATACAGATGTATTGAAGGTAAATTCTGAATTACCTGGAATATTTTAAAGAAATTCTCAGTGAAATGAGAGGATTAACGGTATTTCACTTACTGCTTAGACACGCACCTTTAAAATTGGTTAATATTTTTTTCTTTTAAGATTGAAATATTTGGGGATAAATCTTTATGTTTGCTAAGAAAGCAAAAACTCTAGAAAGTGGATTGGTAGGAGCTGTTTTTTACTGTTAGCCTTATTCAGGTCAATAAGTTGATTAAATGTGGGTTTGAATTATATGTGTCATGTCTCAACACTGTGAGGATGAAGTGTTTCATGAGTTTCAGGAGCCAGAGCAGATTTCTAGTTGTATCACGAGGAGAACTCCAGTTATACTTCACAGGCAGCTTACCTCTGCCTCTTGCTAGTTGTTCCTGCCACCTGTGTCCTCTTCAGTCATTTCTATTGGTAGGTGCCTTGACCCAAGTTCCATGATGGACTGGAGAATGAAGGATTAATGCCACTCTTCTATATATGCACTGCATGGAAATGCTTTGATGCTTCAGAATTAAGAAGGTGAAAAACAAGTTCTGAGCAGGGAGCTACCCCACCTCCAGTAAGTCAGGAAACACTGGGGACAGGCTGTGGTTTATATCTCATTCCCTTCAACGTTGTGAAAGATATTTTCCAGCGGAAGTGAGCTGTTATTCTTTTTTATCCTGTTTTCTTAAATGAAGTACCCTCAGTGCAATTGGGGTTTGATTTCCTCTCTATCCACAAGGCAACAGCTCATCCTCACCTCCTCATCTGAGTAATCAAAGAATTGTAAATGTTGTCTGGAAAGTGGAAACATCTTCTCAAGCACAAGTAAAAAGTAGAAATTCCTTGCCTCCCCCACCCCAAGCTGAAGAATATCGTCCTGTTTCAGACACTGTCCTAAGGAGTGAGAGTTCTCATGTCCAGACTGCTGAAGTGAAGAAATTAAATTGGAGAACAGAATTTGAGATTAAGGCCACTAAGATTTCTCTTTTCAGTAAGAATCAGATCACATCTTATTATTTAGCCTGCAGGAAGAAATGAGACAAGCAATAGATTAGAAATGAAAAAAATATGCCAACTTCCCCCCAAAAGAGTAATTATTATAGATAAGGCACTTGGCAGAAAGCCTAATCTAGAAAGCATGTCATTATTTAGTCCCAGTTATCACCCAAATACTGTTTAAAAATTCTACTTGATTTCTGAGTAAACTAGAAATCAAGAGCAATTAGCCCAGTGCTGGAGGTCACTTTGTGGTATATAGCTGGCCTGTTTGAGAGTCACAGGATTTCTGTGAAAGAAATCCATTTCTGCTAAACAGATTTTTATACAGAATGGATAGTTATTGCTAAATTGGACTGTTTTTCAAAATTGCAACAAAAGTGAAAAGAAAAAACCTGGAATTATGAGCCTATTCTCATTTCTCTATGAATATTTTGCACATAATTGTTATGGATTTGTATCTACTCTTAAAATGGAGCAAAACCAGCAGTTCATTTCAAATAGGCCACCAAAGAATTTCTGGCTTATTTCAATGTTCATTTGTTGTTTGTTTGTAATAATTTCACCAGCAACATGCTTCATTTACTTGATGCTTCTGTTTTAATGTGATTACAGACCTCACTAGATGGACAGGAAGATTGTGGTCATGCCAAATTAAGACACTGCTTCTTCTAGTTTGGATCCGATTTTTCACCTTATTAGTTACTTTTGGTGAAAAGGAATTTCAGACCCTGCTGATCCAGTAGTGTATCACATACCCTTTGTATGTGTCTTGTATCAACAAGGCAAATTCAAAAGTCATTGCTCTTTTTGAGGACTGATTCTCTGCTTAAACTGGTTTGTTAGTAATTTCACTGGGATTATTCCTTATTTATCCTGCTGGTTTTGAGGCTGAGAATCAGTATGGTTGATATTTAGCTAGCTAAATAGAGACACATGGAGGGAGAAGAAAGAGGCATGAATATACACTTACAGAAATGTGGAAGCCAACACTCTTATATACTTGTAAACAGACCGCGTAGCCCTTACCTCACCTGTCAGTGCATTGAAACTCCTATCTGTCAGAACAAATAACCCTAAAATGAGATTATAAATTTCCTATTTTTAAAATCTTTTGTCCAAGGAAGGCAAAAGTGAAAGAATACTTTACTGCAAGACTCATAATCCCTAGAGTGGGTTGCATTGTGTGTATTTCCTCCAAATTATTTTCATATGAGTATTGGAATGCTGGGTAAAAGCTCCTTGTTTGCTTTTGAGAATGTTTCAAAACTCTTCTAGACAGTTTTAAATTTCAGGGATTTTCTGGGATTATTTGACTTCAAGTGGAACGTGCCTCACGTTACCCCAGGCACAAGAGAAATCAAGTCAGCAAGTTTCTCCGGAAGCTGAGCCCTCTGTATGTAAACTCAGCACTTCCAATGGGAACTCTTTGTTGGAGAAGACTGAAAGCATGTGCTTATGCGCAAGAGAGGCCCCTTTGTCACTCAGGCTAACAGATCATTAGCATGATATGGAAAAATTAACAAAGGACAAGGAAACAAGTTTATAGGTTTAAGAATTTTTTCCTTAAAGGGAAGCAATTCACTGGCCAGTTGTTTCCCTGCAAACAAGTGTGTTCTTGTCAGAGCTGGGTTGCAAAATGGAAAAAAAAAAAAAGAAAAGTGAAAAGTGTGGGAGGTCTAGTACACAGCAGTAATTTCAAAGATCATGAAGTCTAGGACAATGTATGCGACAGCTGAGAAAAACATGTCCTCGACTGCTAAGAGCCCAATGGGAAACAGACTTCCATGGGAGATGATGTGAATCCAGTGTCTTTAAGCAATGTGACAAAATTCTTTACAGAACTCCTCTAAGAAGACATTAGCAATGAGGCCCAGTCAATGGCAGGAAGAAGGATATCTGTTTTCATGTAAAACTGAATGTTCTAGGAGAAAAGTTTTCCGTTCAGAAAAACACATCAGCAAAGAATGTAAATATCTTAAGGGTTTTTTTGTTATTATTTTCAGATGTAACCAGCCAGGATAGCCATTAAACATTTAGCCACAAGTTTCTAAAACATTTCATTTGAAAATGAATGGTATTCAGGATGACAGTAGCTGAAATTCTTTTTTTAAGTATATTTTTTTTTTTTTTTAAATTAAAAAATTATAAGCAACTCTGCACATACAGAAGGCTCTCATACTTGTTTACTGTGACAAAAACTGACAACCACCAAGTAGACATTAAAACTTAGTACCAATACAAGAAAAGAAATACTGAAATTAACAATAAGTTCCTCAATGCAAATGCATGTGACCCTAAGTTAGTACTGAAGAGCTCTCTAATGCTAAGCACATTGCTTGGACAATGCAGTGGGAAGCATCTTAAAAATCATTACAGAGAGAAGTAGTTAGGACAATTTATAAGAGCTTAATCAGTCTTTTCAGTCATGGATCAGAAAAAACAGCAATTGAAACCTTCTGAAAGTCTGCCTTTAAAATCTTGCTGCTCAAAAAAGATGTGGCAAGGCGATACCGATGGGAAGAAAAAAAAATTATTCTCTCTTTAAAAATGCTTTATGTTTCACGTCAAATTCTGGGAGCCTGTTCATATTTCACTTGAAGTTTCCCCCTCTTATCCCCAAATAAATGTAAAAGGATTTCAAAGCTTCAGTACTTATTTGTACCTACTCTTCTTTATTTTGTCAGACAATAAGCTACCCAGTCAGCTTCTGTCTTTTTGGCTTTGGTGGTGATGAAGGTGACTGAAAAGATATCTACTGCAATTTTGTGGTCATCAGGAAATCCAAGCATGTCAAGTTTTCTAGGTGCTTGTAGCAATTGTTTGGCATGCATGCAGAAACTGAGCAAATAAAGTGTCTGTGTCCCCCTCCCAGATTATTACATGGTAGGTTTGCAGCTACAGGAAGATTTAAAGGATTTTAGGATTACCTTTGTGCTGTGCCACATTCTTCTGGTGTTCACCTATCTGGAGGTTTAGTTACTGCAACTGTCTCGTACATTCTTTAAAGGTCTTTGTTATATTTCAGACTTGGAAACGACTGTGGTGCCAGAAAGCAGTAAACTCAAACTGGTTCCTAACATGATAGCTGTTCATTTGGCAGCCTAATTTGGAACACAGAGTGATGAATTGCTATCAAAGTGTAAAAGTTTGATTATTCATTTCAAGAGGACTAAAGGGACCTTAGATCCTTCAGCATTTTGCAGGTTACATATACCAAATGATTGATATGAGGATAGGTGTTGAATCATCCAAAGTTAATGCCAATAGCTTGATGCACAGCTGTAGCTGAGCTGTGTGCCAGTTCACAAAGGCAGTAGACAAGAAGACTTTTCATATACTTTTGGGGGATATATAGAGGTTTTAAAAGGTGTCTTTGAAGGAAAACCTAAAATACAATTAAGAAGGTCTCATTTGGAAGAATTTTACTATATTATAGGTTCTGATCAGCAGAATCCTTATTTCTGCTCATGCAAGGGTGACATTTTCTGGTCTGGATAATTTGCATAAATCAGGAAGAGCCCAGCCTTGTAGTAAAGGTTAGGGGATAGGTAATCACCAAGAGACAAATGCTAACCTTTGTCAGCAGTAGCACTTGCAGTGACAGTGGTAGCTGTGTACTGTAGGAGGGACAGGGAGAGTTTGCTTTCTACTGAAATCCTCAACTGCAGCCTATAAATATTTCACTGACCCTGGATTTTTTTTTGAAACAAGGTGAGTTGGAAGTAGCTTGTTGCATCTTCTTGTTAGGCATATTTGTCTTCCCGAAATGGAACTTAAGAAATGAGGAAAACCAATCCAATTATTTAACATTTCTTTGTCTTACTTACTGAATCAACTGCATAAAGTCTGGCACAAGTAAGCATTTATTGTAGGTTATTTTGCATAGTTTAAAATCCTCTTCCTAGATGCACAGTGTTTCTAGTGCCTTTCATAGGAGGTTCCTTCCTGCCAACCTTTTTTCTAACATTTGCTCAGGGGAAGCCGTGTGTTTTCCACAGAGTGATCCAAATTTCCTACCTGCATAAATCCACAGAAGTCAATTACATTATTTTGAAATTATGAAAATGTTCTCTTCATTCTTCACAAAGCCGAGAGAAAACTGCTTACAAATATGAGTGTATGAAAAAGATCAGGATGTGACTACTAAAGATAGAGTCTACTTGACAGACTTCCCATTTTTTTACTTTGTATGTTTCTTTGGCATCACCATCTAATGTATTATTCATCACCTCTTCTTTCTACATTTCCATTTGTTCATAATTAGTTAATATTTACCTTGTGCTGTATCTTTCTGAAGGAGGGAGAGGTGATTTTTTTCATAGACTATTCTTCAGATCATTCTATTCAAAGTTCAGGACTTGGAGCAGTTTAAAATATAAGGGCTGCAGGGATTATGCAAACGTGTGGGGGCAGAAATATGGAAGCTAATTTGTCCGACCTTGTTTAATGTACTCCCAGAACTGGGTATATCTTAAATGTCTACATTCTTTGTTCTTTCAAACTAAAAATGAATAACCTCTGGAATCAGTGAGTATAGAAGCCTTCATATTGACAATCACTATGAAGAGCCAGACTACTCTTATTGTTGAGGTCAGTCACATGCTTTATTTACTGTATGGTATTCCAGTCTATTCTGAGTTGTTCTGTTCATTTTTTTCTGTTGCACTCATTATTACAGCATTTTAGCATTTACAGAACCCTCTAATGTTAATTTCCATTATGCCAGGATACAATGGGACTGACAGGGGAATAAAGAGATGGGTTGCAAGTAATCTCTAAGTTTTGGGTATCCATGGACACATCTCTAATGGCTGATTTTTTTGCAGAGTACTTAGCAATACAGAGCACTTTGCTCCCAGCTCCCACTGAGTTCAGCTGCAGCTGTGAGTACTTTGCACTTATGCACATCAAGCTTCTGGGACAGAAGACAGATCAGACAAAGAGCACTCTGCAAGTGCCACCTCACTGAAATGACTTATCTTAGTGTGGTGGGATGCTTGGTGGTAGGTGCTCATATCCAGTCTAAGGATGTATCCAATAGCCAGAGCTATGAGATCATCTTTTCTTTTCCAGCAAATCCTTCCTCATGTAGCATATGAGTCTTCCTAGAAATGAAACAGAAGTCTTAGAGTGTCTATTGTTGTACAACGCTAATTCAGTGAAGGACACGTCTGCTTTTTTTTTGGTTTTAACCCAAATGAAGGAACTTGGAGTAGGGAGGGGTAGTGTGTGTTCACTGCAAAAGACTAACCCAGCTCTTTCTTTAGTGTCTGACTCTCCTGAAGCTTATGCTTATAATTTGATGTTCAGAATATCCAACTATCACAAGTGGTTTTACCTGTGGTGAAACCTGTAACTTCTAGATGTTGATTCAACTTAGCAGATGATGTCTGCTAGGATAATTTTTGGTTCCAGTGTAATAAGGCTGATAATGCTGATGTCTTACGCAAGGTTTTGTTTGTGAGCCACATAGTTTCACCTCCATCTTGCCTTGCAAAATTGTACTTCATGAGTATGGAGGTAGGGTAGACTTATGGTGAAGACCTAACTAAAGCTCCTATCCTTTGTACCTTTGGGGAAATTGTTTCTATCTCAGATTAATTTGGCTTTAATTCCTTCTTCTACCCTTTCTTTGCTGTCACTTTTTTCTTTTTTTTTTTTTTCTCCCTTTTCTTCCTTTTTCCTGGCTCGTTTCATGTTTAGATGGTTACACAGGTATTTGACTGTCACATCGGTTACATGATACCTGTTACAGCGAGTCTTGTCTTTTAATGAGCTTCTGGCTCCTGCTGGCTACATATTTAGTCATTTGTAGAGTTTATGAAGTCTAAATCTATTAATTCTGAGCAAGCTGACTGGGCAAATGTCTCTGAATTCCCAGAGACCTTGGGAAATGTTTGCCTTTGGATTATCTGCAAGATTTCTAATCTAGTCTGTAGTATTCAGTACCCAAGAACGTGAAAAGCATTGAGTAATCAGAATAAAACTCATTTCTAGTCAGAACCAAGTCACAAGGACATCTTACCTAACATGTTCCTTTGCATAGGAGCTTGAATCCGTTCCATCATTTTGTTAGCCAATATTTATGGTTTTTCAGCCTCTTCCCTGTGGCAGCTGGCTAAAGTTTGAAAGTAATTACAAGTCTGGGCTGATGTTTCTCAGTTTGTAGGAGGGAGTAACTAAGTGCTAACATTCAAAAACAATTCACTTTCTCTGCCCAAAAGATTCTGTTGGGAGAAGACCTTTTCTCTGTGTTAAATTGTTCATACAGTATAAGTGTCAGGACTAGTTTGGGTTCAGTTCTGAGATGGAAAGAGCCTATTTTTCCCAGGTTCTGTCTCTTGTTTCCTTCTTCTAGAGTCTTCCACAGAGCATCCAGATCTACCCCATAAATTTCTAGACCTTAGATACACCCTTCTCTGAAATAGCAATCATAACATTGGATTCAGTGATGAGTGTCAAAAAAACGCTGCACAAGTTGTCCCACAAGTGACCTGCATCCTCCCTGCTAGGCCAACAGCAGTATTCCTAAATTTATAACTCGATTTCAGGTTGTGGAAAAAAAGAAAAGATTATCACCACCCTTTCGTTTTAGGAGTCATTTGGGTAATGTGTTTGGGAGCCGTATCTGGTTTTGTATGGCTAGAGAGATTGAATGTCTGTAAGAAACAATCCATAACTTCTATTCTACTAGCCTTCCCATTTTAATCTTATAGTCACTTTCTCTTTCTCTTAATGTTTCTTATTTATAGGCATACTGAGTGATTGAAAGGAACTGCTGCTGCTCCACTGTACAAAGCAATATTGATCAGCTTGTGCCAGAAATGTCTATTCCAGCAAGCCTTGAGATTGAAGTCCTCTCCTTTCTAAAGCATGTGTCTAACTCATATGCTAGCAACAAAACATTCTTTGTCTCTCTTTCTCATCGCTATTTAATCTTGAAATCAATGACTGAAAAATTCTCTCTCTCACTTCCCTGTGACATCCACTGCTTATTTCTTGCAAACATTGGAGTGACTTTGGGGATGGAAATGGTCCTAAACTGAGGATCTGCATTCTGGATTTAATTCTGGTTCTGACTTAATTCTTGGTGTCTCTTTCCTACAGTCTGGGATGATGGCAGTATGGGAGTTAGTAGGTGCCACTGCCTGCCCTTGTGAATAGGAAATTGCTTCTTCTGACATCACTGCATCATGGCTCTGGGAAAGAAACTGAGCGTGATTGCAGGGTAGGAGAAAAAGCACTGAAAAAAAAATTATATTGGTTTGAGGTTAAAGCCGTGGTTGTAGTCCAAAGATTCTCTAGGACTGACTGTCTTTTATAGAAAGCTATTTAGGGAACACTCATGCAGAAATCTGGCAGAAGGAGGAACCTTGAGATAGCCTGTGATAACCAGGCTGAAAAATTAGGGAGTGGAGCTGATGGAAGCTGGCCTGGAAATATACAATCTAAAAATAACATATGATTTCAATAAATTCTAGCTGCATTATTTAAATGCTTATTTATTCAGCACTATGTACAGTGTGTCCTATGCTGTATGTAACTTACATTGTAACTTGAAATATTTCTGAAACAAAACAAAAAATTAAGACCCAAAAATAACTCTACTGATGCATCTCTTCTGTCTATAGATTATAGATTAGATTTTGGACACTTATCACTGAATCCAATGTTATGATTGCTATTCCAGAAAAGGGTGTATCTAAGGTTAAGTAGAAATTTATGGGGTAGATCTGGATGCTCTGTGGAAGACTCTAGAAGAAGGAAACAATCTATTAGACTGTTTAGCACCGAAGTGTTAGGCCAGAGAACCACACTTGGATGCTCATAAACACTTTATGAAGTTTCATGTTGCCTCCTAGTGCTTCTCTTCTCCTGTGTTTTGTCAACCCTTAGATTCACATCTGGACCCCTGAGCACCTCTAAATGCCTCACAGTTGTGAAACAAATTTTTTCATAGCTTTATTGAGAGTTACTGCAGTAGACTTAAACTGAGAAGCTAGTATTCTACAGTGCAGCTGACAATAACTTGACACTTCTTACGAGTTTTCTAGCTCAGGCCAGTTTTTTACTAATGGTTGATGAATGCTGTAAGGCCTATGTTGAGTATAAAGATCTACAGTCACAGAGCACCCACAGAGGACTGCAAGCAGGGGAATCCTTGTCTGCTTGTGAGCCCAATAGTTGCCCTCTTACAGACTCTGTTTCTTTCTACTGATATACAAGTGCTTGTTTCCCCCAGCAACCAATATGTATTTCAGGTAAGGAATAGCATGGACAAGAGGTGATTTCATGTTTTTCCCTCCTTTGTGGAGCTTTTAAACAACTGGAAGAGAATGTGAGTAAGAATTGTTAAAAAATGGTTCATGTCAAGAGGTTGCTGCTGCTGCAGGATGTGCCAGTGACTCAAAGAAAAGGCAAATGGCATATTCCTCTGAGCTAGCCATGAGTCATTAACAGCTGCCTTTTCCTATTTATTCATGTGAATTCTCTCATTGACTTGTAGATTTTCCTTTCCACTCTCTTTTACAGTCAGACTTTCTATTTTTGGTCTCTTTTAGTCTTTCTGTAGGCAGTTTTTCCACTGCCCCCTTCTACTTCTTCCTTGGGAAGGATTTGCTGCTGAAACTCCCTTTCACAAGGACTGTGGCTCTCTGTGAAATCAGTTCATCTGGAACCAGTAGAATAAAAAATCCTTCAGCACTGAAATGCAAAGCATTTAGCACAAAGCTGTTCTTAGAGGCTTATGTAGTATGGACTTCAGAGAGAGGTAGATCTAAAGTGACTGAGACCTCCTCTACAACTGCTCTCCTCTCCCATCTCCCATAATGTTTCTATGGAAGGAGGACAAGAGGAAATGGTCTCAAGGTGCACAGGAGAAGTTTAGATTAGCTGTGAGAATGACCTTCTTCACTGAAAGGGTTATTAAACACTAGAATAAGCTGGCTAGGCAGGTGGTTGAATCATGCTCCCTGGAGGTGTTTAGAAGATGTGTAGATGTGGTGTTTGGAAATGTGGTTAAAGCACTGGGCTTGGTAAAGTTAGCTTAATTGTTGTAGAGTTAGGTTATGGTTGTACTTGATGATCTTAACAATCTTTTCCAACCAGAATGATTCTGTGAGGTTTCCCCATATTTTGCCCTTCTCCACACTGCTAGTCTGTCTAACCCACCACTGCTGATTTTGTCAGTTTGGTCAAATCTATGTTTAGCTTCCATCTCTGCAGAAAGCAGCCAGTTTTTATGTTTTATCAAAACACTCTGACTCAAATTAAAGTCTGTGATTTTTGGTTTGCTGATGGATTTCTTTAATGACAGTGTTTGGTACATGCAGTTGTGCTGTGTCATTCTCTACTTCCAAGAAGTGTTGTGTATAGGTGCTGGCAATGTCTCAGAGGGAAGGGTGTGCTGGCAAGGCAATGTCCCTCCTCTTTCTCTGTGCTGCTGGGTACCAAAGTCAGTTGGGCAGTTCTTAGAAACAGAATAACTCTAAGCATGGGAACTAATGTGGAACAGGCTCTTTAGGACTGCTTCAAAATAAGGTGGTTTGATTTGACTTGTTTAGTGCCAATGTTTGTCATGAAATGAACAATAAGGATTTAAAGGAGAGAACTGAATCTTTAACTCTCATCTCTCTGCTATGTAAGTGATCCCAGCCTTCACACCGCCTGTGCTTTCTGGACTGAGCTCCATAGAACTAAACTTTTCCAGACTCTCACATTCCTTCTCTCCCTCTTGTCTTGGTTGACTTTGGCCAGGACCTCTCTACACTCCCAGTTCATTCAATCCAGACTCAAGTCTGAAACTAGAGTTGTAAATGTTTTCTTTGAGATGCTTATCTTTGCAACAGCAACAGGGAAATCATGACCTCTTTTTAAATGATAAGAATCTGACTACTCATATATAATAGTTTGGACACAACATAGTAAAGGCTCAGATGGGTAGTGAGCAGGGGCTGATTACAAAGAAACAGAGGGCTCAAAACTCATAGTAGGAGAAGTGCTCAAGCATATATCCTTCAGCCACTTTTTGATTATTTTCCCAACAGAGAGACATAGTCTTGCTCACAATTTCTGAATCATTAATCAGTGCTCTTTACTCTAAACTGATGTTAAAAGCAACAAGAGCATCTTTGTTTTGTTTCAGAAAACCCATAGCACTGTTTTGTTCACCCTGAAAACACTGGAACCCAAATAAAAGACTTCAATTACAGAAACATTCTCTCACATTTTTTCAAATTTAAAGAACATCCTTCTGTTGAAAATTGAATTTTCCTTTTAACCACTTGGTGCATGTGATTTCAAAATTATGTGGGGTTTTTTGCTGACTGACACATTGTGCAGTCATGCTTCCCAGTGTTAAAGGATTTCTAAGGGATGCTTTGTATGTTGTCTCCCAAGGGGTATCCTTGGCTCTTCCCACAACAGAGCTCTCATTTTTTACATGATAAATGGAAAATGTCACGGGGCAGGAGACCCTGTCTGTGTCTAGCTGCACCTTGAAGGGCAGCACCTTGAGTTAAAATATTTACAAGTATTGAACAAATGAGATTCTTTTTATACTGCCATTTATGTAGCAGAGAAAACTGGTGACATGACACGTCTACCAGGTGACACTGCTGCTGCACCAGTGGAAGGTCCCACATCGCAAGCTGCACAGCTGCCTTTTCCTTTTCCTCTCCTTTTTGGATTTTTCCAGGGGCTAATCTGCTACAGGAGTGGATAGGAGACAGCTCCATTAGTTGTGAGTCAAAAGGTTCTGGTGATTTCATAGCAGATGCATAAAAGTTCAAATTTTGGCATTTTTCAAATCTCGGGTTACTTCAGAGCTTTCAAGCGTGTTTCTACCACCCACAATGGAGTAGGAAAAGAAAATTTTCCATGCAGTCTCCCACAGCCAAGGAGCTCTTGGCCCCTGCTCCTCATACTAAAGGTGGGAAAAATTGCATTGTAGTATGACCCATACTTGTCCTCCAAATAGACCTTTGCAATCTTTTTGAACTGCCCTTAGGTTGACAGCCAGATACTGTGTTAAAAATTGATGTAATTTGCTGAATGTAAGTATCTTTACACCCTCAGTTACTAAGTGTACTAACTATGGAGTTAGTACAACTCCGTAGAAGTCAGTGGGGTCTGTACTTGCTGGCATCATATGTCTTTATGATACTGTGTTCCTATTTCTACAGCAGCCTGCTTGCACAAAAAGGTGGGGACAGGCAGTTTCATGGGGTTTGCCAGGCAAGCACAAAAGGAGGAGAAAAAATGAGTTCTTAAATGGCTTTGTACAAAATAGCTCTTTCATCTGGCACTTCTTGAGACCTTAATGAAGAGACACCGCAGGGTGAGAGCATTGCATGCTGCAGGGCAGGACCAGGAAGACTGGAGGGGTGACTGTGCTGCTGAGCATGGGACTGCTCCCACGGGGAGAGATGCTGCTGGGCTACACTGCCCTCTCCCTCCTGCTGGCTCTGTTTATGCTTTCATGCACATTGAAGGGCCTTTTTTGGTAACCAGCTGCTGGAGCTAGCTGTGAGGAACAGATAGCAGTAAGCACTCCAGCTGTTTGCAGTAATGTGAGGCCATCCTTTCTGAGGTAGCTTTTGGTGGATATATACCAAAATCTCTCCCTTAAGCCCACCATTGTCACCATTCATCAACAGATGAGTTGCAGAAAAGAATACTCACACTTGACCTTACTGTGCCTGAGCTCTCTCAGATGACTAAAATGATGTTAAGCAGGACTGAGACATGCAGCTACCACTGCTACACAGGTTTTGTAGGTAAAGAGTAAGTCCCTGTCTCCTTACTCAGCAGCCCCAACAGTGCTAGTATCTATTCTGCTCTTTTCATCCTCCTCTGCATGACATGTGAAGAGAGAGGATTTTTCTACTCCAATTCACTTATCACTGGGATGAAGGATGGAATATGCTCTATTAAACATTTACTAGTAGAGAATTCGAAGCAATGAGCAAACAGATTACTTTATATAGGCATTCATACAAGTTTAAACAGGATAGAAATATTAGGCACCCTAAATTCTGGTGATATTCTGGAGCATTATTTCAGCAAACTCAAATAAATGTTTGGTGTTAATGACATAGGAAGGTCAAAACCTCAGCTCATGACACTCTGCAGGCATCAACTGCAGCCATGTGGAGCACTCGTTTTGTTCTGGAGCATTGTTATAATAGAACACCCGGAAAAAGAGAAACACCTACTTTTCCTGGACTCCTCTCAGTGACTTTGCACATACATGAAAATACATCTTCCATCTGCTGACTTCTAGTTGCAGTTTGTTTCTGTTCTTTCAGGTCTCAATTTCAAGCTTGCAGAATGAGAAAGATCTGCTTCATAACTTAATGTTCAGAACGTGGTTCTGCTGAAGGCAAGTTGAAGAAATCCCAAAGAAATCATTTGGTTATTCCCAGTTAAGGAATGCTGGATGTAGTCACTTAATCCCTGGGCTCACACTGCTACACAGTGCTGTGTTGAAATAAAGATGTCAGTGTCCAAAATGAACTAATTTATCTACTGCTTTGAATTACTTGTTTTGCTTTGGGAATTATGACAGCATTATCCAAAAATGCTCTCTTCTGAGTCAATTACAGAGCTGAGTTGCTGGAAGGTATCAAATATTTACAGCTCCAAAGACACGGAGAAGTTTCTGTATGTTAGGAAAACTGTAAATGCTTCAGGTATTACATACTTTTGATGGAGAAGGCAGGCATTTGAGATGTATAAACAATTTAAATAAGAAGCGTGTATAGGAAGGACATGATGGACCAAGTGTTTGCCAGGTGTAAAGCAGTGTTGCTTTACTTGATTTCCTGGCTTGTGATGGCTGAAGGTCAAGTTCAAGGGCAATCAATCAACAAAGTGTAGCAGGTACAGGGATTTGGTTTAGAACAACAAGCTCTGTGTTTATACAAATCTTTTGTAAATGTTTCCAAGCATTTCTAAGAGATAAAATGAAGCTGGAAAATGCAATTACAGGGTTTTTTTTTATTGTTTACTCTTCTAATTCTTGGATCCCAAGTGCACAAATAGGCTGATAGATTCACAAAGGTAGCTTAAACTATTCCAGCTGTAGCAGTGGGGAGAATCTGGGATATCAGAGATACCCACAAGAGAATTAAAAGGGCATTGTTAATCAAGTGAGGTAGTTAATGCGACTTGAACATTGGAAAAGCATCAAATTAAGAAGTTGCTTGCTCTGATTTTAAGAGGATTTTGTGCTAGAAATCTTCCCCTCTAACTTTCTAAATATACTTGGAGCTAAAATGTTCCTAGATACTGGCCAAGCTGCCATGATCCATCTCTTTTGCATCTAGTCTAGCAGCTACTGCTTACTTCACTAACAGTTCTGTCACCTTTGGACTATGAGTCTGTGATTAGCATTTGGGTACATTCTTTACTTTCAGCAAAAAGCATTGAGGCTCAGTATGATGTAGGATGAGACACTTTTGATAAGATTCTTAACTGAGGTCTGTCCCTGGCAAGGCAACATGAAAACAGACAATAAAAATTCCTCTGTTCCTTTCTGAAATCCTGAATCATGTCATTTCTTTCAGTGGAAAAAAAATATAAAAATCGATTAAACTACAACTTGTTTAGCTAATTATCAGGGCAGAGATAGAACCAATTAATAAAACCTGGTGAAATCTTTCAAATATGAACCAAATGTATAAAACAGGAGTTCATTGATTCAGTAATCTGAAGCAGGTTGATAAACACAGCTTCTACTCTTCTGTGTGGTAAATCTAGTCCAAGGTTAAAGGTCGCCAAGCTTAGTTTAGCTCACCATAGATATTTTTGTAAATCTTGGCTAGACTCCAGAAGTCATGTAGACAAGTCTGACCAAGCAGCCAAGACCATGCCTGACTGCTTAATACTAGTCTTATTAAATTTGCCTACATCACTTGCCTGTCACCGTGTTCTGAAAAATATTATATAAACTCCATTTTGTCACAAGATGTTGCTGGAATTCAGGCTATGAAATGTTGCAAGTCACATGGTGCTTGCACACAATTTAAGTGTCCATGGGATCTGAAAAACTCACTTAGCTTTTCTTTGTTTGGAAGGTTTTAAAACTCATCTGGTGTTTATGTTTACAATATTTTATGTCTCTGTAAACTGAGAATAAGCTGAGACATCTCTCCCCTAAGTTTTTCCTTCGCTCCTTGCTCAGTTTACTCATCTAGCTGATAAAGGTGGTCACCTCTTCAAAGGCCTGTCTTGAGATACTAGACAGGGGTCCTGGGCTTGCTTTGAAATGTGCAGTACGATTCTTCAGTGAGATTAAATCACATAATTACGCTGATAATGTGGTCTTTTTCCCAGAAGCAACTTTTAAAAACTCTATATGTAACTCTAGCTGCTTTCTAGCAAAATATCACTGAAAAGTCAGGGCGTCTGGGAACAGACGCATTTCATTGCTAGAGTGAAACAGGAGCTCAAGGTACAGTTCTGTGGTTCCTGAGCTGACAAGTCAAATTCCAGATTCTCCTCCATTGCTCACAATTGATGTTGTAGGCTCAGCATAACTTTTACAAGTCTGGTCTCTCCACAGTCTGTCAAGGTCCTATTAGACTTTGAGTCTACTTAAACCCCAAAATATCTCCCAAAGTTATGAAGTGAATCACACAATTAACGACCAGTGGTCATAATCAGACCATGGCACATTAGACAGCACAAGGGGGTAGGGACAAGAGTCCTAATGTTTCAGGAGATTTCTCATATAAAACCTATATGTGCAGTTCTGAGCCCCAAAATTTAAGGAGGTGAAGGTCCTTAAGTATGTCCAGAGTAGGGCAACAGAGATGGTGACAGGGCTGGCAGGCATGCTGAGCCCTGGAGTGCTGAGTCTTCTCCCTGGGATCATGATAGGACATGTAGGAGTGATTCAAAGCTGTACCAGACAAACTTTAAACTGGACATTAGGAAGCATTTCTTTACTGAGAGAATGTTCAGACACTGGAACAACTTTCCTAGAGAGGTTGCCAACATCTCAAGCCTGTCAGAGTTTAGAAGGCAGTTAGACAACTCCCTTAACAACATTCTTTAACTTTTGATCAGCCCTGATCTTGTCAAGTAGGTGGACTAATTGATTATTGCAAGTCACTTACAAATGAAATAGTCTCCTCTCTCCTCCTCTGGTCCTTGTAAGTCACTTGGCACAGCTTTCCCTACCACCATAACAGTCCATCCTTTAGCTGCCACGTAAGCCTTTCCATCAGCACAGTGTTTCCAATTCACCCTTCTGGCACTGTAGAAAGTGCCTTCAGACCTTACTGCAATGATTCGTTTTCCTTCATTCAGGTTTTGTTTTTAATTTCACTGGTTTTACTGGTGCCAAACAGAACCAGCCCTTTGAACACTTTATTTAAAAACCTTTTTATTGTGACTGTTAGATGTCCACTCCAGAGTTGACTAGCAAGCACCATAAATGGGTAGGCTTGGCAAAATGCTCTGAGAAACTGCTCTTCCCTTTCCCCACTCTTCACACTGCCTTTTGTGGTCCTCTATTTAGAGCTCTGGGTAGAAGAACAGATGGAATAAATCATCTAGTCGTAGCCAAGTGACTGAACTACTTCTGGGAAATGCTGCATCTCTTTGTTGGATTTATATGTGAGATGCCCAGAAGTCACTCTTGTGTCAGGAATAATTTGCTTTGCAAAGTGCAGTAAATCTCTGAGTCTGTTCTGCTTCCGGGAAGGTTCCCCAGCAGAGACGCCTGGAGCTCACTCACAGGGAATTTCCAGCCAGCTTGAGGCTCTTCTCAAAACCAGCATCCGTGTTCTTAGAGCATACAGAAATGAGGCCAAAACCACTGTCTATATATCACCTCTGCAGACGTGGCATATAAGCAGGGGAAAAGGGGGACGTACACATTAAATCTTACAAATACCATTTTGTTTCCCCTTCCTCCTTCTTTTCCACCCTCTTCCCTTCTCCTCCTTCCAGCCCCCTACTTTTTTTTCAGTAGCTGATGGGGGTGGTAAAATTCCCAGGGGCCAAGACAAACTTAAACACTGTAATTTCTAATGGTTCCTCTTGAAAATTGCTGACAGATGCTTGTCCTGAGATCAGAACAGCAGAAGCTGCCAGCTGCCAGTGTGTGGCTTGGGGCCAGCCATTGATTCCTTTTTAATAGTGAAATCTAAATCTATGGTAACTCTCCAGGCAGAGACTGTGACATTTTTCTCAGAGTTTCTCCTTGTCTCCTTATCTTCCCTCTATATTCCTCTTTCTTCTCTGTTTCCTCAGACTTTGACCTTTATGCTCCATCTCATAATTTTAATTCATAACTTTTCTGTGTCCTTCCCTGCTCCTTTCCTCCCTCCCTGTTTCCTTTTACTGTCTAGCTCCTGGCTCTATGGATGTTTGCCCAGCTACATCTTAGAAAAAGAAAAGCATTGGAATTTGACTGATGTAGCAAGGTACTTTTCTTTTAGGAACCCCTAATTCACAAGGCAGCCTATTTGTGTTTAAAAATAATAGATGGATAGAGCAATGAGGGAGATGGGATGGGTGCTCATACCGTATTGAGGTCAGTCAGGGTCTTGCAGGAGACAGAGGTAAGATGCCATCTTAGGGAAGGAATGAGTTGATTCCAGCCAGGCATGTAGATGTTTTTGTGTACACTGTGGCTGAAACTATCATTGCATCCATAATGTGCCCTGGCGTAGCATTCTGAGCTTTTCCCCTGCTTAATACAGCTTCTTGTGACAGAATATTCCTAGCTGGAAGTTTTGTAAAGGAAGAGATTAGCCACAGTTTCAGTTTTACTGATAGAACTTGGAAAAACCCTGACATAATACTAAGCATTGTCATGAGTTTAAGAAACCATAGCAGGCCCTTGGATGTGGAGGAGGGCAGAGGTGTTTGTCACTAGAAAGGGTCATGAAATTTGGGTGGAATTTGAAACTACTCTTCTCCAAGGCACGAATATCTGCCAGCATGCAGGGTTATGTCTCCGCTTTACCTTTCTTTTGTTGTGGTTGATGTGACTGGAAGCTCTAGAGGTGCAGGGATGAGTATCTGGGAACTGGGTCAGAGGACCTTAGTTTCCAGCTGTGCACAGCTGGGGAATCAAATCTGCTTGCTTTCATTACTTCTTTGTAAGTGTGCTACAGCCACAAGTTGGGCATGGGGCAAATTATCTTCTCTAATAAGATAGCACAGCATTGAGAAGGTCAGCAAAGAGGCTGTGCCATTGCTGTCCCCAGGGTCTCTGAGTCTTGGCTTCCTTGATCTAGTACTGGCAATGATCCAACTGCTGAAAGGGAGATTGGACTAGCCTCCAAAAAATCCTCTCCAACCACCACTTCTGTGATTTTGTGATGTCCAGATGCCAGTTGGTGAGGGCAGGTTGTAAATGTAAGTAGGAAGAGCTCTTCCCCTGAAAATGTTGATTTCTGATGTACCCATCTGAGGCTTATGCCTGTCCCAACAACTTCATCATAAAAGTAGTAATGGCAATTCCTCACCTTTTATCTTCAACAGTAGTGCTAATAACCTAAACATGGAATCACAGAGTTGCTTTGAACCAAAAAGTGTGACCTATTCAGAGCTCTGCTGCTTAACCAAGCCTTCCTTCCACCACTGTAGCAATTCATGCATGGAAAGCCATGTCATCCCTTTTCCTGCCTGCAAGGGACTTCAATATATCCCCTCATGCTTACCCAACAAGCAAATGTTGGAGACTGAGATCTGCCAGAGATGTTAATTTCCAAGCTTCCTGGCTGGCAGCATTAATGTCATGCTTGCAGAGTGTTTTTGCTGTCTTATTAGCAGCTGTCAACACCACTAAGGGAATGCCTCTCAGTCTGACCAGCAGCCACAGGAGATGAATGTGTGTGATCCTAGAGGAATTGCTGCTTCTGGCTGCTGATGTATCACAATTAGCACCTTCATCTTTAAGCTGGTACTTGCTTCCTTATTAATAAAATCATTGTTGAGGATTTCCTTCCAGAGAGCTGGAAAATCCTGGATTGCCAGAGAGGCAGTGCTGATGGAGCAGCTGAGCAGAGGCAGAACTTGGGAGCTGTGCAGATGCTGCATTGCTCATGTCACCACCTCATGACTGTTGTTGGGTATTGTGGCACCATGAACATTCGTTTGCATCATTTTCCTCCTGTTGCAGACAGTGAAACAAGGGAGCTATCAGCAGCTTGGAGGAGGCACTCAACATGATACAGGAGTCAGTTGAGCCTATTCAAAGGATACCACAAAAGTACCTTAGGAGAAGTTTGAGCACAGGCATCTGTAGGGTAGGCTCTACATCCTCTCCCAAGTCTGGAGGATTATAATCAAGTTTCAAAAGAAAACCATCTCAAAAATGGGGACATAAAGCACTAATGTCCTTTTGTCTCCTGGTTCTAAAGCATAAGAGAGAACCATGCTGTGTGGTGTCTCCTGTTGTCGGAGGGCACTGTGAAGTGCAGAAATACAGCATTGTCATAGTTGCACTTAACAGCACACTAGTGTGGAAGGCAAGTTCTTCATTTTTAACAGGGAAAGTGTGAAAGGTAAATCAGATTCATCTGGGCATCCCCATAACTGATTAAACAAAGACATTCAAGCAACTGCCTCACTGACCTACATTCATTCTTCAAATACCAGACAGCTACCTCCTGTGCAATGTAGTCCTCTCCCAGCTTCACGGTGGCAATGTTCCCTCTGTCACGTAACACAAAGAAACCCAGAAACCACAGTATATTCTCTAGGTGAGTGTTTTGTTCCTCAGAGCTCTGATTGCCATTAACTGATATGAGTATGGTGCTGCTCTCTATCTTATGTAGAAGATGTAACTGTTTGGGATCACAGTGCAGACTGTGGCAGTCACAAATATGCCCCTCAGTTTAGGAAGGATATTGAGGTCCTGGAGCCGGTCCAAAGGAGGGCAGCCAGGCTGGTGAAGGGACTCGAGCACAGATCCTATGAGGAGAGGCTGAGGGAGCTGGGGCTGTTCAGTCTGGAGAAGAAGAGGCTCAGGGGAGACCTCATCGCTCTCTACAACTACCTGAAAGGAGGTTGTAGCCAGGTGGGGGTTGGCCTCTTTTCCCAGGCAACTCTCAGCAAGACAAGAGGGCATGGTCTTAAGTTGTGCCAGGGGAAGGTTTAGATTGGACATTAGAAAGAATTTCTTTACGGAGAGAGTGATCAGACATTGGAATGGGCTGCCCAGGGAAGTAGTGGATTCTCCATCCCTGGAGATATTTAAAAAGAGACTGGATGTGGCACTCAGTGCCATGGGCTGGGAACTTCAACGGTGGTTCAAGGGTTGGACTTGATGATCTCTGAGGTCCCTTCCAACACAGCTGATTCTATGATTCTATGAATACAGAGCATATTTAATTGTTTTTAGTTGTTGAGTTCACTGCCCAATCAATAGACAATAAATAGTATTAGAGCAAATGAAGGGTATATACCTGGGTATACATTTCTATAAATGTCTCAGTTATAATTGTTTTTATTTATAGCATTGTAATTATATATGATAGTAATCAGAAATTGTGTATCTGTCATTATAGGCACTGTATCAAGTGTCTAGCACAGTCTTTGGGCATGCAACCTTAACTAAGACAGCTTTAAGACCTGAGGTGTGCTTGGAATGGAGAATGAATATCATCCATTTGCCTTAGATAATAGGGCAGTGATTTGTCTGCTGGAAATGCTCCTCGTGAACCCACCAAGCTGAATGCATGTTCTGCAGAGTTGTTCATATCTGGCTGTGGGATATTGGGTATGAAAGTTAGAGCTGCTGGAAAGTGACGTATTTTTTCAGTATCTATAGATTACACAAGTTTCAGATCCTCCTCTAAGCTTGAATTCTCTATGCACAAATAGGAGAATCAAAATATAAAGAGAAAATGTAACAGTGAAAAGCAGGTGCTTTCATGTCACAAAGTTGTAGTAAATATGAAGTCATGGGATTTTTTTACATCTGCGGTGATCTGGTATTTTGCCAAGGACTGTGTAGACTTCACAAAGTCCACCTAGGCAGCTCATACAGAGGAGGAGGAAGATAATAGTGGTTTTATTTGAAGTGGTTTGTTTTCTGCATGGACATACTCTCATGAAGAATCAACTGAGATGGGGAGCAAATAGAGATCCAGAATATAAAATAGCCATGACAGGGCCTCCCCAGAGCCAAGTTTTTTGCATGTGGGAAGAACTAAGTACGTTTTTCACTAAGAGTGAAAAAAAGAAGTTATAGGTTAAAACACAGGAGACTGTCTGTGCTAGAAAATGACTCATAATTAACAACACTTGTGGAGAATAAGTTCCTTCCGCCTCACATAAGATTTAAAACACATTGGCTACTGAAGTATATAGAACCAAAACGTTTTCAGTACGTATTACAGAAAATGCATGAGACATTCTTGAGACTTCTCATTTCTTGAGAAAAAAGATTTCTTTAAAATAAGGTTGGAAAGGCTTGGCCTTTTCTATCATAGCAATCAGGTAATTGTCTAGGCAGAGAGGACCATGCAAGAACTCCTTGGTGGCTTCTGTTGCCAGTCCCCCATCAGAGCCATTGATGACTTCAGAGCTCCAACACCTGTTGTGCACCAAACCAGGACCTGCACAGAGATCCCTGATTTTTTGGGTGAGAAATGACATGCGTGGGATCAGCATGGCACTAGTGCTGAATTCCTTGGCCCATGTTTTCTACAATGACAAGGAAGTAGGTACAAGTTTGTGGCTCTGAGGTAAAGCAGGGACCATGTGCTAATTTGTGTCTAGACAGCCTACCCTCAGCTCTCCCCTAGGTTTCCCTGGTGTTAACACATTGACTTTTATGCCCTGTTTCAGATGGAAGAAGAAACATTGAAACTCAGAACAGAGGAAACAGTGTTAATGTCACTTACATCCTGATTATGTCACTATATGGCTGCATCTGTTTGGTGCTCTGCAATAAACTGCATTTCTTGTCCTCCTCAGGGGTCTGTTCAGGCACATCCTGGAGTATTTCTTGCCCATGGGTTTCTTTGCATGGAAACTGAAATACAGGAAGGGCTGAGAAGGGTTGAGACTTGGTCCTGTCACAGCATTGGAGTTTTGCCAGTATTTACACCTAGACATGGGAGCCAGGCAGCATTCTTGGGTCCGACCATATTGCCTGGCTTATTAATCATGGCCTCATAAACCTAGTTACATCAAACACCTTCTTAGTTCACACCTGCATCATTTGTGAGATAATTAAAAATCAAGAGTAGGCGTAGGAGAGGCATTCATCAGCCTTTTGGATTTCAAAACTGGAGACAGAACAGTTTACATGAAGCTTGCAGAAATGCAGCCTGTGTGGTCCATCTTAACTTTGCTCTCCGTGGAATTTTTAAAATCAGAAATAACAAAATTAGCAATCAAATACTGAAAACCAAAGTTTTAAAAGTTAAAAAAATCAAGTTAGAAAAAATTTTAAATGAAAAAAACCAACTACTTTTCCTATTTTCAGTAATCTCCTTTAATGGCTAGCTAACATTAACATTGTGGCTAATAATCTGCCCTCATTTCT